>NC_133126.1:128130763-129424483 GCF_048418815.1 Hemitrygon akajei | reverse complement strand
AAAAGGGTCAGAAGCATTAAATTCCTTGGTGTTACCATACAGAATCAGTGTAACGATCTTCAGATGTGCAGACCCAGGTGCAGAGAAAACTCAGGACTTGATGGTAGAAATTAATGATGAAGCTTTATTCAGAGAATAATACAGGGAATAATCAAACAAAGAGCTCAGTTACTCAGGATTTGAGCACACAGAACTGCAGTTCAATGAGAACTTGAACCTAGGACTCAGTGATGAGTGCTGGTCCAGAATGATCTTAAGTAGAACATAAAACACAGGAAACCCATGAGTCGAAATCAAAAGCGAATCACTTAAGAAAGAGAAGCATAAGGAAACTGTATTCACATAACGAGGGTCATGAAAAACACAGTGACAGTTTAATGATAAAAGTAGTCATTAAGCAACACTAGTAGACTCAAATAAATGATGTTCAGGTGTATCGAGACATGCCACCCCTTGCTGGTCTGAAGGGTTCATAGCAGAACCCCTCTCCCCCTCCACAACCCCATGGCCAGCACCTGATGCCCCAGGACAATCAGGATACCCGTTATAAAAGTCCATGATTAATTGAGGGTCCAGAATATCCGGAGAGGGAAAACAGCATCTTTCCTCTGCAAATGTTTTCCATTTTCCTAGTTTGCATCATTGATTTTTCCACAACTTTTGTGTTCGTCAAATGAATTAATCCTAATGGGAGGGTTAAGGACTAAAGGTACAGAGACATTATCCAGAACCTTACTGCACTTCATAGTTGCAAGATCAAAATAAAGTCAAGAAAAGATAATGTGGATTTCCAGGTAATTCTACCACTTTTTCTGTGTCTTGTAATGAGGTACATTTATTATAATAATGTTATCGCCCCACAGCATTTTTGGTGAAAGAAAGTAGTTAATGAGTTGGGACAATGATCTACAATTTGCTGAGTCACACATTTCTTCCCTGGAGGCTACTGCAAAAGGAACTAATTCTATATGCTGCAGTCTCCTCTTCTGCTTTTCCATGGGAACTGATTATTTCAAATGGTACCACTCACACTGAATGCTCCTTATATTTTGTTTGCCTCTGTTTATTTGGAGATTTGGCAGTCATGTGTTGTTGCTCAGCTTGTGGTGTCAAATTAACTGCACTAGTAATCTTCATTCGAATGATCACAACTTTGTAGAACCTTGTTAGGCAGTGGAAATGTTAGGGATAGATCTATAATAGTTTCCTCTGGGAAGGAAACATCACCACAACAATGACAAATGATCCTAGTACCCACTTTCCTACTGAACATTGTTTCTATTATTTTTTCTCTGGATCTCAACATTCATTATGAGGTTCACTGTTTGAATATTTCAGTCCATGACAAATTCATTACTGGTCTTCTTTTCTTCATGTAGCCTGTCCAATAGATATTTTAAGTACTCTGAAGAGTCCTGTTGTGCCCCTTGATTAAACCATGGAGGGGATGAAGCTTTCAAGAAGCTACTGAGAGAAATGTCAGGTCTCTGGCTATGTTCCAGGAAAGCAAATAACCATTGAAGTTTTATCATTACTGACTGTGAATCCCTCTCCTTGAGTAGCATAACAATATGGCTGAAGTCCGAAGCCATGAAAAGGGCCTAAATGACACTGTTCATGTAGTAGATATTGCCAAAGTCTGCTGGTCCTGTCCTTCCTTTATCTGATTTTGCAGCAAGCATTCAGTATAAAGGTTCCGATATATTTTCTGTGACATCCAGACATTCTAGTTGAGCAGCTGCATTATTTTTCCTTCATTTGGAATTGGAAAATTCCTTAGTGCTTGTATGACATGTTTATATAGGTCATGGAAGCCTGAAAACTGGAATTTAGATAGGTGTTGCTGACAGCTTACAGCAAAATTGGACTCTTCTTTAGAAAGTGATATCATTAGTTTAGGAATGTGGGGAATAAGCATATGGAATGCTTTCAATGAAAGCTGGAAACTTAAAAGCATATATTTCAGCACAGCAAGTGCTCCTGCTCTTACAACTGGGAACAGAGGCTTGAGAACACCTGTTCAATTTTTGAAAGTGTGACTTCAATCAAAATGCTGAACCTTCTCAGGACTTGAGCTCACAGAATGGCAGCTCACACAGAACCTGAACCCAGGACTCAGCACTGGTCCTGAATAACCTTAAATAGCACATAAAACACAGGAAACCCATGTGGATCAAAATCAAATACTAATTAGTTCATAACAAGAAGCATAAGGAAACCGTATTCAGATAATGAACATCACAAAAAGCACAGTGACAGCTTAATGATAAAAGTAGTCATTAAGCAACTCCAGAAACTCAAATAAATGACATCCCACACCACCAGGTTCAAGAACCTTTATTATGCTACAACCATCAAGATCCTGAACCGCTATGGATAACTTCATTCGCCACTACTCTAAACTGATTCTACATCCTACAGGCTCACTTTCAAGAACTGTTTACAACTTACGTTTTCAGGATTTTCATTTGCACAGATTGTCTTCTTTTGCACACTGGTTGCTTGTCAGTCTTTGACTGTTCTGTAAAATTCTATTTTCCCTGTAAATGTCTGCCAGGAAAAGAACCTGAAGTTAGCATATATGCACTTTGATGATAAATTTACCGTATTTCAAACTTTGAACTTTGTTGTCTAGGTGGAAGGAGAGATTACAAGAAATTTTCTGTTATCCAGCTTTCAGGTTTAGGGAAATTATGTTCAAGAAGTTATAATATGACAACAATTATTTTTCAACACAAGGAGGAATTTATGCATACGTCAAGCACCAACAATAGGTAAACAGAGCAAGAGGAACTGCAGATTTGCTAGTCCAGTAAAGCAACATTAACACCCTGGCATCTGGTTACAAACAGAACAATTAATGGGAAAATACATCTACTCTAAGTGCTCATCAAAGAGACACAGGAATATAATATAATTGAACTTTCCACAGTTTAAGGTTTCACACTCATCAACACGTTGGATTAGCCATAGAAATCTAATTTAGCTACTGGCTGCATTTTAGTAATTTCATAAAGAAGAGTCCATACGTACTACTGGGAGGTTTTTTTCCCATTGAATAGGGCTGGATTCCACAATATAAAGCAAATTTGATTATGTTCGTAGCAATATCATCAAACATCTCAAGTTACATGGGCCTGTCCCTTCAACTTGTCATCAAAAGCATATTGGTTTAAGTTCAATTCACCTCTAAGAACTCACGTTTCCCCTAAACTGATAAATGGCATTGCATTCCTAGTTCTAAGATGACTGATCATAAATGGAAGTTAATGCAATAACAAATCAGATTCCCAGAATATGAAATAGACCCAAAATTCTTCAATATATTAATCCCAGGAAATGCAAATTACCAAGTTAATGAATTGGATTTCTTGATCTATGAGATTCATTTCTTTACATGTTTATGGCTGTTCTCTTAATAATTATGCACATCTTTTTGGAAGCTAGTTTTGGATATTACTAAATTTCCCTTTAATCTTCAGAGAATATGAACTGAATTGAAGCTAGACTGCTGAAGCACTCAGAATATGTGTTAATGCCCTATCTCCCATTGTGCACAATAATTGACACCTGCAGATGATTGCTGTCAAAATAACCTGATCTTTTCACCAAAGCCATCAGGAAGATGTTGTGATCACTCAGCACATCTAATGTCCACTTAGGGTGGATTAAAATAGTAGAGTAAAAACACAAGTGATTGTATGGTAACAATCTAAAGTAACACGGTCTGTTTATTTTGTGAGACGTATGACCAAGAATGGTAGAAAAAGACATTTATTTGGTCTGATCTGGTCTGAACATGATCATGGAGAGAGAGTTTGTTTTTTACCTGAAGAGGAATGCAAAATGAATGGTAAAGGGTTAAAAGTGACTAAAATGTTGGGGTTGTGGAGTTGTTTTTAGCATGTTCAGGGGATGTACACATTACCTCTAGGGCTGGTGATAAGCCTATTGTCACGCAGTTGGAATAACATTAAAAGATAGGGATAGGAAATATGCAACAACCGGTAGAATGCTAAGGAATGTTGGTGAACAGAGGGACTTTAGGGTTCAAGTTCAGAGTTACCCAAAGAGGAAGAAGACAAATTGGATGGTGAAAAGGGCATATAGCATGCTTGCCTTAATATAAAAATTTGGGTGATATGTTGCAACTTCACAAAGCATTGGTTAGACTACCCTTGGAATATTTTGTACTGTTTTGGCTACCACACCATAGGTAAACGTGGTTACACCAACTTATTGATGCCACTGCAAAAAAGACACAATGGTGGCTATATTTCATTAGGACATAGAGGAGATTTGGTATGTCACTAAAAACACTCAAATTTCTACAGTTGTGCTGTGGAGAGCATTCTAATTGGCTGCATCACCCTTTGGTATTGGCGGGGTTGGATGTTGCTACTGCACAGGATCGAAGTAAGCTGCAAGAGTTGTAAACACTAGCCTCAATCATATCCAGGATACTTTCAAGAAGCAATGTCACAAAAAAGCAGTGACCATCATTAAGGACCTTCATTGTTGGTCATGTCTTGTTCTCATTGCTACTATCAGGAAAGAGGTACAGAGCCTAAAGGTACACGCTCCGTGATTCAGGAACAGCTTCTTCCCCTCTGAATGGACATTGAGCTCATGAACACTATCTCACTACTTTTTTATTTGCATTTTTGCACTACTTATTTAATTTAACTAATTAATAAATATATACTTACTATAATTTAAGTTTTTTTTCCCATTATTATGTATTGCATTGTACTGGTGCTGCAAAGTCAGCAAATGTCATAACATTTGCCAGTGATATTAAACCTGATTCTGAGAAAGTACAGGGGAGTTTCAGAGGAAGAGTTGGAATTTTTAAGAAATATCAGCCAGACATTTAAATGCATGAGACATATACGAGTAGAAGCTGGTGTGGGCGTGTGATTCGTGAAGTTGTGCAAAATGGTCAGCATAGAGGTAGTGGGCTGAATTGCTCATTTCCATACTGTATTACTCCCTATTAATGAATTATTATTGAACAATTATTTGGATTTTGACTGAAAATTCTCATAGCATAAATACACATGAAAAAAATGTCAGTCATTAATGTCATGGCAACAAGGTGTGGCCAGTGTGCAATATCAAAGTTCAGTGTTCATCTGCTTCCATGAATAAAAATACAAGATGTTCTGGTCCCCATTTTATTAATAAGAAACTTCACTAATTTGTAAAGAAACATCATGCATCAATAAAACCATAACTGGAAAAGGATAGGAAATCTCAGTTGGGAATTTTTGGCTTACCTAATTGCTGGTAATGATAGAAACTTTTTGTTGGGAAATCCTGTCTTAAGCGAAGAGCACTAATGCTGGCAATCATGACGTTTCTACGACTTTGTTGATATTGAGATTTGGGCTAATGGCTGGGCACAGGTACAATTATTTTTTTTCCCCTGATTTAAATATAAGTGAATTCATGTAGTGGAGCATTTGTATTCTGGGGTTCCTTCCAATCCTGGCCTTCTTACCTATATAAAGCTGCCTGTAAGTTTCTTGCTGAACAAAAATCTTTCACATAATATCCACTCAGTAAGACTGTTCTAGCATCCATGTTGGTGAGTTGACATTGCAGACAGTTTTGAAGTTGGGACCCAATGTAAATCTCACTCTCAATAAAGCTGTAGAAAACTGATGATTACCGACATCAGTCCTCTTCGCTTAATTCAGGATTTCCCAACAAAAAACTTCCATCATTACCAAAAATTAGTTATACCAAAAATTTTCAAATGAGATTCTGCCTCCTTTATAGAAGTTTCGCAAAGGAGCAGTCAGTGGTCTAATGAAAGGCATAAATCAGAGTCCTCTTGAATGCTTTGCAAAATTTATTCAAAAATATTTCTTGTAGATGTATCCCCGTTTCATTTATATATTCTTTTCCTATTGCACCACCAAACTTATGAATCAGTCAATAACTTAAAAGGTGAACTTTCATGAATGCTTTATATCCTGAGATCATGGAATGCTCAATTTATGAAATATGTGTATGATCACTGTGGGAGGCCTCACTTCAAAATTGACTGCAACTAGGAGAGATTCTTTAGAAACTCAAAGCAATAAATTTTGCTTCAAGTAAAAGTGAACTCGAAGATAACCTTACCTTCAATGAATATTTAAACTGATTCATTTGACTGCACTCTTTTGCAATATAAAATATCAGAGCTTGTAGGATTTGGAATTGGTTAGAAAAGATTAAATAATAAAGCTTTAAATTTCTCTCAAGACACCCAGAATCAAATACAAATTTAATGTAATGCACAGCCCACAAAAATTGTAATTTAATCCTCTGATCTCATGACACCGGATGTCTTCTCTCTGCAGCTTATTTCTGAATGTGGTTTTCTACAAAATAACTGAGTTGTAATGGATAAACAGGACTGAGCAACATTTTACTGCCAAAGGTTTGAGTCAAATCAAAAGCAGTAAGAGGGATGCTTTGATTCCTCCAGCTACACGACACATTATTTGATATCTATCCAAAACTGAAATATGTTTCAATGAAAAGTCATCAACTTGAAACCTATCTCTGGTTCTCATTTTCTTGTAGGTAGTCTAGCTTGCTGAGTATTTTCAGCATTTACTTCTTCATATAACTTCAAGTGGTCTATCAGTTATGTCATACCTTCATGTGCCATTTGAGCTTCTTTTGTTTTTATTAAATCAGAATCAGAATCAGGTTTAATATCACCAGCATATGTCATGAAATTTGTTGTCTTTGCAGCAGCAGTACAATGCAATACATAATGATGGGAAAACAATTGTGAATTCCAGAAAAAATATATATTAAATAAGTAGTGCAAAATTAAAAAAATAATTAGGTAGTAAAAGTAGTAAGGTAGTGTTCAGAAATTGGATGGCAGAGGGAAAGAAGCTTTTCCTGAAAAGTTGAGTTTGTGCCTTCAGGCTTCTGTACCTCCTTCCTGACGGTAGCAATGAGAACAAACTATCAGCAATCATATTTGATAGATTTTCTCTTTAACTAACTTTGCACATGAGTTAAAGAAAATAACTTTCTTGCCTTTCTCATTCACACTAACCTCTTTGCTGAATTAAGGGTTTCTTTTCCTTTAAGGTTATGATTGATTGGTGTCAATCTACCTTGGACTAAACAGACTCTATGGACTTTTCATACTATAACTGATCAGAGAAAATTGATTTGAATTTAAGAAAATTTAAGAAAGGGAAATTAATTGCTGACCATTAATTTTTAATATAGTTAAATCAAATACAATATACGTACTGCACATGGTTGGTAGGGATATGGAGGGCTGTGGTCCTGGTGCAGGTCAATGGGAGTAGTCTGTTTAAATTGTTCAGCACGGAATAGATGGGCTGAAAGGCCTGTTTCTATGCTCTACTTTTCTATGATTCTATGATCTTTTGAACCGATAACACTTAAAACATTTGTTCAGAATGTAACGGAGATAATCCGGTAACATGAAGATATAGTGTGATTTATTTCTGCTTTAAGTGTTGAATAACTATTGCTACATTTGATATTTTTCTTAAGAGATTTTCAAAGATCAGGAGCTACTGATTAATATTTTTCCTTCGTCAAGCCATGAACAAAACTTATTGCATATAGTGCACATGAGAATGGTAACTCACATATACAGAACTCATTAGGCCCTGTGTTCACTGCCCACTCCAGACTAAGCAAGTCTGAAGAGGAGTTCCTATCCATTATTATATCGTTATATGATTAATTATACTTCTATAATGTAGCAGTTTTGCACTGGTACAGATTATAAATCCCCAGTACATATGAATGCACATTCACCCATTACAGCATCTTGCCAGCTGATTTGTATGAATCGAAGAAATCCACTGGCAGGAAACATAAAGCAGAAATAAACAAGTCCTTGTCAGACTGGCAAGTTTTGGGGTGCCGTAAGGATCAGTGCTTGCTTGAGTTTAACTATTCATAATCTAGATCAACAATTTGGTTTATAGGAGCAACTGTAACATTTCCAAGTTGTTGATGACATTACGCTGTGATAATGTGAGCAGTGAGCAAAGAATCTTCAAAAGGTTACAAACAAACTGAATAAGTAGGCAACAACTGAAAGTTAATATACTATTGTTGCATGCAGTTAGGAAGGTTACTGGCATCTTGGCCATTATTGCTGTGGGATTTGAGTAAGGCATGAGAAATGTTTTAAATTCAACTGCCCTATACCTCAGTGAGATTAGACCTGAAGGGCTATGTAAATTTTTCCTCTCCTTAACTAAGGAAGATATTATCTAGAGAAGGAATGTGGCAAATATTGACCAGACTGATGCAGGGATAGTGGGTTTTTTATGAGGATAACGTCGGCATATTGCATTTGTATTCTCTGGAGTTTAGAAAGCTAAGACAAGAGCTCAATAAATTTATAAATTGCTACAACACTTGATAGGCTAGATGCAGAGAGAATATTTTCCCTGGCTGAGCAGTTTAGATCTTGAGGTTAGAGACTCAAAGAAAGGGGCAGATCATTTAGGACAGAAATGTGGAGTAATTTTTTTCTATCAAAGCTCGGCGAGTCTTTGGAATTCTCTAGCCCTGAGGGCTGCAGAGGCTTAGACATCTATTGTATTCCAAACTAAACTTGTAGATTTCTTGTCAAAATCAGAACATATACAGACAGGGCAGGAAATGACTGGCCAGGAGAAGCAGGCTCAAGGAGCTGAGTAGTTTACTTCTGTTCTTATGTTCTCTCATGTTCCCAAACACACTCATGAATGTACAATCAATCCCGCTCCGCACAGTTCTTCCTACAGAGATAACCATAATTGTCAAGTGTAACCAACACTTTAACCGTTTCTGAAACTGGGTCTATAATTTCATTTTATTCTTCATTTCTGCAGCTCAACTGTCTGGAACCCAGGCCTATGATTACTTTTCCATTCTCATCCTACCTACGTACTGCTATGAAATTGAGACATTGTCCAATTAACCATTGTAGAATTAAGTTGATGTCTCTACATGACTGCAGATTTTGTAGTGAATCCACCATAAATGATACATAAATGATTGTCCTGAACAAATTTGAGTTTCTATCAATCTATTTAACAAGTGCTTGAGGTGATTCTTGTATTCTTCAATAGCTGAGGTTTCTTTTAATTTATGCTGATAAGTTTCTTGAAAAGATTTGAATATTCTGCCTCAACATTCCCAATTTTGCCTGGAATGGAGGATTTTAGTTATATGGAGAAAATAGATAGTCTGGGATTCATTGCCCTGGAGCAAAAAGCTATTGGATGATCTGAACATCCTCTGCATAGCACCATCCAGAGACAGAGAAGCAGTTTCAGCGACAGGTTACTATCGATGCAATGCTCCTCAGACAGGATGAAGAGGTCAATACTCCCCAATGCCATTAGGCTTTACAATTCTACCGCCAGGACTTAAGAACTTTTTAAAAGCTATTATTAATGCTTTTTGAGATAGTGATTTAGATGCATATCATATTTTTTACTGAGTTAAGTATTGTATGTAATTAGTTTTGCTACAACAAGTGTATGGGACATTGGAAAAAAAGTTGAATTTCCCCATGGGGATGAATAAAGTATCTATCTATCTATCTGACAAAGGTACTTAAAATGATGACAGACAGAGATAGGGTAGAGAGTAAAAATCTGTTTCCTGAGGTGGGGCATGTTAAAAACAAAAGGGTGCATGTTTAATGTGAGAGGAAGGAGTTTTTAAGATCTGAAGTTAAGATTTTTAACAAAGAGAACGGAAGGTATATGGAACTTACTTTCAAGGGTGTGATGGAATCAGAAACAAACATTTGTGATGGTAATAGTTTTGCTGACCTCAAAGTTTTAAACTCAAATGAAGACCATAAAGTCCTATTTGATATCAATAGCCATGAGCACTCCGACTAAAGGGAGATTGCACTGTAACTACACAATATTCAAAAAGTAGTTTACTTTCTTGTTTATTCTCCATGTTGAGTTTAGCTGGCAATACCTAATATTTGAGTGGAGGGTCCCCTCTCCCTACCAAAGAGAAGATACTTCCAGCAAACAAAGTAGTTTAAAACATAATTAATTTATTTTCAGTGATACACAATTAAATTGAAACAACATTCATAAAACACATTTAAAACTCACGGAGGATATTTACCTTCAACATTTCCAAATTACAAACCATTTCCAAAACACAAAGGACAAAGGATTTCCAAAACACAGGTATAATTCCTATACACAAAAAAGAAACACCAATGATGCAGACAAATGAATTGTCCATAGCAGAAGTCAAAGCTAGAGGAATGGATTTGAGTTCACCTCGTATTTCTTCCATAGCTTCTTGATTTTCCTTATAAGTCTGAACTACTCTCTACATTTAAATACTTTTTCTACCCCTTGGGTGACTTCATACATATGTGATATTTCCTCAGATAACCTTTTTAAAAGCATATTGGAGACATAGATCCCAGCTAATACTGTAAAGCTAACTTCTCTAAGTACATTAATCTCCCAACATTAATAGATCAGTTATTGATATGCTAAGTGATATTATCTGGTCTGCAAGCTTCTTTGACTAGGTAACTTAGAAACAGCTTGTCTGTTTTAAAACAAGCCAAATTAAATAACCCATTGTCTTATACTACACTCCAGAGCAGTAATAAACCAAGTGTAATGAGCTACATCTTACTTCCCACAGAGAGAGTATCTCCTACATGTAGAGCTGGTTTGCAAAGCTGTGTTTTTAAACTTCAAGCTTATTACTGTGTGCCATTTCCATTTTAAGAACTCAAGACCTTCTCCTGTTTATGACCAGAAGTTAGACAAAACAATATTAGTTGAAAGTTTACTTACAACTCTTTGTGATCTTACAAGTAGCAACTGCTTTAGTTAGAAATCAAGATTAGTAAAACATGAGATTACCAGCCCAGGAAAGTGAGTATCTATCGCACGTTACTTAGACCATAAGACCATACGATACTGGTATGGAATTAGGTCATTTGGCAAATCAAGTCTGCTGCACCATTTCATTATAGCTGATTCATTTTCTTCTCAGCCCCAGTGCCCTGCCTTATCCCTGTATTTCTTCATATCTTGATTAATAAAGGATCTATGAAGCTCTGCCTTAAATATACTAAATATGTGGCCTCCATAGTCACCTGCGGCAACAAATTCCACACCTTCACCACTCTCTGGCTGAATAACTTCCTCCTGGTCTTTGTTCTAAATGGGCCAGCCTCTATTCTGAGGATGTGATCTCTGGTCTCAGAAAACCCACCATAGGAAATACCTTCGCCATATCCACTCTATCAAGGCCTTTCAACATTTGATAGGTTTTGATGAGATGCCCCTCATTCTCCTGAACTTCGGTGAGTGCAAGATTTCAGAGACACTTGGATAGTTACTGAAATAAATAAGGATGGATCTTTATAGACAAGAGAAAATCTGCTGATGCTGGAAATCCAAGGAACATACACAAAATGCTGGAGGAACTCAGCAGGCCAGACAGCATCTATGGAAAAGAGTACAGTTGAAGTTTCAGGCCGAGACCCTTCAGCAGGGAAAAAAAGATGAGGAGCCAGAGTAAGAAAATGGGGGGAGAAGAGGAAGAAGCACAAGGTGATAGATGAAACTGGGAGGAGGAAGGGTGAAGTAAAGAGCTGGGAAGTTGATTAGTGAAAGATACAGGCTGGAGAAGGGGGGAATCTGATAGGAGAGAGAGAAGGCCATGGAAAAAAGAAAAGGGGAGGAGCACCAGAGGGAAGTGATGGAGAGGCAACGAGATAAGGTGAGAGAGGGAGATGGGGTCTGGTGAATGGGGAGGGGGTGGGGCTTTACTGGAAGTTCTAGAAATCGATGTTGCTGCCCTCATGTTGGGGGCTACCCATAGAGAATATAAGGCGTTACTCCTCCAACCTAAGTTTGGCCTCATCATGACAGTAGAGGAAGCCATAGACTGACATGTTGGAATGGAAATGGGAAGTGGAATTAAAATGGGTGGCCACTGGGAGATCCCACTTTTTCTGGTAGGTGTGTTGCTTAGAACTTTATAGAACCATTGTGGAATTAGTGCAGATGAGCAAAAGGGTCAGCATGGAGAAGTTGGGGCAAAGGACCGATTTCAGTGCTAACAACTCCACAATTCTTTGTCTCTTTATGGTATGAGTTATAAAATCCCTCTGAGGTGTCAAGATTGAAATTTGAGTTTTTAGTGAAACAGCCTTTATTTTCTGTGCACGTCATGATTATTAGATTGTCAGGGTCAGGTTAGGTATTTCCAATTATTACAGATGGTTCTCATTGAGAATCTCACTTGATTTTACTGTCAGTGAAATTTCTAATTTTCTTCTTTGAAAACTAATTGGAATCGTGGTTGCTGGGAACTGTTCCCTACAATCCTGTCAAATATCTTGCTCATTTTGCTGAGTAAAAACATTGAAACACCAGATGATCACCCAAGTTTCAGTATTCACAGAGGCTCCCATACTGTAGATATCAGCCAATAAACTTTCACTATCACAGGTAGGAAGAATAATTAAAGCCATGAGTAGACAATTATCAATCACATGAACTTTGATGTGAATTTTCTGCTTAAAGATCATACCACTAAAGATGTACAACAGATTACTTGTAAATCATAATGCAAAAGAATTGACTAAAAACGTTATTTATAACACCCTTCATGAAACAAATTGGGGTGAACAATCGCTGCAGACAGAGAGGAGGCAGCCAAAGGTGAGGCTGGTCTGGGGGATGAGCCACGCTGGGGCATTGCGAACTGCCAGATTTGCAGATGGAGATGGTGCTGCTGCTGGAGAACATTTTGGAGAAGGTTGACATGGAAGAGTTTCGATTGCCTTCCACCTAATGTGGGTGCGAGGTTGGATCACTCCAAAGGCTGAGCTGGCTTGGTGAGATTGAGAATGGCAGCCCAGGCATATCAGGGCACCTAGAATGTGGCCCCACTCAGCCCCTTGGACAATTTGGAGATAGAATGGAAACCAAGTGAGAGGAACAGAGGTGAGGGCCTGCTTATTTTGCTCGTTTTCCCATGACGTTCATTCCTTTCTCCACGGTGAAGAGGCTGATCCGGCTGCTCTGTCTGCATTTCTGTCCCACTGCTGTGAAAACTGGGGACTGAGGCTTGGCTTGGGCCTCCTGCGGCTGCTCCAGGAGCAGATCTGGGACTCAGTCTGGTTCAGAATGCTGTTAGCTTGCTTCTACTGTTTGCACGGTGTGTGTTTTCTTTGTCTTTTTTTCTCCGCAGGGAGGTTTTTGGTTTTTTTGCTTTGTTTTTAATTGGACTATTCCAGTTTCTTGCCAATAAGCAGTCAAATTTTAAGGTGTATAATTTATACATCTTTGATAATAAATGTGCTTTGAATGTGTCTAGCTACTAAGACATTAAGAAGGAGTCAAGTCTATCATTGGGCCTGTTGTTAACTCAAGTTTGCCATACCTTCTGATCACAGATGTGATTTCATTCAAAGGTCAGGGAGAAAGAAATTCTTCTTTCTTATGCAATTGACAAGAGTGCTTCACTGAAGCTTTACAATATCTCCTCTTGGCCTTTCACATTCCCACATGTTTAGGAACAATTTATACCTGCACTATGCCACATGATATGAATGAAAAGAGAAGGGAAGGGACATAGTAATTTTCCAGAATGATTACTTTTTAAATAAAAATCAAAGTTATAATGAGGTGGCATGAAGACAGAAAGAACCACATTTAGAAGCCACTAGTTTTTAAGCCCCTAAAAATCCATAAGCAATAATACGCTACTCAATAATATTCTACTATGAATCAATTTCACAGACAAGAGATTAAATTCAGCTACCCTCAGAAGTGGGCATAGGCATTATCATGTGGGATTACCTATGGCTGTTGGTCCTAATGCTGGCTGCACTCCAAATTTGTGAAGTCATTGTTACTTGTTATTGGGAAACCCATTCTGATGTGAGAATTTTCACTGGAGCACAAGGTGAAGAAGCTGACAGAGGAGGGATGCACTTTATCAATAAGGGCACAGGAAGTCATGCAGGAAAACTCACTGAGTGCAAGGAGACAAAAAGAGTCTTGACAATTAGTGCCAGAACTATAGCCCTAAATTTTGGAAAAACTGGCCTAAGTCAATTATCTCACATACATGAATGCATGTTTAAATGTCATATCCTTCTATTTGCATCATTACCTCAGGCGTTGTTTAATGCATTGTAATCCCCATCACCCATCCAATAACAAACTCTCACAAAAAGACTTATTCTGACATAGAATCACTCTCCGTGCTGCTGCCAGTCTCATATTCCTATCTCATAGACTCCTAGACTCCAAGGGAGACTGCGTACAAAAACAAACACTTCGGCCCACTGAATTCATGCTGTTCAGCAACCACCTATTTACACTAACCTCACACTAATCCCATTTTGTTTTATTCTCCCCACATTCTCATCAACGTCCTCCAGAATCCACCACTCACCTACACCCTCAGGGCAGCTTACAGTGGCCAATTAGCAAACAGCCTTACACATCTTTGTGATCTGGGTGGAGCCCTAGCACCTGGAGGAAACTCATGTGGTCATAGAGATAACTTGCACTGCCCAATGTCAGGGTTGAACCTGGGTCACTGGCATTGTGAGCCAGTGGATCTACTGGCCAGCAATTCAACTACAATGATGACATCAACCCAACGGCTCAGTTGAGCAGTGTTTGCTCCCTTACAGGACACAGAGTCAGAGATATCACTAGATAGCAGGATAGGGTTAGACATGACTGCATATCCTCACACTCATGGAGTGCAGTGTGGGGGTGAGCTGAAATGATCAGGATCGGCAGCATTGTCTTACCTAAGCCTTGTTTAAACCTCCCTGCCAGACATGATTCCTTTGGGCTGTTTCACCAGGAGGATTTCAGCAGGTGAAGAAGGTGACTCACAGCCACTTTCTGAAGATGAATTAGGCGTGAGTAACCAAAGCTGACCTTGCTACCGATGTTAGATGCTGAGGACTATAGTGAGCATTCCAACCGGTTGCATCATCGTCTGGTGTGGTGTTACAAATATTGAGATTGCTGGAGTCTGCAGAGGATTGTAGACTCATCCAGCTGCATCAATGGATCAACCCTCCATCCCCCCCATCGAAGACATCTTCAAATGCTGGTGACATCAGTGGAGACCCTCACAATCTGGAGCATGCCCTCTTCTTGCATCTGGAAGCAGGTACAGAGACTAAATACACACACTTTTTGTCCCATCTGCCATCAAATTTCTGAATGGTCTGTGAACCTAAGAAAACTACAACATTCCTCTTTTGCACTTTTTATTTCTTATTGTAACTTATAGTATCTTTTTCAAGTCTTGCACTGTACTGCTGCTAAAAAAAACCTATACATTTTGTGATATATGTCAGTGATAATAAACCTTGTTCTGATTAGTGAAAACTGCTGGGCCCACCCACTTTTGAGAATAAGGATATTTGTATTTGCCTCCCATTAGTTGTCCAGTTGCCCACTACTGTTCTTGCAAAGTTTTGATCTAAATTTAGGTTGCGAGAGTCAGACATTGCCTGTTTTCCTATTTTCACAATTGGAAATAGACTCTAATTGTCTACCCTATCTACGCCTCTCTTAATTTTATATGGAGTCAAAGAGTGATGGAGTAACACAGGTCTTAATGTCGAATTAGTCCATTCTGACGATGATACTCTCCTATACTTGGATCAGATTGCTGGGATTTTGTCTCCACAAGGACCACAGAGTGGTAACCTACCAATGTTGTCTTGGACAGATATATTTATTACAGGTAGATTGGTGAGGATAACATTCAGTAGGTTTAACCCCTGATTAGATCATTCACTGACTGTCATAAATCTAATCTGGCTGCCGTGTTCTCTCTGGCAATGAGTTTTCCAATTTCCATCAGTATCTTTGCTGCTTTCAGCCAAAGAAGGGTGGTAGGTAGTAAATGGGAGGGGGCTTTATTGCCCATGTGTGACCTCATGCCTCAAGATTTGTTCCAAATCAGAACTGAGGACTTCCACATCACACTCTCCCTGTGTATGCACTAGTAGGTCTATCTGCTGCCCCCTCTAGTGGGTCTATCCTGCTGGTGCAATAAGTTGTACCCAGGTATATGAAAGAGGAATCTGGCATTTTGCCTACACTGTCCATTTCTGCATTTAGCAGCAGTACACTACAAATGTGCATGATCATATTGGGTACAACTTTGAATCAGGTACCATGAAATATGCCAATGTGACATGATCTGAAGAATCATGCTTTTTAATGCTCGTTCTATTTATAATATACATGTATAATAAATCCACACCTGTCTTTGTGATAGATCTATCTTTTTTTTTCTTTGTATAATTTTGGTTAATGATATCTATCAAGAAAGTCAACAGCCAAGGACCTCCTATTTATTTAACTTTTTTAAGAAAGGGGGAAGAGCCTTTGGAGAGTAGATGAATCCATAAATCATTCCGCATACATGCTACTCACTGATTATTTTCTCCTTTGAATTCTGTGGATAAATTCAGTTCCTAAGAGGGGGAGAGAATGTGAATTTTGTTTTTTTTTATAAGGACTGTATTGTTTCAGTGTAGCTCCAGTAGCTTATACAGGGGAGGGGAATTGTTTATCCATTGGGATTGGGGCATGAGAAGAGAAAGAAAAGTCAAGGAATTGATTTTTCTCCCCTCTCAACGCTGGTGATGTTAAAGCTATCATTTGATTTTCTCATTAATCATGACCCTGCCTCAATCAGGCTCTCGGTTTTGAGCAAAGGTAATTGAAGACAGTCACTCTGTGGCATTGGGCATGTGAGGAGAGAGATTCAGTGCTAAGTAGAGCAGTGTAATGGCCCAAACAGCTGCAGAGCCGACAAGCGAGAGCAGCGTTTTAGTATGATTCAATTGCGTACTTTAAATGTGATAAATGGCGAGCCATTTTTCATTTGTCAGAGGGCTAGATTAGGTCCTCTGTGAGCTGTAATGAATTCCATTGTTTAGCCTCAGTAAATACTTGCCAGATCAATTTTTAATAGAATTTTCACACTTTCCTTTAACAATTTTACTATTTGTTTATATATCTCCCATTTGAACTGAGTTTTTATCTACCATTTGATTGGACAAATGGGTATAGACATTTTATTTTAACATTGTCACATCAATGAACACCAAGCCTTCAACATTTTTGTTGTATAAGAAAAATACTGCCTCAAACTAGAAGCAGTACTAAACTTTTCTATTTATATCCAAAGGATATGAACTTATGAATGTATGAATACATGATTAAGGAGTGGTAACAGGAGTAGCTCACTCAGTTCCTCAGTCTCTTTCCACTTATTAAGAATATGGCTAATCTGATTGAAGAATTAACTCTGAGTTCCCATTTTTCATTTCACCCCTGTTTTACAAGAACCTACTTTATCTATTTCTGCCTATTCAAATATTCTACTTGCACTACCCTTTGACGATGATTTGCAAAGGCTCTAGATCCTCAGAAAAAAATTTGTTTCTTTTCTTAAATGATGATCTTTCATTTTAAATAGTCACCCCAATTTCTAGATTCTTCCACAAATGGAAACAGTTTCACCACATTCTCCCTGTTAGTGCCCCTCAGGATCTCATACATTTCAACCAAGTCTTTTCTCATTCTTCTTGATTCGAGTGAAATAAGCTTAGTCTGTCTGACTTTCCCTCATACAAGCTGTTATTTATCTATTAATGTACTAAATCTTCTCAAAATTGTTTTCTTACTTCCTTCCTTTAAAAATAAGGCAAATAATGCACACATTTAGCTGGAGGTGATCTCACAAATACTCTATGTAGATGAAATATATGTACTAAATCCTATGTCTCACAAACAGAAATTATAAGATTTTTTTTAATTTGAAACATTAACTGCTTTCTCTTTCCAAAGAAGCTGCTTCACTGAGTTCTTCCATTATTTCTGTTTTTGTTACAAAATAATCTTCTGTCACTCACCCATGAGCTGAAGATAACAATGTCAAGGACAAATGTACAGCACTATACGGTTTAGGTATTTTATTAAACTTGGACTTGGATAAGTAGCAGTAAGAGTGGAATTTTACATAATTCATTTAATTCTGTAAATCTTCTGCAAATACAAGTATTTTTGTCACACATTATAATCTCAGCTAAATTATTGGTGGTTCTCATCAACTTTTTAATCCATCTGTCATAGTGAACTCACAGAAACAGGCCCTTGAGCCCATTTAGTCCATGAAGGACTGTTATTCTGCCTAGTCCCATTGATGGGCACTTGGACCACAGCCTCTCCCATCCATGTACTTACCCAAACTTATCTTGAATGTTGCAAATAACACCACTCCCACAGTCAAATCATTCCATACTTGCACCACCTTCTAAGTGAAGAATTTCCCCCTCGGATTCCTCTTAAATACTTCACATTTCACACTAAACCTATGATCTTACTTCTAGTCTCCCCCAACATCAGTGCAAAAAGCCTGCTTGCATTTACTCTATCTATACCACTCATAATTTTGTATACCTCCCCAACACTCCAGGGAATAAAATTCTAAGCTATTCAACAGTTCTCTGTAACTCAGGTACTCAAGACTTGACCACATCCTTGTAAAGTGTCTCTGTACACTTTTAATCTTCAAATTCAGATTTATTGATCACGCGTACATTGGAGCATACAGAGAAAGGCATCATTTGCATTAACAACCAACATTCCCAAGGATGTGCTGGGGACACCCTCAAGTGTCAACACATCTTCAGGCACCAACATAGAGTGCCCTTATTGATATCCTTTCTGTAAGTAGTTGACAAGGACTGCACACCATACTCCAAATATGGCCTCACCAATGTGTTATACAGCTTCAACATAACGTTCCAACTCCTGTACTCAGTACTCTGATTTATGAGGGGCAATGTGTTCTCTTTATGTCCCTATCTACCAATAACTTTCAAGAAATTATAAATTTCTATTTCCAGGTCCCTCTGTTCAACTGCACTCTTCAGGGCTCTACCATTCACTGGATTGTCCTCCCAAAGCGCAGCACCTAACAATTGTCTGCAGTGTGGAAGCTGTTTTGGTGTATTTCTGGGTATTTAAAAACTTTCATTAGTTGGAAAAAAATATGAATTTAAAAGTTTGTGCTCCTTAATATTTTTCTCACTAGCAGCTGACCACACAATGATGCTATAAAAGAGCGTAATGTGTAATATTAATAAGAGAACCCAGCTTCAGGAATTCCAAAAGCGAAGAGATTTTATGAAATGAAATTCAGCCCAAATAATATAATGTTTCAGCCCATTTACAAGGGGTGATTGATAAGTTTGTGGCATAAGGTAGAAGGAGATGAGTTACATAACTCTCGTTACATGCACATGCGGTTCAACTCTTTGAGTGATTATGCACAAAGTTTGAAGTTAATAACTCATCTTCTTCTACCTTAGGCCACGAACTTATCAATCACCCCGATGTTATTAAAGTCAAACTTTCTGCATAATTACTCAAAGAGTTGAACTGCATGTGCATGTAACGAGAGCTGTATAACTTATCTCCTTTCTATCTTAGGCCACAAACTTATCAATCACCCCTGCTGTGGGCACTTTCTGGAGGTCCAAGATCTGCGTGCTCCACGCCTGCTGGACTAAGTGTGTAAATATAGGATGGGACTATGTTGGAAAAATAAATGTGGTAGGTTTTCTAAAATTGACCCCTTCTATCTTAGGCCATGAACTTATCAATCACCCCTTGTATTAACTAAGGTTCCATTGTTTAATCCGGTCATTAAATTACCTGTGGAACCAACTTATTTCTTAAAAGTGAATATAATCTTAAAACTGGAATTCATTTTGACAAACAAAACATGTTGAGTAACATTTGGATATACGTTGCTAGCAAGGCAGTGTGATAGGAAATCTACCTACAAGTTCTCTGATATGTGATAAACGCCACAATTTATTTTATAATCGAAAAATGTGTAGTGTGAATTGATTTAGACTTGTTGAAAATTACCTTCAGTATATTTTTGCAAGTGCTCATCTTTGAAGAGGCAAGAAATATTAGCAGAAGAAAAAAATGTATTTGTTTCCTAGACTGGCTGGTAATCTTCAGAAGCACTAAGCAGCACACAAAATGCTGGAGGCATTCATTTCCATAGCTGTTGCCTGGCCTGCTGAGTTCCTCCAGCATTTAGTATGTATTGCTTTGGATTTCCAGCATCTGCTGACTTTCTTGTGTCTTCAGAAACACTATTCCAAAATGGGGTTTCAATAAAAAACATAATTCAGAACAATGCTCCACTTTGCATTTTGTTTAATAAGGTTGTAAAACATGGACTGTACACATGTAGGCAATTCATCCCAACTACTTGAGACTGCTGGAATGGTTCACACAAGCCTTTACCTGTCCATCACCAGAATGACATATTTAATTTTTAAATTCAGTTATCCTTATGGCCTCTGGGCAAGATAATCAATTTGATATCAGATGAAGGATAGTTTTATTCTGTATGTTCATCCGGGCTAATCTAAATTTATAGGGTATTTTAATGTTATTGTGGTGAAAAAACAGTCTCAACCTACTACCCTATACATGCTCCATATACCCAAATTATTAGTTAACAACTGCAATGTAAGGCTTTGATCCAAAGATCAGAAATATAGAAAATCAAAGTTAACATTGAAAAGAAGCTGCAAATTAATTTCAAAAACTCACCCAGTCTTAAAATCATTCAAAACACTGAAATGAATAAGCAATAAAAAGGAAATCTCTCTCCTTTCTCCAGGTAGTTGTCTTCTCCCACTCACTTGAACAGAGGCAGCAGCGATCAAAGTTCAGTTTATCCCTTAACAGTCTCTGTGGACAGGCATTCAAGTCTGAAAGCTGGGAAGTGCGTACAAGATGATACTACACAAAGGACTCCATAAGCGATCCGCCCAAGCATCACCTGTTCACCAGGCGCATCTGGTCAGAAGATACTTCTACTATTACTTCCTATAAGGAAAACCCAACAACATCACTGGCAGTGATGGCTTCTGTCCTTGATGTGCTCAATCACTTTTATGGATGCTGTTTAAGGGAGAATAGCTCTAAACCTGCTTGAATCATCATGGGATTAGATAACTTGTGATTTCTGTCTTGGAAGCTGATGTCAGAAAATCATTCAAGTGGGTAAACCCTCACCAGGCATCAAACCTGATGGTGTACCTGGCAGAATACTCAAAATTTATTCTAACCAATTGGCTGAAGTGTTCAGGAACATCATCAACTTTTCACTGTTACAGCCGGAGGTTCCCACATTCTTCAAAATGGCATCAATCATACCAGTGCCCAAGAAGAGCAGGGTGACCTTTGACTTATAGCACTGACTTCAACACACACAACATGCTGGTGGAACACAGCAGGCCAGGCAGCATCTATAAGGAGAAGCACTGTCGATGTTTCAGGCCGAGACCCTTCGTCAGGACTAACTGAAAGGAAAGATAGTAAGAGATTTAAAAGTAGTGGGGGGAGGGGGAAATGCAAAATGATAGGAGTAGACTGGAGGGGGTGGGATGAAGCTAAGAGCTGGAAAGGTGATTGGCGAAAGTGATACAGAGCTGGAGAAGGGAAAGGATCATGGGACGGGAGGCCTCAGGAGAAAGAAAGGAGAGGGGGAGCACCAGAGGGAGATGGAGAACAGGCAAACAACTAAATATGTCAGGGATGGGGTAAGAAGGGGAGGAGGGGCATATACGGAAGTTAGAGAAGTCAATGTTCATGCCATCAGGTTGGAGGCTACCCAGCCGGTATATAAGGTGTTGTTCCTCCAACCTGAGTTTGGATTCATTTTGACAATAGAGGAGGCCATGGATAGACATATCAGAATGGGAATGGGACGTGGAATTAAAATGTGTGGCCACTGGGAGATCCTGCTTTTTCTGGCGGACCGAGCGTAGGTGTTCCACGAAACGGTCTCCCAGTCTGCGTCGGGTCTCGCCAATATATAAAAGGCCACACCGGGAGCACCGGACGCAGTATACCACACCAGCCGACTCACAGGTGAAGTGTCGCCTCACCTGGAAGGACTGTCTGGGGCCCTGAATGGTGGTGAGGGAGGAAGTGTAAGGGCAGGTGTAGCATTTGTTCCGTTTACAAGGATAAGTGCCAGGAGGGAGATCGGTGGGAAGGGATGGGGGGGACGAGTGGACAAGGGAGTCACATAGGGAGCGATCCCTGCAGAAAGCAGAAAGAGGGGGGGAGGGAAAGATGTGCTTGGTAGTGGGATCCCATTGGATGTGGCGGAAGTTACAGAGAATTATACGTTGGACTGGTGGGGTGGTAGGTGAGGACAAGGGGAACCCTATCTGAGTGGGGTGGTGGGTGGATGGGGTGAGGCAGATGTGTGGGAAATGGGAGAGATGCATTTGCACTGACTTCTATTGTAATGAAGGGCTTTGAGAGTTTGGTCATGGCTAGAATTAGCTTCTGCCTGAGCATGGACCTGGACCTGCTTATCGCCACAAGAGGTCTACAGTGGATATAATCTCATTGGCTCACCACTCTGCTTTGGAGTAACAAGACAACAGTAAAACCTATGTCAGGCTGCTGTTTATTGCTTACAGTTAGTATTCAAAACCATTACTTCTCCAATATTAACCAGCAAACTTCTAAACCTGGGCTACTGTACATCCCTCTGCAAATGGATCCTCAACTTCTTTATCAAGAGACAACAGCAAGACTGGATCTATAACATCACGTCCCCACTAACAATCAACATAGGAGTACCTCAAGGATGTGTGCTTAGCCCACTGCTCTACTCTCCCTTCAGTCATGACTGTGTGACTGGAGGCAGCTCAAACATCATTTATAACTTCACCAATTACACCTCCACTATTGGCAGAATCTTGAAAGGCATTAAGTAGTTGTACAGGACTGAGATATATCAGCTGGTTGAATGGTGTTGCAAAAACATCACACTCAATGTTAGTAAGACCAGGGAATTAATTGTGGACTTCAGGAAGGAATAGTCAAATGGACATTCACCAGTCTTCATTGAGGGGGTCAGTAGTGGGAAAGGTGAGCATTGTCGAGCATCTTTGTTAAACACCTTATAACTAAGAACAATTAACTCAGAGTTGATCAATCATAAATGCATTTAGTTTACTTGCAGCAAGTCTACTTCCAGATGTCAAAGGGCATGAAGTGTGTGAAAATACCATAACTAGACAGGAGGTCGTTGGGAAACTGGAAGGTCTGTAGGTGGTTAAGTCACCTGACCTAGACGGTGTACACCGCAGAATTCTGAAAGAGGTGGCCGAAGAGATCGTGAAGGCATTAGTAATGATCTTTGAAAAATCACTAGATTCTGGAATGGTTCCTGAAGTCTGGAAAATTGCAAATATCACTCCACTCGTCAAGAAGGGAGACAGGCAGAAGAAAGGAAACTATAGGCCAGTCAGTCTGACCTGATGGGTTGGGAAGATATTGAAGTCGATTATTAAGGATGAGGTCTCAGGGTACTTGGAGGCACTTGATAAAATAGGCTGTAGTCAGCATGGCTTCCTCAAGGGAATATCTTGCTTGACAAATTTATTGGAACTCTTTGAAGAAATAACAATCAGGATAGACAAAGGAGAATTGGTTGATGTTGTATACTTTGACAAGTGCCACACATGAGGCTGCCTAACAAGCTATGAGTCCATCATATTACAGGAAAGATTCTAGCATAGATAAAGCTGTGGCTGTTTGGCAGGAGGCAAAGAGTGTGAATAAAGGAAGCCTTTTCTGGCTGGCTGATGGTAACTAGTGGTGTTCCACAGGGCTCTGTGTTGGGACCGATTCTTCTTATGTTATATGCCAATGATTTGGATGATAGGATTGATGACTTTGCAGACCGTATGAAGAGAGCTGGAGGGGCAGGTAGTTTTGAGGAAATAGAGAGGCTACAGAAGACCATAGAGAAATGAGGAGAATGGGCAAAGAAATGGCAGATAGAGTACAGTGTTGGGAAGTACATGGCCATGCACTTTGTTAGAAGAAATTGAAGAGTTGATTATTTTCTAAATGGAGAAATAAAAACAAAACAAAAACTGAGGTACAAAGGGATTTGGGAGTCATTGTGCAGGATTGCCTAAAGGTTCATTTGTAAGTTGAGTCAGTGGTGAGGAAGGCAAATACAATATTAGCACTCATTTCAGGAGGACTAGAATTAAAAGCAAGGATGTAATATCGAGACTATATAAAGCACTGGTGATGCCTGACTTGGTGTATTGTGAGCAAGTTCAGGCCCCTTGTCTTCCAAAGGATGTGCTGAAACCGGAGTGGGTTAAAATGAGATTCTCCAAAATGATTCTGGGATTGAATGGCTTGTCATATGAAGAGCATTTGAAGGCCCTGGGCCTGTATTCACTAGAATTCAGAAGAATGAGGGGGACTTCATCAAAACCTATCAAATGGTGAAAGGCCTTGATAAAGTAGATGTGGAAAGGATGTTTCCTATGGTGGGAGAGTCTGAGACCAGATGGCACAGCTTCAGAATAGAGGGACATCCTTTTAGAATGGCGATGAGGAGGAATTTCTTTAGCCATAGAATGGTAAATCTGTGGAATTCTTTGTGACAGGCGGGTATGGAGGCCAAGTCTTTATGTTATATTTAAGGCAGAGGTTGATAGATTCTTGAATGGTCAGGGCATGAAAGGACATGGGAAGAAGACAGGAGATTGGGGCTGAGACGAAAATTGGATTAGCCATGATGAAATGGCAGAGCAGACAATGGGCCAAATGGCATAATTCTGCTCCTATATCTTATGGTCAGATAGTCACTCTTTTACATATAAGTTCAAGGACAGGCTGAATTCTGTTCATCTGCTTAATCAGTATATTTGTCATTCTTCCAGGAATGCATGTGCGGGTCTGCAATTTGTCATGTACTCAGATTCTATTGGCATAGTGTTGCACAAACACTATTAGCAAATAGTACAGGTTCCATTGAGTTACAGAAAAAATGCCATTTTATTTTTACAAGTAAGGTACGTTTGCACAGCAGCTTCATGCTGCTGGGTGTCAACATCTTGAGGGTCTATACTGGGCCAGCATATTGATGTAATCACGAAGAATGCACACCAATTATTTTACATCAGTAGGAGTTTGAGGAGTTTGGGATGTCACTGAAAACTCCCAAAAATTTCTACAGATGCCTGGTGGAGAGTGTGCTGACTGGTTTCATCACAGACTTGTATGGAAGCTCTTATGCACACGATCTCAAGTGGTGTCTTATAAAGGCAGCATTTATCGTTAAGGACCTTCACCATCAGGAATATGTCTTCTTCTTGTTACTACCATCAGGGAGGAGGTATAGGACCCTGAAGACCTACGCTCAACATTTTAGGAACTGCTTCTTTCCCTTTGTCATCAGATTTCTGAACAGTCAATGAAGCCATGAAGACTGCTACATTATAAGCACAAGAGATTCTGCAGATGCAGGAAATTCAGAGTAACATACTGGAGGAAATCAGCAGGTCAGGCAGCAACTATGAAAATAAATAAACACATGACATTTTGGGCTGGGACTCTTCGTCAGGACTGGAAAAGAAGAGGGAAGAAGCTAAAGAGTGTGAGAAGGCTAAGGGTCAGGCTAGAAGGTAATAGTTGAAACTAGGTGAGGGAGAGGATAGGTGGGTGGTGGAGGGGGGTGGGGATAAACTGAAAAGCTGGGAGATGATCAGGGAAAAGGTAAAGGTAAATGTATCAGGTTGGAAGGCTACCCAGATGGAATATCAGGTGTTTCTCTTCCTGAGAATGGCCTCATCATGGCAGCAGAGGAGGCCATGGACCAAATATCAGAATGGGAATGAGGACTGGAATTAAAATGGTTAGCCACCGGGTAATGCTGCTTATTCTGGACAGAGAATAGGAACTCGACAAAGCGTCCCGTCTCATCTGCAATGGGCAGGTTTAGCACGTCTTCCACTTGCAGGGTTAAGTGCCAGGAGAGATATTAGTGGGGAGGGATGAATGAACAAAGGAATCATGAAGCAAGTGATCCCCGTGGAAATCGGAGAGCTGGGTGGGAGGAGGTAAAGATGTGTTTGGTGGTAGTATCCCACTGACGATGATGTGCTGGATGTGGGGGTTCATAACATGATAGGCAAGGACAACTCTGTCTCAGTTAAGGAGACGGGATGATGGGATGAGGGTGACTGTCTGGGAAATGGAGGAGATGTGGATGAAGGCAGCATTGATGGTGGAGAAAGAGAAGCTCCCTTCTTTGAAGACAGAGAACATTTCTGATGTTCTGAAAAGGAAAGCCTCATCCTGGGAACAGATGTGACGGAGACAAAGGAACTGAGAAAAGGGAATGGCATTTTTACAGGTGACAGGGTGAAAAGAAGTATAGTCAAGATAGCTGTGAGGGCCAGGTGGTTTATAAAAGATATAGTAGTCAGCCTGTCTCCAGGGTTAGAGGCAGAGAGATTGAGAAAAGGGAGAGAGGTGTCAGAAATGGAACAAGTGAGTTTAAGGGCAGGGTGGAAGCTGGAGGCAAAGCTGCTAAAACTGATGAGCTCAGCATGGATTCATGAAGCAGCACCAATGCAGCCATCAATGTTGCACAGAAATTGCTGAGGATCGTTACCAGTGAAGACTCAGAACATGAACTGCTGCATGTAGCCAGTGAAAACACAGGAATAGCTGGGGTTCATGTGATTACCCAAGGCTACAACTTGGATTTGGAGAAAGTGGGAGGAGATGAGAAAAAATTGTTGAGTATGAGGATCAGTTCCACCAGATGGAGGGTGATGGTGGAGAGGAACTGGTTGGGTCTGTTGCTGAGAAAGAAATGGAGAGTTTTAAAGGCCTTCTTGATGAGGGATAGCAGTTTAAAGGGAATGGACATCCATATTGAAAGTGATGTGGCCAGAGCCAGGGAATTGAAAGTTGTTTAAGAGATCCTGAGCATGTGAAGTGGCACGGATGTAGGTGGGAAGGGAATGAACCAAGGGGGTTAAAATGGAATTGAAGTGCATCCACATGAATTCAGTGGGGCAAGAGCAGGCAGAAACAATGGGTCTACCTGAACAGTCAAGTTTGTGGATCTTGGGTAGAAATGAACAGTGTCGTTCTTGGAAAGCAGGTCGAAAGAAGCAGATTATTCTGCCTTCTTTCCCCTTCCTTCCCAGTCTTGGTGGATTGTCTTGGCCCAAAGCATTAACTGTTTTTTCTTTTCCATAGATAGTACCTCAGTATTCCTATAAACCCCTTTTATTTTTGTAACATGATAGTCCTTATGTCTCGCACTGCACAGCTGCTCAAAACAACGACCTTCATAACATACATTGGACCTGATTCTGATACTGATCTCAGGCCAGTGTCAGGGCTGGAACCCGTGACATTCATCGGGATACCTAGGTAAATCCAAATAGTAGTCTGGATTGGGCACAAGATCTGCCCAGTTGTATCATACTTTCTAAAAGACAAACTTGATCATTGAAAAAAGGCTTGATAAAGAAATTGCATTGAATTTAATGGACCCAAATATGCAGAGCTGAACACAGCCAGTAGGGGTGCCACAGTAGCATGGCGGTTAGCACAGTGCTATTACAGCTTGGGGCATCAGAGGTCAGGTTTCAGCTCCAGCCCTGTCTGTAAGGAGTTTGTACATCCTCCCTGTGAATGCTTGTGTTTCCTCCGGTTTTCTCCCACATCACAAAGACGTACAGGTCAGTAGGTTAATTGGCTATTATAAATTGCCCTGGGATTAGGCTAGAATTAAACAGATGAGCTGCTATCCATTGCAGCTCATTGGGCCAGAATGGCCTGCTCTGCACTGCACCTCTTAATAAATAAATAAAATTTAAAAATGCCTCTGGCGCTGTTACTGGGAAAAAATCTTCTACTCTATTATTTCTTGGCTATAAACTTTCAACATGTGGCAGGATTTATTATGAGGAATGCACAGAGGAGCTATTTTTGGAGAGAGTGATAAGATCACAGTTTCAGGTGTGAAAAAATACATTTTTAAGTTTGCAAGCTCTATCAGGACCCACTCATAAGACATTGCTCACAACGTGTGTAACTGTGAGTTCTGTGGAATTTCCCCAGAGGTGTTCATGGTGCTGCTGTTGCTGCAGTGGTAGTGGTAGGATCATGAGACCATAAGGGACAGGAGCAGAATTATGACATTTGGCTCATCAAGTCTGCTCTGCCATCATGGCTGATTTATTATCCCTTTCACCCCCATTTTCCAGCCTTCTCCCTGTATCCTTTGAGTACCTGATTGATCAAGAACCTACCAACTTTGTCTTAAGTATATTCAATGATTTATCCTCCACAGCCGCCGATGGCAATGAATTCCACAGGTTGACGAAACTCTGGTTAAAGAAATTTTTCCTCATCTCTGTTCCAAATGAAAGTCCCTCAATTCTGAGGCTGTGCCTTATGGTCTTGGACTCCCCCACAACAGGAAACAACATCTCCACATCCACTAACTAGGCCTTTCAATATTTGATAGTTTTCAATGAGATCCCCCAGATTCTCCCAAACTGTAGTGAATACAGGCACAGATCCATCAAATACTCCTTGTATGTTAACCCTTTCATTCCTGGGATCATCCTCATAAACCTCTTCTGAACCTTCTCCAATTCCAACACATCTTTTCTTAGATAAGCGGCTCAAAACTGCTTGCAATACTCCAAGTGTAGTCTGACCAAGGCCTGATAAAATATCAGCATTTCACCTTGGCTTTTGTATTGTAGTCATCTCAAAATAAAAGCCAACATTACTTTCACCTTCCTTACCATGCTCTGAACCTGCAAGTTAACCTTTAGAGAATCATGCAAAAGGACTGTGAAGTATATTTGCACCTCTGATTTTTGAATTTTCTCCCCATTTAGAAAATAATTCATTCCTTTAGTCCTTCTGCCAAATTGCATGACCATGCACTTCCCTACACCATATTCTGTCTGCCACTTCTTTGCACATTCTCCCAATCTACCCAAGTCCTTTTGCAGACACCCCACTTCCACAACACTACCTACCCCTCCACCTACCTTTATATCATTGTAAATATGGCCAGATACCCATCAATTCTGAGTAATAATAATAATAATAATATTAGCAATAATAATAGAAATAGAGCCTCTGATCAAACAGCTCTCAAATCAATTAATGATCCCAGTTCCCAGCAAGTCACTACATTTTACATATTGTGCTATCACAACCAGTGCAATCATTTGCTCAATCTATTTATAGGTAGACCCTTTTGGTGTGACAATTGGCATGATTTCACTTGTCATTTTAATTCTGTCACAGAATCATAAAAAGCTGTAAAGACAAGCTTTAGCACAGCATGGTTTATTACCAGCTGGGGAACACCCATGGGACAGGGCTTTAAACGCTTACAGAGATGACAGGGTATGTAAGTTGTAAAGCTTGTCCATGGCTTCTCATGTTACCAAAATAAAATGAGAGTGTTACTCTGCAAAGCTTGGAGCAACTTAAAGTTTCCACTCCATGTCATCTTACGTATTTGGCTGCGGCAGCATATTACTAAGTTTCTAAATTAGAGGGTGGTCCCAAAAGAAGCTTTCTCAGTATGGATTTACAGTTTGTAATCAATGTTATATTTCTTTCAAGTAGTTTTACCATTTGAGAAAATATTGCAATAATTAGCCCGGAGATTTTATAAAGCTGAAGTATAATACTGCCAGATGGCAAATGGTCAATGGAATGTGTATGACCAAGAAAGCTGCAACATTGATACAACAGGCACTGGTTTCCATGTATTCTCTGCATCCATTTTTAAATATAATAACCTAGCCTCTTTGCTCCATCATCCTGTACAACTTGAGTCAGGGTACCTGGGTAGAACCTTTAAAATCCATTTCCCATCCATTCATGTGCTTGCAAGGTTTTCACATGGTTTAAAATAGAACCATGTATATCCCATGTTGAAGATAACAAATAGAGACAACAGGCAAAAGTTGTTGTTTGGAGACTACATGAGCTAGGAAATACACTGAAGAATAGTACCACAGGGATTCAACACACACACACAAAATGCTGGCACCCTCTCTGGAGAGGAATAAACAGTCATCATTTCATGCCGAGACCTTTCATCAGGACTGGAAAGGGAGGCAGAAAAAGACAGAATAAGAAGGTGGTGGTGGTGGGGGGGAGTGGATGGAGTCAGCAGGTGATAGGTGAAGCCAGCTGAGGGGAAAGTTGAATGGGTGGGGGAGGAGTATGAATTAAGAAGCTGGGAGGTGATAGGTGGAAGAGGCAAAGGGCTGAAGAAACAAGAATACGATAGGAAAGGATGGTGAACTATGGGAGAAAGGGAAGGAGGAGGGACACCAGAGGGGAAAAAAATGGGCAGCTGAGGAGAAGAGAAGAGGTATGAATAGAGTCGGAATGGGGAATAGAAAAGAGAGAATTGTGAGAAGAGAGAAATTACCAGAATTTAGAGAAATCACTATTTATACTATCAAGTTGGAGGCAATCCAGATGGAAAATAAGATGTTGCTCTTCCAACTTGAGAGTGGCCTCATTATGGCAGTAGAGGAGAGCATGGAACAACACGTTGGAATGGAAATGGGAGGCGGAATATAAATAGCTGGCCACCAGGAAACTTTGTAGCAAATGGAAGGAAGGTGCTTGGTGAAGTGGTCCCAAATCTACGCTGGGTCTCACTGATGTAAATGTGAATATAGAAGAGTGCACCACTGCACCAAAGCACCCAATTCAATAGATGGCCCAGGCAGACTCACAGGTGAAGTGTTGATTGTTTGGGGCTCTGAATAGTGGTGAGAGAGGAGGTGTAGGGGCATATCTAGCACTGACCCTCTTGCAGGTATAAGTACCAGGGGCACATCAGTGGGAAAGGACAAGTGGACAGGGAGTCACATAGAGAGCAATTCCTGTAGAAAATGGGGAGTGGAAGGAAGGGAGGAACGGAAAGTTGTGCTTAGTGATAGAATTTGGTTGAAGAAAGCTTATGGGGTGTTAGCTTTCATAAGTTGAGGAATAAAGTTTAAGAGTTGTGAGGTAATGATGCAGTTCTATAAAACTCTGGTTAGGCCACACTTGGAGTACTGTGTCCAGTTCTGGTCGCCTCACTATAGGAAGGATGTGGAAGCATTGGAAAGGGTACAGAGGAGATTTACCAGGATGCTGCCTGGTTTAGAGAGTATGCATTATGATCAGAGATTAAGGGAGCTAGGGCTTTACTCTTTGGAGAGAAGGAGGATGAGAGGAGTCATGATAAAGGTGTACAAGATATTAAGAGGAATAGATACAGTGGATAGCCAGCGCCTCTTCCCCAGGGCACCATTGCTCAATACAAGAGGACATGGCTTTAAGGTAAGGGGTCGGAAGTTCAAGGGGGATATTAGAGGAAGGTTTTTCACTCAGAGAGTGGTTGGTGCGTGGAATGCACTGCCTGAGTCAGTGGTGGAGGCAAATACACTAGTGAAATTTAAGAGACTACTAGACAGGTATATGGAGGAATTTAAGTTGGGGGGTTATATGGGAGACAGGGTTTAAGGGTCAGCACAACATTGTGGGCCAAAGGGCCTGTACTGTGCTGTACTATTCTATGTTCTATTTTCTATTATGGAAACCACAGAGAATGATTTGCTAGACATCGAGGCTTGTGAGGAGGTATGTAAGGACAAGGGGAACACAATCTCTTTTATGACAGCAGGAAGATGGGGTAGTGCTGATGTGCAGGAAATGGAGGAGCTGCAGGTGAGGGTAGTGTCAATGGCAACGGGAAGGAAACCCTGTTCTTTGAAGAAGGAAGACATCTCAGAAGTTCTGGAAGGAAAAGCCTCATCGGGAAAACAGGTGCAGCGAAGATGGAGGACCTGAGAAAGAGAATATCATTTTTAATAGTGACAGGGTTGGAATAGGTTTCATCAAGGTAGCTGTGAGAGGCAATAGGTTTATAAACCATATCAGTAGATAGTTTGACTCCAGAGATAGAGACAGAGATCGGGAAAGGGGAGAGAGCTGTCAGAGATGGACAAAGTAAATTTGAGGACAGGATGGAAGTTGGAGGCAAAGATGATGAAATTGCTGTGCTCAGGACGGGTGCAGGAAGCAGCACCAATGCAGTCATCAATATAGTGCAGAACTGCAGGGTTTTATAATTTTCCTGTTATTTCCTGAGTTGTATGCATACTGGCATAAGGGCAAGCATATTTGCCAGGTAAACATGTAGCTAAAGGAGTAGCATAGAAAACACAGGGTTCATTTTCTAGGATGCCTCAAAAGGATTGGGTCAAGTGTAGTTAGTATAATAGGACTGTGACATTTGTCTGAGTGGAAGGGGCAAACAGCATAACTATGCGGAGCTGGAAAGGAAGTAAAAGTTTGTGATGGGGGAAACAAGTAGCTTGAATACTGGTTTAAAATAAACAGGAGAGAGAAAAGAATAACATATCATAATTTGGAGGGAAATTTTTTAAAAATGTGAAGTATTCATTCCAGGAGAGAGTTATTAGAAAAGTGTGACTAGAACATTAGGAAGTAAGGTCAGTAAATGTGTGACTCAAATGAGCTTTCACAATATAAACACACAAGGAAGAAATTGAGTGAACGATACAAATTCAACTTGGTGTGTGGCATGTTCAAAAGTTCAAAGTACAAAGTAAATTTATTATCTATGTACATATAGGTTACCATATACAACACTGAGATTAATTTTCTTGTGGGCATACTCAATAAATCCAATATAAAATCAAAGAAAGACCGCACCAGCTGGGTCTCCAATCGCTGTGCAAAAGACAGCACAAAGAAAAATAAATAATCATAATAAAAAAAGAAACAATAAGTATCGAGAGCATGAGATGAAGAATCCTTGAAAGTGAGTCCACTGGTTATGGGAACATTTTAACGACGGGATGAAGTTATCCCCTCCCCTGATGGTTGAGAGATAATAACTGTTTCTGAACCTGGTGGTGTGAATCCTGAGGCCCCTGTACCTTCTTCCTGATGGTAGTCAGTGAGAAGAGAGCATGGACTGGGTGGTCCTTGATGATTGGTTGCTGCTTTCCTGTGACAATGCTCCACTTAGATGCAATCAATAGTGGGGAGGGCTTTACCCGTGATGGACCCAGCCATTTCCACTACTTTTTGTAGGATTTTCTGTTCAAGGCCATTGGTCTATCCATACCAGGCTGTGATGCAGCCAGTCAATATACTCTCCACCACACACCTATAGCTACTGCTGAGACATGAATAAGTCTTTAATATACTTGGCTGGAAGGTCTATAACAAAATTGCTGAAGGGTGGTCCAGATGTAATGATTAAGGAAAAATTTCACTTCAAAAATAAGAGATAAGAAAAGGCAAGTTGGCATGGGGACTTTATGGTTGGAAACTAAGAACAGAATGGTCCTAATGGTTGGAATAAACAGACTAGCTCATGTCAGAAAGGTACCAAATTTCTGGAAGATTAAAACTGTTAACAAATAAGTGATTGTCCTTATTTAAAGTAAAGATGGAGTGAAATGTATGATTCAAAGGGACATAATTTTTTGAAACTCTCTTCCTTAAAGAGTAGTGGAGGCAGAAATAAATTCTTACTAACAAGGGCAAATGAAGTTGGTAGGAACAGAGCAGAATGGAGGATTGATGTTACAGACAGGTCACCCATGGGATGCTGGTAAATTCCAGCAAGATCTGGTCCACTGCTTTGCTGGAGCAAAGAGACTGAGGATGAACTTTTACAGGTTAATAAAAACATGAGAGATATTGATAAGGATAGTCATAGACATTTTACTATGGTAGGGGAATCTAGGATGAGAGAGGATTGATTTAAGATGAGAAATGAAAGATTTAAAAAGAACCTGAAGGGCAGGCTTGTCCCCCCAGACAATGGTGAGTATATGGAATGAATTGCTGGAGGAAATGGTAATTGTGGGTAAAATTACAATTTTTAAAAAGAAACAGTTGGACAGGTAAATAGAGAGGAAAGGTTTAGAGGGATCTAGGCCAAATGCAAGCTAATGGTACCAACTCATGTAGGTATCTGGTTAGCATGGATGTGTTGGTCTAAAAGGCCTGTATACCTCTTTAAAGGTCTCCATGTGTCTTTATTTATTTATTGAGATACAGAGTAGGCTTTTCTGACCCTTTGAGCCATGCTACCCACCAACCCTCATATAACCATAGTCAGGACAATTTACAATGACCAATTAACCTACCAACTGGTACATCATTGGACTGTGCAAGAAAACCAGAGTACACAGGGGAAACCCATATGGTCACAGGGAATACGTGCAAACTCTTTACAGTCAGCAATGAGAATTGAACTCGGGTCGCTGGTACTGTAAAGCGTTGGGCTAACAACTATGCTACCATGCCACATTAAATGTGCCAACTCTAATATGCTGAAACCATTTGCTTTATTTCTGATTTATATGTCTTGCATTGAAAATGTATATCTTATCATCAAAAAGTATAAATAAGACTTTCACCTTCACTTTTCTCTGAGTCCAAAATTGGATTCTGAACGAAGGAAATTCTTGAAGTATGCTAGGTTTAGTGGAAAGGAAAAAGAAGAAAGAAAAGATCCAAGAAGTAGGTTTTTCAGATGCAGAGTGCTGAATATCTGGCACAAGCTACCAGAAGAGATGGTAGGGGCAGAGGCAATTACAAAATACAAAAGTGCTTGGACACGTAATTGGATAGGAAAGGTGTAGAGGGATACCGGCCTAATGCAGGCAAATGGGATTATGGTGATTGATTGAACTAGTTCATCATTTGCTGTCTTTTCCCTTTACTGATTTCAATGTATTTCTCTGAAGTTAATTTGGCTTCTCCTTCAGCTAATGTTACTGGCATTTCATTGATAGAACATAGACAACACAGGAACAAGCCTTTCATCACAGGATGCTGTGTGGAGCTAATTAGACTGGTAAATTAAATGCCTAACTAGACTAACACCTTTTGCTTACACAATGTCCATATCCCTCCATCCTCTGCACATTCAAGTGCCGATCTATAAGCCTCTTTGAAAACCTCTGCAGCATTTGCCTCGACTACCACTGCTGAAAGCACATTCCAGGCACCTCAACTCTGTGTAAAACTCTTGCCCCACACATCTCATTTGAACCTATACCCTTTTATTGTGGTTTTACTTCCTACCAGCCCTTGAAGGGTTTTTTCCCTGTCTTAACCCTTTGTGTGCTTTTCGTGATCAATTTTCATTATCATGTTCAATGTAAGTACCTTTTCATTACCTTTTCATTAAACATTTTTCATGTTTTTCAACACTTTAGTCCAATGTGCTATTTACTTCCATTACTTCAGTGAAAAGAACCTACACGTCATAACATGAGAAGGAATACAATCTGGAGAGGGCCATCTGAGCCTGTTTCACTTTTTTAGGACTGTTCATCTACCACTGGAGCAACACACCAAATGCTGGAGGAAGTCAGTAGATTAGACAGCATCTAGAAATGGACAGGTGTTGCTTCAGGTTGAGATCCTTCAGCAGAATTGGAAAGAAAGGGGAGATGGTCAGTATAAATGGGTGGAGATAGTTGATGGTAGATGAATCCAGGTGAGAGAGTTTTCATCTCCAAGATTCCCTTATCAACAGCAAGCTCTTTCTCTAGTCTCCCCCCCCCCCCCACACCATTTATACTGGCTATCTCCCTTCTTCCTCTCCAGTCCCGATGAAGAGACTTGACCTGGAACAATTGTCTTTTTCCTTCCATAAACGCTGCCTGATCTGGTGAGCTCCTCTGGCAGTTTGTGGGTGGTTTCAGAAATCCAGGCATCTGCAGTATTTCTTATGTCTTCTACCACCATGCCATCTTCCTGCATTATCCCCAGAACTTGTGTCTCTCTTAACATCTATCTATCTCTGTTGGATTTAATGCAATTGCTGTGCCTCCACAGACCTCTGGAATTAGGAAACTTAAAGCTTCAAAACACTCTGGATGAAGTTTTTCATTATTTCAATGCAGTATGCCCCATAATCCAAGACTTTGTCCCCTGGTCCCAGAATCCTGAGCCAGGGGAGACATCTTACTTGCTTCTTTGTTGCCATATCATGTCATGAATATTATATGTTAAGATGTGGTCTCCTTTCATAGAGTCATTGAAAAGTATAGCACAGAAGTTGGACTCATCTAGTCTGTGCCAAAAGCATTTAAGTTGTCTTCTCCCATCGACCTGCACTGGAACCATAGCCCTCCAAACCCTTACCATTCATGTACCTATCCAAACTTCATTTAAATGTTGAAATCAAGCTCGCATGCACCACATGCTGGCAGCTCATTCCACAGCCTCACGACCACTTGAATGAAGACGTTTCCCCTCATGTCCCCCTTAAACTTCTCACCTCTCACCCTTAAACCATGGCCTCTGGTTGTAGTCCCACGCAACCTCAATAGAAAAAGCTTGTTTGCATTTACTCTACCGATACTCCTCCTAATATTGAATCAGATCTCCTCTCATACTTCTACATTCTAAAGAGCACAGTCTTAACCTAATCAATCTTTCCTTATAACTCAGGTCCTCCAGAGCCGGCAACATCCTTGTAAATATTTTCTGTTATCCTTCAACCTTACTTACATCTTTCCTGTAGGTAGTGATCAAAACTGCACACAAGTCCCCAAATTAGGCCTCACCAACATCTTATACAACTTCAACATAATGTGGGATGGGAGTAGGCAGTTTGAATGGCTTCGACACGGACTTCTTGGCCCGAAGGGCTTGTTTCTGTGCTTTACTTCCATTCTTATAAACTCTAGAGAAACCAGCTTTAGTCAATTTAATCTATTGTCTTGCTTGCAAAACAGTCATCCCTGGAACCAGTCTAGTGATTATATATATGTCATTATATGTCGAGAACATTCTTAGCTATGGAGACCCAATCTGTACACCCAGCACTCAGCTACAGTTTCTACCAGGTTTATGCAATTGCAATAATACTTCTTTATCCTGTATTCAAATCTTCTTGTAATAAAGGCTATCATACCATGTGCCCTCTTAATTCCTTGTTGCATCTATATTCTAAGCTTCAGAAACTTGTGTTCAAGAGCACTTAGGTCTCATTATTTTAAAATAACAGGATTTTTTGTTACAGGTTCCAAAGAGTGTAAGTTCAGACTTCTCCACATTGTTACATTCTCATCTACTTAGCTCAGCTTGCCCAATCTCTTGAAGCATATTTACATCCTGCTCCATACACACAACTCAATCTCTTTCACAGCATTCATTTACAAAGGATACAGACGTCATCCATGAATGGCAAAACATCTTTTGTATTTTTCCCAGTAGATCTTCTAATCTATGGTTTACAAGGAAGGTGGAGTTATGCATTGAAACTGTCATCAAAATGTAAAATTGTATTAACATCTATGAGGGCCCTTACCTGTGAAATTAGCGAACAAGCGAAATTTATTTGTAGTCAAAGTCAGATGTTCATTCAAGTCCAAATCAAAATTTTGCAGGCTGATTAAAAAGTAAATCACGGTAGAATATATTGTCTCTATAACAAAACTTGGCATTTGACCAATTGTATAGGCAATAATAGTCAAAAATTAACACTACTGCGATCACAAGAGCATTAGGAAGTTGTCCACGTGGATGTATTTATGACAAAGTAGCAAACCCACAGGACTAGCAATATTATGAAATCATGCTCATCATATCTGTCAATTCCTGCTGCAATTGGTCTCGATTAGATGTTCCCTCCCCCATCAGTGCCCCCACCATGATCTACCAAACTAACAGCTCAGAATTGTTTATTTGCTATTTTAATATTGCCTCTCACATTTCTCAAGCAAGTTACAAACTGAACTCTAATTTTTAGTTATCAGCTCCCTTTACTAAACATGCATGGTTTTTATATTTTGGGATGGTGGGCTGGTTTTACTCCACTTTAAGTGTAGACCACAAGTATTTATAATAAGGTAAAAGATTATAGCAACATTGGTAGAGTCATACAGAATGAAAACAGGCCCTTCAGCCAAATCCTCAGCAATCATCTCATTCATACTAATCCTATGCTAATTCCATTTCACTCTCCCACATTCGCACCAACTCCCTCTAGATTCTAACACACAGCTACACACACGGAGAAATTTACAATGGCATATTAACCCATCAACTGGCATATATTTGATATATAATGCAGACAAGGGAGAACGTGCAAACCTTACAGAGATCAGGACTGAACCGGGGTCAGTGCTGCTCTGAAGTAGCAACTCTGTGAGCTGTGCCACTGTGGTAGTAGTTTCCCTTTACACCAGGAGTGCAACCCATCGGTGCAAGGGGTCTGCAGTAATCCGATTTCATGCTGCCATATTCCCATTAACTCTCCCCAGATTTCAGCTGCTCACCTACACGAGGGGGCCATTCAAAATGGCCAGATAACTTACCAACTTGCATGTCTTTGGCATGTGAGAGGAAAATTAGAGCTTTCAGAGGACACACAGGGTGGTCACAGGAAGAATGCTCAAACTCCAAACGGACAGTGTCTGAAGTTAAGATTAAACCTGAGACGTTGGAGCTGTGAGCCAGTATTTCTACTAGAAAGAGAGATTAGCTTTATTTGTCATATGTATATGGAAATGTGTCATATGTGTCAATGACCAACACAGTCTGGGGGCAGCCTGCAAGTATCGCCATGCATCTGGTAGCAATAGCATACCCACAACTTACTAATGTTAATTTGTATATCTTTGGAATGTGGGAGGAAACCAGAACACACAGAGGAAACCCACGTACTCATGGGGAAAACATACAAACTCCTTACGGACAGCAGTGGGAATTAAACCCTGTTTGCGATCACAGGTGTTGTATAGTGCTATGCTGATGGCTACATTATCATACCACCTGTGTACTGTACTCTGCCACTGCACTGCCCTGAAGGCATTTTGTACACCATGTCTTGGCAGGATTTTAGCCAGAGCAGTCCAAGTTATTTTAGCTTGAACTATGCATTTACTTAGTAATACAGCATGGAATAGGATATTCTGGCCTTCGAGCCATGACACTCTAGCAACCCCTGATTTAACCCTAGCCTAATCATGGGACAATTTACAATGACCAATTAACCTCCTAATGGTACATCTTTGGACTTTGGGTGGAAACTGGAGCACCAGAAGAAAACCAAACATCCCATGGGGAGGACATACAGACTCAATAAATATGATGTTGGAATTGAACTCTAAACTCAGATACCCAAAGCTGTAAAGCATTGTGCTAACTGCTACTGTGCTGTGGGGGAGGGAAAATTTCTACCTTTATAGTTTTTTCCTATTTATACAATGAACACTCTTTAGAATTCATAATCCTGCCATTGATCTCAGTTCCTCTTGCAATTGTGCCTTTTAATTGCTGGTTTCACTCTGGTGGATCTAAAATATGCTTTTTTTTTGCTGCAATAGACATAGCACATTAAATACCCAGAGGTGTTTTCCAGTAGTTTAACTTTAGCCTAACTATTGCCTTACACAGTCTGAGTAGTGCTGTTTCATTGGCGATATCAATTTATGGAAGTCAAACTGTGTTTCTCCTTCTCTTTGTATCTATTATGACCTCCTTGTCCAAGTAGAAATGAGAGTAGCAGGGAAAAAGACAAAAATGTAAGAGGGACATATTCAAGTTGGATATTCTGCAGGGATCTGTGCTGGGACCTCTGCTGTTTGTAATGCATATAAATAACCTGGATGAATTTGTAGATGGGTGGGTTGATAAATTTGTGGATGATACCAAGATTAGTGGAGTTGTGGATAGTGTAGAGGACAGACAAAGAAATACAGCACAGTTTAGAACGGTTGCAGATATAGGCTGAGATATGGCAGATGGAGTTTAACCCAGATAAATGTAAGAGGTTGCACATCAGTAGTCTGAATATAAGGAGACACTATACTGTTAAGGGTAAGGTCCTTAACAGTGGTGCTGAGCAGAGAAAGCTTGGGATCCAAGTTCATAACTCCTTGAAAGCGGCCACACGGGTCGATATTGTGGTTAAGTTATCTTATGGAATGTTTATTTCCATTCGTTAAGGCACCGAGTTCAAAGGTCAAGAGATTATGTTGCAACTTCATAAAACTCTGGTTAGGCCACATCTGGAGTATTGCATACAGTTCTGGTCGCCCCGCTATAGGAATGATGTTGAGGCTTTGGAGAGGGAGCAGAAGAGATTTACCAGTATGCTTCCTGGTTTAGATGGCATGTGCTATCATGAGAGGCTGGATAAACTTGGGTTGTTTTCTCTGAAGTGGCAGAGGCTGAGGGGAGATCGGATGGAGGTTTAAAAGATTATGAGAGGCATAGATAGTGTGGACAGAGAATATCTGTTTTCCAGGGTTGAAATGTCTAATACCAGAGGGCATGTATTGGAGGTGCAAGGGTGTAAGTTCAAGGGGGATGTGAGGGGTCAATTTTTTTTACTCAGAGTGGTGGACACCTGGAATACTCTGCCTGGTATGGTGGTAGAGGCAAATAGATTAGAAGCTTTTAAGAGACGTTTGGATAAGCAAATGGATATAAGGTGCATGGAGGGATTAATGCTTGGGTGTTTTTGATTTGCTTTTTAGCTGGTTTGGCACAACCTTGTGGGCTGAATGGCCCGTTCCTGTGCTGTACTCTTCTATGAAAAACAGAAATAAAACAACCATGTATATAAGCAATTCAAGGTGCAATAGAACAGACTGTCAGTAAACTTTGCAGTATTTAAAGCAATATAGCTGAATTTGGAAATTGGTGATAATAACTTTAATAGAATTGTAATGAGTTGTCTTCTATGGGAAAGTGAATGGTCATTAACTACATAATCAGATGGTAATGGAATGCAATTTTAGGATTTCAGTACCATGGGACTAAATCTTAGCAGTGGTGACATTTCTTCATATCTTCAAAGAGTGTGACAGATTTTTAAAATCTCCATCAGCCTGCTTCAGGACGTGCACTGTGCTGCCTACAGGGAATTCTGCCACTCTTGCCATTAACGAGCAAAGTTCTCCGAACAAAGTTCTGCCGAGAACCAGTCAATGGTTGCTGTAATCTTAGTCAGACAGCTGGATACTGACAATAATCATTTTTCTTGATCTCTTTATTAAGATGTGAAGCAATGTGAAGCTTGGGCAGGATGTTGCAATATTAGTATATTCCTCACTAGGCAGGCTCCCAATTTACTGGCAAACAAATTATGAATACAGTTTTATTTGTTCAAAGAGAGTATCTGATGCAGTCAGAGCCTTATCTTCCAGGCAATAACTATATTCCCTTGGCAAATAGAATATGAGGATTACTTTTACCTGCCCATTGAGTAAGAAATAGTAATCCCTATTCAATTGACATAGTATACCATATGAATCTGATACCTTTCTCATGATATTGAGGCTTATGTCCTTCTTAGTAGCTGAGACCTTGGGCAGGAAGGTGTTGTTGATGTAGGTTATCTGAATGGCTGCAACTTGACTTCAAGCTTATTATTGTCATAAACATACATGCAGTATTCAGTACATGGTAAAAATACCATGAAAATTAGTTTTCAGTGGCAGGTACATTATAAATCAGGGACAAGTTCAAAGCACATTTATTGTCAAAGTATATTTACATTATACAGCCTTGAGATTAGACTCCTTACAGCCAGCCACAAAACAAAGAAACCCAAAAGAACCCAGAAAAAAAGGCTGTCAAACACCCAATGTGCAGAGAGAGGAAGAAAACAAATCATCCAAACAATAAGAGTAAGCAAATAGCATTCAAAGCAAAAGTGAGTCCAAAGACACGAAGTTTGGAGAAGGCCACAGCCTCCGCATCAGTCCAGTGCAGAGCCCAGTAAACGGCACGGAGCCTGGAGCAGCTGGTACAGGCCACAGTGTCAGCGCAGAGCCGAGTAAACGTTTCAGAGCAGCGAGCAGAACCGACTCGACCATCACCTCTTGTCCTGACACCCTGCCCTTTCAATCCATCTGGCCCGGTACTTAAATTGTCCAGCACCATATTGTCCCTCAATATTAGGACTCAAGCCCTGTTGCACTGACCTGCTCTGGGTCTGGATCCCACCACCATGTTTTTGCCCATACCCAGCTTTTCCATATTCGCCTAGGGCTTAGATCAATTAAACCTCACTCTCGGTTTAGGTGAACGGATTCAAATCTCCCTCTTCTCCGCACCGACATTTCTCCACTCACCCCGACTTTGCCTCAAACATGCATCGACCACCTCATACCCGCATGCTTTGGAACTTGTCATTCTCTCAACAGCAGGAGGCAGTGACCAAAACTACAAGTCAAGAATGGTTTGATTCAAATCCGGCTTTTAAAAGAAAGAGCAAAAGCTGGACTGGCAGCAATATGGTACTGAGAGGATGTGGTACTGTCAGAGTACCACCTTTCAAATGGGACATTGATCAAAGGTGCACCTGCTTTCTCAATTACATGTAAAGATTCTTTGTGTTCTGTTTCAAAGAACATGTGAGTCAATCTTAATTTGCTGCCCTGCCATTATGTCCAAGTCATAGTCACTAAAAGAGAACTATTGGCCATAAGCTTTGTTGTTTCAGTAATCTAATGCAGATTGGCAGTATTCATTATGATAGGACCTACAATTCTTCTTTGGAAAATCACTCCTGAATTTCTTGAGGTCATGAAAGAAACATAAAATACTTTTTTTTCTAACCCTGGAGTCACCTGCTTCAATTAAATGAATTCAGTTATGATCCATCCCTTGAAGATCTTAATAAGGAATATTTGACAGATGATGTTATTGAAGGCCCCCAATAAACATACCATGATTCTGTGAATTAGACAAGATTTCAGTCTGGAGGGCTCAGTTCCCTTTGGTTTTTGTCAGCATTCTTTCAAATTTTGTTACCTTCTCCTGTTGGATAGAACACTTCATACAAGATGCAATCTGATCAAGACTGTTGAATTAGTAATGAATGTAGAAGTATAACTCTTATTCTCTGAGTTGTGCTTGGATTCAACCTCTGTTATCCGATGTGGAGGTCATAGTTGTTTCTTATATGGTTTCCCTTAACCTCTGTACCGCCTTTGGTGAAATATTGCCTTGACTCGCTGTTCTCAGACTGCACATTAAAATCTACACTGAAATATTATATATTCCATTAAGTTCAAAGAGATAAAACAGCTTAATTCTACCACCTACCTCTGGGAGGTAAACTGTTGCCTTGATTAGAGTGGATGCTGAAATATTGATTTACAACTCATTTATTTATCAATCATTCTAGTAGGGTAGACTCCCAGGAGAAATAGCTGCTCTTTTACACTCTTCCTTCCATGAAAATCTATAGATCTTATTTCCATGCAAAATCTAATGTGATATCATGACGAGGATTTTCCTTAAAGTATACTGGCTTTGAAGATGGCTTTTGAAAACAGTCAGGAAAGCCTTAAGATCCTCTCTGCTGCCTCCTCCTGGTGTATGCAATGCTGGGACATTCCACTGGAAGGGCATACTACACCCAGGATCTAAGTGGGATGGGGTGGGGAAATTGAAATTAAGTAGAAATGATGGAGAACATCATTCATTAGATACCTAGCAACCCTGGGGAGTGATTTCAAAATTAGAACAGCTGCAACGGTTTAAGCACTTGATTGAGTAAAGTGAGGCATTCTTTTAAAATCCTAGTCTCAGTTGCCTCCAGTTATTTTCCTCTTCTTGATATATTGGGTACTTGATCAGAATCAGTTGAATTTAGTTATGAATTGAATAAGTTATCCTAGCTCATAATACTTGGGCTAGGTGAAATAAGCATCACATCATTATTTCCCCCAGGATTCTAATGCAACAAAGAAAGTCAATCTCTTTATCAGATGTCTGAAGAAATTGTAAAAGCAAAAGTAGACACAAACAGGCACAGAAAACAGGATTATTCTTCCTGCTTATGATATGAAATATGTAATATTTTATTTCAACAGCACCAATAAGTATGGTAAGTTGTGTTTGTGACCATTTATTGAGAAATAACCAGATGTTTTCTGACTCCGCCTGTGAAATTTCTCAAAGGGTACATTCAGTGGTGATTACATTGTCACCATTGTTCCTTTAAAATTCATTTAGAGTCATAGGTTCATAGAGGAGTACAGGACAGAAAAAGGCCCTTCAGCCTCTCTAGTTCATACCAAACCATTTCAACTGCCTACTCCTGTTGATCTGCTCCTGGAGCATAGTGCACCATATTCCTGCCATCAATGTACCTATCCAAACTTCTCACACATTGAAATCAAGCTTGCATGCACCACCATCACTGGCAGCTCATTCCACAGTCTGGTCACCCTCGGAGGAAAGAAGCTTCCCCTCATGTCACCCTAACATTTTCGCCTTTCACCCTTAAATCATCTCTAGTTGTAGACCCACCCAACCTCAGCAGAAAAAGCCTGCTTGCATTTACCCAATCTATACCATGCATAATGTTGTAGACCTCTATCAAATCACCCCTAAATCTTTTATGTTCCAAAGAATAAAGTCCTAAGCTATTTAATCTTTCCTTATAACTTAGGTCCTCCAGTCCTAGCAACATCATTGTAAATTTTCTTAATACACTTTCAACCTTACTTATATCGTTCCTGTAGGTTGGTGACCTAAACTGCACACAATACTCCAAATGAGGTCTCAACACCTTATAGAACTTCAACATTACATCCCATCTCCTGTACTCAATTCTTTGATTTATGAAGGCCCATGTGCCAAAAGGTTTCTTTATGACCCTATCAACCTGTGACATCACTTTCAATGAATTACGGAGCTATATTTCCAGATTCCTTTGTTCTATAGCACTCCTCAGTGCCCTATTGTTCATTGTGAAAGACCTATCCTGTTGGTCCTACTGATTTGCAACACTTTGCACTTGTTGGCATTAAGTTCCATCTGCCATTTTTCAACCCATTTTTTCAGCTGGTCCAGATCTCAATGCAAGCTTTAGTAATCTTCCTAGCTGTCCACTACACTCCCAATCTTGGTGTCATCCGCAAATTTGCTTATCTAGTTAACAACAATATTATATAGATCAGTGATATACATGTAGATGACAAACAACAAAGGATATAGCAACAATTCCTTCAACACTCCACTAATCACAGGCCTCTTACATTGGGGCAACCATCTACTACCACTCTCTAACATCTCCCACAAAGCCCGTGTCTAATCCAATTTACTACCTTATATTGAATGTCGAGCGACTGAACATTTTTGAAACAACCTCTCATGCAGGAACTTGTTAAATGTCTTTCTAAAATTCATGTAGACAATGTCCACTGCCGAGCCTCTAAAAAACTCTAAAATTGGTTAGACATGACCTACCATGCACAAAGCTATGCTGACTATTCCAAATCAGTCCATGCCTATATCCAAATAATCGCATATCTGGTCCCTTAGAATAACCTTCCAATAACTTTCCCACTACTGATACCAGGCTTACCAGCCCATAATTTCCTGGTCTATTGTAAGATGCTTTCTTAAACAAAGGAACAACATTAGCTGTCCTCCAATCCTCCTGTACCTCACCTGTCATTAAGGATAATTTGAATATCTCTGCTAGGGCCCCAGCAATTTCTATAGTTGCCTCCCAAAGGGTTCAAAGGAACACCTTGTAAGGCCCTGGTGATTTATTCACCCTGATTTGCCTCAAGACCTCCTTCTCTGTAATCTGTATAGGGTCCACAACCTCAGTGCTACTTCTATAAACTCTGTGTATGTCCCCTGAATAAATACAGATGCAAAAATCAGTTTAGAATCTCCCCCATCTCTTTTAGCTCAGGACATGGCTTACCATTCTGATCTTCTACAGGACTAATTTTGTCCCTTGCAATCCTTTTGCTCTTAACGTATCTGTAGAATCCCTTAGTATTCCCCTTCACCTTGTCTGCTAGGGCAACTTCATGCCTTCTATTAGATCTCCTCATTTCTTAAGAGTTCTCTTGCATTTCTTGTACTTCGTAAACACTTAATTTATTCCTACTTGTTCCTACAGTCAGGATGGTGCCAGCTATCAATACTTCCAGAGAGCTCACGGGAATTTCTCTTTTACTTCTCTATGTCTATTTTTCACTTTAAATGTGTTTCTCAGACTGTTAGAGCCTGTGTTTTACAGATTGGAGATCATATGAGTGACCCAGTGCTTTGCCATCTCTGAGAAGATTCTGAAAAGCAAGCACATACTCACACAGCCGCGAAACTAAGAAATTTCAGGATGGGGTGCAAGCTGATGTTTGACTCCATTTCACTGATTAAAGCATCTATTAATCACCGATTAAAACGTCGAGGATGATTGAAACATAGAAGCCAGAGTTCAGCGCTGGGTGCCTCCCTTTTGCTTGCTGCTGAAAAACAATCTGTGAGTGGACTATCGCTATGTGGATCACTGTGGCAGGCTTGTAGCCTCTCTGCCTCGTATGGTGTCCGTCACGATGAATGTTAGTGATATCGTAGGGCTGTGTTGTGATTCTTCGTTTATCGATTGGAGTATTGCAGTTATGGACTGCGAACATTTTCATACTTATGGTTTATATATTCTGTGTTTTTTATTGCCTGTTCCTTTTCCATTTTATTTGCGCGGAGGAGATGCTTTTTGGGTGTCGATATTCTTGTTCCATTTTTCTGCATTGGGGGGGTTGATTATTGGGATGCCATTCTTTTTTGTGTGGGGGATGAATTAATGTTCCTCTCTGAATGACTTTCATGCAATTTCTTTGTTTCCTGGCTATCTGGAGAAGACAAATTTCAGAATTGTATATGGATAAATGCTTTGATAATAAATGAACCTTTGAAGCTATACCTGCTATGCGCCTTTCACTTTCTTAACCAGGGATTCAATATCTCTTTAAAACCAAGGTTCCCTAACCCTGTTCTCTTTACCTTTTATTCTCACAGGCACATACAAGCTTTATACTGTCAAAATTTCACTTCGAAAGGCCTCCCACTTACCAAGTACTCCTTTGCCAGAAAACAGCCTGTCCCAATCCACACCTGCCAGTCCTTTCTGATATCATCAAAATTGGCTTTTCTCCAATTTATAATCTCAACCCACAGGCCTGACATATTTTTTCCATTTTTATTTTGAAATTAATGGCATATGATCACTGAATGCAAAGTGTTCATCTACACCAACTCCTGTCACCTGCCCTGTCTTATTCCTGAATAGCAGATTAAGTGATGCACATTATCTCATGCAGTCTTCTATGCACTGATTAAGGAAACTTTCCTGAACACATTTTACAAACTCTATCCCATCTAGTCCTATTAGGGTATAGGACTCCCAGTAAATATCCAGAAAGTTAGTACAACAACCTTACATTTCTTGTAAGATTCTTCGATCTCTCTGCAATTTAGTTCCTCTTAATCCCATGGACTGTTGGGTGGTCTACAACATAGTCCCATTAACGTGGACATATCTTTCTTATTTCTCATTTCCACACATAAAGCCTCACTGATCTGACTAAGCACTGCGATGATATTTTCACTGACTAGTAATGCCCACTTTAATCCCTACTGTACTATTGTGTCTAAAACAACAGAAACCCAGAATACTGAGTGCCAGTCCTGCCCTCTCCTGCAACCAAGTCTTACTAATGGCTACATGTCATAATTCCTTGTGGTGATCTCTGTTCTGAGCTCATCATTTCCTGCAATACCTCTTGAATTGAAATATATGCAGCTCAGAACATTAGTTGTACCATGCTCAAACTTTTGATTCCTGATTCGGTCTGAGGTCTTAACATCATCTGTTCACAACCTCTCCAATATCTGTACTGGCACTCCAGTTCCAATTCTTGAAAATCAAGTTAACACCCCCCCCCCCCCCCCCCACCATGCAGCTCTAGACAATCAACCCTGTAGGATATTAGTCTCCCTTCAGTTCAGGTGCAAACCTTCTCATCTGGACCTTTCCTGGAAGAGAGCCAAATAATCCAAAAATCTGATGCCCTCCCTCATGAACCAACTCCTTAGACATGTGTTAAACTGTATAATCTTTCTAGTTCTGACCTCACTAGCATGTGGCACAGATAACCTCATTACTCTTCCTACCATTGTCATTGGTACCTACATGGACAATGACCCCTGGCTGTTCACCCTCCCACTAAAGAATGCTGAGGATGCGATCCAAGATGTTCCAGACCTTGGCACCAGAGAGGCAACAGATCATCTGGGAATCTCATTCTCGTCCTCAGAACCTCCTTTTTGGTCCCCTATCTAATGAGTCCCCTATCACCACAGCTCGCCCCTTCTTTTCGGAGTCACAAAGCCAGACTCAGTGCCATCTGACCACTGTGTCTTTCCTCTGCTAGGTCATCCTCCCCTCGACAGTATCCAAAGTGAAATACTTGGTATTGAAGCGGATGGCCACAGGGGTACACTGACTGGCTGTTCAACCCCTTTCCCCTTCCTGATTGTTTCCCAGTCTCCTATGCCCTGCATCTTGGTTGTAACTATCTCTCTATATGTCCTATCAATCATCCCTTCATACTTCCAAATGATCTGGAGTTCATCCATTTCCAGCTTCAACTCCTTAATGTGGAGTGTTAGAAGCTGCAGCTGGATGCACTTCTCACAAGTGTAATTGCTAGGAACACTGGAGGTCTCCCTGCCTTTCCACATCCTGCAAAAGGAGCATTCAACTATCCTGCCTGGCATCCCTATTGTTCTGGTCATGGAAATATAAAGCAGGAAAACAATAAATAGCTGGGTCAAAAATATGAACCTATAGTTTATTCACCTTCTCTCACATAAGCCTCTCCTTGCTGAAGCCTTGAAGAGCTAAAGCATCAAATAACCACTCTAGCAATGTCCACTCCAACAAAGGCTGCTCCACTTGCCCGTCTTATTTTAGTTTGTTCTTGACAATAAATCCCAATTGCTGATTGGCCACTGTTCAAAACACCAAACTGCTGCAAATCCTTATGTGCTTATATGCTTTATATGATATATAAAGCATATATGATTACTTACATGCTTGATTGGCAAATCTGAGTGAGCTCTGTCATCTGACACTTTCGATTGCTGATTGCCTGCTGCTCAGAATTATGAATTTTTAATCATAATTGTACATTCTCCACAATCTAACCTGAATTCAATGTAACCAGTAAAATTCTGCCAACTTAGATTATAAAATGCAAAATGGAACGTTGGTGCAGAACAAATGACGAAACTATTGGCTATTCATTGCCTCAATACAACAATATCATATTTGTATGTTGATTAAATAATAGAAGACTGGTTAAATAAATAGAAGACACCTAAATGTTATGAGATGATTTTGGAAACCACCTCGTCATTTCAAAATAGTTAAGAATTTCAGCAGCATATTGGCATGCAAACACTCTCCAAGGTCAACAAATTTGCTTGATTATTCTCAGTCACTATGGCTATTGAGAAAGTCTCCATGAAATATCTGGAATAAAAATAGAGATTACTCCCATTTTTACCATCTTGTTTCTTGTTTTCCTTATTTAATGTTAGCTACATTCTGTTGTATTTCCATCATATTACACTTGTCAGCTACTTCACTGTGACGGGAAGTACGTTGCAATATCGTGGTTTAACCTCTTGTAATATTATTTGACCATCTATCTTTGTATTGGCAAGATTTATGAGGACTGAACCATAAGCATTAATCATCTTTTCTCACTCAAGTGCTGACTAACCTTCATTTCCATTTCCAGCAATTCCTCCAAGCCTAAGACCATCGGTTCGAACTCTGCTTTGGATGTTGAATTATTGTGTTGTTTTTAGAATCACAATTTCAAATTCTTAAATGTGTTTTTACCATTTATATCATTGTTCTTATTTCCAAAGAAACAAAACTGCTTCATTAAATGGGTCTCAGTATATCTGGAGACGACACTGTAATGCCATTGACCTTACATTGTTAAGTTCAGGAAATGTGCTCCTACAAGCTCAGTAAAACATATACAATATCAGTATCTACTAATTTACTGCAGTAGGAGTGCATGAGTTCATGTTGGTTAAGTTACGCTGTTCCTCATTTATGTGCCTTACAAATCATTATAGATATTGTAGTAATTACCAACAAAATTTACAAACTCAGTCACATTGTTTTTAACATTAACTAAAATAAAACTTTAAGCATACAATTTATGCAAGGCTAGTTCAAAATACGGTAGTTTCAATTTAGGATGAATTTCACTTTATTTCTTAGACTTCATAGTATTTTCCACTCAATTTTACTGAATTTAGATATATTCTCTTTCTTGTTCTAGCAATGTGGATGAAAACTGGCAACATTTCCACTTTTAGGATTATGGTGTCATAGACCACTACAACACAGAAACAGACCCACCAGCCCATCTGGTCCATGCCAAACAATTATTCTGCCTAGTCCCATTGACCCTGCATCTGGTGATCATGATTTTTTTCTTCAAAACACTATGCATATACACACTATTTCTAACTTCCAAAATATTGTGCAGACTTTGAGAAAATCATCTTATTAGTCCACAGTTTTGATGTCCATGGTTCTGCTTCCCGTTAGATATTAATTTGCCTTATTAGAGGTTGTAATAAGCAGAATGGTAAATGGGACTGCAACTATCAGGTTAAAATCTACTTCAGTGTCCAAGATCACATCCATTACAATCAATCCCTTGTCTGTGCTGTAGAATATTGCCTGTGTCTCCCTAATTGACATTAGCCCACATGTATGAATACTCCACATATGTGTGCATCATCCACACAGAGAACTGAATCAAATATCAGGAAGTGTGTTACAAATCCACCAATTACAAGATTGCATTTAACGATCAGATTTAAAATAAAATTTACTAGCAAAATCTATAGAAACAAACCTTTTACTACCAAGAAAATAATCAGTCTAATTCTCTTTATTCTTAAGCAGAATTTAATGAGACTTCACAACAACCACTCATTCAAATGATTTCTAAGCTCGTCTGCAAAGCGCTCTCTGTACTCATTTGTGAAATTGGGTAATCAATCCAATTCTGGAAAGAGATATGTTTTGTTTCAGAAAACAGCCTAATAAAGTGCAATTAAAAAAACAATGGTTAATCAAGTAATATTACAGAAAGTGATTAGTGATGTCAATAACATACACAGCAACTTGAATTGTTCTTTTAAAAGCAGATGAAACAAAATTGATGAAATACATGCAACTGATGGTGGATTCTGGACAGTAAATCTATGATGAGTTGGGGCTACAAAGCCCTGCCCATTTCCAGCAATTAGTCTAATTTTATTTTAAGCATTCTGAAAGTCAGTCAAAGTGTGAGATTTCTCTTTATCTGTTAACATGGAAATGTGAGATTGACAATGCCATCACAGACTAATCCTTTTGCTGAGTATCTTGAAAGCAACAGTTGTCTCTGTGGACATTGACTGTGATGGTGGAATAATGTGATGAATTAAAACCTGTTTATAGATCCTAAATGGCTAGCTGTCTACCACTTTTGAATATAACCCAGTCTTGCTTTTGTTAAGGCATACTTCTCTGTAGCCTTTCACACTGCAAACAATTAAATGTGTGAGAAGAATTGTATGAAGAATTCCTTTTATATTGAATCTCCCCATTGCTCCTTGTCTGTTCTCTTAAGAAAGTCATAAAAGTCAAGTGGTCAGGTTCACTTCATCAGTGACCAAAATTGGTAGCTACCTAGATTATTGTTGGCATTGTTAAGTACAAAATGGCTCCTCATTAATTTAGATAAGGAACTGAGCACTTAAACGAAGATTATTTCAGTTTAATTCCTAGCATTTGTTAAATTAGTTAATCTGATAGGTTAAAGATATAAACATTGACCAAATCAACTCAGACTAAAGGGTAACTTTTCTCTTTTTGTTTTGATGTCCATCATTTTAAGTTCAATTCTGATGCTTGAGCACACCAAATGTGGTGGTAGCTGAGAAATTCTGTTGCAAAGCTCAAAATGTACAAAAGAACTTTGCATGTAGCCAGATCAAACGCATTTCTGCAGACAATATGCTTCAGGCTAGTATAGAGAGTCATGCAGTGTGTGTAGTCTGTGAGCGTTGCTGATTGATACTACAAGTTGTGCATTCTAACATGAATATGTGTGAGTAGTTAGCTAATATGTGGCATCAAAAGGAGCAGATTTTAAACAAAACTGTGTTGTATTTTGGCAATTTACTAGCAAGAGAATGCATTGAAGGTCATGCCTTGAATATGAATTTGCTGCTAACACACTTTTAATATTTGGTTAACTTTCAAAAGCCTGAAAATCACAGGTCTACAACACACCTATGGCTGAACTTGATGTGTGGTAGGATAATGCCGCTTCCACTAAGTTAGACCACATCCCACAGGCATTCCATCTTACATACCTATTGACACATATAAAATAAATTATGGCTTGTTTTTCATAAATCTGATGTTAAACTAATTACTTTTCTGTTCTTCTTAACTTGGATTTTAAAAGTTGGTTGTCATTTCAATGAAGAGAAGAGAAATTCTTTTCGGCCAGGTAATGCGTTGTAGTAATTATTGAGAGACAAGTATCAGCCCTTCTGGAAAGCCCTGAAGCTTTGGTCCAGTCCATTGCACTCTGTCTCCTCTTCTCTGAAACTCAAAACTTTTACAAGTTTTAACCTTTCCTCAATATGATGAAAGATCATTGATCTGAAACATTAATGTTCACTGTAGATGCTAACTGACATGTTGAGTAATTCCAGCATTTTGTGTTTTTATTTCATTCTCATTGATATACAGAGGAAACACATGGAAAGGCATGTAATGCAAATACTTTCAGGGAACAGACACCAGGCACTAGTTCAATAGCCTATTTACAGAACAGGGAATAATTTTGATCCACTAATGACTATTTAAAGATGAAATTGCGCATTGTTGGAATAATGTGGAAGGGGAGAAGAAGAGACACTTAAGTAGGAGGAAAACAATTTAAACGGGTAAGATTTACATCACTCCAATCTGTATTCCAATCCAGTTTACTTTATTGATTTGAAACTTTGGTTCTGCAATACAATGGATTGTGTGTATATAACATGTACAATGCCCTGAGCTGCCAGTAGTGCAAATTATCCAATGGGACTTCAGGGACCGGTCACCACATCAAACCAGCTATCATGCGACCATCCATCAATTTTTCGTTTTGATTTTTTCACAACTGCCTAATCCCAAAGTTCAGATCTAAGGTTTTGACAATTAAAAATGCATGAGCTAAAGCTTTGGAGAATATTGTTTCCTTAGTGCCAAATTTTTGAATTGACTCTTCCATTACTGGTGTGATAGCAATCATCCCAGTCCAGTATTTAGGACAGAATTAATTTGAAGGTTCTTAACAAATTGCCCTCCAGAAAAAGGCATACTTATTAATTTGACTCTCCCCAAAGAATTCATACTTCAGTTTTTCTATCTATTTTCCACCCAAACACTATTATGTACACTTAACTCTTCAATTGTAATTCAGAATGCATGAGACAGGAGTAAGAATAATTAAGGCTTAATTTAAGGTTATGCTAATTCAGAAATGAAGTTCTAAAGAGATTTAACTGTTCACAGAATTTGTTGTTAAATAAAATGAGGGGGAGAGGGGAGAGGGGAGAGAACTCTGAAATGAAAACAGTGTAGGCCCTGGTTAAATATTTAGAGTAAAACAGAGTTTTGTGCCATTTTTTCACATTAGCGTTATCCAAATTGATATTTCAATTGTTAATACTATAGATTCAGCTTACTGCCTGGATTCACAGTAGTTGCAAGTTATGGAGAATAACAATTTTCACTTTCCCATCTTCCATTACTCAAGAAGAGCAAAATGTTTCTATAATGAACAACATTTTACAAATCACACAATATGCTCAGGTGTTCTCAAAGATCTGCTCTAAATATAATGGGATATGATAGCAACATGTAATATGTGGATGTTATTAAAAATTGAACCTGAAACTATTAACAATGGTGTATCCTCATGAAGATTTAATAATCTCTTACATTGTATAGAGAAGATAAAGGAAAGCTTTTACTGGGTTTCAGCTCAATTCATATTGAACTGGATGAACATTCATTTCCAATTTACTTAATTAATTCTTCAAGTTCTTCCAATAGGTTTGATTTTACTTTTTTTCATTCAATTTATTAAAATGGATGTACAACCAATAAGAATTTATGTATCTTCATAATCAAGTCTGAAACCATCCAGCCAAACTTGCTTTAACTTAAAGCCATTTCTTTGATGGTCTCCTGTCCAAAGCGAAAAACTCTTCATCATGTGGCATCAAACTGAAGAACCTCTATCAGTGAGTGCTAGTCATGGAAACCAGGTTAAGTCTCTTTGTTGGCGAAGGTACTTTATTGAGAGGTATATTTTATATTTGATAATTGACACAGGTAAAAATAAAGTGCACATTTACCTTGATGTATGACTTCTGAGCAACACAATATCTTTTAGGATGCCTGTCAAATCACTCTTCAATAAGAATATTTACTGGACTGAAGAATAAAACAACACAAATTATGGCTTTAGAGAAAATATTACCATTACCTGCTAGTATAAGAACAAAGAGCCTGGGCTATAAATGATACTCCCAACATTAATTTGTTTGATGAATGTCCAAGTGAGAACCAGCTAATTCAGCACACAAAGGGAATGAAAACTTCCAGATGAATGACCTCTTAAATGAAATGGCATTAGAGAAAATGGTGTTTACTAAGTCAATACACTGGGAGACCACCAAGTTTTGGACACCCCAAAATGTGACTTCCACCGAGTTGATTAGCTTCTAGAAACAGTGATTTGTCTGAATGTTTCCTTAGGAAAACCCTCAGACAGTCCTCCATTACACAACTGTCCAGGGTCAACCACAACAATGCCACTTTCCAGACTCCTTGGCATAAACACTCTGAGAGGATCATCTCATTCGCAACACAGCCATCTCAAGGGAAGTGTTTTTGAGAGTGAGAATTCAACTTTCCAGAAAGGACCATGCTTGCTGCTTTCTGATGAATTCTGGCAATGAGGCATTTTGCCAAATGGCTTGAACGGTCTGCTCAAGGGAACATCTTAGAGAATGCACAATTTCCATCACCCACAAGACTCTGTGCTGAACACTGCTTGATTTTTTTTATTCTGCAGGAATATTTCTACAGATGTCAAGTGATGTAACAAGGTCCAATTGAACAAAACACTGTACATCCATGTGGCCAAGCCTACATAATACAGGGACAGTTCAAACTTCAGTACACAGCACACATACTTTAACTCTACAGACTGGTACAGTCACATCAATGTGGCCGTTAGAATGAAGGCTTTCTTTGATACATTTTCCCCCATTTCTCTGGAGACTTGTACACGAACACCTGCTGGACACAATTGACTTAGGAATTCCAGATGAAATTGAAGATGACTGGGCTGATTGCCTTGGTGGTGTAGCACTGAGAACATCACACACCTGCCATCTGTGGATGATCACTCCCACATTCCCAACTTCTACTTAATCTTGGCCAGAAGAGAAAGGAATTATAGTGCTAAGATATTAAGCTACAAGGCAAGACCAAGTCCAAATGTATATTTCATTTTTAGAGTACACCTGCTAGACATTCACATGAGCTCAAACCCCTTTTGTCTGTCCCCTCTTGTCTTAGAGGAATAAAATGGCTGTCCAGGCAGGTTTCACCTTTTCCTGCACACCACTTATTTTGGTCTCACGTTATTGCAATAATCAGCTCACTTGGGTAATGTTCCTGTCACATCTCAAACATTTGATTCATCCAAGGCTACAGCAGGCTATGAAGTCTGAGGATATATTATCCAATGGGCGGCACTCGGACTTAGACCTATGACCTTCTAAATGTAAAATGTGCACTTTACTGCTAGTTCACTATGTGCCTGAAAGAAATTATTTATTATTCGTAATAACACAGTGCAAATAAATGGGACTCTTTGACAGCACCAGTGTGATTTTTTTCCCCCAGGCCACATGACACTATTCATCATCCAAGCATTGCAGCTCTGACTGCAACATGAATCTTTAATCATTGCCTCTCTTTGGGCTCCAGATGAGAGAACGAGAGGGAGCTGTTTGCAAGACCGGTGTTACATTCACTAAACACGTAGAAATCAGCAATCCATCAAGGAGGCCATATGCCAGTTACAACACATAATTGATCCAAATTTCTCTAACCGAGAGCTAAGTAATTTTTATTTTTGACTTGCCAAATACAGCACTACCCAAAGTGACAGGTTGTGAACATGGGGTAGCATCCAACACCTTGCTTCTGGGCAGCTGAGAGTATTTCCATTTTACAACAATCAGTTCCAACATTCTCCTTCTTCCTGCTTCAAAATGGTCATGATTTACAACTTTCACATCATTGTGCCTACACAGTACTGAATCTCTAAAATGAAGTCTATTCTTCATGTGCCAATATTTTTGTTAATTCATTCTCTGGAAGTGATCATCACCGACATGATTGCCCACCCTGATTACCTCTGGTGGTAGAAAAGGCTTGAGGGTTGTTAAGCCTGAATGGTTAACAAGGCCTTTTTGATGGGTATGTACGAGCCAGTCAGTCAATAATTGATGAGAGACATTAAGAGACAGAAGAGATGGCAGATACTAGAATCAAGGGCAAAGAACAAGCTGTTGGGGAAATCGACAGGTTGTGCAGCTTCTTTTGGGGAAGATAAGGGTCCTGATGCAGGATCTCTACCCACCCTTCAATAATTCCTTTCCCCATACAGATGCTGCTCAGACTGTTGAGTTTGTGTAACACCACACACAAAATGTTGGAGGAACTCATCAGGCCAGGCAGCATCAATGGAAAAGAGTAAAGTCAATGTTTCAGGCCAAGACCCTTCATCAGGAATGGAGGGGAAAAAAATAAGACACACAAAACAAAAAGGTGTAACCAGGGGGACTAGCATGGGTCCCAGCTATGCCTGCCTTTTTGTCAGTTTCATGGAACAGTTTATGTTACACTGGATTATTCCCAACTTCTCCTACCCTACATCAGTGACTGCATTGGTGCTGCTTCCTGCAGCCATGCAGAGCTTGTGAACTTCATCAACTTTGCCTCCGAAATCCACCCTGCCCTCAAATTTATCTGGTCCATTTCCGACACCTGTCTCCCCTTTCTCGATCTCCCTGTCTCTACTGATATCTATTATAAATTGCCTGGCCTGCTGAGTTCCTCTAGCATTTTGAGTGTGTCGCTTGAATTTCCAGCGTCTGCAGATTTTCTCTTGTTTGAGTCTGTCTAACAGATTGTTTTTTTTTGCTGGAGGGGCAGATAGATTGGCTCATATCAGGGAGATATTTCCAAAAGACCATAAGAACATAAAATACAGGAGCAGAATTAGGCTATTTGGCCCATCGATTCTGCTCTACCGTTTCATCATGGCTGATCTATTTTTCCTCTCAGTCCCAATTTCCTTCTTGAAAGGACAAAATATACCCATTAGATTTTATGGCAGTCTGTTAGCATTATGGTAGATTTTATTTTCATATTCTATATATCAAAAAAGTGAACACAAATTCTCAAACTTCTATTGTTGGAATTGCAATCCTTTTGAAAATAATGGTTCACAAATCCTAATTCTCTCACTACCCTAAAGAACATAACTAGCCAATTAATATGAAGACCATAGGAATCTGTAATATTTATAACAATGCACTTTAAGGAGAAATCACCATTCAACCAATCACATCAGACACTGCAGGTATATTTATATTGTTTGCTGCATTTTGATATTTAGTCATAGTCAGACAGTATGGAAACAGGTCATTTGCATATATCCACACTGACAAGTGAGCACTCACCCATATTAATTTCCTCTTTTAGCTTTGGTCCAAAGCTGTCAATGCCCAAATTATACAAATGCTCATCCGGAGAACTTCCAATTTCTGTCAGTGACCCTGCATCTACCACTTTCTCTGCAGTGTATTCCAGGTACTCAACACTGTGTGAGGAAGGTCCCCATTCAATTCAATTCAAGCTTTATCAGAATCAGAATCAGAATCAGACTTTAATCGCCAAGTACCTATGCACATACAAGGAATTTACTTCCGGCAGATGTTGTCTCTCTGCTCATAACAATAATAATGATAAATATAAATGAAAATATAGATTATACATACAGGTAGTGCAATCCAAGTAATAGTTAGCCAACAGTTAACCGGCAGTTAACTGTTCAGCAAAGTGACCGCAGTAGGGAAAAAACTTCTCCAGTGCCTATTAGTCTTAGTCTGGAGGGATCTGAAGCGCCTACCAGACGGAAGCAGATCAAACAGTCCATGCGCAGGATGGGAGGAGTCCTTTATGATGTTCCCCGCCCTCTTCATTGTCATTCAACCATATACAAAGACCCATGAATACAGCTAAACGAGAAAACGTTACACCGAGGCCAAAGTGCAAACACAGTACCAACAGTCTCTCTACACAAAACACACATAGTGCATACAAAATAGCAAACGAACAAAAATATCAGCAAGATACAGCCATGCAAAAAAAATAGTCCAGACCCGAGCCATGATTGCTGCAGAAATTTGCAGTCTACCACAATATAGCTTATATTCTGCCGAGTGAACAGTGGGGAGAGGCACTGACTCCAGTCTGGATGGCCATGCCATCAGATTCCCTTTTGTAATGCCCTGGTTCACATCTTTACTGTTATGCTCTAGGTATTTCATTTAGCAGCTCTATAAGAGCTGTTTCTCGTGCTTTCAGCCTGTTAGGGTTTTTGTTGTGTTACGTTCCCAGTAACCGGGTGACTTACCAGCAAAGATAGAGAGGTCCGCTGAAGTCTGATGGTACTATTTTCAAACGTTTTTATTTATAAAGGGGCACAAACGTATGGTTAATACAAAACATTCAGATCATATACATCATCAAAACTCAATCTAAAGCACAGGTATAGTAATAATCAATCAGAAATAAGCTCTATCGTTGTCTAGGGGATAATACTGAGTCCCAATGGAATATAAAAGTCACTCATAAATCTGCAGGCTTTTCCGTTTGGGAACCGCTGGCATTTCACGTGTTGGAGAGAGAGGATTGGTGAGAAAAAGGAACACTTGCCCGTCGTCTTTGCGAAGCAAATCCCGGTTGTTAGTTAAAACGGTTTTCCTTTGGTTTCAGCCACAGACTCCCGATCCGGAATCTAACGCACGTGGCTTCCTTCAAAATGGCTTCCCACTCCGACGGGAAGCGCTATCGTGTCTTCTTCGTGTGTCTCATTAGTGCATCCGAGGGGCCGCCTCGGCAGCCCACCTTTTTATCGGGACTTGCAGGGTTGTAGCTGTCAATCAGGGTGGGGTGAGGCAATCTTTCCCCATCACCCAGCCCACATTGCCCTGAGGGTTTGCACGTAGTCCAGTCCCCATTTCACAAAGGTGTCTCCAAGAGACAATGGCTATGTCCATGGCTTTTGTCTGGCTGAGAGGCCAGACCACATTCCAAACCTTAAGGCTTCTCTCTCTCTCTTGCGATTCTCACAAAGGAGGGGGCTGGGGTCATAACAGTTGAAGTTAGGGGAACATGTGGAGTGCATGCCATCCAATTAGTGGGAGGTTTTTCTTGGCGAGGGACAATAAGGTTGGTCCTGGGTTTTTGTTTGAGAGAAGATGCTGGGGAGAACCGGTTGTAGCATACGACCCGGTGAGAGACCCAAATGTTCAAGATTGATTGCGAGTGATGTTCGGAAGGTGGTGTGTGCTTTCACGTTGACCAAGGACCCAGCACGTGAGTGACAGAGAAGTTCAAGATGAGCTCCAACTTGTGTACATTTTACTGTTTAATTAGAATGGGCACATTTCTTTTTTGTTATTCTTTACTAACCCTTCAGTTAAGATTCATAAATATAATTCCTTTAATTGTATGTCGTGTACTGTCTGTTATTTCATGGAATTAATTTGTAACAGGGCACCAAATGACACAGCATCCATACAAACTGAGGTTTGGGGTGGGATCCACAGCGCCTCAATCTCTGAAGTTTGGTGGGGTCGGAGGTTGTCTTCCCTAGACTTACACAGCCAAGGAAACTGGGGTGATTCACTCTCAAGCTCTTGTCCTTCATCCTATGTGTCAGCTGAGGCGCAGTTAACAGCATTCACAATCCTGAATTGCAAAGCCACTGATCCAAGTCCCACTTCTTTGATTTGAGCATCTGGCTAGGTACTCCCTCCACTTCATGCTAAGTCATGGAGTGTTTCAGGACTTTACTACTCTTGCCAGGTGATAGGTCTCTAGATGTCTGTGAGCTGCAGACTGAAGGGAGGTTTCTTTGCATGGTCCTTGAAAGCTTCTATATTGATATATTTGTGGTAACACTTCTGCTATAAAAGATATTTTGGGGTCAGGTTGAAGATGATAAATGAACAAATCACTCCACCAATTATCAGCACCTGACATGGCACAGATGATGTGGACACTCTTCCAGTCTCCTGATAAGACAATAGCAAGAGATTTAACAAGACAAACTGTGACTGTGTCATTCTTTCTGATTTTGTGAATACATGTACTGTTCATACTGTGCTTGCAATCAGTAAGCTTCCAGCACTTACTTCACTTTGTACTGATAACTGTTAAAATTCTGAAAATAAGCTAAGTAGCCATCTGCCCCATTAAAAGTAGAGCTCCGATTTTATTTTCAGTAATATTAAACTTGAAACTAGATACACAAGTGATTCTGCAGATGCTGGAAATCCAGAGCAACACACACAAAATGCCGAAGGAACTCAGCAGGTCAGGCAGCATATAAGGAGAAGAATGAACAGTCGATGTTTTGGGCCAAGACCTTTCATCAGGATTGGAAAGGAAGGAGGAAGAAGCTGCAATAACATGGTGGGGAAAATGGAAGAAATATCTATCTAATTGAAATTTAATCAATTTGCCTTCAATTGCTTACCTGACTTGGATCTCAAAGATGTGCTCTGAATGCTGTCTTTTGATGACTATCTTGTGGGAGATGTACTGGAGCATCACTGTAACATGAACACTGATCTGGATTGATTGGGATGAGCGTGGAATCAAATAATTCCCCGATTCCCGTATTCTGAGAGCACATTCTGGAAATCCAAGCTGTGAAAGGCGATCAAGATGTTTGTATAACAGGGGACAAAACCTTCTTTTTACTCATTTGCTTTAATCCTCTTTGAAGAAAACTAAGATTGCAGTGTAACTTTTGTCATCAATTCAGTTTTCAGTTAATGCGGCACAATGAAGCTATTGGCAAGTCTATTGTTAAGTTGAACTTTGGGCTAGTTTACATCCAACTTCATATTGGTTTAGAAATGCATTCAATTGCTATTTTATTAGGTACACCCGCTCATTAATGAAAATCTCTAATTATCCAATCATGTGGCAGCAAGTCAATGCATAGAAAGCATACAAACATGGTCAAGGGGTTAATTTGTTGTTCAGACCAAACATCGGAATGGTCTAAGTGGCTTTGACCATGGGATAATTGTTAGTACCAGATGGGGTGACTTGAGAATCTGAGAAACTACAGATATCCTTGGATTTTCACATATAACAGTCTCAGGAGCAGGGGTTTCAAACCTTTTTTATGTTATGGACCAATACCATTAAGCAAGGTGTCTGTGGATGCCAGCTTGGAAACTCCTGATTTACAGAGATGGTACTATAAGCAAAGAAAAACTATGGTGAGCGGCAGTTCTGTTGGTGTAAATGCCTTGTTACTGTGAAAGATTAGAGAGAATGGCCAGATTGGTCCAAGCTGACAGGAAGGCAAGAAGTTTACCAACTATATTTACACACATACAAATTTGTCAAATGTAACGTGAACAGTGATCTGGATGAATTGGAATGAGCAGTGCACAGAACTAAAATATCCCAAGGCCATCATAGCTGAATGAAATAAAGGAAGAAAGAAAGAAAGAAAAACAAATATTGCATGCAGTACAATAAGAGCTACAAAAAGGGCAGGATGTAGAGAGCACATTGGTCTGCAGTGGAAAGAAGCAGAAAAGATAGGTTGACATTTCCAGTGAAGAGCTCCTTTGAGAAAACTGCAGGAGCCATTACCTGACTCCATAATAGCAATGGAATTTCTCATATCCTGCTTTTTTTTTTGGGGGGGGGGCTGAATTCTAAAAGATCTCACCCACTTTGTTATATGCACCTGCCTTTTGCAAATTTTTATTTTTAATTGAGCACAATATGGTTTGCCTTCCACAGAAACTGAATTTAAGTGGTGCTTTAATGTTTTCAGTTCATATATACCAGTCCCTTGGTAATATCAAGGACATTGAAAATATTGTTTCCCTATTCTCACCAGGAGACTTGAGAAATGTTCTACTTAGTCTGAACAATAGCCCTGTCTGCAAAAGGGGCCCTGATAACAAAGCTTTTTTTCCATCATTTATTTTGTATGTTGTAAAGTACCTATATTGAAATAGAAAACACCCAACTTCTGGTGTTCAACTTTGCCCAGAGACTAGTTGGTTTTCTCCTAGCCTCCAAGGTGCAACACCCCATCAATGTTGAATACCTTTCCATGCTGCATATCCCCGCTGATCAACATTCCCCATGGTCAGTGTATTTTGTTCAAATTCCCTAGTGGTCTGGCCCCCCCAGCACAATGGCTCAGAAAAGAAGCAATTCTGGCAACATTATGAAGGAAATATTTCAAAACAGCTGACAGGTGCTCAAATTGTTCCATCAGAAGAAGAATTGATGGCATTCCCGCAGAGAACACAGATGGTTTGAACAGCTCATTTATGCACAACAAATCCACCAAAGATAAGGTACTGCATAACCCATTTAGCAAAGTACTGAGACAGGCAAGGAACACTGCAGTTTACAGGTAATGCTAAACAGCCCAGTGAAGAGTTACAGCTGGTGATTTTATTTTGCCCTTGTTTTTCATCAGTGCTTGATTTATCATTTATAGCACACAGCAAATATACAATGACACACCGCAGGAAGGGACGTGTGGTTAGATCCCACCTGAGGATCTGGGAAGTGCAGCTATGAGTCTCCGCAGCACAACCACAAGCAGGAGAATGTCATTACAGTGTGGTTTTGCTCCTATCACTGGAGTTCTAATCCTATATCCTGCCTGCATACTGTTCCTCAACAACATCGTCCAAAAACACATCATGTTTCACACATATAATGATGGCATCTAACTCTATCTTGCAACCATCTCTAGCTTGTCAAACTGTTGTTCTAACCTATAGGATTTCATGAGCAGATATTGCCTACAACTAAATATTGGGAAGATCAAAGCCATAGTTTTCAATTCACGCAATAAATTCCCTAGCTACTATCCAATCTTTCTCAGAAGTTAGTTTGGCCTGAATGCACTTCCTTATCCATTCGTCCCTCCACACTGATCTCCCTCCTGGCATTTATCCTGCCCCTACACCTCCTCCCCCACTACCATTCAAGGTCCCAAACAGTTCTTCCAGGTGAGGCGACACTTCACCTGTGAGTCTGTTGGGAATATCTTCTGTATCCAGTGGTCTTGGTGAGGCCTCCTGCATATTGGTGAGATCTGACACAGATCGGGAGTCCACTTTGCCAAGCACCTATGCTCCATTCCCCAGAAAAAGTGGGATCTCCCAGTGGCCACCTATTTTAATCCCATTTTCCATTCTGACATGTCAGTCCATGGCCTCCTCTACTGCCGCGATGGGGCAACACTCAGGTTGGTGGAGCAACACCTTATGTTCCATCTGAGTAGCCTCCGACCTGATGGCATGAACTGATTTCCTCAAACTTATGGTAATGCACCTCTCCTTCACCATTCCCCATTCCCATTTCCCTCTCTCAGCTTATCTCCTTACCTGCCTATCACTTCCCTGGGGTGCTCCTCTCCTCTTTTCTTTCTTCCAAGGCCTTCTGTCCTTTCGTATTAGATTCCTCCTTCTCCAGCCCTGTATCTCTTTCACCATTCAACTTCCCAGCTCTTTACTTCACCCCTCCTACCTCCCCGGTTTCACCTATCACCTTGTAGTTCTTCCTCCTCTTCCCACACTTCCTTGCACTGACTCATCTTTTTTTTCCCAGTCCTGACAATGGGTTGGCCTGAAACCTTGACTGTTTACTCTTTTCCATAGTTGCTGCCTGGCGTGCTGAGCTCCTCCAGTATTGTATGTGTTGCTCAGTCTGAGTAAGACAGATTGAAATCATGGTGTCATTCTTGTCCCTGAGATGACCTCCCAACCACATATCCAATTCAAGTACAGCTCCAATGTCATTTTAAGTTTGCTGATGACACCAGTGTTGTTGGTCGAGTCAAAGGTGGTGACAAATCAGCATTTAGAAGGGAGATTGATAATCTGGTTGAATGGTGCCATGACAACAACCTCTCACTCAACATCAACAAAACCAAAGAGCTGATTATTGACAACAAGAGGAATAAACTGGGGGTCCATGAGCCAGTCCTCATTATGGGACTGGAGGTGGAAAGGGTCAGTAACTTTAAATTCCTTGGCATTATCACTTTAAAGGATCTGTCCTGGGTCAAGAATGTAACTTCCATTATAAAGAAGGGACAGCAGTAGCTCTATTATCTTAGCAGTTTGTGCAGATTCAGCATGCACCTTCAAACTTAACAAACTTCTATAGATGCACAGTGGAGAGGATTTTGACTGGTTGCATTGCAGCTTGGCATGGAAACACCAATACTCAAGAATGGAAAAGCCTGCAAAAAGTAGTTGATACAGCCTAATCCATCACAGGAAAAGCTCTCCCCACCATTGAGCTCATCTGCAAGGAGAGGTGCTGCAAGAAAACTGTATCCATCATCAAGGACTCCCACCATCTGGTCCATGCCCACTTCTTGCTGCTGCCATCAACCATCAGGCTTCTGAACCAGCGTAGATATCAACACTGAACTGACTCCACAATCTGTGGACTCACTTTTAAAGACTACTCAATTCATGTTCTCAGTGCTCATCTATCGATCTACCTCCCTGTACTTGCATAGTTTGTCTTACTTTGCACAATGGTTCTTTGTTACTCTTTGCTTATGCCTAGTTTTTTTTCATTAGTTCTGCTGTGAATGCCTGCAAGAAAAGGAATTTCAGAGCAGCATGTGTTGACACCCTGTCATTGCCATGAAAGTACATTTCCAACTCTCTCTCTTCCCCATCGAAGCTCATCCAGTCCTAAAACATAGAATAAGGCTTTTGTCACTCTGGAATTGACTAACCAATTCACTTTGGTTGCCCACCAGCTTTTTCCCCTGCAGGAAATCAGAATTATTGAAAACTCAGCACCCATGTCCTAACAAGCAACTTTTGTTGATTAACCTTCATTACGAGATTTCAGATGAGTGTATTTTCATATAGTGTATACTGGGTGCTCTGACACTCCATGATATTGTGAAGTTCACAGAACAAGCAATGTAACAATAAGTGCAGCACTAAATACAGTGATGAGTACTGAACATCAGAATATTCCAAACTCTTTTGCCAATAAATTCCTATGAGTAAGTAATCTTGACCTTAAAGTTCTCATTGATTTCAAAAGGATTTGACCCTTCCTCTGTAACTTTCTCCACTCCTATAAACATTTGAGTTCTTCCTGCTACTTCATTCCAAATGGATAAACGTTATTTTTTTATTATCAAACTTTCACCATTCTAAAAATTATTTGTCAAAAGAAACCGTGTAATTCGCTTTTCATAGTGAATGCTTTGAGTACTGTCCTGTTACATTCCTTTCAATTAGCAGGACAGTTCCACTCACTTGGCCCCTCAGGTTGTACACTATCATCAACCCCACAGTCCACAAAGAGGTGAGCAACTGTCTGATCCCCATTACACTTAACTGGGAGGCAGCGCGAGCTGGGGGCGATTGTCCAAACATGCAGGAACTGATTAGGAAGGCCCCTTTCATCACCAGACAGGCAAGATCTTGGTGCCTGTTGGCGAATGCTGGCCTCACAGTCTGGAGCCATTCTATCAGAAGGGTTGAATGGTCTTCTCAGGGAACCATCCCACTGTTTCCACCAAGTCCTTATCATGCAGTGTCTGCAGGATATTCTGCCCTGACCACTGCCTGATGAGCTTGTGATCAAAGCACACATGTTGAGCTCGTCAACTTCATTAACTTCGCCTCCAACTTTCACCCCGCCCTCAAATTCACCTGGTCTATTTCTGACGCCTTCCTCCCCTTTCTAGATCTTTCTGTTTCTATCTCTGGAGACAGCCTATCCACCGATGTCTACTACAAACCTACAGACTCTCACAGCTATCTAGACTATTCCTCCTCCCACCCTGTCTCCTGCAAAAATGCTATCCCTTTCTCTCAATTCCTCCACCTCCGTTGCATCTGCTCTCAGGATGAGGCCTTTCATTCTAGGACAAAGGTGATGTCTTCCTTTTTTAAAGAAAGGGGCTTCCCTTTGTCCACTATCAACTTTGCCCTCCATCGCATTTCCCGTATTTCACGCACCTCTGCCCTCACCCCATCCCCCCGCCAGCCCACCAGGGACAGAGTCCTCCCGGTCCTCACCTATCACCCTACCAGCCTACAGATCCAACGTATAATCCTCCGTAACTTCCGCCACCTCCTACGGGATCCCACCACCAGACACATCTTCCCCTCTCCTCCACTCTCGGCTTTCCGCAGGGATCGCTCCCCACGTGACTCCCTTGTCCATTCATCCCCCCCCCCATCCCTCCCCACGGACCTCCAGGCACTCATCCCTGCAAATGGTAGAACTGCTATACCTGCCCCCACACTTCTTCCCTCACCACCATCCTAGGCCCAGAACAGTCCTTTCAGGTTAGGCACCACTTCACCTGCAAGTCAACTGGGGTGATATACTGTATCCGGTGCTCCCGATGTGGCCATTTATACATTGGGGAGTCCCGCCGCAGACTGGGAGACCGTTTCGTCGAACACCGGCACTCAGTCCTCCAGCAGTGGTGGGATCTCCCAGTGGCCACACACTTCAATTCCACAGACCACTCCCACTCCAATATGTCTATCCGTGACCTTCTCTACCGTCAAGATGAGGCCACATGCAGGTTGATGGATCAACACCTTATCTCCCGCCTAGGTAGCCTCTTACCTGCCGGCATGAGCATTCAACTCACAGACCTCCATTGATACCCCTGCCCCCCCCTTACCCCCGTCCCTATCTATTATTTTAGTCTGGTTCTCTTTCTTTCTTTTTTTCTCCCCCTCATTATTATCTCCCCCCAGCCCTACCTTTCTTTCTCTTTTATTTCCCATAATTCTCCACCTTCCTCTAGCCCATTTCCCTTCAGCCTATCACTTCCCAGCTCTCTACTCCATCCCTCCTCCAATTCTTATCCCCCCTCGACCATCCCATGTTACTTCACTCCTAATGAAGGGTTTCGACCCGAAACGTCGTCACTACCTCCTCCCATAGATACTGTCTGGCCTGCTGAGTTCTGCCAGCATTTTGTGTTTTTATTTATTTCCAGCATCTGCAGATTCACTCGTGCTGTGATCAAAGGTGTTGGTTCCGAAGAACTTTACGCCAAGGGACAGTTAATGTGGCAATATCCAGCTTAATTTTTTTTTTGCTCCATCAAAGGATATGCCAAGGGACTACTCCTGGAAATTCTTTACTTAAATCTTGTCATTTATTTATCTCACTTTCCTCCTTTAACTTGTTCCAGTGTCTTTGACCAAGTTCTTGGTCATATGCTCAATTCACATCTTTAGAATTGAAAATAAAGAACTCCTTTGAATCTTCATAGAATATTTTATGTTAGAGGTGCAGAATACATGAAAATTCTTCAATGGTTTAACACGTCTACCTAAGCTGTTTTCATTAATGTTAGATGCAGTAATATCATATGACAATATATTAAACCACTTCAAGTTGTAATAGTTAATATAGTAGCCAAAATGCTATGATGACTTGTCTATACTTCCACAGAAAACTGTTAGCTAGCTACACAGCATGCATCAGCAGACCTAGCAGAATGGAGCAGAGGACCCAGGCATGTCTTGAAAATCAGGCACAAGCTCATCTGACTATTCTCTCCATCCACGGACATATGGGACTCCAGGTTGAGTTAAATGATTTTGCCCCAGCCAAAGATGTTGTATCAAGTTGAAAGCTGTTAACTAGGTTGGCTAAATTTTGTTAAAGCATTAAGATAAAGGGCTTTCTTTGTTTGGATTTCTTTATTCCAGTATATAGTTATGTTTAATTAATGGACAGCAGTTAATTATTTTTCCAAATTTTTTGCACTAGTTAATTTGTTATTAATTTTAGTTAGATGCCTTCAGCAAGAATGTATAAATTGTGGTCAACCAAGAATTGACCAATAAAAATTGTGTAGAATTGTTAGACCCCAAGGTAATTTGGAGAATTAACTAATCATCCTGAACTTTTCAAAGAGGCTACAAACTGGTTAGGAAATCTTGGAGTATTTCTTTGTGCAAAATCAATTTTTGTTCCAGATTCCTCTCATGTGACAATGTCATTAAGGTACTAAGATATCTGTAGTGTGTCTGGTTCTGTGCTCCACAGGTATTTGCATGTTTGAAGATCAGGAAAAAATATTCATTAACAAGTTTAAGATTGCCAGTAATGATTGAACATCAAACATTTCAATGTCATAAGCACTGTGATGGATATTCACTGTCCTGGGCCAGGGGGCCTCTTCTTTTTTGCCAGGCTCAGCTTTCTAAATATAGCAGCCGACATCTGTGAAGATCAAAGTGTTGCTTTTAAATAAGTTAAACTTCCAACTAATATTCTTTATTTAGCTTGTCATAAATGAAAGCCAGTCTTCAGTTCTTAATGTATCTGGCAAGCAATAATCAGTTTAAAATTAAACAGATAGATTTGCAAACAAGCGCTGTCTATAATACAGACTCGCTGGTCCCACATCACCTGGGTTTATTTCTCAGGTGGTGCAGTGTAAGACAATGGATTATATTAATTTAGCTTGTTTCAAACTAGACAATGCTGGCTATGTTGTGTAGTTCAAGAAAGCTTGCCGACTAGATGGATATTATCACTCAGCATATTGAATAGCTGATCTATTAATAGTTGGGAGATTGATGCACTTTTTGAGTCAGATTCAGAATATTAGTTCAAGGTACCTGGGATCTCTATCTCCAGAAGCTTTTAAATCATTTGTGTTATAAGGTATGTGAAAAATATCACATGTGTATGAAGTCACCCAAGTGCCCGAGAAATAGTATAAATGTAGAAAGCAGTTCAGGCTTATGAGGAATGGTCCAGGAATATCATGAAGAATGAATGCGATACAGGGTGAATGGGATTCCATTCCTCTGCCTTTGATTTTAGTGACGGATTACTGGTTTGTCTGCCGGTCATGGGTATGTCTTTTTTAGCTTATATGAACTGTGCCTGTGTTTTGGAAATCCGTAATGTTTTAGAAATGGTTTGTAACTTGAATTTTGTTTAATATAAGATAGAGAACCTGTGTGAGTTTTTAAATTAGTCTTGAGAATGTTATTTGAATTTAAGTGCAGAGGTATATAACTAAAAATAAACGAACAATGTTTAAACTACTTTGTTAGGTGGAAGTATCTCCTCTCTGGTAGGGAGTGGAGACCCACTGCTCTGATAATTGGCAGCTAAATTCACCATGGAGGATAAACAGGGAAGTGAACTAGTCCTTGAAGATTGAATAGTTACAGTATAACCTCCCTTTAGTGATGGTCCCCGTGGCTATTCTCTGCATATTGGCTAGGGCTTAAGCTCTTCATTTCAGTTTAGAACTTCACGGTCAACAATATCATCAAAGATCGGGATGGAAGATGAAGCAAAGCAAAGGGAAGATCATGTCAATCAAATAGTGTGGCTTTTGGAATTTAAGAGAGCTCAGATATATGTAAGGTGGTATTGGTCTGAGTTATATTGCTGAGTTCTGGCTCAAATCTCAATAATTAAAGGATAAATTATATTTAACATTAGGCATCTGTTGGTCTTTAGAGACCATGGATTTGCACCTTGGAAGGTTTTCAGGGTGCTGGGTTGTATGGAAGACAGGCAGTTGCCCACGCAGCAAGTCTCCCCTCTCCATGACACTGATGTTGTCCAAGGGAAGGGCATTAGGGCCGATACAGCTTGGCACCGGAGTAATCGGAGAGCAATGTGTGGTTAAGTGCCTTGCTCAAGGACACAACGCGTCGCCTTAGCTGAGGCTCGAACTAGCGACCTTCAGATCACTAGATCAACTCCTTAACCACTTGGCCATGCGCCAACATTAAACATTAAAGGAAACTTGCAAGCAATTACAAGGAGGATTGGACATAAGTGTAGAAATAGAGATAAATCTGCAGCAAGACATTGTTGCTCTTATACTTAAATTTTTTTGCAACAAAGGCCAACATAGAATTTGCTTGTCTACATATTGACTGCACCTAAACATTTTCTTTCAGTGTCTAGTACAAAATGATAATCGATTTTATTGCATTTCCGATATTACCATTACCATTTATAGAACCAAAATAAATTCTTTTTGTTGAGCCATTTACCACATCTCGCATTGCATGTGTCCACTCAGTAAATCTCTTCACATCCTTAGAGTTCACGTTTATTCATTTACCGCCCACCACCATCCCCTCCCAACACTGTGTAGTCAACAACAATGGAAAAATACATTGTCTCCTTCTTCAAATCATTGAATAACTGGAGCCCAACACTGTAACAGGTTACACCCCACTAATCACTCACTAATTGACACATGGAAAATAACCTCTTTATTCCTACTCTCAAGTTTCTTGTCTGTCAACCACATCATAACACATGCCATTATATTACTTCCAATCCCATATCTTTTAATTTTGCACACATACTTCTGCTTAATATCTTTGGAGTTTCTTCCTCAGTTTCTGATTGTACAACTTGATATTCCATCTTAAGGAAGAATTCTAATGTATTAAGTTAACTCATTATTCGGGATCCAGTAACAAGATTGTTGATCAATTCTTTTGCATTACACAGTATCCATTCTAGGAAAGACTGCTGTATAGCTGATTCCGTAAAGGTTGATTGTTGGCCAAATCAAAGGTGGTGACTAATCGGCATATCGGACAGGGATTAAAAATTTGGTTGAATGGTACCACAACAACAAACTGTCACTCAACATCAGCAGAACTAAAAAGTTGATTATTGACTGCAGGATGACAGACAGAAGTCCATGAACCAGTCCTCATTAGGGCATCAGAGGTGGTGAGCATTAGCAACTTTAAATTCCTTGACATTACCATATTAGAGGATCAAAAATATGGCAGATGGAATACAGTGTTGGGAAATGTATGATAATGTATTTTGGTAAAAGGAACAACAGTGCAGACTATTGTCTAAATGGGGGGAAAATTCAAACATCAGAGGTGCAGAGGGACTTGGGAGTCCTCATGCACGACTCCCAGAAGGTTAATTTACAGGTTGAATCTGTGGTAAAGGCAGCAAATGTAATGTGGGCATTTATTTCAAAGGGAATAGAATATAAAAGCAAGGAGATAATGCTGAGGCTTTATAAGACAGGCTGCACTTGAAGTATTGTCAACTGTTTTTGCCCCCCCTATATCAGAAAGTATGTGTTATCTTTGAGAGAGTCTAGAGGAGGTTCACGAGGATGATTCTGGGAATGAAGGGGTTAACATACGAGGAATGTTTGGCAGCTTTGGGCCTGTAATCACTGGAATTTAGAAGAATATGTGGGAGGGGTGATCTCATTGAAACCTTCGAATGTTGAAAGGACTAGATGAGGTGATTGTGGAGAGGATGTTTCCTCTGGTCTGGTTATCCAGAACTAGAGGGCACAGCCTCAAAACTGAGGGTCAACCTTTTAGAACAGAGGTATGGAAGAATTTTTTTAGCCAAAGAGTGGTGAATTTGTGGAATGCTCTACCACGAGCTGCAGTGGAGGCCAATTCCATGGGTATATTTAAGGCAGAAGTTAATAGTTTCCTGATTGGTCAAGGCATCAAAGGATATGGCAAGAAGGGGTTGAGTGGGATAAAATGTATTTCACTCTAATAGACCAGAAGGTATACTTTTATGGTGAGGAGTAAGGAGGCTTAGAGGGCATTTAATGAAAATTTTGTTCATCCAGGTGTTGTTTAGAAAAAAGAACACATTGTTTGAGTGGTGGTGAAAGCAGTATCTCTCACAAAATCCAATAAATATCTGGACAAGGCTTAACAGTGACAGTAAAAGACATTAGTACAGACATGTACTTAATGGTTGCCGTCAACATTGTGGACCTGCTTCTTACTCTATGTCTCTATGAAGTCATGTTCTTTAGCCAAGAAGTTTATAGAGACCAATTTCGATGGAACAGAATAAAGTTTTATTTAGATATATGGTGAATGAATGGTCAGACTTTAGGGAGTTTGATTAAGAAAAAATCTTAAAGTGATTAAAGATGATTTATATACACTGACTATTGGGTAAAAATACTGGTTGGAAAGACTTCCAGCACCTTGTGCACAGTTCAGTTTGGGATATGACTCAGGTGACCTGATTAGCAAAAGTTACTTTCATTGGCCATCAAAAATGATACTATCAAATGTGATCACTAATGTTAGTGACAAGGAAAGACTAGATCCTGCCCGGAGGAGGTTGTCTGCACAACCTCAAAAGCCCCACTCAATCACTTCCCACCAGCAAAATGGTGACACTGAATCTCATTGACTTGATTCATTAGCAGTAAATAAGCATTCATTATTGCTTGGCAAGCATCCAGACTGTTATGCAGTCTGAATTCAGAAATGAGAGAGCTAGCATCTTCATTTCAAATCAGAGGAATTAGGTTGGAAATGTACAGAAGCCTTAAATATCTATGTGGATTAGAATGGTTCTGCTATAAATCACATCAAAAGGCACAGTTACTTTTGCATGACTGATTTTTTGGTAACTTTCAAATTAAGGCAGGTCTGCAGATGTATGCAAGATGATAGCATTAAGTTTGTTAGGTATTTTGTATTTATTTAGTGCACAGTGGTAGACTTTAGTGTTGGCTCAATGGTCATTGACATTGTTTATCCTTTCTTTTAAGATACCATTGGTATTTATCTTAACAAGTATTTTTCACCCACCAATACTTTACCAATGAAAGGCTCTTCCATTACACTTTACTAAAACCAAAGGTAGATATTAATCTTGGTTCACTGATGTCACTCCTGATTGTGAGTCACTTGATTTAAGTCCTGCTGTATAAACTTGAGTAATGTTTACATAAAATTAACAATGATGTTGTCAAGACTCCAAGGCCTGATTTACAGAGTGAGGGTGAATAGACCAGGACTTTATTTTTACGAGTGTAGAAGACTTGTGGGATGACCATATAGAGGTATATTAAATCACGTGTGGATCATATAAATGAATGCACACCACCTTTTTCCCAGGGAAAGAGAATGAAAAACTAGAAAGCATAAATTTAAGGTGAAAGAGGTAAGACCTAAAATGGACCAGACGGGCAAGCTCTTCATATACGGAAGAGTTGCCAGAGGAACTGCCATGTAAAGTTCAAAGTACATTTATTATCAAAGTATGTATGCTTTATATACCCTTGAGTGTCATCTCCTTGCAGGCAGCCATGAAACAAAGAACCCAAACAGAACCCATTAAAAACAAAAGGCTGTTGGACATCCAGTGTGGGAGGTGAGAGGGGGAGTGGGGAAAGAGGGGGGGAAAGAGGGGGGGAAAGAGGGGGGGAAAGAGGGGGGGGAAAGAGGGGGGGAAAGAGGGGGGGAAAGAGGGGGGGGAAAGAGGGGGGGAAAGAGGGGGGGAAAGAGGGGGGGAGATGATGAAAACAATAAAGCAAGCAAATGGCATTCAGAACTGAAGTTCACAATTCCAGGCATCACTGCAGCATATTCAGAAGTCCACAGAAGTCGATTAACAAGGCCTCAGTCTAGCAGAATGTCAATTTATAAAATACATTTGAACAGGAATTTCCATGTACCTGTTGTAAATGTACATGTACATTTTTCTATTTATATGGGAAATATTCTGCGGCATTATTTGAAGTAAACCAGACAGCAATACCTTGTCAATAGTGGCCCTCAATCATCACCTCCTAAACAGACTCCCTGGTTGTTTCATTTCATGTGTTTGTGGAACTGCGTCATGTGCAAATTGGCTGTCATGTTTCTCTATTTTTCATGATAGCAAAGACACTTCCCAAATAGTTAATTGTATGGAAAACATTTTATTTTGTATGAAAATTCCAGTATTTTCCTTCTGAGTGAACGTGTTAGCTAAAATTAGATGGTATATTTTCATGATTTTTACCCTCACCAAAATCAGTAAAATTAAACAAACTGCAGACTTTATCTCTTGAACAAATGTTTTAAAGGATAGCGAGGATGTTGTTTACCAAAATGTAACAGACTTTTTGAACATTCTAATGTAGTGGAATGTTAATAAGAGATGGCAAATGGCTTTGCTAATCAATGTAATGATCTCTTGCAATATATCCATTAGCTTGGGTAATTAATTGCTCAGGCACATTTATTTCTACAGCCTAAAATGAAAGCAGATTAATATTCATCCAAAAAATCTATCAGAGCAAATGAATGAGATAAATGGCATTTAATAAAAGGAAGGTGTAAGCATACTATTTAAAGTAGCTAATAAAGAAGGTTAGTTATTGAAACACAGATGAAGTTAGTGAAGCATATCAGAGTGCAGTGGTATAAGGAACCAGATTTCAACAGTGAACAAACTCATTATCTGTGAAATAAGCATGATGCAATGCTTATTGTCTTTTAATATTTTTTGTAATTATTCCCATTATTTCCACAGCTATTTAACTACGCAAATGCTAATGACAAAGGTATCTTTTAAGCAGATTCAAAACATTTGCCATAACAAAGCAGGATTATTTTACAACATGTGCATGTCTTTGGTAAAACCCTCCAAGGCATTTAAACTTCCTTGATTTGTCTACTTTATTTTCATCAGTTTTTACAAGCTTGGCTTGCTTCACATTGAACATCTTCCAAAACTGATATCTAAGGATACTCAACACAATTACATCCAGATGGCATTGAATGCAGTCCAGAAATTTAATTTGCAAGATGTAGAAAGTAAAATAAAACCTCACAGGATTATAAAGTATTGCAGAAGAGACAATATGGTGCACTATACATTTATAGATATAGACTGACCCCAGCCAGATAAATATCAAAGCTGCCTGTTGGCTATTACCAAACTAGCATGAAAACATTAATAGCACCATGCACAAAATGCTGGAGAAACTCAGCAGGCCAGGCAACATTAATGGCAGCACCCTTGGCCCAAAACGTCAACTGTTTGCTCCTTTCCATAGATGCTGCCCAGCCTGCTGAGTTCCTCCAGCATTTTGTGTGTACTGGTTTGGGTTTCCAGATCTGCAGTTTTTTTTCATGTTTGTGAAGCATTAAAAAGTAACCTCGGCAAGTTCTAGGCAGTCTTTGATTTACAATGTGAACCTCAGCACTAACTTGGAGATCACATTCTAACTGCTAACTGATAGTTGATTTGAACAATGAAAAATAGAATACAGCACTATTATAAGTTCGTACTTAGTGGCCTCTGAATAACTCTAATTATATTATTCTTTAATATTGCAATGTTAATCTGTAGATAATGCAATACAATAGAGAATTCAGTACTGAATAAGCTTACAAATCTTGCAGTGTTGTAAAAATGTATGATGTGGCAGAAGCAATGGCGAGCACCAAACTTCTTCATATAACGTAGTTACCCTCTGCTAAGGATGAATTTCAAAGCTCAATACACATGGCTGGTTTCATCTCATGAATTTTTGTGACTTTTCTTTCAATAATGGTCTTGCTAAGGGTCACTTGTGTCTCTGCTAAGAACAACTTCCATCTGTTTTCTCTTTCTCCTTGTGATCAAAGCCAGATTAGCAATCTAACATGATTGGCAACCAATCAAATATCAGTATTGAATCAACAGTTCCGTATCTTACTTTTATTTGGGTGGGATAGTTGATGCTGACTTGAGTCATTACACATCTCTTGGACCATGAATGGATAAAGGACATTAGCAAGGAGAACAATAGCATTTAACAGGCTATAAAGTTTGTAAAATAAAAATTTTAAACAACAAATGCTATTGCAAAACTATATTTATTGAACAGATCTATTCTGTCAAAAAGAGTTAATTTTCCAAATCTCACTGAATGTTCAATAGGTGCAGTTCAATAGAGACCAATTGAGTGTGCAGCAATTATTCACACCCCACATTTAATTAAGTGCTGAACTTTCATAAATTATATAATTAAGTATAAAATCTCGTAAGAATGTGCAACAATAAAATCTCACTTGGCAAGAATATAAAGCTGAAACCAGTAAAATTAAAATTGCCCAATAAGAAATAATAATTCTGATATTGTTTCTTTGCTTTGTTGATTTTGAAAAAAATAATCAATACAAATCTTTGGATTACAGAAATAAATATTTGCTTTATCTATCAACCACATTGCTCTCTGTTGACTAATGTGAGCATCTGCTGATCATTAATATTAACCACTTAAACCTTTGGAGAATTTTTACATCCAGCATCTCTCTATGCCAATAAAAGGTTTCTGCATTAACTATGAAACAGTTCACAGTAGGACTTAATCAGCGGGTAGAGGTGTTGCTGAAATTCCATACTGATACCTGAGAAGCAAAGTTTTATTTTGCGTACTTGGCCTAACTAATATTCCTCAAGCATGTATAAAGAGTTGAAATAAATCTGACTATCTGTAGTCATGGCAGTCAATCAGAATCTGCATTCTCAAAGCACTGAAAGCATAACTCAGCATATTCTCATTATATTTTTACTTGTTTCTGCATGAGACACATCAAATGTGAAATGAGCCAATGTTTCCACCAAAGCCCAAAATCTAGTGAGCCGAGAAGACTTATGCAAATCTAAATAGATTTCAGTTTGGCCGATTAGGTTCTTCAAATGATTGAATTTATTCCAGAGCACAGCTGAGAAATGCATTCGTACATATTGTTATTTTTGGCTCCAGCCACTCAAAACGTACTTAGTCTGAATTCCACATCTGTGCAAGGAAGCTCAAAGAGATCCTAGAAAACATCTCCTGGTGTTTTTCTTGCAACAAAAGAAAGACTAAACCAGTGCCATGTTGCTCCTATTATTGAAAGCTAAGTGTGCAATCTGCTTATAAGGATACCTTTGAGAGTTCTGGTTCTCTGTTATTTCTTTAAGTTTGCCAGAGGAATGTTAACCAGGCCGTACTCATATAGCAGCATTTGAAAACATACTAACTCTCCTCTTCAAGCTTAGTCCAGTGTGCATACTGGATGGAGAGCTGGAGGAGGGCACAGAGCATGAGTGAATAGGAGCAGATGGGAGAGACACTGCCACAAGCATTTGATGCGCAGTAACCTATTCCACATATTACCTTTATTGATACATCTGGGAATATATGCCTGAAAAGGTTTTTTTTTCCTTTCAACATTGAGAATTGAATCAGAGACTGTGCTCAGCAATACAGAATCTGCTGAGCACTTTCACAGTTATCACAGTGGGTCTGGTTGGCTATCCGCTCCTCAAATGTGCAATAGCTTCATGAGCAACTGATGTGGAGCCTCACAGAGTAAAACCCCCAAACCAATTGGCACGTTTCATACATGTCAGACTGCATCTTTACAAACCTACTTCTCTGAAGTAGAGTAAGACCATAAAACGTAGGGGTAGAATTAGGCCATGCAGCACTTCACATCCAGGCTGATCCTGGACCCCATTCAGCTCCATACACCTGCCCCCTCACCATTTCCCTTGATGCTCTGACCAATCAGGAATCTATCAACTTCTGCTTTAAACATACCCACAGACTTGGCCTCCACCATAGTCTGTGGTAGAGGATTCCACAGATTCACCACCCTTTAGCTAATAAAAACTTCTGAAAGAATAGCAAACTCTCTCCCAGAAGAGATCATTTATGAGAATTTGGTATTTTGTTGTATTCTCATCATAAACAATTATGAACCTATGTCTAACATTAGGGTCATGACTACAGCAGACAAAGATGGTGAAGCTAAATTTGAGAGCAGCTTTACATCTGGGCTTATTTGCAAGCTGAATGTGTATGATGAACGGATGAACAGAGCATTGGCAGAGTTTACTGCCCTGCAGCTGCTGGGTTCATTGGCCATCTCAGTTTTATGAGGCACTTCCACTCAAAGAGCAGCAACCACTTTACAAACTGTTCGCCTCTAAGTAGTCATTCAGTGAAGACCAAGGACTTGTTCTCGTATTTCCTGTTCTTTCTGGGAGAAGAAAGGGGAACTTGAAAGCCCAAACTTCCTGGCATAAGAATATCTTCTCCATTGTTATCAGGCTCCTGAACCAATCACCTCTTTCAGAGTGTTGCTGCCACATTCTCATGCTCTTAATTCTACCTTTCTTGGTTATTCTAACTCTTTAACATTTCCTTTTGCACTATTTCACATTGCAATACAGTCTTTGCATCATTCTGTTATTTTAAACTATTTATTGCTGTATTTTATATGACCAATACTGATTGTTGTTTACTTTGTGTGTTACAAACCACAGATTCAGCAGTGCAATAGATACAGCAATTGTGCTTGTGAACATGCATGTGTCAGCTAATTATTATTTAATTGTGATAGTATTTAACTCCATACTTGTCATTGTAGTGCTTGTAGAGACTGGGACAGAGCACAGCAATGCTTCACCGCCTGTTTGCATTCGACCTTGCCTGAGAAACTGGATTGTCGAGTCAACTGACTCTGAAGACTAGTGGTATTTGTTTAATATTTAGATGTTCTTTTCAGCCACAGTGTAGGCTTTATTTCCCACTGGAGAGTTTTAGTTAATGACCCTGTTTGGCCTAGGATTTATTGTTTTATTTTCTCTTTAACTCTGTTTGCATTAAAGTTTTGGGAACTATTGACCCGCTTCAGTGTCTCTCACTCTGCACTTGGGCCATATCTGAACCTGGTGACACTGTGAGCTTCAAACTAATTGTATATGACAATAAATTAATCTGTATCTGAATCACAGTTACTATGGAGCAGCATCAAATAAGCAAACGGAAAATTCTCATAGGATTATGAACAAGTCACTTGCAGTTCATTTGGATTTCACACAAAATACTCTTTCTAATTTTTTCTATTATATTCAGGCAACTTCATGCAGGATGCAAGGACATTAAAGTGAATGACATTAGAATGGCAGAAAATATTGGAAATGGTGTGCAAAGGAGCTTCATGGGATAAATTAAAATCAGGTCTTTCTCCATAAATACCCAATCTGTATATATGCAGAATATTCTGCTTTTACTTGCAATTTTTTTTCAAGAAAACATTGGTTTAGATTGTTACGACAGAGAGCAGATCTTTACAATCACTGTTCCCTCTAAATTGTATGGGTGTGAGGCCGCACAGTAACTGAAATGTTCCCATGCACATGGCCTTTTTTGCCACACAGCTGGAATTTTCTTTTATATAATGTTAACATAATTTTGAAATTTATAATAATAATTATGAAATACCCTGTAATAATTGTGTTAATGAATATAATCCATAAATTTTCTCCATAATAAACATGTCACCATTTTTACTTTGAAACATTTTAGAGCTTACATTGCCATTGTTTCAAATTACAAAAATGTTACAAATTGCAATATTAAACACAGAATGGGATTGGTTAGTTCATTGTTAATAAACTGCCAGCCCAATGAACCATTTACTCAAAGCAGATTACTTTTGCTTTAGTGTGTGGCAGTTGCTTTGACTGCCTGACATTGTTTACTTGTGTTGTGAGTTGCAGTTTCTATTTGTTTGATTTGAACAATTCTATATTCTGACATTTTTGTTAAATAATATTTCCAAAAAAAATCATAATCTAATAAGATTTTTTTAAATTATAAAAATTGTTAGAACTATGTAAAATATCATTTCTGAGGTTATTTAATTAAAGTTATATTTTTCAATAAAGTTTTTTTAGCATTCTCAAATAGTCATTATTATTTTTTGTATTGGAGGTTGTCAAAAAGAAAAGCAGAAGCAGAATAAAAAATAACTTGAAAGCGATGTTTGTACAAAATTTAAGGTAGAATGGCTTCTGCAACCCATAGATTCAGTCTTATGAATTCAATCAAATATAAATCCAGAAACAGGCTAGAAGTAGAGCATTTGGATGATGTAATGAGGATTAAGACATATCTTTCATCTGGATGTGCAATTAATCTGGACAGATTTATAGACAATGGATTTGTAATGAAGACAGAGAAGAAAAAAGTTTATGGAAGATGAAAGATTTTCTTTATTGTACTGTATTTCATTATATTCTTCAATTAATAAATAAAATCAAAAGTTTGTGACTTTTCCATTTTCATTCCGAAAATTCATAGTATGCGCTATTACAAAAATGGCATTTAAACTGCTATGCAGTTTTCAGGCCGCATAAAAATTTCCTGCTCAAAAATACATTGTAAAAGCTTTAAAAAATTAGAGCAAACATTGTTTACAATAATTGATGATGCACAGCAAATGGCACAATTCTATTCTCAATCTCTACTGGGTTCTTTCCTGATGTATCCAAGGGTTTTATTAATCAAGTTACAATTAGTATCCAATAAAATCCCGGGACAATTAAACCAAAAGGCAATGCAGAATGGCTACAGGCTTATCCAAGTACCTGAATCCTTTTTAACAATCTTATGGCACGCTTCCTGATGACCAAAGTGAAAGCTTGGGCATTAGGTTGTGTTGATCTGTTTCTGCATGGGGTAAAATTGGTGCATTCTAGATTGTCATAAAATGATATTTTTTTTCTACATCTGAAAATAATGAATTGTTTTGAAAAATATGGCAATGATGGACAATTTGAGCAACACAAGAATTCCCTACCAATTCACTCAAGTGTTCATATTGGATGAGAGACTACATAATGCCATATAGGTTGCATCTATAACCCACGGAACTTAGGGCTGCTACTGCTTTTCAAGAAATAGAAAACCTTCTCATGAGAGCTGTGGCTGTCCAAATGGAAATTACATGAAATGTTTGGATTTATGCTCACACATTGGGATGGATGAATCCCTGACCTTTTATGTCAACTACTAAGGCAAACTGACGCTGAAGGGGAGAATGTGCAACTCATACTAAAATAGACGGAAGGTAAAAAAAAAACTACTGAATACCTCAAGGAATACCAAATAAGCCTTTAGGTATGGGTTTGTTAAACCCATAAAATTTGTAGCCTGGATGTCCATTTTATACTGTAGATATGTGTAAATGAAACAATGCTGTGCAAGGATAAATACAGGAAAAGCACAAAGGGATGTATCCTTATAATCTAGGACATTCAAGGGTGATTTATGTAATTAGGTCTCATAGGCATGGATTCAACTTGTAAATAAAAATATGGGTTAAAATGATTCATAACAATTCATTCTAGGGATGCAGACATCTCTAGCAATACTACTAATATCCTTATTGAAGCAATTTAGAAGTTTGCTCTGCCCTTTAAGTAATGATAAGGATTAACTGTATTAGAGATAAATGGGAATCTAATAGAGGTGACACTTTTATGAACTTGTATAAAGCCTTCAAAAATGGGGTAGCAAAAGGATGAAGGCAAATTCCTCAGAATGATATGAAAAGGATTAAAGTATGTGATCATGGGACATAATCAAATTTGAAGATTATGGTATAATCTAATCTAGATATGTAAAATAAACACAACATGAAAAAAATAGACACAGTAGTACATCACCTGGCACTTCAACCCTGCCCACTATTTAAATGATCTCTCCCAGGCCTCAACTCCTCTTCTGCACCAGTTCCACAATGCTCTCAATTCCCTGATCCTTCAAAAATATATCTACCTCCAGTGGTACAACCTCCACAGTCCTCCAGAGTTATGAATACCAAAGATTCACCAACCTCTCTGAGAAGAAATTCCTGTACACCTCAGTTCAAAATAACTGCCCCCCTTACGTATATTGTAACTATTCCATCTTGTTCAAGGCTACCCACTAGTAGAAACATTTGAGTATCTACCCTGTTGGATCTTGTGTTTCAATAAGTTCATGCTGAATCCTTCTTATTAGAGGACTGACAGGGTAAATAGAAAATCTTCTGCCTGGTACAAAATGGTGTTTCCTAATGTTTCAACTTCAAGGTAAATTCATTATCAAAGTATATATGTCACCACATATTACCTTGAGATTCATCTTCTTGCAAACATTTACAGGAAAATAAAGAAATACAATGGAATTTATGAAAAACTATATACAAGCAAAGACTGAAGAGAAATTGTGCGATTAAGAAAAAGAATACTAACACGCGAGTTGCAGAATCCTTGAAAGTGAATCTGTAGGTTGTGATATCAGTTCAGGAATGAGTTCAATGAAGTTATCCACTCTGGTTCAGGAGCCTGTTGGTGGTAGGGTAATAACTGTTCCAGGACCAGATGGTGTGGTACCCAAAGCTTCCGTGTGTCCTCCCCAATAGTAGTAGCAAATAGAGAGTATGGCCTAGATGGTGGAGGTCATTGTACATGAATGCTGCTTTCTGGAGGTTGCACTCCATGTAAATGGGCTCAATAGTGGTGCGGGCTTTTCCTGTGATGGACTGGGCTGTACCACCACTAGGACATTGAAAACTATAGGACAATCAAAGGTAATCAGTGAATTAAACACAGAAGATGCACATTTGGTCCACCTTGACCATGCTAACTGATTTTATGTCACCATTCTTGGTTCATTGCCTCCTTGAAGTCTTATTCCACAAACGGAATATCTAAAGACTGGAACTGTTTCCCTATGGCACAGTGGATCCTAGGCCTATTTAAAACTTCAAAGCTGGAATCGATAGTCTTCTTGGGCAAAATTGTAAGGAATACAGAACCAAAGCAAGTTGTAACACATTGACCATAATCAAATCAGATAGTAGCAAATCATGAGGGGGATGGGGTGAATGACCCATGTCTGTCCTTGTTTCTTTGTAGTCTAAACCTGGCAAATGTAGCTGTCTTCCTTCCCATAAGCATATTGGCAAAAGCACATAGAGTTTAATTACAATTTACATAATTGCAGATCTCAGCTTTTTTTCCATTTTTCAGAATTTTGTGTAAACTAAATTCAAATTATCAGCCAACCATTGTGGTTCTGGATTAATAATGAAGGCATCTCGAAGGCCAGTCGGTTATAGTTGTTACACCACCACATCTCATGATTGCGGAATTTTAACCACTCAGCAAATGCGCATACCGGCCACACCCATACAAAAAGTTTTCACCTCCATGCAATGGATATATTTATCGATTGTTATCAGAAGATAGCCATCAAATATCCAAGTAATTTTCTAAGAAATTTCTTGACAAGAAAATTGAAAAATTCCTAGCACTATTGTCAGAATCATAGGCCTCAATATTAATCCGTGCCTCTGCCAACAACAATACCAAGGTTTAGATAGTGAAGTAACTGTAATGCAATCACAACCGAGTCATCCTTGTCACTTTTTTGAGGTTGGATCTTTCAAAGGTCTCAGCCTTGGGACATGAGCAACCACTTAACAAACATTTTTCAATCAACTCGGCAGTGAATGGGACACAAGGAAATAAGCTCCACAAGTTAAGTGTCCCTTCCATGACCCCCCTATGGTCTCAATGCCCTTCAAACAATTCCTCTAATCTCTTTCATGATGTCTTCCCCCACCCTCTGGGATGGAAATTTCTTCCTGCCTTTCCAGTCATGGATCTATGCCCATTTCCTGAACTGTGAGCCTGCCCTCCCCCCTCCATTTTTCCACCCCTCCCCACCAAAACACCCTACCTTCCAATCACAGGTCTCTCCTACATCCCACTCTCAGGTTTTCTGCCTGCAGACCTCTCAACACCTCAAGATGACAGACCTCCACACTCAATCATATGGGTAACTTCCCTACCTCCTAATCATGGGCTTGATCCCTCTGGACAGATCTTTCTTGCCCATTGCCCTGGTCATCTATTTCAGGGGTTCCCAACCTGGGGTCATGTACTTACTGGTATTGGTCCATGGCATAAAAAAGTTAGAGAATCCCTGATCTATTTGGATATCTGAATGTGAGAAAGTATTGTTAATAATATTCTCAATAGGTTTCAAAATGTGTATCTAATGTCAGAGAAATGTATACAAGATACATCCTGACATTATTTTTCTTTGCAAACTTCCACAAGAGCAGAGAAGTGCTCCAAAGGATGAATGACAGTTAAGTGTTAGAACCCCAAAGCCCCCACTAACTCTCCCCTCCCACGCGTAAGCAGCAGCAAAACAATGACCCCCCCCCCCCCATCCCCACCAACAAAAAAGCATTGGCACCCCGAACCAAGCACTCAAGCATGCAGCAAAGCATCAGAAAAGAGACAGATTTGCAGTACCTCAAAGACTATTTGTTCTCTCATCCATTTTTGCAGCTTTGGGCATTTTCAGTCTCACCAGGCCCACAAATGTCAAACCATAGATTTAAGTAATGGATCAGAATATTCCAATTCTCTCAAAACTCAATGCAAAACAGAGACCAAGTGAAAACATTAAATTTACTTGCAGCTTTGATAAAGAAGAGCTCAGTGTGTCCGAAACCAACAGCCACCGGCATGTACTGAAACTATCTGTCACGACTAGTGACACAAACTGTATTTGTTGCATTCTAAAATCATATCCATGCAGAGCTGTATTATCAGGGTTATTGTGTTAAAGGATCATAACTACATTACGATTTTACACAGGAAATTTGTTGCTGGAGGCAGATGGGACCAAGGCAATGAGCATAACTGTGACTAAGCATCAGGGTGGTAAATCCATACAAACACAGAGCAGTAGATGGAACATGTAGTTATCATTTATGGCTACCATCCATCATTGAAGATGACATTATTAAAATAATCATTTATCCCCTGCCACAATTTTCTCCTGCATGGGAATAGCTCCCACTAGAGGCTGTTGTTCATTTGGGAAACTAGCCAGGGAGATTTCGAAGTTCATTTTATGTAAGCCATTATGGAAAATTCAATTGATTAAGAACAGATCATGTAGTTCAAAACTGCTGAGCTAATAACAAAAGGAATACGTATACTGCTGTACTCTGTAACCCTGTAGCTAATTTAACCCTTACTCCACCACCATAATAAAGCAGGCTTTGTGCTTATGGACTCACTTTCGTCCTGAATGTCACTTGCTTACTGTTACTGTTGGGATGATTTTTTTTCTCCTTCTCTGCACATTGGGTGTTTGACTGTCTTCATTCTTATCAGCTCTTTGTTTTGTGGCTGTCTGTAAGGAGATGAATCTTAAAGTTACATAATGTATAGACACTTTGATAATAAATGTTCTTTGAACTTTGATAAACCCTGAATGTGGAACAAACATAACTAGAAGACCAGAAATTTAGATTCTTAACTGAAGCAGCCACAAACTAAGATTAAATGCCTGCTAACCAGTAAATTTAAGATTGGTAATCAATAGGTTCAATTCTGAAGCATAACCAATATTACTGTAACCAATTTGCACTGAAGTGCATTTACAAATATATTTTCTTGATGCATAAAATAATTGATGAGAACTACCACATAAAATTATATTATTTTTATATTTCTTCAAGGGATACAGACTTCACAAGCCTAATTGCCCTTTCAGAGTTGGTGGCAGGTCTTGAACCACTATAGTCATTGTGATATAGGTAAACACACAATACTGATAGGAAAGGAGGTTCAGGATTTTGACCCAGTGGTGGTGACAGAACAGTGATTTATGTCCAAGCCAAGATTATATGTGGTTTGAAGTTCAAAGTAAATTTATTATCAAAGTACATATATGTGACTATATACAACCATGAAATTCATTTTCTTGAGGGCATAGACACATTCTTGCTGGACAACTTCCATGTGATGGTGTTCAGCTGCTTTTGCTGCCCTAGGTCCAGTTGTTATAGGTCATAGGTTGGGAAAGTGCTGTCTAAGGAGACTTGATGAGTTGCCTCAGTGCATGCTGTGGATGGTACAAACTGTTGCTGCTATGCATAGCTGGTAGAGTGAGTTGAAAAGTAATGGATGTGTTGCCTATCAAGTGTCCTGTAGAGGGTTGAAGCTGCATTCACCTAGGATAGCAGACAATACTCTATCATGCTCTTGAGTCTTGCAAGTGGCGGACGTGATTAGGAGGTTAGTTACTCCGCACAGGATTTTTAGCACCTGATCTAATCTTGGAGCTACGCTGTGTATAGGGCTACTCCAAGATAGTTTCTGGTCAATGGGAAATCTCAGGATATTCATCCTGTGTCAGTAATACCATTGAAAGTCCAGGTGGAATAGCTGGATTTTCTCTTTTGGCATATTATCATTGTCTGGCACTTGTGTGACATGCACATTACATAAAATCAGCACTGTCGATCGTAGCAAAAATCTCACACAGTTCAAAGCTATGGTGACTTGACACTGAGATGCTGAGTCTTTGTTTTGCTGAGAGCAAAACAAACGCTGCACACTATTTTCGCTTTTCGCCTTTTTTCGTAAAAGCCAAAATCCTCTTTGGATTTCTTTCGGTTAGCAAAAACAGGTACTAATGTAGGTCTTTCATAAAAGCGAAGTGGTGTAAAGCGAACTTTCGTAAAACGGGGATACCTGTTCTTGCCAATGTGGCAGACTAAGGCTGGATATGAAAGCTAACATGTTGCAGAAACCACACCAGACTATTCAACATGCAACCTAGAGCTCCTGCAAAATGTTATAGTTGGACCTTAAGTTAATAGAAAGCATTTAGTCAGAGAATGCAATGAGTTAATGAGGTGTCCATCAAACTGCACTGTGACGATACAAAATTAGAAGCCATTGACAGTAAGGTTATTGTAGATTACAGGGGTATTTTGTTCAGTTAGGGAAGTAGGCCAACAAGGGTGTATGGATTTCAATACAAATAAGTATGAGGTGGTGCTTCTTGGAAAGCCAAACCAGGACTTACAGAATAGGAAAAGTGGTAGGGCACTGGGGAGCATAATGCCACAGGGAGACAAGAGTACAAGTGAACAGCTTGTTGAAAGTGGGGTTACATGTAAATAGAGTGGTGAAAAAGATGTTCAGCGCTCATTGCCTTCAGTCAGGGCACTGACTATAGGAATTGGGACATCATCTTGCAGTGATCATTGGTGAGGCTTCACGGAGTATCGTGTACAGCTTTGGTCACCCTATTATGGGAAAGATGTAGTTAAACTAAAAGGAGTGCAGACAATAAAGACTAGAGGATTTGAGTTATAGAGAGATAATGGTCAGGCTAGGTTTTTAATGCTTGAGACGTAGAGGAATGAGGGACAACCATATAGAATTGTTTAAAATTATAAGAGGTATAGACAAGGCTATTAATAACAGTCTTTATCTCAGGGTGGGGACAGCAAAACTAGGGGCACAGATATAGGGTGGGGGCAAAAATTTAACAGGGACTTGAAGGACAACATTTTCAAAACAGAAGGTGGTGAGTGGATGGAAAGAGCTTGCAGAAGTGTTTGAAGCAGGCACAATTGTATTACTTATGATACACTGGGATAAGTACATGGAAGAGTAGGGTTTAGGGAGATACTGGCCAACTAGCTGGGTGTTTGGCATGGACTTATTAGGCTAGGGCTTGTACCTGTGCTTTACACTATAACTCTATGACTCTAATCCAATGCCACTGATTTTGAAGTAAGAAGAAAATGGTCTTCTTACTAGTAAATTTATTCAAAGCATCTGATTGTCGGAAAGAAATACAATATCTACATAAATGTGATGAAATCTCTTCTGAAAAGTATTCTTCACCAATATGACACTGGCTTTAAACAATTGGAATGTATTGTATTGTCCTGCTGGTATAATCAAATCTCTATTGTTGCTGATTGTTTCATTGTTCAACTGAATTGATCTAATCATGGTTCTGTAGTCTGTTCTAATATGCAACAGCATCTCCTTCCTTCCTCCACACACAAAAGACAACCCGACTGGAATTTTGATTTTGAATAAAGCCTGGATGATCTATTTATTTGCAAGCTAAACAAAGAAATAATTTCAAACTATATTAAAATCTGTAAAATTGCAACAGATGACAGCTTTGTCAGTTTGATATAACAACCTGTCACTTTTTGTGCATATTTATTTTTTATGCAGATTACAATTCATTCTTAATTTACTTTATTAAAAATCATTCAACTGTTAATTTTCCTTTCAATTATTATCCTGATTCAGAACTAGAAAAATTTAAACCAAGTATAAAAAATTTAAATAATTACCTCAACAGTACACTTCATATTTGGGAATAGAAGAGGAGACTAGAGAGTCATTAACTCTCCCTATTGGTCTGATTATACTCACACTAAAATAAAGATATTTCAGTTTTCAAAATTCAAATCACTTAGCATCACAGAGCTGTAGAATCAAGGATCTTTCTCCATTTGTGATTATGTAAAGAAGATATGAAAAATTATTTTTTAAATTAGGTAATTAAGACTCCAAGTCCAAATGAATATTGTACTAAAACCTCAAATGAAGATGGCCAATAAAATAAAATAACTGGCACAGAATCTTTTCTTTGCCAGGGTTGACACATGTCAGAACAGAGTTTATTGCAAGCACACTTAGCAGTGAAGTAACATTTTAAAAGGCCTTGTACAATGATCATACCAAAAGAGGAAAACTTCACAAAGGGCTTCACACAAATAAAAAAAACAAGCACTTTGACAGAGTAGACTCTGATCTAATGAAGGAAAATTCAATAGCTACTGTTGGGCTTTAAATTCTGCCCTGTGTTCGTTTAGGAAGAGAGACAACCAACACCGGAATATTACAAAACTTGGCTTTAATGCAGAAGCGTAACTGGCACAGCGAGGTGACAAGACCCCCGCTGGGGAAGGCGCGTTCTGGCCTCCCCTTACATTCTTTTCTTATTTATACCCTTTTCCCTTTGCCCAACCCCCCGCTACACATATTTGATAATGCTGAACTTTGTTATACATATTTGGTAATATTGGACACTTTTGCCCTTCTAATTGGTCTGATATCATTTTTTCACGAATTCCCTGTTTTACTGAATCACGTGACACTAGCAGTTTGGAGACAAAGGATCCCTTGTTTTGCTCCCTCCCTTGTATTTCTGTCTGCTAATATCACGCTGACCTGAACTGGCAGTCGCAAATTAACCCTAACACTACTTAGAAACAGACCAGATAATTGAAGTTATCTCGGGATACACTGGAGGTTAGGTTGAAGAAGCTGTTCTCTTTGGTACAAAACAGATTGACTGGAGATATGTACCCTTGAGAACTGTGCAAGATTATGAATTAGATTATGCAGAACACAAAAAAGTTTTTCCATTAACTTTAGAGTTCTTGTTAAGAACTACAAAGATAATATCAGGAAGAACTACTTTATGTCATGTGTGCTGGTAATCTTGAATCCAGTACCTTTGCATATGGTAGAAGTGGAAACAGTCAATGATTTTAAAGTGAAATTGTTATGGCATGTGCAAGATAGAGCAGGCCATTGGGACTCACTGTACAGCTTTACAAATGTCAGCATGGATTTGATGGATCACCTGTACCACAATGACCGTTAGGCTAAGTAGACTGCAATACCCCAAGGAAGACCTACCTCAGTATGAGTATCCCGTACCACTCATAGGCCTCGCATGCTTGCAAGAGTAAACACTTTTTAATTTTAAATGGGTGTTATCAATGATATGGGTGATATTGGCATCTCTTTATTTGCTCCTCAGCTTCTGTACATAGGCACATCAGAAACTTTGGTTCTGATAAATAGGTCATCAACCAACAACATTAGCTCCATTTCTTTCTAAGATGGTGCCACGTACAGCCGCCGTGTTGCAAGCTCCATTCCAACTTTACACTATACTGCTAATTTCTGCAATTTCTTTCACATTACTTGTTCAAGTAGCTGATAGTCACATTAGATACGATAGACTGACCCTTCTGAACATCGGGAAGATGGCAGCTATCCACTATGTGCTGCCTTTTCTACACTGGAATCCCCTGCTTATGCGATCAATGGGAGACTCACCTACACTGCCGCTACCTCGGAGGAGGCATTAGAGGCAAAATAGAAGGGCTGGTGTCCTGCTGAGGTTGAGATGGTGTGCTAATCAGCCGCCGCCCTCTAGCATACTCCTGGCTAATGTTCAGTCCCTGGACAACAAGCTGTGCGAACTGAGATCCAGAAACATAGGAATGTAACGTTCTGTGCTTCGTGGAGACCTGGCTGACTGAGGAGATATTGGATCACGCCATCAAGTCCTCTGGAAGCTCCCTGCTCCTGGCAGACAGGTCAAAAAGCCTCTTTGGGAAGAGTAAAGGAGGTGGGGTATGCTTCATGGTCAATAATGCTTGGTGCCAACCCCAGAACGTGCATGCCCCTTAAATCCTTTTGTTCCCTGGATCTGGAGTACCTTATGTTGCTGTGTAGTCCTTTCTGGTCGCCTCAGGAGTTCATTGCTGTTATTATCACAGCTGTGTAAGTTCCACCACAGACTGACACTGAGCTGGCTCTCGAGGAACTGTACGAGACCATCGCCACCCAGGAGAATGCACACCAGGAGGCTGCCTTCATCGTCACCAGTGAGTTTAATAGAATAAAGTCTCTCCAAAGTTTTGTCAACACATTCAGGAGTGAACACGGAGAGATAACATACTTGACCACTGCTACTCTCCCTTCCGCAATGCTTACAAAGTGCTTGTCCACCCACCATTTGGAAAATCGGATCACTCCTCCATCTTGCTGCTGCCAAGGCAGAAGCTGAAACAAGAGGCAGCCATAGTCACAACCATCTGTGGTTGGTCTGACCAATTGATGTCCATACTAGAGGACTGCTTTAATGAAATGAAATGAACTATCTTTATTGTCATTGCATAGTACAATTTTCATGCACCAATACAGCAAAAAATGAGTTTGCAACTCTCGTACTCAATGCTATAAAACAACAAAATAAATAAACAATAAATAAAATCAAGTAACCAGCCAGTACAAGCAATGGCCAGTAGTACAAAAGCGCAACTCAGATGCATGACAGCCATAAAACCAGTATTAAAAGTAGAAAAATTAACAAACTTATGGATGAACTTGATTGATTGGTTCAGAGAAATTATAGCAATTATATATGACATCAACTGGAATATCTTCCATGAGGAGGAGTCTCCGAGTTCACGAAAGGGGTCATGAGTTTCATCTGGAAGTGCATCAAGGATGTTGTCCCCCAGAAATCAGTCAGGATCTATCCAAACCAGAGACTCTGGATCAACAGTTCCGTGTGAGCAGCACTTAACGCACAACGCAACCTACATTACCATTGACCGGCATGAACTCAAGAAATGCAGCTACAGTCTGCGTAAAGTCATCAAGGCAGAGAAACGACGATACAGGGACAAGATTCAGACACAACTCTCCACCAACAACACATGCAGCTTATGGCAAGGTCTGCACACCATCGCAGACTTCAAAGCTAAACGCAGTGGAGTTTCCAACATTGCTGCCTCTCCTGTAGATGAGTGGAATCTTTTTTTTTTACGCTCAATTTAATGTTGCCAACACTGAGCTCTTGAGAAGACCTACAGCTAATGCAACCTGCAGCTTGGTCATTCTGAGGCTGAAGTATGCAGGTGTTTCCAATGAGTGGACAGTCACAAGGCTGCAGGATCAGATGGCATACCAGAGCGGGTAGTCAGAGTGTGCACAACACAACTGGCAGGTGTGTTTACAGACATTCTAAACTATGTTAAAGGCCTGAACAGATAAGGTATGGCAAAGTTATTTCCCATGGTAGGGGATTCTAGGACAAGAGGGCATGACTTAAGCATTGAAGGACGTCTTTTTAGAACTAAGATGCGGAGAAATTAATTTAGTCAGAGCGTGGTAAATTTGTGGAATTTGTTGCCACAAGTGACTGTGGAGGCCAAGACATTGGGTGTAGTTAAGGCAGAGTTAGATAGGTTCTTGATTAGCCAGGGCATCAAAATGTATGGGGTGAAGGCAGGGGAGTGAAGATGACTGGAAAAATTGGATCAGCCCATGATTGAATGGTGGAGCAGGCTCAATGGGCCAAATGGCCTACTTCTGCTCGTATGTCTTATGGTCTTATACCCTTTACCAGTGTAGAATGTCCTCCTGCTTCAAATCCTCCACATTGTTCCTGTACCTAAAAAGACCAAGGTAACATGTCAGAACAACTGGCGTCCTGTCGCACTCACCTCAATAATAAGCAAATGCTTTGAGAGGCTGGTTAAGGACTACATCTGCAGCATGCTACCACCCACACTGGACCCCCTACAATTTGCCTACCGGCACTACCGATTGATGGATGATGCAATAGCCACAGCTCTACACACCGTCCTTACCCATCTGGAGAAGAAAGATGCTTATGTGAGAATGCTGTTCTTGGACTACAGTTCGGAGTTCAACACCATAATTCCCTCCAGGCTCGACAAGAATCTCAGAGACCACTGCCTTCACCCTGCCTTGAGCAGCTGGATCCTGGACTTCCTGTCAGATCTCCAGTAGGTGGTAAGAGTGGGCTCCTTTCACCTCTACCTCTCAGACCCTCTACACAGGTGCCCCTCAGGACTGTGTCCTAAGCCCCCTCCTTTACTCTCTGTGACCCATGACTGTGTCACCACCCACAACTCCAAGCTGCTAATCAAATTTGCTGATGACACTACACTGATTGGCCTAATCTCAAATAATAATGAAGCAGCCTACAGAGAAGTTATCACCCTGACACAGTGGTGTCAAGATAATAACCTCTCTCTCTCTCAATGTCACAAAAGCAAAAGAACTGGTTCTGGACTACAGGAGGAGTGGAGACAGGCTAACCCCTATTGATATCATTGGATCTGGGGTTGAGAGGGTGAATAGCTTTAAGTTCCTCGACAGACACATCACCGAGGATCTCACGTGGTCTGTGCATACCTGCTGTGTGGTGAAAAAGAAGCAACAGCACCCCTTTCACTTCAGACAGTTGAAGTAGTTTGGTATGGGTCCTCAGATCCCAAGAACTTTCTACAGGGGCACAATTGAGAGCATCCTGACTGGCTGCATCACTCGCTGGTATGGGAACTGTTCTTCCCTCGATAGCAGGACTCAGAGAGTGGTGTGGACAGCCCAGCGCATCTGCAAATGTGAACTTACCACTATTCAGGACATTTACAAAGACAGTTGTGTAAAATGGGCCCGAAGATTCATTGGGGACCTGAGTCACTCCAATCACAAACTATTCCAACTGCTACTATCAGGGAAACAGTACCGCAGCATAAAAGCCAGGACCAACAGTCTCCAGGACAGCTTTTTCCACCAGACCATCAGACTGACTAATCCATGCTGATTCAATTGTATTTCTATGTTATATTGCCTGTCCTGTTGTACATACTATTTATTTTAAATTACCATAAATTGCACATTGCACATTTAGACAGAGACGTAACGTAAAGATTTTTACTCCTCATTTGAATGAAGGATGTAATTAATAAAGTCAATTCAATTCTCTGCAGATGCTACTTGATTTGTTGAGTATTCCAGCAGTCTTTGTTATAATTTCAAATGTACAGATAACCTGGCTCAAATTTGTACCTGATACCATTCAGACACAAGTTGAGGATATGTAATCATTGTGCTGATTAAGAACATTTCTAGGATAGAAAGGAGATGAATCCTGCTTTCCCGGAGTATCAAGTATCTGTGACATCCAAAAAGCAGAGGTGGCCCACATTGAATGTATATAAAATGGTATATGCTATTAGGACGGCACTGGTGATAAAGTTGTTCTAGTTAATAATGAGTTTTGACTCAATAGGCAAAGCAGTCCAGACACTGAAGCATGCCTGGAACTCAAAGTTTAAAATAAAGTAAATTTATTATTGAAGTACATATACAGTATGTTACCATATACAACCCTGAGATTTATTTTCTTGTTGGCATACTCAATAACTCTATAGAGTAATAATCACAACAGAACCAATGAAAGGCCACACCAACTTGGGTGTTAAACAGGTCTGCAAAATACAGCAAACTGCAAATACAAAAAGGAAGAAATATTAATACATAAATAAGCAACAAATATTGAGAACATGAGATGAAGAGTCCTTGAAAGTGAATCCATTAATTGTGGGAACATTTCAATAATGAGGCAAGTGAAATCAAGTGAAACTGTTCTCTTTGGTTCAAGAGCTTGATGGTTATGGGGTAGTAACTGTTCCTGAACCTGTTGGTGGGACTGCTGAGGCTCCTGTACCACTTTCTTGATGGCATCAGTGAGAAGAGAGCATGCTGTGGGTGGCGGAGGTCCACCACCCCTACCACCCGTTGTCCTGGAGAAGTTAATAGATCTGTACCACCACTATAAAAGAATATCATTACATTGATCCATGAACAGTTGGAGATTGAAATGTGGGTCTAAGACACTCTCAAGTGATAGTCCCTATGGGTCAGGTTGCAACTTGAAGGGGGACCTTGGCCTCTTTTGGCACGGGGATTTCATCTTCTACCCCTTGTCGTGCTGTTGGAGAGCCAAAGAAATTACAACCCAAGGACTTTTTTAAAAAAAATAGCAGAAAAAGGCTTCCCTGCAAATTGTTTTCAAATATCCTGAGACACTGCAGTCCCAAAATTCACTGTAACCTGATTTCAACAAACTCTGGCCAGATTCTCTCCCTGGAAAATCTGTAAATAACAGAAATGCTTAAATAAATCCAGATTAAGGGCTTCTTACTATTCAGATCTGATTTCCTATGGCCATGATGCATTAATTGGAGTCAATTCTGCCTTTTATGAAGATTTATGCTACTTCCTACATCCTCTGCATGCTTCAAACACGTATGTGACAAGCACATAACTTGTGCTTCCAAGAGCTTCATGAAGTGTGAGACTTGCCATGAAGTATCACAATTGATGTTGCTTTTAAACTCAATCCTGTATTACTGAAAACACATGTGCTACACAATTGACTTTCCAGGCTAATGGATTTTTTTGTTGTCATTTCATAAGTACACAGTGTAATAATAATTATTGAAAAATATCATTACACCTGAAATTACTACTTTAGAAAGTATGTATAATTTAGTCTAGATCTTATTCCCTAGAACAAAAGATAAATATTGGGCAAGTCCTGCATTCTGGAGGTAAAATTTACTAACAATACAGTTAGGAAAGGTGCACAAATGTCATTTTGTCCACATGATCCTGAATAAAGTGAATATCCAGCATTATAATGAGTAGCAAAATAACCATTCAGGAGCATCCATACTTTAATTTACATAAGCTACATCATGGTAATTTCACAACTTTTTCTTTTGTTAGTCTATCATTTTCTCAATGCACCCGTTTCTAGACAGTAATGTACAAACAGATGAACAGGGCACCAAGAAACAATAGCTTCATTATAAAGAATTGCTATGTTAGTGAGAACAGTTCCCTGAAACAAGGCAAAAAAACTGTGATTGCCATCATTATTGTTCAAAACACAGCAAGGTATCAAGTTGTCACTTGCCTTGGAGCACTTTTAGTGCTTATGGTGCTGTCTTGCATTTGAGCTATATGACTAAATGAAAACTTATGAAACATTTACATAATCATCAGTTTATTACAAAGATTGCTGAAAGGCAGTTCAGCTATGGGAATAAATGTTGCCAAAATACCCAATTTAAAATGTTAAAGAGGAATTACAATCGACTACAATGGGGAAATCAAACACAACAGATAAGTCATGGAAGAAAAATGAAGATGAAGTGAAAGCGATAATTAAAACAAAAATCAAGATGACAATTAGCAACAAATAAGTAAAATCTGCATTTCTCAGCATTATTATTTGTTCTTCCATCCTACAGTGGTATGAAAGCAATAGACATTGACAATAACGCAAGTGCTGCTAGCCATTTGGGTTTCATTGCCTCTCAATCCCCAAGCATTTCATATCAGAAGACATTGTACATGTTGGAATATGTAGTAAAAAGCACAATATTGGAGGAACTCAGCAGGTCAAGCAGCATAACTGGAAGGAAATTGACAGTTGATATTTTGGGGAAAATGGTCATTTATCCAGGGTTTTACATAACTTGTGGCACAGAAATCCCAGCATTAACTGTTGAGTTGTGTTAATAGCCTAAATGTAAGCAAAACAGCCTTTGGATGGGGAAGGAAAAAATTCAGGTGGCAATTTTGCTCCTGATCATAAACCAGAAGAGAATTAGTATTTGACATGAAATTTGCATATGAAGCTTCTTGGCCCAATACGCTATTGTCCTATTCTCTCTGCAGATGCTATCTAACTCACTGAGCTCCTCCAGCAGTTGGTCTTTTCTGTTTTCATATCATGTCTTCTTGGATCCATTTCCATTTCACATTAAAGTTCAGGTTTGTTGTCACTTATCTATACACATGTATACAGTTAAACAAAATATCATTCCTCTGGGGACAAAGTGCAAAGCAAAATACATATAGTCACACACAGCACATATAGTTTAAGTTTTATTATCAGTCAACCATGCATGAATAAAGCCAAATGAAACAACGCTCCTCTGGGGCCAAGGTGCAAAGGATATTACAAACAGCACATAGCATAAACTCTGCACATAACACAAATAGCACATATGGTTACAATTTCAGGAAAAAAAACATAGTCAGAAAAAAATATATGTAGTCTAAGTCACTGAGTAGCATGACTGTAGAATTAATGGTAAGTTGTCCCAGTCCAGCTTATTGTCCACAGAACAAACATTGGAGGACAACACAAATGGGAGGAGACAACTCCTAACCCAAGAGCAAATGCCTGTGTGCCCTGCAGGGCCCTCCTACACTGCCTTGGCATCTCTTCTCCTGGTAGGCTGCAACAGGCAACCTCATGGCTTTGGCTTAGTCTTCGCCAGAACCGAGGCAACACAGCTCCCCCACTGACAGTCTCCCAAATGAATCATTGAACTGGACCTGCAATATTCTACATTACCAATGTCAAACAGGGTCTTGGAATCACAATAAAAATGTTCAAAACAATTACTGGCATGGCACATCGACCAAACGGTATGCGACAGGTCCCAGCAACATCACAACAACAGTGCAATAAGACCAGCTCCATCCACTGCAAGCAACTTGCTGATGGGATAGTCTTGCAGAATGTGATGCTCTTTGTATCCAGCTGTGACTTGCCCTCATAAAGATGATATACAAGACAAACAAATGCACCTTTGATTGGACTCAAAATGGCCTCTGTGCCTGAGTGAACCACAATCTTACTGGCACATACAATCCAGCACAGACAGTGGCAAAATAACATTAGCACAAAACCCTGAGTGACATGGCCTAAAAATTGACAGACTGACATAAAATACAAGATGCATGTTTATGTAAGAGTGTAAAATGTTACTGGCACTATTATCATAAAACAAACAGGACTATAAATATCTGAAACAGCAGCTGTAAAATCTGAAAAGTGCCCAGCGCAGGATGAGAGTGTGACTATGAGTTGGGAAATGGGGGCATTCAGACAGAGTGTTGGGTGAATTCCACTGCCATATCTGACTGCTCATCCCTGAGGCATCCTTGTATTTAATATATTATACTAAGGTGAGTGGATATAATTCTATAAAAGCTACTTCTCTACTTTTGTGCTACCAGTGTCAAAGCAGGCAAGTTAGGCACATTTCATCTCTGATTCCTGTACTGACTCAATTTTCCCCATTTACTGCACTTTAGTCCTGGCCTTCATTTTTGGACTATATTTCCTCTGCTTTGCACTCACCTGACTTTTTGATTATACTAATGTATAATCCGTTTAACACCCATTTCAAAGTAGCAGCTTTTCCTCACAGTAGTCAAGGTTGCTTAAATGAATTTCTTCAAGGTCACCAAAGAGAGCAAAAGCATCACAAATTGCTACTGTAGCTGAAGCTGTGTAATCACAAGTTGTACTTGCCATAGCATCTCATTCATGACCACTTACCCTAGTATATGCTAAACAATAATACCAGTTTAGGATGTGCAGAACATAGTGAACCCATCAAATCTCATTATTGTACCATGTCTATGAACGAGGCTTCAAGAACATCACCACCTTGATGACAGGATGTAGCATGTGAATATGAATCACAAGACATTTGTGACCACATTCAACCAGACTAGTCAAGTGGAATCATTTTTGTTTCCTCCTGGGTTTCTCACCATAGCAGAAAACAGATTTCAGTCAATGCAGAGTGCTTATGATTAGTGCAACAAGTGGCTGAAAGAACATTGGATCCAGTAAAGGCTAGGTAACCAGATAACATACTAAATGTAGTGCTGAAGACCACCAGAACAAGGCTCTCCAAACCAAGCTGTGCCTCTGGATAAGCCATTCCTGTGTCCTTAAAACTGCTTAGCAATGTGGAAAATTCATGGCAGTGTGGCCAGTACACATAACATAAAAAAATTCAGTTGAGATAATTATTACCCATTCAGTCTACTCTCTGTCATCAGCAAAATGAAGGAACGTGTTTCATGAATTTTGTCAAGCTGTACTAATTTCCCAGCAACCTGCTCATTGGTTTCTCTAGGGGCAAACAAAGAGCTGGTGTTCAGAAGAGGAAAAGAAAACACTAATCCTCGACTTCAAGGTAGCACTTGACCAAGTGTAGAGAGAAAGGGCTCATGTAAAATTTATGTTGATGGACAACAAGTGGAAAGCATTTCAAGGTTTAGTGTTGCACTTTGGACAAAAGCAACTGGTTACAGCGGTTGGAAGTTAATTAACCCAGCCTGTGGATGCATGCAAAGAGATATGCTCAATCTTCTTCTGCTGCTTCGCCACCAATCTTCCTTCCGCAAAGTCAGAAATGAGAATTTGTGCTGATGATTGTATAACTTTCAGTTCCACTTGCAATTCTCTGACAAATAAACTGGCCCATTCCTACTTGCAGCAAGACCTGGACAACGTTCAAACATGAGTTGGTACGTGGCAAGTAACAGGCACCTCAGAAGTGCCAGGAAACAACCATCTGCACATGAGCTTACAGTGGCAATTCCTAAAGCCGATTTCTACACCATCACCATTAATTGCATACTCTACTGAACCAGTTATATAAATATGGTGACAAGAAACAGAGGCTCAGTGTTCAATGGCGAATGACTTACCTCCCAATATTCTGAGAACTTTCCACCAACTATAACACACAAATGAAGAACTTGAAAGATTACTTTCTATATATCTGGTTGAATGAAACACCAAAAACCTCAAGAAGCTGTGCATCATCTAAAATAAAACAGTCCGATGAATTGGTACTCCATCCACTTTCCTAAACAGTCATTTCCTCCACTATTGCTCCACTCTGTACAAATGACTGCAACTTCTAATCCTGTATTCTCCGCTTCAAAGACAGGGACACCAGTCACTTGGGTGGACCCTGACCTATAGAGTCCCTTATAAAACAAATGGAAACCAAAGGAATTATGTGGTTGACTCAAAAGTATAAATTCCTCTGCTTAAATTACTTTCAATTCTTCACTGTTCTTCAAATTACTTTAAATTCTTCACTGTTCCTCTGATCTAATTCTCTTCAGTTAACATGAAGAATTTGTATTTATATGGGAACTTCTATGACCTTGTAGACCATATATGTCAAACTCAAGGCCCGCGGGCCAAATCCGGCCCGCGGTGGAATTATCTTTGGCCCGCGAGATAATATCTAATTACTATTAAAGCTGGCCCCAGTAATCGAAGTGCCTATGGCATATGATATGGCTAATGCTGAGTTTATTCAGGTACCAGGTTTTCAGGGTTTTTAGTGTTTATTCGGCAGTCTTGCTCGGCAGTCTTCTTCATAAGAAACGGAATTTGTAAAGTGAAACACTTTGTAGTTAGAGCAGAGACTGAGACACATGAGAGCAGGCTGAAAAAACAGAGGCAACGAAAGCTGCGTTCGCACGCGTCCGACTGATCCGGCCCGCATGAAGCTGCATTTTGCTCAATCCGGCCCGTGACCTAAAATGAGTTTGACACCCCTGTGTAGACCATAGTTTTGCAGATAACCATACACTCATAATATGTTCTGTTGATATAGTGCAGAAAATGCATCTATTTGTACATGGCAGGCTGCCACAAATGTTAAGGTGACAATGATCATATACCTATGAACAAGGGAAAGTTTTTGATAAGCCACTGGTCTTGACTTTATTCAGGATAATCAATAGTATCTTGGTTTAACTTTTTATCAGAAAGACTGCACACCAACAATGTACCTCTTCAGCAATGTAACATTGGAGTGACATCCCAAGTGGCAGAGTTATATTGCAAGTCTCCTGTCACAGTACCAGTGAGTTGGATCAAAGTATTGTGGCTTTATAATGTTAAGGTGTATATCTGAAAATTCATTTTGAGCAGAGCAAACCCATACATTTCCATTTTTTTTCTCAAGCACAGAGAAGTAACTGACCATGACACATTTTCTGATGCATAATTTATGGACTTACCAACTATTCTGTGGCATTGTGTCTATTTTATGAAGACACTAAATTCCACAAATGTCAATTTTCATTAGTGGTATAAATGCTGACAGACATAAAAACAAGGTTGCCTTTTTTTTTACTACAGATCTACTTCCATTCCTATTTGAAACTCGCAAATAACTACTTCTCAAAAACATTACGATTATAATTGCAGGAGCAAAATAGCAATCTTAAACCACATATTTATTTTGAGCAGCCAGAATAGAAATAGAAATGTTGATGAGAATCGCATCTCTGTGCAGTAATGAAATACAAAATTGTCTCACTAGGAGAGAGTTAGATTTGACTCTCAACAAAATTTGCCAACAACTTGCATGTGTGATGCATAGCTAAAAATATAAATTGTGTGGATACGTGGAACACACTTGACCACAGTTACATTGTAATCAAAGACGCTTACCGCGCCATCCCAAGTCTGATCATCTGGCTGTACTTCTACTCCTAGCATACAGGCAGAGATTGAGGACCACAAAAGTATTATAACTGCACCAGTCCAATGAAATAGTGGCCACACAACATACAGATGTCCTTGAAGATTTATTTCATTTCCCTCTCTCTTTCTTCAGCAGACACCATGAAAACTACAAGAAAATAAAGGTCTTAAAAGGTTTGAAACATACATTTCTCAGTCTTATAAACTCTCTCAAGCTAGTGTCCGCCGATAAACATGCCCAAACGCTTTAGTGCAACAGAAGTGTGCTGAAATCAAATAAATCACTAAAAAAGTATCACACTCTCCCTATAAAGGCACATCAACAACACCGTACACAATATAAGACAAAACAAAACAATTACCATGTGCGCCTCTTGGACCATATGCAGAATAAGGTTATTTTAGGGCCATATGTCTTTCTCTGCTTCCATGTTGGTTCTGACCCATAATACCACAGTCATGCTTTTATTAATCTCTGTCATGTGACCCATTAAAATCTGCATTAAAATAAAACCTGACGTAAAATATTTTAAGATGATAAAATAATCATGAATTTATGACAAAAACATAAAATAAACATCTGAATGTAACATGTCTCTGAGACAGTTACAAATATGGTCAAGAGAGGTGCTAACAGGACTGCTTTGAATTCGTGAACTGAACCATATCCATGGGTTCATCTTAAAATCTGAATGAATATGCCACAGTTGTTACTGACTTCATCAAGACCTGTGTGCCTTTGAGGACGTACTGGACATATGGACATACAGGTATTCAAACCAGAAGCTGTGGATGAACCAGAAGATTTGAAGACTGCTGAGGACTATATCTGTGGTGCTTTTTCACCAGTGACCCAGAACTCGACAAAAAATCCCAAGTATGACCCATGGAAGGCAATCTTAAGATTGAAAAACCAATTCTGAGTGTAGAGACAAAATCAAATACACCTCAGCTATTGCAATATTTGCTGGCCACTATACTTCGTGCAAGGGTGAAGCCTAATATAAATTGCTGTGATGCTTCACTCCCCAATGAGTTAAATGCCTTTTGTGCATGATTTCAAATGGAGAATAAACTACACTTGTGAAAATCCCTGAAGCATCAGGTGACTCTGTGTTATCTGTCTCAGCAAATAATGTCAGAACATCTTTCAAGAGGGTGAATCCTCACAAGCCATCAGGCCCTGATGGTGTGCCTGTGCCAACCAACTGGCAGGAGTGTTCAAGGACATCTTCTATCTTTCATTGCTGCATTCAGAGGTTCCCATCTGCTTTAAAAGGCCATCAATCATACTGGTGCCTAAAAAGAGCAAGGTAAACTGCCTTAATGATTATCTCTCAGTAGCACTCACATCAACTGTGATGAAGTGCTTTGAGAAGTTGGTCATGGCTGGAATTAACCCTTGTCTGAGAAAGGACCTGGGTCTGCTTCAATTTGCCAACCTCTACAACAGATCTACAGTCTTGCTGGCTCTCCATTTGGCCTTAGACTACCTGAACGACAGAAAAACCTACAACTGTTCATTGATTACAGTTCAGTATTCAACTCTATCATTCTCTCAGCACTAATCAGTAGGTTTCAAAACTAGGGCCTTTATCTCCTTCTGCAACTGGATCCTTGACATCAACATTGTGAGACTATGGTTAGTGTGGAATAGAAATAGCATCTCCTCTTTACTGACAATCAACACCAGCTAAATTCAAGGATGTATATTTCGGTCACTGCTCTAGTTTCTCTATGCTTATGTTTGTGTAGCTAGGCATAGCTCAAATGCTGGCAACACAGCTGTTGTTGGCAGAAGTTCAGATGGTGACAAGGAGATGTACAGGAGTGAAACAGATCAGCTGCTTGAGTAGTGTCACAGCAACAACAACTTTGCACTCAACGTCGGTAAGGCTAAAGAATTGATTGTGGACTCCAGGAAATTGAAATTGGTGGGGGGGGGGGGGGGGGGTGGTCATCAGTAGAAAGTGTGAGCAGCTTCAAATTCCTGGGTAACAACATCTCTGAAGATCTATCCTGGGCCCCAAACATTGATGCAATTATGAAGAAAGCATACTAGCTGCTATATTTCATTAGGTATTTGAGGAGGTTTAGTATGTTACCGAAGGTTCTGGCAAATTTCTACAGAGGTACGGTAAGATCAGTCTGACTAGTTGCATCTATCAAATTTCTCACAGGATTGTAAAACTCTGAAGAAGGTTGTAAAGTCAGCTAGCTCCATTATGGACACCAGTCTTCCCACCATCAAGGACATCTTCCAAAACTGATGCCTCAGGAAGTTGGAATCCATTATGAAGGACCCTCACCATCCAGGACATGCCCTCTATTCATTACTACTATGAAGGAGGAGGTCCAACAGTCTGAAAATGCACACTTAACATTTTAGGAATGTCTTCTACCCCTCCACCATCAAAGTTTTGAATGGTCCATGAGCACTACCTTGCTAGTTTGCTCTCTTTCTGCATAATTTATTTTTATTTTATATTCTTACTGTAATTTTTTAGTAATTTTGACCTATTGCACTCTACTGCTGCCACAGACCAAATTTCATGACATATATCATTGATTATAAACCTGATTTTGACATTTTCAGAATAGCTTGAGAATGTAATGCCAAGTTAGAGCAAAGAGTTTAGAAGAGCAATTGGAAACTTGGGTGGAAAGAGATAGGGAAGAGGGGGAATTGATTTGTGGTGTTTCAAAGGAGGAGAAACTACTGGAGGAACATAGGAAGCATCTATGCCGTGCTATGGGCACTTGACATTTCAGGTCAAGACCCTTCATCTGGACTGAAAGGATAAAAGGGAGACAGCCAATGAAAAGAGATAAATGGAAGAGGTTCAGCAAGAGTAGTCACACAATAAGTGGATCCAGGTGAGAAGGGGTGATTGATAAATGGAGGAGGGAAGAGTGGTAAAAGTTTGGGAATTGATACTTGGAGGCAACAAAGTGCTGCAGATGATACAATTTTATTTTAGACCACTTGAGAAATTTCATTTGTGAAAATGGAAATGCAGACTGAGAATTAATTTCTTGGCAATAAATATCTGTCAGTGCAAGGTTTTGTTGGCCATGACTGATTAATAAGTGATTAATAAGCAAAAACAATAAATAAGCAAATACACATTTTAAATCCAGTGAACACAGTATTTGACAAGATGTCTATAAAGACCTCAGATTTTCCTTCAAAACTCGAGAGCAAGAGTGATGATTATTGCTCTCTCTCCAGAGTAAATACAGTTTTGTCTCTGTTAGACATTAAGTCAAGCACAATAAGTAATCCAATTGCAACATACAGTATTTGATGTCAAAATCAGATTCTGTTGCTCTGCTAACTGACCATCAGCATAACTACCATCTCATTTTCCCTTTTCTTTTGCATTGGTTTTGAGGTTTAAATACCATGCATTCAGCACTGTTCTGGTTAAGTTTAGACTATCAACACAACTCAAGCATTAATACTGGGATTTCAGTGTAATAACTTCTGCAAAATCCTATATAAATAGTCATTACTCTTCCAGTGATCTGAGTTTCTCTTGAATTCACGCTGAATTTCTGGAAACTCCAGTGGAATATCTAACTCAGAGATTTTATCTCTGGATAGAGCTAACAGCCTGCAGTTCCCTTGGAGATGCTAAAAGACTGATTTCAGTATCTTCGAGTTGCTCCTCTGTACCGGAACAGTATATTTTGTTAGTCACTTAGATCATCGGATATTTCATTCAACATTTACCTGTATTATCTCTTGATCACCATGTCTAACAAGAATGCTTTAATTTGAAAGTTGATACACATAGTTTTTTTTAAAATAAGGGTTCCAGATCGGTTAGTTCTACATGAGTAAGTTCAATTTTTTTTACTATTCATTAAAGCTAAACTTCAATATTTCAATGTGCTTGCTAATTTGTTTTGTGAACAGTTGCTCCATTTAAATCACTAAATGTTGAGAAAAGAAACAAAACTGATAGATAGTTAACAACGCAAACTTTTCAATATAATTTTTCATTACACCAGTCCCAGATTTTAATAAATAACTGAAATGAGCCTGTAAAGAAAATAGATGGTATTTGTCTTCCCAAACTCTAGTTGTATAATTGTTGCCTGCAATGAAATATAGGAACTTGCCTTGTCAGAGACATTGTCATGGATACACTAACCCTTTAAGAGGTGGATGTGAGTGGAACATTAAGCAAATATTACAAGTGCTGTAAGTAAATTAAATTTTCCACCCTATTTTCTCCAAGGCCATTGATTCAAAATATTGGCTGATTCAGACAAACATGTAACATTACTGTTAATTTATTTGATACTTTATTTTTAAGGGTTCTATGTTGTCACACAGAAGCCATGATTGATGCTGTATATTCCACCTCAAGTATAAATGTGTTGTCAGCATTTGAAATTTATTCAGATTTTATTTGCCTTTCCATCTGCTCCTAAGTGCTGAAGCACAATTTTCCATTATAATCAATACCTAAAAATGGTTGGAAATTTTTTCTCCTCTGTTTTTGAAGAAATCTAATTTGCAAGCCACAGTCATATCATATCCACACAGACTTTTCCTATTACAATGATTAACAATTAGACCCAGCAGGGTTATTCAGAAAACAAATGGCTGAGGATCGTTTGAGGATAATTTTATGGTTTATTAATACGTATAAGGACTTTTGGTTTCAAGGGGACTGGCTTTGACCAGCTATGATTTTTTTTTACTAATTGGACACTTAACACAGTGCTGACTTTACAACATTCTATTGGTAACATGATATTTGTTTAGATCATAAGATATAAGAGGAGAATTAAGCCATCCAGCCCATCAAATCTGCCATTCCATCTTGGCTAATTTATTATCCATTTCAACCCTTTCTTGGTATCTGTCTGGCTCTGTCTAATAAATATACATTCAAAAGCCAAATAAACTCTCAGCAGTGTTCTTTAGCCACCTAACAAGTTTACTGTTGACCATCAATATGACTTTTCTGTTACTTTTCTGAACTTTCCACCACTTCCACCAGTTCAAACTCAATAGTTTTTATAACCATTTGCTAATACACACAAAGAATACTTATACACAATATTCCAATCTGAAGAAAACAAGTTTATACATATAGTGGAAAGGTGTTGTTCCTCGTCAAGTGTCAATTTTTTAGATCTTTGCAGAAAAATTTGGATGTTTTTATCATTCGGGAGGCTGAAGGGGTGATAGATAGGATATTTAGAGAGGTAGTCATACCAAAAGTTCAGGACATAGGTGACTGGATGAACAGCCAGTGCCGAGTTCCCCTGTGACTGAGCAGAGGAAAGTCACAGCGGTTACGTACCTGGCTCTATGACTCAGAAGGGAAGCGGGTGAGAAGAGGCAAGCTTTGGTGACAGGGGATTTGTTAGTTAGGTGAACACAAAGGAGTTTTTGTGGATAAAAACAAGATTTCTGGATGGTACATTGCCTCCCAGGTGCAATCTCGGATCAAGTCCTCTGCAGTCTTAAGTGGGAGGGTGAGTAGCCAGATGTTGTGGTCCATGTAAATACTAATGACGCAGATAGGAAGAGTAACGAGGTTCTGGAAAGTGAATTCAAGGATTTAGGGGCTAAGATAATAGACAGCTCCTCCAGGGTTGTGATCTCAGGACTGCCTCCCATGCCATGTGCAGGTGAGGCCAGAAGTAGGAAGATCATACACTTTAACCCATAGCTGAGGAGTTGGTGTAGTATGAAGTGTGTCAGATGTTTGGATCATTGGGTTCTCTTCCAGGGAAGGTGGGACCAGCACTGAAGGGATAGTTTACACCTGACATAGAGGAAAGGTTTGCTGCATGGGAAGGGAGGGGTGGCTGGTGGTAAACTAGAGTTGCAGGGGGATGGAAACCAGAGTGAAAGAATAGATAGTGGAGAGGTTATGGAGACAGGTGTTGTTAAGACATCGGACAATGTCAGGAATCAAAAGTTTAAGCATGATCTGACTAATGTCCTGAGCAGCATATATTTCAATGCAAGAAGTATCATAGGAAAGGCAGATGAGCTCAGGGTATGGGTTTTCAAAAGATATTGAGACCCTGGGTTAAGAAAAAAGGAGGTGCATTGCAGGTATAGACAGGTGGAAACAGATGAGGTTCTTATGGAGTATAAGAAATGCAAGAGGACACTGAAGAAAGAAAGTAGGAGGGCTACTAGAAAGCGTGAGGTTTCCTTCGCAGGCTAAGTGAAAGAGAATTCTAGAGATATGACAAAGAGACAAAGGATTGCATAGGACAAAATCAATCCTCTGGAAGATCAAACTGGTAATCCAAGCATGGAGACAAGAGAGATGGGAGAGATCATAAATGCATTTTTTGCATCAGCATTTAGTCAGGAGATAGATACAGAGTCAACAGTAGGAAGGCAAAACAGCATCAACTTCATAAACTCAGTACAGATTACAAAGAAAGAGATGTTTGGTGTCTTGAGGCAAATAAGGGTGGATAAATCCCTAGGCCCTAACAAGCTGTTCCCTTGGACTCTGTGGAAAGCAAGTGCAGAAATTGCCAGTACCTTAGCAGAGATATTTAAATCATTCTAAGGGACAAGTGAGGGGCTGGAGGATTGTTTGGCTATTTAAGAAGGGTTCTAAAAATAAACCAGGAAATTATGGGCTATTGAGCATGTCGACAGTAGTGGGAAAGTTAATGGAAGGTATTCTAAGGGTCCAGATGTATGAGTATTTGGATAGAAATGGATCAATTAAGGATAGTCAGCATAGATTTGTGAGAGGTAGGTCATATACAACCAACCGTAGAGTTTGTAGAAACATAGACAACCTACAGCACAGTGCAGGCCTTCAGCCGACAATGCTGAGCCAAACATGTACCGTAGATGTCGGATTATAAGCCGCTACTTTTTTCCCACATTTTGAACAGCTTTGAACACTGCGGCCTTTAATACGGTGCGGCTAATACATGGTTTTTTTTCATGCCGCCAAAAACATTTTGCCTCGTAACAGTAGACCAATAAAATTGATGAGTAGTTCACAGAGGTCCAATGAAATTGTACGATAAATCAAGCGCACTTTCACAATTAAATTATTGTAAATCAGTCATTTGTACTCACCCTCATCAACATGGAAAACACTCGAAGAAAAGCATTGTGCTGCCTTTATGGCAGTTATTTAGTTTATAATATTTTCGCTTAGTAATTCATTTGTTAGTTAAAGTTAGAACTGTTTTAACTATATTTGTTTTCTGTACTACATCCCGGGATGCTATGACGTCACACCCGGTTTCGCCGCGTCTTGTGGGAAAAATGCCGGTTTGCGATAAACGGGACGGCGGGGGGCGAGCGGCGGAGCCAAAACGCTGCTTTTAAGTTAAAGGCGATCAATAACTTTTCCTGGTAGGCTGCAGTATATATATTTTTTACCAGTCGTTAGGAGATATTGGAATGTTGTTCAGTAAAAAAGTATACGCAACGTATATTTAAAAGTAGCTGCGTTACAGGCACGGTTCGAAAAAAAGCATTTGCAATATGTATTTGTTTATGTTACCATATGGATTTAATTAAAAGTTAAAAAATCCTCACGTGTAATATCTTTCTGTGTAAATATCTCATATTACAACGTGGGACACCTGCGGCCGAAAATCCGGTGCAGCCTAAAATCCGGTGCGGCCTGTACAAGTACAAAATTGATTTTCTTTCTAAAATTAGAGCCAGCGGCTTTTAATCAGGTGCGCTCTGTAGTCCGGAATCTACGGTACTTATTTTAGAAATTAGCTAGGGTTACACACAGCGTTCTATTTTTCTAAGCTCCATGTACCTATCCAGGAGTCTCTTAAAAGACTCTATCGTATTCACCTCCACCACCATTGCCAGCAGCCCATTCCACGCACTCACCACTCTCTGAGTAAAAATCTTACCTCTAACATCTCCAACGTACCTACTTCCAAGCAACTTAAAACTGTGCCCTCTCATGTTAGCCATTTCTTCCATGGGAAAAAGCCTCTGACTATCCACATGATCATTGCCTCTCATCATCTTATACACCCTTATCAGATCACCTCTCATCCTCCATCACTCCAAGGAGAAAAGGCCAAGTTCACTCAACCTATTCTCATAAGGCTTGTTCCCCAATCCAGGCAATATCCTTGTAAATCTTCTCTGCACCCTTTCTGTAGTTTCCACATCCTTCCTCTAGTGAGGTGACCAGAACTGAGCACAGTACTCCAAGTGGAGTCTGACCAGGGTCCTATACATCTGTAAGATTACCTCTTGACTCTTAAACTCAATCCCATGGTTGATGAAAGCCGATGCACTGTATGCCTTCTTAACCACACAGTCAACCTGCGCAGCAGTTTTAAGTGTCCTAAGGACTTGGACCCCATGATCCCTCTGATCCTCCACATTGCCAAGTGTCTTACCATTAATACTATATTCTGCCATCATATCTGACCTACCGAAATGAACCACCTCACACTTATCTGAGTTGAGCTCAATCTGTCATTTCTCAGCCCAGTTTTGCGTCCTATTGATGTCCCGCTGTAACCTCTGACAGCCCTCCACACTATCCACAACACTTCCCAACCTGTGTATCATCAACAAATTTACCAACCCATCCCTCCACTTCCTCATCCTGGTCATTTATAAAAATCATGAAGAGAATGGGTCCCAGAACAGATCCCTGAGGCACACTACTGGTCACTGACCTCCATTCAGAATATGACCCATCTACAACCACTCTTTGCCTTCTGTGGGCAAGTCAATTCTGCATCCACAAAGCAAGGTCCCCTTGGATCCCATGCCTCCTTACTTTCTCAATAAGCCTTGCATGGGGTACCTTATCAAATGCCTTGCTGAAATCCATATACACTACCTCTGCTGCTCTACCTTCATCAAGTGTTTAGCCACATCCTCAAAAAATTCAATCAGGCTCATAAGGCACAACCTGCCCTTGACAAAGCCATGCTGACTATTCCTATTCATATTATGCCTCTCCAAATGTTCATAAATCCTGCCTCTCAGAATCTTCGCCATCAACTTACCAACCACTGAAGTAAAACTCACTGGTCTATAATTTCCTGGGCTATCTCTACTCGCTTTCTTGAATAAGGGAACAACATCTGCAACCCTTCAATCCTCCAGAACCTCTTCCGTCCCCATAGATGATGCAAAGATCATTGTCAGAGGCACAACAATCTCCTCCCTTGCCACCCACAGTAGCCTGGTGTATATCTCATCTGGTCTTGAAGACTTATCCAGTTTGATGCATTCCAAAAGCTCCAGCACATCCTCTTTCTTAATGTCTATATGCTTGAGCTTTTCAGTCCGCTGTAAGTCATTAAGTACCTCTGCTATCTCCTCTGGTTCCATACACAATTTTCCACTGTCACACTTGATTGGTCCTATTCTCTCATGTCTGATCCTCTTGCTCTTCATATACTTGTAGAATGCCTTGGGGTTTTCTTTAATCCTGTCCACCAAGTCCTTCTCATGGCCCCTTCTCGTTCTCCCAATTTCATTCTTAAGCTCTTTCCTGCCAGCCTTATAATTTTCTAGATCTCTATCATTACCTAGTTTTTTGAACCTTTCATAAGTTTTTCTTTACTTCTTGACTAGATTTCCAACAGCCCTTGTACACCACGGTTCTTGTACCCTACCATCCTTTCCCTGTCTCATCGGAACATACCTCTGCAGAACGCCACACAAATACTCCCTGAACATTTGTCACATTTCTGCCATACATTTCACTGGGAACATTCTTCCCAAATTATGCTTTCAAGTTCCTACCTGATAGCTTCGTATTTCCCCTTACTCCAACTAAACACGTTCCTAACTTGTCTGTTCCTATCCCTCTCCATTGCTGTGGTAAAGGAGATAGAATTGTGATCACTATCTCCAAAATGCTCTCCCACTGAGAGACCTGACACCTGACCAGGCTCATTTCCCAATACAAAATCAAGTACAGTCTCTCCTCTTGTAGGCTTATCTACATATTCTGTCAGGAAACCTTCCTGAACACACCTAACAAACTCCACCCCATTTAGCCCCCTTGCTCTAGGGAGATGCCAATCAATATTTGGGAAATTAGAATCTCCCACCATGACAACCCTGTTATGATTACACCTTTGAAGAATCTGTCTCCCTATTTGCTCCTCGATGTCCCTGTTACTATTGGGTGGTCCATAAAAAACACCCAGTAGAGTTATTGATCCCTTCCTGTTCTTAACTTCCACCACAGAAACTCAGTAGACAATCCCTCCATGACTTTCTCTTTATCTGGAGCCGCGACACTATCTCTGATCAGCAGTGCCACACCCCCACTTCTTTTGCCTCCCTCCCTGTCCTTTCTGAAACATCTAAAACCTGGCACTTGAAGTAACCATTTCTGTTCCTGAGCCATCGAAGTCTCTGCAATGGCCACCACATCTTATCTCCAAGTACTGATCCACGCTCTAAGCTCATCCACTTTGTTCATGATACTACTTACATTAAAATAGACTCATTTAAAACCATCAGTCTGAGCGCATCCCTTCTCTATCACTCACCTATCCCTTCTCTCGCACTGTCTCCAAGCTTTCTCTATTTGTGAGCCAAACACCTCTTCCTTTGTCACTTCAGTTCAGTTCCCACCCCTCAGCAATTCTAGTTTAACTCTCCCTAACAGCCTTAGCAAACCCCCCTGCCAGGATATTGGTCCCCCTCGGATTCAAGTACAACCTGTCCTTTTTGTACAGGTCATGTCTGCCCCAAAAAAAACATCCCTGATGCTTTCTGAGGAAATTACCAGGAAAGCTGATGAAGACAAGGCAGTGGATGCTGTCTACATGGACTTTAGTAAGGCTTTAGTCAATGTCCCTCATAGGAGGTTGGCCAAGAAGGTTCAGTCACTTGGCATTCAAGATGAAGTAGTAAATTGGATTAGATATTGCCTTTGTGGGAGAAGTCGGAAAGTGGTCATAAATGGTTTCCTCTCTGCTTGGATGCTTTGTGACTAGTGGAGTACCACAGGGATCAGTGGTGGTTTCATTGTTCTTTGTCATCTGTATCAATGATCTGGATAGTAATGTAGTTAACTGGATCTGGAGATTTGTGGATGACACCAAGGAAGACTGTCATGGCTTGCAGTGGGACTTAGACCAGCTGGAAAACCGGGCTGAAAAATGGCAGATGGAATCTAATGCCGTCGAGTGAGAGGTGTTGCTCTTTGGTAGGACTGGCCAGGTAGGTCTTACACAGTGATTGGCAGTGCAGTGAACAGTGCAGTATAACAAAAAGTACAAACAAGCTGGATCAACTCAGCAGGTCGGGCAGCATCCATTGACTGCTCGTTTCAACGGATGCTGCCCAATCTGCTGAGTCGATCCAGCTTGTTTGTATGTCTTGATTTAACCACAGCATCTGCAGTGTACTTTGGGTATAACAAAAAGGTTCTGGGAATACAGGTCCATAATTCATTGATAGTAGCATCATGGGCTGACAAGGTTATAAAAAATCTTTTGCAACATTGGCCTTCATAAATCAAAATCAAAGTATTGAGTCTAGGAGATGGGATATTATGTTGAAGATATGAGGGGTGATTGATAAGTTTGTGGCCTAAGGTAGAAGGAGTCAATTTTAGAAAACCTAGCACATTTATTTTTCAACATAGTCCCCTCCTACATTTACACAAATAGTCCAGCGTTTGTGGAGCACACGGATCTTGGACCTCCAGAAAGTGTCCACTATTGGGTGATTGATAAGTTCGTGGCCTAAGGCAGAAGGAGATGAGTTATACAGCTCTCATTACATGCACATGCAGGTCAACTGTTTGAGTGATCATGCAGAAAGTTTGAAGTTAACAACTCGTCTCCTTCTACCTTAGGCCACAAACTTATCAATCACCCCTGATAAGTTATTAACTGATGAGTTATTAACTTCAAACTTTCTGCATAATCACTCAAAGAGTTGAAATGCACTTGCATGTAAAGAGAGCTGTATAACTCATCTCCTTCTACCTTAGGGCACGAACATCTCAATCATCCCTGCTGTGACCACTTTCTGGAGGTCCAAGATCTGTATGCTCCACGACTGCTGTACTAAATTTGTAAATGTAGGAGGGGACTATGTTGAAAAATAAATGTGCTAGGTTTTCTAAAATTGACTCCTTCTACCTTAGGCCATGAACTTATCAATCACCCTCGTATACAAGATATTGGTAAGGCCTAATTTGGATAATTGTGTGCAGTGTTAGTCACCTACCTAGAGGAAAGAATTAAATAAGGTTGAAAGAGTAAAGAGGCAATTTACAAGGATGTTTCCAGGTTTGGAGGACCTGAGTTATATGGAATGTAGATAATTGAGAGGAAATTTGATAAAGGTGTACACAATTATGAGTGTTATGGAAAGGGTAAGTGTAGCAGGATTTTTCCACTGAGATTGGATAGGACTGCAACTAGAGATCATGGGTTAAAGGTGAAAGGTGAAAAGTTTAAGAGGAACATGAGGGAATCTTCTTCACTCAGTGGGTGGTGAGAGTGTGGAATGAGCTGCCAGCACAAGTGGTGCATGAGAGTGGTTTAACAAAGTTTGGATAAGTACATAAATGGTAGGGGTATGGAGGGCTATGGTTCCGGTACAGGTCTGTGGGAGTAGGCAGTTTAAATGGCTCAGTATGGACTAGGTGGGCTGAAAAGACTGTTTCTGCACTGAACTTTTCTGTGATGCTATGACTCTATGACTGCAACTGTGACACATCCTTTGACCTTGGGGCATTTACCATTGCTTGAATTTAATCAGCGTACATGTGTAAATCTTGTGTGTCAAAGGTGCGACCACAGTAAATGATACTTGGTTTAAAGAATTCACACTTTTTGCAACATGCTGTGAACCTCCAGTCTTCTAATTGTTTTAACACTGTCTTGAAATTCTGGAGATGTTCCACAAAATGCTTACTGGCAACGTTGATATTATCCAGGTAATCGGATTGCCTGGGCAACTTTGCAACACCTTTTCCATATCAGAGTGCAGGTGCAGATCCTTCCCAAAAATAAGCCTATCATAGTGAACAAAGCACTTTGTGAGTTATAAGGTGAGAAACACTTTGGACTCTTCTTCCATCTCCATCTGTAAGATGGCCTCAACTAAGTCCACTTTGCTGAAAGGATTTCCTCCAGAAAGGTTTGCAAAGATATCTTTTATCCTGTACAGAGGATATTTATCTACTATTAGTACTGCTTTGATCATGACCTTATAATCAGCACAATTTCTGATAGACCCATTATTCCTGGCTACTGGGGCCACTGGCATTGCCAATGGGTTCAGTCAACCTTGAAAAGAATCTCTTCAGCCTCTATGTGCTCTAACTCAATAGCGATGTTATAACAAATGGTATAAGGAACTGGACGGGCTTTGTAAATCATGGGTGTGCCCTTTTCATTGAACACCATTTTACCCTAGATATGTTTTGAGTTTTCCAAAGCAGTGGATGGATCTCCACTTAAGTTGTAGTTGTTTCAGCTACTCACATCCCCTCCTGTTTTTACCAAATACTAGGTTGTTGGTTGTTATCTGCAAAACTGGAACTTGCTTTTCAGTGGCTATTTCATTTGCTTCAAAACACTTATCAGTTCATTCAGTATGCAACATCCAGCTACCTCTTATGTAATTGAACACATGTATCTATCCATTATAATCTAGTACTCACTATTTATGAACGCATGAATTTAATCATTTTTCTACCTTTTTTTTTATAATTCAACCATCTCTGTCCCTTCCCAAAGAAGCACATCCTGCATTTCTTTAAAACTGGAATGCTTCACTGCACTTTATTTAAACTTGAGTGTCTCACTCCATTTCAACAGGTTGGTAATTGTCTCTGGTTTACTTAAAACATCCTCTTCAACACTCTTATGGTTTGTAACTCTAAAACTAATCACCTCCTTGTTGGCAATCTGTACAGGGTCCATGACCTCACTGCTGCTTTGCCTCACTTCTATGGACTTGGTGTCTGTCTCCCAAGTAAATACAGATGGGAAAAATGCATTTAAGAACTCCTCCATCTCTTTTGGCTCCATGCATAGATTACCATTCTAATCTTCCAGAGGGGAATTTTTGTCCTTTGCAACCCTTTTGCTCTTAACATATCTGTAGAAACCCTTAGGATTCTCCTTCACCTTATCTCAGAGGACAACCTCAAGCCTTCTTTTAGCCCTCCTGATATCTTTCTTAAGTGTTCTCTTGCATTTCTTAAACTCCATAAGTACCTTATTTGTTCCTACCTGCCTATACCTGAAATGTACTTCCATTTTTTCTTAACCAAGGCCTCAATATCTCCTGATAGGTCCCTAAACCTGTTATCTTTACCTTTTATTCTGACAGGCACATACAAGCTTTGTGCTCTCAAAATTTCTCTTAATTTCTCAAAATTGGTCTTTCTCCAATTTTGAATCTCAACCCGTTGAGCAGAACTATCATTTGCCATATTCACTTTGAAACTAGTGGCATTATGATCATTAGATGCAAACTGCTTCCCCTACACAGACTTCTGTTAGTTCCCCTATCTCATTAAACTAATAGAAGGTCAAGTATCACACACTCTGTCATTGGGTCTTCTATGTACTGATTAAGGAAACTTTCCTGAATACATTTGTCAATCTTTATCCTACCTAGTCTTTTTACAGTATGGGAGTCTCAGTTGATATAGGAAAGTTAAATCATCTACAATAACAACCTTACGTGTCTCGCAACAGTGTGCATTTTCTCTGCAGATTTGTTCCTCAAAATCCTTCAGATTATTGGGTGGTTTATAATATAGCTCCATTAATGCGTTCACAGCTTTCTTGTTTCTCAGTTCCACACATTACGCTTCACTAGACAGGTTCTTCTGTTTGTCCTGACTGAGCACTGCTGTGACATTCTCCCTGACAAATGACAGCACTCTTTCCCCTTTAATCCCTCCAGGTCTGTGGTATCTGAAACAATGGAACCCCAGAACAGAGAACTGCCAGTCCTGCTCCTCCTGTAATCAAATCTCACTAATGGCTGCATTATCATAAGTCCATGCCCCGAGTTCCTCTGTTTTTTGCTTTGAAAGATATGCAGTTCAGGTCCTTAGTTGTACCAAGCTCAACCTTTTGACTCCTGACTTTTTCTGAGGTATTAACATCTGTCTGCATAACCTCTTGACTGTCTGTTCTGGCACTCTGGTTCCCATCCCCCTGCAACTCTAGTTTCAAGCCCTCCATGCAGCACTGCAAGGATATTAATCCCCCTCCAGCTGAGGGGAAAACCATCACTTCTGTGCAGGTCCCACCTTCCCTGGAAAAAGCCCAATTATCCCAAACTCTGATGCCCTCCCTTCTACACCAACTCCTTAGACGTGTGTTGAACTTTGTAATCTTCCTATTTCTGACCTTACGGGTCAGCACGGGTAACAGTCCAGAAATCATAACTCCAAAAGTCCTGCCGTTTAACTTAGTACCTAACCGCCTGAACTCATTTTGCAGAACCTCATCACTTTTCTATTCACCCTCCCACTTAAGAACGCTGAGGACTCAGTCCGAGATATTCCGGACCCAGGTACCTGGGAAGCAACATACCATCCGAGAATCTCATTCTTATCCACAGAACCTCCTTTATGTTCACCTAACTAACGAGTCCTCCTGTGCCACAGCTCGCCTCTTCTCCATCTCTCCCACCACCCCACACTTACCTTCTGAGTCACAGAGCCAAACTCAGTGCCAGGAACCTGATCGCTGTGACTTGTTTCTGCTGGGTCGTCCCTACCTCCACCCCACAATAGTATCCAAAGTGATATAACTGTTGTTGAGAGGGATAGATCAACACATTTTCCATGCTTGACTGTCATGCAATTTCCTGTGTCCTGCACCTTAGGTGTAACTAGCTCTCTGTATGTCCTATCTATCACTCCCTTGGCCTCCTGAATGATCTGGAGTTCATCTCGCTCCAGATCCAACTCCTTAACACAGGATGTTAGAAGATGCAGCTGGATGCACTTTTTGCAGGTGTATTCATCAGAGACATTGTAGGTCTCCCTACCTTCTCGCATGCCGCAGCAGGAACTTACTGCTATCCTGCCTGGCATCTCTGCTTTTCATAACTGAGCAACTACAAAAGAGTAAAAGGGAAAAAAAAACTCTGGGGGAGAAAAAAAATCTCTATCTACAGCATTTTTTGCCTCTCCTTGTTGAAGTCTTGAAGAGCTAAAGCCTCAAAAACCCCTCTGTAACTTTGACCACTCCTGCAACTGATCCTCTACTTGCCCCACTTTACTTTGATGTGTTCTTGTAAATCAATCCCAAATACTATGTTTGTAACTGGTTGCTGCTCAAAGCACCAAACGGCTGCAAATCGCTGCCTTTTCTACTCAATCAGCGAATCTGAGTGAGCTACATCTTCTCAGGCTTCCAATCTCTGATTGGCCGCTGCTCAAAGCTCCAAACTGCTGCAAAAAAAAGTCATTCTACTCATTTGCCATTTATTATAGTGGGTTCCTACCAAACCTGGCTCCTGTGCTTCACCCCTTGAACTCATTACTGCAGACTGGGAAGAAATCGCAATGGACAAAGCGGTGTGAAGTGGCTTTCCAAAAGACAAAGGAAATGGTGATGTCAGATGCTGTACTTCCACATTATGATCCACATCATCCAGAGAAGTTTGCCAGTGACATCTCACCTTATGGTATAGGAGGAGTAATGTCACATGTCAAGAGTGATGGAGGTGAATTGTCGTTACACTATGTTCCCTTACTGCTGCAGAGAAAGGTCCGCACAGGCTAATGGACAGACCTTAAGTCTAGTTTGAGGTGTAAAATATTTCAATCATTACTTGTGTGGGAGAGAATTCACCCTCATTTCAGATCATCAACCACTAGTGTTGAGTTTTATTCTACAGAAGAATGTTCCACTAACACCAGCAGCATGAATGCAGAGATGGGGCTCTGTTTCTTGGAGAACACAAGTGCAAGATCAAATTCAAAAGGGCTTCTAATTACAGAAATGTTGATGGATTGTCCTGTCTACTCTTGGAAATGGAAATACCAGAAAAATTTACAACGAAAGACAATCCCCTTGACCTATTCTCCCTAATGCAAATCAAAAGTCGCACTATAATGGCAGAGATGATCCAAAGGAAAACAAGGAAATACCCTGCACTGTCTCAGGTCTATATGGCAACCCAAATGGCTGGATTGTGCAGCAGAAATTCCAGTTCCTCCAGTTTTACCAGTGCTGAGATAAACTTGCCCTGGACAGAAGTTGTGGGGTTGCCAGTTGCTGTTTCAGCCACGCTGAGAGCTAACGTGTTGGAAGAACTACATGCCAGTCAACTAGGCATGGACAAAATGAAAGAGTTGGCTTGAAGTTTTGTCTGCTGGCCTGGAATAGATAAGCAACTTGCTTGACATGCATTGTTTGGGATGCTGACATGTCCAGAAGATGCAAAGAGCTGTACCTTTCCATCCATGGGAATGGTCTGCATTATCCTGACAGAGGAATCATGTGGACTTTGCCAGACCATTGATGTACACAAATTTGTTGGTAGCAATAGATGCAACTACAAAGTGGCCAGTGGTGTTTGCAATAGCCTCCACCACAGCTGTGTACACTGGTGATATATTGAGAAGCCTCTTCTCAAGGGCAGCTGTTCCTGAACACTTAGTCAGTGAGAATGAACCACATTTTTCCGCAGAACGTTTCAGTCATTCCAGAAGTAAGACATAATACATCTGCATCATACCAGCCAGCTACAATGAGTTTCTAGACTGGACTGCCAACACAGATGCCTTGTGCAGGAAGGCACAGAGTCGACTGTACTTCCTTAGAAGGTTGGCGTCATTCAATGTCTGTAGTGAGATGCTGAAGATGTTCTATAGGTCAGTTGTGGAGAGCGCCCTCTTCTTTGTGGTGGCGTGTTGGGGAGGCAGCATTAAGAAGAGGGACGCCTCACGTCTTAATAAGCTGGTAAGGAAGGCGGGCTCTGTCGTGGGCAAAGTACTGAAGAGTATAACATCGGTAGCTGAGCGAAGGGCGCTGAGTAGGCTACGGTCAATTATGGAAAACCCTGAACATCCTCTACATAGCACCATCCAGAGACAGAGAAGCAGTTTCAGCGACAGGTTGCTATCGATGCAATGCTCCTCAGACAGGATGAAGAGGTCAATACTCCCCAATGCCATTAGGCTTTACAATTCAACCACCAGGAGTAAGATATGTTAAAGTGCCGGGGTTGATTGTATTTAATGTATCTAAGTAAACTACTTAAGAACTTTTTAAAAGCTATTATTAATGCTTTTTGAGAGAGTGATTTAGATGCATAGCATATTTTTACTGAGTAATTTATGTAATTAGTTTTGCTAAAACAAGTGTATGCGACATTGGAAAAAATGTTGAATTTCCCCATGGGGATGAATAAAGTATCTATCTATCTATCTATCTATCTATCTATCTATCTATCTATCTATCTATCTAGAAAGGTTTGACCAGATTCTTAAAAAAAAACACTTTATGAGCAGTGTCAGCAGAACAGACTACATTAACTCTGAATCAGAAGCTTGCCAATTTCCCCCTTGTATATTACAATGCAACACACTCTACAACCAACAGCTCACCAGATATACTGTTCCTGGTTCGTCCCTTGCACCCACACTTGAATTTCCTCAAACCTAATCTCAGAAGGAGTATGCAGGACGAACAGCTGAGACAAACTGAGGGCACTTCAAACAAGGAGTTTCAATGTTTCACTCTGGGACTAGCAGTCCTGACGAGAGGCAACTAGGGTACTTGGAAAGATTAAGGACAGAACTGGACCACTCTCCTACACAGCAGCAACTGTGCCTAATGCCATCTGGAGACGACACATTGATCAGCTGAGGACAGCAGAGTCAATTGTTAGAGAAGAAAGGTGTCAAAACTGTCAGAACCACTTCCTTCAGTCCCAGAGTCAACCACCATGGAGGGAGCCACAGAACCTGAGATTGCTTCACAAGGGAAGGGTGGGGTGTGTGTCAGTCTGCTTGCCAGGAAAGATGTTATACTACAAGAGTAAGAAAATCCTCCACAGCAAATAAATATTTAGGCCTGAGTAAGACAATTTAAAATTTACTATGCTGTGGATGTCTGTATAGCAGTTGTATTATATAATATACTGTGTATATAGTTGAGATGCATTGAGTTGGAGTTTATAGCTAAGCAGGGAGGAGTGTTGTGTATTTAATATTTCAGTAATATTTGAGTAATATTGTAAATATATGATTTAATTTAGAATTATTTGTTGCTACATAATTATGTTTTATATGTAAAGGTACATGAATGGTATACATCATTACGCCACCACATCTTAAGTGCACACTTCATTAAATTAAAGAAATGAAATGAATATCTTCTCCCAGTCTCCCCCTGTTTCATTTTTGTCTAGTTTTGGAGATACAAAACATAATACAATGCTCTGCCATCACTCTCTGTTTTCTTTTACCAAGGCATTATGAATCTAATTTGACAATTTACTTAGAATCCCATGGGTTTGAACTTTTGAATCATGACATTGCAGAATAACACTGAGCAGAAGGTTGAAATATACAGTTGAGATGGCCACGTACTGATATTTTACCCCTTAACATCTTTCTGTCTCAGAATGCTAGCTACCATAAGGTCAGGAGAGATACAAATATAGAAGATTCATGCAATCCACTTTTTGTGTTACCTAAAAGGCATGATTTTTATTTAAAGATATTATCAGTTATTGGCTTGTATTTTCCCCCATACATAATAGATGTTTGTTACCTTCCTCATTTGAAAGCCAACCTAAATCTTGTAAGATGGAGTAGGAGTTAGTTTTTATTTTGTTTAGAGAAGGCTTTTATTTTTATTCTCTTTTGAAAAAGCCATGATACGAAACATAGAAACCCTACAGCACAATACAGGCCCTTTGGCCCACAAAGCTGTGCTGAGCATGTCTTTACCTTAGAAATTACCTCAGGTAATTTCCTCTATTCGGGTAATTTCGGGTAATAGTCCTCTATTTTTCTGAGCTCCATGTACCTGTCCAGGAGTCTCTTAAAGACCCTATCATATTCGCTTCCACCACCGTCGCAGGCAGCCCATTCCATGCACTCACCAGTCCCTGTATAAAAAACTTACCCCTGACATCTCCTATGTACATACATTAATTTCAGACATTGATTAATTTCAAACTCCTAAACAAAGGAAGTTCAGTGAAATCATAATCGACTGTCCAAATAGCAATGAATTTTAAAATCTGATTATGGGACTGCCTTGTTATCAAAAACTATTGGAGGGGGATACACAATGCCCTACAAGACATCTTTAAATGTGAAATACCCTTAGAGAATAAGACCATATATTTTGGATATATACCTCAAGAATGGTTGAAAAGAGATAAATATTTAATGAATATACTGTTGGTGGCTGGTAAAAAGACTCTTTACTAGGAAATGGTTATCACAGGAGATCCCAACTTTAAATACATGGATGGAAATTACAATGGACATTTATAAAATGGAGAAGATACCAGCATCTGTTAATCATAAGCTGGAACAATTTGATTCATACTGGGAAAAATGGTTTAACTACATAATACCTCATAGGCCTGATTTTATTCTCACAAATCAATGAATCTGTTGTAAAAAAAAATCACTCCTTACTTGTACATAGTTCTTTCCTTTTGCTTGTTTTTTTTCTTTTCACTCTTTTCTATAAGTGTATACCTCAGATAAATACTTTGTGGAGATTGTGATATATATGATTATATGATATATATGTACAATGTCTGAAATACATCTTATGGAAATGTTTGTTTGATGATGAACTTCAATAAAAAAAATTACAAAAAAAGACAAATATAAGATCCAAGTGTTAAATTCTTAATTTATTAGTAACATTCCCACAATTTGCACGTTCCTCATTTGTCAGGGGCAATTGCACTATCTTTCTGTCATTCACATAAGAATCTCATAGAAACCTGCTGCTAACAACGTACTAAGTACACTAACTGTTAGGAACAATTCAACAAGATTTCATTAAAATTGCATCATGATAATCTTTTTTTAATATATTATTTATTCTTTTTCTCTACAAACAAACAACAACAAAAATACAGCACATCCACAAAAACCACGACCACAACAAAATCAAATTAAATATTGAGCAGCAAAAGGGAGAATAATATAAAGGCAAAAGTAAGCATGCACAGCGGAGTTGCACCGCACCAAAAAAACCTCAGTCCTCACCCCGTAAGAAAGTCCAATACAGGGCCCCATATCCTTCCAAAGATGTCCCCTCTGTTCTCATTACAGAGTCTCAGTCTCTCCAAATGTAAAGTATTTGCCAGTTCTCTCAGCCACAGATTGTACGTAGGCACAGAGTCCATTTTCCACATTTGCAGGATTAACTTCTTAGCAATCACTATTCCAAACAAAACAGCCATTTTTTCATACTTATTGGCTGAAGATAGGGAGCTTGTTGCTCCAAGGATGGCTATGAGCAGGTCCGGTTCCCACCGCTTCCCGTAAGCCTCAGAGAAACAGTGAAAAATACTTTTCCAGTCTGCATAAAGCTTACAACATGACCAGAATGAACGTGACAAGTTACTGTCCTCAGATTTACATCTATTACAAACTGGTGAAACATCAGGGTAGAAGCTATGCAACTTTTCTTTGGAATAATGGAGTCTATGTGTTGCTTCAAACTGTATAAGTCTGTGCCTGATGTTGACCAAACAATCATGTTGTGATAATCTTGTTTATTTGGCCCTTTATCTGAATAATTGTATTTGTTAAAGGCATTGCAGTAAAGCAATGTAAAGGGATGAAGAGTGAAGTGCATGGGTGCAGCAGCCTATGATTTGAAAGATTGCCAATTAGTTTTTAAGGTCCTGAAATTATTTGATTTTCACCTACGAAAAATAAGCTAGTGACCAATAAATTCTCCGAGTCACACTATATGTTTTAACAGATTAAAATGAAATCAAAGTGAACACACTGAATCTACAATGGCTTCACACTGTTCAGCTTCTCACAGGCAAACGTGGAGGCACTAATCAGCAGCTCAAGATAGCAGAGGAAATACAAGTATGCTCTCCCATGGTCTCTTATATATAAAGTTAGCCTTCATCATAAGAATACAGCTTAAGGACATTGCAAAGACAAAATTATGTACCTTGAAGAGGAAAATTCAATTTCCAATAAGGGCAATAGTCATTTAGGTTTGAAATTACCGGCTCATTCTTACCTCTTTGTTCTCTTTATTAAGATGGAAATCCAAGTCAGGGTAAACCTATCATAATCATTGTAATGAGTTTTTCTGTAAACAATGAAGCTTAAGAATGAGCTTTAATACAACTTGCCATGTTTCCAAGCAAAAAGGAAAAACATGGTTTGATAACAGGCCTTTTACAAGAACATAGAACTGTACAGCGCAGTACAAGACCTTCAGCCAATGATATTGTGCTGATTTTTTCACCTAGTCCAAGATCAATTTAACACTTCCCTCACACATAGGCCTCCATTTTTTCTTTCACCTGTCTGTTAAGTATCCCTAATGTATCCACTCCTATCACAACCCTGGCAATGCCTTTTACGCACTTACCACTTTTTGGGTAAAAAAAATCTCTTATATCCCCTCTCCTCATTTGTCAGGAGCAATTACACTATCCTTCTGTTATTCACTTAAGGTTTACATAGAAAGCCACTCTTTATAACATACTAAGTACACTAACTGTTAGGAACAATCTTGTCCTATTAGATTAGCTATTTCTGCCCCGGTAAAAAGTAAAAAGGTGTGTGTGTGTGTGTGTGTGTGTGTGTGTGTGTGTGTGTGTGTGTGTGTGTGTGTGTGTGTGTGTGTGTGTGTGTGTGTGTGTGTGTGTGTGTGTGTGTGTGTGTGTGTGTGTGTGTGTGTGTGTGTGTGTGTGTGTGTGTGTGTGTGTGTCCTTTAGTTCTCCCTGATTGCGGTGCACCTGAATCTCAGCAAACCTGGAGCATAAATACCCTGGCAGTTCACGTTCTAGGATGCTTAGAATTGTGTATTCTAAGTTTAGTTTCTGCGCTGCTCTTTGCCTGTGTAAACTCTGTCTCTCCATGTTAACAGGAGCATTGCATGCCGCCTGCCTTCCTGTTCATCCTCCTGCCTGCCATTCTCCTCCAGCCACACTCACACCCTCATCTGCATCCCTGCTCTGCCTGGTCCCGCCATCCGCCTACAGTCTCTGCGGGCTCAGTGGTTAAATGCCGCACTCTCACCGCAGCGACGCGGGTTCGATCCCCGGTCAAGCCTCGCTCACTCCTCTGTTTTCCTCTGCCTAATCCTCACTCCCCTGCCTTCCCAGCAACCATTAATAAACACTCTTCAGATTACTCTACCTCCGTGTCAGTGTCCCGTGTTTGAGTTCACCCGCTCTTCGCAACACCAAGAAGATGAAAATTTTGGATGTAAAGTTCCAACACGTAGGATCTTGGCACCTGAAGACACATTTAAATTGGCAAAGTGGATAAGACCTAGATTATGCAAATAGCTCAGGGGTTGTGGGGATGAAGGAGCCTGCAAAGGTAGAGAGAGATGAAATCTAGGAAATAAATGTAAACAAAGACTGGATTCCAAAACTAAGATTTTGTTTACTAGGAGTCAATGCAGAGGGAAAGAAAAAGATGAAGCCATGATATATTGCAGAAGTACAATCTGACAAGTTTTTGCATAAAGAAAATAATTAGCCCTTAAAATCCCCTTTTAAGCAATGTGCAGAAAGTAATTTCTGAGTGAATTGTAAATAACACATCACTATTTACAGAGCTTTATCAGAATTCTGTCATGCACTGTGACATGATGTACTACCCAAAGAGGAACAGCAGAATCTCCAGCAAGGGGTACCATGGAGGACAAGCAACACACATATGCTGGAGGAACTCAGCAGTCCAGGCATTGACATAGAAAACTACAGACATTATGGAGAATCAATTGCAATTTAATAAATAAATTAAATGTTATATCACTTCAAAAATGGGATCAAACACAACCTATAGGAAAATCCCAAGCAGGCTTTATCCTGTGAAAATTCTAGATGGAAATTATGATGAGTGCATGTGGTGATATAGCCAAGACCAGTCTAGTGCAATATGGAATGGATTAAATTTTAATGGAATAGAAACACAAAAGGCTAAGATGAAGGGTTTTGACCTGAACATCAAAAATTCTTTATCCTCCCCCCACCCCCAACAGATGTTCCTCCAGCAGATTGTTTGCTTCTACTTCAAAAACAGTTCAGGATAAACATTTCAGCAGATCTCAGCTCAACAAAATGAAAATATGGAAAACTAGTGCTCCTCACTTCTGACCATAGGAATGGACTTATAAAAATGTCCCTTTACTTACAAGTTGATTACTTGCTCTTTTTAAGAACTTTTCCCCCTAATCCTTACAGGCATACTTTTGAACAGAGTTCCAATTGTCTGAAATGTCACTGGGAACCAAGGGACACAAAATAATGTGTTGCTCAGACAAAAGTGGACAATAGTGGAAGATAAAATGTTTGCTTAGATAGCAATAACTCTTTTCATATAAAACAAATAAACAGTATTTAAAATAAATTGAAATAAGAAGATAACCAAGTTAAGTGCTTTCACCTCCTAAGTATACTCAGTGGCCACTTTATTAGGAACATCTGTACTCCTCGTTAATGCAAATATCTAATCAGCCAATCATGTGGCAGCAACTCAATGCATAAAAGCATGCAGGAATGGTCAGATCAATTCAAACATCAGAATGGAAAAAAATGTGATCTAAGTGTTGTTGACTTTGGAATGATTGTTTTTGCTAGGTTTGAGTATTTCAGAAACTGCTGATCTTTTGGCATTTTAACACACAACAGTCTCTAGATTTTACAGAGAATAGCACAAAAACATGCAATGAGTGGCAGTTCTGCGGGGGAAAAAGCCTTATTAATGAGAGAGATCAGAGGAGAATGGTCAGACTGGTTCAATCTGGCAGGAAGGTGACAGTAACAATAATGGTATGCAGCAGAGCATCTCAGAACAAAGAACATGTCAAAACTTGAATTGGACAGGCTACAGCACCAGAAGACCATGAACATACACTCAGTGACAACATTCCCTCTTATTTTTATTACAGCTGCACAGACAAGCCAATGCTTTGAGCAGGAAATTTTTGCACAGTCTAAAAACTGTGCGGCAAGTTAATAAAACATGATATAAAAGAAAATCCCAGCTGCAAGGCAACAAAGACTAAGTGCCCAGGAGTACCGTATTTCAGTTACTGCGCGGCTGTGCACTCACACAGCTTAGAGGGAACAGTGCTCAGTGGCCACTTTATTAGGTACAGGAGGTATGGGCCACTGAGAGCATATGCTCCATATAATAGGTTGGAAAATCAGGTGCTTTCATTTTATCAATTTCTTCATACCTTCCCCTGCCCGCTCCTCTATTTTCCCTAGACGTGGACCAATTTTCCATCAAATATCACAATGATTGCAAGTCTAAACTCTGCACAACTTGATCAACTCATAACTTAAAGAATGTTCTTACTCTTACAGCTCCATTGCCAAATATCTAATGAATTTATCCCATGATTCACAATAAACAAATTCCATTTGGAGCTTTGATCTTGTGAATCAGTTCTAAAGATCCATTCTGAAGATGTCTAGTACCAGCAATTGGTCATGCAGAAATCAAGTTGAAACACCAATCTCACATTATAAAACACCACCTGACACACCAACTCTTTGAAAATGAATTGTCTGAATAATTTAGCATATCTGCACATCTTTTTAAGTGTTTGATAAATTCAATGTGACCCTGCAAGTCAAGAAGCATGATTTATGTTTCCTTTCTACCAATTGATCACAACATTGCCTGAGATGAATGGTCAACGTAACATGTGCAAACATAAAACAATATTCCACAGCTAACTATGACAGCACAACTTGATAAGTAATTTGGAAGGTGCTGTTGATGCATTTTGCTACAGTTAATATAGAAGGTGCCACGCTAGAATGAATAAATGTATCATTGAGAGCAGATCAATATCTTAATGATAAACTTTGATAGTTTTTGTTGTTGAAATGAAATACCAAAATCCAATGTTATATAATACTGAGCATAGCACCATAAAAAAATTTTTTTAAAGACTGTTAAGGTCTTTTAACATAGAAATGCAGAAAACCTACAGCACAATACAGGCCCTTTGGCCCACAAAGTTGCGCCGAACATGTCCCTACCTTAGAAATTACTAGGCTTAGCCCTCTATTTTTCTAAGCTCCGTGTACCTATCCAAAAGTCTCTTAAAAGACCCTATTGTATCCGCCTCCACCATCGTTGCCGGCAGCCCATTCCACGCACTCACCACTCTCTGCGCAAAAAATTTACCCCTGACATCTCTTCTGACATACTCACCAGCACCTTAAACCTGTGTCCTCTTGTGGCAAACATTTCAGCCCTGGGAAAAAGCCTCTGACTATCCACACGATCAATGCCTGTCATCATCTTATACACCTCTATTAAGTAATCTCTCATCCTCCGTCGCTCCAAGGAGAAAAGGCTGAGTTCACTTAACCTGTTTCCATAAGGTCTGCTCCCCAATCCAGGCAACATCCTTATAAATCTCCTCTGACATTAATCTTTTGTCATTATGGACCAAAACTTGATGAGAAATGTTGACAGCTATGAGTTGGATTTCCAGTATTCCCAACATTGTACTGCCAAGTTTTTTGGAATGTTTACAGTCAGCAGAACTAGGTATGATTTAGTTGACTGCCAAAGGTTTGTTTTAGTTATGTTATGTATGAGGAATTTTACTTCCCACATAACACCACTACATCATATAAAGCTCTGTCACTGGGCAGGACCTTATCATTTGGGATTGACATGCACCAAGTGAGCCAACTTGCACTGAATCTGCAAAAGCAAGGACAAACTGAGCAACAAAGAACAAGTGCTGTTTTCCACTGGCAACACGTTCTGACCAAATATCAAACAGGCCACTAAAATATTAATAGATACTTATATCCATTACAAGGTGAAGTGTGTTTTTCTTTGCTGGGCTGTGAGACCTTGATTACAGACAAGGTGAAATCACTAAAGCAGAAAAGAATATTGTGTGTAATCCATTGGAGGGATAAACTCTGAAGGAAATGACTTGAAACTGAATTACAATCTAATTCTAAATAAAGTCATGAAATTTGCAACAGTGGAAGACGGACTTGAATTTTGATATCACTTGACATCAGCAGAGAAAAATATGTTTATGAAACTTCCTATTGTAAAACAAATTTTTCATGGTTATAATTTAATAATGGTTTTCTGTTTGCACTTAAAATTAAACATGGCTATATCTTTAATCTTTAAACATCAAACTAATCCTCAATGTTATAAATCAATTGCAAAGACAGGGAAGGGGAACAGCAGTTGAAGTGAACACAAGTAAATACATTCCCTTGACTTTGCATTTTTTGGTTTTCTAAATCAGGTACAATATTGAAGAGAAAAGAATGAAGAAATAAATTAAATCACATTGAACGAACCCTACCCTTCCATCCTTCAAATCACCATGTAATTTTAGCCAGCAGTTATGCGTCATGATACCTGGTGACAAAGGGGTGCTAATGATCTTACTACAGTAACCAACGACAGATATTACCAACAGCCAAACAGCCATTTTACCGTACACTCCCAGGGCAGTGAAAAGATGAGAAAATTTAAGGGGGCTGTGGAGCAGAAGTGAAAGAAGCGCTCCGTCTATCCTTTGTCTCACATGGAATGGGACTGCCCGCCTGATCCAACAGAAGGAAATGTCATCTACTTACTTGCTCCTTTGTGGTAGCATCTTAATTAGAGGTTACTCCAGGTGCTTCCAGAACTGGTGAAACAAAAATTGTGACACTGTTTATTTACTTATTGTGATACAACACAGATTAGGCCCTTCTGGCCCTTTAAGCCATACTGCCGAGCAATCCCGCAATTTAATCCTAGCCTAATCACGGGACAATCTACAATGACCAATTAACCTACCAACCATCTTTGGACTGTGGGAAGAAACCAGAGCATCTACAGGAAACCCTCGTTGTCACGGGGAGAAAGTACAAACTCTTGACAGATAGTGGCAGGAATTGAACCGAGGTCACTGGTACTGTAAAGTGTTGTGCTAACTACAAATGCTACCATACTGTCCTAAGCCAGCTAAACCATTCCTCTGACCACTTCTGTCCAGTGACTCAGCAACTCTCCCCACAATACGCAACAGATTTTCTGTCACTGGTTCATAGTCTAGTAACCTAAAACATGGGGGATAGTTACTAAAATACTAGGCTAAAGTACGGTGCAATTGGACTTTCATATCAGCATGGGAGAAATTAATGTAAGATTGGACTATTTTGGTGGAATACAAGGAAGTGAAAGGAGAGCAGAAATAGGCTGGAGAAAAGGTAAGAGATCTTTTCCTGCATACATTGTTTTTGGAAATTTGGATAGGTTCATGGATTCATGGATGGGGGGTGTCATGAGTTCTGAGAGCCTCTGCAGCTTGCCTGGAGCATTGGGCTTCTGGGTTTCTCTGGCACCTGTATCTATCAATTGTTAGGGCTGTTAAGCCTAGATACTTTCTGTCTGTTCCTGTCAGAATGATTGTGACCAGCATGTGTTCCCTGCATTCTGTGATTAATTAAAGACAACTCACATTGTGCTCTGTAAGTGGGGTCTTCTCGTGTTTGTGGGGAAAGATTTGTCTCGTGGTGTTGCTCAGTTGTGCCTTCGATACTCTGTTCCTATTCCTATGTCTAACCTCTTGCTCTGGTCTCTTCATAGAGAATCTTCTGTCCTCCACTCCTGAAGTCAATTCGTCAACAGAGCTCACTGTGACAGTCTAACTTCCTCTGCTCCTGGGTTGAGCCAGTGCCAACGGCCACTGTGACAGAGAGTCTGCCATTCCTCTGATCTTGGGTCCAGTCCTGTGAACATGCACTGTGACAGGAGGAGTATGGTGGGCTATAGTCCAGGGGCAGATCACAGGGACTAGGCAGATTAATAATTAAGCATACACTAGATGGGCTGAAGAGCCTGTTTCTGTGCTATAGTGTTCTATGACTCTATGAACTTCAGTGCTCAAAGTATAGCCGTGGATGAACCAGGGGGTTCATAGTCTGCTGAGGGCTAGATCTGTGGCATTCAAGTCTGGTCACCCAGGTCAATGCAAGATAACCAAGATAACCTGTGGAGGGCTATTTCAAGAACTAAGGAACAATTCCAAGCACGCTTGGATGCGACATCAGATGCATGTCAATTTTGGTAGGGCTTGCAGGCCATTACTTCCTACAAAGTGAAATCAAACTTCATAAATGACAGTAATGCTTCACTCCTAGATGAGCTCAACCCCTCTTCTGCAGACTTTGAAAGGGAGAATAAAACTGTAGCTATGAGGATCCCCGCAGCACCTGGTGACCTTGTGATCTTTGTCTCAGAGGCCAATATCAGGCTGTCTTTCAAGAGGGTGAATCCTTACAAGGGTACAAACCTCAATGGAGTACTTGGTAAGAGTCTGAAAACCTGTGCCAACCAACTGGCAGGGTGTCCAGAGACATTTTCAATCTCTCATTGCTACAGACAGAAGTTCCCATCTGCTTCAAAAGGACAACAATCATACCAGCGCCCAAGAAGAGCAGGGTGAACTGCTTTAACAACTATCATCTAGTAGCAGTCATATCTACGGTGATGAAGTGCTTTGAGAGATTGGTTATTATAGACTCAATTCCTGTCTCAACAGGGACCTGGACTCCCTGCGATTTGCCTATCACCACAATAGGTCAATGGCAGATGCAAGCTGGCCTTGGATCATCTGGACAATAAAAATACCTAGGCCAGCATGCTGTTTATTGACTACAGCTCAGCGCTTAACACCATCATTCCTACAATTCTGATTCTGGGACTCTGTACCTCCCTCTGCAGCTTGATCTTTGACTTTCTAACCAGAAGACCACAGTCTACCCGGATTGGAAATAATATCCCCAACTCAATGACCATCAACACTGGTGCACCTCAGGGATGTGTGTTCTCTTCTCTCTCTACACCCATGACTGTGTGGCTCGGCACAGCTCAAATGTCCTCTATAATTTTGCTAATGATACAATCATTGTTGGCAGAATCTCAGATGATGATGAGAGGGCATACAGGAGTGAGAGATACCAGCTGTTTGAGTTTTGTCACAGCAACAATTTTCTACTCAATGTCAGTAAGACCAAAGAACTGATTGTGGACTTCAGAAAGAGTAAGATGAGGGAACACACGACAGTTCTCATAGAGGGATTAGAATGCAATCTCAAGTCCCTGGGTGTCAATATCTTTGAGGACCTAACCTGGACCTAACATATTGATGTAGCTACAAAAAAGGCACAACAATGACTATATTTCATTTGTAGTTCAAGGAGATTTGGAATGTCCCCTAAAACAATTGCAAATTTCTACAGGTGTACTGTGGAAAGCATTGTAACTGACTATATCACCATCTGGTATGGGGGGCGGGAGGGGGCTACTGCACAGGATTGAAGTAAGCTGCAGAGACTTTCAAATTAGTCAGCTCCATCATGGGCACTAACCTCTGTATCCAGGACATCTTCAAGGAGTGATGCCTCAAGAAGGCGGCGTCCATCATTAAGGACCCCCACCAGCCAGGACATGCCCTCTTCACATTGTTACCATGAGGATGGAGGTACAGATACCTGAAGGCACACACTCAGCAATTCAGGAACAGCTTCTCACGCTCTGCCATCTGACTTCTGAATGGACATTGAACCCATGGACAGTACTTCACTACCTTATTTTGAACAATTTTTAAAATTTGACTATTTTATATTGTTATGAATGTACCACAGCTCTGAGGGGCCGAAGAGTGCAGGACCAGCCCCCTCCTTCCGGAGAATCACAAGATCGCTATTAATTCGGGTCTTGGACACAGAAAATGAGAGACAATGCAACGGATTTGACCATTGTTCTTAGAGGCACCTGTGTGAATTGCAACTCTATAGTACGTGCCAGCTATCAGGGACATGGACACCCTCGGGCAAAGTGGGGTGGGGATTGTATCACCCTACCTTGATTGACATTTACAAATCTGCTAGCCATGATAAAACGGAGACTGCAGGAGGCAGTACTCCAGCGACGCACCAGACGGAGACACCATCGCTCATCGCTCCCGTAAGAACGGGAAGCTGCTCGGGAGCCACGTGTGATTTGAATCCCCTAGCTAGGGAATCGAGTGGCTAATAACCCCAAAAAGGATTCCGAACTGACAACGGGGAACTCACGTTCCCGATTCCACGATTTGAGTCCAACAGGCTGGCAAGTTTATTTTCTCTCTCCAACCTGTGAACACCCAGCGGTCCCTCAAACGGCTAAAAGCCTTCATGAACTGCCAAGACTTTTTATATTTCCATCGGACAATAGTTTTACCCCTAGACAAATGATAGAGCTACTTCAAATTGTTGATTATTACTATACCCGTGCTTTAGATTGAGTATTGACGACATATATTATCTGAATGTTTGTATTAACCTTACTTTTGTGCCCCTTTATAAATAAAAACGTTTAAAAATGGTACCATCAGACTTCAGCGGACCTCTCTATCTTTGCTGGTAAGTGACCCAGTTATGGGGTTCATAACAATATATACTTACTGTAATTCACAGTCTATTTCTTTCCGTTATTATCTCTCTATTGCAGCAAATTTAACAAATTTCGTAACATATGCCGATGATATTAAAACTGATTTTGATTCTGATTCACTTTATGTCAAGGTAGCTCTACATTCATGTACTGGAAATGGACATGACTTTCAAGACCAGCTGTTATTAACTATTCTTCCTTGACCTTGAGCAGATGAGCCACCTTCTTAAAACTGCATTCCTTCTAGTGAAGGCACTCCCACAATGCTATTAGAATTGAAATTCCCAGGTTTTGACCAGCCAACAAAATAATTTTTCGAAATATTGCCAAGTCATGTAAGTAGAAGTGGCTGCTCATGATCGGAGGGAGCTTATGATCAAGTGTGGTATCAAATAGCTTTGAGTAAGCTATATTTTATGAACATCAAAAGTCATTTTATTTTATTTAGAGAGACAGCACGATAACAGGCGCTTCTGGCCCAATGCCTCTGCTCCACCCAATTACATCCACATGACCAATTAACCTACTAACCCGTACGTCCTTGGAATGTGGGAGAAACAAGAAAAGCCGGAGGAAACCCATGTGGTCACAGTGGGAATATACAAGCTCTTTTCAGAGAGCAGAGGCTTTGAACTTGGATCATTGGCACTATAATAAAATTATGCTAAACTCTACACTAACGTGCCACCCCATGGTACTCTCTACTGGTTCAAGTCATATCTCAGACAAACAAGTCAGATGTGGTTTCAATCATATTAGCTTACAACTTAATTACAGGAGTTTCGCAAATCAAATCATCTTCAATTGCTTGATCAATTACCTTAAAGTCATTAGTAAAACTGCTGAGTTGCTATTCGAATGTTCAGATGATTCAACATCTGGCTCAAAAGGTGATGTTTGCCACACTTTCTTCTCACACTCCAAAGCCCCAACCTCACAAGGCTCTATTTCTAATGTTTCCTTTAAAATTAGCAGGTTTTTTTTGATGAAATACTTCTGTTTAATTTTAAAATTAAAGATATATGTTTAAGTGAATTAAATCATATCTAGTACCAGGAGGTATGTTAGGCTTGCACAACCAGTATCCTAAGTGTGCCAGATTAACAAAGTTTTACTATATAGGCCTGTCAGTTTCACATCAGTGGAGGTTAAATTAATGGGAAGTATTCTTAGAGATGGTATATATAATTATCTTGATAGACAGGGTCTGATTAGGAACAGTCAACATGGATTTGTGCGTGGAAGGTCATGTATGGCAAATCTTATTGAATTTTTTGAAGAGGTTACAAGGAAAGTTGACCAGGGTAAAGCAGTGGATGTTGTCCATATGGACTTCAGTACGGCCTTTGACAAGGTTCCGCACGGAAGGTTAGTTAGGAAGGTTCAATCATTAGGTATTAATATTGAAGTAGTAAAATGAATTCAACAGTGGCTGGATGGGAGATGCCAGAGAGTAGTGGTGGATAACTGTTTGTCAGGTTGGAGGCCGGTGATTAGTGGTGTGCCTGAGGGTCCAATGTTGTTTGTCATATATATTAATGATCTGGATGATGTGGTGGTAAATTGGATTAGTAAGTATGCAGATGATACTAAGGTAGGTGGCATTGTGGATAATGAAGTAGGTTTTCAAAGCTTGCAGAGAGATTTAGACCAGTTAGAAGAGTGGGCTGAACGATGGCAGATGGAGTTTAATGCTGATAAATGTGAGGTGCAAGATTTCGGTAGGAATAATCCAAATAGGACATACATGGTAAATGGTAGGGCATTGAGGAATGCAGTAGAACAGAGTGATCTAGGAATAATGGTGCATAGTTCCCTGAAGGTGGAATCTCATGTGGATAGGGTGGTAAAGAAAGCTTTTGGTATGCTGGTCTTTATAAATCAGAGCATTGAGTATAGGAGTTGGGATGTAATGTTAAAATTGTACAAGGCATTGGTAAGGCAGAATTTGGAGTATTGTGTACAGTTCTGGTCACCGAATTATAGGAAAGATGTCAACAAAATAGAGAGAGTACAGAGAAGATTTACTAGAATGTTACCTGGGTTTCAGCACCTAAGTTACAGAGAAAGGTTGAACAAGTCAGCTCTTTATTCTTTGGAGCGTAGAAGGTTGAGGGGGGACTTGATAGAGGTATTTAAAATTATGAGGGGGATAGATAGAGTTGACGTGGATAGGCTTTTTCCATTGAGAGTAGGGGAAATTCAAACAAGAGGACATGAGTTGAGAGTTAGGGGGCAAAAGTTTAGGGATAACACGAGGGGGAATTTCTTTACTCAAAGAGTGGTAGCTGTGTGGAATGAGCTTCCAGTAGAAGTGGTAGAGGCAGGTTCGGTATTGTCATTTAAAGTAAAATTGGATAGGTACATGGACAGGAAAGGAATGGAGGGTTATGGGCTGAGTGCAGGTCAGTGGGACTAGCGGAGAGTAAGTGTTCGGCACCGCCTAGAAGGGCCGAGATGGCCTGTTTCCGTGCTGTAATTGTTATATGGTTATATCCCTGGCATATTAAATCATGCAAGACAGAATAAAAGATAAAATCACTCAATACAAAACAAAATATCTAAAAGATTATAAAAAGTATATAAAACAATGCTTGAAAACAGTCAAGTAAGCTCAAATAAGGTGAAGAAATGTAAACCTTACCTTGATCCTTGCATCGATTTCCCTCCAATGAAAATAATGGGTTCATTTGTTCTTGTGGCAGATCTAACCTAACATAACTTTTGTTTGTTGCTTCCACAGCATTAAATCCTGGGGGGATTGCTGTATTTTCCTGTCCCAGCAGCAGTATGCACAGGATGACCAACAATGGAGCACAATTGGGATATCATTGATAAAGCTCTGCTTGCAAGATCAGGAATATCACTCTCCTGCCTCGGCGCCACCAATGGTGAGCAATACATCGAGGCACTATGAACAGATGGCATTTTACTCACAGCTACTACCCTAATAGTGTTGGTCTAATGGATGGAATTCCACTTCTGTGCAATTACTATTTGTACCCATTTTTGAAGTGTTTTTTTTACAAATTCATTTGCATATCACTAAACATAAAACCTGCCACCAACTGTTGCAATTAGCAGTCTTTTAGTATGTAATTTATCAAATTACAAATATTTGAAATAAATCCCATCATCCTTGACAAGTGATACTTAGCGTGCTTTGATTAACACAAACAAGTATAGATTTATCGTAGTTGATAAATTTAGTAATCCCAAAAGGCTTTTATAGTATCTGGCAAATGAGTGAAAACAAAATGTTTCTCCAGTCCCAGTTATCAGATATGGCAGATCAACATCAGAATAGAATCAAGTCATACAGCATAGAACAAGGTTCTTCAGTTCATTGAATCTACACTGACCATCAAGCAACCATACACAAGTCCCATTTTATTCCCATCAATGTCTCCAATGTCATTGAATCCAAGAGAGATACAGAATCAGAATCAGGTTTATTATCACTGGCATGTGACATGAAATTTGTTAACTTAGCAGCAGCAGTTTAATGCGATAATAAAGTAATAATAAATCAATCAATCAATCAATCAATCAATTACGGTGTATATATATATTGAAGAGATTAAAAATCATGCAAAAACAGAAATACTATATATTACAAAAAAGTGAGGTAGTGTCCAAGGGTTCAATGTCCATTTAGGAATCAGATGGCAGAGGGGAAAAAGCTGTTCTTGAATCGCTGAGTGTGTGCCTTCAGACTTCTGTACCTCCTACCTGATGGTAACAGTGAGAGAAGGGAATTTCCTGGGTGCTGGAGGTCCTTAATAATGGACGCTGCCTTTCTGAGACACCGCTCCTTGAAGATATCCTGGGTACTTTGTAGACTAGAACCCAAAACGGAGCCAACTAAATTTACAACCCTCTGGAGCTTCTTTAATTCCTGTGCAGTAGCTCCACTCCCCCATACCAAACAGTGATGCAGCCTGTCTCAATGCTTTCCACACTACATCTATAGAAGTTTTTGAGTGTATTTGTTGACATGCCAAATCTCTTCAAACTCCTGGTGAAGTATAGCCACTGTCTTGTCTTCTTTATAACTGCATCGATATGTTGGGACCAGGTAGATCCTCAGAGATCTTAACACTCTGGAACTTGAAACTGCTCACTTTTTCCGCTTCTGATCCCTCTAAGAAGATTGGTATATGTTCCTTCGCCTTACCCTTCCGGAAGTCCACAATCAGCTCTTTCGTCTTACTGACGTTGAGTGCCAGGTTGTTGCTGTGACACCTCTCCACTAGTTGACATATCTCACTCCTGTATGGCCTCTCGTCACCATCTGAGATTCTACCAACAATAGTTGTATCATCAGCAAATTTATAGGTGGTATTTGAGCTTTTTTAAAAAAAATTATTTTTTTTACTTAACATAACAAAACTTTCAATTTCCAGATACACCTACATTTACATTTCTTCCCCTCACAGATGTCAGGTATCAGAACACTTCCATCGAAATATAGACATCACCACAAGATCCTCTATAAATGCCCTTATTAGTATAGCAGACAGGTTTACATCTACATACTGCAGAAAAGGTTGCCATGTTTTATGAAAACTATTTGTTTTTGAGTGTACCATACACGTCAAAAAGCCCAAAGGAATGTATTCCATGATTAATTTATGCCAACAAAAACGTCCAGGGGCCTTATTGGATATCCAACAAAGTAAAATGTTCTTCCTCACACAAAATGTCAGGATGTTAAAAAGTTTTTTTCTGATTTGCATTAATAATACGACCGCTGGGTAAGCCTAAGAGAAAAGGCATTGGGTCCAGTTCAAGCTCCATCTTCAGAATCTTTTCCATTTCACCCAAAATATCACTCCAGTATGCCTGAAGTTTGGGACAAGTCCAAAAACAGTGGGTGAAAGTTCCAGTATTTACTTTACATTTAGAACACATGGGAGAAATCCCCGTCTTAAATTTCGAGAGACAATCTGGAGTCAGATGGGCTCTATGCAGAATTTTGAGTTGCAATGCTTTAGTTCTATTACAAATACTGAAATCTTCTTTGCATTATCACAGATGTCTTCCCATGTTTCAGCTGTAATTTCTACTCCCAGCTCTTCCTCCCAGACCCTTCCCAGCTGCTCAGCCTCTCCACAAGAACGTTCCCTCAGGATGCTGTAAAAAGTACTAATGGAGACTTCATGGAAGTAGAATTTTAACACTGCTTCACAATCAACTTTGATTTGTCCAAAACCAGATGCAGTTCAAATTTTTAAAATATGTTATTTATAAGATGGAGACTAAAACTTCAAACCCTCAATTTAAATGTCCGCTGTACATTCAAATCCAACTGTGCATCCCTATAACCTACTTGAGACTGGTCTTAATCTGTTATCAATTTAAAGTCTTCAGATTGTAAAGGGCCCTCTGCCAGCAGGCAAGAGAGACATCATGGTCACTACCACCATGGAATCAACTTAATTAGCAACATTCACAAGAACCATAGTTCCACTTGGCTGATAAGTCTGGACCAAGTCCAATCTTATAGTCAGTGATGTAAGCACAACCAAGGATCTATTGGTAGCAAAAACATTGCTGTTGTCTTCCCTTCTCTAACCTGAATGAAAATGTTTCTTTGTGGGTCACTTTTCCAGCCCTCCGAAGCACTGTAGCTGATTGTTTGTTCTGTCTTATTTCATGGATGTGGGGCCCTTTGCATTCATGCACACTTTTCCCACCATCCACAAGGAGCAACAGACAAAGAAATATGTAAATCAGCAAGAGGGAAAGAATTCCAAATGGGGATAATTGCACAGACAGAATAGTTTACAGCCATGATTTGTGTTCTCCCCCAGATCACCATTAATGAACACAAATAATGGCAAAATTGATGCTTTCAAAGGAGACTGTCAAATGCTCAAAGCCAAAGCAACTGCTAATTTAAGGCCATTGAGTAAAGTTCAATACTGTAGGCAGTTAGCACAGAGAGCTGCAATTTACTGCTTTTAATAAACATAAATAAAGCTGATGGTTACTGACGCAGTGAACCTGCTTTGCCGCACACTGGGGGCTCGGGGCTCACAGATCAGCTAGTGAGCCAACACCAGTTCACAGAGAAAAGCTGTATTCAACCCGAGTAAAGCTTCATGCTTGGTTAGTATTGCAGGGTAAGCAGTGCCAAAGAGCTGGTAGAAGTAGCTGAGCCATCCATCATTCTGCTCAGTTGTCAGCAAGAACATACACCTCCCTGGAGGGATGGAAATGGGTCTGGTGAAAGGAGCTGCAAATAAATCTCCTTGTTTCACAAGATTCATTTTACGGTGTGGCTGTATCCTTACATTGACTAGTGCTCCCTTTCTTCTGTACTTAGAGGTACATCATGGTCACAGATACTTCCGGCCCAACAAGCCCGCACTGTCCAGTTACACGGATGTGACTAATTAGCCGGCTAAACTGAATGTCTTTGAAATGTGGGAAGAAACTGGAGCAGTTGGAGGAAAATCATGTGGTCACAGGGAAACATACAAACTCCTTTCAGACAGTGACGGAATCAAACCTGAGTCGCTGGCACTGTAATAGCATTCTGTGAGCCGCAACCCTACCATGCTACACTTGTGCAGTAACCAAGCTGACCATAAAAATATAAGGAAGCATTTGCAATTATCAGGGTCCAATCACAAGCATGGGTATCCAGAACTTACTGCAACCTGTAAGCTATCTTTAAAAGCAGAAAGGTAACTCAGCCCGAAGTGTCGACTCTTTATCTACTTCCATGGATGCTGCCTGACCTGCTGAGTTCCTTCAGTATTTTCTGTACAGTACATTCCCTTTGAAAGGCAGCTGCTATGTCAACACCAAATTGTATAGGGTGAGACTGTGCACCAGAAGACAAAAGAATGGCCTCGTTTCCTGATGTTAGGCAAAAGGAACATCAAAACAGGAAAAGACTAGGGGTCAAAGTTGACCTACAGTATGTCTTAATTTCACTTGCACACAGTGATTCATAACCTTTGCCTTACAAAGAAAAATCAGTCTCAGTTTTGACATTTTTAGTTGACACTCAACAACTTCTTGGGAAGAGAGCTTCAGATTTTGTGGCAAAATGCTTTATTTATCTGCCCTTCATCTGGCTTCCCCCACCAGAGAAGGGTTTACAGTATCTATCTATTAACACCATTAATCACTTTAAACACTTCAATTAGATCACACATTAGTATCCTACATTCCGGGGAATATAAATCCACTAATATGACCTGCTTCATATAAAACTGCTGAATCTGCATTCTACTCACGCCACAGTCAATGTATCTTTCCTGAGCACCCACAAATGATCACAAGTCTCCCAGTGGGGGAGATCCCAAGGGGTGGCAATTAGCGCAAAGATTTACGGTGCCAGTGATCAGTGGCTGGGGTTCAATTCACACTGCTGCCTGTAAAGACTTTGTACATTCTCCCTGTGACTGTATGGGCTTCCTTCACATGCTCTGGTTTCCTCACACATTCTAGAGGTGTCCAAATTAGGACTAGTAAGTTGTAGGCATGCTATGTTGCTGCCAGACACATGGTGAACCTTGCAGGCTACGCACCAGCACCATCCTTGGACAATACATAGAACATAAAAGAGTACAGCACAGGAACAGGCCATTCAGCCCACAATATTGTCCTGAACTAGATACAAAACAAATCAAAACACCCAACCACTAATCCCTCCTACCTACACCATGTCCATATCCCTCCATCTTCTAACATCCATACGCCTATCCAAATGAATATTAATAACCTCTAATGTATTTCCCTCTGCCACTATACCAGGCAGTGCATTCCAGCTATCCACCACTCTCTAAGTTAAAAAAAACTTACATGGGTTTTAGGTTCTTGGATCAATGGAATCTCTTCTGGGGGAGGCATGACCTGTTCAAAGGTGATAGGTTGCTCCTGAACCCAAGGGGAACCAATATTCTCACGGACAGGTTTGTTAGAGCTGTTGGGGAGGGTTATAACTAATTTGGCAGTGGGATGGAAACCGAAGTGAAGGGACTCAGGACAGGATGGATGATAAAAAAATAAAGCAAAGATAGCATGCGGTCAGACTATCAGGAAGGGCAGGCAGATGATAGGACATAATTGCAGCCAGCAGGGTGATTATCAGTGCATTAGGGATACAGAATCAAAAAGGATAACAAATACAGTACTTGAAGTGTTATATCTCAATGCATGGAGTATAAGAAATAAGGTGGGTGATCTTGTAGCACTGTTACAGATTGTCAGGTATGATATTGTGGTCATCACTGAATTGCTGCCGAAAGATGGTTGTAGTTGGGAGCTGAACGCCCAAGGTTACACATTGTTTTGGAGGGATAGGAAGGTAGACAGAGGGGGGTTGGCATGGCTTTGCTGGTAAAATATGGGATCAAATCAGTAGAAAGATGTGACATAGGATTGGAAGATATTGAATCCTTGTGCGTTGAGTTAAGAAGCTGCAAGGGTAAAAGGACCCTGATGGCAGTTATATACAGGCCTCCCAACAGTAGCTGGGATGTGGAGCACAGATTACAACAGGAAATAGTAAAGGTGAGTAAAAGAGCAATGTTATGATAGTCATGGGAGATTTCAATATGCATGTCAAATGGGAAAATCAGGTTGGAAATGGATCTCAAAAGAGTGAGTTTGTTTAATGGCTACAACATGGCTTTTTAGAGCAGTTTGTCATTGAGCCTGCTAGGGGATCAGCTATAGTGAATTGGATGTTATGTAATGAACCGAAGGTGATTAGGGAGCTTAAGGTAAAAGAACACTAAGGAACAGTGATCACAATATGATTGAGTTCAACTTGAAATTTGATAGGGAGAAAGTAAAATCTAGTGTTGAAGGGTGTGAGGGAAGAGAAGTGATTGCAGTTACTATTACAAGGCAGAAGTGCTCAAAAAGCTGAAAGACCTAAAGATAAATACGTCACCCAGACCAGATGAACTGCGCCCTAGTGTTTTGAAATAGGTAGTGTAGAGACTGTGAGGCATTAATAATGTTCTTTCAAAAATTGTTGGACTCTGGCATGGTGTCAGAGGACTGAAAAATTGCAAATGTCACTCCACTCTAAGAAAGGAGGAATGCAGCAGAAAGGAAATGATAGACCAGTTAGCCTGACCTCAGTGGTTGGGAAGATGTTGGAGTCAATTGTTGAGGATGAGGTTATGGAGTACCTGGTGAAACAGGACAAGACAGGACAAAGTCAGCATTGCTTCCTGATGAACCAGTTGGTATTCTTTGAGGAGATTACACGTAGGATAGATAAAAGGGATGCAGTGTATGTTGTATTTTTGGACTTTCAGAAGGCTTTGACAAGGTGCCACACATGAGGCTGCTTACCAAGTTAAGAGCCCATCATATTACAGGAAAGTTACTGGCATGGTTAGAGCATTGACTGATTGGTAGAAGGAAGCGACTGAGAATAAAAGGATCTTTTTATAGTTGGGTGCCATTGACTAGTGTTCCCTGGTGTTCCACAGGGGCCAGTGTTGGGACTGCTTCTTTTCATGCTGTACATCAATGATTTAGATGATAGAATAGATGGTTTTGTTGCCAAGTTTGCAGATGATACAAAGATGGGTAGAGGTAGGTAGTGTTGAGGAAATAGGTAGGCTGCAGAAGTACTTAGATAGATTAGGACAATGGACAAGAGAGTGGCAAATGAAATACAATATTGCAAAATGCATGGTCATGCATTTTGGTAGAAGAAATAAATGTGCAGGCTATTTTCTAAAAGGGTAGAAAATCCAAGAATTTGAGATGCAAAGTAACATCCTAAAGGTTAACTTGCACATAGAGTCCGTGGTGAGGAAGACAAATGCAATGTTAGCATTCATTTCAAGAGGTCTAGGATACAAGAGCAGGGATGTGATGCTGAGGCCTTATAAGGCACTGGTGAGGCCTCACCTTCAGTTTTGGTCTCCTCATCTAGGAAAAGATATTCTGGCATTGGAGAGGTTTCAGAGGAGGCTGACAAAGATGATTCCAGGAATGAAAGAGTTATCATACGAGGAACATTTGATAGCTCTAGGTATGTACTCACTGGAATTTAGAAGGATGAGGGGGGATCACATTGAAACCTTTCGAATGCTGAAAGGCCTAGACAGAGTAAATGTGGAAAGGATGTATCCCATGGTGGGGGAGTCTGGGACAAGAGGCACAACGTCGGGATAGGGGGCGTCCATTTAAAACAGATGTGGAGAAATTTCTTTTGCCAGAGGGTGGTGAATTTGTGGAATTCATTACCACAGACAGCTGTGGAGGCCACGTCATTGGGTATATTTAAGGCAGAGCTTGATAGGTTCTTGATTGGACAGAGCATCATAGGTTATAGGAAGAGGGCCGGTGAGGGGGGCCGAGGAGGGGGAAAAAGGATCAGCCATGATTGAATGGCAGATCAGACTCGATGGGCTAAGTGGCCTAATTTTGCTCCTATGTCTTATGATTTTATGGTCTTGTGGTCTTAACCTTTACAGTACACGATTGGGCAGCCACCGTTGTTCTACTCTCCCGAAGTATAAGATCATCCAACATGGTCCATCCAGTTCATCTATTACATTTCTGATGGCTGTTAGAACTCTCACCTTTGTTTTCCAAACCTCCACCATTTTACCCTTTCCTTTCTTTCTACTCTCATTCAGCCCTATCACTCTTTAGAGAGGTTCTTCAATACTAGTTACTTAATCACCCACCATAATTAATTGCTCCATTACTGGCAGATCTATCTTGTGCTGTCTAAGCTCCAAACAATGGAATTGATTCTATTGTTTTATCTTTCTGTCTATTCTTCCCTTTCTGGCTTCAAAGTGTTCCTTTGACAAATCTATTCTTATTACTTGCATTTTGCTCCTAATCTGACTCAGTGGCAACTTCCTAAAGAATCTAATGTTTACAAATGGCAGTGGTTACACTTTAACTTCACTGCAATCTCCTGTGACACCTGAACCTCAGAGAGGTGACTGCCATAACCAGCCAGATTGCAAAATGCACATGCGTGCTGTCATTTGGATGAGTGATCAGAGGAAGCTTCAGAATGGAACAAAGGAAGGAGCAAGCCTGTTCAAAGGCATCTTTGTTGATTAGAAATAAATGCCAAGAAATTGAATCTACTTTCCACAGTTTCTTTTGCACAACTCATGCATAAATCAAGTTAACCTACAGTGAGTTCAATCTAGCCATTTTTCCAGGTGAAATAACACTCCCTGTCAGGAAACTGGGCTGGGAACTTGCTGAAATCCACATTAACACAACTGACCTTCTCACAGAGCTTGACATGCACATAATGGCATCACCAGTCAGGCATCTCCTTACTGCCTGAAAACAGAACAAGGCCTGAAGAGATCAACAAAGAGATGTGAATTAAAGTGAGCATATACTGATCTCAGTGCTTTGCTCACACTTTCTATAAGCCACACCGTGAAATGTTTAAAGACATTTGAAACCTCATTACTGTTAGTCCCATCACTAACTGTATCTTTTTTTATACTATGCATCTCAGAGTTGCCTGTTGCATGTCTAATCCACCTCACTGCGCTTGTGGTTACTTGATCGGGTGGACCACTTCATAGGGAGACTTAAACAAACCATGATCCTTCTTCCTTCCCTGGAATTTTCTCTCACCCCCACAGCTGCCATGGGAGGAGTCCCTTTAAATTATCATGGCCTTCCTGGATAGCATGAGGCATGACATGATACATGAGACTACTTAACATGGCATTACAGAAAAGATATTAGCATGGATAGAAGAACAGCTGACTGGCAGGGGACAAAGAGTTGGAATAAAGGGGGCCTTTTCTGCTTGGCTGTTGGTGACTAGTGGTGTGCCACAGAGGTTGCTGTTGGGATTGTTTCCTTTCTCGTTATATGTCAATAACCTGGATGAAGGAATTGATGGCTCTGTGGCCAAGTTTGCAGATGGTACAAAGAATGGTGAAGGGGCTGAAAGTCTTGAGAAAGCAGCTTGTCTGCAGAAGGACTTAGACAGATTGGAAGAATCTGAAGTGGAGTATAGTGTAGGGAAGTACATGGTCATGCACTTTGGTAGAAGGAATAAAGTCATTCTATTTCCTAAATGGGGAGAGAATTCAAAATTCTGAGTGCAATGGGACTTGGGAGTCCCCATGCAGGATTCCCTAAAGGTTAACTTGCAGGATAAGTTAGTGGCAAGGAAGAGAAATGCAAAGTTAGCATTTATTTCAAGAGTACTAAAATACAAAAGCAAAGATGTAACGCAGAGGCTTTATATTGATCAGACCACACTTGGAGTAATGTCAGCAGTTGTGGGTGCCTTATCTAAGAAAAGATGTGCTGGCATTGGAGAGGGTCCAGAGAAGATTCACAAGAATGATCCCAGGAATGAAACGTTAAGATATGAGGAGTGTTTGATGGCTCTGGGCCTGTACTTGGTGGAATTTAGAAGAATGGGGAGGGAATTTCATTGAAATCTATCGAATATTGAAAGGTTTAGAAAGAGTGGAGGAGGAGAGGATGTTCCTATAGTGGGAGAGTTTAGGACCAGAGGGCAATGTGCCAGATTAGCAGAACATCCATTTAGAACAGAGATGGGGATAAATTTCTTTAGCCAGTGGATTGTAAATCTGTGGAATTCATTGCCAAAGATGACTGCGTAGATGACTTCTACAAGTTATTTGGTACATTTAATGTGGAGATTGATAGGTTCTTGATTATTCAGGGTGCCAAAGATTATGGGGAGAAGACAGGAGAATGTGGCTGAAAGGGTTAATAAATCAGCCATGATGGAAAAGCAGAGCAGAATTGATGGGTCCAATGGCCTGATTTTACTCCTTTGTCTTACGGTCTTATAACTGAATGACAAAAAAGAAACAACTGTAAGAAGGGCATTCTAACGGCTTGCATCACCATGTGGTATGGAGGGCCACTGAATGAGATCATAAAAATCTATTGAGGGTTGCAAATAGAGCCAGCTCTATCATGGCAGCAGCTTCCCGACCATCGAGGACATCTTCAAAAGGTGATGCCTCAGTAAGGTTGCATCCATCAATGACCAACTACTGACCAGTAGGTCTTGAGACTGCGGGCGGAAACTGGAGCACCTGGAGGAGACCCATGTGGTCATGGGAAGAACATATAAACTTCTTACAGGTAGTGGTGGGGATTGAATGTGGGTCATTGATACTATAAAGCATTGTCCTGACCACTTTGCTACCCATGCCTTAGGAACACCTTCCCCTTCACCATCAGATTGCTGAAAGGACAAGGAACGCATGAGCCCTCACTATATCTTTGCTCTCTTTTTGCACTTGTTATTTAATTTTTAATATATTTTTATTATAATTTATAGTATTTTTTATGTGTTGCAATGTACTGTTGCTGCAAAACAACAAATTTCATGACAATAATAATAAACCTGATTCTGATTCTGTACTGGGAGATCTTTTGCAGCTCTAATGGGGAAACATACAAGCCCTATGTTTTTAAAAAAGAATGTATATATATATATATATATAAACACAGTATATACATATATAATTGGGCTGTAAACCATCATTGCACTGTTCTAAATCGGTTTTTGAAATATTTTGTAATTTTTGCAATTCACCTAATTCAACATGAGAAGTTATGTAAAATGCAGGTACAGCACACTAAAAATGGTTCACAACCAACTCTGGGCAAAAGACACTTTAGAATGTAAACTGCTTCTCACTGCTCCGAGAAGAGACTGTTCATTAAGAAATAAAACCAGAAAATACAGAAAATGCTCAGCAGGTCAGGCAGAATCAATGGAAACATGGAAAGAGAGCCAGTGCTTCAGTTAAAAAATATTTATTTCATCACAGTCCTCTCAGCATTTCTGGTTTCAGTTTAGATCTCCGGCATCTGCTGTCTTTTGACTTTCATTTACAGAGTTTAACTAATAAATAAATGATCAATCCACAGCAACAAATACACTATTCCACACATCTTCAATATATAGAGATTATACGGTTGGAGAAGATGGATGCAAAGTTATGAAACATTACCAGTGTTTCAAGCTATTATATCTATAAATCTAAATCATAAATCAAATCATGCAATTTACTAATCATTGCATAATTATGACCCATATCTTCAGAAGGAAGTAAACAAGCAGAAGAAATTCTCAATATATAGAGCAAAATAGTACAGAGACTCCATAGGTCACTCATGTTTGATTCCAAACAGTGGTATATTACAAAAAAAGACCTCCAGTTCCTTCTACTACTATTTTTCAATTGACCTTGGACTCTAACAAAGGCCAGTTGCGGAGGACACATTGATTAGTTTTGACATATTTGAACACTGAGTACTGATGACATATTATTTAGAAGACACAGTACATGGAATCTAAGAGGGCAAATGAGATGATTACTAGCAGTTAAATCCCTAACAATGGGAATTTCAGTGAGCCTGTCATTTTGCCATGAGTACTCTTCATCTGGAGCATTCATTTGTTACAATAGAAAAGCAGTTCCTATTCTTAGATAAAAGATAGGCCGGAAAGAGAAGGATACGAATCATGGCTATGCTGCAGCATTCATTAATTTGAGGAGATCTGATAACATGATCCAGATGGATGATTTATTTTCTTCTCCTTCTGCTTCTCCAGGATGCTAATAGGAAGAACAAATGTCCCTTTGAAGAATGGAGATTTTTTTTCTCTTGATCAGAATTGGAATCAGAATTAGGTTTAATATTACTGGCATATGCTGTGAAATTGGCTAAATTTGCAGCAGCAGTACAATGATAATATGGAGAAAAAACGGAATTACAGTAAATATATATATATATATATATATATATATATATAATTAAATTACACACACACACACACACACAATAATTAAATAAGAAGTGAGGCAGTGTTCATGGGTTCAATGTCCATTCAGAAATTGGATGGCTGAGGGGAAGAACCCATTTCTGAATCACTGAGTGTGTGCCTTCAGTCTTCTATACCTCGTTCCTCATGGTGACAATGAGATGAGGGCAGGTCCTGGGTGATGGGGGCCCTTAGTGATGGACGTCGCTTTTCTGAAGTTGTCTTGGTTACTATGGAGGCTAGTGTCCATGATGTAGCAGACTAATTTTACAACTTTCTGCAGCTTACTTAAATCCTTCACAGCCCATACCAGATGGTGATGGAGCTATGGTGTATCTGTAGAAAATTGCAAGTGTTTTTGGTGACATGACAAATTTCCTCAAACTCCTAATGAAGTATAGCCACTGGCTTGCCTTTTTAATAGCTGCATCGATCTGTTGGGTCCAGGTTAAGTCCTCAGAGATATTGACACCCAGGAATTTGAAATTTCTAACTCGCTCCACTTCTGATCCCTCTATGAGGACTGATTCTATCATGAAAAGAGACAGAAACGTAAAACTTTCAGTTTCTTTTCCTCTTGTTCTACAAGTAAATAATTGTGAGCAACAATCTGGGAAATGTAGGCAGTTACCCCCATTTTAAATCTGCTATGGAACCATTGGGTGTTTCTGCCCGCTAAGCTGCAAACATGAATTGCAATCATTCTTGCTTATCAAGAGGTTACTGCACTGAATTATACTTGCAACCAATGCACTTCTTCTGTGGCATTAGTGTTACAGCTGAGCCAGATTCTCATCCAAAAAGGTAAGTATTCATTCCCTTTGGAAGTTTACATGCTTTATTGTTTTACAACTTTGAATCACAATGCATTTAATTTAGCATTTTTTGATATTGATCAACAGAAAAAAGACGTTTTTGTGTCAAACTGAAAATAGGTCTCTACAAAGTGATCTAAATTAATTACAAATATAAAACCCAAAATAATTGTTTGCATAAATATTCACCCCCTTCAAGTCAGTATTTAGTAGATGCACTGTTGGCAGCAATTACAGCCTTGAGTAGCTTTGCACATCTGATCACTGCAATTTTTCTCCACTCTTCATTACGAAACTGGTTAAGCTCTGTCAGACCGCATGGGGATCGTGAATGAACAGCCCTTTTAAAGTCCAGCCACAAATTTTCAGTTGGATTGAGGTCTGGACTCTGACTTGGCCACTTCAGGACATTAACTTTGTTGTTTTTAAGCCATTCCTGTGTAGCTTTGGCTTTATGCTTGAGGTTATTGTCTTGCTAGAAAACAAATCTTCTCTTAGGTTGCGGTTCTCTTGCAGACTGCATTAGGTTTACCTCCAGGATTTCCCTGTATTTTGCCTGTATCATAGGAGCCCTGGTGGCCTCTCTCACTGGTCCACTTCTTGCATGGTTACTTAGTTTTTGAGGATGGCCTATTCTAGGCAGATTTACAGCTGTGCCATCTTCTTTCCATTTCTTGACAGTTGACTTAAATATACTCCAAGGGATATTCAGTGATTTGGAAATTACCTTGTATTCATCCCCTGACGTGCTTTTCAATAATGTTTTTGCAGATTTCCTTGGAGTTTTCTTTTGTCTTCATGGTGTAGTTCATGCCAGGATATTGAGTCACCATACTGGACCTTCCAGATACAGGTGTATTTTTACTGCAATCAATTGAAACACCTTGACTGCACACAGGTCTCCAAAAATAGATCTCTACTTAATTAATTATGTGGTTTCTAAAACCAATTGGCTGCACCAGTATGATTTGCTGTGACATATTAAAGGAGGTGAATACTTATGCTACCTTTTTTTTTGTATTTTATATCTGTAATTAATTTAGATCACTTTGTAGAGACCAGTTTTCACTTTGTCACAGCAGAGTCTTTTTCTTCTTCTGTTGTCAAAAAAAAGCCAAATTAAATCCATTGTGATTCAATACTTTAAAACAATAAAACATGAAAACTTCCAAAGGGTTCAATACTTTTTACAGGCACATAATTATATGAGTTACTTACAGGGAAAGCAACTCATGCATTGGAGACACACAACATAGAACAAAGAACAGTACAACACAGGAACAGGCCCTTTGGCCCACATTGCATCTGCTCAGCACGATACCAAAGCAAGCTAATCGTTTCTGCCTGCACATGATCCATCTGCTTCCATTTGCCCCTGCATATTCATGTACCTATCTGATGCACCATCAATAACTCTCTCTGAGACGTGAAGGCGAGATATCGGCTTTTATTGACTGGAAGAAAGAACAAGCAGTAGTTGACCACCATACTACATCCTGGAGACTGAGGGCAGGGCTCAGGCCTCGATCGCCTTTATACCGGGGTCTGTGGGAGGAGCCACGGTCAGTGGGAGGGGCCACAGGAGCAGTCAGCAGGGGGCGTGTCCAGACAGGTATATGTAGTTCACCACACTATCCTAAAGCCTCTTGAAAGCCTCTGTCTTCTGTGCTCCACCAGTACCACAGCCATACATTCCAGGCACCTACCACTCTCTGTGTAACAACCCTGCCCTGCATGTCCTCTTTAAACTTCCCCCCCTCATTTAAAAGCTATGACCTCTCTTATTCAACACTAATATCCTGGGATAAAGATTCTGCTGGTCCCCCCACAAAATGGCACAAAAAAGGTTGGGAACCCCTGCCCTAGTCTGACTTCAACATTGTTGTGATGCATGAAGAAATATAGCTAACTTTCTTAAGAATTTTCTAAGTATAGAAATTAAGACAATTTTAGTCAGAGAAACATAGAAAAGAAGAGCACAGAAATGGCCTTTCAGCTCATCTAATTAAACTGCCTTTAAACTGTTGAACTAATATTTTACCATGGTGTCTGATTTTAGTATATGTGTTTCCACCGTGAATACACAGAGCAATACCAAGACAAACACCGCATTGCTGTAAAACCATTGATCTGTGGAAGATGGACTTTGATCTGCCTGAAACTTATTTAATACAGGTACTTCAAAACAATGAAACATACAGCAAAATGCGTGATTTACCTCCCAAATGTGCTGGGCACAGCCTGCAATTCTCAACGAGGCATATTATTTGCATAGGGGCTTTCTAAATAGAATATACTAACTTGATGATATTATGAAGGAATTAAAATTCTGATTGTATTGTACCTTCTTTATTTTTTGTGACTGAAGTTTAATGTTGAAATGCAATGCAATGTCAGAATCTGAATAAGATTTATTATCACTGATATAAAATTACCATAATTTATATCTTACTTTAAGGTATAAAATTAGTATAAATTACAAAAGTTAATAAATAATGTGGATAAAAGGAATAATGAGATCCTGTTCATAGGAAGAGGCGGTACCTAATTCATTGAGTGTGGATCTTCTGTCTCCTGTACCTCAATCCCAATGGCAGTAACAAGAAGAGGTCATGTTCCAGATAGTGAGGATACTTAATGATGGATGTCATCTCTTGAAGATGCTTATGATGATGGGGAGGGTTGTGTTATGATGGAGCTGGCTAGGTCTACAACCCTTGGCAATTTCTTGGGATTCTATAATGCAAACAGTTAGGATGCTCTTTCCCATACATCTACAGGAGTTTGTAAGATCCCTTGATGACATACAGAACCTCCTCAACCTCCTAACGAAGTAGAGCTGTAACTGAATACTGCCTGACTGGCACATTCCAAAGTACGGGGAACATTGAAGCTTGATATAGATAAGGCAAGGCAAAGATTTTGTGAAAAAGATCAGCAAATTTAAATTCCTGTCACGATTTGACATTGTGTGACTGAATCCAATGTGACATTCCCTCAAACACTAAATAAAAATAAAGATAGAGATTAACCTTATTTAATACAGGTACTTCGAAACAATGAAGCATACAGCAAAATACATCGTTTACCTTACAAATGTGCTGGGCACAGCCTGCAATGCTCAAAGAGGCATATTATTTGCATAGGGGCTTTCTAAATAGAATGTATTAACTTGACGATATTATGAAGGAATTAGAATTCTGATTGTATTGTATCTTCTTTATTTTTTTGTGACTGAAGTTTAATTTTGAAATAAAATATTCACTGAGATATGCCTGGAAAGTTTCTACCCTGTTTCCAAGGATAGTGGGAGTGATGAGAGGCAAGGGGAAATTTTAAAAAAACTTTGTAGTTTCTGCTGCTGTACTTTAATAAAACAGCAATAGCCACAAACATTAAGTTCCCACTTCAAGATTCACAGCAATAGAGCAGGTCATTATACACCACATGAGAATGAAATACTGTTTTTTCATTTATGGGTAATTTCTTCTGTAGGTCATCTGCAGAAACATTCTTATTTACAAGCTGAAGGCAGTAATACATAATTCAAATATTCTGTTTTATTGGAAAATTTAAAATCCCATAAATGTTATTGCAAAATTCTGCTACTACAAATCAGTTCCCAAGGTGATGATTAAACAATAAAATGTAACATTTCATCTTGCTCAACTTGTTTCTGGGCCGGCTTCTCACAGGATGAATCTGAAGTTTAGATTAATAAAGATAATGTTTATTTGGAATGATTTCAAATAACATGGAACACTGAGAGTGACAACAATTGTCTTGAATGACTGCACAAGTTCTAAGCTCTACTTAGAAACTAAGATTACAGTCAAGGATTTCTTAATCTAGTTGTTGGTACAAGATTATCTTCACCAGGCAGGCTACTGCCATTTGACATAGCAGATTTCCCCAAAGATAAATAGGGGTCATCAAAAAATGCTGGTCTTGTTAATGGTGTCCTTTATCCTAAGTGAACAATTAATGATGTGTCTTAATCCTTGCAGTTGCTATGAATATTCTGAATGTGCAGTTGAGCAATTGGCATCTTCACATTCAGAACTTTGGCAGATCAGTAAAAAATGGACAAACAAGAAACACAGTGAATTTAATGTCAGAAGTGAAAACTGTAGAACATGACCCAATGCTATTTTTCATGCATTTCTACTCAATGCATACATTCAGTGGTCACTTTATTAGCTACTCCTGTACACCTGCTCACTAATGCATATACCTAATCAGCCAATCATGTGGCAGCACCTTAATGCATCAAAGCACGCAGACATGGTCAGGAGGTTCAGTTGTTGTTCAGACCAAACATCAGAGTGGGGAAGAAATGTGATCTAAGTGACTTTGACTGTGGAATGATTGTTGGTGCCAGAGTCGGAAACTCCTGAGCTTCTGGGGTTTCCACGCACAACAGTGTCTAGAGCAAAAGGTCTCCCAACCTGGGGTCCACGGACTCATCGTATAATGGTATCAGTTCATGGCATAAAAAATGTTGGCAACCCCTGCTCTAGAGTTTACAGAGAATGGCGTGAAAAACAAAAAAAAATCCAGTGACTGGCAGTGCTGTGGGCAAAATCACCTTGTTAATGAGAGGGGTCATGACAACAGTGTGTGTGTTACAAGAGCAGTGTGTAGAAGAGCAGCTCTGAATGCACAACACGTCGAACCTTGAAGTGGTTGGGCTATAGCAGCAGAAAACCACGAACGTGTACACAATGGCCACTTGATTAGTTATAGGAAGTACCTAATAAAGTGGCCACTGAGTGTATTTTGAAAGGGATCTAACCTGATAACCCAAATTCCCTGTTCATACAGAGCAAAATAGAATATTTATGAATAGAGGACATTCATGGAAAAAAGTCATATGGCAAAGGAGAGTGAATAGCAGAATAACATCAATAAAATCGATAAACTCTAATACAATGAATAACAATAGATTTATTGGAAAACATTAATGATGTATTACAGAGAAGAAACACCCAGTTTATTAGGATTTTTGATGATGAAGTGTAATGGCAATATAACATGAATCATCATGCCGATAATTTTACATAGTAAGCAGTTAATCTCAGCCATGCAGTCTGTGGCACATACTTGTGACTGACGATGCTCCACAGAGAGAAAAGTAACCAAAAATAAATTGTCCTCTGCTAATCTTGATTGACATCATGGGGCAGGTGCTAGTAAAAGCTTGGGAGCAGGTGATTGGCCTTGTCACCCAGTAAATGAGTGGGTCATTTCAGTTTTATAGAGAGACCTCTATTCAGTAAAATGAAACTGACAGCACACAGACTTCCATCAACTGTTCAAATGAAACTGAAAGAAATAGATGTCATTTTTCATTTTGGTGTTGGAATTTACACAAGATTTTCAGAAAATATGGATAAAATTTGGGTCACATCCAAGAATAGTAGTTGCATGAAGATTGCTGGAGAAATCCATTCCCCAATGAATATATGTGTGTAAAATAAGAATTAAATGTCACAATTCCCCACCGATATTCTTCAAACAAAGTTAAAATACCTTAAAGCTAGCAGGTGAGTTTTATAACAGGCACGTAATTTGAGAATTTTTGTGAGCAATGTCAAATATTATTTGATGAACTGACCAGAATAGCATGGAAGCGTAGTGACTAGCACAATGCTGCTCAGTACAGGAGACCCTGGTTCAATTCCCACCGCTGCCTGTAAGGAGTCTGTATGTTCTCCCTGTGACCACGTGGGTTTCCTCCGGGTGCTCTGGTTTCCTCCCACTGTCAAAAAATGTAACAATTGGCAGATTAATAAGTCATTTTAAAACATCCTGTAATTAGGCTAGGATGAAATCATGTGTTGCTGTGTGGTGTGGCTCGAAGGGTCAGAGGGGCCTATTCCACGCCGTATCTTACTGAATAAAATAAATTAATTAATTCATTAAATAATTCAATCACAAATAAGAGAAAATCTGCAGATGCTGGAAATCCGAGCAACAGACACAAAATGCTGGAGGAAATCAGTAAGCCTGGCCTGCTGAGATCCTCCAGCACTTAGTGTGTTAAGTAAAATTATTCAGTAGGATTGGAGGCAGAATGCAGCAGTGTTTGTACTTGACTGGATGTTCTAATCCTCACTCTTCCTAAATGTCTGCTTGGTATCAATGGTGGTTTGATCATTAAAAGAGGTATAAATCTAAGATTCATTCCTGCTGAGCCACTTGAAAGTTTGTTTAAAGAATAAATTACTACTTGAACTCATGCAGAGTCTGCAAAATAACAAAACATCTCAAGCCAAATGAAAGTTTCACACTGACACGTGTTAATTCTGATGATGGTTAAAGATGTTAAATTTAAGGACAAAAGACAAGTGGGTTAAGAGGCAGATGGTTTAAGGTAGGAAAGCACAGAGCTAAGATTATTGATATTGGAAGGAATGATTAAGTGGCCAATATGAGTGGAGTTCATATATCTTGGATGTTGTTGAGCCAAAGTCGACTTCAGAGGTAAGGAGGGGGGAGCCCATAGAGAAATTTGAAAATTAGAAACTCAAAGGGTGAAATGAGCCTTCACTTTCTTTGGTTAGCACAGATTTGGCATGTCACCATAAAATTTTGACGTATTTCTATAGATGCACAGTGAAGATTATCCTGACTGGTTGCATCTCTGCCTGGTACGGAAACACCAACACCCAAGAACAGAAAAGCCTACAAGAAGTGGTGGAAACAGCCCTGTTCATTATAGGATTAGCCCTCTCCACCACTGAGCACATCTAGAAGGAGTGCTACCACAAGAAAGCAACATCAATTATCAAGGATACCCCATCATCAAGCCTCCTCTACATTTCCTGCAACTAGAAGTGATGTCTTTAAATGAGACTTTAAACCAATCACCGATATGGTTCTCTCAGGTGGATTACAAAAAGATCCCACATCATTATTTTGAGGATGAGAAGAGGAATGTCCCATGCCCTGATTAATATTTATCTTTTAATAACGTCAGAAAACCAGTTATCCAGTCACTATCACATTACAGTTCTTGAGAGTTTCCTGTGTGCAAAATATTGCCCCATTTTCCTTCTCACCATCATGACATCATTTTATTAGTGCTTTAATTGAGCATTGAGCCATCCTGATAAATGAAAGTTTGCAATGTCTTTCGAAACAAAACTGATTTAAAAATGTATTTTCTGAAAATGTACAATATTTAATAATAAAGTTATACTTATACGATAGTACCAAAAAACCATATGGAAAACAATGGTTTTCAATCAGTTGTTAAATCTGGACCTATTATTTTGAATATAATTGGCATTGACTTATCCTGACTAGCTGCTACCTGGATAATCATAACCAGCAGCAAATACAAAAAAGAAGACTGAAGGTTTAAGTAGGAAATGACCAGGGGTAGTCTTTATGCTCTCTCAATCTTGCTCAGCCATTCAATAAAATCAAGGCTGATCTTTCACTTCAGCATCACTTTCCAGATTGACTTAATCCCTTTAATATCTAAAAATCTATTTGATTTCTACTTCAATATACTGAGGCGGCGCCCTCTTGGGTAGTGAACTTCAAAACTTTAGCAGCCCCCCCCCCCCCCCATGAAGATTTGACTTTGTAAATAAAGCTTGTTACATTATTAAATGAAGTATCCCACGTATATTACACTTGAGCATTAATTACTGAAGTGAAGGTTGGATTAAAAATTATTCATTTCCAAAATCAGCTTAATACCAAACACAGAACAAATGGCACCCAGCTTAATATCAGCACAGAAGTTCAGGCTAATTCTGATATTAGAGCAATAATGGGCTAAACTGATGCAAGACCATGCATTGCAAAATCATTTCTGAGGTTAATAAGTGTGCACATTCAAAACGAAAAGTGATCAATACTCAGATTCCAAACCATTTCATTTCAGTGATGTTCGCCAATGGCAAAACATTTACTTTGGGTATTTTCTTTTTATTGCACTTGCAGCTGCTGTGATTTGTTTATCATGAAAGTTCTCCCACAAACTAACAGGAAACACACTTCAAATGTACTTTATTGGCTGTAAATGCTTTGGGGTGTCCTGAGACTGTGAGGAATATTTTTTTTTGATGAATCCAATTGTATGTTAACAAATTAAAAGTTTAATTTGCATCAGCACTGAAAAGTTGAATTTATATTTCCATTACATTTTATCTCACATCAAATAATTTCATTCTACTATTTCACTAAAATATTTAGATTTATTGTAATACCTATACATACTTTTACTAAATTATAGATTCAAGATTGTTTAATGTCATTTCCAGAACACAAGTATAAAGAATGAAATAATAGTTACTGTACTCCGATTCTGATGTAGCAGAAATGAAACAAATTGAGATAAAGAATATAAATAATAAAAAACACAAAAAATATTAATTCAGAGCTTATATACAGAAATTGTTTGTATGTCCACAAAGTGTTGCTAGCACATGGGTGTCTATACATAATGACAGGAAATGATAGAGTATTGGTGGAGGGGAGTATGGAAGGGTGGGCTAGTGGGTAGAGGTGTTTATCAGGTGTGTTGTAACTTTAAAATGTTAATCTAATTTAAGGAAAACATTGGGAATATGAGTCTAACTTGATGTATGCAATTCATGTATTTATACAGGTAATCCATAATGAAATATTTACATAAACAAGTGTGCTTAATCCACCAATATGTTTCCCTTCAGGGTAGGAACCTCTGGATTACTGCCTGTGCCATCTGCCAGTGAGAGTAAGAATAGGATGATTTGGTAGGTGAATGTGTGACTGAGGAACTGGTGCAGGGGGCAGAGGTTCAGATTTATGGATCATTGGGATTGCTGCTGGAGAAGTTATGACCTGTATAAAAGGGACAGGTTACACCTGGACCTGAGGGGGTCAGGTATCCTTGTGGGCAGGTTGGCTAGAGTTGTTCAACAGGGTTTAAACTAATTTGGAAAAGGGATGGGAACCAGAAGTGATAGGGCTAAAGATGAGGTAGTTGGTTCACAAACAGAGACTACGTGTAGTGAGACTCCTGCCAAGATGTGGCTGATGATAGGGCAAATTTTCAGTCAACAGGATGAATTGAAATATAAGAAGTGGACAAAATCGAAGAGGGTAAATGCAGGACTGAAGTGGTTAAATTTGAATGCGCACAGTATACGGAATAAGGTAGATGAACTTGTTATGCATTGGCATGTATGACATTGTAGGCGTCACTGAATCATGGATGAGAGAAGATTATAGCTAGGAGCTTAATGTCCAAGTGTAGTCATTACATTGAAAGGACAAGCAGGAAGGCAGAATGGTTGTGTTGCTCTGTTGTTAAAAAATGAAATCAAATCATTAGAAAGAGGTGACATAGAGTGGGAAGATGTTGATTCATTGTGGATAGAGCAAAGGAACTGCAAGGGTTGAAAAGACCCTGATGGGAGTTATATACAGACCCCCCCACCCCCACCCCCACCCCCACCCCTGAGCAGTAGTAAGGATGTGGTTTACAAATGTAAGGGAGTTTCTTCTTTCTTTATGTTACTGCATGTGTTAATCAAAATGGCTTCTTTGTTTGTTAAAAGTAAAAATGCTTCTTTGTTATGCTAATTGGTGAGAGAGTGCTTTCTCTCGCAGCTTGTTTTTTGGCTATAATTACTAATAGCGAGAATTGTATTCGTTTGTTAACCAATTGGGATAGAGGCTATTCTTTCTTGTGGGTCTGTAAGCTAGTGTGGGGCGAGCTTTGAGGGAGACGGCGCGAGGGGATTAGAGAGAGAAGACACGATGTTGTAAGCTGCGCGATGGAATGGACCCCGAGCGAGGGTCCCAGGCCCAGGGTTTTCAACGAGGAGAGGAGATGAGGACAGATTCGTGTGGAGCGTCTGGTCGACCACCTTTGTTGGTCCCAGGCAGCAGGTCGAGGAGGTTGGAGGGGATTGAATGGTGGCAAGAAGACTTCATTAACTGAGCTCCAACGGTTGTACACAAAGTGGTTGGACTTTGATAAGTTTGGCGCCTTTTACTTTTCCTTTTATATTGTATCTCTATTAAGTACATAGTTCCAGTAAGATCTATAAAATGTAATCATTTAATTGCATATGGTGTACTGTCTGTATTTGGCGTGGTGGGGACATCACACAGCATCTACACAAGCTGATTACCCAGTTTGACGGGGCCAAAGGCTGTTCCTCCTAGACGGAAGCGAGCTGAGCGAGCCTGAGGCTTACCAGGGGGCTACACAAATTTCAACGGGCGACAGAAAATGCATGGCAGAAGGGCAACTTTACAATGATCATGGGGGATTTCAATATGCAGGTAGATTGGGAAAATGAGATTGGTGCTGGATTCCAAGAGGGGGAATTTCTAGATTGTGTAGCAGTTAGGTTTTTAGAGCCCATTGTGGTTGAGCCCACTAGAGGATCAGCTATTCTGGATTGGATGTTGTGTAGTAAACCAGAATTGATTAAAGAACTTAAGGCCAAAGAACGCTTAGGGGAAAGTGATCATAATATGATTGTATTCACCTTGAAAATTAAGAAGGAAAAGTTGAAGTCAGATGTATCAATATTACAGTGGAGTAAAGGGGATTACAGAGAGAGGTGTTGGCCAGAATTGATTGGAAAAGAACACTGGCAGGCAGCAATGGCTGGAATTTCTGGAAGTGATTCAGAAAGCACAGGATGTATGCATCCCAAAGAGAAAGAAGTATTCTAAAGGCAAGATGTCAACACTGAGGCTAACAAGAAAAGTCAAATCCAACATAAAAGCTTATAATAGAGCAAAAATTACTGGGAAGTTAGAGGATTGGGAAGCTTTTAAAAATCAACTAATTTTGTGTATGCTGCTAGGATTTACAGCATCTGGAGATCTTCTTTTGTTTTGACTAAAGCCATTAAGAAGGCAAAGATGGAATTAAGAAAGTAAGCTAGCCAATAATATTAAAGAGGATGCCAAAAGTTTTTTCAGATACATAGTGTAAATGAGAGGCAGGAGTAGATGTTGGACTGTTGGAAAACAATGTTGCAGAGGTAATAATGGGAGACAAGGAAATGGCGGATGAACTGAATAAGTATTTTGCATCAGTCTTCACTGTGGAAGACACGAGCAGTGTGGTGAAAGTTTCAGGTGTCAGTAGTCATGAAGTGTGCGCGGTTACCGTTACAAGGGAGGAGGTTCTTGGGAAACTGAAAGGTCTGAAAGTAGGTAAGTCACCTGGATGAGATGGTTTACACCCCAGGGTTCTGAAAGAGGTGGCTGAAGAGATTGTGAAGGCATTAGTAATCATCATTCAAGAATCACTAGATTCTGGAATGGTTCTAAAAGACTGGAAAATTGAAAATGTCACTCCAGTCTTCAAGAAGGGAGAGTGGCAGAAGAAAGGAAATTATAGGCCAGTTAGTCTGACCTCAGTGGTTGAGAGTTAATTATTACGGTTGTGGTTTTGGGGTATTTGGAGACACATGATAAAATAGGTTGTAGTCAGCATGGTTTCCTCAAGGGAAAATCTTGCCAGACAACTCTGTTGGAATTCTTTGAAGAAATAACAAGCAGGATAGACAAACAAGATTCAGTTGATGTTATCCTTGGATTTTCAGAAGGCCTCTGACAAGGTGCCAAACAAAAGGCTGCTTAACAAGCAATGAGCCCATGGTATTACAAGAATGATTCTAACCTGGATAAAACCATGGCTGATTGGAGGGAAGCAAAGAGTGGGAATAAAGGAAGCCTTTTCTGGTTGGCTGCTGATGACTAGTGGTGTTCCACAGGGGCCTGTGTTGGGATCGATTCTTTTTACATAATGTGTCAATGATTTGGATGATGGAATTGATGGCTTTGTTGCAAAGTTTGCAGATGATATGAAGATAGGTGGAGGGGCAGGTAGTTTTGGAGAAGTAGAAAGGCTACAGAATGACTCAGACAGAATAGGAGGCTGGACAAAGATGTGACAGATGGAATACATTGTCGGGAAGTGTATGGTCGTGCACTTTGGTAGAATAAATTAAAGGGTTGACTATTTTCTAAATGGAGAGGAAAACCAAAAATCTGAGGTTCAAAGAGTCTTGAGAGTTCTTGTGCAGGGTTTCCTAATGGTTAATTTGCAGGTTGAGTCTGTGGTGAGGAAGGCAAACGCAATTTTAGCATTCATTTCAAGAGGACTAGCATATAAAAGCAAAGATGTAATGTCGAGAAATTACAAAGCACTGTTGAGACCTCACTTGGAGCCCTGTGAGTGGGTTCAGGCCCCTTATCTTAGAAAGGATGTTCTGAAACTGGAGAGGGTGCAAAGGTGAATCACAAAAATGATCCTAGTTTTGAACAGCTTGTCAGATGAAGAGTGTTTTATGGCTCAGGGCCTGTATTTACTACAAACGTAGAATTCAGAAAAATGAGAGGTGACCTGATTGAAATCTATCAAATTGTGAAGGGCTTTGATAGAGTGAATGTGGAGAGGATGTTTCCTATGGTGGGAGACTAAGAACAGAGGACACAGCTTCAGAATCAGGAGGTATCCTTTAGAATGGAGATGAGGAGGAATTTCTTTAGCTAGAGAGTGATAAATCTGTGGAATTTGTTGCCACACGCAGCTGTGGAGGCCATATCTGTATGTATATTTGAGGCAGAAGTCAATAGATTCTTGAATGGTCTGGGCACCAAGGGATGTGGGAAGAAGGCAGGAGATTGGGGCTGAGGGGAAAATTGGATCAGCCATGATGAAATACCAGTAGCAGACTTGATGAGCCAAATGGCCTAATTCTGCTCCAATATCTTATGGTCTGATTGATTTTATATATATATCTATATATATATATATATATATATATATATATATATATACACACACACACACACAAGATTACTCAAATATTATGGAAACATTAAATACACAACAAGAAGACTGATGCCAGTGATCAGTGATGCACTGGGCAGTTCTAACTACCCATTGCAGAGCCTTCCTGTCTGCTGCAGCGCTGTTTCCATACCATACAGTGATGCAACAAGTTAAGATGCTCTGTACTGAGCATTTGTAGAAGGATCTGAATATAGATGTCTTCAGCCTCTCAGAAAGTAGATATGTTGCTGAGCTTTCCTGATTGTGCAGAATGTGTTATGGGACCATGTGAGTTTCTGTGAGATGTCCACTCCCAGGGGTTTGAAACGGCTCACATTTTCCACTGCTGTTCTGCTGATGGGAGTGGCGTGAGCTCTCCTGAAGTCGGTAACTATCTGCTTTGTCTTGTTGACATTAAGGAAGAGGTTATTTACCTGGCACCAGAGCTCAATCTCTTAAGCTTGATCAAATATAAACTTGACCAATGCAGTGCCAATGAACATTAACAAAAAGAAAAACTGAAGCTTCTTTTCCAGATTCTTATTCAGACTGATTTAGCACATGTACATCAAAACAAGCAGTGAAATGTGTTTTTTTTTCTGTTAAAAATCAGATCTCTCTCTCTCCCTTTGGAATGATGTTCGTGCATGTTCTCCTGTTTACATCAACCATACTGATGTTGAGGGGATTGAGGGTTTGTGAATTCCTAGGCATGAGCATCACCAATGGCCCATCCTGGTCCAAACACATAGATATCATGGTCAAGAAAACCCTTCAACACCTCTTCTTCCTCACCAGATTTTATTTGTGCACCATGGAAATCAGGCTATCAAGATTCATTACAGCTTGCTATGGACACAGTTGTGCCTATCACAACAAGAAACTGCTGAGTTGCAGACATTGCCCAGCACATCATGGAAACCAGTTCCCCTCTATTGACTGTGCAGACTTCTCATTGCCTCAGTAATGAAAGACCCTAATCACCCTAGAAATTCTCTCTTTTTTTATCCACCACCACACTCCCCTACCTCCATAGTCATTGGCAGAAGACAGGAAAATCTGATACTGCTAGACCCATAACACTTCTATCCTGCTGTTATAAGTATCGAACGGCATGTAAATATTATGGACTCCAGACTTCACAATCTACCTCGTTAAGACCTTGCTCCTTATTGTCTTCCTGCACTGCACACTGTAGTTGCAACACTTCATTTTGGATAATGGTATTGTTTTCCCATGTACTTACTCAGTGCACTGTTGTAGTGATTTGATTTGTATGAGTGGTGTGCAAGTTTTTCAGTTTCTCCACACATGTGGTAATAAAAAGCAGCTTTGCCTGCTGAGTGATTTGAACACTTTCTGTTTTTACATCTGTCTATTAATGGAGAAATGATGTGTTTTTCTGCCTCTTTTGAAGACAACTTTGAAGGAAGTTCACAACATCTTTTTAACCTGAACAGGATTTAGAAAGTCTTTAGAGCTACTTATTATCCATACAAAGACTTTTTTTAAATATGTGGTCTCCGATTTAGAAATACCAACACATTTTATGTTTTACCAGCATGTTGAACACAGTTCAAGCATAGAAGGCTGGAGAGCTGCAAGTTTCTTCTTATTTTCAAGTACATTTATTATCAATGACTCTATACATTATATAACCTTGTGATTCATCCCCTTACAGGTGGCCAAAAACAAAGAAACCCAAAAGAACCATAAAAAACCCATCAAACAGCCAATGCGCAGACAGAAAAAACACATTGTGCAAACAATAAAGTAATCAAATAGCATTCAGAACAAAAGTGAGTCTGCACATGTGAAGCCCAGAGCTGGTCCCCAGCCTCAGCCTGAGTTCAGTGCAGAGCGAATGAAACATTGTAGAGCAGCAAGCAGAACCGGCCCAATATCTCACTTTTTCAATCTGGCCCAACGTTTAAATCATCCAATAATCAGGTAATTCCTCGGTCAAGGACCCGGGCCCGGACATTTCAATATGCACCGGGCCTGGACCCGGCAGCCACATTTCGGCCCATACCTGATCTTTCAGGATCACTCTGGCACTTAGGTCGATCAAGCCACTGGTCTTGTGGATGGGCCTCGTTTTATCCTTACCTCTGCTCACCCCAACTCTGTCTCACATCCACTTGCCTCGATCTTTGCTGTTGTGTATTTAATATTTCAATAATATTTGAATAATCTTGTATATATCTCAGTTGATTAAACAGTCTTGTTCATTTAAAAAATTAATTTTGGGTTATATGCAAAATTACATTAATTGCACACGTCATCACGCTACCGTGATATGTGCGCACCTCGCTAAAAGTAAAGAATGAACTAGACCCATATTCCCAGACTCATGTGGGTTTCTTTGAAATAGTTTAATGTTTTGAAGTTACAAATCGTAACAATGGCAATGAGGTATTTTAAAATGAACCCAAGATGGCTACCAACTTGTTAAATGCATTGTAAGTTCAGTAATGATCTTAATGGTGCACTGAGAGATCGTTTGGTTTGTGGAATCTTAAAATAAAGCATTCAAAACACCTCCTAAATGAGGCACAGTTTACATTAAAAAGAGCAATGGGAATCGCTGATTCAATGGAAACTGCATACGGAGAAGCAATTGAGTTACAGTCAGGAATGAATGTAAGTATGAATAAAGTTGCAGCATCTATACAAAAACCAGCTTGGCTTAACAAATAGTGTTGCCGTTGTGGCAGGGGCTCACATACAATAAACAAATGCAGGGTTAAGGGCAAAACTTGCCGAAAATGCAACAAAGTAGGAAACGTACAAAGAGTATGTCAGGCAGACAAAAATAAATGGAGGAGAAAAAGCTAAAAAGTCAAATTTGCAGATTCAAAAAGATAGCAGTCTCCATGCTGTTGATGAAAAATCTGATAATAATGAGTAATACAGGATGGTGTACTCTTGAGATTTACAGTGTGAAAATTAATAATAGACAAGCAATGTGGCTTACATCAGAAGTGAACATCAGAAATTATTTAAAATGGAATTGGACACTGATTCAGCTGTTTTAGCCATTCCACAAAATGAGTTTGAATGGCATTTTAAAGATACAAAACTGAAGTCTGCAGGTGTCCAACTAAGAACTTATACTGGAGAAAAGGTATGCTGGGGACCTTTCCTAAATTACTTTTCCAAATTATAAAGTTCAACAGTGCACAGACTTTTATGTATATTTTTATCTTCTCTTCTTAAGCGAATATGTTTTTTTTCTAATTATCCATTATCATCCATCAGCTTTTTTCTTTGGTAGTTGGTAGGGGGTTGACTTTTTTATATAAAAAATTTCTTTTATGATGTATGACCTATCTTTAAATTTTTGATTACAGAGTGGTATACCTCTATGTGATATGCTAAAACATTTTGATGAATTTTATTACAATATATGAATGTACACAATTTATGTTGAGATGTATCTATGCATTGCACTCTGTAAATCTTGTTTTTTTCTTCTGAATAAAAATATTGCAAAAAAAAAGGTAACTCCTGGGGGAATGACATTTGTGGCAGTGAAATACAACAACCATCAAGCCACAATGAGCTTGTATGTGGTAAAAACAGAAGTACCAGCATTGTGGGGGTGTGATTGGTAAAGACAGCTACAACTTGATTGGAAATCCATCCATAACGTGCATGCTACATCCCCTGCATTGGAGACAACTAAAACTGAATTTGGGAAGGTCAGAATGACACCACAGCTGTCTCCATGTTGAACACCATGAACTGTTACCAAACAGAGGGCAAACAGGTGTTGGTGCCAACATGTGTGCCTCTGGTTGGAAAGCATATTGGACCAAGGAAGGTGATCATGAAAGTGACAAAAGCAGTGGTCCAACAACGAGTTTTCATCGGCAATGTATCTGAGAAAGCTTCAGATATGTTTCTTAATTAGGTAGCTATTTGCAAAATATAGCATGGTTTTAAGCTGGAAAGGAGTTCAAGGAGCTTCAGTAAAGTTTAAGCATTCTGCTTTTGTGAGTATAAAGAACCAGAATCTATTCTACATGCATTAAGGTCATTGCATGAACTTCAACTGCGAGACAAAAAACTGCCTGTAGAAGTGGATGCAAGCACCAAAGTCCAGCTGGATGAATGGAAGGCCAAAAAGAAAGGAGTCAATGGAGAGATGAAAACAAAGGATTTGTCAGGTGATACTGTGGATGTGGAGACCAAGAGAAGAGATCAGATCATAATAGAAGCATTAATAAGAGAATAATCCAGAGAACTAAATGGACCTTCCCAAGATCAAGATGCACAAACCTGAAGAAAAAGGAAGAGATGGAGAGAAGGAATGTGAATGAGAAAGACAATAATGTGAAAGAGAGAAGGAATGTGAAAAAGAAAAAAAGAAAGGGATCGAAATAGATCCAGAGAGAGGAAAGGAGTAAAAAGCTGTCAGAACCACGTCCCGCAGTCTCAGAGTCAACTTCTACAACCATCATAGCCAAAACCTCAGAAATTGAGATTGTTTGACAGTCACAAGTCTCATCTGCCAAGCAGAGTGATTCCCTTTGTCAGGAAAGACATTATCCCACAAGAGTAAGAAATCCTCCAAAGTGATTAAATCTTTAGCCCTGAATGGGAAAATTTTAAATGTACAATGTTGTGGATGTCTGTACATAGTAGTTGTACTATGTAATATGTAGGCCTCCGTTAGTCTCGATAGATCATGGATTTGCACCTTGGAAAGTATCCAGGGCACAAACCTGGGCAAGGTTTTTTTATGGAAGACCGGCAGCTGCCCAAGTTGCAAGTCTCCCCTCTCCATGCCACAAAGGCAAGGGCACTAGGACCCATACAGCTTGGCACTGGTGTTGTCACAGAGCAATGTGTGGTTAACACAAAGTACACTGCAGATGCTGTGATCAAATCAAGACATACAAAAAAGCTGGCTGAACTCAGCAGATCAGGCAGCATTTGTTGCTGAGTTCATCCAGCTTTTTTGTACGTCTTAATGTGTGGTTAAGTACCTTGCTCAAGGACACACACGTAGCCTCAGCCAAGGGTGAAACTAGCAAACTTCAGATAACTAGACAAATGCCTTAACCACTTGGCCACGCGCCAACACATATTGTGTACATAATTAAGATGCATTCTGCATTGAGTTGTTTATAACAAAGCAGGGAGGAGTGTTGTGTATTTAATACATCATTAATATTTGCATAATCTTGTATATATCTTGGTTGACTAAGCATTCTTGTTTGTTTAAATAAATAATTATGGGTTATATGTAAAAATACGTTAATTGCATATGCTATTATGTAACCACTTGATACGTGCTCACCTCACGTAAAGTAAGAAATTAACTAGACCCATATTCCCAGACTCCTGGGTGTTTCTTTGAATTAATTTAATGTTTTGTATATAAAAAACAAAGCACATGCTTTGACTTCCCCTCGCACACACTCGATTCAACCCTCGACTCTTCTTTATCTCTGCCCACCTCTCCATTGTCTGCGGTTATGGCTTACCATAATTTTACCAGAGAGAATGTTATTAATAAAGTATTTAGTTCTATTCTTTGTTTTGATGCTGCCAGTAAGTAGTTGCTGGGCTTCACCAGTGCTATCTTAAACTGGAAGATAGTGCAGCGTATAGTTGGGTTTAGTATTTAATAAGTGGTCTTAGAAAGCGTTCCTGTATGTTGTAGTTAACACGAATTGGACATTGGAGATTCTGTCACTTACTTTTTGGGATTTAACAATCAGAAAATTTGAATAGGTTAGTTTTTCCACTTTTTTCCATTAACTTCTTCAAATTTACAAGATGAATTTGCCCGCAATATTTTATTGATCTAGAGACTGTAACATTGGATCAAAACAAAAGATTTTCTTTTCATTTTTCAAGAGAGATTGCCTAAGGAAAGCAATCATATTTTGAAACATTCACTCACTAGCCTACATCAGAATCCATCCAAGCAGTTAGATCAGAGGAAAATGTGCAGATTGAATTCTGAAGTTGCCTTATAACTCTGATGCTTTTGTGAGCAGAGTGCACCATATTTGTGGAAAAAGGGATTTTAAATAGAGTTTACCGTGTAAAGGGGACTGATTCATCAGAATTACACACGTCTTGAGCAGCACACATAAAATGTTGGAGGAACTCAGCAGATCAAGTAGCATTGTGAGGAAGAACATACCCAGAACATTTTATCTTCTACCTGGGCATTTTGCAGTCTTAACAGACTCAGTGTCAAATTTACTAATTTTATGCAGCTCATTTTTTTCTAACTGTATCAGAAGTCACTATGCCTGCTGTTATTATGTTGAGTCATATTTTTATGAGTCTATTTGTGCAGTCAAGGTAGGTTTCTTGGCCTTAATATTTACATCTTTATTATATTAAACACTATATTAAATATCAGAAATGTTCCAATTGTTATATTCACCTCTCCTCCATTTTTTTCTCCTATTGACAGATAATGTGCAGCTCTCTTTCCCAGTTCTGACAAAGAGTACTGGCAATATTAACTTTCCTAGACCTGAAATACAGGTTGGGTACCCCTTATCTGAAATTCCAACAACTTCCAAAAATCTTCTGAATTCAAATTTTTTTTTGATCGCTGTTATGATGTCTGAAATGGAAAATTACACAAGACGCTGGGAAGGTTCCCAGGCAATGCACAGGTCTCTGTACATTACAGATTGTTCTAAGAATTGATCTCACATATATAAAGAACAGAAGTTTATGAAAAATAGAAAAACACTGCATAAAGTGAAAAATGAAGATCTCAATCGTATATTGGCAGTGTCAGAGTGAACATATGCTGCCTAACATTATGCTGACTATCAAACAAACAAAGGGATGACAGTGGAACAACAATGGCAGGTATTTCTGGGAATAATACAGAAGGTGCAGGATCAGTTCATTCCAAAGAGGAAGAAAGATTCTAAGGTGAGTGGGGGCGACCGTGGCTGACAAGGAAAGTCAAGGACAGTATAAAAATAAAAGAGAAGAAGTATAACATAGCAAAGGTGAGTGGGAAGCCAGAGGATTGGGGAACTTTTCAAGAGCAACAGAAGATAACTAAAAAGGCAATTCGGGGAGAAAAGATGAAGTACGAAGGTAAGCTAGCCAAGAATATAAAGGAGGATAGTAAAAGCTTCTTCAGGTATGTGAAGAGGAAAAAAATTAGTTAAGACCAAAGTTAGGCCCTTGAAGGCAGAATTGGGTGAATTTATTATGGGGAACAAGGAAATGGCAGATGAATTGAACAGGTACTTTGGATCTATTTTCACTAGGGAAGACACAGACAATCTCCCAGATATAATAGTGGCCAGAGGACCTAGGGTAGCAGAGGAACTAAAGGAAATTCACATTAGGCAGAAAATGGTGTTGGATAGACTGATGGGACTGAAGGCTGATAAATAGGGCCTGATGGTCTGCATCCCTGGGTACTTAAGGAGGTGGCTCTAGAAATCGTGGACGCATTGGTAATCATTTTTCAATGTTCTATAAATTCAGGATCAGTTCCTGCTAATGTTATCCCACTTTTTAAGAAAGGAGGGAGAGAGAAAAGCAGGGAATTATAGACCCGTTAGCCTGATATCAGTGGTGGGGAAGATGCTGGAGTCAATCATAAAAGATGAAATAGCAGCACGTTTGGATAGCAGTAACAGGACCAATCCGAGTCAGCATGGATTTATGAAGGGAAAATCATGCTTAACTAATCTTCTGGAGTTTTTTGAGGATGTAACTATGAAAATGGACAAGGGAGAGCCAGTGGATGTAGTGTACCTGCACTTTCAGAAAGCCTTTGATAAGGTCCCGCATAGGAGATTAGTGTGCAAAATTAGAGCACATGGTATTGGGAGTAGGGTACTGACATGGACAGAAAATTGGTTGGCAGACAGGAAACAAAGAGTAGGGATTAAAGGATCCCTTTCAGAATGGCAGGCAGTGACTAGTGGGGTGCTGCAAGGCTCGGTGCTGGGACTGCAGCTATTTACAATATATATTAATGATTTAGATGAAGGGATTAAAAGTAACATTAGCAAATTTGCAGATGACACAAAGGTGGGTGGCAGTGTGAAATATGAGGAGGATGTTAGGAGAATGCAGGGTGACTTGAACAGGTTGGGTGAGTGGGCAGATGCATGGCAGATGCAGTTTAATGCGGATCACTCTCTCACCTAGATGGGGTCAGTTGTGCTGTGAGGATTACATTCCTTGACTTCTCTAGTGCCTTTAACACCATCCAGCCCGAGATCTTAAGGCACAAACTAACGGAGATGGGAGTAGACTCTCACATGGTGGATTGGATAGTGGACTACTTGACAGATAGACCTCAGTATGTGCGGTTGGGAGACTGTAGGTCTGACACGGTGGTCAGCAGCACAGGAGCGCCGCAGGGAACCGTACTCTCTCCGGTCCTGTTCACCCTGTACACATCAGACTTCCAATATAACTCGGAGTCCTGCCATGTGCAGAAGTTCACTGATGACACGGCCATAGTGGGGTGTGTCAGGAATGGACAGGAGGAGGAGTATAGGAAACTGATACAGGACTTTGTGATATGGTGCAACTCAAACTACCTGCGTCTCAATATCACCAAGACCAAGGAGATGGTGGTGGACTTTAGGAGATCTAGGCCTCATATGGAGCCAGTGATCATTAATGGAGAATGTGTGGAGCAGGTTAAGACCTACAAGTATCTGGGAGTACAGTTAGACGAGAAGCTAGACTGGACTGCCAACACAGATGCCTTGTGCAGGAAGGCACAGAGTCGACTGTACTTCCTTAGAAGGTTGGCGTCATTCAATGTCTGTAGTGAGATGCTGAAGATGTTCTATAGGTCAGTTGTGGAGAGGGCCCTCTTCTTTGTGGTGGCGTGTTGGGGAGGAAGCATTAAGAAGAGGGACGCCTCACGTCTTAATAAGCTGGTAAGGAAGGCGGGCTCTGTCGTGGGCAAAGGACTGGAGAGTTTAACATCGGTAGCTGAGCGAAGGGCGCTGAGTAGGCTACGGTCAATTATGGATAACTCTGAACATCCTCTACATAGCACCATCCAGAGACAGAGAAGCAGTTTCAGCGACAGGTTACTATCGATGCAATGCTCCTCAGACAGGATGAAGAGGTCAATACTCCCCAATGCCATTAGGCTTTACAATTCTACCGCCAGGACTTAAGAACTTTTTAAAAGCTATTATTAATGCTTTTTGAGATAGTGACTTAGATGCATATCTTATTTTTTACTGAGTTAAGTATTGTATGTAATTAGTTTTGCTACAACAAGTGTATGGGACATTGGAAAAAAGTTGAATTTCCCCATGGGGATGAATAAAGTATCTATCTATCTATCTATCTATCTATCTAAATGTGAGGTTATCCACTTTGGTGGCAAGAACAGGAAGGTAGATTACTATCTGAATGGTGTCAAGTTCGGAAAAGGGGAAGTACAATGAGATCTAGGTGTCCTTGTTCATCAGTCACTGAAAGTAAGCATGCAGGTACAGCAGGCAGTGAAGAAAGCTAATGGCATGTTGGCCTTCATAACAAGGGGAGTTGAGTATAGGAGCAAAGAGGTCCTTCTGCAGTTGTACAGGGCCCTGGTGAGACCACACTTGGAGTATTGTGTTCAGTTTTGATCTCCAAATTTGAGGTAGGACTTTCTTGCTATTGAGGGAGTGCAGCGTAGGTTCACAAGGTTGGCTCCCAGGATGGCAGGACTGTCATGTGTTGAAAAATTGGAGCAACTGGGCTTGTATACACTGGAATTTAGAAGGGTGAGAGGGGATCTGATTGAAACATACAAGATTATTAAGAGATTGGACACGCTAGAGGCAGGAAACATTTTCCCGATGTTGGGGGAGTCCAGAACCAGAGGCCACAGTTTAAGAATAAGGGGTAGGCCATTTAGAATGGAGTTTGGGAAAAACTTTTTCACCCAGATAGTTGTGGATCTATGGAATGCTCTGCCTCAGAAGGCAGTGGAGGCCAGTTCTCTGGATGCTTTCAAGAAAGAGTTAGATAGAGCTCTTAAAGATAGTGGAGTCAAGGGATATGGGGAGAAGGCAGGAAAGGGTTACTGATTGTGGATGATCAGCCATAATCACATTGAATGGCGGTACTGGTTTGAAGGGCCGAATGGCCTACTTCTGCACCTATTGTCTATTATCTATCAGAATGAACTAAAAACTGAAGGTAATTGTGAATATTCAGCAGGTTTGTAGCTTTTGTTACCCAGCACACATTATATTTTCATCATATTAATGGTATGTAGTAACCTTTACTGTTAAGTACATTGGTAAGATGAACAAGTGCAAGACAAAGACTGTTTACTAGTAACACAAGTTGGAAATGATGGTGATCCCAAGCTATCTCATTATATACTCCAAAATACAAAAAAGTCCAAAATCCAAAACACCTACAGCCTTAAGCATTTCAGGTACGGGATACATAACCTGTATTAACCTTTCCTCCTTACTCAGATGCTATCTGTCATGCTGGGTATTTTCTGCATTTTTGGTTCTGGTTCAAAGCATTGTGTAGACTTTATTGTGAACTAACAACAAGAGACATTTGTGTTTACATTGCATGTATGATTATATCATTATTAACTCTTCACTTGATCATTTGCATGCACATACTGTATACCACAATGGTAATATTTTCAGCTTTGATCCCCTATTCATATGGATGAATCTGCAGCATAAAAGGTTGCAGAGAGTACTGGTCCCTGCCCAATATACAATTTGCATACTCCTCCACACTGTCGACTGTATATACAAGAGGATGATGCCTCAAAAACTTTCAGCAGTGATTCTCACCATCTGGGCCATGCCATCTTTTCACAGCCACTATCATACAGGAGGTACAAAAGTCTAAAGTCCAACACCATCAGGTTCAAGAACAGCTACTTCCCTTCAACCATTTGGTTCCTGAATCTACTGGCAAAACTATAATTACTACAGTTTAGCAACAGTATACCACTGACTATTTTGCACTAAAATGGACTTCTGTTTTTTATTGCCCTAATTGTGTTCTTTCTTGTAAAAATTGTGTACAATTTGTATTTTGTGTTTTCCTTTGAATGTTACTGATACAATGCTGTGTGCCTGTGATGCTACAGGTGCATCTGTGACTTTGAGTCACCAATGGTCTCCAGAAACTGGATTCAAAGTGCAAACTCGAGAAACATGAAATCATTTCTTGTATTCAGTGCTGGACACCAGTTGGAAAATGTGATGTGTTCAGGAAAGTCCTGACGACCAGCCTTTTCTGTCAGTCTGCCAAGCGATTCCCATTCTTTTCCTATCCGTGAATCATGCCATCTGCAGAAAAATGCAGCCTTGCAGACATTCTGCATTGATTCCAGCTGCTGGTCAAGCTCTGCAATCTGCATTTGCCTTATTTCCTTTATGCACCCCTTCTGCATTATGTTCTTCTGAAATTTGCAGCCAAGTGTGAGACAAAATGTCATTTGGCCCACAATACACCATCCCAGTAGCACTCCTAAAGCCATGGCTTTAAAAGATTTTTTAAATTCCTGCTTTTTTTTGTTTTAATAAAATTGAAAAAAGAACACTCCAGAATTTCAGAATTACTGTTACATCACATAATAAATTTTCTGCTTGTTCTTACTTGCAAAAGTTTGTTGGTAAGTTTTTTACTCAGGGATAAGTTTTTTACTCAGAGTGGTGAGTGCTGGCAACGGTGGTGGAGGCGGATACGATAGGGTATTTTAAGAGGCTTTTAGATACAAGGAGGCACAAGGAGCTTAGTAAAATAGAGGGCTATAGGTAAGCTTAGTAATTTCTAAGGTAGGGACATGTTTGGCACAACTTTGCGGGCTGAAGGGCCTGTATTGTGCTGTAGGTATTCTATGTTTCTATGTTTTTAAAAGTTTGACTCCTGTAATCTCTGTTAGTGTAATCTCCTTCCCTAGTGTGAAGCTGCAATTTATCATTTCCACCTTGTCTTAGCCACCTAAATTGATTTTTAATGGGCCTACCTTCTTCTTCATCACTTTTTCTTGATACACTTCCAAAAACATCCCCTATTACCCTACTACCATCTGCATAGTTCTTAAAAAACTCTCTTTATGGCAGCTAGCATCTTGAATATGATAAATGACGGTCTGCGACAAGAAAAGGAGGAACCATTCAAATTAATAACATCAACATTTCAGTGCACAAGGTCAATCATTCAAAACTGGAGTACCATAAACTATCCCTCTGACAGTTTATTTCCATCAGGATTTATGATTTTTGTATAGAAATTATGTTGCATTATTGAAGAAGTACGCTGCTTGGTGCTAGTTTCTTCATCGTGTTCTTTTTTTTGTTAAAATAAGGGCCGCAAAAGCATTGGCAAAAGGCAAACTAACAATAATTCCACTATTGTGTCATGCTAGTTTTGAGTACTTACACCTCCATGAATTTGTTTGATGGTTTATTAGCTATCTCTCAGTAAACTATTTTCAGTAAAAATTATGTTTAGTAACTAAGAATCCATTTCACATTCAGTATTCCTGAACTTAATTAAAAGTTTAGTATCCTAGAATCCATCATGCTTTTAGTATCGCAGCGCCCATTACACATGTAATATCTCATAAAACACTGTGTATTAAATTTTCAGATAATAATTCTATGTGTCATTCTCTACAAACCATTACTTCTTTGGGATCTCTAAAATCATTGCATGCTTTGTAAATAATGAAACCATTATATTTATACAGTTTCAACATGCAAGAACAAAATGAATGAAGAGAACTACAAGGATTGCAAGCAAAGAAACATGTACTGTACGTTAGCTTTAAGGTTAGTTTCTCTTTGAAGAATATGATAGTTTTATGATCAGCTAACATTAAATTTAGCCACATTTTTCTGCAGCTGTAACCCATACATGTTCAGAGCTTTACACAAAACATTAAGAAATCACCCAGTCCTAAATAAGAGTCACGGCCTGAGATGCCAACTGTCCACTTCTTTCCGTAGATGCTGCCAGAACTGCTGAGTTCCTCTGGCATTTTGTGTGTGTTGCTTCATACTTCCAGCATCTGCAGTCTCTCTTGTATCTCCAATTTACGAATTAGACCCAAGCCTCCAGCAATGAGTTTCTTCTCTTATAACCATTTACCACTGAGTTCCTACACCATCACAAAGGTTGATGCCTCATTTAGAGAGCTTCTAAGAGATGAAACATCTCCAGTCAGAAGCCAAAGATTATTTGGGAAATGAATTAACTCAAATTTCACAGATTAATCTTATGTCAGTCCACAATCTAAACAATTGAGTAAACCTGTGCCACTGTTCTCCAATGATTCAATATGTCAGAACCCAGTCTGAGATACAAGCCAGTTTAAAAACTGGTCAGCCTTCAGAACAGAACCTCACATCAGCAGTAAACCAGCATGATTCTCCATTTTATTTTCCTTTACTCAGTACATCCATTTTATCAAAATAATCTTAATAAATAACTGATTTTGTACACTATCAGACAAATATGATACATAAATCAATTTGCAAGTAAACTTAACACAAAAAGGTCTTATTGACATTAGAATGTCAGCTTGTGATGAAGATGCTGTCAAAACATCTCTCAGCTAGTTATTGAATGTGTACTTCACAATGTTTCAGATTTTGTGGAGCAGAAAAACTGATTATTCAAGGACTAAATCCAATTTAACATATGTGATATTCACAGTGTAAAGCACCAAATTCTGAAATTAATAGAATTTGCTTTTACCAACAGTTTGTCGATTTATTTTAATTGGTAATGTCTTAAAGAGCTTTAGCATTGAATCATTTTTTAAACTGGTCACGAAATTCTGTTCAGTGTTAATCTTTTGCTCTCACGATGGATGGATAAACTAAGACCAAATTACCACCTGCATTTCAATGTGTCTTTGGAAAGTGTGGTGCAATTGTGTATCTCTGAAGCCTGTTCCTTCTAAGGCTAATGGACAACTAAAATCAGTCTTGAACTAAATATCTCCAAGATTGTAATTATTGTTATATCTTTTCCCATAATGTTGACATAATCAGTGAGGCATTGATCTGTCTGAAGCAATTTTGCATATCCCATCATTCAATGGAAAGGGATCAGTTTGGAAGCCAACAAAAAACAGAATTTCAATGGTATGCTAACAGAACACACGGTGATGGTTAACTAATAAGAAACAGGTTGAATCTCAATCTTTCAGCTTGAATCTCAGAAAAAGTTGAGTATAATTCCTATAGTACTACTGAATAGCCCTGAGCAATCTTGCTCATTTAAGCTTTGAGTCTATACAAGTTGTTACAAAAAGAAGTCAAATAAAGAGTTATGATATAAAGAAATGTGGCATGTCATTGTGTGGAATACCATTACACCTGTTATGATTTAGTGATCCAATTACATAATATATTATGTGATATATTGTTACCTGACATGAAGTATGAATTACATATTCCCATTAAATTCTTCCCTGTCCTGTAACACTAATTATACATGGTACTCTGCCACCTAAATTTATTTTGGTTTGTATTACTAACAGAAATGATTTTTTAGATAGTCTTTTTTATTGAATTGTCATGACATAAAATGACCTCCATAAAAGGGAAAAGGGTTTTAAAAAGAACTTATGTAACATTTTTAATAAGCAGTTCACAATATTATTAGAAAACTGAGTGCCAATGACTCTTGTTAAATTATATGTTTACAAGTCATATTAACCAGAATTAATTCAAGCTGTGAGGCACATAATGTACAATGAATGGTTTCATGATACACGGCAACGTGTGAGTGATGTAACATCAGATGTTGCATCACAACAAAAGTGAAATATTTGAATATCAATTTCTCCTTGCAGTAAAAATCTCCCCTCCTTTGTCTTTTCCCTACTCTGAACTTCCCACCTGCCTATCACTCCCCCCACCCCCCCACCCCTGGGGTCTCTACCTTCTTTCCTTTCTCCTATGCTCTGCTCTCCTCTCTGATCAGATTCTTTCTTTTACAGCCCTTGACCTTTCTCACCCACCTGGATTCACCTACAAACATTTGTATTACATCCAGCTAGCCTCCTTCCCCTCCCCTCAGCTTTTTATTCTGGCATCTTCCCACTTGTTTTTCAGTCCTGACAAAGGCTCTCAGCCCAAAATGTTGACTGTTTATTCATTTCCATAGATGCCTCCTGGCCTCCTCCATTCCTCCAGCATTTTGAGTGTGTTGCTTTGTACCTCCAGCATCTGCAGACTTTCTCATGTTTAGAATATTTGAAGCATTGCTGAGCATATGAGTAATGCTACATGACATGTTAAATTACATTTCCATTATGTCATAGAAGCTAGAGATGACCACCAGCAGAAAAAAAATTAAATACTTTTTAAGTCAATTCAAATCAAATTAAATTCAAGTTTACTTATCATTCAATTGTACATGAATACAGCCGAAAAAAACAGCATTCCTCTGGGACCAAGGTGCAAAGCATACACAACTTATTCAAAATAGTGAGAAAATAAACATACATATATATAGAGAGAGAGAGAGACTAAGTCCCTAAGTGACGTGTCCCACAAATCGATGGTACAGTTCCCGGCAGTGCGGAGATGCACACAGTCCAGTGATTTGATCATTCCACTGGTTAAGCACTGGAGGGCAGCACCTAACTGAACATGGAAGTCATGTTACACCGCCTCCGGTGTCTCCTATCCTGGACTGCAGCAGCAGGCAAGTCCACATCTTGAGGCCCAGGCCTCGCTAAAACTAAGGCCACACAATCCCTTGCTATCCCAAACAATGGAAACAGGCCTGCGGCATCTTACGTTATCAGCATCGAAAAGGGTCTTGTGATTTCAAACTAAACATCTGAGACAACCACCCATGGTCACACTGCATGCCGCCTTCACGCACCAATTCCAATGCCTTTGATGCCTTCCTGTAGCAGGTAGCAACACGGTCTACACCTAGTACAGCACATTCACCAATGAGCAGCTCACAGACGGGATAGACCTGCAGTACCCAAAGTTCTTGGAGTCCAGCATTGTCTTGCCATCGTATACAAAACAAAAATGCCTTTGGCTGACTACCAAGAGGCTGCTGCGTCAAAATCTTACCAAAAGTTAATGTTTAAACAGTGTGAAACAACTGCAAAATAATCTGCAAATTATTTTAATTCTGTTGAACACAATATAATTCCCTGACCAAGTAAAAGATAATTTTTCACCCTCTCACCTATCATTATCACATTCATCCCTATCCACCTCTTCCACTTCTCTCCAATGTCTTCATCTAATTATCACACTCTGTAGAAAACAACGTGAATTTAAAATAGTCTTGATCCTCATGTGGTATATAATGTAATTAAGAATGCTTAAAAACTACACGTAAATGCAAAGTCAAGTAAGCTACTTTTGTACCAACCACAGAGTGGAAATGGATGCTCTCCCAGTGAAATTCACTACACTGAGCGTTCTTGCTTCCTTCCCTATGGCTTTTGTAATGGGTGAAATGTTGCCAAGATGATTTGTATCAGGCCTGGAACAAACAGTTCCTCTGAGTGTGATCAATTCTTTTTAAATAATCTCACACCTTTAGACTGAACTGATAGGCTAAGCATACGCATTTGAGTCTAGAGTCATACAGCATGAAAATGGGCCCATTGAGTCCACAATGACCATCATGACAATAACCACAAATTAATATTTATCTTGCATTTTAATATCCCCGCATTCTCATCAACTGCCCCCAGATTTCACCATTTGCCAGCACACAATTGGCAATTTACACAGACCAATTAATCTATTAACCCACTCAGCTCTGAGATGTGGGAGGAATTCAGAGCACTCAGGGATGTCCCACTCAGTCACAAACCGCACAGACTGTTTTGGAGATCAGAGACAGGTCAATGGAATAGTGAGTCAGCAGTTCCATCAGCTGCATCACTGTCACACCTAATTAATAATCCAGGTTAGTTTTTAAAGCCAACCCAGATTTCACTTTAAGGAAGTCAGACATCAGATGGCTGATTTTAGACATCATTCCAATTGACATGTTGAATATTGTACAGGATTAATGGCATGTTCCTTCACTTTTATGATATATGGCCAGACAACATTAATATCTGTCAAGATAAGTAACAATGTCTTCAGGTTATCAATGGATGGTCTCAAAGTAGAAGCACTCAGTTATAAATAGAAGGATATGTGCATAGCTATGCAAGATTGAAGGGCCAGCTATGAACAAACTTCTCCCCCATGAAGTTCACATTTCCCAGATTATCTCCCCCGACTGTCAACACCTGCTCCAACCACAAGAAGTAGGAATTTGGAAGAACCAAGTGGGGAGGTGTAGCTTTACCCATAAAATGTACTGAGAAACAGAACAATTGGGCTGTAACATTTCCAAACAGTCCAAAAAGCCATAAACACTACCTCATTATTTTGCTCTCTTTTTGCGCTACTGCTTTTCAAAGCTTAAAGTTCATTTATTATCAAAGAATATATAAATTATACAAGCTTGAGATTCGTCTGCTTCCAAGCAGCCACAAAGCAAGAAACCCGAAAGCACCCAATTTAAAACAGACCAACACCCGATGCACAAAGAAAGAGAGAAGAAAACACAAATCATGTAAACAATGGATGCCAACAACATTCCAAACCAAAATGTCCTTAGATCTGAAATCTGGAGCAGCCCAGAGCAAGTCAAAAGCCTCAGTAATAGTCTATTAGTGGGGATGGTGCACAGCAACCAGGGGCAGTCTTCATAGACTCAGCACCATGGAAAGAGGAGTGAACATTCTGAGAAAGCGAGTGAAATTGGCTCTCTCCTCCGATCCCAATGCCCTGTCTCTCTAGTATATCATTTAAATTGTCCTTACAGTGTACCATGTCTCACACTAGGACCCAGGCAGCGCTGCAACTGTAACTTACGGTATATTTTATGTATTACGCTGTACTACTGCCACAAAACCACAGATTTTATGCCATATATCAGTGATAATAAACCTGATTCTGACTCTAAGTATAAACTTAAAGACAAAATATAGAAACAGGCCCTTAGACATGTTTCTCTGTCAAACATCATCCACCTATTTGCAATACTTTCCCTAATTGTCATCAATTCCCTCCAGTTTTGACCACTTACCTATGTACCTGGGGCAATTTTGAGTGGCAAATTGACCTACTGATGCACCATCAATAACTCACTCTGAGACGTAAGAAACGAGATATCGGCTTTTATTGACTGGAAGAATGAACAACACTACATCCTGGAGAAATGAGGCCGGACCCAGGCCTCAATCGCCTTTATACAGGGGTCTGTGGGAGGAGCCACAGGAGCTGTCAGCAGGTATATGTAGTTCACCACACCTACCAACCTACAGATCCTTGGGATATGGAAGGAATCCCCCACAGTTACATTAAGAATGTGTAAACTCCACACAGAGACTAGCCATGGGTAGGATTGAACCTGAGGCTCTGGCACTGCAGAATGCACAATAGAAGCATTTTTAATTAGTCTAGTCCACCAACATTAACCGGTCTGATGGTAAACTACAGAAAAAATCTTTAAAAAATCTAAGAAAAACAAATTACTGGATTCATTTTGAAATGTGTTAATTTTATCTATTTGTATTATTACATGAAAAAGATTAATTATAAGGTATTCCTTAAAAAGCTACAATTGCACACATTATTCCTTACTTTTATCTGAAGGCATGATCCATGGTGGCCTGCTTCCAATATCCTGGTGTGGGATTTACTGCTCTCCCTGTGTGTGAAGTACTGTACACAATTCCGTAGTACATTAAACTCCACTCAGTTGAATTCTTTAGTCAGGATGTAGCATCCATGCTCCAGGTCTTGAGCAGCACTCACACAGAAAATTGAAAGAGTGAAACTGTGAGAAAACTGAAAAATAACTGTAAGTAATGCAAAAAACTTATAAGTCACACAGTTATAAGAAATTAGGAAAGCATAAAGCTAGACACATATAAAATATCCAAAAATTATACACAATGTGAGTAAACAAAGTTTTAAAATATGTGAGAAAATTAATATTATGTAACCATATAACCATATAACAATTCCAGCATGGAAACAGGCCATCTCAGCCCTTCTAGTCCGTGCTGAACACTTACTCTAACCTAGTCCCACTTACCTGCACTCAGCCCATAACCCTCCATTCCTTTCCTGTCCATATACCTATCCAATTTATTTTTTAAATGACAAAATCGCACCTGCCTCTACCACTTCTACTGGAAGCTCGTTCCACACAGCTACCACTCTCTGAGTAAAGAAGTTTCCCCTCGTGTTATCCCTAAACTTTTGCCCACTAACTCTCAACTCATGTCCTCTTGTTTGAATCTCCCCTTCTCTCAATGGAAAAAGCCTATCCACGTCAACTCTATCTATCCCCCTCATAATTTTAAATACCCCTATCAAGTCCCCCCTCAACCTTCTACGCTCCAAACAATAAAGACCTAACTTGTTCAACCTTTCTCTGTAACTTAGGTGCTGAAACCCAGGTAACATTCTAGTAAATCTCCTCTGTACTCTTTCTGATTTGTTGACATCTTTCCTATAATTCGGTGACCAGAACTGTACCCAATACTCCAAATTTGGCCTCACCAATGTCTTGTACAATTTTAACATTACATCCCAACTCCTATACTCAATGCTCTGATTTATAAAGACCAGCATACCAAAAGCTTTCTTCACCACCCTATCCACATGAGATTCCAAGCATTCCTTAAATTACCAAGGCTGGCAAACTTTTACATAATATTACTGCAAAATACTGCTTGGATGGTATTCTCTTTTATTAAATAAACAGCTACAGGCAATGGTTTTGATGGTGCAAAGAAAAGAAAATCAACTCAAGATTGTGTATATGTATTTCAGACTGACTGAGAAACTACACCAAAAGATAACTGTCCCCCCCGATGTGGCCCAACTGAATTTCAAAATTAAAGTTTGGCACCACTATCAAAATAAAAGCCAGGGCTAAATTTTAAAATAAAAGTCTAAACACTCCCCATCTGCCATCTATAAAGATGCAGCAGTTAATGGAACAGATTATTAAGTTCAGTTCTACTCTATCAGGAGGAGAACAATCTTAGATACAGGCCTGAAGAACTTCTTGCTTGACCTTTGCTTTATCACCTTGAGGTCTACTTTGCAAATTCTTCCATTGTCACTTGGAAAGGTCTCTCATACTAATGCCATGGGTCAATTATTTCAGGTTACTCTGCTGCCCTTCAGAAGCATGACATCACCTTCTTCAATGTTAGAGGATGACTCTTGCCTTTTGTGGTGAACGTAGTGTCTGCAGGTATTCTTGTTTCAATCGCCTCGAAAACTGATCAGCTAGATTCTGCTCTTGACACCATTGCTGTTTGTAGAGGTCTTTTTTTTCTGTGAAGTTTCCATTTGAGGGTGGTGTTCTGTGTGAGAAGAACTGCAGAAGTAAGAATCAGAGGTGAGCCTGCATCTGCAGATACTGGAACCAATGATCTCGAGCTGTTCATTGCCATTACTTCTACCATGAGAGTGCATGGAAACCTCATGACTCAAGCTAGAAGATGCTGTGCACATCAGCATGAAGTTCAAGGTTCTCCTTGATACTTCAATAGTGTACTCTCATGCACTGTCCATATGTGAGGAGTGTGGCAGATTAAAGTCCCAAGTACAGCCTTAACATTTGATATATATAGCAGCTCTGCACCTTAGTCTTTCATCACATTCAGACAGACAGACAGACATACTTTATTGATCCTGAGGGAAATTGGGTTTCGTTCCAGTTGCACCAACCAATAATAGATTAGAAATATAGCACAATAAAACCAGAAATAATTAAATGATAATAAGTAAATTATGCCAAGTGGAAATAAGTCCAGGACCAGCCTATTGGCTCAGGGTGTCTGACACTCCGAGGGAGGAGTTGTAAAGTTTGATGGCCACAGGTAGGAATGACTTCCTATGATGCTCAGTGTTGCATCTTGGTGGAATGAGTCTCTGGCTGAATGTACTCTTGTGCCTAACCAGTACATTATGGAGTGGATGGGAGTCATTGTCCAAGATGGCATGCAACTTGGACAGCATCCTCTTTTCAGACACCACTGTCAGAGAGTCCAGTTCCACCCCTGCAACATCACTGGCCTTGTGAATGAGTTTGTTGATTCTGTTGGTGTCTGCTACCCTCAGCCTGCTGCCCCAGCACACAACAGCAAACATGATAGCACTGGCCACCACAGACTCATAGAACATCCTCAGCATCGTCTGGCAGATGTTAAAGGACCTCAGTCTCCTCAGGAAATAGAGACGGCTCTGACCCTTCTTGTAGACTGCCTCAGTGTTCTTTGACCAGTCCAGTTTATTGTCAATTCGTATCCCCAGGTACTTGTAATCCTCTACCATGTCCACACTGAGCCTTTGGATGGAAACAGGGATCACTAGTGCCTTGACCCTCCTCAGGTCCATCACCAGCTCCTTAGTCTTTTTCACATTAAGCTGCAGATGATTCTGCTCACACCATGTGACAAAGTTTCCCATTCTAGAAATCAAGTTCATGGCAAATACCAATAAAATTCATGCCACAGTCAGATTCGATTATTTTGGAAGGACCACAGGTGGTAAAGATCCATCTCAGAGCATTAATGCAGCATGGGCTCAATCACTTCTATGTAAACATCTCAAATGCTCAGGCAAGCAAAGAGGACTGCTCATCGCTTGCTGTGAGCTAGGTCTCCTCTTGTATGTTTACCAACCACAGTTCAAGGACCAAAGACGTCCAGACCAGTGTATGCGAAGGTTGGATAGGTGCTCAGTTGCTCATCGGACATTATTTGACTATCCATTTTACCCAGTAGCATACGACAAGTGACACAGTCATGTGAAATTCTACTTATGCATCTTAGCCACCCATCGATCATCTACTAGTATTTCTTATGGCTCATTCCATGAATGTGCATTCTTGATGCTCCTGCTGCTTATGATAGTGTTGCATGAACAATGTGGAGATGTGATGCTTGTTAGAAAAAAATTGGATTCCTCTCCATACTGATCAAATCTGCATGCTTTTCAACAAATCAAGGAAGAATCTTGAATGAAGATGTCTTGTTCTTTTCATTCCAAACCTTCACAGGCACCTACAAAGTTTGCTCTTTCTTCCTGCATTCTTCAAACAAACACTGGTTCATTTTTGAGATAGCTTCAATAAAATCATCATTCACGCTTGACACGGACTGTTGCTCCTCCACAGCTACAGTTGAGTGATCATCAATAATGACAACAATTGCATAATTACTTAAATCACACTGGGCTAAAGCATCAGACTTCTCTTTTTTGTCTTTTTTTCACATCATGTTTTACATCATTTTCCTTTTTATTTGATATGACCTTCATTGCGTTTTGTACAGCTGCTGGGTCATTGGGAACCACACAGTGCACTGTGCTGACACTCCCTCCATTCACTCCTATCTCATCACACAGTTGTTCTACTACATACCTTTTGCTTCTTGATGGCTGCCCAGATGTCTTTTCCTTTCTGGGACCAGTTCCAGCAGTCTTTGCAGATTTGCCACTTTACCCTGCATTTCCCCAATGGTTTTGTTTAGCAAATGGGAATAGGCTAGATGAACTGCATTTAGCTAATTCTTTTCTCTGCTCAAGTCCAGTTTATGCCATATCTATCTGAGGATAGATTTTCCACTCCTCACTTGCCTGGTCTGAAGAATTTTGATTGGGTACATTTGGTGAGTTATTTCCACCAACAAGGGAAGCCATTTCCAGATCATCTGTTCTACTGATACTGACATTTTGCGAGAAACCATGTTGAGGCTGTGAACTGAAATTTACCTTTTCTTTAAGGTTAACATGGCTTATGCAAGGGTTAAACAGGGAAGTCCTTCTAATCTCCAAAATGTCTGTCTTCAAGTTAGAAACATAGGAACATAAAAAACCTACAGCACGATACAGGCCCTTCAGCCCACAAGGCTGTGCCGAAAATGTCCTTATCTTAGAAATTACCTAGGGTTACACATAACCTTCTACTTTTCTAAGCTCCATGTACCTTTCCAAGAGTCTCTTAAAAGACCCTATTGTATCCACCTCCACCGCCGTCACTGGCAGTCCATTCCATGCACTCACCACTCTCCGAGTAAAAAACTTACCTCCGATATCTCCTTTGTATATTCTTCCAAGCACCTTAAAACTGTGCCCTCTCATGCTAGCCATTTCAGCCATGGGAAAAACTCTCTGACTATCCACATGATCAATGCCTTTCATCATCTTATACACCTCTATCAGGTCACCTCTTATACTCCATTGCTCCAAGGAGAAAAGGCTGAGTTCACTCAACCTATCCCCATAAGGCATGCTCCCCAATCCAGGCAACATCCTTGTAAATCTCCTCTGCACCCTTTCTATGGTTTCCACATCCTTCCTGTAATGAGGTGACCAGAACTGAACACAGTACTCCAAGTGGAGTCTGACTAGGGTCCTATATAGCTGCAACATTACCTCTCGGTTCCTAAACTCAATCCCAAGATTGATGAAGGTCAATGCACCATATGCCTTCTTAACCACAGAGTTAACCTACGCAGCAGTTTTAAGTGTTGTATAGACTCGGACACCAAGATCCCTCTGATCCTCTATACTGCCAACAGTCTTACTATTAATACTATATTCTGCCATCATATTTGACCTACCAAAATGAACCACTTCACATTCATCTCGGTGAAACTCCATCTGCTACTTCTCAGCCCTGTTTTGCATCATATCAATGTTGCGCTGTAACCTCTGACAATCCTCCACACTATCCACAACACCTCCAACCTTTGTGTCAAGCCATTTCTGGATCCACAAAGCAATGTTCCCTTGGATCCCATGCCTCTTTACTTTCTCAATAAGCCTTGAATGGGGTACCTTATCAAATGCCTTGCTGAAATCTATATACACTACTCTACCATATACACAGCTCTACCTTCATCAATATTTAGTCACATCCTCAAAAAATTCAATCAGGCTCGTAAGGCACAACCTACCTTTGATAAAGCCATGCTGACTATTCCTAATTATATTATGCCTCTCCAAAAGTTCATAAATCCTGCCTCGCAGGATCTTCTCCATCATTTTACCAACCAATGAAGTAAGAATCACTGGTCTATAATTTCCTGGGGGTACATGTCGTCCAGTCCTGACAATTGCCAAGATCCTTGTGAACAGTCAGTCTGTGTGATGTTCTCTAAACACTTATCACCAACAAGGACAACCCCTAGGTCTAGCTTGTGTGCAAGGGGTGCATTACCGGGATTGTTGATATGCTTCCTGACCTTATGTGTTGTGAAGATATCTCTCCAAAGCAGAAGTAAGATTTGGATTTTATCTTCAAGAGCTGGGACCTGTTCAGAAAGACACTTGAGGTGAGGTTGATAGAGAGCAGCCTTACAATTTCTTCCTAATTGTGTAGAACAGAGGTTTCTAACCTGCTTAATGGTATTGGCCCATAGCATAAAAAAGGTAGGGAACTCCTGATCTGGAATGACATTACACTCAATTAATGCTGGAAGTGTAAAAGAAATGCCACAATTTCATATTTCAATCTGATAACCTGGTGGTCTTCTACCAGATCTCTCCATTACACCAGCCCAGGTCCTCAAGATGTAGAATGATGAATTGCTATGGATGCCAAACAGATCAAAGATCTTTGTACAGGTTAAGGATCTGTTGCTCTGGTCATTGAGCATAGCATATATCTTGAAAGCATTTTCTCAATGCCCTTCAGGATATACTTTAATGAAGTCTAGCTTGGAGAAGATTTAGTGGCTAAACTACTGTTACAAACTTCTGTGCATAAAGAGTTCACAGACAGCAAAGTTTCTTCTTTGCTATGCTCTGAAGTGTGATCTAAAACCTTGGATGCCCACAGAAGCGGGCCAGAATGTAGGGCTGTAGCATGACTATTGCTGTATTCATCACACTTCAATGTGGCCTTGCAGTTATGTTTGAGACGTAATGATAAAGAACGGCATCTGAATCAAATCCCTTGCTCTTTCAGATAAGCCTTCATTCCTCAATGGTTTTTAACCAGAAGGCAAAGGCACTTTCACAATGGTTGAGATATATTATGGATGGATCATCTTTAAGTACAGTTTCTTTCTGCGCTGTAGGTTGGGAAACATTGGTCTTTTGGACTGACACTGGAGTCCTAATATTTATATGCTTTAGAGGAGGCTTCTTGCTTCAAGATGAGCTGTGGCTGTAAAAAGCATAGCTGGGGTAATTTCTTATTTTAGCTTGATCACAGACGAAATAAGTGAAGAAAGGAAAGGGGTGATATGTGATTCAGTACTTCCCTTTATACTTTGAACATAGAGAAATTCATTTCTTTTGCAAAGAGTATGGCAGCTTTTCAACAATAAGATTAATGCCACGGACAGTGTCAAAATAAGCTAAGCCAGGCAGATAACCATCATCCTTTGCTGACAGCAGTTCCATTAACAGGTTTCCAAGTTCTCTTAACTTATTGTTATCCTTAATTGTAATATTTGGGAAGCTGTCACACTTGAAAAGTGCACTTTCTATTACTTCTAGTAACATTCATTGAGCCTGCCCCCGGTTATTCTTAAAGCTGAAGCTGGGCCGCTTATATGAATGGTTCTAAAGTGTCTAACATAGCCTGCAGATTCCTTGAAAAGCCATTTTGACAGCAGGTCCTATTCCTCACCAGCAGTAAGATCCTGGTCCTTGATTGTACTAATAAAAGATTACTTTCATGTTCAATGGATATCTGGACGGCCATCAAAGTGTGATTGGCTGATGCTCATGAGCTCTTTACATGCCAGATACTTTGACTTATCTATCATGACTGAATACTTTTGATGGCCTACTGGTAAGCTACCTGTGTAATGCGACACATTAAACCTTGGCTGTTGATGCAGATCATTACTGTCAAATCTTGGCATTATCTTCTCTGCTTTAACAGTATTGGGATTCCTTATTTGGTACTGGAAAGTTAGGTAAGAGTTTTTTAACATATGTGAGGGATTAAGTATTTATGAGCCTTACATAAGCAATTTATGACAGGGTGACCATTGGGGCTAGAGTGTGCTGATTGCTGTTTTACTTTCCAAAGGATTATGCAAAGTGTGAGAGGTATATTGAATGGAGGGTTGTGAATTTTGATCCTGTGTTGTTTCACATGCAGACTCAGACTGGCGAAGATATTTGGCTTGGTTCCTGCCATAGTCACTCACATTTTCATGTGTGCCCTGTATTCTTGGCTGGGTGGATTTTTCTACTGTAAATCTCCTCACTTTCTTGCTCTGCTGCTGTCTCTAATGTCTCGCTCTGAGCTATAGCAGCTAAAGCATGTTTTTCAAGATGCAGGGCTTCCAAATTAATCTCTAGCTGAGATTTATCTGTTTTAATGGCAATCTCCCTCTCTGCAAATGTAGCACGTGGCCTGAACTCTGTCTTATGTTGTTGTAGCACCAAACGATGATTTGGACGATCGGAATGAGCCAAGATGAGAACTGGTGTCAGATGCTTTGTCTTGTGAGCTTTGTCATTCCTGTGATGTTGTATGTTTTGTGTACCTCTCAATTATGATGCTTGTTATCCACTGCCGCCGATTGTTTACTGCTGTTTGTCCAGCTGTGTTCACGTCCTTTTATTGTACCGTTCTCCTTGTGTGTGAAATAGGAAGTTCACAGTTTAGCAGTAAGTCAAACTCACTCAGCTGAACGTGGGAGGCAGGATATAGCGTCTGAGCTCCAGGTGTTTTATTGGGCAACATTCACACATACAACTGTATAGAATAAAACTGTGAGAAAACTAAAAAAATACAGGACATACCATATGTACCCAATGCAAAAAACTAATGATAATTAAGTCACACAGTTATAAGAAGTTAGGAATGTATGAAATTAGCCTTACATGTAAACTATCCAAAATTATACGTAACATGAGTAAACAAAGTTTTAAAGTACGTGAGAAGATGAATAGCATGTAAACATTCCTTAAATTACCAAGGGTGGTCAAACGCTATATTGATAATTGGGAATAAACTTCTACAAAAGATTAACACAAAATATTGCTCCTTTATTAACTAAAACATCACTTACTGACAACGATTTCAATGATCCAAACAAAAGAAAGACAACACAGGATTATGTATATGTACTTGAGTCTCACCAGCTCCACCAAAAACAAGATGGTTGCCCCCTCCCAATGTAGTCCAACCGAATTTCAAAATAAAAGTCAGTAGGGCTATATTTCAAAATAAAAGCCTGAACAAAGGGTCTCATTCCCAAATGTCAACTGTTTATTCTTCTCCATAGATGCTGCCTGACCTGATGAGTTTCTCCAACATTTTGTGTGTGAGTTACTCTGGATTTCCAGCATTTGCAGAATCTCTTATGTTCCTGTAACCCTCAGGTTTGGCTAGCGGCTTAATCTAGGGGAAGACGGTCATCGGCCTGGCCAAAGTTAAGAAATCTTGTTTGGGTGGATGCTGTGTGATGTGTTCCCCTGCCACAAATCAGTACCACAAAATAACAAACGGTACACAATATGCAATTAAATGATCGTCATGGAAACACTAACTAAGAACACCAGAGTGATTTTGAGTTTTGTTTTAAGAGCTTATTAACATGATATCATGGAGAGTCTGCAGCAGTCTCCACCGCCACCAGAACTCTGATTTTTAGGTTGTACAAAGCTCATATTTATACAAGATAAACAACATCACATAATTTTGTTTGGCATCCCATGGTCAGTACGATATCAATCATTTAAAAGACATGTCAATTATCTCTCAGCATGAGTCCAATGGTCCTCTTTGTTCCGTGTTATCAGGGCTCATAATTTACCCCCAGGCGCATCCTCCCTCCTGTTTCTATGAACCTAGTATCTTATTAATTGGAGTTCCTGGTACTGCGCTTATCATCCAAGGTTATTCTTGACATGCCCAGCTGTTCCAGAATGGTCAAGTATCCTACCAGACCCTAGTTTTAACCATTTCTACCACAATGATTGAGCTTTATAATTCTTAATTTGACTTTTGGGTTAGAAAAGAAAACAACTCACGAATTAGTCTAATGCGCAATGTTGGAGCTCACTGTTTTCCCAACTGTTCGTTCTCCATCGATTTCCCCCCAGGCACCGACTCCCGATGCCATTCCAAGTCCACTCTGTCCTGCAGTCTATGACTTCCCCATTCTGGCATCTTCTCTCTCCATCTTCTGCCAAATAAAAGACCACAAAACCTTCTCTTGGGCACACAAGAAAGAGAAACATCTCCCGTCATTGGCCAGTGACATTCCAAAGCCCCCGCTATCTCTAGACATAACCCAAACACTGTGCTACAGAGAAACATTTACATTAGCAGGGAAACCTTTCCCAGGTCGTTACATTCCAGTTTTCAATATAATGTTTTGTTCTAAACAAGCACAAAAGGTAATAGGAAGGCAGAAATTACCTTATGTTTGCAACACATTATCATCTTACTCTTGGTTGCCCTTGATCAGGTATTCTCTGTTGGTAACAGTTGACTAATCTAATGGACCTCTGGCCCCCATATAAAAATCTTGAGAAACAAAATAAGGGAAATAAAATAAATGAGCTGCATGGAAATGAGTGAAGCATTTGAAGCAAACAGGGGAAATGAATGATAGTAGAGCTTGATAAACTCAGCATCGCTGTGAGATGGCTATGGGAAAAGGAGGTCTTCAGATAAATATTACAGAAGCACAATATTCAAATTAATTGATTAAAATTGGAGCATGTGTGAATTGAAATGTTTGTTTTCATGTAAGCATGCATCTTGGTAGCTGGTTAGGTTACTTACTTTATGTAGCGGCAAAACTAATCCCGAATGAAAACATAACAATTGCCACTTGCTTGTGTCGATACAGACTGCACCGACAGCTCCAGTGATTGTTCCAAATGTCGAACCCTTTATTCGATCTTTTACTAGCAATTAGCAAATTTACAATTAAGCATTATTGTGCATTATCTCAGTGGTCAGTAAAAGATATGACCTCAGCAGGTCCCAAGCTGTGACTAATCCACAAGAATATGTAACTTATTCCCTTTGCTTTTACCACACCCCTACTCATGTGACAAGTTATCGTAATAAACATAATAAACTCCACAACACCAGATTACAAAGCTGATTGAGAACAGACACATGGCTTGTGCACTTTCTGTAGTATTTAGATCTGTTCCAAAGGTAAGAAATGGGACCCTTAATAACTGTAATGACTGTCATGGTTTGGTCTGTATCGTAAATGTCTGCTGGGTTATTTCAGAGATCTGAAACGTACCGGCTGACTGCACATAAATCATGCTCAGCCAGTTATTAAAAAAATCTCAGTGGTGACACAGCAGGTCAGATCATAATAAATTTACATTTATATATAAGGCCAGACTCCACAAGAATATCCTTTGGGATAGGATGGTAGCCTCAACAAAAAAAGAGGTTCAAGACATAGTACTGATAGTCCGAAGAAATTGATGAGCACGGATAGGATTAGATCTGCAAATTTGACCAGCATGCTTGTTGCAATCTTCCTCTGAAAGTGAAGAGTAATAGTGTGACTCAAAATTGGGACCCATGAAAGTTGAGTTGATTGTAGAGTTCATGTGATGTTTTCCTTGTAGAATCTAGCTGTATATCTATGAGTTCATTCTGCAATGAACAACTCCATACTGGTCGGCTATTTATGAAATGGCAGGGATTGAAATATGGATGAAGCATCCATTCACCGCATAACACAGTTGCTTAGCAAACTGGCAGGCTAAGTGTATTGACCTTTGCTGATACCTTGCTTTGTTTCCCAAATACCATGTATACATTGATATTCAGTCTGATCTGGATGGCACAGTAGCAGAGTAGTTAGTGCAATATTTTATGGCACCTGCTGTAAGAATGGGGTTAAAATTCCTGCTGCTGCCTGTAAGGAGTATGTACATTCTTTCTGTGACTGTGTGGGTGCTCTGGTTTCTACCCACATTCCAAAGACGTATGTGTTAGGGTTAATAAGTTGTGGGCATGCCATGCTTGTGCTGAAAGTATGGGGACACTTGCACATCCTCTGACTATGTTGGTCTTTGCCACAAACAGGCATCGAGGCATGCAACACAACACCGGCCACAAAAGCTAACCTCCTCCCAGATGAGCAGCCACTGTCAGTAGAAGGACTCTGTAGAGTGTCAACCTCCACAAGGTGGACAGGTCAGGCAACATCCCAGGCTGCGTATTCAGGAACTATGCACACCAGCTCATGGATGTCTTCACAGACATCTTCAACACTTCATTCATCCAGGCTGCTGTCCCCATATGCTTTCAATCAGCCACCATCATCCCTATACCAAAGAACTCTATGCCTTCAGAACAATTTGACACTCATACCAATCATCAGAACTGCTCTACGACAGATACATTGCAGCTTTCATGCACCTGGCCCTGGCACAGCTTGAAAACAAGGACACTTATGTCAGAATGGTGGTTCTGTCATGGTCCCAACTGAACACTGGCAGGCATCCAAGTTTCAGCACTCCAGTCCCCAGAGTATGGTTATCTCCCATTGTGCCTTTAAGTCCCAGACTGCCAATTATTGCTTGCCACATTCCTTCATGGAAAGTCTGTACTTAAAGGCTTCATACGCTATTGTTGGAGTTCTGTTTCTAGTATTATGGTGTGTGATTTCACCCTTGCATTCTGTTTGTGTTGTCTTGTTTATTTTGAGTCGTGAGTTAATTCTAGACTTTAAGCTGTACTTGAATTCACCACCATCCATAGCTCTCTTGTAACAGTTTTTGGATTTCAGTTTGACATTCATCGCCATTGTCCCACAGACCTTGGTAAACAAACTCCTACTCTGACTGAATATACCACTGTGCAATTGGTGTTGGACTTTCTAACCAATAGACAGGAGGCACAACTGCTCTTCCCTCCCCATTATCTTCAACACAATTGCCCCCCAGGGCTGTGTGCTGAGCCCATTTGTGTACACTCTGCTCACACATGACTGCATGGGCAAACACCTGACAGTCACATTATCAAGTTTACCGATGACATGACCTTAGAGGGGTTAACCATCAACAATGTTAAGATGACCTACAGAGAGGAGGCGTAAGAGCTTGAGGCCTGATGGCAGGCAAATAACCTCTTCTTCAATGTCAAAAAGCAAAAGGAGATGGTTATGAACTTCAGGAGAGTTTGCACCACTCACACCCCTCTATGCAACACAAGCACAGGAGTAGAAACTGCAAGCAATTTCAAGCTCCTAGAAGCACACATGATACACTACCTGTCATGGTCTCAGAATACATCCTACATGGTCAAAAGAGTTCACTAGTGCCTCCATTTTCTGATGCTCAGTAGGGAGCATCCTGACAAGCTGCATCACTGCTTGGAATAGAAACTGCACTGTGCTGGGCAGGAAGGCTCTGATATGGGTCGTCAAAACTGCTGCACACATCAATGGCACCAGCTCCCTGGAGTCAAGGACATGTATACAGAAAAGTGCAGTAACATCATCACATCCAACCGGATCATGGACTGCTGGCCCCACTCCCATCAGGGAAGAGGCTACATAGCATCCACAGCAGGACAACTAAACCAACAACAGTTACTTTCCCCAAGCAGTAAGGCTGATAACACCTCCACCTAAAAACTCCTGAACCACTTTATTATTTCCTTTCAGTCACCTTATGTACAGCCTAGTGTCACTTTATGGATATATAATCAATGTGTGCATATAAACTATGTTTTGTATTTATATTTATTGTGTTTTATTAACTATTATTGTGTTCTATAAATTATTATTGTTTTCTTTATCTTTTGTGAGGTTTTTCTGTGCTGCATCAGATCCGAAGTAACAATTATTTTGTTCACCTTTATGCTTGTGTACAGGAAATGTTGTTAACCCAATTTGAATCTTAGTGCATTTCACTATAACATGCAAGAAATAAAGCTAATCATTTATCTTTAAATGTCTGTCTTTGGTTATCATGTCTGTCCACTTGTTATCACATTTAGTTATCTGCAAACATTTGCACAGTGAAGATGGAAGCAACATGTTACTCTGCAGAGAAAAGAATGCCAATGCCATCCTCGATACTCATCTACACTTATCTCATCTGCCTGCATTAAGAATATATCCTTCAATCCCTTACCTATTTAATTGTTTGTCAACATGATTCTTTTGCCTTGTTACTGAAACTTACACTTTTTTAGTATTATGTAATTCAAACTCAAAATGTTATGAGTGAATATGATAATAATCTCTCCAGAGTCATTTTGTGTTACTTGGGATATCTGACCAGCCACTTCCTGACATAAGGCACTTGTGTGACCTTGATACACTTTCAGCACTGACATTACATGGGTTTATGTCATTTCTTTTGGAGTTTTGAGGGAGAGTTTGAACACATTGGCCAATGACACTTGTAGTGTTCTCGCTCAGGTGTAAGAGAACGCTGAACTAAACACCGAGGTAAACCGTAGTCAATGAAAACAGGGTCGCAGTAAGATTAACCGTTTACTGTTCACTCTTCCACATTAACGTATGGTGAAAACTGTTGATAAAACAATACAAGATTTGTACAGTATTTGTTTCCTTCTTGATATCACATTTACATCGTAAATACTTGCAAAAGTAAACTACAACAACTACATTACATTAAAATGCAGCATACAGTCAGAATCTACCTACGCCATTGACTGCTTTAAATACACTTCAACACAAACTATCCGCAACTCTTTAACTAACGAAAACATAAACCTTATCAACCGTCATTACTTTTAACAGAATCAGCGTTAACATTTTAATTCAACACATCGATTATCTTATGAACTTACGGCGTTGCTTCACTGAGTTTCTAGTGCAAAACTTTTCTTGTGCTGATCCTGCACATGTGAGCCCCCTCCTTCCTGTTTCTCCAAACCGGTATTTTCCCACAAGACGCGGCGAAACCGGATGTGACGTCATCGCATGCTGCGATATATCACAGACAACAAATTTACTTTAAACAATCCTAACTTTAACTAAAAAATGCTAACAAACGAATTGCTAAAGCGAAAATATTATAAACTAAACAAATGCCATAAAGGCAACACACTCCCCGCTTGACCTTCGTAAGGTCACAATGAACATAATACAAAACTTCAGTCTCTAAATCAGTCCTTAGGTAGAAGTAGAATGACTTCTGTAACTGGCCTTTGGTAAATTTTCACATCACCTTGGTCGGTAGTTTTCAACTCAACCTTCCTGACATGTCCATCCCTACTAGGAAATGTGGCAGTGATTCTGGCCATTGGCCAGCTGTTGCGGGCGATTTGCTTGTCTCTGAGCAGGACTAGATCTCCAACTTGAAGATTCCTGCAGGGTTCTGTCCACTTTTGTCTGTGTTTCAACAAAGGTAGATATTCCTGTCTCCAACGAGACCAGAACCGATTTGCCAGAGCCTGGACCTGTCTCCACTGCTTTGTGTACAAATCCTTATCAGAGAAGTCCCCTGGTGGAGGGGGGGCTCCTGCCTTCTGCGTAAGGAGCATTGATGGCGAGAGTATGAAGGGGTTTTCCGGGTCAGAAGACACAGGTAGGAGTGGTCGTGCATTTATAATGGCTGTGACCTCTGCCATTAGTGTGCACAATACCTCGTGGGTCAATCGGGTGCGTTGCTGCATCTCAGGTTTCCTTTTCAGGGTTTTTTGCAAGGACGTGAACCGCTTGACTGCCTGCTCTTTGTTGTTTGGCAAGCACTGGCGTGGTTCTCTGAAAGGTAGTGGGGCGACCCAATTACTTGCTTCATCTCTGAAGACTTGGTGTCCTTTGTTTTTAAGAAAATGGCCTCTTGAGCTGATGGAGCAAGTTTATTATCATGCTCAGTTTGAGCGAAGACTGACTGACCCAGCGTCTCATCAGTTACTTTACATTTGTTAAAGCCTTGTCGTGCTTCCTTAATATACATGACACTTGTGCAGGGTTGAAAAATTGAATGGCGGCCACTCTCTAGCACATTGGTCTTGAGTGTGTTAACTGTCGGTTTGTGTACGTTGCCAAGACACACCTCTCCTATCACCACCCAGCCCAGATCCAGGCGTTGCGCAAAGGGGGCGTCGTGTGGTCCAATGACCTGCTGCCTGACCTTGTGTACCCGGAGAACATCTCTTCCTAATAGCAGGAGTATTTCTGCTTTTGGATCCAGTTCTGGGATGTGTTTGGCAATGTGGTGGAGATGTGGCTGGTGTAGCACTGCACTTGGTGTCGGGATCTCAGTGCAGTTATTCAAGATTTCATTGCACTCTAAGAGTGGAGGGAGACAGATAATAACTTTACCATCCAGGGACTCGAGCTGGAAGCCTTCTGCCTTCTTTCCATAAGTTTCCACGCTGCCTGAGCAAGTTCTAAGGTAGTATAGGAACTGATTACTCTCAATGTGGAACAAGTTAAAGAACTCTGGACTGATTAGTGAGCAATTGCTCTGATCGTCCAGAATTACATAGGCTTTGATGGCCTTGTCTTTAGCTCCCTTAGGGTATACCTTAGTGAGGCAGATCTTTGAACAAGAACGGCTTGACTGAGCTTGACCGCAAACTTCTGTACAGCTCGAGCTGACAACCGTTGTCCTGGAGTGAGCCTCTCCCTCCCCGCCGTCCTGTTATGGGGGTGAAGGAGCGTTGTCGGTTTGCGGTAACGGGCCGGGATGCATGGTCCCATCGTGATTAGTGCTATTACATTCTGGGCACTTGATGGTGATTGTACACTCTCTAGCAAGGTGAGAGGTAGAGGAACAACATTTAAAACATATTCTTTTCTCCTTGAGAAGGGCCAACCTCTCTTCAAGGGGTTTTTCTCTAAACGTTCTGCATTCTTTGAGGGGGTGGGGTTTGTTATGCAATGGACAATTTTTGCTAGGGTCATTGTTAGTTGTAAATGCTTTGGTCTTAAGCACTGAGACAGGTTTATTAATGTTGAAATTATTCGAAGAGGACTTATCTGGCTTGGTGTAAATTGTACTGCTTCCTGGACCCATGAGGCTAGGGTCGTTTTGCTTCTTCGCCTCCTTGCACACAAACCTAGTGAAATACTCAAAGGGAGGAAATCGACCATTGTAGTCTTCCTTGTACTCTGAGGCAACAGACACCCACTTTTCCTGCAGCCCAAATGGAAGTTTGTCCACAATTTGTCTAATCCCGTATGGAGTATCTAGGTATACTAGACCAGTTGAGTAGCCATCTTCTTTGGCGCCTTGAATCTCCATGAGTAAATCTCCGAGCTCTCTTAACTTAGTGTGGTCCTTGGCTGACACCTTAGGAAAATTTTCCAGACGTCGGTATAGTGCCGCTTCAATAATTTCGGGGGCCGCATAGCCCTCCTGAAGTCTCTCCCATGCTTTGCGTAAGGCTAGCTTGGGGTTGTTGATGTACACTGAACGTATGCGTCTCACCTGTTCGCATGATTCTTTTCCCAGCCATTTCGCCATAAGATCCAACTCTTGGGTTGCTCTGAGCTGGACTCCATCGATAGCGTTGGTGAATGTGGAGTACCATGCACAGTAATTTTCAGGTTTATCGTCAAACTGGTATAGTCCTGAAGTGACGAGATCACGTCGTGCTAAATACTGTGCCATGGGTTCAACTGCAAGTGGCATGCTGGCTGGGGGAATATGTCGGCGGGTATATGACTGAGGGTGTACATCTCTTATGGAATTTGCTGTTCTGAATTCAGCCTTTGCCTCTCTTCTCGCCAAATCTGGTAAGTTTGGTGTCGAGAAGTATTTGTCATCAGCCCTTTCATTCTTGAATTCATTGCAGAGTTGCAAGGGTAAATTGTCTTCCTCGGATGGATGTGATGCAATCGGGCCTCTCTGAGACTCCTCATGAAATGGGACGTTAGCAAATAAGTATGGAGAGGAAGAACGAATCTTCCGGTCTATTTGAGATTGGACATAGTTGCTTGTGCGTTCCAATCTGATCTTTTCTGAAGTAGATTTTGCGTCAACCAGATCATGCATTTCTTCAGCATCTTCTATTAACTCTGCTTCCACCCTGGCAGCTTCTGCTTCTCGGTGTAGCGTCAGCACTTCTAACTCTGATGCTATCCTTGCCCTTTCCAACTGGTTTTTAGCTTCTCTGGCAGCCTTTTCCATTTCTCTGGCAGCCGCTTCCTTCTGGTTTTTGGCTTCTCTGGCAGCCGCTTCCTTCTTCAGTTATGCTTCTTGTTCGGCGTAGAATGCTCGCACCTTGGTGGCTTCTGCTTTAGCTCTTGCATGGGCGGCCTTACTTGATGATGCCCTACTGCCCCTGTCGCTGGATGGCAACGACTTGATGCTGGATCGAGTTGTCATTGCAGCACTTGAAACACCTGATAATGCCGCCTTGTCACTGTAGTGTTCTCGCTCAGGTGTAAGGGAACGCTGACCTAAACACCGAGGTAAACCGTTGTCAATGAAAACAGGATCGCAGTAAGATTAACCGTTTACTGTTCACTCTTCCACATTAACGTATGGTGAAAACTGTTGATAAAACAATACAAGATTTGTACAGTATTTGTTTCCTTCTTGATATCACATTTACATCGTAAATACTTGCAAAAGTAAACTACAACAACTACATTACATTAAAATGCAGCATACAGTCAGAATCTACCTACACCATTGACTGCTTTAAATACACTTCAAAACAAGCTATCCGCAACTCTTTAACTAACGAAAACATAAACCTTATCGACCGTCATTACTTTTAACAGAATCAGCGTTAATATTTTAATTCAACACATCGATTATCTTATGAACTTACAGCGTTGCTTCACTGAGTTTCTAGTGCAAAACTTTTCTTGTGCTGATCCTGCACATGTGAGCCCCCTCCTTCCCGTTTCTCCAAACCGGTATTTTCCCACAAGACGCGGCGAAACTGGATGTGACGTCATCGCATGCCGCGATATATCACAGACAACAAATTTACTTTAAACAATCCTAACTTTAAATAAAAAAGGCTAACAAATGAATTGCTAAAGCGAAAATATTATAAACTAAACAAATGCCATAAAGGCAACACAACACTATTCATTGGGTTAATAAAGCCATTCTGCCTTGAAGTCAGTTTAGGCTTGTTACAGTGATTAACAAAGGAATTAAATTAAATGTGTTGCTCAAATTCTCTGATACTATGCATGCAAAGGAACAAAGATGTAAATTGATGGAGGAAGGCAGCTAAAGACATAATTTGCTGATAATTACCAATTAAAGTCTTATCATCAGTTTAAAGTAAAATATTCTACATCGATCTCAGAAAATAGCGAACAAGCAAGCAGATAAAGCACTTTAGTCATTTAGAAGAATGAATCCAATTAAGTGAAATTGCTCTACTTAATAGAATATTTTGTATTATTTTATAATGCTTTGATATTAACAGTTAAATCTGAATGACAAAATTTTGTACATCAGGAAGAGACGTAACAACTTTCCCCTTCCTTTCCAGTTCTGATGAAGGGTCTCAGCCTGAAACTTTCGCTATAGGTTGCCTGTCACGTTGTGTTCCTCCAGCATTTTGTGTGTGTTCCTCAAGAGAAAAAAAATTCTCTTTCCAAATATTACCCCAATTTTATATTTATAAATCCACCAAAATAGGCTAAAGCTCAGTCTATGAAAAAAAAATCACTGATAAAAGGCAGTATCAAAATTGTTGAAATCATGTTGAGATTTTCTTTGGATTCTACTCTTATCTTCTCCACTTCTACAAGATTGCAAACAGTTCTCCATCCCACCGTTGTCCCCTGCATCAACAACTATTATTGTTTCTCAGACTTATAATTGAAATATTCAAGTATACAGAAGAGGCAGTAGTGTTTGTTCTTATATGCTTTTCACAGCCAAATTGGTCTGAAAAATAGGATAAGTAGTAATCTCCTTTCTTTACACAAAAAAATTAACTCTTTGGATCTAATCCCAAAATTATGAATGGTAAGAGAATGTGGAAGTCTTTCCGTCATGGTCAAGATCACTTGTGCTTTAACTGATTTCCCTCACTCAGGCATATCCCTCACCTAACATGCTAGGAGAGATTCTACACTGTAAGCTTGGTTGCACACTAATCCACTATGATGACAGCAGCATGCCTTGCCTCTAGCAGAGAACCCCAACATGAAGCAATCTCTTAAACTGCAACAGAGATGTTGATATTAGATTAAGATTGCAGTAATATTGAATCTGCAAGTTGACCAATCGATTTCTAATTACTTAAAGATGAGCTCTGGAGCAAATTGATATCAATCCTTCTATTACTGCACATAAGCTTTCTGGAATGGTTATGAATCTGCTGTACATTTCCCTGCACATATATGCAAGTTTACATGATTGCTGTTCTATTAAAGTCTCCTCCCAAGTCCCCTACAGAAGAACTCATGAGCAAATTTACTCTCCAGCAGGCTGACACCTGTAAAACCTTTCATTCTAGCCAGATACCTGATATTTCATTATGTGCATATCTAGTTTGCAACATCTTAATTGAATTACACACAGCATCTGAGAAGGTGGATATGGCTGTAACTGTTACTAGTATTTCCTATTGGTCTGACCCTCCAGGCCAGGTCAGGTTATAAATGTTAAATAACTGAAGGAGGAAGGGTAGGCTTGTGGGAGAGGGAAGGGATCATAGGAGCTGAATGCATTGTTAATATGACATTGTTCATAATAAAAATTATTCACAAGAATAAACTGCACAATTCATTTTCTTTTCTTATATTTGTGGTTACTGTTTTGTGTACTATTCTATTACATTCCTTAAAACCAATAGCTCTGCTGACACTCATGTGGCCCACTAGGGGAGTAATCTACTACTTGTATAATAATTAAGGGGCTTCCTCACCCACTCTAGCCCCACTCTCTGCAGTAGCAGAAGAACCCTATACTATGGGTCCTTCCCCACTGAAATGAGTACTTGCACTGCTTTATTGAGCAGAAAGACTGTGCTATGATAGAGAAATTTGATTCAAAAGGGAAATCTAGGTATAAAGTTACTAAAATATTCTGATTGGTTTGGCTCCACCTATGGTAGGAGCCTTAAAAGTAACTTCATCAATAGTTATGAGCAATATTTCCTTTGTAGCAATGACATGTAACAGAGCCTGTCCTCAGATCCTCCAATTTTGTGCCGCCTTCTCCTGAAAAACAAGGGCTTCAGTGCATGTTGCCCAGGTTATCTTCAGGATATGGGTGTGAAATTTATAGGTGTGCAAGGATTGAAGAGTAGGGGTTTTGATTAATGAAGATTGGTATGTGAACGATACAGATGGAGCACACTGAGCGGTTACTGTGGCAGACAGTAGAGAGGTATGTATTTAAAAATGCCTTCACTGACCTTGTTTGCATGCAGTATCTCAACTTGCAAAAACTTACAATCTCATTGAGCTTGGCAGCACAGACCTTAAGACTATAAGACATAGGAGCAGAATTAGGTCAGATCTGCTCCATTCCATCATGGCCGATTTATTATCCTCTCAGCCCCATTCTTATGCATCATGGCTGACTTACTCTATTATCCCTCTCAACCCCATTCTCCTGCCTTGTCCCCATAAATGTTGACAGCCTGACTAATCAAGAACCAATCAAGCTTCTCTTTAAATATACCCAATGACTGGGCCAGCACAGCAATTTTTGGCAATGAATGCCGCAGATTTGCTATTTGCTAGCTAAAGGAATTTCAGCCCATCTCTGTTCTAAATGTATGACCTACTAGGCTGAGACTGTGTCCTCTGGTCCCAAACTCCCCTATTATAAAAAACGTCCTCTGCGCAATCACAATATCTAGTCCTTTAAATATCCAATAGGTTTCAATGAGTTTTCTCTCCACCCACCCCATTGTTCTGAATTCCAGCAAGTACAAGCCCAGAGGCATCAATACATTCCTCATATAATTCCTCAAGAATTCATTGATTCTTCTGAACATCCTCTCATCCTTTCCAGTGTTAGCATATCTTTTCTTAGATAAGGTGCCCAAAACTACTTACATGACTTCAAGTGTCATTGCTTATAAAGCCTCAGCATTATATCCTTGCATTTATATTCTAGTTTTCTTGAAATTAATGTCAACATTTCACTTGCCTTCCTTAACATTGAATCAATTTGCAAGTTAACCTTTAGGAAATCCTGCATGAAGATTCCCAAGTCCTCTTGGACCTCTAATTTTTGAATTTTCTCCGTTTAGAAAATGGACTATGACTTTACTCCTACAACCAAAGTGCAAGACCTTACATTTCTCTACTCTATTTTCTATCTGCCACTACTTTGCCCATTCTCCTTGTCTTTCTGCAGACTCCCTGCTTCCTCAACACTATTTGCAAATCCAACTGTCTTCATGACATTCACAAACTTGGCCACAATGAGATCAATTCTGTCAGTCAAATTAGCCAGTCAGACAATCTTCTATCCATGCCAGTGTCCTTCCTCTAATACCATAGGCTCTTACCACATTAAGCAGCCTCATTTGCAGCACCTTGTCAAGGGCCCTTTGAAAATCCAGGTAAATAATGTTCACTTATTCCTTTGTATGTTCTGCTTGTTATTCCCTCAAAGAATTTCAACAGTTTTGATCAGGCAAGAGGTTCTCTTAAGGAAACCATGCTGACTTTGGCCTATTTTATCATGTGCTTCCAAGTATCCCAAAACCTCATCCTTAGTAATGAACTCCAAAATTATCCCAACCTCACTGGCCCATTAATTTCTGTTTTTCTGCCTTCCTCCCTTCTTTGAGAGTGGACTGACATTTGCAATTTTCCATTTCTCCACAACCATTCTAGAATCTAGTGAATCTTGAAAGATCATTGCTAATGCCTCCACAGATTCTTCAGCTTCCTCTTTCAGAACCATGTTGTGTAGACCATCTGGTCCCAGTAACTTATCTACCTTCAGACTTTTCAGTATCCCAGACACCTTCTCCTGCGTAATAGCGACTACATTCACTTCTGCCTCTGACACTCCTGAATTTCTGGCCTACTGTTATTGTCTTCCATGGTGAATACTGAAACAAAATACTGATTAAGTTCCTCCACCATTGCTTTATCCTCATACTACCTCTCCAATGTAATTTTCGTGCAGTCTGATATCCACTCTTACCTCCTTCTTACACTTCACATAATTTGAAAACCTTTTGGCATCTACTTTTATTATATTGGTCAGCTGGTCTTTAGATTTCATCTTTTCTCTCCTTATGGTGTTTTAGTTGCCTTCTGTTGTTTCTTTAAGCTTCTCAATCTTCTAACTTCCCACAATTTTTTGCCCTACTGTATGTCCTCTCTGTTACTTTTATGCTGTCTTTGACTTCCCTTGTTATCCATGGTGGCCTCGTCCAGCCTTTATAATACTTATTCATTTTTAGGATGTATCTATCCTGCACATTTCAAATTGCTCACAGAAAATTCAGCCACTGCTGTTCTACCATTATCCCTGCAAATGTTCCCTTCCAGTCAACTTTGTCCAGCTCCTCTCTCGTGCCTCTTTATTCTACTGTAATACTGTTACATCTAACATCTCAAACTGCAGGGTGAATTCTATCACATTTTGATCACTGCCTCCTCAGCGTTCCTTTACCTGAAGCTCCCTATCAAATCTAGTTCATTACACAACATCCAATTCAGAATTGGCATTCCCATAGTGGGTTCAAGCACAAGCCAAAGGCAGTACAAAATAGCGCAAAAATTATTGGGAAGTCAGAGGACTGGGAAGCTTTTAAAAACCAACAGAAGGCAAATAAATAAGTTATTAAGAACGTAAGGATGAAATAGGAAAGTAACCAAGCTAATAATATTTAAGAGGATACCAAAAGTTTCATCAAATACAAGAAGTGTAAAAGAGAGACAAGAGTCGATATCAGGCCACTGGAAAATGATGCTGGAGAGGTAATATTGGGGGTGGGGAGACAAGGAAATGGCATACAGACTGTATAAGTATTTTGCATCAGTCTTCATTGTGGAAGACACTAGCAGCATGCAGGAAGTCTGAGAGTGTCAGTGGGCAGAAGTGAGTGAAGTTGCCATTACTAGGGAGAAGGTTCTTGGAAAGGTCTGAATGTAGATAAGTCAACTGAACAAGGTGGTGTACACCCCAAGGTTCTGAAGAAGGTGGCTGAAGAGATTGTGGATGCAGTAGTGATTCTCTTTCAAGAATCACTATATTCTGGAATGGTTCTGGAAGATTGGATAATTGTAAATGTCACCCATTCTTTAAGAGGGGAGAGAGGCAGAAGAAAGGAAATTATAGACCAATTAGTCTGACCTCAGTGGTTGGGAGATGTTGGAGTCAATTGATAAGGATGTGGTTTCGGGGTAATTCATAAAATAGGTTGTACTCAGCATAGTTTCCTCAAAGAAAAATCTTGCCTAACAAATCTGTTAAAATTCTTTGAAGAAATAAAAAGTAGGATAGACAAAGGAGAATTGGTTGACGTCGTTTGCTTGGATTTTTAGAAAGCCTTTGACAAGGCACCACACATGTGCCCACAGCAAAGAGTTACAGGAAAGATTCTAGCATGAGTAAAGTAGTGGCTGATTGGCAGTGTGCAAAGACCAAAGGGTGCATTTTTTGGTTGACTACCAGTGACTAGTGGTGTTTTACAGTTAGGATTGTCTCTGTTAGGACTGATACTTTTTTACTTTATACATCAATAATTTGGATGATGGAATTAATGGCTTTGTTGCAAAGTTTGCAGGTTATACCAAGATAAGTGAAGGGGCAGGTATTTTAGAGGAAGTAGAGGGGCTGCAGAAGGACTTAGACAGATTAAGAGAATGGACAAAGTGGTGGCAGATGGAATACAATGTCAGAAAGTGTTTGGTCATGCACTTCAGTAGAAGAAATGAAAGGATAGACTATTCTCTAAGTGGAGAGAAAATGCAAAAAAAAAAGCCTGAGGGTCAAACGGACATAGGATCCTTGTACAAAATTTCCTAAAGTTTAATTTGCAGGTTGAGTCTGTGGTAAATAAGGCAAATGCAATGTTAGCATTCATTTTGACAGGACTACAATATAAATGGAAGGGTATAATGTTCAGACTTTATAGAACACTGGTGAGGCCTCACTTGGAGTATTGTGAGCAGTTTTAGGCCTTGTATCTTAGAAAGGATGTGCTGAAACTGGACAGGGTTCAAAGGAGTTTCAAGAAAATAATTCCAGGATTGAACAGCTTGTCATATGAAGAGCGTTTGATGGATGGCTTAGTAGCCAAGCCACAAGTGAAGGCCAGGGGGTGGACATGGTTGTCAGAGGCTATTTGAGAGGTACGTCATTGGAGCATTTAATAGATAGTAAGAGCTTATCCCCACTACCACCCATGGCTATAATAACCTTAAGGAACTCCTCATTGCAACCTGCATTGAAATCCATTTTCCATAATTGTTACTGTACATTTCATTTGTTATATTGTGCTATAGTCCTCTTGATATTACCTACTCAATCATCAACCTTAGTGCACTGGCATTCTTGAATATACAGTATACAGACTATTGAGCTGTAAGTATAATGCAATGGATCTCTAGTACCTATCCTTGTGGAACAATAGTTCCTGCTTTCTTCCAGTTTGAGGTTGTAATCTTCCTATTTCCTTCCTGACATACAAAATCCAGTGGATACAATCAATATGAAATAAAAATAGTAATTACAGGAACTACTCATTAGGCCAAGAAGATATTGTGGAGAGAGAGCACAAACAATCCTCTGGTGTTACGAACCCCGTAACTGGGTCACTTACCAGCAAAGATAGAGAGGTCTGTTGAAGTCTGATGATACTATTTTTAACAGTATTTATTAGTAAAAATACACAAAAATAATATCAATGCAAATATACAGATAATATACGTCATCAATACTAAATCTAAAAAGTGCGGGTATAATAATAATCAATAAGAAATAAGCTCTATCGTTGTCTAGGGGATAATGTATTGTCCGATGGAAATATAAAGTTCACTCAGTTCATGCAGGCTGCAGCCTTTGGGGACCACTGTGTTGCAATGGTTGGAGAGAGAGAGAGAGATTTGGAGAAAAACTTGCCGGCTTTTCTTTTATGATTTTGATCCGTCAGGAGTCTCGTTGTCGTGGCCTTTCACTTGTGGCCTCTCCTTTAGCTAAACCGTTCTTCCATGATGAGCCCGCCACCCTGGCAAGGGAGGACGCACACGAGCCCCCACCGGCTGTCGCTATTAAACGCTGTCACGGGATTTCTAGCGTTTCTCCTGGTGCGTCTAAAGGGGTTGTTCCCCAAACCCTCTTTATCCTTACTCACGGGGTCTCAGATGTCAATCAGGTTGGGATGATGCAATCCCTCAACCAGCCCACTCTGGTTGTCCCCTGAGGGGTTTCAATGAATAGTACAGTACTCAATACACAATTCCGTCTCCAAGAGAGAATGGCTGCTATCAGTGGTTCCGTTTTGCTGAGGTCAGGACACATTCCAAACCTTGTGTATTCTGGATGTCTCTCTCTCATTTCCTGGGTCTCAGACCTGAATTAATAGCAATCTTGCGATTCTCAAAAAGGAGGGGGGCAACTTTGTACCCTTCGGCCCCTCAGAGTTGTGTCACATTCGTAACACTGGAAAAATTCAGCAGGTGAAGCAGCATTAGTGGGAGGAATAAAATTGTTGACATTACAAGCCAAAACTCCATATCAGAACTGGGAGTAAAGAGGCAAGATGGCTGGCATAGGGAGGAGGAGAAGTGGCAAGAAAGGCCTCCAAGGTGATTGGTGGGCTGAGGATGGGTATTGCCAAGTATGGGAGGTAAGTGGAGGTGGAGTTGGAAGAACGTGGCAGGTGAATGATATGGATGGAGATATAAGGGCATAGATGGAGGCAAATAAGGAGACAGAGAGAGAGAGAGGAAAATTGGATAAACCTCAGATAGAGCAATACACACAAAAGTGTTGGAGGAACTCAGCAATTCAGGCAACATCTCTGGAAGAAATACACTGATGAAGGGTCTTGGTTCAAACCATTTATTTTCATTCATAATATAGATGCTGCATGACTTGCTGAATTTTTCCAGAATTTTGCGTATTTGGCTCAAGATTTTCAGCATCTGCAGGATCTCTTGTGTCTCAAACATCAAATTCAGCAAGGTGTGGGGAGAGAGTGTGATGATGGGAGAGAGCTGCTAGAGGGAGGTAAGCTAGAACATTAGTGTAGGATTCTGATAAATAAAGGAGGTACAAATGGGAACATTGAAGGCAAAGGGAGAGGGGGAATGAATGTTGGAAACAGCTGAAACATTATCCACCCCTGATTTTATCAGATGAAACATTATTCACTTCTATCCACCTTCGATCCTTCCCACTGATGCTGATTGATCTGCTGAGTTCTTCTAACAGAATGGGTGTTGCTCCAGGTTCCAATATCTACGGTCTTGCTTCTTGTCTGGAGAGAGATGAATTGTTGGTTTCAGGTTCTAACAAATTGCACAACACATGCCAGTGATAATAAACCTGATTCTGATTCTAAAAGATCTGAGCACAAGAGATTCTGCAGATGCCTGAAATAACACATACAAAATGCTGGAGGAACTCAGCAGGTCAGACAGTACCTATGGAAATGAAAATAGTTGACGTTTTAGGCTGTGATCCTTCATCAGTACTGAAAAGGAAGGCAGAAGCCAGAATAAGAAGGAGGTGTGTGTGGGGGGGGGGGGGGGGGGGGAGGGATGTGGTGCAGAGTACAAACTAGAAAGTACCGTAATAGGTGAAGCCAAGTGGGTGGCAGAGTGGATATAAAGAGTGAAGCTGAAAAGTGATAGGTGTAAAATGTAAAGTGCTGGAGAAGGAGGAATCTGATAGGAGATGAGAGTGGACCAAGAGAGAAAGGGAAGGAGGAGGATCGCCAAGAAAAGGTAATAGGCAGGTGAGGAGAAAGTGGAGCCAAAGTAGGGAATGGAAGAAGAGGGAAGGGAGAGGCAAAAACTTACTGAAAGTTCTCTAATTTAAATAATCACTTAAATCAACACTTTGTTTCTCAATTCCTTGAACTTTAACCAACTAAATTTCTTGTGGATATTTACTGAATTCTTCTGGAATTATAAACAAAATATGTTCACATACTGTATTTTTTCTGTCTATTTTAATTATTCCTTCAAAAAAATTAGTTGTGGTGACTACTCATGAGTGGCCTTTATAAAGCCATTTTGGATCACTCTAATAGGCTCAAAGTATTCTTGAGTACTTAGTCACTCTACTTTAAATAATACATTCAAATTCCTTTCCCAGAATCAGCAAGTTGATAATTTTCTTACTTACCATCTTAAAATTAAAACAGATTAAAACAGCCAATAGAATGTATCTTATTCTCAACTGAAACACAAGTTTTGGAGACTATGTTATACTTGCCCAGAAATGTTATTACTGTACCTACTGTACACTGTCCAGGGCACCTTGAATCAAGGATATGTAAGGCATGGAGAAGTTACAATGCACAAGAATGACTCCTTGAAAGTCTTGATTTATGAAAATAGGCTGCATACTTATGTGCTAATTTCATTCAATCTAAAATATTAAGCAGATCTAATTGAGATATTCAAAGTAATATATTTTGTAGCCTGGGGAAAAATACACACAACAAATACTTTTTTGGGTCTTTAATTCCTTTATCTGTTTTAGATGTTTTAATGCAGAAAGAGGGTATCAAAACAAAAATGACAAAATGAATTAAAAAAACATTGTGCCTGCTGTTACATCTCAGCTTAATTTCAGTCCATGTCCATGTTATGTATGAAAATAAATAAAACAAAATATACAAAACCAATACAGTATTTTTAATTCTAAAATAAACAACACAAACAACATTAGAATCCCACCAACCCTGTACCTTATACACCAAAACTATGAATAAATACATCTCATACTCACTTTGGCACACATGCTTAACTTCCAAACACATACAGGCTGGACCCTGAAATGAATTCTCCTCGCTCATGCTACATAAACAGAGATTTACACATTCACATTACTCCTTTACATTCACATTGGATCACGAATAAATAAAGAAATACAAAAATAAACTTTAACAAAAACTTTTACAGTATAATGCCTTGGAGTTTAAACTGCTAAATAGACTAACCTACTAGGCTGATAAAGAACTTTACACAACCACGCTATCCATCGCTGATATCTTACTCGCGAAAGTCTAAAGTATCCACAAGTGAAACATGTCAAATTGCCAATATTCTAGATTTACAAACAAGTGTAAACAAATTTACATGGGTATTATTCCTTTCTTGAACCTTGCAGCTCTTCTTTCCACTCCACACGTGCATAATGACGCCACCGTTTTCTCTTAAAGGCAAAGGCAGCTGTTCTAGCATTACCAGGGTGAATACACAAGTGCACTTTAACAATAAAATTTATATTTAATGGTCAACTGGTTACGTATTACACAAAGGCAGCATCCATGGAAACGAGCAGTCCTGACGAAGGGTCTCGGCCTGAAACATTGACTGCTGGTTTCCAATAAATTCCATTACTATTGGATGTCAAGGTAATAGAGAGAACCTGGATGTTGAGAGAGGTGATGACCTTAGTCGAGACAAAAAGGCAAAATATATGAAGCTTAGGAAGTTAGAATCAAACAGAGCCCTGGAGGATTATATGGAAGCCAAGAAAGAACTCAAGAAGGCCATTAGGAGAGCCAGGAGGGGCCATGAGACATCCTTGCAAAGTACAATTAAAGACAATCTCAAGGCATTCTATACATACATCTTCATAGGGTTGGACCACTCAAGGATACAAGAGGGTACATTTCATTGGAGGCTGAGAAAGTAGGTGAGGCCTTTAATGAGTACTTTACTTCAGTATTTACCAAGGTGAAGGACATGGGGCTAGAGAGAACAGAGCCGAACATGTTGTTATGCTTGGGCATTTTGAGGTAAAGGAGGGTAGAGTGTTGGGTTACTTAAGTCAAGTCAATTCAAGTCACTTTTATTGTCATTTTGACCATAACTGCATACAGTACATAGTAAAAATGAGACAACGTTTTTCAGGACCATGGTGCTACACGACTAGATTGAACTATGTAAAAAAAAACAAGAGAGAGAGAAAAAAAACAACTACACTAGACTACAGACCTACCCAGGACTGCATGAAGTGCACAGAATAGTGCAGGCATTACAATAAATAATGAACAGGACAACAGGGCAGTAAGTTGGTGTCAGTCCAGGCTCTGGGTATTGAGGAGTCTGATAGCTTGGGGAAAGGAACTGTTACATAGTCTGGTCGTGAGAGCCCGAATGCTTCGGTGCCTTTTCCCAGATGGCAGGAAGGAGAAGAGTTTGTATAAGGGGTGTGTGGGGTCTTTCATAATGCCGTTTGCTTTGCGGATGCAGCATGTAGTTTAATGTCCGTGATGGCGGGAAGAGAGACTCCAATGATCTTCTCAACTGACCTCACTATCCGCTGCAGGGTCTTGTGATCCCAGATGGTGCAATTTCCGAACCAGGCAGTGATGCAGCTGCTCAGGATGCTCTCAATTCAACCCCTGTAGAATATGATGAGGATGGGGAGTGGGAGATGGATTTTCCTCAGCCTTTGCAGAAAGTAGAGACACTGCTGGGCTTTCTTTGCTATGGAGCTGGTGTTGAGGGACCAGGTGAGATTTTCCGCCAGGTGAACTTCAAGAAATTTGGTGCTCTTAATGATCTCTACAAAGGAGCCGTTGATGTTCTGCGGGGAGTGGAGTGGGGAGCATTAATGTGGATTAGTCAACAGGGCCTGATGAGATATACTTCAGATTATTAAGAGAGGTAAGAGAAGCGATTTCTGGGGTCTTAAATAATAAATTCATGTCCTTTCTAGTGATGGACAAAGTCCTGTGTGACTGACAAGTAGCTAAAATTGTTCCATTATTCAAGAAGGGAACCAGAATAATCCTGGAAACTATGGACCGGCAAGTCTCACATCAGTGATAGGGAAATTACTTGGGAGAACTCTGAGGAATAGGATTTATGAACATTTGCAAAACCAGGGTCTAATCAGGGAGAGCAAGCATGACCTTGTGTAGGGCAAGCCATGTCTTACTAACATGATTGAGTTCTTTGATGAGATGATGAGGGTTATTGTTGAAGGTAGAAGAGTGAATATTGACTACATGGATTTTAATAAGGCATTTGACAAGGTCCCTCATGGAAGGCTTATCCAGAAGATTAAGATGCAAGAGATCCATGGTGAGCTGTTTTTTTGGATTCAGAACTAGCTTGCCCAGAGACAACAGAGGGTAATGGTCAAAGGAACTTATTCTAGCTGAAGCTGATTTGTGGTATTCTGCAGAGATCTGTACTGGGAGTTCTATTGTTTGTGATGTAAATAAATGACCTGGATGAAAATGTAGATGGATGGATTCGTAAGTCTGCAAATGATACAAAGATTGATCGTGTTGTGGATAGGGACAAAGACTGGCAAATAATACAAAGAGTTAAGGTTCACTTACAGATATGGATGGAGAAATGGAAAATGAAGTTTAACTTGGCCAAATGTGAAGTGTTGCACCTGTGTAGGTTAAATATAAAGAGACAGTATACTGGTAAGGGGAAGACCCTTAACAGTGTTGATAAGCAAAGAGATCCTGGGATTCAAATTCATAGCTCCTTGAAAGTGAGTGCACAGGTTGATAAGGTGGCATGCTTGCCTTCATTAGTCGAGTCATTGAGGTCAAAAGTCAAGAAATTATGTTGCATCTTTATAAAACTCTAGTTAGTCTGCATCTGGAGTACTGCATACAGTTTTGATCACCCCATTTTAGGTAAGATGTCAAGGCTTTGGAAAGGGTGCTGAAGAGGTTTACTGGAATTAGAGACACTTGTTATAATAAGAGGTTAGACAAACCTGGGTTGTTTTCTCTGTAGTGGCAAAGGCTGAGAGGAGATATGATAAAGATTTATAAAATTATAAGAAAGACAGACTGACATGAAATGCTTTGAGAGGTTGGACTTGGCCAGAATCAACTCCTGCCTCAGGAAGGACCTGGAGCCACTGCAATTTGCCTAACACCACAATAGGTCTATGACAGACACAATCTAAATGGCTCTTTCCAATGCCTTAGATCACCTGGACAATACAACAGCTATTTCAGGATGTTGTTCATTGACTATTGCTCAGCGTTTAAAACTACTAAATCACAGTCCTGATTGATAAGCTATGGAACCTGGGTCTTTGTACCTCCCTCTGCAATTGGATCCTTGACTTCCTAACCAAAAGAGCACAATCTGTGTGGATTTGTTTCCTCATTTACAATCAACACTGGTGCACCTCAGGGATGTGTACTTAGCCCACCACTCTACTCTCACTATAACCTTAACTGTGTGGCTAGGCACAGATCAAATTCCATCTATAACCTTGCTGATGATACAACCATTGTTGTCAGAATCGCAGATGGAGACGAGAGAGTATACAGAAACAAGATATACCAGAGAGCTGTGTGGTGTCACAGCAGCAACCTTGCACTCAACTTTGGTAAGACCAAAGAGCTGATTGTGTTTTGCAGAAAAGGTAGGACAAGGGATCATGAACCAATCCTCATAGAGGGATCAGAAGTGGAGAGAGTCAGCAATTCCAAGTTCCTATGTTTCAAGATCTCTGAGGATCTAACCTGATCCCAACATATCAATGCAGCTATGAAGGCAAGATAGCAACTATTTCATTAGGAATTTGAGGAGATTTGGTTTATCACCCAAGACACTCGAAAACTTCTACAGATGTACTGTGGAGAGCATTCTGACAGGCTGCATCGCTGTTTGGTATGGAGGGGGGAGACGGTGCTACTGTGCAGGATTACAAGAAGCTACAGAAGGTTGTAAAGGTTGTACCCTTCTTGGGTACAAGCCCCCATAGTATCCAAGACATCTTCAAAGAGCAGTGTTTCAGAAAGGCGACATCCATCATTAAGGATCCCCATCACCCAGGACATGCCCTCTTCTCATTGTTACAGTCAGGAATGAGGTACAGAAGCCTGAAGGCTCACACTCAATGATTCATGAACACCTTCTTCCACTCGGCCATCTAATTCCTCAATGGACATTGAACCCATGAAAACTTCCTCACTTTTATTATTTCTGTTTTTGAACTATTTTTAATTTAACTATTTAATATGCATACGTATACTTACTGCAAGTGATTTACTTATTTATTTTTCCCTATATTATCTTGTATTGCTTTGTACTGCAGCCATTAAGTTAACAAATTTCATGACTTATGCCAGTGATATTAAACCTGATTCTGATTCCGATTATGAGACATGGATAGAGTAGACAAACAATATCTTTTTCCCAGGATTGAAATGAGCACACATATTTAAGATGAGAGGGTGTAATTTCAAAGGAGAAGTGAGGCATAGATTTTTTTTTTATACACAGAGAGTGGTGGGTGCCGGGAATGCACTATCTGCAGGGAGCTAAGCACATAAACCTGTGATGTACCTGTGCTGATGGAGATCGTGGAGGACATGTCATTGCCAATCTGAACTGACTGGATTCTGCAAGTGAGGAAATTGAGGTTCTGCTTACACAAGAAGGTATTAAGGCATCAACAGAAGCACCTAGCGTAATTAAAAATGAGGTGCTAGTTTATTGGAGCTGCAGATCAGTAACAGAAAACAGGAAGCTTACAATGGACATTGGTAAGCAATCTGGCAACCAATAAGTCACATCACAGCTCTACAGTCACGTTTTTTAGTTAGAAGATAGAACATGAAACCGAGCCGTCCGGCCCAAAGAGCTGAGCTGCCCAGCAGCCTTCCTATTTAACAATAGCCTTTTATAATAACCACAATTTAAAATTACCAATTAACCTACTAACTAGTATGTTTTTCGACTGTGGGAGGAAACCAGTGAACGCAGAGGAAACCCATGCACTCATGGGGAGAATGTACAAAATCCTTACAGATGGCACTGGAATTGAACTCTGAATTCTGATGCCCCGAGCTGCAATAGGGTTACTCTAGCAACTATGCTACCATGTAGTGCACAAGTAAACATCTAATGAGAGAAGGAATAGGTAACTAGGAGGCTGGTAAGCTCCAGAGTACCTCCTTCCCCAAAAATGACAGCGTCCACCATAAGTTACTAAAGAAAAAATATTCACAGCCATGTTCAGTCAGAAATGCAAAATAGATAATCAGCTTCCTCCTGAGATCCCCAGCATTACACAAACTAGCTTTTGGCAAAAAAAATCTCTCCATATGACATAAAAAAAAAAGGCTTGAGAGCACGTGCTGTTGCAAGGGCCAGAGGGTAAGACAACATCCAAACACATGGATACTTTTTTGTGCACTTCAGAATTATCTAGAACTTCAAATAGTGGTGGCTGGTTCTTCACTGGCGAAGATCAGGAGGGAAGAGGAGTCCTCAGGAGTGACGGTACGATCATTGGTGACTGTAGAGGCCAATTCTGGATCTGCAGACTCGGGATCATTAGGAACACTGGAACAGCTGAGATGTGGGTGCTTGGGTAGTAGGATCCTTTCTGCATCTCCTTTTCTCTTCAGCAATCGCTCTTCTGCATTCCTCAAAATTATTGGTGGCTCCATGGATCTGCGTTCTCCAGCAGTGTCTGTCACAAGCCGGTTGCTCCCACTCACTGACCTCAATATTTACCTGAGAGAGCTGCTGCTTAAGTTGTTTTTTGCAACTCTTTCACGGGACACCATGATCTCTTTTGGCCAGAGCGAGTTCTCTGTAGAGTACTGCTTTTGATAACATGGAGTTGTCCATGTGAAACACGTGGCTTGGCCAATGGAGCTGCTTGAACTGCAAAATGACTTCCATGCTTGGAAGATGAGCATTCTCCAGGACCTTGTTGTTGGAGACAAGATCCTGCCAGCTGATACCCATGATGAAGTGGAGGCAGCACTGATGGAAGCTCTCAAGCAACCAGATTTGCTTGTGGTACAAGATCCAGGCTTTGGAGCCGTATAGCAGTTTTGTGATGACGGCAGCCCTGCACATCTGGATTTTTGTGCACAGTTGGAGCTGGAGGTTCTTCCACACATTTTTCTAAAGGTGCCCGAAGGCTTTGCTGGCTCTGACAAATCAATGTCAATGGCCCTTACTACTGTAGCATTGTTGGAGATGACACTGCCTGGGTAAGTGAACAGCTCAACTGTGGTGAGAGGGTGGTCATCAAGGGTTGTAAATGCCAAGAAGGGGCTTCTGATGGAGGACCATTGTTTTCTTCAGACTGACAGTTAATCTGAAATCCCGTGCAGCCTTAAAGAACTGAGTGACTGCAGCTTGTTGCATGTCCTCAGTGCATGAAAAGAGCACAGTCATCTGCATATAGTAGCTTGAGAATAGATTCCTGCATAGTTTCTGTTTGGGTGAGAAGGTAGTGGAGGTTGAAGATATTTCTGTCAGTGTGGAACTGATATAGATGCTCTCCATGGTGGTCTCTTTCACTTCCCATAGAATCATGCTGAAAAAGATGGCAAAGAGTGTTGGTACCAAAACACAGCCTTGTTTCACTGCAGTACCAATGGGGAGGGGGTTAGACAGGTCACCGTTGTGTTTAACCTGAATGCTTTGGCCTTCATGAAGCTGCTGCAGGATGGTGAGGAATTTCAGAGACAGCTGAGCTTCAACAGAATCTTCCAGGAACCATTGTGGCTGACTGTATCAAAGGCCTTGGTCAGGCCGATGAACAGCCTCATGCAGTCCCATGTTCTGTTCATGACACTTCTTCTGTATCTGGCGTCAGACGAAGATCATGGCACATGTGCCTCTGTTCGCTCTGAATCTGCACTGACTCTCTGTGACGTTGCCTTCAGCAACGGTGGGGATGACTCTGTCCCAAAGAATTCTGGTGAGGATTCTCTCAGCCGGTGCACAACAGGGTAATGCCTCTGTAATTTGAGCAATCTAATTTTTCCCCTTTGTTCTTGTACAGAGAGACAATTACAGCGGCGAGTAGGTCAATTGGGACTGAACCTTTCTCTCAACAGAATGTGCAGAGATTTGTGAGTTTGCTCTGGAGAATGGAACTTGGATGACAGTCTTCAGGTGCACACATTTCTTTCTTGTTTCGGAGTCTGCACTTGGGGTGCTTTTGCTGTCAGTTTCTCCCTGAGCTTGATCTAGAATACATCTTGGAAGCCAAAGAGCTTATCCATCTGGTGCTTCTTTGACCACGGTCCCTTTTTCCCTATTGCTGGCTTAATAGCCAGTCTGACTTTCTCTCCGACCAGTCTGTGCTCGGCATGACCCTGGTGTGTAGAACATCTGTCACATCTTTTTGGCGCACCAGTGTGTACTCCAGGAGGTGCCAGTGTTTGGATCGGAGGTGTCTCCAGGTCATCTGGAACCTGGCTTTCTGTTGAAACAGTATATTTGTTATTGCTAGGCCTAATTCTGTGCAGAGCTCCAGGAGCACCCTCCTGCTGTCGTTGCAGGTTCTGACACCATGTTGAAGAACAGTATAGCACAGGTATAGGCTTTTATGTCTACCATGTCTATGCTGAACATGGTGTCAAATTAAACTGTGACATCTGCCTGTATGTGATCGATTTTCCTCCATTCTCTTCATATTCATGTGTCTATCTAAAGTACTTTAGTTGCTACTATTGTATCTTCTCCGACAACTACCCATGGCAGCCTTTTCAAGGCACTGTATAAGGACAACTTGTGCGTCTCCTTTAATCTTTCCATCCTCCACCTTAAATACATGTATTTGCCATTTATAGCCTGGACAAAAGACTCATGTGGTCTTTCCTATCTGTGGCTCTAACAATTTTATAGACTTCTATCAGGTCTACCCTCAGCTTCCGAAACACTGGAGAAAAGCAGCCTATGATTGTCGGACATTTCTTATAACTCATACTCTCTAATCCAGGCATCATCCTGACAAACATCTTCTGTAGCCCTTTGAAGGCCTCCACATCCTTCCTCTCATGGGCAACTACAATTGCATATAATACTCTGGGTGTAGCCTAACAAATGTTTTCTTATATTTGCAACAGGATTTGCTTGCTCTTACACTCAGTGTCCCAACCGATAAAGCCAAGCATGCCATACAACTTTGTTTCATACAGCCACTCTCAGAGAGCTATTTATCTATCTATCTATTTATTTATTTGTTTGTTTGTTTCCTTATTGAGATACACTGCAGAATAGGCACTCTGACCCTTTGCACTGTGCTGTCCAGCAGTCCCCTAATTTAATCCTAGCCTAATTACAGGACAACTTACAACGACTAATTTATGTCTTTGAACTGTGGAAGGAAAGCAGAACACCTCGAGGAATTCCACGTGGTCACGGGCAGAACATACAAACAGGCAGCACGGGAATTGAACGCAGGTCACTGGTACCGTAACTAACTGCGCTAACCACTATGCTACTATGCTACACTATGGAATTGGACCCCAAGATTTCTCTGGATACCAGCTGCATATACTGTTTATCTGTGACTCCAGCTAAACTGCTCCAGTACAATTAAACATCGCCATCGATGAGAGCTATTGGCCAGGAATGTCTTGTTCACGAAAAAAGCAAGGCAAATATAAGCCTACTAATTATCACCTTCTCTACAAGTATCAATGAGTGATGGAAGTGGTTTTCAACAGCACTCTCAAGCAAAAGTAAGTCAAGCAACAAGCTGATAACCATTTTGGGTTTTTACCAGGGTTATCCTTTTATTCCTATTTGAAGAAGCCAAAAGATATAAGAATCCTTCTGTGTTGCATTGGGTTCAGGGGCATGTAATGGACTCTATTCGATCACTGCTGTAATATACTGGTTAGTGAAATTGAGAATTTGTGAACTAGTTAAACTCACTAACTAGGTGCTCAGCTGGTTCACAAAGTCTCCCTTTTTATTCACACAAGATGCTGGAGGAACTCAGGGAGGGAATAATTTACAATGGGCTGGAGTAAATTGGTGGTTGCTGAGAGACGTGGCTTAAAGGGCTGGAAAGGACGATTCTGAACTGCATCAATAAATAAATAAACAAACAGGTTAATCTTCAAGGATCCCCTTTGAAATCGTATGCCCTGAAATGCTGACAGTCCATTTCTTCCATAGAAAGTTCCTCTAGCATCGTGTGTTCTGTTCCAGATTCTAGCATCTGCAGTCTCTTGCTTCTGCACCCTTTTTCATCTCCATCTGGTTACACGACTGCTGGTCTCTAATTTACTGTACACGAATTGGGAAGGAGAAAAGGAGAATCATTTGGGAATGGGTTAATCACTCAGTCTTGAATCCAGGTGGCTGCTTATAAATATATAAACGTCATCAAAGCTGTTTCCCAGCCATTGCTGGATTCCATATTGCAATCCTCAGCAGTGCAAATCCCAAGAGACAAAGTTGAAGCATCTTCTCATTCCTTGCTGTCATAATCAATTACAGAATGGGATTCCGAATGACAGCAGAGACTCCACCTGTCAGGGAACAGTGCGCTGTCCTTAATAACCTTTCAGTGGAATGGAGTTTTATTGCAATTTCAGATCCCTGTCACACATTAATGGGATGGAGAATGTTGCATTTATATTTTGTTTTGCAAATGTGTCAATGGATGTACTCTAACTACTGTACGAAAATGTTCCTCAAGTGTTTAGTCCAATTACACTGTCAAGGACCATTGCCCTTCTGCCAAGCTCAAGAATTTGTTCAGTTCATTTAGATTCTCCTGGGTATCAGGGTAATGTATAAATTGAAGACTTTGTTATGTTTTGGTGCATTGTTGTATTCCTCTCATCCTATGATTTAAGAAATAAGTTTCTTTAACTGCAGATATGTTACGGAAAGGAGGTCAGGAGGAGGACAACAGAATTCAGAAAAAAAATTATCCAGAAGAAGGTCACAGCCTTTTGGTATCACCTATTATAAAGTAAATTATCTTACTGCTCTGATCCTTCAAATGTAAACATGGTTCAATTTGGATACTAAAGAGGTTGTTAAGAATAGCTTGTGACCACGTTAACCCAGATTACCTGACCTTCATGTGATTTCATTATTTCCATGTAAGCCCCATAAAGCACAACTCATCATCAGTGGCATAAAATGTATATTAGCTGAAAGATTTTTCTCAACATGGCTGCTATAAACTGAGGGCAATTCTATTTTGTTTAAAGGGAAGGGAGAGCAGCAAAAAGAATAAATTGTGCAAATATATCATAGAATTCTTTTTTATGAATAAGACCTTGGATCAGAAAATTTTGATGACAGTCATTTATGTCAGAAGGTACCTTGAAGAAGTATTTATCAGAACAAGCACCATAAGGAAAGAAAAATGGGATGAATTTATATAATTTCCTTTGTGATTCTCCCAAAGCACAATGAAATACTTTTGTTGAGATTTGAAAAGATGGGAGCCAATATAGACACAGTGAGATCCCACAATTAACCTGTTAATTCTAGATAACCTATTTAAGCAGGAGCTTGTTAGCCTGGGAAGGCAGTCCATCTAAGAGAGGGAAAACTGATTTCAAACCTCCACTGCCTTGCAGCCACACCCACTCATGGGAAAGGGTTCGGGCTGAAACCCTGAGGACAAATCCGGAGCTGGAGTCCCTAAGGCAGTCCGACATTGCCTTCAACCTCGCTCTGGCAACTCCTGCAATGATGCTGATGCCAAGCTGTATCAGCCCTTGCCCTTCCCTTGGACAATATTGGTGGTGTGGAAAGGGGAGACTTGCTGCTTAGGCAACTGCTGGTCTTCCATACAACCTTGCCCAGGCCTGCGCCCTGGAGAGGCTGAAGCAAGACTGCAAGATCACGGTCTCGTGAGACTAATGGATGCCATCTAAGCAACATTGGTTGAGCAATAAATATGCACCAGGACACTGGAGACAAAGCTCCTGCTTGGTGCCCAGGGACTTCAAAAAAATCTCATCAAGGTAAGCAGAGACTTAACAGTACAAACATAAAATGTAATTTTCAACAATGCAGCACTCTTGTAGCCTCTGGAATTGGCAACATCAAGCCACAGCTTGTATCATAGCTGGTTTCATGCAAAAAATATATATTTTTGCTATAGATGAGACAAAGAAAAAAATAATTTGCTTCAAAACATATTGCCTCCAACTGATTTTTTACTCGTTGCTGAACTCTTTATCAGAATGAGATTCAGGATAGGTAATGGATGGTAATGATAAACAGCATAACAGTTGAAATGATCACACAAATCAAGAAGGAAATGATAGGTTGATTTACCGTGGAACTGAATATGAATTACAAACAGAGAATAATTGTTTGTTGTTTACGATATACATATTTCATTGCAAAAGAAAAAGAACTTGAGTGTTTTTTGTTGCTATGAATGTAGTAATAACAGCAGAAGAGAAATTCAATTGCACTGGAATTACAATGCACAAGTAACCCATGCTAATTCAACCCTATGCAGATCGCAGCTCAAACTTGTACATATGACATAATATTCTGATTATATTGTCCAACCAGCATCAACTGCATCAATTTTTTCATAATGTTTTTTTCATAGGTATCAGTATTTTTAATGTCACTGAATCAGAGAAGTTAAGTGACCCTGGTTCATTCATAATTGTACACCTTAAGGAGAAGGTACTTGTTTCTTGCAATCTCAGGAAGCCATTTCGCAGAATGAGGCAGATTTGTTCAACCTCTGAGAAAAGATGGATAAAACTGTTGTTGGCTCTACAAGTAGAGTGTGGGAGAGAGGCCTTCAATATGCAGGAGTACACCGACAGGAATAAGGCTCGCACTAGGAGTAAAACACTCATGGCCTGGATGTAGTACCAAAAATATTAACAAAAACATTAACAAATTCTATGTCCCAACCATTGCCAATTGCACTACTTTTTTGAAACATTGTACTATGAGCTGCATCCCAATCAGACACAACCATCTGTCATGGCTTCTCACTAATATTTATATATCCCACCACATTCACAGCACCAACTGGGTTCACATAAACCTCTCACTACTTGCTATTGTTCATAACCCTGACTGGCCCATCACCTCACTATGTTGGAACTCATTCACCAACACTATTCCCTGCCTCATGCTATCAACTCCCACAACACCATACAGACTGTGGTCTACTCATTCCCCACCCACTTCCTGACTCCAAATTTCCATTCAACATATATCCTCGTCAGGTTAAAACGATGAAGAATGTTCAAGTCTGAATCTCCTGTGTGACATCCCTCCTCCTCCCTGCCCCCAACCCATACACACAAGCTCTGGGTCCTTGTGCTTTGTGAAAAGGGATGATGTCCTGAAGAGAGAATATAGAGAGCTAGGTAGAAAGCTAAAAAGCAGGACCTCATGGGTCAGAACCTTTGAATTGCTGCCTGTGCCCTGTGCCAGTGATGGTGAGAATGGGATGAGATGGCAGTTGAATGGTGTACGTCTTAAAAATTCGTGCTGGGGACAGGGTTGCAGATTTGGGGATCATTGGAATCTCTTCTGGGGAGGGTATGACCTGTACAAAAGGGGTGGTTTACACCTAACTTTGAGGGAGACCTATATCATGCAGGCAATGTTTGCTAGAGTTATCAGGGAGGGTATAAACTAGTTTGGTAAAGGGATGGGAACTAAAGTGATAGGCCAGAGGAAGGAGTAATTGGTGTAAATATAGATGGAGCATGTAGAGAGATTGTGAGGAAGGACAGGCAGTGGACAGGGCATAATAGCAGTCAGTTAAATGGGTTGAAATGTATCTATTTTAATGCAAGAAATATCAGGAACATAGGGTGATGAACTTGGAGCAAGGGACTGGATAAAACTATAATATTGTGGTGATTAGAGAGGCTTGGCTATCAAAAGGCAGGAATGAGTGCTGGATGTTCTGGGGTTTATATGCTTTAAATGGGACAGGGAAGCGGGTAAAACAGTGGGTTTGAGGCATTACTTATCAGAAAACAGATCACAGCTGCAGAAAGAGAGGACGTTGTGGAGGGATTGTCTACTGAGTTAGTGTGGGCGAAAGTCAGAAACAGGAAGGGAGCAATCACTCTATTGGGAATATTCTATAGACATACCCCACCCCCAACTGCAACTGTGAGCCCAAGGAGCAGATCAGGAGATAGAATTTGGAAAGATGCAAAAATATCAGGGCTGTTATCAAGGGTGACTTCAGTTTCTTTAATATTGATTGGCATCTTCATAGTGCAAAAGATTTAGATGGGGCAGACTTTGTTTGGTGTGTCCAAGAAGGATTCCTGACACAATACGTAGACAGGCAGACTAGAGGAGTGGCCATGCTGCATCTGGTGATAGGCAATGAACCAGGCCAAGTGACTGATCTCTCAGTGGGTGAGCATTTCAGAGACAATGACCACAATTCCCTGACATTTACCATAACCTTGAACGGGGAAAGGAGCACATGGTATGGGGAAGTATTTAACTGGGGGAAGGGAAATTTATGATGTTATAAAGCAGGAACTTTGGAGCATCAGTTGGGAACAGATGTATTCATGGAAATGTAAAATGAAATTGTGGAGCTTGTTTAAGAAACAGTTGTACTTGAAGTGTTGTGTTCAGTTCTGGTCGTCTTATTATAGAAAGGATGTGGAAGCTTCAGAGAAAGTGCAGAAAAGGTTTATCAGGATGCTGCCTGGATTAGAAAGCATGCATTATGATGAAAGCTTGAACGAGCTTGGGCTATTCTCTTTGGAGTGAAGGAATATGAGAGGTCTCTCGACAGAGGTGTACAGCATGATAAGAGGGCATAGGTAAGTAAACAGCCAGATACGTTTTCCAAGGGTGTAAATGACCAATACGAGGGAGCACAATTTTAAGGAAATTGGAGAAAGGTATAGAGGGGAGGTGAGAGGTAGAAGCTTTTTAAACTGAGAGTAGTTGGTGTGCGGAACATGCTGCTGCAGTGATGGTAGAGGCCAATACATTACAGACCTATTAGAGAGTCTTCAAGTCAAGTCACTTTTATTGCCATTTTGGCCATAACTGCTATGTACAGTGCATAGTAAAAATGAGACAACGTTTTTCAGGACCATGGTGTTACATGACACAGTACAAAAACTAGACTGAACTACGTAAAAAAAAAACACACAGGAAAAAAAAAACAACTACACTAGACTACAGACCTACCCAGGACTGCATAAAGTGCACAAAACAGTGCAGGCATTGCACTAAATAATAAACAGGACAATTGTCTTAGATAGACAATTGGATGTAAGAAAATGGAGGGTTGTGTAGGAAGGAAGGGTTAGATTGACCTTGGAGTAGGTTTAGAGGTCGGCACAATATTGTGAGCCAAACAGCCTGTTCTGTGCTGTATTGTTTGATGTTATATATTCTATGTTCTTCAAAGATGAACCCTGGCTGTACCTGACTGGTAACCCAATGGATAATGAAGGAGACAGCTCAGATATTGGCACTCCATGTAATTCAGTGATGGTTCAGAAGTGGGATCTGTACACATTTTGGGGCATCTAGAACTGAGGTAATATGAAGGTCACATTCACCCCGGGTTCATTTCCAGAGAACGCATATGTGGGCTTCTGATGGAGAAACCTATAGATGAAGGCTGGTAGACATAACAACAAAATGCATCTTCCATCATCATGAAGTATGCATAAAATGTTAAAGGAAATAGTAAAGTCCTAGCCTGAACTGGCATGCATTTGTTATAAAGCTGTGGCCAGCTCAAGTTTAATACCTTCTCACCCAAGTAGCATGCAGCATCTGATAACAAATCCCACTGCAGCATTGCAAAGTGCTTGACTCACAGGATATCCAGCCTTGCAAATACAGTGCTGATCATTCAACATAATAGATCAAAATCCTGGAATCTTTACCCAACACACTCATCAAATTAACATTGTAGTGAAGTTGCAATCTTTCAAGAAGTCAAATCAACACTGCATTTTCAAGGCAAATGGAGACTTGCAGTTGATGCTTCCTCCACAATAGTGTCTTCAAACTATAACGGGTAGATAATAGTCAGGAAACACATGAGTCTGCATGATACAGTTGTTGTTCAGCTTGTAGGACTGGCTCTTCAGAAAATTTCCAACAATATGGGGGGAGGGAGAACTACTGCACAGGGTAGAAATTAGCTGCAGATAATTTGCATATGCTGGTAAATTTAAACCTGATTCTGATAGTGTCCTGGATTTTAACTCAGCAGCACTGATCCCTTGTTGCCCAAGTTCACTCCTATACTGAAGTGATACCGTAAAAGCTGTGTTTCAGTTGCTGCCAATTTTCCAGTTTCACAATTTTGACAATCTCTGTCCTATCAAAAAAAAATTGCTTCCAAAACTCTTCATTGTTATCCATATAATTTATAGCAAAGAGCCATATAACTTTGTGCAAGGTGAAAGATATTATCAAAGATGTTTCTTCTGTAATCTGCAGTTCATATAGATCTAGGCTTCCGAAGAACACATTTTTCCTGAAAAAAGCTTTAGTTGTTCTGACACATGAATGGCTGAATCAGACCAAAAAGCAAGCAAAAAAATATATATATATTGTAAAGGAGCAACAGGTTGAGAGCAACAGGCCATCAGAGGACTGATTGGTTAAAAATGTCAGGACAGGAGAAAAAAGAGAGTGAAAGAGAGAGTGAAAGAGAGAAAGGGAGAGAGTGTGTGAGAAAAAGAAAGAGCAATTGGAGGAATTCAGAAGAAAGAGGTATTATCTGAAGATGAGAGGAAAGCCATTTAAAGACAATATTAAAATAAGTTGTGGAAATGAGGAAATAACTTGCAAAGAAACTATATAGAAGTTAGGTCAATTGCACATTTCAGAATTTATTTTGATAGAAGCTTTTCAGGCAAGTGTGCAATGTTTATGGTACCAAGCTGACCAGATGGAGTTAAGATGCAAATCAGCAGTGATTTATTTGATTCACAGCACTGACTTGAGGAATCAAATGACCTGTTCATGTATCTGCTGTTCCTAACCAAGAAGAGGTAAAGCTCCTGACTTGCATGATGAACTTCCAAACCTGACACTTCCTAATTGGCTTCCAATGCACCATGAACTGAATGTGTCTGTTCTGCTTCACACACTTAAAATGTCTCAGGCTTCACAAATCACTAGTTCATTCAACACCTTGTTTGCTCCACACTACCTGCTGAGCATCAGCTCCCTTACTTAACGTCTGATAAATGTTTTGGATTTAATCTACCGTGGTAATGAAGGTAAAAACCTTGTGGTTAAATATAATTAGAGTCCGTGATGTGAAGTTAATATCCTGGATAAATGAGGTCTAGTAATCTGAATGCCCATTCACATCTTTGCTGTTCATGTGTTCCTGTGTCTACCTGTGCACAGACAGCATCAAATATACAGCACTTCCTGCAACATGATTGTTGCAAATCTATACAGTGTGTATTCAGAGATGCTCTTCTGCACACTGCTGTGTAGCAAGTGGTTATTAGAGTTACTGTCACTTTCCTGTCAACTTGATTCTAGGCTGGCCGTTCTCTTCTGACCTCTCTCATAAACGAGGCATCTGTGCTCACAACACTGCAGCTCACTGGATGTTTTTTTAAAGTTTTTTGTAGCATTCACTGTAAACATTAAAGACTGATGTATGTGAAAACCCTAGGAGATCAGCAGTTTCTGAGGTACTGGCACAAACAATTATTCCACGATCAAAGTCAGCTAGATCACATTTCTTCCCCATTCTGTGTCTGAACAAGTGAACCACTTGACCATGTCCACATGTTTTTATGCATTGAGTTGCTGCTACATGATTGGCTGATGAGTTATTTGTATTGTGAAGGTGTACAAGTGTACCTAATAAAGTGGCCACTGAGTATAGTTTTGATGTCAGGTACCTGCAATGAAACAAGAAATGAACTGCAGGATAAAACAAAACTCTTTGGATATTATAACACTGACAATGAAAATTATTAGACATAGTTAGAGGGGACCTTAATTGACAAAAAATCAAATTGTGTAGTGAAGACAAAATAAGGACAAGGAAGTTATTGTCACCGGCAAAGAAGTTTCACTTCAAGACACAAGCAAAGCTGCAGGAGTCCAAGTAACACAAAAAATTGGTGCGAAGAGTGTGAATCGGCAGTATAGACAAGGGAACATTATCACGGGCACACTGGAGGACGAGAGACATATATTGTGAGTTCTGTGACTGGCAAAGAAATGCTGCAAACTTGGATGCAATGCTCTTTCTGAGGGAGAAATACTCTGTTCGAGGGAGTATGCTGCAAGTGAGGGAGAGAAGCTAACAGCTAAGGAACAATGCTGCAATTGAGAGAACAAAGCTCAAAGTTCAAAGTACATTTATTATACAGTACATATACTTTATATAGCCCTGAGATTTGGCTCCTTATAGGCAGCTACAAAACAAAGAAACCCAGTAGAATCCATTAAAATGAAAGAAGATCATCGAACACCCAATGTATAGAGAGAAAAAAAAACAAATTGTGCAAACAATAAAAATAAGCAAATAGAATTCAGAAGTAAAGTCAATTATTCAGAAGCCCGTTGGTTGCAGGCCACAGCTTCAGTTCAGTGCAGAGAAGAGTAAACCTCGCAGGGCAATGATCTGGACAGACGCGTCCCTCACCTCTGGCCCCAACACTCTGACCTTTTCAATCTGGCTCGGTGCTTAAATCATCCAAACTCTGGGTCTTGCTGCTTCGATGCAGTCTCAAATCCAAGATCCGCCGTTTTATTTTGGTCCATACCTGGCCTTTCCAGTTCATCTCGGTGCTTAAATCGATCAAACTTCGGGTCTCTCCTCATTCTCCACCTCAATTCTACCTCGCCTCCACTCACCTTGCCTCAGTTCTGCCACATCCAATTGCCTTCAAGTCTTCTCCAGCAAGGCTACACATCGGCTCAATCCCCGCACTCCGGCCCACATCACGCCATGCTGCACCCTTGAGACCGTAACACAAAAATGCCAGGTTGTACAGGGGTCTCAAAAGCTCAACTCCGACAGGGAAGTTAAAGGCTATTGTTTGCAGTGACTATTTGCCAGAAGAAAAGCTGCAAGTAAAGGGGAAGTTATGTGGGAAGAGAATAATGTTAAATGCAGGAGAAGTGCTGTGAATAAGTGTGAAGTGTTGTGGGCGAGAAAGGAGTATTGTGGGTGTAGAGGTGATGCTGCAACAAGGGTAAACATTGCAGATTTATTCAATGTCTACCTTGGGCACACATCAAAATAAAACCTGAAGAAGCAAACAGTGGATTCAGGCAGAGAAACATTTGGACTGAGACAGAAATATTGCAATATGCAATCAGATGCTGTCCAATTTTAGCAAATTTCCTTCTCATTTCAGAATTCTGGCAATCATTAATTCCTTTTAACCTCTTTAAAGCTGTATTGCGATTTCTCAGAAACATCTCTCACATTGCCCTTCATGAGACAGCAAGAATGCAGGAAAGAGGATTACACGCAGACCCTGGAGGCAGGTGTGGAACACGGACACTATTTTAAGCAGTCATTTATTCAACTCCAGCACATCTAATTGCTCTTTTAAATGTCACAAAACAAACAAGCAGCTGAAAATGCATTTGAACTCTACCCACATTTCCACTTGGTCACTCAGACTGAATGACATGAATATTTTATAACATCCTGCATTATTCACACAACCTTACTTAGTTACCACAGTGAAATGTTAAATCACAAAGGAGACAATTGAGAATATGTCAGATTCCAATTTTAATTACATTTTTCCTTCATCTTCTTCAGTCTGAATAATAGGTCCAAGAGGACCTCTTCTAAAACATGTCCATGCCTACCAAAATATAAATGTTGTTTCCTTCCTTATGCACCAATTCCCTGATCCTTGAACATTTCTAAAATGTTCCAACTTTAGCATTTGGGTCTATCAAGTAAACGTGGGTTTATGAATGTCATCGGCATTATTCAGAAAGGAATGTCAATATTTGGGAATGGTTCCTTTTCCCCTACTACCCAACCTTCAGGCAGTGATAAAAATTCTTACATTATGAATTGCAGCAATTGGCAATATCACTAAATCTATTACTTTAAACAGGCCAGAATCAGAATCAGGTTTATTATCACTGACATATGTTGCGAAATTTGTTGTTTTGCAGTAGCAGTACAATGAAAAATAGTTTAAAAAGTATAAATTACAATAAGAAATATATAAAAAATATGTAGTGCAGGAAGAGAGCGCTGTAATGAGGTAGTGTCCATGGGTTCATAGACCATTCAGAAAATTGATGGCAGAGGGGAAGAAGCTGTTCCTAAAACTTTGAGTGTGTGTATTCAGCTTCCTGTACCTCCACCCTGATGGTAGAAATAAGAAGAAAGCATGTCGTGAGTGGTGGGCATCCTTCATGATGGATGCCACCCTTTTGAAGCATTGCTTTTTGAAGATGTCCTTGATGTAGGGGAGGCCAATGCCCATGATAGGAGCTGGCTGAGTTCTCACAAACCTCTGCATCATGTGCAGTGGCCTATCCATCTCAGATGGTGATCTAAGCTTTGGTGACATATCAACTCTTCACTCTCCATCTTAAATGTTTTGTTCGCATGTCATGGAGTGAGGATTTTAACAGCTAGTTTAATAAATCTCTGCATCAGGCTCTGTCCTTTTCTGTTATTGATACAGGATGAGATAAGGAATGCAATTGTCATTAGCTTATTATGTGTAATTAATTTAGATCACTTTGTAGAGATCTATTTTCACTTTAACACAAAAGAGTCTTTTTCGTTGATGGAAAAAACACAACGTAAATCCACTGTGATTCAATGTTGTAAAACAATAAAACATGAAAACATCCAAAGGTGGTGAATGCTTTTTATAACACTGTAACTCTCAAAAGGATTTATATAAAGTTATTTATATAAGGTTTATATTAGGCAATAGAGATCACTTCATTTTTCAACAACAATATTCACTATTGTGAATGGAAGCTAAATGTACCACCAGGCAACTAGAGAACTGTATTTCTCCTTCAAAAATAAAGTGGGCTTTAACACTTTGGACCCAGTATTTGCCACATCAGAGTACGGTATTTCCGTGCGCAATTCTCAAGTTGTTATGTATTATTGCCAGGTTCACACTGAAAATGTGTTTTCCCTCACAATAGACTGCCTCTTACTGATCAGAAAATTAATAAACTGGATCATTGGTGAAGGCAAGACACTTACCACCACCCAATAGCATTTAAACAATAAATGCAGCATCAAATGGTGCAGGTTCAAATATTTATGATACATTTATTATCAAAGAATGTATAAATCATACAGCCTTGAGATCTGTGTGCTGACAGGCAGCCACAAAGCAAGAAACTTGAAAGAACCCAGTCAGAAAAAAATAAAGAACAACCCCCAATGCACAAAAAAAACATACATCATGCAAAAAATAGAGGCAAACAACAGCAACAACATTCTGAACCAAATTGAGTCCTTAGATCCAAATCCGCAGAGCAACACAGAATCGGCACAGTCCCTACATTAACTTAAGAAAAGAATTCATGAAACTAAAACAGAATCTTGTTCTTTTCAAACAATTTCAATTGTACAGCAAAAGCCTGCTGAACCATCAAGCTCTTGAATCAAAGGGGATAACTACACTCAACATCACTTGCCCCATCATTGAAATGTTTCCACAACCAATGGACTCACCTTCACGGATTCTTCATCTCATGTCCTCAATATATTTTGTTTATTTATTTATTATTATTTTTTGCTTTCTTTGTGTATTGGAGAGTTTGTTGTCTTTTGTACACTGCGCACCAAGTTCGTGAGATCTTTCATTGATTCTGTTATGGTTATTATTTTATTGTCTAATCGAGTATGCCTGCAAGAAGATGTATCTCATGATTGTATATGGTGACATATACGTACTTTGATAATATGCTTTAATAAATTTGCTCTCAACTTTCAACTTTGGGCTTTGAACTTTGAAATCTTTTCCGATTGGTACATTCATTTCAACTTATGCGGGACTCCTGTCTGCTATAACTTACTTGTGAATGAGAGAGAGTAGAATGAGTCACACCTGGACAAATTTTCATGTACAAAGGTATGATTTCAGTATGTGGTGAATTAGAAAGAAACCAATGTGAAATCTAACAGTGGTAGTTTCATAGTGGAAATGCCTTACATTATTATGGGTTGTACATGGCAAAGAGAAACAGCCAATAACTCTGTGGTAATTAGAAACCAAGTTCAAAGGCTTAGGTTTATTGGGCTCCAGCACATAGGCCTCTGTACCTCCCTCTGCAACTGGATTCTTGACTTCCTAGCTGGAAGACCACAATCTGTGCAGATTGGAAACACTATCTCCATCTCGCTGATGATCAAAACTGGCACACTTCAGGGATGTGTGCTTAGCACACTGCTCTTCTCACTACCAGTGCAACCAAAAGCTTCAGACTGAAAAAGATGGAAGTTTTGTACCAACTGGTTCATGGCTCAAGCTACGAAGAACCAACTGTCCTCATTGATGACACTCGTCTCAATGCTGTCAACAAGTTTTTCTACCTGGGAAGCGTAATAACATCCTCAGCTTCTCTGGTTGTAGAGATTGAGTGAAGAACCAGAAAAGCCTGCTTTGCCTTTGGTCAGCTGAAAGATCGAGTTTGGTCACAGAACATCAGGTTGGCGACCAAGTGCAAGGTATACAGGGCCGTTGTCATATCAGCCTTGCTATACGGATGTGAGACTTGGTGCCCATATCAGAGTCATTTACACCAGCTTGACCAACTGCAGCAGCATCACCTATGTTCTCTGATGAAGCTCACCTGGCGAGACAAAGTCTCCAATACTGAGGTCCTCTCTTGAGCTGGAATGCCAGCAGTTTCAACCCTGTTGATGTCAGCCCAACTACACTGGGCAGGACATGTTGTCAGAATGCCTGACAGAAGACTGCCCAAGGACATCTTGTATGGCCAACTGTCCAGTGATATCCGAAAACGAGGAGGCCAGCGGCCACGGTACAAGGATGTTCTGCACAGGAGCCTCAAGAAAGCTGACATTGCCCCATCTACATGGGAGGATCTGGCTCAAGATCGCTCACAGTGGAGGGACGCCATCAGAAAAGGTGTGGACGCTGCTGAGAACAAGCTCATAGAGGCAACAGAGGAAAGGCACAGGAAGCGCCACAACAGAGCTTCTGACCCTGCTGCCCCTCCAGGCCTCACCTGCCAAGTATGTGGCAAGCAGTGCCTGTCAAGGATCGGCCTGTACAGCCACTCCAGGACACACACATCAAACCCCACTAACTGACTGAAAGGAAACATCATCATCCTATGGGATGGATAGCCAGAAGAAGACTCTCTCTACACCCATGACTGTGTGGCTAGGAATAGCTCAAATACCATCTATAAATTTGCTGATGATACAATTGTTGGCAAAATTTCAGATAGTGTCAAAAGGGTGTACAGGAGTAAGATATATCAGCTATTTGAGTGGTGTCACGGTGACAATCCTGGGTTGTGTACTTCAGAAAGGTAAGACAAGGAAACCCACAACAGTCCTCAAAGAAGTGGAAAGAGTGAGCAATTTCATGTTCTTAGGTGTCAATATCTCTGAGGATCTAACCTGGACTTAATGCAGCCATAAAGAAGCTATATTTTATGAGGAGTTTGATTAGATTTGGTATGTCACTAGAAAAACACTTGCACATTTCTACAGATGTACCATGGAGAGCATTCTAACTGGCTGCATCACATCTGGTATGCGGGGGATGCGGTGCGGTGAGGGCTACTGCACAGGATGAAAATAAGCTGCAGAGAGTTGTAAATTCCATCAGCTCCGTCATGGGCATAGTATCCAGGACATCTTCAATGAGCGCTGCCTCAAAAAGGTGGCATCCACCATTAAGGAACCCCATCACCCAGGTCATGTCTTGTTCTCATTGCTATCATCAGGCGGCGGGTACAGAAACCTGAAGGCACACACTCAATCATTAAGGAACAACTTCTTCCCCTCTGCCATCAGATTTTTGAATGGATATTGAATCTATGTATATCACCTCACTACTTTTTTAAAAATTTCTATTTTTGCACTGCTTATTTAATTTAACTATTATATATATATACTTCCTATAATTCACATTTCCTATTATTATATATTGCATTGATCTGTTGCTGCAAAGACAACACATTTCATAACATACGCTGGTAATGTTAAACCTGATTATCATCTGACAACCCTTGAGAATAAGAGGAGATAAGCCAAATGTATATGGATGAGATAACACCACGGACTTGTGTTGAAAACCCTGAAGAATATAGGTAGTGAGAAATGATAAATGAGGAGAGGTGCACAGATTTTGTGATCTTACAAAGAAAGAATCGGAATAAGCGATTTAGCCAAGAGTCAGGTTAATGAAAGTGTACGTTTGAAAGTGCAGCTGCGGGCAACCCCTTCAGGACTTTACCTGAATGGAAATTTTAACACCTTTTAGCCTTGATTATATTACTGTGGACTTTTTTGTTCTTGGGGTTTAGTTTAATTAATATAAGCTTTCTGTGTAAAGTTCATCCCCCCAGTTTCCAGTATGCATAATTTTATTCAGGAAATTCAACATAATACTGACAATACCAAAAAAGCAATGTCACAATGGGAAAACTTTGCAAGAAGCCTGACATCTAACAATGAACCATAAACACTAGAGATTGTGCTGATTTTAAACACGAGAAATTCTGCTGATGCTGGAAATCCAAAGCAACACACACAAGACCCTGGAGGAAATCAGCAGATCAGGCAACACCTTTGGAAATGAATAAACAGTTGATGTTTCTGGCTGAGACCCTTCATCGAGACTGGAAAGGAAGGGGGAAGATGACATTATAAACGGTGAGGGAAGAGGACAAAGGATAGCTAAAAGGTGATAAGTGAAGGTAATGGGTGGGAAAGGTAAAGGGCTAGAGTGGAAGGAATCTGATGGGAGAGAAGAGTAGATCATAGGAGACAGAGAATGAAGAGGGGACCCAGGCGAAGGTAATAGGCAGGTGAGAAGATGTAAGGGGCCAGAGTGGGAAATAGAAGAAGAGGGAGGGGTAGGTATTTTTAAAAAATTGCTGATTCTGATGATGCTGGAAATCCAGAATACACTCGAAATACTGGAGGAACTCAGCGGGTCAGGCAGCATTTCTGGAGAGAAATGTTTCAGGCAGAGATGCTTCATCAGGATGGGTCCTGATGAAGGTTCCTCTCCCAGTCTCTGCACCACCCAAGTCTCTTCACTTATAAAGTACCAGTAGCGTTATGCTGTTTACTTTTTAACTTGTGACGTAAATGCACCTTATGCTAAATGGCAATCTTCTGGAATATATTTTACTATTTGTTAATTTATTTGTAGTACTCACTGTCTGTTGTGTCGCTGGTGTTTAGGGCAAAAATGAAAGTCTCCCATCTCTGACTGTGCATGTCATCGCACACAGATACAGAAGATCTCTTCTTTGCTGTTTCCGTAACAATTTTTTTTTGACCAGTGAGGGTTGTTAGCATTCAGCTGAGCCCCAGAACTTAGAGGACTAGTGAACCGCTCTTAGTCTGGTCTAAACTCTTTGACCTGTTTAGCATAGATGACCCTACCAAGAGGCAAAGCACAAGCCCTTGCCTCCAGCCGACTTAGCTTTGGGTCATTGAGGCACGCAAGCCTTCAAACCCCACAACAATGTTACGGTCCCCTTGGAAGTTATTTGTGGTACTATCACAGTGTGAGTTAAATGTACTCTGTTGTACACCTTGCTCCGGAGGAAAGTTGTTTATTTTGGCAGTATGTATGTATAGGGTTGAATGACAATAAATTTGAACTTGACTTTCAACTAGATGCTGCCTGACCTGCTGAGTTCCTGCAGCATTTTGTGTTTGTGTTAAAAGCAATGAACCAATAACTTCAAAATATATTGTTGACACATGTTCACCAAGCAAAGACAATACCAACATTTAAAAGATAATACAAACCAATGGATCTCAGAACCTATGCTGTGATATTTCATTTTAGCTTGTTTGGCACTTTGGCTGCAATGACTTATAGCTAGGCTGAGAAAATAGAAATCAAATTTAATAAAATCAACTCTTCACCATTATCCAACATCATGTAATGGAAAATACAAGTAAAGGAACCAGATTAAGCTTGATTGATTCTGCCTATAGTTACATATAGTAGTTTCCCGATACATAGGGATTTAATTCACACAGGAACAGAAATCACCAGTTGCTGTAGCAGCAAAACTCATCCAAGCATTTTTAGAAGAAGGAAGGTGAAAACTGGAACAGAAATATGAACTGAATGTTCTCTCTCTAAACAAAGTTTTGATCAAAGTTAACACTAGACTGCAGGTTACCAGTGTTTACAGATTACAAGAAAATATAAATTTGGTTTCAAGTACGGTAAGTGTCTGTTTCCAATTGAAGGGTTCAACATGGAACAATTTTTAAAAGCAACACGAGTGAATCTGCAGATGCTGGAAATCAATAAAAAACACAAAAAGCTGGCAGAACTCAGCAGGCCAGACAGCATCTATGGGAGGAGGTAATAACAACGTTTCGGGCCGAAACCCTTCATCAGGAGTGAAACCCTCCTGAGTTCTGCCAGCTTTTTGTGTTTTTTACTATTTTTAAAAGTTTGTTTTATTAAAAAAATTGTGCAGACTGGTCTCTTTGCCAGAACTGTGTTTGTTTTATGTTTTGCACAGAAGATGTTTGTTTCCATATTTCTGCCTGTTCTATTAAAACAAAGATTCAATATTTTGTTATCCATATTCCAAAGTAATGTTTAAAATAAAGACTTCCTGGATTAGGAATGACTTGATTTTACACAAATTCTCTGATACATTTTTAAAGCAATTTTCAATCTAAACGTAATAATTAATAAATTTTGATGGTATTCTTTAATTATTGGATACAGTATATATTCCATTAATTTATTTATGTGTAGTGTTTGAGTGATTATTCAATGAAATGGAAGAATTATAGGAAGTGCATAGGCAGCAGTGCAATATGGATTGCCATAGTAAACAGACATTAAGTATATTTGGCTTAAAGATGAGGATATCAGAATGGAACCCTTACGTACGAAGCAGATTGCACTGTATGTGGGATTTTTCTTACAAAGTCATTGGTCCAAAAAAAAACCAAGTTGTTTGCCAATTTGCCAACAGAGGACAGACACACTGTAAAGAGTGGTATGCCTCTTTAATATGTGTCTGGCTAATTGCTTTCCAGGTAGTCCTGATCTTCTGCACTGAAGTGACCTTGGCTAATGAGTATTATGTCTGACCTGGATGGCCAGGGAAATAAGAGTGCTCTTCCTCATGAACATTCTTATTTAATTTGCCATTTGGTGTCAGTAACACTAACCATAATACAGAATGTGGTGAGACACTGGAATCTCAGAGCATCCTGAATTTTTTTTTCTCTATAACGCCAGCTCTTCTTCATAGTTTCAGGTTCTGGATCAGCATATTGTAGAAATAAGATTGAAACTATTCAGCATAATGCACCTTGAACTTACATCCCACTGGCAATTTTGCAAATTTGCAGTCTGTAAAACCCAGAGTCATTATTTCCTAATGCAATTTGCAATCATATCAAGTGACCCCTCCACACTGCTAATTAACAGATTGTTTAGGGAACCTACACTCTTTGACATCTTGAGAACAAGGAACTGAAAAGTAGAAAGAAGCAACAATCACCTCAGCATGTAAGGGTTCCTTTGTTAGACAGCTAATACTTCCCTGCAATTACTCTTATCAGGGTGTAAATTAAGTTGGCAGGGTTTTGAACAACAGGCTGGCAATAATTGCTACAGGGAGCTGTCACCTACAGCTTGTTTCATTACCAATGTGTTGCTTCCAATGATACTGCACAATTAGTAACTGATAATAATATAGGCCGACAAGAGCTAAACAATCTAAAACCATCAGACACCTGCTTTGGCTGAGCATCAGTAGGGCATCATTTACTAAATCTGACATTTTCCTGAATCCATATTAGGCTTTAAAATACTTAATACCATCAGTCCAATTATTCTTAATGACTAAATTACAAATTCATTTGCAGCGATGTATCACCCCCAGTCAAACAGCTGTGACTGACACATTCCTGGATAATGCATACAATTATTTTGCATAGAATATTTAGCAAACAAAAAGAGGTTTGCTGAAAGCAGTCAGTGATTATAGATAATGCTTGCTGCCTGCAACCACATGAAGGGGTGACCACAGTCAAACATGTAGAGGCACTTTCGCTGTGGAAAACAAATTAGTATTCAACTAAGATATGCAAGTGTACCATGGTTAAGGTGTCAAAATCAAAAGAACCAAGCAACTACTCCACAGATTAACCTCAATTAGCTACTGAAAAGATTATTAGTTGTGTTCTGTTCACAAGGCTTGAAAAACACTCACTGCCCATCAATTAGTGATTGACAGCTGCCAAGTAAACCATCTGCAACAGGAAAGTGCAGGAAAGTGTTTAATTAATAGAATTATTTCAGATAATTTCTAACAATAGTGCATTACACTGAACTGTCTGTTACAGAAGCATCCCTGCAACAAATGTGAAAGACAAATTGAACCACCACTGCACAGCACGACAACACAAAACCAATTGCTTAATTGACCCATGGACTACTCCTAAACGAGGAAGAAGACTGATGAAGCAGTTAACTAGGACAACATTTGACAATAGGGTGCAGACCAATCTGTTATTCAAGCTTTTTAGTTTGTGAACACATCTATCAAAGTAACTCCCAAAGAATCAGTCTGCATGTCATCGAAAAAACAGTGGATTCTCTCCAAGTGCAATTGCATTTTCAAGCTCAACAGGAAGCATAAGGGTCAGCTCATCCTCCGATACAACAAAACCACTTTAACTTAGAATCATAGAGTCAGATGAATACAGCCCGGAAACAGGCCTGTCATCTCAGCTTCACCATTAGGTACCAGTGAAAGTAGTCCCATGTTTGACCCATCTCCTTGCAAATCTTTCTTATCCTTATACTGATCCAAATACCTTAATAAAGTTGTTATTGCACCTGCTTCAACTACTTTCTCTGGCAACTTGTTCCATATGTGCACCACCCTATGAGCATGCTCAGACTTTTAAATCATTCCCTCTCAACTTGAACCTATGCTCTTTAGTTTTTGGTGGAAAAACTCTGTGCATTTGCCCTGTTTATTCCCCTCATGATTTTATACATCTCCAATAAGCAACCTCCAGCCTCCTACATGTTAAGGAATAAAGCCCTGCCCTGTCCAACCTCTCCTTATAGCTCAGCCATTTGAGTCCTGACAGCATTCTCACAAACCTTCACAATAAGGAGAAATGAGCTGATACAGCAATGCTTGAGGATTAGAAAAACCAACATCTTGCTATTGAAATGCGTGCAAATCAATAGCTTCCAGATGGTGTCAATAATAATAATTACATCTTCCATGTAATGGTACAACTCTCCATGATACCACAGGACTTAACAGTCCAAGGCCAATGTCTGTCTTAACACAGAATATTGACTAACAATTTACAGTGAAATTCACCCAAATTCAAAAGCATTCTTTGACTGGAAACTAGAAAAGTACATGATTCTGTAAGAACCTGATGGTTCACAGTGTTACTGGAATTGTTAATCAGTCTCATTAAGCATGCTACCATGTGGTTGGAACTTGAGTGAGAAAGCTCCACAGAAGGCTATTTTCTGCTACTGGATAAACAGAGGAAGATAAACAGAACTGAGGTGCAACATGCAATAACTGAGCTTGGCTTGAGTGTATTATTACAACTTTAAACCCAGATTCTCAACTTCAATTTTAGTAGAGTTGAGATTAAGATGACCAACTCATTCAGATGAGGCAGGTTAGTCATTGAAGGTGTTAACTTTTTTATGTCTTCTCCAATGCTTCAAGCCCAGATGTCTTCCGTTACCGAGGCAATGTCCCTTCTCCCAACCCTGAACAATTTTCTATTAACTCAAAGCCCAGCAGTAATTTTAACAACCATTGAATCTCAGGGTTGACCTTAGTGTGGCTAATGTTATAGGCAGTTTATGAATTGGAATCTTCTGCATGTTGAACGTTATGTTTATACACTGGTTGAGAGACCAGTTTCCAATCTCAGCAACACTTAGTCCCAGCAGTGTTCGAAAATGACTGTCACATCTTCAAGATAAAAAAAAAGTTGTTTTTGGCTCTGCATTAGTCATGAAATTGTTAATAGTTGCAAGGTATTTGAGAAGAAACCATATGTCACATTAATAAACAACAGTTCCTGCCTGCTTGGAACCTTTTACCTGCATTGAAGATTAAATGTTCTTCCTCTTCTATATTATTTATTTATATGCTTCAGAGATACCTACTTGTTAATTGTGTCGTATGTTCTGAATGTTATCCATTGACCAGATTTTGAGTAATTTTACACAAAAATATAATTGAAATCAGTCAGTCTTTTATTTATTTATTGTTTATTTTATTTAGAGATACAGAGTGACACAGGAATTTCCAGCCTAAAAAGTCACGTCACTCAGCAACCCGCCTACTTAACCCTTGCCTAATCACAGGACAACTTACTAACCAGTAATCTTTAGACTGTGGAAGGAAATTGGAGTGCTCAGAGGAGAACGTACAAGCTCCTTACTTTATTGTTAACTGATTCATAGATTTGTAGAAACATCCAACAAACTTACAGGCCCTTTTGGCCAAGCTCATCTATGCCAACTATGATGCCTATTCACATAATCCATTTACCTTCATTAGGCCTACATCACCTTTTCTAGCTAAATATTTGGCCAAAGGCCTTTTAAATATTTATGGTGAGTATATCTGCCTCAACCACTTCCTCTGGCAACTCATTTCAGATAACTACCCGACACCCTTCCTGTAGTTTGGTGACACACCACTAACCAATGTTTTGTACAGTGGAAATTGACCTCCCAACTCAGCCACAATATCTCAGCATACAAAGGCAAGCAAGATAAATGTCTTCTTCAATAACTACTTTCAGCAAAGCATGGAATTGCACCCCATTGTACCTCTGTATAGTAATGCTCTTAATGTCCTGCTATTACTCTGTATTATCTGCTTAAATTTGACCTTCCAAAGTACATTTTCTTGTACTTGTCTGAAGTAAGTTCCATCTGCCATAGCTCTTTTTAGCTTTCAAGATGATCTATTTCTGTATTCTTAGATAACCTTCTTCATTATCTGCAATTATGTCAAGTTTTGTGACATCTCAAAATTTACTCTCAGGATGCTGGATTTCAATTGGAAACATCAACAATTCGTCTGTCCTCACCCCCTCCCCCTGATTCTGATTGACACAATTAGATCCTCCAGCATTTAGGCTTATTTTGCCTCTAGATTCCAGTACCTCCAGTCTCTTGTGTCTCCCAAGGCAGCAGATAGGATAGAACAGGCCTTTTGTCTTTGCTGATGACATGGAGGAAATTAAATTTCAGTCAGTCGAGAGGGAATTAGGTGCTAGAGCAGGGGTTCACAACCATTTTATTAATGCCATGAAACCTTACCATTAACTGAAGTGTCTGTGGACCCCAGGTTGGGAACTCCTATGCAAAAGAGACACACAGGCTAGGATTATGAGGAGGAGGGGTGGGAAACACATTGGGAAAGCAACCATAGGCAACTGGGAATGAGGGTTGAGGTCAATCAGACTATCGAATTCGAGATTTGTGGACAAGTTGGCTATTTCAGTGGGTTTGAACATAAAGTAAACTGCATGAAAAGGTGTCCAGAAGTCCAGGGAAGCCTCTATCTCTCCAGCCATCAGGAAAGGGAGGTTAATGTCTTTTAATTAACCAATAATTGCTCTTCCCATTCTCATCTCATTTGCTCAGAACAACTTAGATCATGACATTAATACCTGCATCAGAAGCTCTTGACACCAGTGCCTGGTGGCCTCACACATGCCTGCACACATTATACATTTGGGAGTCTGGAAGTACTGAAATCTGTTACCAGCACAAGACAATTGGACCTCTCAGAAACAATACAGTTGACCTCATCTCAAGGGCCTCAATTTGTTTCTGATGAAGGTACAATCAGGAGACCAAGAGAAAAATTTTAAAATGCACAGTGGGTCTAGTAGTCTCAGCAGAGAGTGAAAAATTGAGCTTTGATTTGATGATATCTTATCAGGACCGGAAAAAGTTACAGATGAAATCAAGGTTTAAATTATAGTAAGAGTGTAGGGACATAAATAACAAAAGGGAAGGTCTCTAATATCCTCTCAACTTTCTACAGCTAGTTTCCTGCATATCTAACGACACAGGGCTATAAACTGGTAGGAAGGCATTTAGGAACATTGCTTTATCATTCAGGGAGTTGAATATGGAAGGAGGGAGGCTAAGCTTCAAATTAATAAAGTCTTGGTCTGACCTCAGCTGGAGCACTGCAAAGAGTCATGCAGTGAGGAAAGGATGGAAACAGGAGATTCACCAGAATGTTGCCAGGGGTGGAGCAGTGGAAGTAAGCTGAAGACTGGAGAATCTAAGTCTGTTTTCCTTGGAGCAGAGGAAGTTAAGAGGGTCATGACTAAGGTACACAAAATTGAGGGATTATAGATCAGATAGATTATAGCAAAATGTTTATCCATATAAAAGGTAGATATAATCAGAGGACATATAAATCAGAATCTGAATTAGGTTTCATATATAGAGTTAAAGCATGGATTGATACCTGGAAATATGATGTTGTAGCTATTAGTGAAACATGGTTGCAGCAGGGGTGTGATTGGCAACTAAATATTCCTGGATTTTGTTGCTTCAGTTGTGATAGAATCGGAGGGACAAGAGGAGGAGGTGTTGTATTGCTGTCAGAGAAAATATTACAGCGGTGCTCTGGCAGGATAGATTAGAGGTCTCATCTAGGGAGACTATTTGGATGGAATTGAGTTATGGGAAAGGTGTAGTAACACTTATAGGGGTGTATTATAGACCACCTCATGGGGAGTGAGAAGTGGAGGAGCAAATTTGTAAGGAGATAGCAGATATTTGTAGTAAGCACAGGGTTGTGATTGTGGGAGATTTTAATTTTCCACACATAGACTGGGAAGCCCATACTGTAAAAGGGCTGGATGGTTTGGAGTTTGTAAAATGTGTGCAGGATAGTTTTTTGCAGCAATACATAGAGGTACCAACTAGAGAAGGGGCAGTGTTGGATCTCCTGTTAGGGAATAAGATAGGTCAGGAGACAGAGGTATGTGTTGGGGAGCACTTCGGGTCCAGTGATCACAATGCCATTACTTTCAGTATAATTATGAAGAAGAATAGAACTGGACCCAGGGTTGAGATTTTTGATTGGAGAAAGGCTAACTTTGAGGAGATGTGACAGGATTTTTAAAAAGTGGATTGGGACAATTTGTTTTATGGGAAGGATGTAATAGAGAAATGGAGACCATTTAAAGGTGAAATTTTGAGGGTGCAGAATCTTTATGTTCCTGTTAGGTTGAAAGGAAAGGTTAAAAGTTTGAGAGAACCATGGTTTTCAAGGGATATTGGAAACTTGCTTCAGAAAAAGAGAGAGATCTCCAATAAATATAGGCAGCATGGAGTAAATGAGGTGCTCGAGGAGTATAAAGAATGTATAAAGAATCTTAAGAAAGAAATTAGAAAAGCTAAAAGAAGAAACAAGGTTGCTTTGGCAAGTAAGGTGAAAATAAATCCAAAGGGTTTCTACAGTTATATTAATAGCAAAAAGGATAGTGAGGGATAAAATTGGTCCCTTAGAGAATGAGAGTGGACAGCTATGTGTGGAACCAAAAGAGATGGGGGAGATTTTGAACAATTTCTTTTCTTTGGTATTCACTAAAGAGAAGGATATTGAATTGTGTAAGGTAAGGGAAACAAGTAGGGAAGTTATGGAAACTGTGATGATTAAAGAGGAGGAAGTGCTGGTGCTCTTAAGGGATATAAAAGTGGATAAATCTCTGGGTCCTGACAGGATATTCCTTAGGACCTTGAGGGAAGTTAGTGTAGAAATAGCAGGGGCTCTGACAGAAATATTTAAAATGTCATTAGAAACGGGGATATAAAGGCTTGTTTACTAAGTGGTCACCATTATCTTTGTCTCTGATAGGTAGGATTAATGCTATTAAGATGGTTATTTTACCTAAATTTTTATATATTTTTCAAGCGGTACCAATTTTTATTCCGAAATCCTTTTTTACTAATGTTGATTCAAAAATTTCCTCATATATATGGCAGAATAAAAATCCCAGGTTAGGTAAAATATACTTACAGAAGACAAGGAAGGATGGTGGGTTGGCATTACCCAATTTCAGATTTTACTATTGGGCAGTTAATATTAGATATTTGATATGTTGGTTGAAAGAATGGGATGGTCCTTTTGGCCCTCATTGGGTGAGTTTGGAAACTAAATCGGTATCTGCTTATGCTCTGGGTTCTATTTTAGGGACATCTCTCCCTTTTGCTCTTTCTAAATTGCCGAATCGAATCGACAACCCAATAGTTAAATATACCTTACGTATATGGTTTCAATTTCGGAAATTTTTCGGGTTGACTCAATTCGTGTTAAATAGTCCTATTGTATCTAATTGTTTTTTCCACCCCTCAATTATAGATCAAGCTTTTTTGGCTTGGAAAACTAAGGGATTATTAAGATTTTCTGACTTATTTTTGGACAACTGTTTTATGTCTTTTGAGCAATTAGCAAATAAATATAATTTGCCTAGATTTCATTTTTTTTAGATACTTACAGGTTAGGCATTTTTTAAGTACGGTACTTCCTTCATTCCCAAATTTTGTGTCTTCAGATATTTTGGAGAGTTTGTTTGAATTAAACCCTTTTCAAAAAGGGCTTATATCAAAACTTTATAATATAATTATGAAGATACGTTCAGTGCCCTTTGATAAGACCAAAAATGATTGGGAAAGAGAGCTTAATCTTATTATTCCTATTGAGAATTGGGATAGAATTCTTCAATTAGTTAATACATCATCTATATGTGCCAAACATTCATTAATACAATTTAAGGTTGTGCATAGGGCCCATATGTCCAAGGATAAATTAGCTCATTTTTATTCACATATAAACCCTATTTGTGACAGATGTCAATCAGAAATCGCGTCTTTAACTCATATGTTTTGGTCATGTCCGATTTTGGAAAAATATTGGAAAGATATTTTTGATATTATTTCGGCGGTACTGAACATTGATTTACAACCCCATCCTATTACCGCAATTTTTGGTTTACCGATGATGGGCTCACTTCACTTATCTCCTTCCGCCTGTCGAATGATTGCTTTTCTCACTTTGATGGCTAGAAGATCTATTTTGTTGAATTGGAAGGAAATTAATCCTCCCACGGTATTTCATTGGCTTTCTCAAACTATGTTATGTCTAAATTTAGAAAAAATTAGAAGTGCTGTATTTGATACTTCTATTAAATTTGAAAAGATATGGAGACCATTTATTCAATATTTTCATATGATGTAATGGCCCTGTGCCAGGCTTATTGGTTTTTTCAGCTTTAATCGTATGTATGTTGAGAGGATCGGAGTTGATGACATTGATGTTTATGTATGCTTGTGAGATATTATGAACAGCCCTTTTTTTTCTTCTCTTTTTTTTAGTTTTTTTTTAGTTTTTTCTTCCTTTTTTGTTTTTTTTTCTTAGATATTAGATTAGTAGATTAGTTAACTTTCATATATAGATTTATTTTTTTTTCTCTTTTTTTATATTATATATTATGGAATATCTAGACTTACCTTGTTCATATATATACTATATGGTTTATGTTTGGGAAAGCTTACTTATACTGTATTCATTGTTTATGTATTCCTTCATGTGTAATGGGAGTTTATATGTTTGTAATCCATTATTAATATTTTAATTGTATTTTGTTCATAATATTTTTAATACTAATAAAAAGATTAAAAGAGAGAGAGAGAAACGGGGATGGTGCCAGAGAATTGGCATAAAGCTCATGTAGTTCCATTGTTTAAGAGTAAGCCTAGCAATTATAGGCCTGTCAGTTTGACGTCAGTGGTGGGTAAATTAATGGAAAGTATTCTTAGAGATGGTATATATAATTATCTGCATAGACAGGGTCTGATTAGGAACAGTCAACATGGATTTGTGTGTGGAAGGTCATGTTTGACAAATCTTATTGAATTTTTGAAGAGGTTACTAGGAAAGTTGACGAGGGTAAAGCAGTGGATGTTGTCTATATGGACTTCAGTAAGGCCTTTGACAAGGTTCCACACGGAAGGTTCAATCTTTAGGTATTAATATTGAAGTAGTAAAATGGATTCTACAATGGCTGGATGGGAGATGCCAGAGAGCAGTGGTGGATAACTGTTTGTCAGGATGGAGACTGGTGACTAGTGGTGTGCTTCAGGGATCTGTACTGGGTCCAATGTTGTTTGTCATATACATTAATGTTCTGGATGATGGGGTGATAAATTGGATTAGTAAATATGCAAATGATACTAAAATAGGTGACGTGTAGATAATGAAGTAGGTTTTCAAAGCTTGCAGAGAGATTTAGGCCAGTTAGAAGAGTGGGCTGAAAGATGGCAGATGGAGTTTAATGCTGATAAGTGTGAGGTGCTACATTTTGGTAGGAATAATCAAAATAGGACATACATGGTGAACGGTAGGTCATTGAAGAATGCAGTAGAGCAGTGTGATCTAGAAATAATGGTGCATGGTTCCCTGAAGGTGGAATCTCATGTGGATAGGGTGGTGAAGAAAGTTTTTGGTATGCTGGCCTTTATAAATCAGAGCATTGAGTATAGGAGTTGGGATGTAATGTTAAAATTGTACAAACGCATTGGTCAGGCCAAATTTGGAGTACTGTGTACAATTCTGGTCACCAAATTATAAGAATGATGTCAACAAAATAGAGAGAGTACAGAGGAGATTTACTAGAATGATACCTGGGTTTCAGCACCTAAGTTGCAAAGAAAGGTTGAACAAGTTAGGTCTTTATTCTTTAGAGCATAGATGGTTGAGGGGGGACTTGATAGACATATTTAAAATTATGAGGAAGATGGATAGAGTTGACATGGATAGGCTTTTTCCATTGAGAGTAGGGGAGATTCAAACAAAAGGACATGAGTTGAGAGTTAGGGGACAAAAGTTTAGGGGTAACACGAGGTGGAACTTCTTTACTCAGAGAGTGGTAGCTGTGTGGAATGAGCTTCCAGTAGAAGTGGTAGAGGCAGGTTCGATATTGTCATTTTTAAAAAAAATTGGATAGGTATATGGACAGGAAAGGAATGGAGGGTTATGGACTGAGTGCAGGTCAGTGGGACTAGGTGAGAGTAAGTGTTCGGCATGGACTAGAAGGGCCGAGATGACCTGTTTCTATGCTGTAATTGTTATATGGTTATATGGTTATATTAATCTTGCATTGTAACTTAACCTTCAAATTAAATCAGAGTCTGCTTGTAGACTGTTGTTCTGCTCCACTTCTGAAAAACTACCTTGTTTTTGTTTTTTACAACCATAATTATTCAATGTTCAAGGAGAGAGAGGGTTATTATTATTCCTCCTTGAATTTCTTTAATAGAGGGGTTGCTCTTAAAATTAGTTCACTTTTTTAACCAAGAGAACACTAGTTAAAAATGGTGTTCTCCGGGAATTGTCTGGCAATGATAGTTCTAAGAATTATCTAGGTTTATGTTAGTAGTCTTTTATTCCAACTTCTCTCTGTGGAACTTCCCTCAAAGCATGGAGTTAAATATGACTATTGTCCATTTAATGTAGTCTTTCTTGGGCTAAGTTGGCTCATTGACACAATAGTGCTTCTTGGTCCACAAGCAGTTATGTTCCAGGGAGGACTAGTATATAGTGTACAGATGAATGAAGGGATTTTTGATGTCTATGTGTGTAAATGCTAATATGCAACACCAGTTCTTCACTACATTTAGCATTTTACTCTGAAATCTCCAAAGAACCACTTTTTCCAATTAGAGCTGCATACCTTGACAAATTAGAAAAAAAAGGTTATTTTTACCAGTAGACAGATAGTGGTCATTACTAAGCAACTGAGGGAGTTTGTGTGTCAGGTATTTTCATTCCGTGAATACTTGCACTCCGCATGTTCCTTTCTAATATTTTGCCAAACACTGAAAGAACTAATCCTCTGATATAGTAGTTGTTCTATACAACTTTTGAACAGTTTTTTGAATTTTCTTTGGAATTTCACCAAGCACTGGGATTGATTGATGCCTAGGGCCAAGGGTAGTTTCATGAGTTGGAAATTGGAGGTCACTTGATGGCAACAACTGAGTTGTGAATGAATGGTGAGCCTAGTGTACAGTTCTGGTCACTGAATTATAGGAAAGATATCAACAAAATAGAGAAAGTGCAGAGAAGATTTACTCAAATGTTATCTGGGTTTCAGCACCTAAGTTACAGAGAAAGGTTGAACAAGTCAGGTCTTTATTCTTTGGAGCGTAGAAGGTTGAGGGGGTCTTGATACAGGTATTTAAAATTATGAGGGGGATAGATAGAGTTGATGTGGATAGGCTTTTTTCCATTGAGAGTAGGGGAGATTCAAACAAGAGGACATGATTTGAGAGTTGGGGGAAAAAGTTTAGGGGTAACACGAGGGGGAATTTCTTTACTCAGAGAGTGGTAGCTGTGTGGAACAAGCTTCCAGTAGAAGTGGTAGAGGCAGGTTCGGTATTGTCATTTAAAGTAAAATTGGATAGGTATATGGACAGGAAAGGAATGGAGGGTTATGGGCTGAGTGCAGGTCAGTGGGACTAGGTGAGAGTAAATGTTCGGCATGGACTAGAAGGGCCGAGATAGCCTGTTTTTGTGCTGTAATTGTTGTATGGTTATATGGTTATATATATAAAATTAAATTAAATAAGTAGTGCCAAAGTGTGCAATAATAGTGAAGTAGTAGATAGATAGATAGATATTTTATTCATCCCCATGGGGAAATTCAACATTTCTTCCAATGTCCCATACACTTATTGTAGCAAAACTAATTACAAACAATACTTAACTCAGTATAAATATGATATGCATCTAAAATCACCTTCTCAAAAAGCATTAATAAATAGCTTTTAAAAAGTTCTTAAATAGTTTACTAAAATACATTGAATGGTATTTTGTCCTAACCCCGGCACTTTAACATATCTTACCCCTGGCGGTTGAATTGTAAAGCCGAATGGCATTGGGGAGTAATGATCTCTTCATCCTGTCTGAGGAGCATTGCATCGATAGCAACCTGCCGCTGAAGCTGCTTCTCTGTCTCTGGATGGTGCTATGCAGAGGATGTTCAGGGTTTTCCATGATTGACCATAGCCTACTCAGTGCCCTTTGCTCTGCTACCGATGTCATACTCTCCAGTTCTGTGCCCACGACAGAGCCCACCTTCCTTACCAGCTTATTAAGACGTGAGGCATCCCTCTTCTTAATGCTGCCTCCCCAACACGCCACCACAAAGAAGAGGGCGCTCTCCACAACTGACCTATAGAACATCTTCAGCATCTCACTACAAACATTGAATGATGCATGGGTTCATTGTCCATTCAGAAACCTGATGGTGGAGGGGAAAAACTAAAATGCTGAGTGTGTGTCTTCAGGCTCCTGTACCCCCTCCTTGATAGTAGCAATGAGAAGAGGTCATATACTGGATGATGGGGGTCCTTAATGATGTATTGAGGCACACCTTTTGAAGATGTGCTTGATGTTGGGGAGGCTGGTGTAATATATTCGATTTTGTAAAACATTGAATGAATGTCTGTCAGGTCAATGACAACTTAACTCTTTCTGATCTTGTAGTAAGCCCAAGGAATATTGTGTGTCCGGGCATGAGTGAATGAGGTAACAACAAGTAACCATTAAAATGTCTCATTGATTTATAAGGACTGTGTTAATGGACACAGTGTATGTTTGAAAAAAAACAAGTCTGTATTAATGACATGAGAACAGAAGTTTAAAGAGTTTGTCTGTCTCATGGTTACACTGTGCATGTGAAACTTGTGGATATATTGAGCTGTTTTTTGTATTTTCTTTGGGATTTCACCAAGCACTGAGATTGATTGATGCCTAGGGCCAAGGGTAGTTTCATGAGTTGGAAATTGGAGGTCCCTTGATGGCAACAACTGAGTTGTGAATGAATGGTGAGCCTAGCAATCTTTCTGACTTACTATGTAGTCTTTTGTATGGTTTATTTATGTTATGTATTTTATGATAATAAATTGGGCTTAAGTTACTTCGTTGTGCTTGTACACATATTGGCACATCTCCATGGCACTTGAATAGTTAGTTCTTATTAACCCACCCATTACAGTTAGTGCTCATGATGGAGATCGGTGAGTTTGCAACTTTCTACAGCTTTTTCTGATCTTCTGCATTGGCCCCTCCATATCAGATGGTGATGCAACCAGTTAGGAAGCTCTCCATGGTACATCTGTAGAAGTTCGCAAGAGCCTTTGGTGATGTAACAAGTCTCCTGAAACTCCTAATGAAGTATAGCTTCTGGCATGCCTTGTTTGTAATTGTGTCAGTATTTTGGGCCCAGGATAGATCTTCAGAGACACTGGCACCCAGGAACTTGAAACTGCTGACCCCTCGAAGAGGACTGAATTGTGTTCCCTCGACTTATTTTTGCTGCTGTACATAATCAGTTCCTAGGTCCTATTGACATTGAATGCAAGGTTGTTGTTGCAACACCACTCAACCAGTTGGTCTATCTCACACCTGTCTGGGGACTCATCGGCATCTGAAATACAACCAACAATAGTTGTGCCAGTGGCTAATTTATGGATGGTGTTTGAGCAGTTTTTACACACTAGTTTCAGTGCCCTATCAGGGCCTAACACTTTGCAAGGGTTCTGTTATCGGCCTCTGAGATGAAGATCACAGCATCACCAGATGTTGCAGGGATTCGCACAGGTGTATCTGTCACCAGGTTCGGATATGGCCCAAGTGTGGAGCGAGAGACACTGAGGCAGGTTGATAGTTCACAGACTTTAATGCAAACTGAGTTAGAGGGAAAAGAAAACAATAAACACTAGGCCAAAGAGGGCTGTTAACTAAAACTCTCAAACAGGAAACAAAGCTTATACTGCTGCTGAAAGGAATAACTAAGTATAAAATAAATACCGCTAGTCTTCAGAGTCAGTTGACTCGACAGTCCAATTTCTCAGGCAAGGTCGAATGCAAGCAGGCAGCGAAGCATTGCTGTGCTGCGTTCAAGTCTTGACAAGTACTACAATGGAAAGGATGGAGTTAAATATTATCACAATGAAATGATAATTAGCTGACATGTACATATTCACAAGTGCAATTTCCATATCTGCTGCGTGCTGAATCCGTGGATGTGACATATTCTCCTTATTCTCCCATTGAGCTCACCTGGTAGTGAAGCATTACAGCCACTCATGATGTAATGGCCTGCAAGCCCTGCTAGAGTGGACATGTATCTGATTATGTTTAGACTAAGGGTGAAAAGACTCAGCAGACATATGTCCTCCTTCACACATAGAGTGGTAAGTACCTGACAGAGCGGTTGAAGCATTTAGCACGTGTTCAGAAAGGTACTTGAATTACCAAGGCACAGAAGGCTATGGACCAAGTGCTGGGAAATGTGATTAATATAGAAGTGTGCATAGACTAGTTGGGCTAAATGGGCTATATCAGCACTGTATGATTCTATTATTCCTATTAGCTTGCTGCTCACTTAAAGATAAATTGTCCATGTTATTCATCATCTATATTAATGATTTGGATGAAAATGCTCGTAATTGGTATAGTTAGTAAATTCACAGATGGCAGTAAAATTGATGGTCTACCGGACATTGATAACGATTATCTAAGATTATAACAGGATCTAGATCAACTAAGAAAATGGGCCCAGGAATGTCAAATGGAATGCAATGGTAAGTTAAATTCGGGCAGAATATGCACAGTGAATGGTAGGGTCCTGGAGAATGTTGTAGAACTGGGAGACCAAGTAAAGCATGTACATAGTATGTTGAATGTGGTCATAAAGGCAGGCAGGGTAGTACACAAAGGCCCCCTTAGAGAATTGTGTGCAGATCAGGTCAGCTAACTGTAAGAAGGATGTTAATAAGCTGGAAAGTGTGCAAGAAAATTCAGAAGGATTTTGCTCGGGCTAAAGTGCTTGAGCTGTGAGAGATGAGATAGACTAGGGCTTTTTTCCTTGGGTTATATGAGGCTGAGGGGTGACCTTATAGAGAAAGAAACAGGTTATGTGTATGGCAACAGTGTTCTGCCTGCAGTGGGGGAATCTAGAATCTAGCAGAGATTTAAGTCAAGAGGGGAAAATTTAAAGAGGACCTGAAGGGCACCTTTTTCATACAGAGAGTGATGAATAAATCAAATGAGTTGCCAGGAAAAATAATAGAGGAGGGTACAATTACGACATTTAATTTTCATTTAGACAAGTACATGGCGAGCAAAGGTTCTGATATGCAACTTGGTCGGATGAGTTGGGCCTAAGGCCCTGTTTTCATGTTATATAACTATCTGAATCTGTTTAAAGTAAGTCCAACCTTGATATTAAGACATTTGGCACTGTGAACATGTGTTAATTTACTGGCTGGTGTTATTTAAAGATCAGTGTCATTTGGCTGATCATTCACAATCAGCATATGTAAATTTTGACCAACATTATGTTCACACTATGACCAAAGTCTATAAAGAGAAGTTCAAAAGGCATAAACTATTGCCTTGAAATGTTATTAGGTTAGTTTGCCTTAGTCTGTTACTTAGCTCAGCTTTCACTAAAAAGAAACATTGTTAAAAAAGTTCAGGAAATGACAACCAGCTAACTGTGACCTAACAATGTGAGATGCATTAAATTAATATTCTTTGTAGAACTTCACCTCGGGCTGAACACATTAAATTGTCATTCAGACAGAGATAATGGCACACAAGAACTGGTAGGAGAGATCAGGCAGTATCTTTTCATTATCAGGGTATCTCTCTCATATCCACCATTTATCTTCACAAGCGTTACTATCCTTGTTTGGAATGCCTACTTTTGTAGCTGTTTCCTAAAAGATTATTGAATAAAAATAGAAATAATAGTTTGCAAAGTGCTATGATAAATCAACAGGGCAAACAGTGTGGTAATGAGCCCCACTATTGAAAAACAATCTTCCACAAAAACAATGAAAGAAATTGTCCTTTTAATTACAAATTTGGCGTCAACAAGGGAAAAACTGACAAAGCTGATGATTTTTCAGTATACAGAGCTTGAAAGAACATGATATTTTCTTCAATGTTTATATGTTGATATCTAAGTTAGCTCTTTGGTTGCCTTTAATAACCAAAATGTCTGAAAAGACAATTGACGATTTGAGCATCACTAGGGATAATCTGAAGCAACTTTTTCAGAACAAAGTGTGAAATGAACTTTGGGATTATTGCACTGTCAGATTGTTAAGGTGGAAAGGGAAAATAAGGAGTAGTGTTGCCCTCTTGAATGGATGGAAAGACTTGAATGAACGATTTAATTTTCTCCCCACATCCAATATGCTGTGTGAAGTTTGTTCTGCAGACAATATCACTAAAATTGGTTGGCTGGTCATTTTTGTATTATCATTAGTGGCAGCTTGCAGTGCATCAATTGGCACATATATTTGCTATCTGCCAAAACAGGCTTCACTGAAAGGAGCATTGGTATCACCAGATGCTTAAAAAGGAACAATATAAATCCAAGATTAAAAAACAAATTCCTTAATGAAATATGCAATTGTTTCCACGTTGCATAATCCACTGCCAATGGCTGATTTTATTTTTGATATTGCAACAGAAAATGCACCCCTTTTTTGCAATAAGAGATTTGAATTGCATTTCTCCGAAAACCCTGATAACTGCAAAACTTTCCAGGTTGGTTTCTAGTTTTCCAAGAGAGGTACTGTATATGTGGTTTGAAGCTATGTTCGCCAGCTGAAAAGATAAGTTTTGAACTGGCATAAAAAAAGTGACAGTTCCAAGGTCAATATAGAGACTCAGAATCTGGTTCAATGTCACTGATATATGGCATGAAATGTGTTATTTTGCAGTTTTGCAGCAGCGATACAGTGCAATACAAAAAAACCTATCAATTGCAAGAAAAAATATATTTAAAATAAATTAATTAGTTCACATATAGAGCAGAAATAATGAAGTAGTGTAATGGGTTCGTTGTCGGTTCAGAGATCTGATGGCAGAGGGGAATGAGCTATTCTTAAAATGCTGAGTGTGCGTCTTTAGACTTCTGTACCTTCTTTCTAATTGTGTTAAGGATGTGGTGATGGGGGTCCTTAAAGATAGATGCCACCTTTTTGAAGCATCACCTTTTGAAGATGTAATTGAGGTGGTTAATGCCCATGATGGAGCTGGCTGTGTTTGCAACGCTCTGTAGATTTTTCTGATCCTGTGCAGTGGCCTGTCAATACAGTTAGAATGCTTTTTATGGCATGTCTGTGGAAAGTTTAGACTAGTACATATATTAAGCAAAAGCATTGTGAAGCACAAAATTCACGTGTGCATTCAGCCTGATTTTCAAACTGAGGAGAAGCAGTTGTCAGTCTGTAATGCAGTTTAATGACACATTCCCTTTTCCAGAGAGTGAGCAGAAAGCATTGATTCTACAGTGTACAAAATGGTGGATCTGCTGTGGAAGTGGCAAGTGATGTTGGACATGAGAAATATTGGAACTAGAATTGGTTTATTATTGGCACGTGTATCAAGATAGAGTAAGAAGCTTGCCTTGCATATTGTTCATACAGATCAAATCGTCACACAGTGCAGTGAGACAGAACAGGGTAAAAAAAGAGCAATAAACTGCAACCACTACAGAGAATGTGTAGTGCAGGTAAGGTGCAAGACCATGACCAGGTAGATTGTGAGGTCATCATACTACAGAACCACTTAATAGTCTTATAACAGTGGAGGAGAATCTCTCTCTGATACTGATGGTATTCACTTTCAGACTTTGTTATCAATTGCCTGATGGAAGAGGAAAGAAAAAAGAATATCTGGTGTGGATGAGATCTTTGATTAGGCTGGTTGCTTTATCCATACAGCAAGAAGTATAGACAGATTTTCTATGATGTACCAGTTGTTTCTACAACTCGCTGCAGTTTCTTGTGGTTATGCGTAGAACAGTTACCATACAAGCCTTGATGAATCCAGATAGGAAGCTTTCTATGGTGCATCCATAAAAATTGGTAAGGATCAATGGGACATGACAAACTTCATTAGTCTCTCCTGAGGTAGGAGAAATGATGGTGAGCACTCCTGGCTGTGGTGTATTCATGGCTGGACCAGGACAGGCTATTAGTGATATTCACACCTCAGAACGTGAAGCTCTCAGCTCTCTCAACCTCAACACCCTGTATGTAGACAGGAGCATGTGCACTGCATCCCTTCCTGAAATCAATGGACAGCTGTTTTTTTTGACATTGCGGGAAAGATTTTGTCATGACGGTACGTTACAAAACTATCTCTTTCTGCAATCTGACGTATTGGTTTTTTATGATATGGCCCACCATGGCGGCATTATCTGCAAACTTGCAAATGGAGTTAGAACAGTATCAGGCCATGCATCCACCATAAAAATAGGACATTTACCTAGTTCCATCACTAGTTTGCTGCTCTCCACTAGATAGTTTTTATTTACTTTCTAGTGTATTGAGTGATACACGTACCTATGTAAATAAAGTACAAATATATATATGTATTGTTCCTCTTTCCAATGTAACCTCCTCAGTTGATTTTGATGAAAAATAGAATATAGAAGAGCACAGCACAGGAACAGGCCCTTTTCAGCCCACAACGTTATGCCAATTCAATTAAATTAGTATTCAAATGGCCAACTAAACTAATCTCTTCTGACTACACAATGTCCATATCCTTCCACTTCCCTCACCTTCATGCGCCTATCTAAACTTCTCTTAAAAGTCTCTAGTGTTTCTGCTTCTACCACCACTGCAGGCAATGCATTCCAGGCCCCCTCCATTCTCTTTTAAAAAAACTTGCTGCTCACATCTCCTTTGCAATTACCCCCTCTCACCTTAAATCAGAATCAGATTTAATACCTGTGGTGAACTACATATACCTGTCTGGACACGCCCCCTGATGACTGCTCCTGTTGCTCCTCCCACAGACCCCTGTATAAAGGTGATGGAGGTCTGAGCCCGAACTCTCAGTCTCCAGGATGTAGTATGGTGGTCACTCACTGCTTGTTCCTTCTTCCAGTCAATAAAAGCCGATACCTCGCTTTTACGTCTCAGAGTGAGTTATTGATGGTCCATCAATTTTATTGACTGGAAGTTTTAAAACATGGAAAGTGTTTTACGTCCGGAAAGATTGGATTTGGACCCCCAAGACCCAGAAGCAGCTCTTGCCTTTGAACTCTGGCTTGCATGCTTCCAATCATACTTGGAGGAGGTTAGTGCAACTGAACCCGCTGTTATGCATCGAATTCTCCTCTCGAGGGTCACCCCAAAAGTTTATTCACTTATCAGGGACCTGTCGACCTACGAAGGGGCACTGGACGCCCTCAAAAGACAGTACCTGCGGCCGGTGAACGCCGTCTACGCAAGACATCGTTTAGCTACCCGACGACAGCGGCCTGGAGAATCGAGCGCCCAATTTCTCCGAGCCCTACAGACACTCGTCCGAACTTGTGATTGCAAAACACTCACGGCGGAACAGCATGCGGAGCTGCTAGTACACGACGCCTTTGTGACAGGAATGAGGTCAGTGTACATACGGCAACGGCTGCTGGAAAATGCCGATTTTACCTTTCGTTCAGCGATCGAGACGGCCGACACCCTGGAGGCTGCTCTGCACAACGCTGACGCTGTCCAGTTGCGCGATTCCCCGCCGGTTCCGTGGACACCTCAGACCCCGCCGCTGCCGGCAAAAGGTTCACCTTGCTGACCGACCAGCACTCGGTTGCGTTCATGTTCAGCAACCAACAGCAGGGCAAAATCAAAAATGATAAAATTTTGCGGTGGAGAATAGAACTCTCCACCTACAACTATGATATCCTGTACTGGCCTGGCAGACTCAATGAGCCCCCTGATTCCCTATCCCGGGGAACGTGTGCTAGTGCACAGCTCGACCAGCTATACGCCCTTCATGCACATCTTTGCCATCCGGGGGTCACCTGATTTTACTATTTCGTGAAAGCCCGGAACCTGCCGTACTCCCTGGAGGACATCAGGACGATGACCAGGGACTGTCAAATCTGCGCTGAGTGCAAACCGCACTTCTACCGTCCTGAAACGGCGCAACTTGTCAAGGCCACCCACCCTTTTGAGCGACTGAGTGTTGACTTTAAGGGCCCCCTTCCCTCCACCGACTGCAATGTCTATTTTCTCAATATTATCGACGAGTACTCGCGGTTCCCCTTTGCCATCCCCTGCCCCGACACCACTACCACGTCCGTCATAAAAGCCCTGCGCCAGCTCTTCACTCTGTTCGGATATCCCTGCTATATCCACAGTGATAGAGGGTCCTCCTTTATGAGTGACGAGTTGCGCCGGTACCTGCTAGCTAGGGGCATTGCTACTAGTCGGACCACAAGTTATAATCCCCAGGGAAATGGACAGGTGGAGAGGGAGAATGCCACAGTGTGGAAGGCCACACTTTTAGCCCTTAAGTCAAAAGGGTTGCCGGTCTCTTGATGGCAGGAGGTCCTCCCTGAGGCACTCCACTCTATCCGCTCCCTGTTATATACGTCCACCAATGCCACCCCTCACGAGCACCTATTCTCTTTTCCCAGGAAGTCTGTCACTGGGACCACCCTACCAGTTTGGCTGACGTCCCCAGGGCCAGTGCTGCTCCGGAAACATGTGAGGAGCAATAAATACTCCCCGCTGGTCGAGAGGGTTCACCTTCTACATGCGAACCCCCAGTATGCCTACGTGGTCTTACCTGATGGGCGGGAGGACACGGTCTCCGTCCGCGACCTGGCGCTCGCAGGAGCAGCAGACCACTATCCCGAACACTCCACGGTAACTAAGAACCCTGTACCCGAGGTGACACCGTGCACACCAAGCCCTACACTGACCCCTCACAACACTCATATACCTGGAGTCTCGTACGCGTATATTCCAGGCGCCTCGCACACGCGTGAGGGATCACTGATGCCTAGTGGGCTGACACCTCCAGTTAGGCCGGAACCAGCACAACCTCCGTCTCCGGTGCAAGCACCACCGGCACCTGTGCAATCACCACCACCGTCATCTGTGCAATCACAGCCGGTGCTACGTAGATCGCAGTGACAGATTCGACCACCTGATAGACTTAACCTGTAAATATACTTGTCAGGAAGTTTGCCATATGGGGACTCTTTTTAAAACAAAGGGGGGGTGAATGTGGTGAACTACATATACCTGTCTGGACACGCCCCCTGATGACTGCTCCTGTGGCTCCTCCCACAATCCCCTGTATAAAGGTGATGGAGGTCTGAGCCCGGCCTCTCAGTCTCCAGGATGTAGTATGGTGGTCACTCACTCCTTGTTCCTTCTTCCAGTCAATAAAAGCCGATACCTCGCTTTTACGTCTCAGAGTGAGTTATTGATGGTGCATCAATACCACCGCTATATGTCATGAATTTGTTAAACTTAGGCAGCAGTACAATGAAATACATGAAAAATAAGTATGGAGAAAATAAAACTGAGTTACATTAAGTATATATATATGTTTAGTAAATAGTTTAGTTAAAATAAGTAGTGCAAAATAGCAGAAATAAAAAAAGTAGTGAAGTATTGTTCATGGGTTTATTGTCCAGTTAGAAATCGGATGGCAGAGGGGAAGAAGCTGTTCCTGAATCGCTGAATCTGTGCCTGCAGGCTTCTGTGCCTCCTTCCCGCTGGTAACATTGTAAAGAGAGAATGTCTTGTGTGATGGGGTTCCTTAATGAGGGGGCCGCCTTCCTAAGGCAATCCTCCTTGAAGATGTCTTGGATATTATGGAGGGTGGTACCCATGATAGAGCTGACTGATTTTACAGGTTTCTGCAACTTATTTCGATCTCGTGCAGTGGCCCATCCCCCATGCCAGGCAGTGATGCAGCCAGTCAGAATGCTTTCTACAGCACATTTTGCAGACATTATTAAGTGTCTTAATTGGCAAACCAAATCTCCTCAATCTCCTAATGAAATACAGCCACTGTCTTGCCTTCTTTATAGCTGCATCAATATGTTGCATCCAGGTCAGTTCTTCAGAGACATTGACACCCAGGAACCTAAAATTGCTCACTCTCTCCACTTCTGATCCCTCTACATGGATTGGTTTGTGTTCCCTCATCTCACACTTCCTGAAGTCCACAATCAGCTCTTTGGTCTTGCTGACGTTGAGTGCAAGGTTGTTGTTACGACACCAATCAGCTGACTGGTACATACTGCTCCTGTATGCCCTTTAAATGCATACCCTCTGGTATTAGACATTTCAATCTTCAGAAAACATATATTGTCTGTCTACTCTGTCTATGCCTCTCATAATCTTGTAAACCTCTGTTAGATCTCCCCTCAGCCTCCACTGCTTCAGAGAGGACATTCTAAGTTTGTCCAACCTCTTGTTATGCCCTCTAATCCAAGCAACATCTTGGTGAATCTCTTCTGCACCCTCTCCGAAGCCTCGACATCCTTCCTATAATGGGGTGACTAGAACTGTGTGCAATACTCCAGATGCAGCCTCATTAGTTTGATAAAGCTGCAACAAGACCTCCTGATTCCTGAGCTCAATGCCTTGACTGATAAATGCAAACATACCATATGCTTTCTTAACCATCCTATCAACACATGTAACTGCTGTGAGAGAGCAATGAAGAGGCCCCAAGGTCCCTCTGCTCACCAACGCAATTAGGCATCTTGCCCTTAATAATGAACTTCACTTTGCACCTGAGCTACCGAGGTACAATACTTCATCTACCATTTCTCCCTTCATGTCAGCAACTGATCTATATTCCATTTCATTCTTTGCCAATCATCTGTACTATCCAAATACCACCTATCTGTATATCATCTGAAAACTTACCAATCCACCCATCTACATTTTCAATCAGGTTATTTATATACATCACAAACAGCAGAGGTCTCAGTACAGATACCTGCGGAACACCTCTAAACACAAACCTCCAACTCGATTAAGTCCCTTTGACCACAAGCCTCTGACTTCTGTAGGCAATCCAATTCTGAATCCTAATGGCCAATTCACTAAGGATCTCATACAGGTAATATTTCTTCCTCTTCAGTTGTGGACTCATTTAAATGCAATGACCTGTACCATATGGTAGACTAATGAGAACTTCTCTTTGGCATGTCTTAACACAATTTGTTTAGTGTACTTGACATCAAAACTACATTTTGATGAACCTGAAGTCATGGAGCCTTAATAATACGGAAGTTAAGGGGAATTAAAGAGAAAATCCTTCACTAACTGAAGTTCCAAATAGGAAGTTGCATTGCTAGAGGCTCACAAATATTTTTAGCAATATAGAAAATAGGTGCAGGAGTAGGCCATTCGGCCCTTCGAGCCTGCACCACCATTCAGTATGATCATGGCTGATCATTCAACTCAGAACCCTGTACCTGCTTTCTCTCCATACCCCCTGATCCCTTTAGCCACAAGGGCCATATCTAACTTTTTGTTACCCTTCTCTATGGTACTATTCTAGAATAAATGATCTCCTGCTGCTTCATTAAATTTTATCTTTTTGTTGTAAGATTAGAGGCGGTAAGTCTGCTAATAATAATGCAGTACAGTATTCAACTCCATTTACAACTCTTCAAATAATAAATAACACTTTGTTTTCTATAGAACAAGACCTAGACAACATTCAGGTATAGGCAAGTGAAATCTGTACCTCACAAAGGCTAAGATATAACCCTCTCTAACATAAGAGATTCCAAGAATTTGTTTTGATATTTAATTGCATTACCATTTGCAATTTCCTACCAATGCATTCTGGCTGCATTGTTGGCTAAAATCATCTGCCCAAACACATTTTATCACAATTGCAAATCAGAGGCTAGGCATTATGTGGTGAGTAACTCACCTCTCAACTCTTCAGCCTTCAGGGTACCTGTTAGCAAGGAGATGTAATGCTCACTATTTGTGTAGATGAATCCAACTCCAACAACACTATCCAGGACGAAACAGCCAATACTTCAGCACCCAACACATCCTAAAAAATCACCCCTTCTATCACCAATGTTAGTGGCTATAATGTGTAGCACTTATAAAATGTATGGACTTCATCAAATCACAAAGGAATCTGTGAAATTATCTCTCAAATATATGACCTTTTCCATACTGCTGGCATATCATCATCTCTAAGCTCATAGTAACATATTGTCCAAACAACATACCTCTGAGTAACATACTATTCTGACAAAATATAGAATTGTTATTTCTTCATTTTTATTGGCTTAAAATCCTGAAATTCCTAACCTAACAATGCTGTGGGTCCATCTTCACTAGAAGGCCTAGAGCACTTCAAGGTAGGTGTTCAACACCATCATCTTGATGGCAATTAGGAATGGCCAATAACTTCTGATCCTAGGTAAAATCGCCAATGTTCCAAGAAAAGGTGAACATAGAAACCTGAGTCCAAAAAAAAACATGAGAAAATTCCCTGTAGCTCTGGTCTGCCAGTATTTTCATCAAAATCAGCAGGATGTTGTTTGGGTGGAACAGCAAAGGTTGACACTCACAAATAATGTAAGTGGAATTTGAACGCTATAGTGGTGAGGTGGGAATAACAAATATTTCTAGGATAGGTTGAATGGTTATCTTCGGTTTAAGATGGCACTGGTGAAGCACATTGACTGCATCAGTGGCACACAAAACAAACCAAACCATGAACTACTTTATTAATCATACTTTTTCTGGTAAATGTTCAGTGCAAGCAATAGCCTTGAACTTCGCTTTCGGAGATAAGCTAATGAACTGGCTGTGAGACCAAGCATTTTTGTGGTATGAGTTTAAGTACTGGGCCAAATCTGAAAGGTTGGGTAAGGGCCAGATTGAGGTGGTTGTGTCCAGGCCTGAGAGCATAGGCTGAGGAGTAACCTGAGGTTTGGACAATTTAAGCACTAATCCAGATTGAAGATCTTAGGGTGTCGGGGTCGAAGGTAAGGGATGGGCCAGTTCAGCTCGGAGCTCCACGGGGTTTACTAATCTCTGCGTATGAACTGAGGCTGTGGCCTGCAACCAACAGGCTACTGGATCAGCTGAAGTGACGAGTGGCTTTGAAGCTCTGAACTTCAGTTGTTTGCTTACTTTTGTTGTTTGCACTTTGGGTGTTTGACAGTCTTTTTTAATGGATTCGATTGGGTTTCTTTGTTTTGTGGCTGCCTGTAAGCAGATAAATCTCAAGGTTGTATATAGTACACATACTTACATAATAAATGTACTTTTTTTTCCCCCTGTGATCATCTAGTGATTTTCTGATAATGTCTTCAGCTTTCCTGCACAAACTTCATTCTTTCCTATAATTTTCTTCATACAATTTAACACTTCCTCCTAATGATATTTTTATTGTAAAATCTCAATATACATCACTACAGAATTTTTCGTACTCTAGCTCTGTAATTGGCACTGATACTTTAATATCCACATCGTAATCTTTGTCACGCCACTGAGTTTAAATTCACCAAATTCATGCTTAATGCTCTTTCATGTTGATACTTCTATGCAGCCAGAGTGCCATGATTATGCGATCAATCATCACAAATAACATAATACCTTGGTTTAAGCATGATAACAGCATAGCATTAGCTGGCAAGACTTGATCTAACTCAATTGCAGCATTAGTGCCTCAGCCGAGTTCAATTTAACACAGCACAACAGAAACATTCAATTTCCAGGATTACAGTACATGGTTATCAAGGCTAACTTTTGTACTCTATATTGCAAGAGACTGCTGGTAAGCTTCCTGTGTTAATCCATCACTTGGGTGATGTTAGCTCAAAGACATATAACCTCTTTCATCATGGTGCATTTTAAATCTTGGCTCCTGCAGCAGTGCTGTCGTTCCACCTCTGGCTACTTTTTAGATGAGTCATCTATAATCCTCTTAGCTGCTTCATCAGCAGACCTTGCTTTACTTAGCTTCAAACAGCTTTGCATATGCTTAAAATGCATCACTGAGTTTCTTATGCATCTTTACTGAGATACAGTGTTTAGCTCTTGGATTACACTTCACATGCTGTGTGCACCAGTGATGAAACATTGCAGGGACCCTTGATTGCCTTGCGAGAAAAAGCGAATTATGGTGTAACTGACTTACACCATCATATATGCTTTTCCAAAATGTCCTCAGACTTCATTCTCCTGAACTAGTCTTGTCATAACTAGTGAGAGGGTCATTATTATGGCTCCACCCGCATTAAAATCATTGTCAATCACAATTTGCTTCATTTAATTTAGTTTTCACACTGTTGCCACTTACATTTAAAAATGATGGTGATTTATTATTCCAGATCAGCATGAAAAACAAAGAACCAAAATCCTTTTGAGCCACAAGAAGAGTTTCATTCAATCTTTACGAACTGAAGCAATTATCAGCAGCTTAATTCTTTTTCGATATTCCTTGAAAAATAAATTTATCTTCGCAGGGATCCATAGTGTATACATGATTTGCATAACAGGTTTGTCAAAGAAATGTGGAAATGCTACATATAGTATATACATATGTAAATGCTACATATAGTATACATAGTATAAGTAGTATATACATAAAAATTAAAGAATATTCTAATGTATGAATCATGCCAAAAATTGCTTGAAATGATTTTATTATACCAGAGTTTTTTTTCAATTATTCTGTAAGCAGTCTAAAGAATTCAACATTTTGCTGATGATTTAAGCAATGTTGGGTTTATTCATTTATACACTTTTTTGATTTCTCTCTCAATGGGTATAATGAGCCAGCTGTTTTAACACTGTCCATTTTAAATTGTTATTAATATTAAGAATTACTCCAATCAAATTTTGATTAACTAGTTAGCAACTATAATATGCAGCATAATATCAGAATCAGGTTTAATATCACTGGCATATATCGTGAAATTTGTTGACTTTGCGGCAGCAGTAGAATGATGAATTAGAAAAAATGAGTTACAGTAAATATGTATGTATGGTGGTGGCATCTGTCGGTCTTGAGAGACCATGGATCTGCGCCTGGAATTTCCAGGGCGCAGGCCTGGGCAGGGTTGTATGGGAGACCGGCAGTTGCCCAAGCTGCAGGCCTTCCCCTCTCCACACCACCGATGTTGTCCAAGGGAAGGGCACTAGGACCCAAGCAGCTTGGCACTGGTGTCGTCGCAGAGCAATGTGTTGTTAAGTGCCTTGCTCAAGGACACAAACACGTTGCCTCAGCTGAGGCTCGAACCAGAGACCTTCAGGTTACTAGTCTGATGCCTTGCCCACTAGGCCACGCACCAACACAAATATGTATGTATATTAAATAGTTAAATTAAAAGTAGTAGTGCAAGAACAGAAATAACAAAAGTAGTGAGGTTGTGTTCATGGGTTCATTGTCTATTTAGAAATCAGATGGCAGAGGGGAAGAAGCTGTTCCTGAATTGCCTCCTGTTCCTGTACTGTACCTCCTTCCTGATGGTAACAATGAGAAGAGGGCATGTCCTGGGTGATGGGGTTCCTTTGTGATGGAAGCTACCTTTCTGAGCCACTGCTCCTTGAAGATATCTTGGACACTACAGAGGCTAGTACCCATGATAGAGATGACTAATTTTACAACTCTTTGTAGCTTCTTATGGTGCTGTACAGTAGCACCCCCCACCCCCATACCAGACAGTGTTGCAGCCTGTCAGAATGTCAGTCATATGCCGGAGATGTTGATGCATGTAAATTTCATTGTAACTATGAACACATATACTTGTGAATATGACAACAAATTCAACTTTGACTTTAATATTCACCTTTAAAATGATGGTTGTCATCAGTAACTGAATCATTGATATTTGAACCTGTGATCTCAAATTTCAAAATCACAACTTAGCAAGCAAGAAAATCAATCTGACCAAAGGGCTTTACTTTAAAAATATGACTAGATCCCCAAGTGGCTTTGAGGAATCAGATCCAGGCCACACATTTTTGAATTATTTTGATTAACAATCTGCAATAGTTCTTTGGCATAACAAAATAATGAAAACCTAGCAGATGTGACATGTCTGCATATTGCTCTAAGTTTATGGATATTTCAGATAATTAAAGAAACTTCGCAATCCAATCACTCAATCTGGGTAGTGCTCTTATTATTTTGATTTGTTTTATGGATCTTGTGTTTTATAGAAGCAGAACTAGAGGGCTATGGGTAAGCCTAGTAATTTCTAAGGTTGGGACATGTTCGGCACAACTTTGTGGGCCAAAGGGCCTGTATTGTGCTGTAGGTTTTCTATGTTAACTAATATTTTTCCCCAGACTAAATCACAAAAGAAGCCAATTCTTATATTGCTGAGTAGGGCTTGTTAATGAAGCATTTTATTATTATACCAAAGAAATCACAATTGTTTGCAATAGGATCCATACTTTCACTACTAGTGTTTCTTTGTCGTGCCTGATATAATATATTTCAATGTGATCTATGGAGCTAAATTATACTTTTCATGGGTGGATAGATCAACTGAGTATTGTTGTCTAGTGTATGTCACCAGCTTCACAAATGCAGAAAAACCCGTGTCATTAAACTCTCTGAATATTCTAAGCATTGTCTTCAACTTCCTAACATTTTCCAAACTTCCTCACACTTCTCCTACTGTTCAAACTTCTGAAACTATCAAGGCAATGATATCCTTTTAACAATCTTTGCTGTCATTATCCTTAAAATGAGAATTCCAATTAAAATTGCTCATTCAGATGAAAACTTAATTAAAAGTTAACAAACCATGTTAATCTTTAAGGTTTCTCTACATTCCTGGATGCTTCCATTTGAAACCAAGAACAAGCACCATATAGTCATCCACTGAGAAATCTTTGAACATTAATAAGTAGTTAATAACTAACATTAAAAACCCACCTGTTCCATGATAATCATACTTTTTCAAGGACTTTATATGTGTGTGTAATTAACAGTGAGTAATATATTCCAATATTGGTAACATTGGTAATATCGGTGCACTCCTTCTGACCAATCTCCAAAAAATTTAGAATCAATTTACTTTGGTACCAAACTATAAGAACATAAGAACATAAGAGATAGGAGCAGGAGTAGGCCAATCAGCCCCTCAAGCCTGCTCCGCCATTCAACAAGATCATGGCTGATCCAATCTTAACTCTAGTTTTCACCGAATCCCACAAGGCAACAGTGCCAACCAACAGGGCACCATGCCGCCCATTTTATTTTATTATTCATCCTGCCCAAACCCATGTGATCACCCGGGGAAAAAAAACCGAGTTGCCAGTTGAGGAGAAAAAATCTGGAAAATTCCTCTCCGACCCATCCAGGCTATCGAAAACTGGTCCAGGAGATCACATGGCTGATCTAAACCTAGCCTCATGTCCACTTACCTGCTCGCTCACCGTATCCCCTAATGCCATTTTTATCCAGGAAAATATCTATCTCCGTTTTGAATTTATTGAGTGTAGTAGCTTCCACAGCTCTCTGGGGCAGTAAATTCCACTGCCCCACTACCCTCTGAGTGAAGAAATTTCTCCGCATCTCAGTCCTGGAACGGCATCCCCTTATTTTAAGATTATGCCCCCTAGTCCTAGTTTCACCCATCATTGGGAACATTCTCCCCGCATCCACCCGATCAAGCCCCTTCACAATCTTATATGTTTCAATAAGATCGCCTCTCATTCTTCGGAACTCCAATGAGTAGAGTCCCAATCTACTCAACCTCTCATCATACATCAACCCACCCATCCCTGGAATTAACCTAGTGAACCTTCTCTGCACTGCCTCTAGAGCCAGTATGTCCTTTCTGAAATATGGACACCAGAACTGCACGCAGTACTCCAGGTGTGGTCCCACCAATACCTGGTACAACTGCAGTAATACCTCCCTGTTCTTATACTCCATCCCCCTAGCAATAAAAGCCAGCATTCCATTGGCCTTCTTGACCACCTGCTGCACTTGCATATTAACTTTTTGTGTTTCCTGCACCAGGACCCCCAGATCCCTTTGCACAGAAGCACTTTCCAGTTTCTCTCCATTTAGATAATAATTTACTTTATTATTTTTCCTGCCAAAGTGCAAGACCTCACACTTGTCAGTATTATATTTCATCTGCCAAATGTCTGCCCAATCACTCAGCCTATCTATGTCCCCCTGCAGGGTTTCAATGTCCTCCGCACTCATTACACTCCCTCCCATCTTTGTGTCATCAGCAAACTTCGATACGTTGCACTTAGTCCCTTTCTCCAAATCATTAATATAGATTGTAAAGAGTTGGGGTCCCAACACCGACCCCTGCGGAACACCACTAGTCACCAACAGCCAGTCTGAGAATAAACCATTTATCCCAACTCTCTGTTTTCTGTTAGAAAGCCAATCCTCCACCCATGCCAGAATATTATCCCCAATCCCATGATTTTTTACTTTAAGTAATAATCTTTGGTGTGGCACCTTGTCAAATGCCTTTTGGAAGTCCAAATACACCACATCCACTGGTTCCCCTTTATCTACCCTATATGTTATGTCCTCAGAGAACTCCAACAAATTTGTCAAACATGACTTCCCTTTTGTAAAGCCATGCTGACTTTGTCCTATTAAGCTATGTTTATCCAAATGCCCTGTTACTGTTTCCTTAATTATCGATTCCAACATTTTGCCAACCACAGATGTTAGGCTAACTGGCCTATAATTCCCAGCCTTCTGTCTATTGCCCTTTTTAATAAAGGAGTTACATTAGCATTTTTCCAATCTGCCGGGACCAGTGCCGAGTCCAGCGAGTTTTGAAAAATTATCACTAATGCATCCACAATCCCGACCGCCACTTCCCTTAAGACCCTAGGATGCAAGCCATCCGGTCCAGGGGATTTATCCACCTTCAGTCCCATTAATTTATCAAGTACCATTTCCTTGGTGATTTGAATCGTAGTTAGCTTCTCTCCCCCTACAGCCCCCTGTTTATCCAGTGTTGGGATATTTTGAGTGTCCTCTACTGTAAAAACTGATACAAAATATTTGTTCAGCATTTCCGCCATCTCCATGTCCCCTACCATTAATTTCCCGGTCTCATCTTCTAGGGGACCAACATTTACATTAGCCACCCTTTTTCTTTTTATGTAACTATAAAAACTCTTACTATCTGCTTTTATGTTTTTCGCCAATTTACTTTCATAATCTATCTTCCCCTTCTTAATCAGTCTTTTTGTTATTTGCTGCTGATCTTTAAAAGCTTCTCGATCTTCAATCTTCCCACTAGATTTAGCTACCTTATATAACTTTCTTTTTAGTCGTATACTTTGCTTTATTTCTTTACTTAGCCACGGATAACTATTTTTTCTTTTACACCCTTTTTTCTTCAGTGGAATATATTTTTCTTGATAGTTGTAAAATAACTCCTTAAATATACACCACTGATCAAGTACCAATCTACCCTTTAATCTATTTTCCCAATCCATCTTAAGCAATTCCGCTCTCATACCATCATAGTCTCCTTTATTTAAGCTCAGTACGCTTGTTTGAGATCCAACCCTCTCATCCTCTAATTGAATATGGAATTCAACCATGTTATGGTCACTCATTCCAAGGGGATCCTTTACTAGGACATTTTTTATTAGTCCTGTCTCATTACACAGGACCAGATCTAAGACTGCTTGCCCCCTTGTCGGCTCAGTAACGTATTGTTCAAGGAACCCATCCCGAATACACTCAATAAACTCTTCTTCAAGGCTGCTGTGTCCGACTTGATTAGTCCAGTCAATATGAAAGTTAAAATCCCCCATAATTATAGCTGTTCCCTTATTACAAGCCCCAGCTATTTCCTGATTTATGCTCCGACCAACTGAGTTACAGCTGTTTGGAGGCCTATAGACTACTCCCACCACTGCTTTTTTCCCTTTACTATTTCTTATTTCTACCCAAATTGTTTCGTTATCCTGATCCTTTGAGCCAATATCATTTCGCTTTATTGCAGTGATTTCTTGTTTTATTAACATAGCGACCCCACCTCCTTTTCCTTCTTGCCTGTCTCTCCTAATTGTCGAATACTCTTGTATGTTTAATTCCCAGTCCTGGTCACCCTGCAGCCATGTTTCCGTAATTGCCACAATATCATAACCATACGTAATTATTTGTACCGTCAACTCATCAATTTTATTCCTAATACTACGTGCATTCAAATAAAGGACTTTCAAATATGTTTGACACTTATTTCCTACCTTTTCCTTTTGTACAACTTTACGCTTATCTCCGTACATTCTTTCCCCTCCTGACACACTCTGTCTTTTTATTCCTCCACTTTTACCTACATCCATTACCTTCTCCATTGTCTTTTTAATTATTTGCTCTCTAGAATCCTCCCCCCCACTAGTTAGTTTAAAGACCTCTCTGCAGCCCTAGTTATATGATTCGCCAGGACACTAACCCCAGCCCGGTTCAGGTGAAGCCCATCCCTCCGGAACAGTTCTCTCCTGTCCCAGTACTGGTGCCAGTGTCCCAAGAAGCAAAACCCACTTCCCCCACACCAGTCTTTGAGCCACACGTTTAACTCCCTAATTTTATTTAACCTAGTCAAATTTGCTCGTGGCTCAGGTAATAGTCCAGAGATTATTACCCTTGAGGTTCTGTTTTTTAATTTGACCCCTAGCTGCTCATATTCCTGTAACAGAACCTTCTTCCTTGTCCTATCTATGTCATTAGTACCGACGTGTACTAAGACAACTGGATCCTCCCCCTCCCACTGCAAGTTTCTCTCCAGCCCAGAAGAGATGTCCTTAACCCTGGCACCAGGCAGGCAACATAGCCTTCGGGACTCTCACTCTCAGTTGCAGAGAACCCTATCTATCCCCCTGACGATACTGCCCCCTATTACTACAACATTTCTATTGATTCCCCCCTCTGGAATGGCCCCCCACTCCACGGTGCTATGGGCAGGTTGCTCATCCTCCCCACAGTCCCCGCTCCTGCCCTCACAGGGAGTTAAAGCCTCAAATCTGTTGGACAAGGCCTGCATCTCCTCCAGCCCTATCTCCTGGATTCCCCTACTTGCCTCACTCATAGCCACACCATCCTGTGCTTGACTGCAATCTACATTAGTTAATCTATTAGGTGTGGCTATCTCCTGGTACACAGAGTCCAGGTAACTCTCCCCCTCCCTGATGTGTCGCAGTGTCTGAAGCCCGGACTGCAGCTCATCAATATGAAGCTGGAGTTCCTCAAGCAACAAACACTTGCTGCAAATGTAGTCGCCGTGTCCCTCAATGGGGTCTACCGGTTCCCACATCTCGCAGCAGTAACACATCACCTGCTCCATGCTATTTAGTTAATTTAATGTACTAGTATTAGTTATGCAAGAACCCTTTGCCCCAATACAGCTAACTATCACACTATTTAACAATACTTTTAAAGTTATAAGTGTAAAAGGAAGCAGGACTACTTACCAATACTTACCAAGCAACTAGCTGTGAGAGCTCTGCAGCTCCGGTCTTCCTTGCCTCGCCCGGTTCCGCCGAAGCCTGTTGAGCCAAAGCCCTTAGGCCTCCACTCTACTCCCGGCTCACTCCACTGCCCGCAACGACGCTGTCCGCTGTATCGATCGGGCTGTGTTCCTTTTTTATTGTCACTTATCTACATTCTGTATTATTACTATGTATATGCATTACAGTTAATAGATACTTTGTTAGATTACTCCATTTAATTGCTTTATTAACAGAATGAACAGGTCAGAATCTTCATCAGAACTGGGAGAAAAAACAACCTGAAATATTTACTTTGTTTCTCTTTCCACAGATGCTGCCCACTTTGCTGAGGATTTCCAACATTTTCTGCTTTTTTTAACAGCCCAGACCATGTTCAAACAATATAATGACAGCTGCAAAATGTTATTTCAGTCATCAGTCTGGAACTTAAAATACAAAGTGTTGGTCATTAATTGTGATGACAGCTGTCAAGTTGTCATCAAAACCTATCTACTTTACTAATAAAGTTCAGGGGAGGATCATTTTCCACTCAGATCTATATGTAACTCTGGACAAATTAATGTGGTTGAATCTGAGATAGACTCTGAGAAGTCCTATCATACCACATGTTAAGGGACAGTTAAGGACAGGTAATAAATGCTGGCCTTGGTAGTAAAGCCCATACTCTAAGAATCCTGCAAGAAGTTGGTACAGTCTCCCTGTGACTGTGTGGGTTTACTCCAGGTGCTCTGGTTTGCTCCCACAGTCCAAAGATGTAACGGTTGATTAATTGGTCATTGTACATTGTCCAGTGATTAGGCTACGATTAAATCGGAGGATTGCTGGATGGTGTGGCTTGAAGGGCCAGGTGGGCTAATTCTGCATTCTGTCTCAATAAATAAATAATGAATAAATTTAAACAATTGACTGGAAGGTCTGGGTCGAGGCAGGTAAAAGGGGACATGACTGTGATAAGGAAAATTATGTAGGGCATAAATAGGCCAGACTGCAGGAAACCTTTCCCCATATCAGAAGTAGCTAAAATAAGTGGACATAGATTTAGCATAAAGGGTAAAAAAAAAATTACAGGGGATTCTTTTTCTTCGCAGAGAGTGGCAAGTACCTGGACTAGCAAGCCTGAAAGAATAGTGAGTACCTGGAATCCACTGCTTGAGAGAGAAAGGTAAAATCAGAGACGCTGATAGCATGTAAGAAATGATTATGCTGGCACTTGAATTGTCTGAGCATAGAAGCTTACGAGCCTAGAGATGGAAACTGGGATGAATGCAGATGCACGACTCTTGGTCGGCTTAGATATGGTGGATTAAGCAGCTTGCTTCCACAACGTATGACTCTATGACTCCAGCAGTCTCTGGAATCAAAAGGCATCTATATATCAAGTTGTACTCAGTGTCAAGGAATTTTGGACAAAGATCTGAGATTATAGTCTGCATTCTGACAGCGGTTTGAATAACACCCTGGTATCTCCAAGTGTAAACAGGTTCAATGTACATTGGAAAACATTCAGTTCAGACTTCATGGCAATTGCAAATTAATCCAGAGGTAATTTTTGGTTGCAATATATGTTATCAGGGTAAAGCTATTTTTCTCCCAGCTTATTCCATCACAACTTTGCAGAGAGAGGTGTAATTTATAAAAATATGTTTTAAATGAAGTATTTCCTGCAGAAATATTTACCCTTCAATACAGTAGGTAGCTGGAACCTATAACTAATTGTGAGTATCATCTATGAAAAGTTTTAATCTATACACTCATCTTTTATGAGAATCTGCATTATCTTAAGGTTCATTTGCAAAATTCATGCAAATTGATAAGTGCCCTAATTATTTAAACTAGGAATATCTACCTTATTAATTTTAAAATCATGATAGCACCAGGCCATGTAAGTAAGGAAGACATTAGTTTATTTTCATTCCCTGAAGGCACAATTTTTCTTTCACTGTCACTCTGAATGGAGCTTGCTTTAACCACAGAAAGACAGATCTAGGTGAGTGGAATACAGTAATTGCCATTACGTTGGGTGAAAATTGTTAAATAGTATGGCAGAAAAACTGCTGTCAATGTGGATTAACTGCTCATCATTAACATCTATGATGACAGTGTAGTAAATCAACAAATCACTGTTCCCCATTTTAGTCCAGTGTTACCTCTAGGCTAGGTATGAACTTATTGCATTTCCTCTTTCTTTGCTGCCTGTGTTTGATTACAAATACAGAGGATGACTATTCCACAGTTATATGTATATCACTTGGAATCACAATCTCGTGAAGCAATTTATCCTAACTTCCTTGGTAACGTCTTGACAGCTGCTCATTTTATTCCTGCTAAATTTATTTCCCATTTATAAAATCGTGGCTGTTGGTCTGACACAATAATAACAAAAAATAGTGCTTGAGATTTTCTCTTTGAATGTAAAGAAAAGTAAGTGAATCATTTCTGAACTTTCATTAATGTTAGTCTGCATTAGTACCTTTAGCTAGTTTCAAATAAGGAATTAAAAACAATTCAAAGAAAAGCTAACTGTTTCATGACTTTTAAATGCCTAAAGGGGAAAATAAAAATAATGTAGGTGGTGTTAAATGCTCCCTTGCATGCTTTCCATCTGTGCTGGATTGAGCGTCGAGCTAGCAACTTGGCCTCATAAAATCAAGAAAGCCTGCTAATAAAACACCGTCATGACAGCGTCCCGATGACTCCACTTGGAGTTCAGGGCTTTCTTCTTCTTCCTATAGGTGGTGTTAAATGGCTGACAACAATGATACAAATCGTGGAAACAACTTATGGAGGACGTTATAGGATACTATTGGAAGCATTTTTTTTGGAATTGAGATGATTGGGTCACCATGTCAAAGGTTTTATTTCCCCAAAGGTAACAGCAATGTGGCCATAAAATATAGTTCAGCTTGGCACAATAAATATCCAGAAAACAAAAATTTCAACTTAAGCAACATTGTATTTTTAAAGCATAAGCAAGACAATCATTTACAAAATGCTAGAATACCCATTAAGCGAAAAGACCTTAGAAAACAGAACTAGAGGGATGCTCCACCATCAGTATCTTGTCTCCTTTGATGTGTCGAGTGTAGCATGGAATGACTATTATGATTTTCCTTTCAGATACTTAAAGCTGGATAATTACATCTGAGTGCCAAGAGCATATGGCAGTGATGTTCTTTCATGTTTGCAGATCAGGTTATGATTAAAGATTAGCTTTATTTGTCACATGTACATTGAAACATACAGTAAAATGCATCGTTTGCTTCACTGACTAATACAGTCCTTGGAGATGCCGGGAGGAGTGCTCAAGTTTCACTATGTTTCGGGTGCCAACATAATATGTCCATGGCTTACTAACACTAACCGATATGTCTTTAGAATGCGGGAGAAAACTGGAGCACCCGGAGGAAACTCACATGGTCAAAGGAAGAACGTACAAACTCGTTACAGACAGCAGTGAGAATTAAACCTTCATCTTCTGATTGCCCGAATTGTAAAGTGTTACACTAATTGTTCAATATTCTGTTTTATCGAAGGTCAGATGACTCACTAGCATTTATTTTCCACATGGGTATTGATGCACCATCAATAACTCTCGGAGATGGGAGGCGAACGATAGGCTTTAATTAGCAGCAAAAGAGACCACAACATCTTGGAGACTGAGGGAGGAGCAGTGCCTCCAATCGCCTTTATACAGGGGTCTGTGGGAGGAGCCACAGGAGCAGTCAGCAGAGGGGCGTGTCCAGACAGGTATACATAGTTTACCACATTCACGCCCCCTTTGTTTTAAAAGAGAGTCCCCACGGGGCGAAGTTTCCTACAAGTATATTTACAGGTTAAGCCTATCAGGCAGTTGAGTCTGTCGCTGCGATCTACGTAGCACCGGTAGTGATTGCACCGGTGACGGTGGTTGTGCTGGCTCCGGCCTGACTTGAGGTGCCAGCCCGTTAGGCGTCAGTGATCCCTCATGAGTGTGCATGGCGCCCAGTATGGGAGTGTCGTGAGGAGTCTGTGTAGGGCTTGGCGTGCGCGGTGTCTCGTGGGTATATACATCGGTGGGTATGGGGTACATAGTCACCATGGAGTGTTCGGGGTAGGGGTCTGGTGCTCCTGTGGGCGCCAGGTCGCAGACAGAGACCGTGTCCTCCCACCCATCAGGCAAGACCACGTAGGCATACTGGGGGTTCGCATGAAGTAGGTGAACCCTTTCGACCAGCGGGGAGTATTTATTGCTCCTCGCATGTTTCTGGAGCAGCACTGGTCCTGGGGATGCCAGCCAAGCCGGTAGGGTGGTCCCAGTATCAGACTTCCTGGGAAAAGAAAAGAGTCGCTCATGAGGGGTGGCATTGGTGGACGTGCATAACAGGGAGCGGATAGAGTGGAGTGCCTCGGGGAGGACCTCCTGCCAGCGAGAGACTGGCAATCCCTTTGACCTAAGGGCTAAGAGTGTGGCCTTCCACACAGTGGCATTCTCCCTCTCCACCTGTCCATTCCCCCGGGGATTATAGCTCGTGGTCCTACTAGTAGTAATGCCCCTAGCCAGCAGGTACTGGCGCAACTCGACACTCATAAACAGTGTGAAGAGCAGGTGCAGAGCTTTTATGATGGACGTGGCAGTGGTATCGGAGCAGGGGATGGCAAAGGTTAACCGCGAGTACTCGTCGATTATGTTGAGAAAGTAGACATTGCGGTTGATGGAGGGAAGGGGGCCCTTAAAGTCGACACTCAGTCGCTCAAAGGGGCGGGTGGCCTTGATAAGTTGTGTCTTTTCAGGACGGTAGAAGTGCGGTTTGCACTCAGCGCAGACTTGACAGTCCCTGGTCATCGTCCTGATTTCCTCAAAGGAGTAAGGCAGCTTATGGGCTTTCACAAAATGGTAAAGTCGGGTGACCCCCGGGTGGCAAAGATCTGCATGGAGGGTGTATAGCCGGTCGAGCTGCACGCTGGCACATGCTTCCCGGGATAGGGCATCGGGGGCTCATTGAGCCTTCCAGGCTGTTACAGGATGTCATAGTTGTAGGTGGAGAGTTCTATTCTCCACCGCAAAATTTTATCATTTTTGATTTTGCCCCGCTGTTGGTTGCTAAACATGAACGCAACTGAGCGCTGGTCGATCAGCAAGGTGAACCTTTTGCCGGTGAGATAGTGCCTCCAGTGCTTAATAACTTCCACTATGGCCTGGGTTTCTTTCTCCACTGCGGAGTGCCGAATTTCAGGGCATTGAAGGGTACGAGAGAAGAATGCTACTGGCCTTCCTGCCTGATTGAGGGTAGCAGCCAGTGCAAAGTCAGAGGCGTCACTCTCTACTTGGAAGGGAATGGTCTCGTCCTCCGCATGCATTGTTGCTTTGGCAATGTCCCCTTTAGTGTGGCTGAAGGCCGCACGGGCCTCGGCTGAGAGGGGAAATGTGGTGGACTTGACCAGGGGCGGGCCTTGTCTGAGTAGTGAGGGACCCATTGGGTGGAATAGGAAAAGAAGCCCAGGCACCATTTGGGGGCTCTGAGGGTGGTGGAAAGAGGGAGTTCCAACAGGGAGCGCATACGGTCGGGGTCAGGGCCAATGACCCCGTTCTCCACGACGTACCCAAGGATAGCAAGTCGGGTGGTTCCGAACACACACTTGTCCCTGTTATAGGTAAGGTAAAGAGCTTTGACCGCTTGGAAAAATTGTTGGTGGTTGGTGTCGTGATTCTGCCAGTCATGACCGCAGATGGTGATGTTATCCAGATATGGGAACGTGGCCTTCAGTTGGCACTGGTCCACCGTCCGGTCCATTTCCCTCTGGAAGACTGAGACACCATTCGTGATACCGAAAGGGACGCGCAGGAACTGATAAAGCCTGCCGCCCGCCTCGAAGGCGGTGTAGGGCGGTCCTCCGGGCGGATGGGGAGCTGATGGTAAGTGGATTTCAGGTCTATGGTCGATTACACCTTGTACTGAGCTATCTGATTGACCATATCTGCGATGTGGGGTAGGGGGTACGCGTCAAGCTGCGTGAACCTATTGATGGTTTGGCTATAGTCCACGACCATCCTATTTTTCTGCCCGGTCTGAACAACGACCACCTGGGCCCTCCAAGGACTTGTGCTTGGCTCAATGTTCCCCTCCCTGAGCAGCCGCTGCACCTCCAACTGAATGAAGGCCCCGTCCCCCGCGCTGTACCTCCTGCTTTTAGTTGCCACAGGTTTACAGTTGGGGGTCAGGTTGGTGAACAGTGGTGGGCGAGTGATCTTGAGGGTGGAGAGGCTGCAGGTGGTGTCCGTAGTGCGGCTGTTGGCATGGTGTTGGGTGGGATGTGTGGGTCGGTGTGTGTGTGTGTGGTCAGTAGCGGGGTATGTGATGAAGTCCCACAAAACTGAGGATTTCTGACAGTGATTGGTGGGAGGGGCCTGTCATACTCCATTGTCACAGTTTTCAGGTGGCTATGGAAGTCGAGCCCCAATAGCACAGGGGCACACAGTTGAGGCATGACCAGTAATGCAAAGTCCCGATATTCTGTGCCCTGCACCACCAATGTCGCTACACAACCCCCCCCCAGATGTCTGTGGAATGCGACCCAGAAGCCATGGTGACCTTCTGGCTTACCGGCTGTGTCACGAGTCCGCAGCGTTGCACCGTGTCCGGGTGAATAAAACTCTTAGTGCTGCCCGTGTCAAACAGGCAGCAAGTCCTGTGCCCCTCCACCAGGATGTCCATCATTGACCTTGCGAGCTGGTGTGGAGCACTCTGGTCGAGGGTTACGGAGGCCAGAGTTGAATCACCGTCTTGGTGCCCCGGTAAGCACCCGTGGCTTGGAGGCGGAGCGAGGTGGCGCCAACAAAGATGGTCGCCCCCATGCCTCGCACGAGACGGGCAGGCAAGATGGCGGCGACCAAGATGGTGGCCCCCATGCCTCGCACGCGGTGCTGCTCGACTCCGCTTGTGGTTTGGACTTACAGGCCTTGGCGAAGTGGCCCTTCTTGCTGCAGCTGGAGCAGGTAGCTTTTCGGGCCGGGCAGCGTTTTTGGGGGTGCTTTTCGAGTCCGCAGAAGTAACACTGCGTGGACTTGCAACTGGCAGCAGCCATAGTTGATTCGCCGGTGGGTTGCGGGGACTTCACGGACTCACGACTGGCAGGAGCTGAGGTTGATTCGCCGGCGGGTTGAAGGGTCTGCAGCGTCCACGAGGCCGGCGGGAGATCGCGTGCCATGGACAGCGTCAGCGTTGTGCAGAGCGGCCTCCAGTGTGTCGGCCAGCTCGATTGCCGAATGTAAGGTAAGATCAGCGTGTTCCAGCAGCCGCTGGCGCACATACACTGACCTGATCCCCGTAACGAAGGCTTCTCTTACTAGCAGCTCCGCATGCTGTTCCGCCGTCAGTCCCCTGCAGTCGCAGGCCTGCACGAGTGTCTGTAGGGCCCGGACAAACTCAGCGCTCGGCTCTCCAGCCCACTGCCACCATGTCGCTAAGCGATGTCTTGCGTAGACGGTGTTCACCAGCCGCCGGTATTGTCTTTTGAGGGCATCCATCACAACCTGGTAGTCCATTTGGTCTCTGATCATGGAGTAGACCCTTGCACTGACTCTGGAGAGGAGAACCTTGCGCTTTGTGGCAGAGTCGGTCACATGAATCTCCTCCAGGTACGATTCGAAGCATGCTAGCCAGAGTTCGAAAGCGTCGCCAGCTTCCTGGGATTGAGGGTCGAGATTCAATTGGTCTGGTCGTAAAATGCTCTCCATGTTTTAAAATTGCTGCTAATAAAATTGATGCACCATCAATAACTCTCGGAGACGGGAGGCGAACGATAGGCTTTTATTAGCAGCAAAAGAGACCACAACATCTTGGAGACTGAGGGAGGAGCAGTGTCTCCAATCGCCTTTATACAGGGGTCTGTGGGAGGAGTCACAGGAGCAGTCAGCAGAGGGGCGTGTCCAGACAGGTATGCATAGTTTACCACAGGTATATCAGAAATCATCATGCATCAACGTTCTGGAAGTTGCTATTCTGAAATACTTATAAACTAGGGCAGTGGAAGATCAAAGGAATAAATGAAATGTTTGTTGGCAACTTGTGCATTTCTTTCAGATATTGTGACTTTATTCCATTGAAGTTACTTCCCTGGAAGTTGAACACTCAAGTCCAGCAGAGATTATGTGATTTCAAATGATACAATGAGATTCTGCTGATAGATAGATAGATAGATAGATACTTTATTCATCCCCATGGGGAAATTCAACTTTTTTCCAATGTCCCATACACTTGTTGTAGCAAAACTAATTACATACAATACTTAACTCAGTAAAAAAAAATATGATATGCATCTAAATCACTATCTCAAAAAGCATTAATAATAGCTTTTAAAAAGTTCTTAAGTCCTGGCGGTAGAATTGTAAAGCCTAATGGCATTGGGGAGTATTGACCTCTTCATCCTGTCTGAGGAGCATTGCATCGATAGTAACCTGTCGCTGAAACTGCTTCTCTGTCTCTGGATGGTGCTATGTAGAGGATGTTCAGAGTTATCCATAATTGACCGTAGCCTACTCAGCGCCCTTCACTCAGCTACCGATGTTAAACTCTCCAGTACTTTGCCCACGACAGAGCCCGCCTTCCTTACCAGCTTATTAAGACGTGAGGCGTCCCTCTTCTTAATGCTTCCTCCCCAACACGCCACCACAAAGAAGAGGGCGCTCTCCACAACTGACCTATAGAACATCTTCAGCATCTCACTACAGACATTGAATGTCCAGGGGTAAAGGATAATTTATTCTCTTCAAGTTTCTGGAGTTTGAATACTGACAGCATAGTTATGGATGGAAGGAAGGTTTAATGTTTTCTAACTCAGGCAACTTAGATATTGGGATGAATGTGGAAGTTCCTGTGATGCATGATAAGCAGTGTTCAACTGGACATCAATAAATCAAGTGCGGTACCCAAATGCATGGTGACTAGCTATTGAACATCACTGGTGTCTAATGCTTGCCAAATTTATTCTGTGTTTGCCTTGCTGGCTACCTTCTTTAGAAAGATTCGGAAGTTTAATGCATGATCCATTGCATCTTCCATCCAGGTTGGTGTAAAGACATCTCTTATATTGTTGCCTCAGGAAATTACCCCTTCTCTTTGCACCATGAAGGAACTCGGTCTTTCCAGGTAGAGTGGCAATTCACTTACACGTCTCTGAATCTAGTGTACTGTGCAAGATGCTCACAAATCACTTCGACTAGTTTGGAGAAAATGTTACTGCGAGCCAATACAACCAACATCTATTGGTCAACTAACAACCAATCCCAGGCTGACTTTCTCTGATTGGTTGTTATTTCTGACAACATTCTCTTTTAACATGACCATTAAGATAGTCGTGCTCTGGCAACGCTCCTGATTTTTGGCTGCATGATTTTGCTGAATAAAGGAATATTTTGTGTTCTGGCTTTGTTCTATCACCTGGCTCAGGGTGTCATCAAATGTTACAGGCAAACAAACACACACAATAACTTGGTGATGAGGTGCTGTATTGTATCGACTTCACAATTTCAGCAGAATATTTACGTGTAATCCTACAACGGCTACAGCAAGCTTAAGTTGAGGCAGCCCTAATGAAGTTACTCAGAACCTTGAGTCCAACAATGTCAGTGTCAAACACTGAAATGAACTCATGTGAATCAGTTGTTGCTTCCTTTACCAGCTTCCAGTTCAATGCTGCTTCAGGAGTTATGTTTGAATCATGGTTCAAACATTATGAAGGTATCTTCCAAGTTGAGTTTGCCCATAAAGCTGACTGGTCTCAGTGCGGCTCTGGAGACACACCAACACCTATTACTCGTACCAGCAAACCTCTTCGCAGTTGGTTGCTATCTTCAAAGTTGGATTTGACAGAATCCTGCTTCCAGGTGGAAGTGATGGGAACTTCATAGGAGTTTCTCACCATTACAACACATAAGGGATTATTTTCCTTCCACCTTCAAGAGGCAGGTATTATAGTGAGCTGGAACAAGCAAAGGTTATTAGGCAGCTGACAACAAGTCCCGGGATAACTAACCCCGATTGGCCATTGTTCCTGACAACATCTCAAATAATCTTTGTGACTTCTAAAATAGTTGTGCTCTGCTGGCACTCTTGATTTTCATCTGCATGCTTTTGGTTGAATAAAGGTTTATTACGCGTTCTGGCTTTGTTCTATTGCCTGGCTCAGGGTCTCATCAGTATTATAGGTTAGCAAACACAACAGAACCCAGATGTAGACTGGGTGATTGCTTCATGGCACACTTGCATTCAGTCAGCAGAAGTGACCCTGAGTCTCCATTGTCTACCACTTTAATTCTGTGTCACTTTTTAATTTAATTCTCCCACTTTATCAATCCATCAGTGGCCTCCACACTGCTACAGCAAAGATCAACACCTAGGCACAGCTCAAGCGCTGTCCATAAATTTGCCATCAACACAACTGTTGTCGGCAGAACCTCAGACGATGCCAAGAAGAGGTACAGGAATAAGATAGTTCAGCTGGATAAGTGGTGTCACAACAATCACTTCACGCTCAATATCAGCACGACCAGGGAATTGAAAGTAGAGTTCAGCAAGGGGTAGTCAGGAGAACACACCCCAATCCTCAATGAGGGGTCAGCAGTGGAAAGGGTGAGCAGCTTCCGTGCCGAACACAATGATGCAGTCACAAAGGAGGCTCCACTTCATTAGGTGAATACCTTCCTCTTCTTATTCTGGATTCTGCCTCCTTCCTTTCCAGTCCTGTTGTCAAATATTTATCCCCTGCCTTATTTGCTGAGTTCCTTCAGCATTTTGTGTGATTATCTGGATTTCCAACGTGTTTATAAATTTAATTATTTTTTTAGTGCTGTCTGACCTGCTGAGTGTTTTCAGCAATTTTTCTTTTTATTTCAGCTTTCTTTGATTTTCATTTTCAGTTTTCCATGATCTTTCTCTAATAATTCCAGCTTATTTTAAATGGAAACAGTGATTCTTTAAATGTCCTTTAATTACAAAGCATAGACACATTTTGTAAAATGTATTAGAAAAAGAATGTCTTGGATATTTACAGTATTGAATATTACAATACAGAATATGGGAAATACACCGAGACCTATAATTGTCTTCTACAATGTCATTGGAAATAAAGGGTTAAATATAGATCATGGCCTCAGGCTGAACCATTTCTGCAGAAGCTTGTGTTCTGCTTAGCTGGAGCACTGATTAAACCATCATATCACAGGTTCTATTAAGGAAAATCTATGTCTTGCAGTCTAAAATGTTATTGCAATAAATCAGTCCCTAAATGAGGAATAGGACTAATCTTTCAGTCCAAATAGTGCACACTGGCAGTGCCAATCCAACACAAAGGAACATTAGGTGCATACTGATAAGTCTGCATATAAAAATAAGACCAAACTTATGCCGGAACCCACAGCATTTATTTTAATATATTGTCGTTCTTTAATAACATTGTAATCTTTCTTCATTTTGGGTGGGGTGGAGAAATGAATCAAATGGAATCCAGCTCAGATACATAAAAACGATGAAGCTTAGGTCAGATTTTTCTGAGATAGAAATCCAGGCCAGGGCCAAGCCTCAAGTCATCTTTAATTATATCAAATTGTGATGGATATTCACCCTCCAGGACCCAAGAGGTTTATTGCTAACCTTAGCTTTCTAGCACAGTGGTATGACTTTCCCAAAGAGTCAAAATTGTTTGTGATAAAGTTAAACTTTCAACAAATAATCTTTGCTCCACATTTTATTGCAAACAAGAACCAGTCTACAGTTGTTAATGTAAATTGACAGCAGCAATTAGTTTGAAGTTAGAGGCACAGCTTTAGAAAGGGTACTTACAGAGCTCAGGCTGCTGAGCCATAGCAGTGTGTAGAGTTGTGGGGGTGGGGGGGGGGGGGTTGTGGTGGACAGTGCGAGGTGTTGGCTGCTAAGAGATGTGATTTACAAAGTCAGGAGACTTCTTGTCTGTGTTAACCAAATGCAAGACAATGAGTTTATGTCACTTAGCATATCAAGCATGGCTACAAATTTGGATGTTTGTGTTCTCAAAGGGCTTACCCTCACAGCATTAATTGTGGATGTTTGGGATACATTCAAGTTCCACCATCAACATAAGTTCAAATATTAGTTCAAATCAGCCCCAAAATCTCCTGGATTTTAATATAATGCAAGCATATAACTAAGAATTCTGGTTAAAAATCTTTTTTAAACCACCGAGGAATTGTTTCACCCATGAAATCTCTCTGAATGTATCACTTTGTTTCAATGAGACTATTGACGGTAGAATAACATATAAAAGTCCATCACACTGCATTAGCATTTCATAATAACCAGGACATTAACCTGGTTATTGGTCTGACCAATACCTTTTAAAGCCTCAACATTACATTCTTGTTTTTAAATTCCAGTACTCTTAAAAGGAATGATAACATTACATTTGTCTTCCTTACCACTGACTAACCTACATTAACCTTTAGGGAATCCTGCATGAGGACTCCCAAGTCCCTGTACCCCTCTGATTTTTAATTTTAGAAAATTGTCTGTGCTTCTATTCCTTCCACCAATGTGCATGACTAGAGATTTCCCTACATTATATTCCATCTTCCACTTCTTTGCCCATTCTCAAAATCTGTCTTCTTCTGAAGACCCTCTGCTTTCTCAAATCTACTTGCCCCTCCACCTATCTTCGTATCGTCCACAACCTTGGCCACAAAGCTATCAATTCCATTGTCTAAGTCATTGACATATAACATAAAAAGAAGTTGTCCCAACATCAACTCCTGAGAAACAAATAGCTCAGTCCATCATGTGTAAAGCCCTCCCCACCATTGAGAGCACCTACATGGAGCTTGTCGCAAGAAAGTAGCATCCATCATCAAGGATTTCCACCATGCAGGTCATGCACTCTTCTCGCTGTTGCCATCAGGAAGAAAATACAGGAGCCTCAGGACTCACACCACCAGATTCAGGAACAGTTATTACCCCTCAACCATCAGGCTCTTAAACAAAAGGAATAACTTCACTCAACGTCACTTGACCTATCAGTGAACTGTTCCCACAACCAATGGACTCACTTTCAAGGACTCTTCATATCATGTTATCAATATTTATTGTGTATTTATTTATTATTATTTTTTCTTTTATATTTGCAGTTTTTGTCTTTTTCTCACTGGTTGTCCACACTGTTGGGTGCAGTCATTCATTGATTCTATTATGCTTATTGGATTTACTGAGTATGTCTGCAAAAAAACACGTTACAGAGTTGTAGATGGTGACATATACTGTATGAATGTACTTTGATAATAAAATTACTTTGAACTTTTAATATCCTGCTTGTTATTTCTTCAAGGAATTACAACAGATTTGTAGGCAAGATTCCCCCTTAATGAAACCATGCTGACTTTGGCCTATTTTATCATGTGCCTCCAAGTACGTGGAAATCTCACCCTTAATAATGGACTCCAGAATCTTTCCAACCACTGCACAGACAGGCAGAAGTTCTAAGTAAGTTTTCTTTCTCGGTTAGTACATAGACACCTCGCTGTGAGTAGGTCTGGAATTAGTGGTACGTTCCTTGTGTGAGAGGTGGGAACCTTGAGAGCCCCCCCAGTCACCCTGATAACCACGTCTGCAAGAAATATATTGAGCGGCAGATCCTTAGAGACCATGTTAAGGAACTGGAGCCTCCGCTGGATGACGTTCAGCTCAAATGGGATAATAAGGAGGAGTTTAAAAGGAGTTAGTTACAGGGTGTAGTCATCCATCCAGTGCAGGAGGGAGTTACCAGGGTGACTGTCAAGAGAAGGAAGGGAATAGGCAGCTAGTGTAGAATACACCTGTGGTCGTCCCCCTGAATAATATTTATACGACTTTGGATACTGTTGTGGATTTGACTCACCAGAGGGAAGCTGCAGTGACTTGGTCACTGGTACTGAGTTTGTCTGTGTGGCTCAGGAGGGAAGGTGGGAGAAGAGGAGTGCAGTAATGATAGGGCAATTCCATAATTAGAGGAGCAGACAGCAGGTTCTGTGGACATGAAAGAGACACCCAGACGGTATGTTGCCTCCCAGGTGCCAGGGTCTGGGATGTCTCCGATCAGGTCCACAGCATTCTAAAGTAGACAGCTGGAAGTTGTGCAATATATTGGTACAAACAACATGGGCAGGCAAAGTGAGGAGGTCCTGAGGAGAGTGAATAGGGAGTTAAGTAGGAAGCTGAAAAGCAGGGCCTCCAATGCAGTCATCTTTGGATTGCTGCCTGTTCCACACGTCAGTGGGTGTCAGAATAGGATGATTTGGCAGATAAATGTATGTCTGAAGAATTGGTGAAGGTTGCAGGGTTTCAGATTTCTGGATCATTGTGGTCTCTTCTAGGGAAGGTATGACCTGTACAGAAATGATAGGTTACACTTGAACCCAAGGGGGGAGCAATATCATTGTGGGGAGGTTTGCTAGAGCTCTTGGGGAGGCATTAAACTGATTTGGCAGGGGTATGGAAACTGGAGTAATAGAGCTGAGGATGGGATACTTGACATACAACTAGATGCCGTGTGTAGTGAGACCGTGAGGAAGGACAGGCAGATGATAGGGCAAAATTTCAGTTAGTGCTCCGAGTTAAAGTATAACAGGGGGCCAAAATTGAAATACAGGACTGAAGGTGTTATATTTGAATGCGCGCAGTATGTGGAATAAGGTAGATAATCCCGTAGCGCAATTAGAGAGTGGCAGGTATGATTTTTGGGCGTCGCCAAGTCATGGCTGAAAGAAGATCATAGTTGAGAGCTTAACATCCAAGGATGTACATTGTATCGAAAGGACAGGTAGGTAGGCAGAGGGGGAGGGGTGTCTTTGTAAGTAAAAAGATGAAATCAAATCCTTAACGAGAGTTGGCTGGAGTTCTGTTGAGGTCCCTGATCAGCGGCTGCACTCAAAACTGCATTTTGTTATGGTGGATGAGTTCCTGTTCCTGGAGCTCATCAGCTGACCTCTTTTCTGACATTCACAAGGCATGACTTGGAAGACGGCGCCTCCAGGGTGTGGCCTTGCTCAGCTCTGATAACGAGGCATCGTGAGGGAAGGACCATCAGGATTTCACGGTGGCAGATGGTAGGGAGAATTTGCGGCTGATTCTTCAGTTGAGGAATCTCAGAATAAAAAGTGACAGAGCAGACTGTAACAGCGCCGGGAGTCTCCCCTTTTGCTGTGAAATGGGTGACATCCTGAGATGTTCCTTGTTGGTGAGAGAGAGAGTCCCTGTGGCATGTCGAATTGTTAGGTAAACAGTAGTTTTTGTTAACTGCAGATCATGGTCTCTCTTTGGGTGTTTTTTTGGTGGGTGGTGGGCACATGCTTTTTTGCTGAAATGGGTGGGGGAGGGGGAGAGGGGAGGTTGATATTTTGCTGCTGCATGCACGGGGGAGAGAAGACATTATGGTTCTAACATTTTTCTGTCATTCTTTCTTTTGATGTTCTGTTTTTCACAGACGTCTGTGAAGACTAAGTATTTCAGGTTGTATACTATATACATTCTCTGATGATAAATGGAACCATTTGAAAGTCAGGGTGGTTCCAGTTCCCAGGAGACAAAACTTCTAGGATGCCTACGAGATGGCTTTTTAGAGTAGCTTGTAGTTGAGTCCACTGTGGAACAGCAATAGAGGATTGAATTGTAATGATCCAGATCTGATGAAGGGAGCTTTAGGTAAAGGAACCCTTAGGAGGCAGTGATCATAATAGAATCCTCCCAACAGTTGAGAATGAGAAACTAAAATCAGACATATCTGTATTACAGTGGAATAAAGGGAAATACAGAGGCATATGAAAGGAGCTGGCCAAAGTTGAATGAAAGGGGACACTAGCAGAGATTATACTGAACAGAAATGGCTGGAGTCTAGGAGCATTTCAAAAGGTGCAGGAAAGATGAAGAGGTATTCTAAAGGGAAGATAAGGCAACTGTGGCTCTCATGGGAAGTCAAATATAGCATCAAACCAAAAGAGAGAACATATAAAATAGCAAAAATTAGTGGGAAGGTGGGGAATTGGGAAGCTTTTAAAAACCAAAAGGCAACTAAAACAGTCATAATGAGAGATAAGATGAAATATGAAGATAAGCTAGACAATAATATAAAAGTGAATACAAGTTTTTTACAAATATATAAAGAGTAAAAGTGAGATGAGAGTGGATATTGGACTGCTGGAAAATAATGCTGGAGAGGTAGTATCAGGGGACAAAGAAATGGCAGACAAACTTAATAAGCATTTTGCTTCAGTCTTCAATAGCAGAATACCAGAAATGCGAGAGTGTCAGGGGACAGAAGAGAGTGCCATAGCTACTTCTAACGAGAAGGGGCTTGGGAAGCTGAAAAGTCTGAAGGTGCTGTGGGTGAGTCACTTGTACGAGATGGACTACATCCCAGGGTTCTAAAACAGGTGGTTGAAGAGACTGTGGAGACATTCAAAATGATCTTTCAAGAATCACTAGATTGTGGAATGGTTTTGGACTGGAACTGGAAAACAGCAAATGTCACACCACTCTTTAAGAAGGGATGGCAGTAGAATGGATTTTTTAGGCCAGTTAGCTGACTTCAGTGGTTGGAAAGATGTTGGAGTCTATTATTAAGGATGAGATTTTGGGGTACATTACAAAATAGGCCAAAAACATTGGGGCTTCCTTAGGTGGAAATCGTTTCTGACAAATCTATTAGAATTCTTTGAGGAAATAACAGGCAGGATAGACAAAGGAGAGTCAGTGGATGTTGCTTACATGGATTTTCAGGAGGTCTTTAACAAAGTGCTGCACATTAGGCTGCTTTAACAAGGTAAGTGCCCATGGTGTTACAGGAAAGATATCAGCATGGAAAGAAGATTGTCTGACTGACAGGAGGCAAAAAGTGGGAATAAAGGGAGCCTTTTCCGGTTGCCTGCCAGTGATTATTGGTGTGCCATCGCATCGGGGTTAGTGTTTGGAATGCTTCTTTTCATGTTATAAGCCAATGATTTAGATGAAAGAATTTGTGGCTTTGTGGCCAAGTCTGCATACAATATGAAGATAAGTGGAGGGGCAGGTAGTGTTGAGGAAGCAGGGAGTTTGTAGAAGGACTTAGATAAATTAGGAGAATGGCAAGTAAGTGGCAGATGGAACATAGTGTAGTGAAATGCATGGTCATGCACTTTGGCAGAAGGAATAAAGGAGAATAACTAGGGAGAAAATTCAAGAATCAGAGATGCAAAGGGACTTGGGAGTCCTTGTGAAGGATTTCCTAAAGGCTAACTTGCAAGTTGACTCATGGTAAGGAAGACAATTGCAATGTTAGAATTCATTTCAAGCAGCCTAGAATACATAAGCACGAATGTAACGCTAAAGCTTTATAAGGCATTGGTCAGACCACACTTGGAGATTTGTAAGCAATTTTGTGTGCCTTATCTAAGAAAAGATGTGCAGGCACTGGAGAGGATCCAGAGGACATTCACAAGAACAAACCCAGGAATGAAAGTGTTAACATATGTGGAGTGTTTGATGGCTCTGGATCTGTATTCTCTGGATTTTAGAAGAATGGTGGGGGGGGGGGGGCAGATTATCATTGAAACCTATCAAATATTGAAAGACCGAGATCAAGTGGATGTGGAAAGGATGTTTCTTATAGTAGGGGAGTCTAGGACCTAATGTCACAATCTCAGAAAAGAGGGACATTCATATAGAACAGAGATGAGGAAAGTTTTCTTTAGCCAGAGGGAGGTGAATCTGTGGAATTCATTGCCACAAGCAGCCATGGAGACCAAGTCATTGGGTATATTTAAGATGGAGATTGATAGATTTTTGATTAATCAGGGTGTCAAAGGTTATGGGAAGAAGGCAGAAGAATGGAGTTGAGAGGGATAATAAATTAAGCATGCTGAAATCACAGAGCAAAATTGATGGGCCGACTGGCATAATTCTGCTCCTACATCTCATGCCCCTGATTTCAGGCTAACTCATCTATAATTTCTTTCTTCTACTTCCCACCCTTCTTAAAGATGTATGTTATGACAGAAAACAAATCGTAGAGCAGCAGACAAGCTACCACAATTAAATGCTCCAACCCATCTGATCCATGGTTACATCTACAAATAGATTATATTATTTTACCCAACTTCCAAGGATACTCAGGCATATTAGAGATAAGTGGAAGCTATTCCAGTAAGGAAAGCCACTGCCACACATAAGCAAAAACTCTGATTAAGGACGACATTTCTAGATGGAGATTGTCATGTCACACTGATTCTGACCAAGGAACACAACTCACTGGAAGTGTCTATCATGAATTATGTTGACTGATGAACACTGAATGGTCCTTTCAAAGTCCACATCATACAGAGTCATCAGGGCATGTAGAATGAATGAATGAATGAATGAGATAATCAAGCAACAACTAATTTAAGTATCACGAAAGCGAGTGAAGCATGGCCTAGGGCCCTTCCCATGGTATAATATAGTATCAGAGCAACCCCAAACAAAAAAGATTAAATAAAGCCCAGTTGAGGGGTTAGCAGCGTGACCCATGTCACTAACTAAAGCCATTAATCTCAGAGATGCTGACATATACATTATGACAGTTTAGTTCAATACTATGTGAAACTAACCCAAGATTTTGTCTACTTCTCAACAGGTTTTTGCTGTTTGGAGTGATCCAAAAGAAGGAGATCACACCTTGGTTCTTAGTGATCGAGTCCTGATCAGGGAGTCACCTTAGGAGCCACTGAGTGCTCAGCTGGAAGGAATTTTGCAAGTACAGATGATAGTAGAAGGCAGCATCAGTGGAAGTAGAAAGCAAAAGTAATTGGGTACAAGCGAGCTGCAGTGCTATCACTAAAGACAACAAGCACTGATGCGAATGTGCTAGTAACTTCTGACTCATTGCTGGGCTATACTGAGCAAATCTCTAAGCAGCCAGAAGATGTTGAACAGAGCGCATGGACATCATCATGTTTATTCTAACGTTGTTGTGTTTCTACCAATCCTGTCTAATTAAAAATGTTGCTGCAGCTTTGGAAAGAGTAAGAAATGACACTGCTGATGCCTTACAGAAAGTAATAACAGGAGTGGTTACAGTGGGTAAGATGATTCTCCAGAATCGCATGGCATTAGATATTTTCTTAACAGCTAAGAGAGGAACATGTGCAGTTATATGCAAGGACTGCTGTACTTATATAGCTGATAAGTCTGGAAGACATGCAGTAACTGATTTGGCTGACCATACTCTCTCATAGGTAAGGTACATCAATCTGGTGGATGGGATTTCTTTTCCTGCGTCAAATAAAAATGAAAAAAAAATGGGACCACTCAATATTATGAGTTATAATATTTGCCCTGTTGTGCTTTATCATAACTTACATCTTAATTACTTGTATAAGGGTCATCTTTAATAGAGCTGATCAAACTCACATAAATATACTTACTCACAGTGTACCTACTTAGAAGGACAATCCATCTGACATAATTATATATAGTGGCCACTTTATTAGGTACACCCATACACCTGCTCATTAATGCAAATATATAATTAACCAGTCATATATTTTCTACGTTATTATTACCCACTCTAGGAACAGAATTAATATTCAGGACTACGTACATAGGAACAATTTTTGTCAGGGCTCCATAAAAACTAGAGAAGAATAAATTTGACGGCAATCAGCTGGCAACCAGTTATAGATCTGAGTTTAGCTGGGGTTTTACGATGCTATACGGTACTGTTGGTTTTTTTGCTTGCATTGGAAACTAGTATGAGTTATTAGTTAATAAGTCATCGGGGTGATTGATAAGTTCATGGCCTAAGGTAGAAGGGGGTGAGTTATTAACTTCAAACTTTCTGCACAATCACTCAAAGAGTTGAACTGCATGTCCATGTTACAAGAGTTGTATAACTCATCTCCTCCTACCTTAGGCCATGAACTTATCAATCACACATGCTGTGGACACTTTCTGGAGGCCCAAGATCCGTATGCTCCACGACCGCTGGACTAGGTGTGTAAATGTAGGAGAGGACTATGTTGAAAAAATAAATGTTCAGGGTTTTCTAAAATTGACTCCTTCTACCACAAACTTATTAATTACCCCTCGTACAATGATTAAGCAAAGCTGATGTTATATGTGCACAAAGTGATTTGTCCAAAAGTCTTAATCTCAGCAAGACAAACAGTTGTTAAATCAGAATTAAATTTAATGTTCAACATGTTCCACTAATGAATGGGAGAGCATTGATTAAAAAATAGAATTCATCAAAGTCACACATCTGTTTCATTTCATCACCTTTTTTCCTGTGGTACATTTTGTCCTATGTTGTAAATATTAAATGGAGAAGAAAATCATAAAAGAAATTACACAAATATTACGAAGTGCATTAAAGAAGCTGGTGTAATTTGCACAGTGAGTCGGGTTTAGAACTAAACTGATCTATTACTCACTAATTAATTTTAGTTTGCTCATATGTTTTCAGTGGCCTGCTTGTCCTAGTTTCAGAAGTTTCCTCAACATCTATTTTGGTGATAGAGTAATCTGGAAATGTAATGACTGCACCTCTTATGATCTGATTTGAATCCTCATGTTTTAATGTGCATTTGTGGTTTAAAACTCTCAAAAGCTTTAGATGGAAAAATGCATCAGGACATCACCATGTCTTCTTTTGGGCACTGTCGAAGGTGGATGTCAGGAAACTTGAGGGTGAATAATGATTTCCTTAAAATGCATAGGAGGATGTATTAATGTAATACTGAAGGCAGCTACATAGACAGTCAGTTATTTGCTCATATCGATTTGCTTGTTTTGTTTAGTTTTTCTTTTCTCTTTCTGAAAGCAGAAGTGTTTTGATATAACTTGAGTTAATTCAGAATATCACTAACATATTTTTCCGCTGAGTAAAGCTCTGTGATTCAGACAGTATTAGAACTACTGTGACATTTTATGTCATGACCCCAAGGTCACTCTACTTGGATATCAAACACAGACCACTTGTCCAAACTTCTTTAATTACATCTACAGGTATATTATTTGGTTCCTTAAGGTTATTATAGCTGGAGCTGGTGATGGGGACATGCTTCCTCTACCTATTGAATGCTTCCAATGGTGTGCACCTCAAATAGCCTCTGACAATCAAGTCCAGCTCCTGACCTCCACATATGGCTTGGCTACTAAGCTGTGCAGAACTGTTTCTACTGACTGCAGAAGGGTCAAGGGCCGTTTTTTTTTGGAGTTTAAACAGCAGCCATTTGAAGTTCGGCATTCATTAACAAGGTCAAATAAAAATAAGTTAGGGGTAAGCAGAGTGGCCACTGTTAGAGTGGGCCAATGTTAGGGTGGGGAGACTTTCAGCTTTGGGTCAGCAGGCATAGGTGATATTAGTATCAGGTAAACTTTTTCTTGCTCATTCTGCATCTGAAAGTGCATAGGAATGGCTTCAGGAGCTGTGTCTCGTTCTTTGTGTGAGATGTGGGAACCCTGGGAGACCTCCAGCTTTCCAGATAACCACACCTGCATCAGGTGCACCAGGCTGCACTTCCTCAGAGAATGCATTAAGGAACTAGAGCAGCAACTCGGTGACCTTCAGCTCACAAGGGAAACTGAGGAGATAACAGCTAGGCGCTACAGAGAGGTAGTCACCCCCAGGTTGCGGGAGGCAGGTGAATGAGTGACCGTTAGGGAAGGAAAGGAAATAGCCAACAGGTACAGAGCACCCTATGGCCGTTCTTCTCAATAACAAGTATACTGTTTTGGATACAGTGGTGGGAGGTTGGGGGGGCGGGGTAAGATCTGCTACTGGGGGGAGCCACAGCGACTATTTTCTGGTGCTGAGTCTGGCACTGTGGCTCAAGGACGGGGCCAGAGGAGGAATGCAGTGGTGATTGGAGATTCCATAGCTAGAGGAGTAGATTGGAGAATCTGTGGACACGATAGAGCGACCCAGATTGTATATTGCCACCCAGTTGCCAGGGTCTGGTATGTCTCGGATCATGTCTGTGACATTCTAAAGGAGGAAGATGAGCAGCCAGCTACCTTGGCACGTATTGGTACCAATGGCATAGGAAGGAAAGGAGCGCGAGAGCTAGGTAGAAAGCTGAAAAGCAGGACCTTCAGTGTAGTAACCTCTGGATGGCTGCCTGTGCCAGTGCCAGTGAAGGCAAAAATTGTATGATTTAGCAGATGAATGTATAGCTGAGGAACTGGTGTGAGGGGCAGGGTTTCAGATTTATGGATCATTGGGATCTCTTCTAGAGTAGTTATGTCCTGTACAAAATGGATGATGAGCAGCTGAACCTAAGGGGGACCAATATCCTTGTGGGCAGGTTTGCTAGAGCTGTTGGGGAGGGTTTAAACTAAATTGGCGGGGGGGGGGGGGTGGGATCCAGAATAATAAGGCAAAATTGCAGGCAGTGGGATGGGTTGCAGTGCAACAAGGAAACACTGCTGAAAAGGGTGATAAATACAAGACTGAAAGTGTTAAATTTGAATGCATGCAATATATGAAATAAAGTCTATGACCTTGTAGTGCAGTTAGAGATTGCAGGTATGAGATTATGGGTCTCAAAGAGTCATGGCTGAAAGACAATTGTAGCTGGGAGCTTAATATCCATGGACACACAATCTACTGAAAGGCCAGGCAGGTAGGCAGAGGAGGAGGAGTGGCTCTGCTGGTAAAAAATGAAATAAATCTATAGAAGGAGGTGACCTAGGATTGGAAGATGTGGGTTCCTTGTGGGTAGAATTAAGAAACTGCAAGTGTAAAAAGACCCAAATGGGAGTTATTTACAAGCCTCTGGAAAGTAGACAGGATGGGGGCCACAAATTACAGTAGGAAATAGAAAAAGCATGTCAAAAAGGCAATGTTATGATAGACATGGTGGATTTCAATATGCAGATAGATTGTCAAAATCAAGATGATACTTGATCCCAAGAGAGAGAATATATCGAATGCTTCTAAGATGGCTTTTTGGAGCAGCTTGTGGTTGAGCCCATTAGGGAATCAGCAATTCTGGATTAGGCATTGTGTAATGAACTGGATATGTTTAGGGGACTTAAGATAAAGGGACACTTAGGAAATAGTGATCATAATAAAATAGAATTCACCCTGCAATTTGTGAAGGAGAAGCTGAAGTCAGAATTATCTGTATTAGAGTGGAGTAAAGGGGATTACAGAGGCATGAGAGAGAAGCTGGCCAAAGTTGATGAAAAGGGACACTAGCAGGGATGACAGCAGAACACAATGGCTAGAGCTTCTGGCAGCAATTTGGAAGGCAGAGGATAGATACGTCCCAAAGTAGAGGAAGTATTCTAAAGGCAGGATGACACAACTGTAGTTGACAAAGGAAGTCCAAGCCAACATAAAAACGCAAGAGAAGACAAATAATAGAGCAAAAATTAGTGGGAAGTTAGAGGATTGGGAAATTTTTAAAACCACCAGCAGGCAACTAAATAAAAACATAAGCAGGGAAAAGATGAAGTATTAAGATAAGCTCAGTAATGATATAAAAATTGATACCAAATTGTTTTTTAGATATACAAAAAGTAAAAGAGAGGCAAGAATAGATATTGGACCACTGGAAAATGATGCTGGAGAGATAGTAATGGGGGACAAGGAAGATGAACTAAATAACTATTCTGCATCAGCTTTCACTGTGGAAAACACTAGTAGTGTGCCAGAAGTTCCAGTGGCAAGGGGCAAAAGTGAGTGAAGTTGCTTTTACTAGGGAGATGGTGCTTGGGAAACTGAAAGGTCTGAAGATGGATGAATCACCTGAACCAGATGGTCTGCACCCTAGTATTCTAAAGGAGGTGGCTAAAGAGATTGTGGCGGCATTGGTAATGATCTTTCAAGAATCAATAGAGTCGGGAATTGTTCGGCAGGACTGGAAAATCACAAACGTCACTCCACTCTTCAAAGCGAAGGAGGCAGAAGAAAGGAAATTATAGGCCATTTAGCCAGACCTCAGTGGTTTGGAAGATATTGGATTTGATTGTTAAGGATGTTCTTTCGAGGTACTTGGAGGGACATGATAAAATAGGGCAAAGTCAGCATAGTTTTCTTAAGGGAAAATCTTGCCTGATAAACCTGTTGGAATTGTTTGAAGAAATAACAAGCAGGATGGACAAAAGAGAATTGGTGGAGGTTGTGTTCTTGGATTTACAGAAGGCCTTTGACAATGTACCATACATGAGGCTGCTAAACAAGATATGAGCCCATGGTATTACAGGAAAGATACAAGCATGGATAGAGCATTGGTTGATTGGCAGGAGGCAAAGAGTGGGAATAAAGGGATCTTTTTTGGATTGGCTGCCAGTGACTAGTGGTGTTCCTTAGGATTTGGTGATGGGTTTGCTTCCTTTTACTTTGTACATCAATGATTTGAGATGGATTTGATGGCATTGTGGCCAAGTTTATAGACAATACAAAGATTGGTAGAGGGGCAGGTAGTGTTAAGGAAGCAGAGAGGCTGCAGAAAGATTTAGACATATTAGGAGAATGGGTGAAGAGCTGGCAGATGGAATACAGTGTCAGGAGGTTAATGCATTTTGGTAGAAGGATTAAAAGCATAGACAATTTTACAAATAGGAAGAAAACTCAATCTGAGTTGCAAAGGGATTTGGGAGTCCTTATGTAGGAGTCCCTGAAGGTTAATTTGCAGGTTGAATCAGTGGTGGGGAAGGTGAATGCAGTGTTAGTATTTATTTCAAGAGGACTAGAAGAGAAAAAAAAAACAGTACGCAGTTTTGAGGCTGTTTAAGGCCCTGGTGAGGCCTTACTTGGAGTATTGTGATCAAATTTAGGTCCTTATTTAAGAAAGAATGTGTTGACTTTGGAGAGGGCTCAGAGGAGGTTCACAAGAATGATTCCAGGAATGAAAACATTATCATATGAGCAATAATTGAAAGCTGAGTCTGCAATTACTGGAATTTAAGAGTGAGGAGGGCATCCCCTTGAATACTATCAAAGGTTAAAAGACATAGATAGAGTGAATGTGAAGAGGATGTTTCCTTTGGTGGGCGAGTCTAGGACCAGAGGGCACGGTCTCAAAATAGAGGGACATCCATTTAAAATGGAGATGAGGAGGAATATCTTTAGCGAGTGGGTGGTGAATCTGTGGAATTCATTGCCACAGGTGACTGTGGAGGCCAGGTCACTGGGTGCATTTAAGGCAGCGGTTGGTAGGTTCTTGGTTATTCAGGACGTGAAAGGTTATGGGGAGAAAACAGGAGAATGGGGTTAACAGGGAAGTGGATCAGTCATGATGAAATGGCAGAGCAGACTTCATGGGCTAAATGGCCTAATTCTGCTCCTATGTCTTATGGTCTTTTCTCTAATTTGTCCTGAATCCAACAGCTGATCAGTGCTGTTACGTGTCTGTCCTCCAGATTGGGCATTCTCGGACATTTGATATGGAATATGTCATCAAAGTCAATCAAAATATCTATGATATTTCTTTAAGAGATACAATAAAGTTGCTCAATCTTCCTCTTGAATCTCAAGCTAACTATTCATTATTATGCTTTTTCCTCACCATGATATTTTTCTGTACTCTCTGTTACGATTGTTTTCATTATTTTCCTCCCAAAGACACCAGCTAATATACTGTCCGAATGTGTTGTTATGTCCTTCTGCAACACAAATGATGCTACAATTTACTGAACAACTTTAGATGAATCATAAAAGGAGAGCAAAGGCAATATTTATTACCAATCTCTTACTATCTTTCAGAAGTAGTGCTTAGCCCTCTGGACCAAGGGTTCCCAACCTGTTTTATGTCACGGACAATGCTTCCTATGAATTACATATCTACAATGACAGACACCTCTGAATGTTGAAACACCCTTACTGAGATAAAGAATTCACATAAAGGGTCTATAAGTGTCTGTGGACAGAGATCCCAAACATGAAAATTTAGGACTGACTCTGAATACACAAATATTCCAGGTATTGGTTGCCCACAAGTGTGACCATGTTCGATAATTGTCCCCTGTCTCAGGCAACAGAAATTGCTGAAACTACTCAGGAGTTTAGGCAGGATATGAGGAGTAAGAGACACTGTTAACATTTCAGTTTGATTGCTGCTCAGTGTTTCCAAATTTTTTTCTGTTTTATCCTATATTTTATCTTCCTTTGAAGGAAAAAAACCTATTGATAACTTGTCAGAGATGAATAGGGAGGGGAGAATTCGGCTATAAAATTTGAACCAGTGAGGGAGAGAGATTAAATTTCTGTACCAAAACGTTTTGCTATAAAATGTTTCTCAACAGGTTTGAGAAGTACCCAGTGAAATAGTACCCAATTTTAAGAGTTCAAACATGTTTGTGAATTCTTCTTACCATTGCTCTGACATTCTCAGAAAGTGACCTCTGCCTTCAGTCAATACATTGCTCTCAACCTAAAGAGCTTTGATTACATGAGTCATGTTTATTTGTCAAAGAGAGTTGGGAGGAGATTGCCTGTTGAGAGGGGAGAATTATATCAATGACATTTATAAAATGCAGCCAGTGTACCAGACTACGTTAGGGAGTGGAAGATACTGTTCTTCGCTAACTTAAAGGCAAATTCATATTATTCCATTTAGTCTAATAATAGTATTCCACAGCCAATGAATACCACGTAAAATGGTAGCTTAAAAAAGATAATTGAAAGACAGCATAATAAACAATCTACTGAAGGAAATCAGGGGGTTAGGGAGCATCTGTATGGAGGGGGAGGGATGAAATTGTTGATGTTTCAGGTTCAAGCCGTGCATCTTGACAGTGCTGAGCAGCATTTCTTTCCCTCACAGATGTTGTTTGATCTGTTGAGTTGCTCAGATAATTTTATTACTCAAGCTTACAGAGTCTATAATCTCTCGTCTCTTCATTAGAAGAAGGTGTTTTTATTTATGTAATTGTCCCCTAAAGGACCAAAATCTAACAGGCAGTGAATATTTTTCTACCTTCACAATGATTCTGCTCTGACTGAACTTTGCCTCATCAAGGATATTTTACATATTAAGATTCAATTTGAATGTGTAATATAAAATTAAACAATAATTCAATAGCAGGCATACTGAGGATCCTACCAATTTAAAACAGGCTTTAAGTTTTCAGCACATGTACATTTCGATATGAATTAACAAATAAAGCAACTTCTATATCGGAGGATTAGTTCTTTCAGTGTCTGGCAAAATATAAGAAAGGAACATGCGGAGTGCAAACATTCACGGAATGAAAATACCTGACACACAAACTCCTTCAGTTGCTTAGTAATGACCACTATCTGTCTACTGGTAAAAATAACCTTTTTTTTCTAATTTGTCAAGGTATGCAGCTCTAATTGGAAAAAGTGGTTCTTTGGAGATTTCAGAGTAAAATGCTAAATGTAGTGCAGAACTGGTGTTGCATATTAGCATTTACACACATAGACATCAAAAATCCCTTCATTCATCTGTACACTATATACTAGTCCTCCCTGGAACATAACTGCTTGTGGACCAAGAAGCACTACTGTGTCAATGAGCCATCTTAGCCCAAGAAAGACTACATTAAATAGACAATAGTCATCACTGATTTTATTAATATTTAACTCCATGCTTTGAGGGAAGTTCCACAGAGAGAAGTTAGAATAAAAGACTACTAACATAAACCCAGATAATTCTTAGAACTATAATTGCCAGACAATTCCCAGAGAACTCCATTTTTAACTAGTGTTCTCTTGGTTAAAAAAGTGAACTAATTTTAAGAGCAATCCCTCTATTAAAGAAATTCAAGGAGGAATAATAATAACCCTCTTTCTCCTTAAACATTGAATAAATATGGTTGTAAAAATGAAAACAAGGTAGTTTTTCAGAAGTGGAGCAGAACAATAGTCTACAAGCAGACTGATTTAATTTGAAGGTTAAGTTAAAATGCAAGATTAATATAACCATATAACAATTACAACATGGAAACAGGTCATCTCAGCCCTTCTAGTCCATGCCGAACGCTTACTCTCACCTAGTCCAACCAACCTGCACTCAGCCCATAAACCTCCATTCCTTTCCTGTCCATATACCTATCCAATTTTTTTTTAAATGACAATATTGAACCTGCCTCTACCACTTCTACTGGTAGCTCATTCCACACAGCTACCACTCTCTTGAGTAAAGAAATTCCCCCTTGTGTTACCCCTGAACTTTTGTCCCCTAACTCTCAACTCATGTCCGCTTGTTTGAATCTCCCTTACTCTCAATGGAAAAAGCCTATCCATGTCAACTCTATCTATCCCCCTCATAATTTTAAATATGTCTATCAAGTCCCCCCCTCAACCTTCTATGCTCCAAAGAATAAAGACCTAACTTGTTCAACCTTTCTCTGCAACTTAGGTGCTGAAACCAAAGGTAACATTCTAGTAAATCTCCTCTGTACTCTCTCTATTTTGTTGACATACCGTAGATGTCGGATTATAAGCCGCTACTTTTTTCCCACATTTTGAACAGCTTTGAACTCTGCGGCCTTTAATACGGTGCGGCTAATGCATGGTTTTTTTCATGCCGCCAAAAACATTTTGCCTCGTAACAGTAGACCAATAAAATTGATGAGTAGTTCACAGAGGTCCAATGAAATTGTACGATAAATCAAGCGCACTTTCACAATTAAATTATTGTAAATCAGTCATTTGTACTCACCCTCATCAACATGGAAAACACTCGAAGAAAAGCATTGTGCTGTCTTTATGGCAGTTATTTAGTTTATAATATTTTCGCTTAGTAATTCATTTTCTAGTTAAAGTTAGAAGTGTTTTAACTATATTTGTTTTCTGTACTACATCGCGGGATGCTATGACGTCACACCCGGTTTCGCCGCGTCTTGTGGGATACCGGTTTGCGATAAACGGGAAGGAGGGGGGGAGCGGCATTACGCGAGCGGCATTGGATCTGAGCGAATGCTGCTTTTAAGTTAAAGGCGATCAATAACTTTTCCTGGTAGGCTGCAGTATATATATTTTTTACCAGTCGTTAGGAGATATTGGAATGTTGTTCAGTAAAAAAGTATACGCAACGTATATTTAAAAGTAGCCGCGTTACAGGCACGGTTCGAAAAAAAGCATTTGCAATATGTATTTGTTTATGTTACCATATGGATTTAATTAAAAGTTAAAAAATCCTCACGTGTAATATCTTTCTGTGTAAATATCTCATATTACAACGTGGGACACCTGCGGCCGAAAATCCGGTGCGGCCTAAAATCCGGTGCGGCCTGTACAAGTAAAAAATAGATTTTCTTTCTAAAATTAGAGCCAGCTGCTTTTAATCAGGTGCGCTCTGTAGTCCGGAATCTACGGTAATTCTTATAATTTGTTGACCAGAACTGTACACAGTACTCCAAATTTGGCCTCACCAATGCCTTTGTACAATTTTAACATTACATCCCAACTCTTATACACAATGCTCTGATTTATAAAGGCCGGCATACCAAAAGCTTTCTTCACCACCCTATCCACATGAGATTTCACCTTCAGGGAACTATGCACCATTATTCCTAGATCACACGACTCTACTGCATTCTTCAATGCCCTACTATTTACCATGTATGTTCTATTTGGATTATTCCTACCAAAATGTAGCACCTTACACTTATCAGCATTAAACTCCATCTGTCATCGTTCAGCCCACTCTTCTAACTGGCCTAAATCCGTCTGCAAGCTTTGAAACCCTACTTCATTATCCACAACGCCACCTATCTTAGTATTAGTTGCATACTTACTAATCCAATTTACCACCCCATCATCCAGAACATTAATGTAAATGACATATAACATTGGACCCAATACAGATCCCTGAGGCACACCACTAGTCACCGGCCTCCAACCTGACAAACAGTTATATGACATATAACATTGGACCCAATACAGATCCCTGAGGCACACCACTAGTCACCGGCCTCCAACCTGACAAACAGTTATCCACCACTACACTCTGGCATCTCCCATCCAGCCATTGTTGAATCCATTTTACTACTTCAATATAAATACCTAACAATTGAACCTCCCTAACTAACCTTCCATGTGGAACCTTGTCAAAGGTCTTATTGAAGTCCATATATACAACATCTACTGCTTTACCCTCGTCAACTTTCCTAGTAACCTCTTCAAAAAATTCAATAAGATTTGCCAGACATGACCTTCCTCGCACAAATCCATGTTGACTGTTCCTAATCAGACACTGTCTATCCAGATAATTATATATACCTTCTCTAAGAATACTTACCATTAATTTACCCACCACTAATGTCAAACTTACAGGCCTATAATTGCTAGGTTTACATGAGCAATACACCAATCCTCCGGCACCATCCCCGTTTCTAATAACCTTTGAAATATTTCTGTCAGAGCCCCTGCTATTTCTACATTAACTTCCCTCAAGGTCCTAGGGAATATCCTGTCCAGATCCGGAGACTTATCCACTTTTATATTCTTTAAAAGTGCCAGTACTTCCTCTTCTTTAATCATCATAGTTTCCATAACTACCCTACTTGTTTCCCTTACCTTACACAATTCAATATTCTTCTTCTTAGTGAATACCGAAGAGAAGAAATTGTTCAAAATCTCCGCCCCCCCCCCATCACTTTTGGCTCCACACGTAGCTGTCCACTCTGATTCTCTAAGGGACCAATTTTATCCCTCATCTCCTTTTGCTATTGATATAACTGCAGAAACCCTTTGAATTTATTTTCACCTTACTTGCCAAAGCAACCTCATATCTTCTTTTAGATTTTCTAATTTCTTTCTTAAGATTCTTTTTATATTCTTCATATTCCTCGAGCACCTCATTTATTCCATGCTGTCTATATTTATTGAAGATCCCTATTTTTTACTGAACCAAGTTTCCAATATTCCTTGAAAATCATGGTTCTCTCAAACTTTTAACCTTTCCTTTCAACCTAACAAGACCATAAAGATTCTGTACCCTCAAACTTTCACCTTTAAATGACCTCCATTTCTCTATTACATCCTTCCCTTATAACAAATTGTCCCAATCCACTCTTTCTAAATCCTTTTCCATCTCCTCAAAGTTAGCCTTTCTCCAATCAAAAATGTCAATCCTGGGTCCAGACCTATCCATCGTCATAATTATATTGAAACTAACAGTATTGTGATCACTGGACCTGAAATACTCCCCAACACATACCTTTGTCACCTGACCTATCTTATTCCCTAACAGGAGATCCAACACTGCCCCTTCTTTAGTTGGTACCTCTATGTATTGCTGCAGAATACTATCCTTCACATATTTTACAAACTCCAAACTATCCAGTCCTTTTACAGAATGGGCTTCCCAGTCTATGTGTGGAAAATTAAAATCTCCCACAATCACAGCCTTGTGCTTACTACAAATATCAGCTATCTCCTTACAAATTTGCTCCTTCAATTCTCGCTCCTCATTAGGTGGTCTATAATACACCCCTATAAGTGTTACTACACCTTTCCCATTCCTCATTTCCACCCAAATAGCCTCCCTAGATGAGCCCTCAAATTTATCCTGCCAAAGCACCGCTGTAATATTTTCTCTGACAAGCAATGCAACACATCCCTCTCTTGCCCCTCCGATTCTATCACACCTGAAGCAACAAAATCCAGGAATAATTAGTTGCCAATCACCTTACTGGAACTTTGAAAGTTTGGATTTCAGTTAGAGAAATGTGGACAATTTTGTGTGTGAAACTAGACAAAATATAAATGTCAAAAAAAGGACATAGTGTGGAATTACCATGACCATCTCATGAGTTCAGTTGTAAGCAGAGGCAATAAAAGTTTAGACACTTACTGAAAGATTTCTGAAATTAAGGTGTGTCATGATAGAGGGTTTCATGATCATTGGATATATTGTTTAATTAAAAAAATCGCTTAGTACAGAGCGACAACATTTAAAAAAACATAAACAAGAGAAATCTGGCAGATGCTAGAAATCCGAACAACACAAACAAAAAGCTGGAGGAACTCAACAGGCCGGACAGCATCTATGGGAAAAGGTACAGCTGATGTTTCGGGCCAAAACCCTTTCAGCAGGACATAAGTGATCAACAGAGGATCCAGAGGAATAGAATTTATTCTGTCTAAAAGCAAATGAGATCTGGAATGATCTCTTTCAGAATGTGGTTGGACTTGATCACATGAATCATTTTAAAGCAGAGTATAAGTATTTGAGGTCAAATAACTTGGAGAGTTGTGTGGACTAAGCATGCCTGCTCATTCAGTTGGTAATTGCAGACTTAACATTTTGAATTGCTTCCTTCTCTGCCGTACTTCCATGATTTTGGTCAAGGATGAATAAAATAAGATATAGGCCAGTCCAGTTCAGTGGCAATAGAATAAGCTATTTCTCAGTCGACTAATACATATGAGGATGCAGAGGTTTCTGGATTATTCCTGGTTAACTTAAAGACTGCTTGGGTTATCCCCATATTCATCTTGCCACAGTGAACAGGTATCAACTAAGGTGATAATTCAAAAATGTTGACAAACATTTTATTTATGTAATTAGTTCTTGGTATCTATAATGCAAGGCCCAGTATTTGATGGGACAGTCAATATTTTCTAGCGTCATAATAAATCAGATAAAATTGCTGAAGTTTGCTATTAAAATTGACTGCATCCCTTTCTGTTCCTTGTTACAGAAGCTAGTAATGACAAGCTGAGACATCGAATTTAAGAGGTTCTACCTCTTATGCTGCTGATTTATCACAGGGCTTGAGTGGATTAAAGTAAAAGCTCCATTAAAGTGGCTGTTACGTTAACCCTGATATTGAGCTTATCCTCTAAAGTGAATCAGACCTTATAAATAAAAAGCAAAACATAAAGAAAATCTTAGAATGTCATTTGGTGACTGAGTTAGATTTTATTCACATTCCAATCGTACGTGAATGTTTACTTAATAGCAATTATATGTTTCAGTTCAATTAACAGTTGAAGAGGAGGATCTGTGAACCATACTCTGTGACAAAATGGAAAAATCCAACTCAGGAAAAACTGGAGGTGATTAAAAGAAATTAATTTTGAGTGACACACACATTTTTGCAAGAGACAGGGTGGGAAGGGGAATAGTTCAGGTAGCTGTGAGAGTCTGTAGGCTTATAGTAGACACTTCACCTGTGAGTCAGCTGGTGTGGTATACTGCATCTGATGCTCCCGGTGTGGCCTTTTATATATTGGTGAGACCCGACGCAGACTTGGAGACCATTTCGCTGAACACCTACGCTCGGTCCGCCAGATAAAGCAGGATCTCCCAGTGGCCACACATTTTAATTCCATGTTCCATTCCCATTCTGATATGTCTATCCATAGCCTCCTCTACTGTCAAAATGAATCCAAACTCAGGGTGGAGGAACAGCACCTTATATACTGGCTGGGTAGCCTCCAACCTGATGGCATGAACATTGACTTCTCTATCTTCCATTAATGCCCCTTCTCCCCTTCTTACCCCATCCCTGACATATTTAGTTGTTTGCCTGTTCTCCATCTCCCTCTGGTGCTTCCCCCCCCCCCTTTCTTTCTCCCTAGGCCTCCCGTCCCATGATCCTTTCCCTTCTCCAGCTCTGTATCACTTTCACCAATCACCTTTCCAGCTCTTAGCTTTATCCCACCCCCTCCGGTCTACTCCCATCATTTCGCATTTCCCCCTCCCCCCACTACTTTCAAATCTCTTACTATCTTTTCTTTCAGTTAGTCCTGACGAAGGGTCTCGGCCCGAAACGTCGACAGTGCTTCTCCCTATAGATGCTGCCTGGCTTGCTGTGTTCCACCAGCATTTTGTGTGCGTTGTTTGAATTTCCAGCATCTACAGATTTCCTCGTGTTTAATTTTGAGTGATTCAGGACATAATCTCAAAAGAAGGAAACATACTTTCAGAAAAATAACCATAGTCCTAAAACAAAAATAAAACCAGACAAGGGAGCACAAATACTATTGAACATGCATTCATCCCATGACTGCAAGCTCCAAGTTCCTCCAACATTCCAAAGTTGTATAGGCTAGTAGGTTAATTAATTACCTAAGTGCAACTGGGCAGTGTGTGTTTGTTGGGCTGGAAGAGCCTGTTACTACGTAGTATCTCTAATAAGATATTAGGAATATCAAGTACTGCAGGTCTACCCAATCAGTGAGTTGCTCAATAGTTAGAGAGAGCTGGACTTGTTGTGTACCGCTGTTGTACTGCCACCTGTACTTGCTCTGTACCATTGTTGTGCCAAGGTACTGCGAGGTCCAACAGACCTTGCAGGTGATTGTCTTGGATCTTGTGGTTGCAAGACCCAGCTGGGCATTGGTAATATAGTATACTGGAAGTCTGGTTCACTGTTTCAATGGTGAGGCCCAACAGCAGGGGTGGAAGACTGTGTTGCCTCAGTTTTAGCGCGGACTAGGCCCTTATGCCCTGCTGCAGAAAAGGACACACCAGAACCAGAGTGGGAGAGAGCAGAGGCCTCTGTGGGTGCATCGGAATCCATACTGGGTTGGGGGCGGGCCCCCTCCCATCGGTGCTGATCCCCAGTGTTCACTCGGTGCTGCCCTCCAGTGTTCCCTCGATGGATCAACAAGCTGGACCAGCACAGCATCTGATGCACCAACAATCTGAAGATCATGTTCTCAGGGACTTGGACTATATTATTTTTTGTGTAACATTTTGGTTTTCTGTTACCATAACCATATGTACTATATGCTGTGTACTGTTGGGAATGTTTTTTGCACCTTGGCCCTGGAGAAATGTTGCTTCGTTTGGCTATATTTATATATGTTTGTACGATGATTAAGATGATCTTAATAATCATAATAATAAATAATAAACAGAAAAAGAATGCTAAACAAATGTTTGGAGCGGCTAAAAAAAGCACATTTTCTTTCCTAGTGAAAGAGAATAGAATATTGGTATTTGATCCAGAGGAAAAAATAGAAAATCTCCAATACTTTATTTAGAGTAACTCTGGAGTACTATGACTGTATTTTAAAATGCAATGTACAGAGCATTGTTCTGTTGCTAAAAAGGAGAAGTGCAATATTAAATGAAGTTCACTTGATGCATAGAGATATGCATGGGGTCAATCATTGTACTTTGAGGTCACTTGTGAGAAATAGCTTCTCTGTAGATTAACAATTGTCTAGATAAGGGCGCAAGGTGTTATGGGGATAAAGTGGCATTAGTATCAAGAGGCATTGTGATGAACTGGGTTAAAGAACCTGTTTCCATGCTGTGGAACTCCATGAATCTATATAATCACAGACTGATGCAATTTATACTGATTTAAAAAAAATGAATGCTATTATTTTGTTGATAGAATGTAAATGTTTAGTTTGGAACAATTATTTATCTTAAAGGTCATTTACACACCAAATCAAGCCGGTGGAGTCCAGGCACCGGACATCGAATCGACTGAACTCAGTATTTGGACGGAGACTTAAGCGCAGGGCCGTATCAGCAAGGTCGATTACAGGCCAAACCAAGGCTGTGGGGTCCTGGCGTCAGAGTGTTTGAGGAGATTGAACCTGATGTTTGGATGCCGATCTAGCTGCCCGGCCAGATTGTGAAAGTCAGGGTTTTGGGGGTTGGGGCCTGAGGCGAGGGGCAGGCGATTGGGAGGGGGTGGGGGGTGGTCAAGAGTCTTGCCCACTCCAGCATTCCCAGCACTATTTATTGTTTTTGTTTTAAAATGCATTTGTGGGATTCTAGTGGGGGTGTTCCTGTTAATTTTTTGTTACATTTTAGCTTGAGTTATACGGTTATTCGCTGGGGTGTTTGTGGGTCTGTAACCAGCCTGATTGTAACCAGGGTGTGTAATAACCAGCTTCCCTGTCAGTAAGTGACTGAGTGGGTTCTCTCCCTGGGTCATTGCACTCGGTCTGTTTCTGTGTTTGACATAATAAAAATGGCTGTTGAGTTAAACGAGCCTTTCTCGTCTGTCATCATCGGGGTTGCAAAGATGTTGGGCAAGCTGCTTTAAGACTTCCATTGGCATGGGTACAGGCAGGATGTGGAGCTGTTCGTGCTCTGCTGAAATACTTGCACATCCCAGAAGGGGCCAGTCTAGGGCGCCAACGTGGCAGTACGCGGTGGGGGCCACAGGTTGGATCTACTGCTCCACTCGGAAGAAGGGACTATCCCCAGGCTGGGAGGCTACTGGTAGGGGCCAGGAGGGATGCTCAGCCACATCTCCTATATGGTATACTGGGTGCAGATGCCTGAGCGGTGGGAGGCAGTTATGCCGCATCTGGACCGGCTGGCATCAAATCGGCCCTTGGCCACCACCAACTCAGCAGGACTGAAGGAAAGAAGTGACACTCTGTGTGCCCTGCCACTTGCCTCACCAAACAGTGTGTAATCCAGGGTAAACTATGCGGGAATGAGGCATGGCTGACTCAGCATGTGAAAGTGAGCGAAATGTGGCAAACTATTAGAAACTAAAGATAAACACTGTTAAAAGTGGAATTAGTAGTGGGTATCTCTACCCTACTTTCTTGAAATCCTCGAAGTGAAAGGACTGGAGGAGAGATAACATCGATAAAAGGTTTATTGAAGCTACAGCTATAGTAGCAGCTATAGTGAGACAAGCCTGGCAGAGAGTAGTGTCCAAGATCTTCATCATGTACCCAAAAATTTAAATCATACCAAGGGATTTGGTCAGTTTTTTAAATCTAAGCATTGTAAATCGACTTTCCATGGATGAATCATATTTCATCCAACGAACCAAGAAACAAGATGGTGAACCACCCAAGACTAAAAAACTAGCGTCGATACAAAATGTATCAAGACATAGAGGATTTAATAGTGTTGGATGCATAGGTTTATCTCTCATCTGAAAGATCTGAATTTGATTTTTTGGAAAACCTACACACACACACACACACACACACACACACACACACACACACACACACACACACACACACACACACACACACACACACACACACACACACACACACACACACACACACACACACACACACACACACTGATTGATAAGTTTGTGGCCTAAAGTAGAAGGAGATGACTTAAACAGCTCTTATTACATGCACATGCTTCAACTCTTTGTTTATGCAGAAAGTTTGAAGCTAATAACTCATCTCCTTCTACCTTAGGCCACGAACTTATCAATCAGTTAGACAATAGACAATAGGTGCAGGAGTAGGCCATTCTGCCTGTCGAGCCAGCACCCCCATTCACTGTGATCATGGCTAATAATCCACAATCAGTCCACCGTTCCTGCCTTCTCCCTATATCCCTTGACTCCACTATCTTTAAGAGCTCTATCTAACTCTTTCTTGAAAGCATTCAGAGAACTGGCCTCCACTACCTTCTGAGACAGAGCATTCCATAGATCCACAACTCTCTGGGTGAAAAAGTTTTTCCTCAACTCCGTTCTAAATGGCCTACCCCTTATTCTTAAACTGTGGCCTCTGGTTCTGGACTCCCCCAATATCGGGAACATGTTTCCTGCCTCTAACGTGTCCAATTCCCTTAATAATCTTATATGTTTCAATCAACTCCCTTCTTATCCTTCTAAATTCAAGTGTATACAAGCCCAGTCGCTCCAATCTTTCAACATATGACAGTCCTGCCATCCTGGGAATTAACCTCGTGAACCTACACTGCACTCCCTCAATAGCAAGAAAGTCTTTCCTCAAATTTGGATAACTCATCAGTTATCAGTTGTTAACTGATGAGTTATTGTTGTCAAATATATTGTTTCATAAGCTTTCCTTTGACTGCACTGATGAGGCCGAGAGGGGGATCCTGATGACTGGGCATCTCAAAATATGTATTTTTTTTAACTTCTGGTGTTGAATTTAAATTTGTAAACATACTCATTCAAACTAAAAGTGAAGTTAGCTAGAATACTAAAAATAGGAATTCAGATTAGTTTCCTAACTAGGGATAAATAGAAAGGCAAATATTGGTCTGTAAACCTATAAATAGGGAATAATACTGGATCTAATTAGTTAAAAAAGGAGTAATAAAGGTTATTCTAATGAAACTCACTGATTCTAACTAAAAAGGAATTTGGTTTTCGTTTGATATCTGCAATTTAAACCTTAAAATTTAAAATTGAATTGTTCTTGTATAAATATTTTGTATATATTGCTATTGTTTTTAAACAAATTTGTCTCTAGAAGTGTATGTTTTTTATTCACTGCCGCCTTCCAGTACTTAGAGCTTCTGATGTCCCACTAGCATCTAGTGTAGTACTATGTAATTTGATTTTCTCATAAAGAGACTAGTCGCATGAGATAAGACAAACACTACATGGGTGTTACATAAAACTTGGCAAGCCAGCCAGGAGGCAGTGATTTAGATAACCAATAACACACTGATGAGTATACTGTTATGAATGTACCACAGCTCTGAGGGGCCGAAGGGTGCGGGGGTAGCCCCCTCCTTTGTGAGAATCGCAAGATCACTATTGAGTCAATTCAGGAGACCCAGGAAATGAGAGAGAGACATGCAGAATCCACAAGGCGTTGGAATGTGCCTTGGCCTCCGAGAGGCGGACCCATTGATGCCGGCTATTGTCTCTTGGAGACGGACTTGTGTATTGCATCCTGGACGATGCATCGACGCCCCAGGCAATGAACCAAGGAGGAGGTTGGTGGAGGGATTGCATCATCCCAACCTGATTGACACCTGAGCCCCTGTGAGTCAGGATAAAAAGAGGGTCTGTGGGAATAGCCCCTCAGACGCACCAGAAGACACGCTAGAAATCCTGTGACAGCGTTTAATAGCGACAGCCAGTGGGGGGCTCGTGTGCGTCCTTCCCTTGCCTGGGATTGGTGGCCTTACCACGGAAGAACGGCTTTAGCTAAAGGAGAGGCCACAAGTGAATGGCCACCCCCAACGAGACTCCGACGGATCGAACTCATAAAGGTTGGAAAACCCGCAGGGTACCTGTTCCCATTCTATTCTTATTTCTCTCTCTCTCCAACAAAGTGCAACACAGCGACAACCAAAAGACGGCAGCTTGTGGAACTGCAGTGAACTGTACATTTCCATCGGACAATTCATTATCCCCTAGACAATGATAGAGCTTATTTCTTATTGATTATTATTATACCCGCACCTTTAGATTTAGTATTGACGACGTATATTATCTGTATGTTTGCATTGATATTATTTTTGTGAATCTTTACTAATAAATACTGTTAAAATTAACCATCAGACTTCAACGGACCTCTCTATCTTTGCTGGTAAGTGACCCAGTTACGGGGTACATAACAATACAAAGCACTAAACAAATCTTATTGTTTGAGCTCACTTGTTCAACTAAAACCTACAGTGAAAGAAAATGGATGTCATATAGGAAAATGGTGTCAAAATCCCAAATGCTGTTTTAGTTAGTGGTGTAACAGGAAGAGAAAAAGATGAAGTACAAGACTTTCGAAACGAATATGATTCAGTTGCTAGAGTAATTCCTCTAACTGACCCTAGTGCAGAATCTCCCAGGTCCATGGTAGCAGAGTATAATTTTAGCTCTTCAGTGCAAGATCTCCAGCCCTAGCTACAGCAAAGTCAACAGGCAACCAGTGACCAAAATGTTTCCTACTGTGTCGTTACTTTAGCCAGTGTTTACACTCAGAAAGTTGGAAAAGATGCCACTCAAGCTTACCTTGGTGAGTGGGAAAGATTATGACAAAATCCTGAGAAAGAAGTTAACTCAGATAAGTGAAAACCTTACTATTGAGAGTAGCAAAGCAGTCACTGTTGAAATTGCTGAAGGTGTACATTACAAAACCACAATTCCACATTTCAGAGCAGACTCCCCTGATACTAACCAGCCAGAAACAGTTCGAGCTGTTACTACTCAGTCCCTGCAATACAAACTAATTGAGCTGCAGTGAACCCATCCCTCTCTCCCAGTGATCTAAACCCTCCAGATACTCAAAGAGTCATAGTGGAGCATATTATGCACAGTAATGACTTGATGGCTCATGGCAATCCACAAGCAAGGCTTCAAACTTTTTCTGGGAGAACCCCTCGTCCACTTAATGAGGCGCATTATGAGGCTTGGCGTGCTGGTATTGAACTGCTCTTGCAAAACCCAAGTGTGTACGATCTTCACAGAACACGGAAAATGTGTGGAAGTACTCTTCCACTGGCTTCTGACATCATCAAGTCAATAGGTCCTGGAGCTTCACCCACTAATTACATGCAATTCCTAGATTCAGTTTTTGCCACCATGGAAGATGGTGATGAATCATTTGCCAAATTCGTGAACATGGTACAGAACACGGGTAAGAAACTGTCTGCCTACCTACAGCGGCTACAAGTGTTGACACTGACTGTAAAGTGAGGCAGAGTTGCTGAAATGGAAGCTAACAAGCATCTCTTAAAGCAGTTTTGTAGAGGATGTTGGGACTGCTCACTGATCTTACAGCTGCAACTGGAACAGAAAAAGCAAAACCCGCCATTGTTTACCGAACTACGCACTGAAGAAGACAAGCAGGCTTCCAGAACTGCACGCATGAAACAGCATTGAGGAACAGTCAAACAACGTGCCATTATTCAGTCTCAGACCACAGGTTCCTGTAAAGAAGATGATGTAGCACAGCTAATTTCATTTACTTCTTAACTGACTAAACAAATTGCTGAGCTTCAAAGTCAACTAGCTACTCTACAAGCTAGAGAACAGCAGGAGGTAAAACTAACCTCTAATACAGCAAGTGATATGCAGCAACTGAAAGGCTAACACAAAAGATAAACAAGAGTTGCAACCAGCCAAGTGTAAAACCAGAACTATGGTAATGCTTAAAATGTAGTGAAGATGGGCATATAGCCAAATCTTGCTGCTATAAACCCAATACTGCATTGGTAGCAGAAAAGAGAACACAGCTTGAAAAGAGACGGAGTGAATGGGAGTCACGTCATAGTACTCCCAAGCCTCATTTTAAACTAGAAACAGTTTCTGTTGCAAGACAAATGGGGAATGATGTTGGCAAAGCATATCTCAAAAGCTCCAAGATCTTGCGTGGTGAAACAAAGTCCCAGAAAGAGCAGGAATGCATCTTGAAGCTTACTGAATCTCATCTAGTGAACTCAGGTGATGAGGATGAAGTTAGCACTTTGGTTGTGCAAGCCGTATTTGAGAGCCGCCTTATCCAACAGACAGAACTTGCCACAGATGTTGCCATTGCATTTGTTGGATCCTTAACGATGCATTGAAGTGCTATATCTAACAGTTATGCACAAGAAGAACAGTATGGGGATTACCAAACATTTTTCATCTCTCTGATGCTGAAATTAAAGACTCCCAGTTAGCAGATCCTTGTATTAGGGAAGTCATCAAGCAGATGGAAACTAGAAAAAAAAACTATCCCCCTTCAGTGAGGAACACAATCCTCATTCTACATTCTCAGAGAATGGGATCGTCTACAGCTAAAAGATGGAATTCTCTACTGTAAAAGATTAACCGGAGAAAAAACCATGTACCAGCTTGTTTTACCTGAAAAAATTCAATCTGATGTACTTAGAGACTTCACGATAACGTTGGTCACTTGGGTATAGATAGTACCCTGGATGTTGCAACTTTGGATTGTTCTTACTCATGTAAATATTTTGTATATATTGCTATTTTTAATAAACAAACTTACCTCTAGAAATGTGTGTTTTTTATTCACTGCCTCCTTCCAATACCTAGAGCTTCTGATGGCCCACTAGCATCCAGTGTAGCACTATGTAATTTGATTTTCTTATAAAGAGTACAGTGACCAGTCGCACAAGATAAGACAAGCACTGCTCAGGTGTTACAAGTGCGTCCCATAAGAGGGACTAGAGACACCCTCCAACGACTTAGCATTGACCTCCCCTGAGATGCTTGGACTTTGTTGTGGACTCTGTGGATGCCAGGGATGGCTGACCCCTCGGGGGAGCAGTGTGGCACTCCGGTGTGGCATGGTTAACAGCCCACTCCAGCATTCACAGTGGCCAGCGCTCTTTAATATTCTTGTTTTAAAATGTTTTTGCAGGATTATGGTGGTATGTTCAAGTTCATTTATTGTTACATTTTAGCTTGGGTTATATAATTATTTGCTTGTGTGTTTGCAGGTCACCCTGACTGTAACTGGGGTGTGTAATAATCACCTCCCCTGCATGTATGTGAATGAGTGGGTTCCTCCATGGGTCATAGGTCTGTTTTTTGTGATTGTCGCAATAAAAATGGCTGTTGAGTTAAACAAGCTTTTCTAGCCTGTCGTCATGGACCGAAAGCTCGTCACAGTATTTTATTCAAGAGATATGAATTTAAATATTTTACTGATAGCAACCTGAATATGAATGAACCAGGACTACTTGCGAACCCCCTCCCCCCAAAAAAAACTAAACATCTGCTTGAACATAGCTTAGTAGGTAGATGAATGGACTTAAACTCAAATTAGTACAATTCCCAGTGTAGTTATCAAGTATCAAAGTATCTTCAGTTACTTTCAAGGTGAAGTCAGTACATTTGCCTTCTCCCCAGAGAAAGAGAATCCTTCAAAGACTTGCAAGTAAAAGCATCATAAAACGTGGTTTTCGTTCAGGTAGTACCAGATTCAGTCCCCTGGCATTTATCAGCTTACACAGTCTCAGGTGGAGAAGCTTAATTCACCTCGAAATGGACAATGAGAGATGGAAACAAAAGGTCCAATTTGTTCACTCTGCATTGAAATCCTGTCATTGATAAGCAACTCTGGTAACTGCAGTAGAATTGCACAGCTCATACAACAACTGCCTTACGGCACCAGATCCCAAGTTTGTTCCTGACCTCAGGTGCTGTCCACGTGGAGTTTACACCCAAGTAATCACATTGTCAAGTTTGCTGATGACACAACAGTGGTGACAGCTCATCACCAATGATGATGAGATGGCCTACGGAGAGGAGGTGGAAGAGCTCAAGTCCTGGTGCCAGGCAAACAACCTCTTCCGGAATGTCAAAAAGACAAAGGAGATGGTTATTGACTTCAGGAGATCTCTCACCTCTCACACTCACACCCGTCTTTTACATCGACACCACTGCAGTGAAAACTAAGAGCAGCAATATGGGCCCATTGCCTGTGGGTGCCCGGGAATCCTTCAGGGGAGTGGAAAAGGTTCTGATAGTGATTAGTAAGTGACATAGAGAACACTCCTGAATACCAAAAGGGGGCTTAAGATGGAAAGAATTAGTAGCTTAGTCACATTTTCTGGAGGGTTTAGTGGAAGATCACCTGGTGAACATGAAGACTGGGCATCCCATCATAATGATGGGAAAAGAATGGGAGACAAGTTGGGGGAAATGGAAAAGACTTGGAAAATGACAGAGCTCTATTCTGTCAACTTTTGTTGTGGAAAACGAAAGACATATTGCAAGTGCTCCCTGTGCAACATCACATCACCAGGGCAAGTGCAGGGGCATAATACTTAGAGGAGATATTTTACTGCAATTTCTACAATACTAGTTGAGAAATAAGCTGTCACAAATAAAACACATTGTTAATACTAAAATTTGTAATTTGAAAAGTGCATGATGTTTTCCATAATAGACAAGTCATAAATAGTAATCTTCCTAATCTTTCTTGTGTTAGTCATTGAAGTTACCTGTTGAGCTGTGATGAGCAGGATCAGAGTGCTCCACAACAATCCTGGTTAGGTAAACGTTTCAGGTATCATTGAACATAAATGGTTATGCCTGCATACTAACTAGTGGTCGTAATTTTTAATGATGCAGCATAGGTGACAGGTCATCCAGGGCTTTTGTTACTAATAGGACAAGTGAAAAGCTACTTAAGGACAGGAAAGGACTGAGGACGATGGTAGGGTAGATGAATACAATATTAAATAAGGTTTGTAGAGGAGACTAAGGGTCAGCAAAATAGTGAAATATGAAAAGGAATCATATTTTCTCAAGCAACACACTCAAAATGCTGGAGGAACTCAGCAGGCCAGGCAGCATCTCTGGAAATGAATAAACAATCGATGTTTCAGGCCAAGACCCTTCTTCAAGACTGAGAAGGAAATGGAAAGATGCCAGAATAAAAAAGTGGGGAGAGGGAAAAGAGGCCAGCTGTAAGGTGATAGGTGGGTGAAGCCAGGCGGGGGAGAAATGTCAAGGGTTGGAGAAAAAATAATCTGATAGGATAGGAGAGTAGACTATAGGAAAAAGGGAAGGAGGAGAGGATCTGGGAGAAATAAGAAGCAGAAAGAAGAAGTAAATGGTTAGAGTGGGGAATAGAGGAAGTGGGAGAGTTTGAACTGGTTTACCGGAAGAAGAAATTGATATTCATACCATCAGGTTGGTACCCAAGCAGAATACAAGGTGTTGCTTTTCCACCCTGAAGGTGGCCTCATCTTGGTACACAGGGAGGCCATGGATTGACACGTCAGAACGGGAATGGGAATCGGAACTGAAATGTTTGATCACTGGAAAATCTAGCATCTGCTGACTTCTCGTGTTTGTGAATTCTTTTTTGATTTGGCATTTTTAATTTCTTGAATCGTTTCATTTTTTGAGGAACAAATTACATTTTTGTCACAGCACAGGGAGTTCAAACAAAAAATATCTGAACTTCAAAAATTGCAAGTACTGACTCACTCCATCAAGTTCCTGGCATCAGAGTTCATGATTTGGTAGCACAAATCGAATAGTAATCTGCATTTTTAACCTAGGACCGGAGTAAAGGAGTGGTGACTTATTTGTATAATCAGATCTGGGTAAGTAGAAGCTGCTTGGACAAGATGACAGAAGAAACAAGCACTACCAATGCTTCAGAAAGCAAGGCAAAAAGATTGGGAGGGAAAAATCCTTAAAAGCTGAACAGAATTATTATACACTGGCTGCAAGTTTCCATGAAGTGATACTGTGGAACTGAACTATGACAAATATACTGAACAGGGTCAAATTTACAGATAACACATATATAGATAGGAAACTATAGGAATAAAATAAGCCACAGTTACTCACATTTCCTTTAGGTGACTGTCTTGTGCTACCTTCTTTAAAACTGAAGGATCTGGGATTCTGTTAAGTCTCTTTACATTTTATTTTCTTTAAATAGCAGATGATGCAGAATTTCCTATCTGATCCCAGCTAGATAATATTGCCAGAAGGCTGGGAGCATTACTTAAAGAGATGGAGATTTGCAGAACATCCCAGGTACAGCTGGGCAAACAGTAATGAGTTTCTCTTTGAATTCCCAGTGCCGTATCATTCTGTGCCTGCTCAGCTGTTTTATTCGCATCAAACATGAATATCTGCATAAAAACCAATTGCATATAAATGAAATCAAAAATATTTATATTTCTGCCAGCTACTTTCCAATCTTGAGGAAATGCAAAAAAAAGCTGCATAGATTCACACTTTTACATCAGGCGAGAATTTGACTGACCAAGCCTGTGTGGATTTGATGCCCGTTCATTGCACAGAACGACATATTGTTTATTAATCAGTACCTTTACTTGAGTGACTGTACCACTCACAGAGCTGAACAGCCACGTTGCCTGTGGATTGATCAAAGATATTTTAGTAGACAACAAAACACTATTTACAAGACCATCTTGTCATGTTTTTACTTCTAGGAAGATATCTGTGTTTTAGGAAGTGATGTTTCAAGATAATGAACTAAGAAATTTTCTCAGTAAGCAGATAGTTTGACATGACACTTTAAGCTTCTTCTTTCTCAGGTCTTAATAAAATTCAGCTTTTCTCAACCACATGGCTTGGCTGCACCTGCTGTGTGTTCAAGGTGGCAGTAGACTGGCAATTGGCTATCATTTGTAAAAGATGTAATAGGATTGTCAGATCCACCATACTTCCAAAAGTTAATGGATTTCCACTTTGCACCAAAATGGCAACTCTGAGCTCATTTTAAATTCCAGTCTTCCCATTTCCACCACACCACTGCTGTGCATTGCACCAGGCTAAAGTGGCAGTGTACAGCTGAGGAAAAGTGCTCACCTATCACTTGTCGTACCCTACATAACTGATTACAAGCTGCAATAACCCCACAACGTGAACGGCTGCAGGCTTCCAATTATGGTTCCAGGTCCAGTGTGCAAGTATCATGTGATCTAAGGAAGGGATCAGTGAATTTGACAAGTTTCCTTGAGAGTCAGTAGCTTTAACTTCCCTGTAATTTGGGATTCCCTCTGCAGCCTATTTCCCCATTCTGCTAGTCTATCTCAATATATCTATGGGCACAAGTTCAATTTTTTAGAGAGATACAGCATGGTAAAAGGCCTTTCCAACTCAACGAGCCCATGCTGCACAATTGCAACCATTTGACCAATTAACCTACTAAATTGTACAGCATTTGGAAAATGGAGAGCGGAGGAAACTGGAGCACTCAGAGGAAATCCACACAGTCACAAGGAGAACATATAAAATCCTTACAGGCAGTGGTGGGAATTGAACCTGGGTCACAGCTACGTTTCTATTCTGCCTAATGAGATTTTTGGCAGGAAGGTGTAAGTGGCATGAAAGTTAGTTCAGGACAGTTTGATGCTTAATGGGCAATATGGGAAGGTGCTGTATGATCGACATTAAATAATGTATACTGAAAGTAAATTGGAATTAACTATCAAATAATCCTCAAGGTATCTTAAAATAAAATGCTGCCAAATTTAAACTAATATTAGTTTACACAAAGTTGTTCAAGAATCTGAGAATTAACGCATAATACTGTCAATACATTTGGGAATACTTTCTGTTTCCATAAAACAACTATATCTTGCTAGAATAGTTATTTTCTGACCTAAAGTCCATTACCGCAGTTGAATTACCGGTCAAAGTTCCAAATATTCCCATTATCAGAAGATGCTACAGAGAATAGAGAGAGAAAAAAAGCACCACACAAATCAAATTACTTGTAAATTGCTCAGATCATACCCCAGCCATTTGTCTTCCAGAATAGTCTGTTAAAATAATAGGAAAAAGTTAAAATATTCTTGTTCAGTTTGAATATAGAGAGACTCAGAGAAGCTGACTTAGTTTTTCAGAAATAGGGTAATTTCTTCAGAAATAGGATAATTTTGAAAACAGACCTATAAAATAGGGAGGGATAAGAAATTTAAATAACATTGCAAAGGAGAAGGCCCAGTTCCAAACAGTAGCCAACTTCCAGTACTTCTACCACAAATGACTCACAATCAAAAGAAACCACCAAAGTCATGTATATTTAATGAGGTCAAGCCAAATACTGAACTGATTTGAGATGGAAGTTCTGGTGGAAGGAATGGGAATAGAATCTAAAATAAACTGCATACTTATTCCAGTTCTGATGAAAGGTCTTCAGTCTGAATTATTAATTCTTTACACAGATGCTGCCTGACCTCCAGAGTGTTTCCAGAACTTATTGTTTTTCATTTTAGATATCAAGCATATACACATATTTAATTATCAACACTACTTATTTAATTATCAGCCTACTTGAATCACAGGCGAATATTTATTCCTGTATCAATTTCTACAAGAGATTAGTAAGAAAACCTTCCTGTGGAAATTCTGGACTTTAAAAAAAGCACAGCAGATTAGTTTTTCTCTGGAGTAGCAAAAGGAAAGAGAATCAAGCAGAAAATGGAAAAAAAAAATCAGGGATTCATGACCAGTGAGTACCAGGTGATAATAATCTATTTTTTTGGAAAAAAGAAGAAATAGCTGGCTTCATCTTGAAGATAGATGCGTATGATTACACAAAAGATGACTGGATGTTGTATACTGAATGGATTGAGCACAATTTTAAAGCAAATGATATAACCAATAAGGAACAAGTACCAGTTTTGCTGAGTGTGTTGTGTGCAAAAGCATGCAGTTTTAGAAGTTTGACTGCTCCAACCAGATCAGCTGAAATGAGCTTTGCTGATATTGTGAACGTAATGCAGGAACATTTAGAACCAAGACTGTTGTTGATAGCAGAAAACTTTAGGCTTTGTAAATGGAATCAAAAGGAAGCGGAGTCCATTTTAGATTATGTGGCTGAATTGAGGGGATTGTCTGAGCATTGTCAGTTCAATAATGTGCTGAATGATGCACTGAGTGATTGTGTAGACTGTGGAATCTTACAAGAAATCATTCAAAAATGGCTCCTAACTGAAGCACAATTACATTTAAAACAGCATTTGAAATAGCTGTATCCATGGAAAAGGCAGACAGAGATGTAATTAAGTTGCAATCTGGAGTGAAAGTGAGTGTGAACAAAACTAACACTTAAACAAATTGTGTTACAGTTGAGCCAGGGGCTCACATACACCAGGGCAATGTGGGTATAAGTGTGAAACTTGTAGAAAATGCAACAAAGTAGGATATATATAAAGAGCATGTTGGGCAGACAAAAATAAATGGTCTGCACAAGGAAAAGAAAAAGATAAAAAAAAGTCAAGGTGCAATTACAAAAAGAGCATTAATCTGCATTCTGTTGATCAAAAATCTGATAAGGATGAGAGTGACACAGGACTCAGTAACCTTGAGATTTACAATGTGAAAGCTAAAAATGGACAAGCAATAGTGAAGAGCAGATTAATTAAAATGGAATTGAACACTAGTTCAGCTGTTTCAGTCATTCCACAAAATGAGTTTGAATGGCATTTGGAAGATTCTGAACTGAACCTGCAGATATCCAACAAAGAACTTTTGTAGAGAAGCGATAACTTCTGCGGGAATGACATTTGTAACTCTGAATTGCTATAACCAACAAGCCACATTGGGCTTGTACATAGTAAAAATGGGAGAACCTGCATTGTGAAGGCATGCATGGCTGAGACAACTATAACTTGATTTGAGATCCATTCATCATTTGAATACCACACTACCAATAATAGAGTCAACTGAAAGCGAGTTAAGACAGGTATTAGATGATGCCACAGCAATGTTTGAAGATGGCATTGGAAAACAAACATGTCAAGGGAAAAATAGTGCTAAATGAAAATGTCACACCCAAGCTTTGCAAAGCCCATCCAGTTACTTATACCATCCATGATAAAGTAGCCAGTGAGTTAGATCGCATGGAGGCTGAAAGAATTCTACCCAAGATTAAGTCGAGTTCTTGGGCAATACCAGTGGTCACATTTCCCAAGAAGGATGGGTTTGTTAAGATCTGTGATGATTTTAAGGTCACCATCGACCTCGTACCAAAGGTAGATCAATACCCTCTGCTCAGGATAGAGGATATCTTTTCAAACCTTTCTGGAACAAAACACTTCAGCAAAGTGAACTTAGCTGAGGCCTATCTACAGATAGAGATGGAAGAAGAGATCAAAGTTTTTCATACCATTAACTCTCATAAACAACTTTATAAGTATAATAGGCTTATTTTTGGTACAGCATCTCCACCTAAACTCTACAGAAAGCTATGGACCAACTGCTACAAGACTGCCCAGGCACTCAGTATTACCCGGACGATATCATTACTAAAGGTAAGGATGACAAGGAACATCCCCAAAATCTCAAGACAGTGTTAAAAAGATAGGAAGATTACAATGTAACAAGTGTGAATTCTCTATAGCAAACTGTGGTCACACCATTCACACACAAGGTTTACACAAGTATGCTGAGAAAAAATCAAGCAAGTAGTGTATGCCCCAAGGGCCAAAAGACATGCCAGATTTGTGGTCCTTTTTTAGGATTTCTTCTATCAGTATAACAGGTTCCTGCTAAACCTGCCTACTGTGCTCCAACCTTTGAATTCACTACTACAGATTAGGAAGAAATGGCAAGGGACAAACCATTTGTGAGGTGGCTTTAAAAATGGAAATGGTAACATCAGACTCTGTACTCACACATTGTGATCCCCATTGTCCAATGAAGCTTATCATGCACTGTTTTGGATGCCAGCACATCCAGAAAAAAGGTGTCCAGAGCTGTCAGAATAATGTTCTGCTGTCCCAGAATCAACTCCTGCAACCACCATGGAGGAAGCCCCAGAACGTGAGATTGTTTCACAACACAAGTTTCACCTGCCAAGCAGAGTGATCCCCCTTGTCAGGAAAGACATTATCCCACAAGTGTAAGAAATCATCCACAGGAATTAAAATTTTAGGCCTGAATGGAACAATTTAATATTTACTATGCTGTGGATGTCTATATCGTAGTTGTATTATATAGAATACTGTATGTATACTGTATATACAGTACTGTGCAGAAGTCTTAGGCACCTAGAATTTAATATATATATACATATTAGGTGTTTAGTTTCATCTTCTGCATTAGACTGAAAAGAGCAAATTTTAGATCTACAACACACACAGAATGCTGGTGGAACACAGCAGGCCAGGCAGCATCTATAGGAGAAGCGCTGTTGACGTTTTGGGCCGAGACCCTTCGTCAGGACTAGTGTTGGTGTGTGTTGTTGTTTGAATTTCCAGCATCTACAGATTTCCTCGTGTTTGAAATTTTAGATCTCCAAGCATTCATTTAAAAAAATACTAAATGTCACACACAATTCTTTGGATTTCATTAAAGGTAGTAACATATTAAGTACTAGACTACTTTTCAAATAAAACCACGATTACGTTGTAGGTATATAGCCCAGTGCCTGGCTAAGCACAGATAAGAAACAGGTGCTAATGATAAATGACATAATGAGTTGAATGAACTAAACTGATTAACTGAAGCAGAAATGGGTGTAGAAGGAATCAAGCTGGGTGAAGGACAACCAAACTAAAAAGTGACGGTGCAGCAGATGTGACAGTTTAACCGTCAAATCATTGATTCTTGGCAAAAGTGAGCATGGCAGCAAGACACAAGGTTGATCATCTTGCATCAACAAGATCTCTCCCAAGCAGAAATTTTGCAACAGACAGAAGTTTCAAGTTGTGCTGTCTATGCTCTTCTGAAGAAGCACAAAGAAATAAGCAAGGCGAAGGACCAGAAATGCAGTGGTCAGCCACAGAAAATAAGTGCAGCAGGCAAGAGATACATCAAACTAACATCCCTGCTAAATCCTGCACTCCCATCAGCTCTGAACTCAGAGAAACCACTGGAACCTTAATCCAGAGAAATCTTGACAGAAGTACTCTTCGTGGAAGAGTTGCTGCCAAAAAGCCATTCCTCCAAAGTGGAAACAAAGCCAAAAAAGCACAAGGACTGGGGTGCTGAACAATGCAGAAAATGCTCTAGTCCATGGTTTCTCAACCAGGGTTCCGGGAGAGGTTGCTAGGGGTTCTGCAAGAGTTTGCAATTAAAAAAACCATTGTTTTTTAAACTATGTGCAAATCGCGATGCTAACACTTGCAGTGGTGCGCAGTGACCGAGAAGCCCCATTAGCAATCTCATTAAAGGTCTCTCAGCCACTATGGTAGTGTGCAGTCAGACCATGTTTAGTTGCTTGAGTCCATTTCTCATTTTTTAATACGAGATGGTGGAGGCCATTGACAATTGGTGAGCACTGTATTGTACAGAGGGGAGGACGGTAGGCTGATGAGGAGCGATGTATTGCATGGAGGGGAGGATGGTAGACTGATAATTGATGAGCACTATATTGCTCAGAGAATAGTAGGCTGATTAAGAGCATGAAGTGCATTTTCCATTGCATGGACTCACCCAATTAGGGCTGTGACATCAGCCTCTCCCTCCCGAATTACCTCCCCCAATTTCACCCTTTTACGCCGCCGAATGACTTATGAAACATACAAACTCTACTGGTGTAGTAGAAAATGGTTGGGAAATTTTCATTCTAAATACGGTCCAATGTGGTGATGTTTGAAGGGGTGTGAGATGGAACAGGAGGATTCTATGCCTAGGCCTAAGGACAATTCTGATACGGTTAATGATGGAGAATTACAATCTTCTGAGTTACCTCAATGCACTCGTGCAACAATGGATACAAAAAAGTCTGTTTTTCTTACAAAACTATAAAAGTTTAGTTATACAATAAAAACACAAAGTATCAATATTAAATATTTACAAGACAGTGAATAAATTCAAATTAAAATATGATATTACTGTCTATAAAGTAATCGTTCCCTGAGGGGACACTCTGCTCTTGGAAATCTCCCACTGTACCCATCGTGACTGCAGACTCCTTCTCCAAGGACAGCCATGCATGACTGTATCCTTGGAAGAGGGGCAAGCAGTCAGCCCAGGCAGAGTCCATGACTTTCCACTGCTCAGACCTGGGAACAGCCATTTTGGCCAGGCCCAGGAGCAAGCCCACCAGTAGATCCTACTTGCAACCCGTCCCCTTCTGCACTGGGTACCCGTATATGAGGAGCGCAGGGCTGAAGTAAAACCAGTGGAGCCCCTTCAGATACTCAAACAGGAACTGCAGCCTCTCACACTCCATATAAGCATGGTACACTGACTCCTCCCGGCCACAGAATAGACAGGTGGATGGGGCGACTGTAAACATGCTTAAAAACCTGTTGCATGGTCGTATATGCAACACCTTCCATCCCAGATCTCCAATGTACAGGGGAAGGAGTCCCCCTAAATAAAGAGTTTTACATGTACTGGTAATCCAAGTTGTCCTATTCCATTGTGCCTAGTCTTTGGCAATTAAATTACAAATGTAGCGATGGGTTCAGCAAAATTGAAAAGACACTTAACCACAAACCACAGCCACGTAAAAGTGCTGATTATTTTAAATGACTATTGGAACCTCAAGACAGGCAGATTAAAGCTTTTGCAAATAAAGTCACAGCCAGTAAAAATATTCAGAAAGCCAGTTATTTAATAGCTTTGAGACCAGTTCACTCAAGAATGTTCAAAAAACTGTGTGAAAACATGGGTAAGGCGCACTCCAATCTCCGGCTAAATACAGAAATTTGCTGGTTAGAGTGCTTGAGCTGAAAGTTGAATTGCAGGAGTACTTTCAAGAAAATTGTAGGGCAAATTTTGCCAAGTGCTTTTAAGATTAAGAATGTCAGCAGAAACTAGCCTACTTAACAGATATTTTTCATCATATAATCCAGTTGAACAAGTATCTGCAAGGCCCTGGAAAAAGAAGTATTTTTTTTCCCCTTTCAGCAGAAGTGTATGACTGAGTGAAGGACCCTCTTCTTGAATCTTCTGTTCAGCCTAAGAACTTGACTTTCAGAGAATAGGAAGAACTTTGTGAGTGACACTCTGATCATGCACTCAAGATGAGATTTACTGACCTACCCTTGGACAAGCTCTGGATTTCTGTGAAAGAAGAGTATCTTGCCATTCATAGGAAAGTAATGAACATTTAGCTGCTGTTTTCAACTTCTTACATGTGTGAACAAGATTTTTCTTGTTTAACAATTTTCAAGATCAAGGATAGAAATTGTCTCATTTCGGTAGAAGGTGAAATACATTGTGCTTATCTAAAATTCAACCCAGAATTGAGAAATTTATTACATTTTCCTTACAAGTTTAAAAACATTTATGAAAGAGAAAGAAAGAGTAATTTTAAGAAACGTAAGCTAAACTTAACGAGCTGTCTTTTCTTCAAGAAAGATATGCTAAATTTTCATTCTCTACTCAAAAGAACATTGACAATTAATTATAGATTATTATAACTACAACTTACTGATCACACTAACATACCATGAGCTCTAGATATAATAGTGTTTATGCAGGAGCTCCCTGAGATATGAAAATTATTTCAAGGGTAACTTCAGAGCAAAAGGTTGAGAAAAACTCTTCTAGACTGACAAGTCAAAATTTGAAACTTTTGGCTCAAACAGTTTTTCTGTAGAAGAATTGGAGAGCGCTACATGGATTAGTGTCTGCACCCAACAGTGAAGTATGTCAGAGGTTCCCTGCAAGTTTGGGGCTGGATTTCTGCAAATGGAGTTGGTGATCCAATCAGAATTAATGGAGTCCTCTGTGCTGAAATATTCAATCAGATTTTCATCCATAACACAATAGCATCTGGAAGGAATAAGATTGGTTCCAACTTCATTCTGCAGCAGGGCAATGACCCCAAGCACATGGCCATGTTCATAAAAATGGACGGATGCTGGGCTGTTCTAGATCAGTGGGTCCTGCGATAAGATGACTATGCGAACAGGAGGCACGAGAGCCATTATTTCGGCATGCCTGAGTTTGAGTCTGATGATAAGAGTAGCTTATCATCAGCTACTCTAGCAGTGAGAATTAAAACCTGTAGGTTAATTGGAAGTCTGGAACTTGAAATCTAGATACTGGAGACATGTCCTGGAGTTGGAAGACTGCCCAGGTGTGGATTAGGTGTGGGAGGACAGGAGGAGGAACAGAGTATATTTTGCTATTGTACTGTTGCTGTTGTGTTCTGTGCTCTACTACCAAGCATTGTGAGCATGCTGTGTTGGTGCAAGAACGTGTGGTGACGTAGCAGTGCATCCTTAGGAATGTTGGTTGTTACCACAAATGTTGCATTTCCCTATACGTTATGATGCACATGTGATAAATAAATCTGAATCTGAAAGGAAGAGAGACTGTTCAATTTCACGATGGATATTCTCAACCTTTCCCTTTTCCAAATGCATTCAATATCAGGAGTGGAAAGAGAAAGCAAAAATACCTCACAACTAGAATGGTCACTTTGGCGATATTAACATAAATGCTAATAACTTATGAAGATTTCACTATTTGAAGTTCAGCAGCTTGGTGGGTATGGATCTGCTTCTCAATCCTATTAACAAACATTTCTGAATATGTCTCTTTTTCAGAATGAATAAGCATGCAACAGTGCTTGTATGAATATTATCTCAAAATGAATTAATGATTATTTTCTCATCAAGTCTATACCCCACCAGGCGCCCCTGGAGTGCTGATTAGATTGGTGAACTTGGCCATTTTAATCGCCAATACTACTCAGAGGGCTTTCTAAAGCAAATTAACTGTAAACCACTGGGACTTCGTAGAGATTTGTGAAAATGGCTTCTGATGAATAACACACAGATAAGGTGATCAAACAGAGACATCTGCATGACAGAAAAGAACAGTACATCTAATTTGCTTGAAATTCTTCTTGCTTAATATAATACTGGAGTATGGATCATCTCTCTTTTTTAACCTTGAGGATTATTCAGTGCTTCCACTCTTGTTGAGCAGAATCTAAACAGGTTTATTTTTATTCTTCTTTCTTGCAAACCACAGTCTGAGACTAATATTTAGCTCCCATCTAAATAAACCTTTTAAAACAAAGTTGCACATTTTGTCGCTGTTATGCACTTCCATAGCTCTGTTTTTAAAGTATTTTCCCCAGAAGAAATAGCTTCCGTATCTTTGCATTCCAAATGGCAAATTATGCTGGGGTATTTTTTTATATCAGACCATTCTTCTGGATGGGAAATTATTACATTTCTCCAATCTCCTCAAAAGGTGTAAAATAATGGGTTATGCATATAAAATAGAACTTCCAAGGTGACAATCTTTGAGCAAAAATGACACTGTAATCAATATTTGAATGAACATTACAAAGCACTATTCAAGCGAGGTAGAAGAGGGGCAGACAGACAGGAACCAACCATATGCTGCCACTGACTTCACTTTCTGTCAGATTGCTGCCTGCAAAAGAGAAAAGAGAATGAATACTGGAAATAGGTGTCTGCTCATTCTCATCATCTTCCATCTAATGCTACGGGGACATGTCAAAGGCATGGAGAATACAAGATGATAGCACAGGTGTCTTAAGCCTTGAGTTTCTCAGATAACTCTGACAGAATAACTTGAAATGATGAAGAGTTTTCACAGCCTAAATAAAGAGTATTGCTCTGCTGATAGAGGGCCACGAACTAATGGACATAGATTTAAGTCAATTAACTAAAATACCTGTGACATGATGAGGAAACCTTTTACAGAGCATGATTTGCTGTGATCACTAATGCACTGCCTGAAAGGGTGGTGGAAGCAAATTCATTAAAAGCATAAACATCCTTGGATATCGATGCTGGGAAGAAATATATTTACAGTGCTCAGTGTAAAGGCATGATTTGAATAGACCTTTCAAAAAGTTGGGCAGTTATGAGTGGAGTGAATGGCTTTTGGGCTCTTTCATGGGGTGCAGAGGGGGGAAGAGAAAGAGAGAGAGTAAAAACTAGCTCTACCATTCATAAAAAATTATATATACATATACCAGAAATTTGAATTTAACAACATTATGAGCTAGCTTTTATGCACAGAGCTTCAAAATCAGGGGACAGCCTATACTGGATTAGGCTGTTCTTTCCATGAGCCCAGACTTGCAGGAAGTCAACGATGGGCCTGACTTGTTGGTTTTTACTTGCTAGTTCTATTGTTAACTGCAAGTGAGGTGACAAGTACTGAAGAAATCACTCCCTGCTGCCACAACTGCCAGAATTTACAACACAAAAGTTGTAAGTTCTAGTCAATGCATCTGACTGTTTACTGAACCACTGGGCTCAGCAGAGACTTCTGGGGAGGGCACAAAGGTCCTGAGCTGGGGAGTCAGATAAACTTTTAACTTTTAACCTCTTAGCTGTACACTAAGAATTTAACATGTGCAGTTTTGGGCCCCTTATCTTAGAAAGGATGTGCTAAAACTGGAGAGGGTTCAGAGGATGTTAGCAAAAATGATGCCAGGATTAAACAGTTTATCATATGAAGCCGTTTGATGGCTTTGGTCCTGTATTTACTGGAATTCATAAGAATGAGAGGTGGCATAATTGAAACCCATCAAATGGTGAATGGCCTTGATAGAGTGGAAGTGGAAAGGGTGTTTCCTATGGTGGGAGTGTCTACGATGAAGGGACATAGTCTCAGAAAAGAGGGGCGTCCTTTTGGAATGGAGATGAGGAAGAATTTTTTTAGCCAGAGCATGGGGAATCTGTGGAATTCTTTTGCCACAGACAGCTGTGGAGGCCAAGTCTTTAAGTATATTTAAGGCAAAGGTTGACAGATTCTTGATTGGTCAGGGCATGAAGAGATATGGGGGAGAAAGGCAGGAGATTGAGGTTGACAGGAAAAATGGATCAACCATGTTGAAATGTCAGAGCAAACCTGATGGGCCAAATGGCCTAATTCTGCTCCTATAGTTTATGATCTTATGGTGCTTGCATATGTACATTACTGAAATAGGATTTTGTAAAGTAATAACTCAAGGAACACCAAACCTGTGCTTTACCAGGCAGGATAATCTCTGACAGCTTTGCACTATTCAGGGTTACTATTGCCTATGCACAGGACAGATCTGTTTGTCTGATCAGCTTGGACCAGGAGAATAACTTTGATGGAATATCTCACATGTACTTGACGGAACTCTCTCCTAAAATGGGTCTTGAAATGGGAATCAGAAATTGGATCCAACTGTTCTGCACTGATACCCACAATGCAGTTCAAATTATTGGGTGGGAGATTCCCCATCACGTATGGAGTCAGTCAGCCATGTCCATCCTTCCTTATCTTGTGTGAGTGCCATATAGAACTCTTTGCCAAATCCATCAGGATGTATGAGAGCATAAGAGGGGCGACATTGCCAAGTAGTGGAAACACACCGGTCAAAACTTCCATGAACATGGACGACATCGCCATCTTCTGCTCGGACCTAACACAAAGTACACTGCAGATGCTGTGGTCAAATCAAGACGTACAAAAAAGCTGGATGAACTCAGCAGGTCTGCTTTTTTCAACGGATGCTGCCTGACCTGCTGAGTTCATCCAGCTTTTTTGTACGTTCTGCTTGGACCTGTTGTCAGTTCACATATTGATCAGCATCTGCAAATATATTGACTTGGCATCTGGCATCAGAATCAACTGTAGGAATCGAGGGGACGTGCACTTCAGAAACTGCTTCAACTGATCCAAAGACCCCTTCATTGCTAGGCCAGACTATTTGAAGTTGCTGGGGATCTGGTTCAACAGTGCTGAGACATGAACAACAGCTGCCAGGAGTGGATTGTGAGGGACACAGAGAAACTGGGTTTGTGGAAATGGTGTTTTCTGTCAATAACTGGGAAGAACTTGGTGCAGATGTGATATGCTCTCAGTGCTACTATGCATGCCACAGGTATAGTTTGTTTCTTGCTCCTCTGCCTCAGTAATAACGCACTTCATCTGGGGGTCATGATCGAGCAAGTGTAATGGATCACGATGCACATCCTCTGAGAAAGGGAAAAAATGGATCCGATGGCTGCCTCTTTGAGCTCATCTGAGGAAACAGCTCAAATTCCTTGCTTTTAACATCTCTTTTTCTCGACTTTAAAGGTGGCTGGGGTTCTATCAAGGACCCTGATCCGCAATGTCACTCAAACTACAGTTTTTCGTGGCGGATGAGTTCGCGCTCCTGGAGCTCACCAACCAGCTATTCTTCAACATTCACTGGGCATCGCATGGAAGACACACCACCAGGGAGTGGCCCTGCACAGCCCCTCAGATGACTGTTCCGAAGTTGCTGCCGCCGACTGAAGTGTCACGGGAGAAGCACCTTCAGGATTTTGCCGCAGCGGATGTGTGTACGGAGGTCTCTGTCGTCAAGCCACCACCCTCACTCTTTCTCTCAATGGTGGGGAGAGTTTCCTGATGAGTCTCAATTGAAGAATCTCAAAATAAAAAGTGACGAGGCTGAACGTAACATCATAATAATTACAGTTAGGGGACTGTAAAATAGGTGACATCTCTCTATGCCTTGTTAGTGAGAGGGAGAGTCTGTGGTATGCTGAACTGCCGGGTAAACAATAGTTTTTGTTGACTGCAGATCATGGTCTCTCCTTGGGTGCTTTGCTATTTCTTGCTTTGTAGGTGTGGGTGGTGATACCTTTTCAGATTCAGATTCAGTTTATTGTCATTTAGAAACCACAAATGCAATGCAGTTAAAAAGTGAGACAACGTTCCCCCAGAATGATATCACAAAAGCATATGACAAAACAGACTACACAAGAAAATCCACATAACGTTTGGCAATCCCCAATCCAGAGTCCGGAGAGGCTGCTGCGTATTAATATCGCGCTACCGTCTAGCACGTTCCCCGGAAAGGAGCTCCAAATCCACCAGATAAAAACAAGACCAAAAACTAAAGCTACAAGACCTGCACAAAACCACATAATTACAACATATAGTTACAACAGTTCAAACAATAGCATAATTGATTAAAAAAAACAGACTATGAGCACAGTAGAAATAGTCCAAGATGTTAAAGGACTATAAGTTCAAAAGGATTCACCACAGTTTCCACAAGTCCCCAGGGTCCCGACAGACTTGCCATACCACGCCGGCAGAAGAAGGGAGTACCCCAACTATGGATTTCCAAGGCGCCGCCCAACTCAGCCTCGCAGACGCAGCACACAGTGGAAGCTCCGTTGAAACCAGCCTTTCAGACGCAGCACACACCGAAAGCGACCTGAGTCCGTCGAAAGGACTCCGAGTCCGTTGAACCTCCGAGCCGACGACCATTTGCTGAAATGGATGGGAAGGAGGGGGAATGGTTGATACTTTGCTGCTGTCTGCATAGGAGAGGGGGTTTCTAATGTTTTTCTGTCATTTATTCTTTTGGAGCTCTTCTGTTTTTCCTGGATGTCTGCGAAGACTAAGAATTTTAGGTTGTATTCTATATACACTCTCCAATAGTAAACTGAACCCTGTAAAAATTGCCCTTCTCCTGATGACTACCTTCGTGTATTAGGCTGTGTGTAGACTTGTCCCTGGTGTTACAGAAGATAGGCCTGGTCCCGTTACCACACAATGGCCCAGTCAGCTGGATGTTGCTACACGACCTGCACATTGTGGAATACCTTTGACCACAAGTCCATCAGGCAGTGGTCAACACAGACTCTGAGGGACAGGAACACTATGGATTCTGTGTTTTTTTTCCCCTCCATCACCACGTGTTACCAACAAGCACCAAGACCTCACTTTGCCGGCGGTGAGAAGTGCACCCCTCCCAGTCAACGCTTTCCTGTACAGACAGTATTCCATCCCCAATGTTTACTACCTTCAGACTGGCTCCCTGCAGTCTGCTAATATGCTAAAAGGGTATCAAGATGAATGCAAGGGTTTGTGTCCAAATTCATCCCTAGCAGCTGTGTAACAGAAGACGCTTTAATCTATAGTCTGTTCTCAGGTGAAACACTGAGACAGACATCAAGTGCTTCTGGAAGTTCATCAACTCGATAGAAGATGCCTTTTGGCTGAAAATTGTTTGTCTTCCAAAATAGTGAGGTGTCTATAAGGCAATGCCTGCTGGTGGACATGCTGAGAGCTGCAATGAAGTTCAGAGAAACCAAAGCTAAGGCTCTGTTGGGAAGAACTACAGTACAGTCTCCTTTCGTTACTACACATGGAGGAGATGAGCGGCTTGGGGGGAAGCTCTTCAAACAATCAAAGGGGGTAACATCTCTGGGAGCCACATGAGGGGCAATGGTGCTGTATTTATTTGCTTGTGCTTTTCTTTAAAGTTTACACTATTGAATGTATCAACCAAAAATGTAAAGGATTTTATTCACTGTTTCTTTCTTACTATTTTGTCACAAATCAGGTCTATTTTTGAAATAAAAAATAATAACTCAGGCAACACATAAAATGCTGGTGGAACGCAGCAGGCCAGACGGCATCTATAGAGAGAAGCACGGTCGACATTTTGGGCTGAGACCCTTCGTCAGGACTAACTGGAAGAAAAGATAGTAAGAGATTTGAAAGTAGGAGGGGGAGGGGAAAATCCGAAATGATAGGAGAAGACAGGAGGGGGTGGGGTGAAGCTAAGAGCTGGAAAGGTGATTGGCAAAAGGGATACAGAGCTAGAGAAGGGAAAGGATCGTGGGATGGGAGGCCTAGGGAGAAAGAAACGGGGAGGGAAGCACAAGAGAGAGATGGACAACAGGCAAAGAGTGATGGGCAGAGAGAGAAAAAACAGAAGGGTGGAAATAAATAAATCAGGGAAGGGGTAAGAAGGGGAGGAGGGGCATTAACGGATGTTAGAGAAATTAATGTTCATGCCATCAGGTTGGAGGCTACCCAGACATAATATAAGATGTTCAACCTGAGTTTGGCTTCATCTTGACTGCAGAGGAGGCCATGGATAGACATATCAGAATGGGAATGAGTCGTGGAATTAAAATGTGTGGCCACTGGGAGATCCCGCTTTCTCTGGTGGACAGAGTGTATATGTTCAGTGAAACAGTCTCCCAGTCTGCGTCAGGTCTCACCAATATATAAAAGGCCACACCGGGAGCACCGGATGCAGTATACCACACCAGCCGACTCACAGGTGAAGGGTCGCCTCACCCATAAGGACTGTCTGGGGCCCTGAATGGTGGTGAGGGAGGGAAGTGCAAGGTCAGGTGTGACACTTGTTCCACTTACAAGGATAAGTGCCAGGAGGGAGATCGGTGGGAAGGGATTGTGGGGACGAATGGACAAGGGAGTCGTGTAGGGAGCGATCCCTGCAGAAAGAAGAAAGGAGGGAAAGATGTGCTTGGTAGTGGGATCCCATTGGAGGTGGCAGAAGTTACGGAGAGTTATACGTTGGACCCGGAGGCTGGTGGGGTGGTAGGTGAGGACAAGGGGAACCCTATCCCAAGTGGGGTGGTGGGCGGATGGGGTGAGAGCAGATGTGCATTAAATGGGAGAGGTGTGTTTGAGAGCAGAGTTGATGGTGGAGGAAGGGAAGCCATTTTGTTTAAAAAAAGAAGACATCTCCTTCGTCTTGGAATGAAAAGCCTCATCCTGAGAGCAGATGTGGAGGAGACGGAGGAATTGCAAGAAGGGGATGGCATTTTTGCAAGGGACAGGGCAGGAAGAGGAACAGTCCAGATAGCTGTGAGAGTCAGAAGGCTTACAGTAGATAAGCTGTCTCCAGAGATGGAGACAGAAAGATCAAGAAAGGGGATGGAGGTGTCGGATATGGACCAGGTAAATTTGAGGGCAGGGTGAAAGTTAGAGGCAAAGTTAATGAAGTCAACAAGCTCAGCATGCGTGCAGGAGGCAGCGCCAATGCAGTCGTCAATGTAGCAAAGGAAAAGAGGGGGATGGATACCCGTATAGGCTTGGAACATGGACTGTTCCACAAAGCCAACAAAAAGACAGGCATAGCTGGGACCCATACGGGTACCCATGTCTACACCTTTGGTTTGGAGGAAGTGGGAGGAGCCAAAGGAGAAATTATTGAGAGTATTAAGACTAGTTCCGCTAGACAGAGGAGAGTGGTGGTAGAGGGGAACTGGTTAGGTCTGGAATCCATAAAGAAGTCGAGAGCTTTGAGACCTTCTTGGTGGGGGATGGAGGTATATAGGGACTGGGCGTCCCTGGTGAAAATAAGGCGGTAGGGGCCAGGGAACTTAAAAATCATTGGAAAAAATTCAAAGCATGAGAAGTGTCACGAACATAGGTGGGAAGGGATTGAACAAGGGGGGATAAAACAGTGTCAAGGTATGCAGAAATGAGTTTGGTGGGGCAGGAGCAAGCTGAGAAAATGGGTTTACCTGGACAGGCAGGTTTGTGGATCTTGGGTAGGAGGTAGAAACGGGAAGTGCGGAGTGTGGGAACTATGAGTTTGCTGGCAGTAGATGGGAGATCCCCAGAGCTGATAAGGTTGGTGATGGTGTGGGACCAGAGCTGATAAGGTGTAAAAGGATCAAGTTTATAGTGGTTATACTAACATGATTCAATCAGAAACCATCAAACCTACACAGAGAATTTTAAATGCAGTTGAGTTATGCTCTTTTCATTGTTATCCATAATCTTCTACACTAGCTGAGGAATCAGCTCACCTGTAAAAGGCCCTAACCCATATGTCTAGCCAGACCCAGGATCAAAATTAGCAAGGCTTCATTGTCTTGGGAAAGTTCTCCAAACTGCATTGATTTTCATAACAACAACACACACAAAATGCTGGTGGAACACAGCAGGCCAGGCAGCATCTATAGGAGAAGCACTGTCGACATTTCGGGCTGAGACCCTTCGTCAGGACTAACCAAAAGGAAAGATAGTACCTACACTCGGTCCGCCAGAAAAAGCAGGATCTCCCAGTGGCCACACATTTTAATTCCACATCCCATTCCCATTCTGATATGTCTATCCATGGCCTCCTCTACTGTCAAAATGAATCCAAACTCAGGTTGGAGGAACAACACCTTATATACCAGCTGGGTAGCCTCCAACCTGATGGCATGAACATTGACTTTTCTAACTTCCGTTAATGCCCCTCCTCCCCTTCTTACCCCATCCCTGACATATTTAGTTGTTTGCCTGTTCTCCATCTCCCTCTGGTGCCTCCCCCCCTTTCTTTCTCCCGTCCCATGATCCTTTCCCTTCTCCAGCTCGGTATCACTTTCACCAATCACCTTTCCAGCTCTTAGCTTCATCCCACCCCCTCCGGTCTTCTATCATTTCGCATTTCCCCCTCCCCCCACCACTTTCAAATCTCTTACTATCTTTCCTTTCAGTTAGTCCTGACGAAGGGTCTCGGCCTGAAACGTCGACAGTGCTTCTCCTATAGATGCTGCCTGGCCTGCTGTGTTCCACCAGCATTTTGTGTGTGTTGTTGTTTGAATTTCCAGCATCTGCAGATTTCCTCGTGTTTGATTTTCTGAAGTCTAAAAGCACAGACATATTTCAAATCTTTTTTTGTTATCACAAGATAGTTGAATGAGAAATTGAGTGGTGGATAGCAAAGAAACTAATAAATAATTCAATGCATTTTTAAAAAGAATTTTCAAGGTGAAACTTTTAAAAATAGTTATTTTTGTTGCTTACTCGTTTTTCTCAGTGATGATTAGCACAGGACCAGAGTCATGGAGTCATTCAGTGCAGAAACATGCTCTTCAACCCAATGTTACATGCTGACAGGATGTTCAATCAAGCTGGCCGCAATTGCCAATGTTTGGCCCATATCTGTCGAAACCTTTCCTGTCCAACTGTCTTTTAACCAGATTACTACAAATGAAAGATCTTCCTTGACCTGGTCAGGTGTTGAAAAATAAACAGTGCTTTCCTGCAGTTATACTGCTTCAAAGAATATTTAGTGTCTGTGAACATGTGATTGGAAACCCGAGCAGAGAAATGCCCATTTTGTTGCCAATTACTGCAGGCACACAGGAGTATTAGTCTCATTAGATTCTTTTCTCCTGATTGGACAGAATTGAGAAATTAGTGGAAAATAGACCCACATTTAGCTTCAGACACAAAGTGCTGGAGGGACTTAGCAGGCCAGGCAGCATCGGTGGAAAAGAGTAAACAGTTGACATTTCAGGATGAGATCCTTCATCTGGACTGGAAAAAGAAGATGGGAAGCTAGAGCAAGAAGGTGGGGGCAGGGGAGGAAGAAGTACAAAGTTGCAGGTGGGAGGTGAAACCAGAAGAAGGGGAGGGGGGAATTAAAGAGCTGGGAAGCTGATAGGTGGAAGAGACAATAGGCTGAAAAAGGGAGAATTTGATAGGACAGAAGACCATGGAAGAAAGCGAAGGGGTGGAGCTCCAGAAGAAGGTGATGGGCAGGTAAGGAGATGGGGTGAGAGAGGGACACGGGAATGGGAATGGTGAAGGGGTGGGGAGGGGGGGAAGGTATTTACCGGAAGTTCAATAGATCAATGTTCATGCCATCAGGTTGGAGGCTACCAGTGCTGATGAAGGGTCTCAGCCCAAAATGTCAACTGCTTACTATTTTCCATAGATGCTGCCTGGCCTGCTCAGTTCCTCCAGCATTTTGTATGTGTTGCTTAGCTTTCCAGCACTCGCAGATTTTCTTGTCTTTGTGCTACATTTAGCTTCAGTAACCAAGGGTAAATTTCTCTCCTGAGGTCTAACTAGCAAAAATTCAGGCACAGTTTGGAATAATATTCCAATTGCACAGCAAAGAGAAAATCTACTCAAATTAATTTAATATAAATGCTCATATTAAAAAAAAATCGGACAGCCAATGGAGAGCACACAAAACACCACCACCACCCCCCCACACACACACATACACATGCAGACAGATAGGAATATTTACTGTTCTTTTAATAGCCACTTTATGCCACTTGTTCATTTGTAAGCCGTAAGAAGTTCAATAGCTTCATACAAGTTATCAAGTAAAATCAAAGTTCTAAGTTCAAAGTAAAGTTATTATCAAGGGACATGTACTACCCTCAGGCTCCTGAACCAGGATGAATAACTTCGCTCACCTCAACAGTGAACTGATTCCACAACTTATGAATTCAATTTCAAGGACTCTACAACTCTTGTTCTCAGTATTGTTTAGTTTCTTATTTAATTATTAGTGTTATTACTTTTTTTTTGCATTTGCACAATTTGTTTTCTCTTGTACGTTGGTTATTTATCAGTTTTTGTGTGTAGTTTTTCATCAATTCTATTGTATTACTTTGTTCTACTGTGAATGCCTTCAAGGAAATGAATCTCAGGATAGTATATGGTGACATTATGTACTTTGATAATAAATTTACTTTGAACATCTTTCCACATCTCATGGCTGGTAGATAATATTCCATCATGGCAACTGCATCAAATACCCAGTGCACTGACACACCTCCCACTCTCTCTTGCTGGATACCAGATACTGTAAGTTAAGATCTAAAAAAATGCAGATGTTAGAAATCTAAAGCAACAACAGTAATATCAGGAATTACTCAGGCTGCACCTGCGGGAAGAGAGTCAGAGGTGACATTTCAGGCCCAAGAGCTTTATCAGAAATCACTCAAATGGAGGGCTTCTGAGTGGAAAAATTACCTCTGATTACCTTCCCACAAATACGCCCTTCCAACATGATCACTTTTTGGTGTTTTATAGCATATTGTGAATGACAGCAGCAACACATTGAAGAGGAGAAAGGCAGCTGCATCATTTTACTCCTGCATTCAATAAGCCATAGTTGAGGCAATGGTCAACAGTGGGGTGGGAATGACACAGCCGCCATTCTGAATAGTCCAACTCATCCTACTTCACCTATTTACTACTTAGTCTGCTGATTTGCAAAGTGCAGATGATATATCCATACTCCTTGAACTCCTTGTGCAGCACCATCCACCATGGTAGGTAAACAACAGCGTGTTACACTCCAAAATACCAGCACAATACGCCCACTTTCCTACTTGGAAAACACTAAATCCATGCATAACCCACTCTCAGCATTACAGCAGCTACTGTGGCTCACATGACAAAAGCATCAGAAACTCCATAGGCAGCATCTGTCAGGGAAGTAGACAGTCAATGCTTTGAGTTGAGACCCTTTACCATTGGAGATGAAGAGACTTGACCTGAAACATCAATTGTTCATTTGGTCACCTACCTACAGAAAAGATGTCAATAAGATTGAAGGAATGGAGAGAAAACGTTTACAAGGATGTTACCAGTACTTGAGGACCTAAGTTGTAAGGAAAGGCTGATAGATTAGGACTTTGTTCCCTAGAGTGTATGCAAAAGTAAGAGAGCTGTAGATAGGGTAAATGCAAGCATGCTTTTTCCACTGAGGTTGGATGCAACTAGAACTAGAGGTCATGGGTTAAGGGTTAAAGATAAAATGTTTAAGGGGAACATCAGGGGGAACTTCTTGGCTCTGAAGGAGGTGAGAGTGTGGAATGAGCTGCCAGCAGAGGTGGTAGATATGGGTTCAATTTCAACATTTAAAATAAATTTGGATAAATTCATGCATTGGAGGGGTATGGAAGGCTATGGTTGGGTACAGGTCAATGAGATTGGCAAATTAATAGTTCATCATGGAACAGATGGACTGAGGAGCCAGTGGCTGAGCAGTACTGTTCTATGACTCTTTGAACAAGTTCCTCCAGCATTTTGTTGCTCCAGATTCCAGTATCTGCAGTCACCTTTGTCTCTGTGAGTCAGACCTGCGCATATAAGCTCCTCCCAGTCACCACCCAGCTAAAAGGTGTCACTTGCCACTCATTTGCAGCTCATCACCTGCAACCTATTTAAGCCTAGCTCTCATCCACAATCCTTGTTCACTCATATGAACTGGCTGGCCTCAACCAGTTCCTCCTGGCCTTCAGTTTATGGCCCTTCGTGGCCTGCTATTTTGCAGTTTGTTATTAAAGTTATCACTCACCGCAAAACTCTCTTCACTGCTCTGCGTTTGGGTCAAGCCTTCGCTACATTTCCTGACACTGTATGAAGTTGTTACTGTTCTGATCCCAGTGCAATGGTGGTTACCAAATACATGCTGTGAAGGACTCTCTGCCATTGACTTGAATATTCTTTCCACAGAAACACCTGCACTGCCAGAACATATTCAAGAGCTTTACATTCTCTTCATAGTCAAGATTTGTGCCAGACTTGTGTTGAATATAAGCAGGAGTTAAAGTTTCATAAGGAATGCAAAAATAAACTAAGATGCATATTTGAAAGATAGAACTTATTCTAATAATAAAGTGAAAAAACAAGATTGACTGAGAAGTGTTTAGCTTCACAATCAATGTACATTGAGGAAAATTAATTCTGTTGTGGGACTGCATTTTTGCATTTGTGTCAGAATCAAGTACTGCCAGGTCAGGCAAAGTAATTAAATGTACCCTATATTTGCTCTTACCAGACATATCTCTAGCCTTTGTGCAATGAGATGGGTTTCTTTGCACTTTACTCTTCATTAAAATCTACATCGCTGCTAGAGATGATGAATTCTTTAACAAGCTAGAGGTCTGCTGCAAAAATAACAGCATTGTGAAATGTTCACTCCGAACACCCAACACGAGTTTGAAATGCTGTTTCAAAGTTAAAGAAAATACATTAATTGTTTTTCCAAACCAAGTCACCTCACCAAAATGTATTTATCAATGATCAGCTTCCTATATCATAGAAATAATTAGCTATGACTTTTAAAATCAATGGCAGCCAGGACTGCAGACAGTTAGACTGCAGATCTTGGTCTGATACTCAAATTGCTGCCCAATAATGAAATTCAGTGAGTCAGTGCACAACCTTGCAAGCTAAGTGAAACTGAAATTTCATTTACAGTAGTGAAGCAAGATAGGAATAGTAACCAGAAAATTAGAACCAGAATCAGAATCAGGTTTAATATCACCAGCATATGTCATGAAATTTGTTCTTTTATGGCAGTAGAACATTGCAACACATAGTAATAAAAACAAAATATTACTTTAAGAAGTATATAAAGAAAATAAATTATATAAGTAGTGCAAAAAGAGACAGGAAAAAATATTGAGGAAGTGTTCATGGGTTTATTGTCCATTCAGAAATCTGATGGCAGAGGGGAAAATGCTGAATGTGTGTCTTCAGGCTCCTGTACCTTAATGGTAACAATGAGAAGAGGGAATATCCTGGGGTGGGGTCCTTGCCATCTTTTTGAGGCATTGCGTTCTGAAGGTCTCCTCGATGCTGGGGAGGTTAACACCCATGATGAAACCAGCCGAGTTTACAATTTCCTGCAGGCTTTTCTGATCCTGTGAAGTGACCCTTCTGTACCAGACAAAGACGCAACCAGTTAGAATGCTCCCCACAGTACATTTGTATAAATTTGTAAGTTGTCTTTAGAGACACAACAATTCTCCTCAAACTCTTAATGAAATATAGCCAAGGTTGTGCTTTCTTTCTAACTGCATCAATATGTTTGACTCAGACCTTCAGAGATGTTGACACCCGGGAACATGAAACTGCTCACCACTTTCACTGCTGACAACTCGACGAGGACTTGTGTGTGTTCTCTCGACCATCTCTTCCTAAAGTCCATTATCAATTTGTTGATCTTACTGATTTTGTGCGCAAGGTCATTGCTGCAACACCACTCAACCAGCTGATGTATCTCACTCCTGTATTCCTCCTCATCACCAATCTGCCAACAATAGTCATGTTGTTGGCAAATTTACAGATGTAATTTGAGCTGTGCCTAGCCTCACAGTCATGGGTGGAAAGAGAGTAGAGCAGTAGGCTAAGCTTGCATCTTTAGGAATGCTAGTGTTGGTTGTCGGGGAGGATATGCTATTTCCAATCCACAAGGACTGGTCTGCCAGTGAGGAAGTTAAGGATCCAGTTGCAGAGGGAGGCACAGAGGCTCAGGATTTGGAGCTTTTTGATTAGAACTGTGAATATGGTTGTGTTGAACACTGAGCTGTATTCAATAAACAACAGCCTAATGTAAGCATTGCTATTGTCCAAGTGATCTAAGGCTAAGTAGAGAGCCAGTGAGACTGTATGCACTGTAGACCTATTGTGGTGATAGGCAAATTACAGTTGGTCCAGATCCTAGCTAAGGCAGGAGTTGATTATACCCATGACTAACCTCTCAAAGCACTTCATCACAGTAGGTGTGAATGCCACTGTGCGATAGTCATTGAGGCAGCTCTTCTTGGGCACTGGTGTGATTGTTGCCCTTTTGAAGCAGGTGGAAACCTTTGGCTGCAGCAGTGTGAGATTGAACATGTTCTTGAACACTCCCACCAGCTGGTTGGCACAAGTTTTCAGAGCCTTATCAGGTGCACCATCAGGGCCCGATGCCTTGTGAGTGTTCACCCTCTTGAAAGATACACTGACATTGGCCTCCAATATAGAGATCACAGTATCACTGAATGTTGTAGTTTTCTTCTTCCCTTCAAAACAAGCATAAAAGGCATTAAGCTCATCTGGGAGTGAAGCATCACTGCCATTCATGATGTTACTGTTGGGTTCCTCTTTGTAGGAAATAATGGCCTGCAAACCCTGCTGGAGCTGATGTGCTTTCAATTCTGTCTCTTGCCTCTGTTGGAAATAGCTTTTTGCTCCTAAGATAGGTTTCTGTACATTGTACCTAGACCTCTCTTAAGAAATTATTACCATTCCAGATATACGTAGAACATTTGTAGATAATTGTTGATACAATAGAAATATAATTGATCTTGATGGTCTCTGCTACAGCCTTTAATTCCTTTTATCCTTGGAATTTTTTTGATGTTATCTCATCGTCTATGGAGTTCAACAATAATGATATACTTTTATCATTCAAATGCTGATCAGGTTTATAAAAATTAGTGCTGAGCTAAAAATAAAAAGACCTTATTATCCTGGCATTTGTATACAATCTCAAAAGTCCCAAAATAGTTGATAAATATTTGTCATTTAATTATTTTTGGCAATATAGAAAATACAACCAACAATTTACACAGCAAGGTTCCTCTCAAATAGTAATTACATAAATATTTAAGTGACATTTAAATGATAAATGATAGACAGGATACAAGAATACATTAAGTCATCCTTAAAATAAAGACATGAGATTTTTATTTACATCTATGACAGAGAGAAAGTAGGACTTAGTTTATTACTTCATGTGAAATATGGCATCTTACTGTTACAGTGAAACATCATCTTTGATCTTTTGCTGATGTATTCATAATAAGTTCAACATATGGCCATATGACTCAGACATTTACTGAGAAAATACTCAACATGTAATGACTTTTATTTTGAATCAGTGTTAGTTCTTCCAAGTCCCATCAAGTTAACATGTATTTGGAATCATATTGCAATAAATAAGGTAACACTGCCACCTCCAGAGATACAAGAAAACAAAAAGGTTTCCAATAGCAGATCCTTTTCACATATGCTTGAGTTTCGGTCTTCTTAAAGGACCGAATTAATGCAACAAAATAAATATGTTATAGAAACAATCAGATCACATCCATGGAATTCCATCCTTCATCAAATATTTTAAGTTGTGTGCTGCATATGAAAGCCTGGAATCACAATTAAGATTTAATATTGTTACATTTTTGATAATTAATTTGGTTTTATTTCTAAAGTTCTAAAAGATACTTATAAAAAGAACCAATTGAGAAAGATAAACCATGGTTAGCAAGTTTGGTAACTTATTCCAGTTACAATATTTATGCAGATTTTTGAATATGAGCTTCTGGGGAAGGTCTGTGAAAGGTACATGTCAAGTTATTGTAGGAATGTGAACATTTCAAGGTGTTAGATAAAGGACAGTGCACAATGTGGTAGAATTAAAGGATCATTATGAACTCATACCTATTTACAACAAATCAACCACCTCAAAATTCAAAGCAAGTTTTATTATCAAAGTACATGTATGTCACCATATACAAACCTTCTTGTGGGCATACTCAATAAATCTATAGAGTAATAACCACAACAGAATCAATGAAAGACAGACCAAATGGAGCTTTCAACCAGAGTGCAGAAGACAACAAACTGTGCAAACACAAAATGAAGAAATAATAATAATAATTAAATAAGCAATAAATATCAAGAACATGTGATGAAGAGTCATTGAAAGTGAGGCCATAGGTCAAAAGAACACTTCAATGATGGGGCAAGTGAAGTTGAGTGAAGTTACCCCCTTTATTCAGGAGCCTGATGGTTGAGGGGTAATATCTGTTCCTGAACCTGTTGGTATGAGTTCTGAGGCTCTTGTACTTTCTTCTTGATGAAGAGAGCATGTCCTGAGTGGCGGTGTCCCTGATGATGGATGCTGCTTTCCTGTGACATGTACATGATGTAGATGTGCTCAATGGCTGAGAGGGCTTTATCCATGACGGACTGGGCCGTATCCACTATTTTTTGCAGGATTTTCCGTTCAAGGGCATTGGTGTTTCTATATTGGTGTTTCTAATGCAGCCAGTGAATATACTCTCCATTACACATCTATAGAAGTTTCTCACAGTTTTAGATGACATGCCGAATCTTCACAAACTCCGAAGGAAGTAGAGGTACTGCCGTGATTTCTTCGTAATTGTGCTTACTTGCTTGACCCAAGATAGGCCCTTTGAAATAATAACACAAGGAATTTAAAGTTTCTAATCCTCTCCATCTCTGATCTTCTGATGAGGACTGGCTCATGGACCCCTGGTTTCCCTCACCTGATGTCTATAAGTGCTGGCAATAAGAGGTTGTTGTTATGATACCACTCAGACAGTTTTTCAATCTCCCTCCTGTATATTGATTCGTCACCATCTTTCATTCGGCCTACGACAGTGGTGTCGGCAGCAAACTTGAATATTGCATTGGAGCTGTGCTTAGCCATACAGTCATAAGGTAAAGCGAGTAGAACAGGAGACTAAGTACGTACAGTAGTTTTGTGGTGTACCTGATGGAGACCGTGGAGGAGATGCTGTTGCCAGTCCAAACTGACTGGGGTCTGCAAGTGAGGAAATCCAAGATCTAATTGCACACGGAGGTATTGAGGCCAAGGTCTTGGAGTTTATTGATTAGTTTTGAGGTGACAATGGTATTGAATGCTGAGCTGTAGTCGATGAAGAGCATCCTGATGTATGCATCTTTGCTGTCCAGATGTTCCAGGGTTAAGTGAAGAGCCAATGAGATGGCATCTGCTGTGGACCTGTTGCTGCGGTGGGCAAATTGGAGCAGATCCAAGTTGATTCTCAGGCAGGAGTTGACATGTTTCATCACCAAACTCTCCAAACACTTCATCACTGTGGATGGAAGGGCTGCTGGTGATAGTCATTGAGGCAGCTCACCATGCTCTTCTTGGGCACCGGTATAATTCAAGTCCACTTGAAGCAGGCAGGTACCACATACTGCCAAACTGAGAGGTTAAAGATCTCAGTGAACACACCAGCCAGTTGATCAGCACTTTAATACTTTAATACTTGACCAGGTACCCACATCTGGGCCGGATGTCTCTCCTGGGATTACCACCCTGAAGGCTATACTCGCTGTCAGAGAATGAACTGATACCACCTTGGCATTCAAGATGGTTCCTCCTTGTTTTGACAGTCAAAGTGAGCATAGAAGGCATTGAGCTCATCTGGAACCAAAGCCTAGCTGTCTAATATCATTTGATATAACTTTATAAGAGGTGATATTATTTAAGCCCTGCCACAGCCATCGAGCATCCTTCATTGATACAAGTGATTATTTTTAATGATATCTGAATTTCTTTCAGATTTTCTTGTAACATTCTGAAAATGTCACTGTGAAATTGTAATGTACAGCAGCTGTAATATGCCATTATTGTCAGACCAGTGACTTTTGTCTATGTGTGTGAGCCCTATCTCCTGCACACATCAAGCCTAACAGATCAAACTCTCTAATCAAGTACCTTTGGGACCTGACTGGTGCCGAACCGCAGACAACTGAGACCACTGATACTGCCCACCACCTCATCCCCGGATCATGCTATCATCTTTCTCTGAATAGAGAACAATTTTTAAAAATATGAGCACACACTGGGTTATGTAAGGTTTCCAAAATTGTTGTGATCCCAAAATTTCTTTCAGGCAGAAATGCTGTTGCAAAAGTTGAACTGGTAGTTTAATTTGCTATAGATCTCTGTTAATTTTAGTTTGTAATTACAGTAATTAATACAGATTCAAAATGTGCTGGACCATGAGAATTACCTGATCACAGAATTTTGGACTTAAAAGTTTCAACCTGTAGAGGAATTTTTGCACTTCATTCTTATTTTTGCAAAATTGATTCAAATATAATACAGTTTAGTGACTCATGTACATTTGTTATTTTGTACTGAGTATAAATTTACAATATCTTTTGCTAGTAGTAAAAAAGAAGAAAACAAAACATGATAGTTTCAGCCCAAAATGAAGATGGAATAGTAAAGCTGAATGTTTCACAAAACAAATTGCCTTTGAAAAGTATCTCTCACAGACAAAAGCATGTTAGGAGTTTCACTGGTGGTGAAAGATAAAACTTGCGAACACAGTTAATAAAAATCATCAGTAAATCACACAGATTCACTTGATGCTTGCATTATAAACAATAGCTTCAGTGAAATACTTGATAATTGGATAATCTGCTGCTGATGGAAAAAGTTAAATTTAATCGTGAGATGCTGTGTTGAAATACATAATTCAATGTTTCATGAAATCATGCTGGTAGTAAGGCATGTTTATAGGAAGTTAATGGTATTTTCTTTCCCTGCGTCTTTTGAATATGTGTGTGTTGATTTCACTAAATGCTATATATGAGTGAGTGAGGCCTCTGTTGTTCAGGGCCGACCACAGATGTAACATCCTTGCCTTCTAGATACGCAAGCCTAGGCAGTACAATGATGAGAGCAAACTGCCCCTCTTCATGCATCTGATAAACCCAAAGGAACGGCAAAGACCAATACAGTTTGGCACCAGCAGCATCACAGGGGTTACCAGTCAGCATTGAATTGAACATAGGATTGCCTCAGGGACTTCAGCTCCAGATTTTTCTCTCGGGGTTTACTCCCGAAGCCTACCTCATGAGTGGATATAGCCGCCAAGCAGAGGAGGTTTGAGTTCACAGTTCTCCTTTTCCTAGATGAGCTGCCAACCACAGCTGACGAGCCCAGGGCGACTGGTTTCAAGGCACCAGTAACCTGCCTTTGCCCCTTTTATAGGTAGAAATGGTTCTGCTGGGCTGAGTAGCTAAGTCACACACGAAGGCCAGGAGCTGGACTTGGTTTTCAGATGCTATTTGAGGCACATACCATTAGGAGCATTTAATAGGTATTGAAAGCTTGTCCCCATTACCAGCTCCAGCATTAACAACTATATATATTTAGCAGTCTGTTGAATTTTTATGTTTTGGCTATTTATCTAATATAGAAACTGATAATAGTCAGGAGGCTATTGTTGTTCTTTTAGTGTACATCTGGAGAGTGCTGATGGAGTTAAAGGCAGAATGAGTATGAGAGAATATATTGATCTATGAAAACTTCCTGTTGAATCACAGCCATTAAAGTTGAGGCAATTCAACAGCCATTTACTAATAAGCACCAGACAGCTTACCTGGGATGTCAGATTGTTTTTTTGTTGCACATGAATAATGTAAAATAATGAGAACATCAAAACTGATCTTTTACATAAACAGATTGGAACACGTTTGGCAATGTGGCCTCAGTCTGGGAAGAGCACTGAAATGACAATCAAGTTACATATTCACAATCCAGCTCATTCACTTTTTCCTTGCTATGTTATAAATAAAAAAATGATTTCTGAGTGTATATTAATTACCTCTTTTGAAGAATGTTTCCTCCATTACATCAGCTTATCACAGTTTATGTTACGAGCAACTCCACTCAGTGCTGCTAAGAGTAGGATGGCCATTATCTTACTTGAGACTGAAATGAATATGCTCAGAAGTGCACTTATGGGAAGAAATTTAATACAATAAGGAATGCCCAGCCACAAAAGAAATTTAAGATTAAAAGCAACCGAAGCCAGAACACTCTCACCCTTTCTAATAACCTGGCTAGAATGTAAATTCAGTGGATATCAGACTACTTCAGCAGTGATAAAGATACATGTGCAATTTGCTGAAGCAGTAGTAAATTCAATAAATGGAGGTTTATTTTCCCTGTGCAGTAGTGGACTGGAACTAGCACAGTGCATCTTGCAATCCTACCCAACAGCAGACAACCCATTTGGCTCTTTAACGAGCTCTGTTAATTAATGGTTTGTGTGAACATCAGCAACTTGTGTCAGTAGTGATGCATTTCAGAAAAGCAAGGCGAAATGAGATTAGCAATCCTATATCAAGGCATTTGACATGATTGATGTTATTCTGCATTGCACTCTCACTAATTTCTCAAGCACTTTTGAAAACATTTGTATCAAATTTTTGAATTTATTTAAACTATTGGTCTTTGGTATTGAGCTACTTTAGAATTCACTCTGCTGTGCATCTCCTATAATTAACGTTCAGTTTTAGAAAACGCTGAAATAGGATTAACACAGTTTCTAAAAAGATATGACTGAAAATCAATCTCTAAGCATTTCATGTGCTAGATCCCTTTTATATTGCGTTCATTCAACAGAAATAAATTGCCAGATGATTAATCACTTGTCACTTGATAAGCATTGACATAATGAATTGTCAATGGCTGGTCACATGGCTGTTTAAAAGGTTTTAAAGGCTGTTTTCCTGTGCATACTTCCCATCCAACTGTATACTTTAAATACACAGACCAGTACATAAAACTGTTGATCAGTTGATTGAAGAGTGAAGCACATAAAATTAAATTGATGTAGAAGTAAATCTCAGAATCTGGCAGCCAAAAAGGTTCCCAAACTTAGGGGAACGTATGGTTGTCAATGGTCCAGCAAAAAATATCAGGGATAGATTAATAATTATCAATTTATTGTTACTTGTTATTAATCAATTAACTAGTTAAGCATTAATTTATGTGTTATTTTATTTGTTATTAATTAATTTATTTGTTAATAATTGACAATATGAATAGAAGGAACTGTATTATTGAACAATGATATTATTGCAATTAAGTACAGCACAAAGGAAAGAAATTTTTGCCAATTTAATGATTATTGGCAGCAGAAAAGGAGTTGGAAAATATTGCATGAAGTGCCATTGTTTCATAGCCTCTTGAAGTGTGAAATCTAGGCCCGGAGTGACTTTCTGCGGTGTAGACCGGGTTCCAATGCAACGTACAATCCTCTGTCTGGACAATTTAAACACCGGCTCAGATAGACTGGATGCTCCTCTCTCCGTGTGGATAAGGCTGTGAGATTACGCCCAGCTGCTGTGCTTCCTGTCTGCCAACTTGGCGGCAATTTGCCCCGTAAATATGATGGACTGAATACTGAAGCTTTGGGCTTAGTCCAGGCTGCTACAGAATATGAGTATTCAATTTGTCGTTGCTCACTCCTGGTGTTTGCATGATTTGTGTTTTTTTTTCTCTGTGAGCATTAGCGGTTGGTCTTTGTTTTCTTTTAATTGGGTTCTTTCGGATTTCTTGCTTTGCGGCTCTATGGCAGCAGACAAATCTCAAGGTTGTGTAATTTATACATTCTTTGATAATAACTGTACTGTGAATCTTTGAACCCATGCTCAACTTGATCGCTAACTTTTACTTATGTATCTTGTTAACAATCTTTATAACATCTTCTGTGGAACATCTTAAATTGGGGGAGGCAAATTATGACAGGATAACACAGGAGTTGAGGAGTACTGATTGGGAGCAGTTGATGTTGGACCAACCCTTGTCTGACGTATGGGAGTTGTTTAAAGACCAGATGGTCAGAGTTCAGGTTCGGCAAATTCTGGTAAGGACAAGGATGGCAAGATAAGTGAAGCATGGGTGACTATAGGAAAAAAGAAGCTTACGTATAGTTTAGAAAGCTATAGTCAAATAGGGCCCTTATGGAACATAAAGACAGCAGAATGTGTTCAAACAGGAAATTAGGAAGGCCAACAGAGGCCTTGAAATGTCCTTTCATGAGCAAGATCACAGAGAATCATAAAGCATTTTATACTTACTAATGTAAGTAATGTAAGAAAAAGAGCACATCTAGGGAGAGTCTAGGTTCAATCAAGGATAAAATAAGAAATTTGTAGTAGAAGTCAGAACAACTGGCTGAGGTATTAAATGAGTATTTTGTGTTTGTATTTACCAAGGTGAAGGATTTGGTAGATAGTGAAAACACATTTGGACATGCTCATGTGTCATGACATTCTGAGGTTAAGAAGGAGGCAGAGACAGGTGTTCTACAAGTTCAAAAAGTGGTAAAGTCCCTCAGGCCCTGATGACATATATCCCAGAATATTGAAAGAAGCAAGTGAAATTGCTAGGGCTTTGACAAAGATCTTTGTTTCCTCACAACAGACAAGTTCATGGAAGACTGGAAATCAACGAAAGTTGTGCTTTTGTTCAAGAAAGGAAGGTGGATAATGATCGGCCAGTGAGCCTCACATCAGAGTTAGGAAAGCTATTGGGAGATAGGATTTATGTGCATTTGGAAAGGCATTACTTGTTTAGAGAAAGTCAGTATGGCTTTGTGCAGGGCAGATGCATACTGCTGGAGATGGCACAGAAACAGTCATAAACCCATACAACTTGATTGGGTTTTTGGAAGAGGTGACAAAGGACCTTCATGAGGGTAAGGCAGTGGATGTTCAGTCCATGGAACTCAGTAAAGCATTAGATAAGGCTTCTTATGGTAGGCTGATTCAGAAGCATGGGATCAATGGAAAATTGCAATTTTGGATTCTGAACATTTCATAGAAGACAGAGAGTAGGGGTGGAAGGCTGGAGGCCCATATGCAGCGGTATTCTGCAAGGACTGGTGCTGTGACTTCTGTTGTTTATGCCACATATCAATAACTTGAGTGAAAATATAGATGGGTGGATTAGCAAGTTTGCATGTCATGCTGGGACTGGTGTAGTTGCTAACATGTTAAATGATTATCAAGGAATACAGCGGGATATACTGTAGATCAGTTACACGTAGCAGATGGAGTTTACTCCAGGTAAATGTGAGGTGTCGCACTTTGTGATATTGAATTATCGGAGAAAGTGTACACTTAATGGTAGACACCTTAATAGCATTGAAGTATAGAAAGATCTTGGAGTCCAGATCCATAGTCCACTGAAAGTGGATACACAAGTGGATGAGGTGAAATGGCATGCTTGCCTGCACTGGCTGGCATGTTAAGCATAAGAGTAAGGAAGTCTGGCTGCCACTATAGAAAATTTCAGTAAGACCAAACTTGGAGTATTATGTGCTGGTCTGGTGCACCATTATAGGACAATTGTGGAAACTGTGAGGAGGGTGCAGAAGAGATTTACTGGAGTGTTCTCCGGATTAGAGGATATGAGCTATAAGGGTTAGAGGTTGGACAAACTTGAGATAATGTCCCTTGAGCATTGGAGGCTGAAATGAGTCCCGATTGAGGTTGTGTATAGATAGGGTATGTAGTCAGAATATTTTCCTCAGGATAGAAATATCAAACACCAGTGGACATGCTTTCAAGATTGGATGGGTGGGTGGGGGGGGGGGTTGTGTTGAATTTTAAAGCAGTGTGAGGGACAAGTTTTTCTTAATGCTGAGAGTGGTAGCTCCCTAGAATACGTCGCCAGGGTTGGTAGTGGAATCGGGCAATTTGTTTATTTTGTTTAGGGAAACAACATAGTAACAGGCCTTTCCAGTTCAACAAGCCCACACTGGCCAATTGCACCCACGTGACCAATTAACCTTCTAAGCCTCCCGTCTTTGGAACATGGCAGGAAACCAGAACACACGTTCAAGAGAAGAACATATAAACTCATTACAGTGAGTGATGGAACCGAACTCATGTTGCTGGCGCTGTAAAAGCATTATGCTAACCACTACGCTGCTGTGTCACCCTTTGGTGGAGTTTAAGAGGCTTTTAGATGGACACATGAATATGAAGGGAATGGAGGGATGTGGATGATACACAGAAGAAGGACATTTAGTAAACATTCATAATAAGGTTAGCAGAAACCTAAGGGCACAATCTCCTGTCCAGTGCTATACTGTTTGATAGACAGGGTTGGGTGTAGGGGTGATGGGTGAAGTGGGGTAACTGGAATGGTGTGAGTGTGGGTGGATATTTGGTTGTCTGCATGAGCCTCAGTGGACCATGCTGAACCAGTCTATGGATTCGAGGGATCATGTCTGACCTGCAAAACCACCCTGTAAAGCTAGTTTTGATGTGTATCTATATAGGTAACAAAATCAATCACTCAGTTTTAAATTAATGCCTAGTTTGTAGCTACTCACATGCAGCTCAAACTGGGTGTTTTTTGTTGTTGTTTCAAGTAACAAGGAAGCACACTGTGCATGTATTGAACTACTTGGACCAGGTCTAGTTCTAGGGAGATTGGCCAGTCTGGCTACCTTTATTCCACTGGATTCCTGAACTCCAGAGTGCAAATGCCCCTCAGTGATTCCCTTCTTCAACGTGATTAGAGGTGTGTGGGTTTGCGGCTGTCTCTGCCATTTACAGCAGTGTTTTTATTCACTGTTTACCTCCCCTTTAAGAGGTTAATTAGCATGGACTTGTTTCTGTGAATAAACTGGATTCCAGTTAGTGTATGATACTTAATGTGTGCTTAATGGGTGAACATTCTTATTGGCGCTTCTGAATGGGGATGCACAGATATTTCAAGAGGATAGCTCTTGACCTATGTTTGTCAGCCAGAAAATCTCTCAAGCTGTTATTTTTAATATTAGAGGTTTTGCCAGACATAAATTCTGTGTCAAGTAAAGACTGAATTGATATTTGAAGTGATAGAAAAGGACAGCATGGAAATGGGCACTGTGTATGCCAGCCGCCACCAGGCCTACCGTATATTTACCAAATTCACCTGTCTGCATTAATTCCATTGTCTCTCTATGTCTTGTGCATTCAACTATCTGCCCAGCCGCTTCTTAAGTGTTGTTACTGTTTCTGTCTCTGCCACGTCCTCTGGGAGCTCATTCCAGATACCAAATACCCTTTCTGTGAAAAATGTATCCTCAGATCCCCTTTAAACCTATGACTACCAGTTGTAGACACCCCTAACTTGGAAATTAGATACTGGCTAGCTACACTATCTATGCCTCTTATAATTATATATACCTCTACCATGTCACCACAGCCTCCTTCACTCCAGGGAAAACAGACCCAGCCTATCCAATCTGTCCTTATAACTCAACTCCTCTAGGAGAATTGTGCATTTAATTGAGAAGCCAAGAACCAAACTATATTCAGAGTTGTTGAGCTGTCTTTGCTGACAGTGATCGTACATAACCAAAGCCAATTTCTATTCACACTCCAGTATAGAATACCGAATTGAAGTCTGAGTAGAGAGGCTGACTCTGGTAGCTCCATTTCATTTGCCGGAAATTTGTAACTCTGAAGAAATATTGCAGGAAATACAGTCAGGGGGCATTTTCCTAATGAAAAGTTAATGACTGGAAACATTGCTTCTGGTTCTCTTTTCAGAGATGCTAGCTGATATGCTGAATGTTTCCTTTATTATATTTTCATATGGAAATAGAAGCAAACAGATTCCTTGTCACCTGAAGTGCTTATATGTCCACGGCACCTCTTAACAACTGTTTCAAACATTTAATGGTCATTTAGGACAATACTTGGAGAAAGAAAAGTATTTCACTTGTAAGTATCTTAACCTATTGTCAGGACAGCCTTATGCCCAGATTCCCAGAGTACAGATCCTTGAAGTAAACAAACAGCCAGGGGGAACACAATTATAAGCTGGTGCTCATTAGTTTTGTAAATTGGCAGATCAAGAGGCCACAATATAGAGCAAGGTCAGATGCTAATCTCGACACTGAAAGTAAATTTAAAGCGATACTGCAGGGACAACAGAAGAGAAGGACAAAGCACTCTTGTAAGAAACCTGTTCAGGTGCATGGAGTTTGACTACCTCCAAGAGCAGGTTATTTGGGAAGTGTACAGCATTAATCTGTGTTTTAAATGGACAATGCAATAGAATGGGAGAAAGGCTGGAATTCCCAAGATTCAAGTTTACTTATCACATGTACATCAAAGCATAGGGTGAAATGCATCATTAGCATTAACTACCAACACAGTATAGGGTGTGCTGGCTACAGCCTGAAGAGTCACCACACAATCTAATGCCGGCATAGCCTGCCCTCAATGCTTCTGTGATCAAACTGCTTAAAGCCTTCTTCATATAAAATTGTTTTGCAATCAGTTAATCACTGGGTACAAAAATGTATTTTCCTAGAGGGAATTGCGAATCAGCATTTATGTATTCGGTGGAAAAATCTGCAGTTATGATCTGAACTGCTGAGTTAGAACTGATAAGTTTTGGATTCCCATTTCTAAGTTAAAAGAAATAGTAGTTGCTTTCTACAGAGACTGCAGTACTAAAATTTCACTTCAATGTTGTATCATGTCACTTCAGTGAGTAGGTAAAAACTGAACAAAATTCACACAATGTCATGGCTAGAAGAGCTGTTGACTCACACAATTATTTTCCAGGTTGAATGCTGACCTCTAGTGCTGTCTAAGCAGAGTTTACATGTCCTCCCTTTAACCACATGGGTTTCTTCCAAAGGTGAACAAAACGGTATGTTCATGGTTCACACTTAGTTGCCCTAAATGTGTCAATGAGTGGTGGAATAGTTGATGGGAATCTATTGAGAATAAATTACAATGAAAATTAGTGAGGGAATGTGATTGCTTTGTGAGCCAGCATGGATTTATTCTGCATTACATGGAATAATAGAAAATTCAGGGTTCAGTTGAACAAGTGCTGTTGAAACTGCCAGTGTGGGAAAGGGACAATGCTATCACTAGTATTTACTTCCCATTACTATCATCAGAGAAGAGGTACAGGAGATTGAAGGCACACCATCAACACATTAAGAACATCTTTTTCTCCTCCACCATCAGATTTCTGAATGGACAATAAACTCATGAACACTAACTATTTTGCTTTCTTTCTGCACTACTGATTTATCTTCATATTGTATATCTTATTATAGTTTATAGTATATTTCATCTATTGCTCTGTGCTGCTGCCACAAAAGAACAAATTTCACAACATAGGTACTTGTATCGCTATGAAGTGCTTCGAGCGATTGGTTATGGCACACATCAACTGGTCAACCTCGACGCTTTGCAAGTCACCTACCGGAGCAACAGGTCAATGGCAGATGCCATCTCTCTGGCAATACATTCCTCCTTAAAACACCTGGAGAATAAAGACGCATATGTAAGGCTCCTTTTCATTGACTATAACTCTGCCTTTAATACCATCATTCCAAATAAACTGATTCCCAAGCTCTGGAATCTGGGTCTTAGCACTCAGATCTGCAGCTGGATCTTCAATTTCCTCACAGACAGGACCCAGGCTGTAAAAATAGGGGACAAGCTCTCCTCTACAATCACTCTGAGCACCGGTGCCCCACAAGGCTGTGTACTCAGCCACCTGCTGTACTCACTGTACACCCATGATTGTGTAGCCAAGTTTCCATCAAACTCAATATATAAGTCTGCTGATGACACCACAATTGTAGGCCGTATCTTGGGTAATGATGAGTCTGAGTACAGAGAGGAAATTAAGAATGTAGTGGCATGGTGTGAAAACAATAACCTATCCCTCAACATCAGCAAGACGAAGGAATTGGTTGTTGACTTCAGAAGGAGTAGAGGACTGCACAACCCCATCTACATCAGTGGTGCGCAGGTGGAACAGGTCAAAAGCTTTAAGTTCCTCGGGGTGAATATCATGAATGACCTGACTTGGTCTAACCAAGCAGAGTCCACTGCCAAGAAGGCCCACCTGCACTTTTACTTCTTGAGAAAGCTGAAGAAATTTGGCCTGTCCCCTAAAACCCTCACTAATTTTTATAGAAGCATTCTTCTAGGGTGCATCACAAACTGGTATGGAAGTTGTCCTGTCCAAGACCGGAAGAAGCTGCAGAAGATCTTGAACATAGCCCAGCACATCACACAAACCAATCTTCCATCCTTGGACTCACTTTACACCGCACGCTGTCGGAGCAGTGCTGCCAGGATAATCAAGGACACGACCCACCCAGCCAACACACTTTTTGTCCCTCTTCCCTCTGGGAGAAGGTTCAGGAGCTTGAAGATTCGTATGGCCAGATTTGGGAATAGCTTCTTTTCAACTGTGATAAGACTGCTGAACGGACCCTGACCCAGATCTGGGCCGTATCTTCCAAAAATCCGGACCTGTCTCTCGGCTTCTTTTTGCACTACCTTACTTTCCCTTTTCTATTTTCTAATTATGATTGATAATTTAAATTTTGTTTATTATATTTACTTTGATTTGTACTCCAGGGAGCGCGAAGCACAGAATCAAATATCACTGTGATGATTGTACGCTCTAGTATCAATTGTTTGGTGACAATAAATTAAAGTAAGTAAGTAAGTATGTATGTTAGTGACAATAACCCTGATTCTGATTATGATGAAGTCTTGCAGACATTCAATTTTAAAGATTATAGATGAACTACGGTGCCAATATAAATATTATAAATTTTTAGAATTTATCTTCACAAGCAGTTGAAAATTTTTAAAATTGAGTCTGTAGTGAACATTTTGCTAATCTTTTTGATAGCTGAGATATTAAACTTTCAGCAGTGTGTTCAAATGTTTAAATAACTGGGTCATGTATTTAAGAACCCAAACAAAACCTCAAACTTATTTTCAAAGACAGTGAAATCTAAATCGATATTGGTCAATTTATTCGTTAATGATGTATATGTTTGAGTCTAGCAACTTAATTAGAGACACTAGAAATCAGAGTAATGTAATGCAAAGACATTTACAGATCCAACTTAATTGTTTGAGACTGCATTTTTTCTTACTATTTTTGTCCATACTGCTTATATAAGAAGCCGCAAAGTTAACTACATAAAATCTATCTTGCCAACATAGAAATTCCTTAAAGAATGATAATAAAGCAAAAATTTGAATCAGTGAAGAAACTGAGCAACTCAGAGGCCTTTGTGCTCTAATTTTATCAAATAGTTGTGCAGGACTGACATCTAGGGACCACCTCTATTGTTGCACCAGCATCTGTGCATATTATTTAAAAAGGACACACTCATTCAGGAATAAAAAAAGATACTTTTTTTTTACTTTACAAAGTATATTTTGAATGAATGAACATATTCAGTAGCCTATTTAACAAGTGAGCAATTACATTTATGCTAAAAATTGTGCCCTTGTTAATATAAAACCTAAATGCTGCCATTTAATCTGAGAAACCTATCGAATGTTGAAAGGCCACGATAGAGTGGATGTGGAGAGGATGTTTCCTATGGTCAGGGAGTCTATGACCAGAGGACACAGTCTCAGAATAGAGGGGCGTCCTTTTAAAATGGAGATAAAGAGGAATTTCTTTAGTTAGAGAGTGGTGAATCTTTGGAATTCATTTCCACAGGTGCTGTTTAGGCCAGGTCATTGGGTACATTTAAAGCAGAGATTGATAGGTTCTTGATTAGTCAGGGCATGAATAGACACGGGATAAGGCAGGTGATTGGGTCTGAGAAGGAAAATGGATCATCCATGATGAAACAGCAAAGCAGATTCGAAGGGCCAAATGGCCTTATTCTGCTCCTATATCTTACAGTCTTAATATGTTGTTAATTTGAGTCATTGGCTAAGCTGCAAGATTTCATTCTCTTGCTCCCCTTTCATGATTTGAAACTTCGTTAATTTTATAAATTGATCAAAAGTTAAATCTTATTTACCATGCACATAGCTCATACCAATTAATTAGTGTGAATCAATTAGAGTAATGGAAGATTATTTATTTGGAATACATATCCTTTCTTGTTGAATGAAAATCGTTTACACACTTCTCACTTTCAGATGCTAGACAGAGAGGTACGCAAATAAATTAATTGGACTACATTTGATGTATAAAATTAAAACTTTCAAACTTGTAATTATTATTTTTTTTTTAGGGATATACCACAAAAAGCCTTCCTGCAAACTTTCGAATTTTGCAATGGAGTATTTTTTGAGGCTCAGTAGACAAACTTTCCATGCATGAACGAGTCCATGAGGGGAAATCAAGAATGTCTTCATCCCAGGCAATAACTTGTAAGACACATAAATGTACACAAGTCTCCCTATAAGTTTCATCAGCTTTTTCATTTACATAGTAAATTATCTTTCCATTTTCACTGCACTTATCTGCACGCAGAGTTCTGCTTGCTTTAGAAAAATTTCCTGTTATTAATCATCCATCACAACAACATAGGCTAGCTTCAGCCTGGGATCCAATTTCGGAAAAATCCCAATCTTACCCTGGGGAGGTAGTCTGAATGATTGATGGTATGAAGATCAACACCCTCAATTGCCTCTGAAACTTATGGTCAGTTGAAGTAGACAGCTGTCTATGCCCCAAACCTCAGAATGACTGAGCACTGTAGAAAATACCCAGACAAGTCGCATCATAGCCTGCTAAGCAATCCAACACATAGAAATGCAAGAGAATGCAGAGACTAATGCACATAGACAGGCCCATCAATGCCAAAGGTTTCCAAATTCACTGACTGCCACCATTCCAGCCCTAATCCAGCAATCGACCCCAAGGCCCCAAGAAGTCCTCTGATCACTGAGCCTTCAGATTCAATCTCAATGCCCACCTTTTGATACTGACAGCCTCAAGAATCCTTGAAATTTTCCCACTGATGAAGCAGTCATTGACAAACCATTCCGCATTACACAGCACACTGATACTAGACATCTGAACTCGTATAGCATTGTTCATAACTTCAAGGTTTCATAACAAGCCAACACACTTTAGACATAGTGTCAAGGCAAGGTTAATGGTAGCTACTTCAACAGCAGCCTTGCCTTGACAGTCTCAGATCAAAATGTTGTTAATAGATGAGAGAAAAAAGAAAAGTAACCTGCTCAGGTTAACGTTGCCTAGATAGTTTCCTATTACGTTAACAACATAATCCTAAAAACTGCAGTCCCAAGAGTCTTGACCTGAAATGTCAACTATTCACTTTCCTCTGTAGATGCTGCCTGACCTGTTGAGTTTCCCTGGTCGAGTGTTGCTGAAATAAATGTTCACTGTTGCTTCTATTCACTTGTGTTTTTACTGCTTGTATTTTTGAAGCTGATATGAAGTGAAAAGCATTCCCTGGGCTTGCCTATTTGGGAATGAGTAGACGGGGGAGGAAGATCTCACCCTGGAGCACAAGATGAAATATGGAAGAATAAAACAGTCTTTAAACAGAATCGTAAGGCAACTCATATATGCTTCTGTCAATCTCTGTCAGTGGTGCAGAAGCAAATGAAAAATTAATTCAAATGAAAAATGTCCTGGGGCTTAGAAAACACTGAATCATGAAAGCAAACCTCTTCTTATTCATTATTCTCTGTTGCTATCTTTCGATGCAATGAGAGATAATGGTTCTGATTGATTTCATACAGGTGTACAAGATAATGAATTCATTAGTCTATCTATGATAATCCTACTCCACTATTAACATTTCAGGTGTAACAGAGCTAGAATAGTTTCAGACCATTTAATATCAGCCAGATTATAAATTGTTCCGTACTCTGTAGCAATCAACCTGATAGCAAAGATCCAGGCCTAACATCGCTTTGCCAGTTACAGGCAGGCTGTGTAAAATGTAGACCCTCACCACTGCTTTCAGAGCTTGGATCAGGATTTTCATTTGTACATTTCTTAAAACAACCCCAACAGATATAAACTAGCAATCAAACTAACAATCACTGGTGACATCTGGAGGCTATCTGCCAAATTGCATTCTTCTAATTGTTTGCTGCTTGTATTTATGATCTGTAGCTTCTTTTGTTTTCTAACTCGTAAATTGTTAAAAAGAAAACTTTGACCAAGTTCACAACTTTACATCAGAATCAGAATCGTGAAATCTTTGTCATCATATTTCAAAACAAAAGTCTCAGTTTTACCTCAGTTGTGCATTCTAGAATTTGTTGAAAGACCTAATTTAGAACAAATTGCAAATTCTCCCTTTCTGCAAACCCCAATGCCTCCTACATACTTCTTATGATATACAATTGAAGGTTTGAAATAACTAAAGGGTAAATTCATTCTAAAACTACTTCAAAGCACAGTCCTGTATCACAAGAAACCTGCCACCTTAATTACCAGGAAGACTATCAAAAAGGGAGACAGTGGGATTTCTGACTGGTCTTTCCTCTGGCAGAAACTAACAAAACACAAACACTCCAATGTGAGTCACCTTTACAAACACAGTACAAAACTCTCAATCAGTTTTATAAGCATTCCTTTCATAAAGTTCATGCCAGACTAGTGGGAACGGCCTTCCAGACTACTGAGGAATAGCTTTCATAGACCAAAATGTCAGAAAGCATTGCACAATGTACCTCCTGCATTCTATTAGTGCAAAGATACTATTAAATTTCTAATATTACATTTATCAAAGGTCAACAACATTTCACCACAACAAGCAGCCCTGGTATGCATTGCAAAACATTTGATATAACTTAACTATTTCTACATGACAACAGTTTCAACTTATAAAGCCATAAGAAAAATGTGCTCTGAACATAAAATGAGAAGTGGAGAGATTCACCATCACTTCTAGTTACCTCAAGCTCTGCTTTCTACCTTAGATTTTCTATCTAAACTTACCATTACATCAGCCTTTTCTGGATTTTTAAGACAAAAGACTTCTCAGATGTGCTAACTTTAATCCACTCAACTTTTATGTTGAAGAACAAAGTATTTAAAATGTTTGTTTGACTGTTCCTTCTTGTACCTAGAGATTCTAAAGACTTTATTCCCCAAAAGTTCCCAAACTGATCGGACATCTCAAAGTAAATTTTTAAACAATGTCCGTATTATATTGGATATCCAGATATTATATGTGTTTGCAAAACTAAGTTTAATTTTAACATGGATATTTACAATTCAGTGCACCTGTCCAGGGCAAGAAGACAAAAAACACCAAAATCTGAAAACTACATACATTCCACATGGTGGGCAACCTTGGATATATGTCTGACATAAACCAGAGGATGCCAAACATTTCAGCAAACGTCTGCATACAAACTCCATTAGTTTCACGTTCTTTTATCAAATATCAATTCCTTTCCATATGAATGATAGCATTAACAATGTTTGTGGGAGGGTTCCACCACCTCTACATGGTTAAGTTCTCACTAATGCCACAGTGACTGGCTTAACTGCACTGTAGGATTCTACCGTCTTGTTCCATTCTGATCAATTGATAAATTGTTTCCTTTCTATCTGTGCAATAAGATATCCATAAATACATTTCTTAGATCAACTCCTGAGCCTTCTATACCCAAGGGAAAAAGAAAAATTTTTTTCTTTCCTACAAATAATTTTTCCACTCGGCCTTTTTCAGTTGACTCAAACAACATCTGCTGGTTTTTTGTCTGTGGGTCAGCAGGGAGAAGTATTGTAAGTTTATTTGTTAAGCCTATCACTGAGGATAGGTGCCAGTCTCTCAATGCTGTTTTCAAACGAAATAAGGGGAGAATTCCTACAGTAAAATTGAGGAAAGGTGCCGGTAGAGACAATGGAGAAGGAACCATTTGGAGAAGGAGGGTGGGGGATTGAAGCAAAAAAAAGGCACATGGAAGCCTGTTGAATTTATAAGCAACCAAGGGTGCAAGTTCAAACTTCACCACTGTACACTATGACAATGTAGCCTGAACAACAATAGTGATCATCAATATACACAGGTTCACTCAAACAGGAAGGGATACTTTGGTGACTACAAAACACTGTGGAGAAACCTGCTGAGTGAAAGACACCATACAAATACAATTGCTTCTTCATATTTTGTTTCTGAGTAAACTCAGAATATCATAATATATTATAACCTTTAACACTTTTCCCGAGCTTTAAACAAATAACCAATTCCTCCTTTAAGCACATACTCCCTCTATTACAGTGGAATGATCTGTTTTTTATCCCATAAGATCATAGTAAGTTTGCTCCTGTTGACCTATTTTCAACATCCACTTTAACATCATTTATCACTCCACTGCAATTTGAGGAATTATCTACCTTTTACAAAGCATCCGCCAGAAATCCACTGATTAGTTTTAGGAAGTGTGCTGTTGTGTTAAGATTGCCACTAGGTTTTAGATAATTAAATGGTATAGTGGCAATAATAAGTAACCAGCAATATTTAGCTGATTGCTTTTAGAGAGTAATTCCACGTTGTTTAAAATATAAATTTGATGAACAATCCATCACTTTTATTGCTGCTATTGATATTTTAAACAACTAAGTTTTACTCTGCATCATGTCAAGTTATACAAAGCAAAGGCTTGCCATTGCATCAAGGTCAAGAAGATTAGCCATAGTTACTTTAAACACTGATTTCCCTATTTTAAAAAAAAATTATTTCCTTAGAATTTTGTCAATTTGCCTTCAATAGCTTACTGAGGCAGCTGGATATACAACTTCATGAGCAAGGATGGTGAAGTCTGTTAAAGCTAAATCCAGAAGCAAGACAATATAGATGCTGGGAATCTGAATTTAAAAACGGAGAACACTTTTACATTCAGGCACTCAGCATGTCAGGCAGCATCTGGAAAGATAAATAGACTTAAACTATATTTTTAATTAAAACAAATTACAACACAAAACAACTGTCCAACTTCTGTTAATTGTGAAGCACATTTGAAAGTAAGTCATGTTGGTTACTTCTTTCAAACCTCACGAGCAATGAAATACTATTGATCATGCAATGAATAAAATGATAAAAGGAAATCAAGCCAAAACATTTTTTCTGTTGCATTCTCCACAGATGCTGCCTGCCTGATTTGCTGTGTCTGCCCAGCATTTTTAGCCCTTATAGTTGAATTCAGTCCTAGGTCCAACATTTCAGGCAATGACATATTTAGCCCCAGAGGCTATGCAAGGATATTATCCTATCAGAAACTCTGGTTACAATTTAGGTGTTGTCCTTCAATTACAATAGGTTGTAATACCTCAGCTCAGTTTTATAGTGGTAAGTGTTATGGAATAATAATTTCATGACAAAGATTTAGTTTCAAAGTCAGAAGGTTATCAACGAAGGAACAAAGTAATGTTTTGAATCTTAAGCATAGCTAAACAGCTTCAAGCAATGAAAATTGTCTACTACAAATGTGGAGATATATTCCTTCAGGTTTTAAATGAGTTTAAAAAATTTTTAAATTAAGTAATGTTTTCTTTAATTATTGTTTTTTTCTTAATCAGTGTTTTCTTTCTTTTTTTTAACCTTTCTGTATCTGCTCTGATGTTAAATTCAGCTGGCATGCTTTTGGTGCTACTGATGTTAATGTCAAACCTTCAATTTGAGTGGTTAAGGAGATAACCATGCTATTTCTCCTGTTCACTCAGTGCCTAGATATTCTACTTCCCCTATTGCACCAATGTCAGCATGTTTGTAATGCAAAATCTTCAAAGACCAAAACAAAAGGCAAGATTTACTAATAACAAAAATGTTCAAATATCCCGTTACACCAGATTACATATACGTTCAGGCTCTCACGCTACTGAAAAAATACAGCATGAAAACATGTGATCGGTTTCCAGTACAGAGTCAGTTTGAAGAATATCGACATAATATATTTTAATGACAATTGGGCTGAAGTATCTGACACACTGTTCATTGACTCTCAAGAGAGTTCAGTCTCTATCATTTAGCAAAACTAAGGCTGCATTTTACTCCTTTGAAAACAACATACCCACCCAGTCCCCATTCCACAAAAGTCTGGCAAGGAAAGTTCTGATGCTTAAACTCCTTAAAATCATATTACTATCTCTGGAGATCCAGAATAAAAATCTCCAAGAAATGATTTTAAAGTCATAGTCAAATCCAAGGATCAGTTCTTCATTAATATAATTATCAAAATATAGAGGGTTGATTCTGTTTGGAATAACAATATGCTGGGAAATATTAGCCTTATGAGTTACACTTCAACAAATCTGAAGGGAGAATCTCAGTATGATTCAGAAATGCATTTCCTCCTCCTACAGAATCAAATATATTCTTATTATCTTTCATCCAGTCTGAGAATTGCCTTAGCTTCTAAATTTCTTTAATCAATATCTCAAACTCAGAATTTCCAGTATTTGGGAAACTGCAGCGAACTTTTTGGGCTTCAATTCCCTGGAAATAACCATTTGGCAACAAGGACACTCAAGAGTCCGCAGCAGATTCTGGAATCTGGAGCCACAAACAATCTGTTGGAAAGACCCAAGGGTCAAGAAGCATCTGTGGGGGAGAAAGGAATCAAAAACTCTAGTTCGAATGCAATGTTTTGATCCAAAATGTTGACAGTTCTTTTCTCCCACTTGACCCGCTGAGTTCTTCCAGCAGATAGTTTGTTTATTTTTTAATAAGGCCTGGTTTATAAGTCCTGCCTTAAGAGACAACCTGCTACATTGCTCTACTACTGACTGCTGAGGCCCAGTTACCTCAGTGTTATGCTACAAGCTTTTCAGACAATAAGAGAGCATCTCTCTATCCTGTTAATTTAACACGGTAACTGAAGACAATATCATCATTCTCTATGACATATATAATGTTAAAAGCTAATTATGCCAGTCTCCCCTCCCCTACCCAACCCCACCACCATCCTCAATCAGAGTTTTTTTCCCAAACTCTCCTACCGTCAGCAAGTGTTCATAAACTCCCAGAAGAACCAGCTCACTTCAAGACTGCACCAAAGGTAAGGTCTTGGCTTCATCAATGCATGTTTTTGGGCCTGTTTTTGCTAGTAAGCAGGCAATCAGAAGTGCACTGGCTCAGAAAACAGAGAAGTCAAAGTCAAGTTTACTGTGATATGCAGAAGTGCTGTAAATGTTGGCACAAGTGCAATGAAAAATGTACTTGCAGTATCACAGGTTCAGAGAATCTGAATCAGGTTCATTATCACTGGCATGTGTCAAAGTTTTTTTTTTAACTTAGCAGCAGTTCAATGCAATACATAATATAGAAAAAATAAATAATGAATAATAATAAATAAATTACAGTGTATGCATTTTGAATAGATCAAAAATTGTGCAGAAACAAAAATAATATATATTAAAAAGTGAGATAGTGTTCATGGGCTCAATGTCCATTTAGGAATTACATGGCAGAGGGGAAAAAAACAGTTCCTGAATTGCTGTGTGTCTACCTTTAGGCTTCTGATGGTAACAGTGAGAAAAGGGCATCATATAAGCAGCATTCATAAGACATAGATAAATTAAACATACACAATTTTTACCTGAAAGTACACAATTAGTGAAAAGTGTTCAAGTGGTCATGGTGTAAATAAACTGTAGTAATTGAAGTTTTACTGGTTGGTTCAAGAACCAAATGATTGAAGGAAATTAACTGTCCACATTCTAATCTGATATGTAGATAAGCTCTGGCATATGTCACAGTAACAGAGAGATGCTGTGTGCTGCCTTTGGTCTCACAGGCATGTACATTTGGAGTATTGAGAAGTATGTTACTTATGCTGTGCTCAGCTGCTTCAATTAAACTAATACATAAAATGTTGGTGTTCCATAGCAATAATATTGTTGTCACCAATGATTTTTGATAAACACAAGTCTTCTTGATAGGGTGGTAATATAAGATACAGCTACGGTATTTCACTAATGTATCTACAGGCTGGTTACAACATTTATCTGCTATTGGGCACAGTCATTCACATTTGTTCCAATTGTCACAAACTTTCATAGCAAAGTTTATTGTCATGTGCACAGGTGCTTAATGCACAAGTGCAATGAAAACTTTGCTTGCAGCATCATACAGACTCATTGCATCATATAAGTGGCCTTCACTAGAAAAATGAATTATACACTATTTTTGCAAGAAAAACACAATTAGGACAATAAAAATTCATTTTAGCACAGTTGCTGTAATTTTGCTAAATTGTATTTCAATTTCTTAGAAACCTCAGGATGCAGAAAAATTGGTACATTTTTTTTAGCTGATTAGACTACTGTAATACACACTTTTCAGGACTGCCTAAAAAGGTGTATTTTCGCTATAGTTTGTTCACAATGCAGCAGCAAGAATCTTAACCAATAAAAGTAAATCTGAGGACATTTCACTAGTTTTGACATCATTATACTTGTTGCCTGTGTCCATTTGGATCTATTTTAAAATACTCTTAATTGTATAGAAAGCTCTGAATAATCTAGCACCTCCATATATTTTGGAGTATCTATCACCTTACATCCCTAATCATGACCTTAGATCCACGAATACTGGTTTGCTTAGTGTTCCTAGAGCCAAGCATATAAGAACTAGCTATGCACCATTTTGCTGTTTTATACCAAAAATCTGGAATATACTACTGACTGAGGTATGCCAGGCTAGTAGTGTGGAATGTTTCAGAACACTTCTAAAAACTTAATCCTTTAATTTGGCCTCTTGTAGGATTACTTAATGCCTATTGCTGTTAATTACATTTATATAATTTGGCATGTTCAATTATATTTTATTCTAGATAATGTTTGTCTTTAGTTATGATTTTTAATTTTGTTTCATATTCTTATGACTATATTGATCTATCTTTACAATCCAACTGCATATTAAGTACTTTGAACCTGCATCTTACTGTATGAAAGTTGCTATATAAATGAAGTTATTACTATTGAGGTTTTGTCAAATGGTTGAAGGGAAGAAGCTTCCCTTGGGAATAGACACACTTTACTGCATAGTCCAATTTCACAATGTTAATGAATTGCTTCTGCAAATCAACTTCTTAAATTGTATTTTATCAATGTTTAGTGCAAGCTAGAAATTTTGAGTTTTTAAATATTATTTATGTTTTCAAATTTGGCCCGATTTTCTGCAATTGGTTTCCAAATGTAAAAAATGAGTCAAATTAAATATACACTCTTCAAAACCTAACATGCAATCTTTTATAGATTCCAAGTAAAAACCCAGTGCTCTTTGAAAACTGCACAAGGAGGCAGTATTGACTCAGTTTTGAACTGCAGTACTTGCACACACTCATCAATGCAAGATTTTGCCAAGCAGAGTATGCAATTGTAACTGGTATCATGACTAATGGCAAACTCCAATTCAGTCTTCTAGAAATGACTATTATTTTCTTGGGTGACAGATTTAAGATCAAGCAAAAGATTATTACTGTAATAAACACATTGCAATATAATCATACAGACAAGACAAATACAGATACACAAACATATACATGCCAACAGACCTACACACTCACATATAAGAAGGTTTACAATCATGACTTATAGCTTTTGCCCACACATTTATGTATCATAATTATCCATCTACTTGCTATGATGTAGCCAGTTGAAAGCACTGATCCTAGAGAAGAAAGCAAATACTAAATGAATGCCAAAGATCAGATAAGGTGTATGTGAAAATATAAAAGAATATAAAGACAGCCAGAATGAGAACAATCAGTTTAAACTCCCCATCCTAATCCCACTCTGATCTATCGCTGTGGCCTCCTGTACTGTCACAGTGACCCCAAGTACAAGCTTGAGGAGTGACGCCTCATCTTCCTAAGGATTCAGGGTACATTTATTAGCAAAACATGTATATAGTATACAACCCTGAGATTCATTTTCTCCATAGACAGCCACAAAACAAAGAAAACCATGGAGCTCATTCAAAGAAAAATCATCAAACACCTCCATGTGTGCAAAAAAAAAACAAGCAGGCACACAGTAGCAAAAATGACCAAGCACAGAAAAACACAGAATATAAAGTACAAATCAAAATTTCAAAAAAAATCAAAGAGTCCAGTTACAGTTCCATTTAGGCTAATTGCAGCTCTTGGGCTTGATATTGAATTCTATGACTTCTACAACTTAATCTGACTTTATTTCTCTGTTTCAGTTCTGACAAAGCATCTCCAATCTGAAACATCAAATCCATTTCTCAGCCCACTGCTGAGTATTTCTGGCATTAATGTTTGTTTCAGAACAGCATCAATACAACTAATAGTAAAAAGCAACAAATGAGTTTATAGGAATTATTATTGCTACCTGGACAATAAGCAAAATATAAAGCTTGCTGTGGATGGAATATTAAGCCATTAAAAACCTTTACAATTCTGAAATGTGCAAACATAATGGTTAATTACTATTTTAGGAACCATATCTGAGACTACATGAAACCCCACATCTGTAGCAGGATGACCTACTTGTTTCATTCAGACCTCAAACTTACCTGTTCATATACACATCAAACAACATCACTTTGGTATAAATAACAAAACTCTGGGAGAGGAGTGATGAACCTCTTTGAGACCTTGCGTCCAAATTGGCAATACCTTCTGAAAACTATTCTTGTCTGCCAACATAATTCTGAGCAAAGATTATCATTGATTAATGAATTAGTGGCAATAATTATGGACTTCTTAAGGAAAGAGGGTGAACCCTGTTGCTTATTCAGAGTATTATTTGTTTTTACTATTGTATGGCAGATACAGATTGAAATAAATGAAGCATTTTAGAAAATCTGTTCAAAATGTATTAATATTAAACAAATAAAAGACTATTGAAAAGGATCATTTCCAAATAGTATTGTTATTGTAACTGTTTACTATCCAATTACTGATGTATACATAAGTTTTCCAAGTTTTCAAAACGTATCATCCAATGTTACCTGTTCTCGCACCCCTCTAGCTAGTGCCAAGCCAGTGTGAGACATTTCCTGTGAAATCATCTCCCTGCTCTTGGGTTGAAAAAAAAATTTGTTGCTTTATTTGACAGTAATGATAATCATTATATTCCTTTTCATTATGGCTGTGGTTTAAAGAATTGAGAGGCACCACTGCATTCCGCATGCCAACAAAATGTTTGTGTGTGTCATAGGTTCACCACCCCTGCCTAGACAATAAAAAGATTACTTTGATGATATCTAAGACATAATTATTATTCATGACAATTCAGCAATTGTGAAAGAAAACCCAAGTATGAATCTTTAAATATATTACTGAACAATTGCATCTCAGGAACATGGAATTCAGGACATATATTAAGTACACATACATCAGGCCGTAAACTGAACTCACAATGCCAGAGTATATTAAGCTGTGATAATAGAACTATTTTTCTAAAAAAAATTGCCAGAGAAATGACTATTGGGACAGAACATATTAATGTACAAAAAATACAATTTGTAGATATCCTGAGGAACACACACAAAATGCTCATGGAACTCAGCAGGTCAGGCAGCATCTGTAGAATCAATGTTTTGGGCTGACGGCCTTCTTCAAGACTGGAAAAGAAGGGGAAAAATGCCAGACCAAAAAGGTGGGAGGAAGTTAATGAGGACTAGCTAGAAAGCGCTAGGTGGAGCCAACTAGGTGGGAAAGGTAAAGGGCTGGAGAGGAAAAAATCTGATAAGAGAGGAGAATAGACCATGGGAGAAAGGGAAGAAGAACGGGCACTGGGGGGAGGTGACAGGCAGTTAGGGAGGAGAGGTAAGACACCCAGAGGGAAATAGACTAAGAGCGAAGGGGGAGGTAAAAAGTTACCGGAAGGAGAAAACGATGTTCATGCCATCAGATTGGCCTTGATGGAATAAGAGGTGTTCTACATACATCCTGAGAGTGGACTGACATGTTGGAATGCAAATGGGCATAGGAATAAGCCCATAAAATCATAAGACATAGGAGTAGAGTTAGGCCATTTGGCCCATCGAGTCTGTTCTGCCATTCAATCATGGCTGATTCCTTTTTCCCCTCCTCAGACCCACTCCCAGGCCTTCTCCCTGTAACATTTGTTGCTGTGATTAACCAAGAGCCTATTAATCTCTACCTTAAATACACCCAACAACATGCCCTCCAGAGCTGGCTGTGGTAACAAATTCCATAAATTCACAACACTCTGGCTGAAGAAATTTCTCCTCCTCTCTGTTTTAAGTGGACATATCTCTATCCCTTGAACCCTCTATAATTCCAGCACATGCAGTATTTTCTTAGATGAGGAGCCCTAAACTGTTCACTATACTCAAGGTGAGGCCTCACCAGAGCCTTATAAAGCCTCAGTATCATGTCCTTGCTCTTATATTCTAGAACTCTTGAAATGAATGCTAACATTGCATTTGCCTTCCTCACCACTGACAAAACCTGCAAATTAACCTTTAAGGTGTTCTGTGCAAGGACTCCCAAGTACCGTTTTCATCTCAGATTTTTGGATTTTCTCCCCATTTAGAAAATAGTCTGCTAATTTATTTCTATTACCATAATGCATGACAATACATTGTATTTCATTTGTCACTTTCTTGCACCTTCTCCCAATCTGTTTAAGCCCTTCTGCAGCCTTACTGTTTATGCAAAACTACCTCCCCTCCACCAATCTTCATACCATCTGCAAACTTGACAACAAGGCCATCTATTCCATAATCTAAATCATTGATATACAGCATAAAAAGAAGCGGTCCCAACACCGACCCCTGCAAAACACTACTAGTCACTTGCAGCCAATCAGAAAAAGATAATTTTATTCCTACTTTCTTCCTCCTACCAATCAGCAAACTTTCTAACCATGCCAGTAACTTTCCTGAAATACCATGGGTTCTTAACATGGTAAGCAGCCTCATGTGTGGCACCTTGTCAAAGGCCTTCTGAAAATCCAAATATACAACATCCATTGCATCCCCTTTATCAATCCTACATGTAATCTGAAAGAATTCCAACAGGTTTGTCAGGCAAGATTATCCCTTAAGGAAACCATACTGACTTTGTCCTATCTTGTCCTATGTTACTAAGTACTCCATAACCTCATCCTTAATAATTGATTCTAAAATCTTCCCAATCAGTGAGGTCAGGCTAACCGGTCTATGATTTTGTTTCTGCTGCTTTCCTCCTCTCTTAAAGAATGGAGGGACATGGGCAATTTTTCTGTCCTCCAGAAACATGTCAGAATCCATTTAGTCTTGAAAAATCATTACTAATGCCTCTACATTCTCTACCACTACCTCTTTCAGAACCCTAGGGTGCAGCTCATCTAGTTGGGGTAATTTAGGGTTCTTTAGGTCTTTAAACTTTTTTGAGCACCTTCTCTCTTGAAATAGTAACTGCACTCACTTCTCTTCCCTCCTATCTTTCAACACTTGGCATATTGTTAATGCTTTACACAGTGAAGACTGATGCAAGTTACTAATTTAGTTCATTTATCATCTCCATGCCTCCAGTATTATTTCTCCAGCCTTATTTTCTAGTGGTCCTATATCCACTCTCTTCTCTCTTTCATTTTTGTATGTTTGAAGAAGCTTTTTCTATCCACCTTGATATTATTTGCTAGCTTGTTTTCATATTTCATCTTTTCCCTACTAATAATTCCCTTGCTTGCTTTCAGTAGATTTTCGAAACTTCCCAATCCTCTATCTTCCCTCTTTTTTGCTTTTACATTAGCTTTGACTTCCCTTGTCAGCCATGGTTGCAGTATTTTGCCATTTGAGTATTTCTAAGTTTTTGAAATACATATGTCCTGCACCTTCCTTGTTTTTCCCAGAAACTCAAGCCATTGCTGCTCTGCTGTCATCCCTGCCAGCATCTCCTTCCAATTTACTTTGGCTAACTCCTCTCTCATACCACTATAATTTCCTTTACTCCACTGAAATACTGCTACATCAGACTTCATTTTTTCCCTATTACACTTCAAGCTGAACTCAATCATATTGTGATCACTGCCTCCTAAGGGTACCATTACCTTAAGCTCCCTATTCACCTTCGGTTCACTACATAATACCCAATCCAGTATAGCTGACCCCCTAGAAGGCTCAACAGCAACAGCTCTAAAATGCTAACTTGTTGCAATTCAACAAATTCACTTTCTGGAGATCCACTCCCAATCTAATTTTCCTAATCTACCTGCATGTTAAAATCTCCCTTGACTATCATAGCATTGCCTTTTTGACATGACTTTTTCTATTTTCCATTGTATTCTGTAGTCCACATCCCAGCTGCTCTTTGGAGGCCTGTATATAACAGCCATCGGGGTCCTTTTACTCTTGTAGTTTTTTCACTTAACCCACAAGGATTCAACATCTTCCGATTCCATGTCACATCTTTCTAATGATTTGAAGTCATTCTTTACCAGCAGAGCCACGCCACCCCCTCTACCTACCTTCCTATCCCTCCAATATAAAGTGTAACCTTGGACATTTAGCACCCAAGTATAACCATCCTTCAGCCACAATTCAGTGATGGCCACAATATCATGCCCCACGTTCTGTAAAAGTGCAACAAGATCATCCACCTTATTTCTTATATTCCGTGCATTGAGATACTACACTGAGTACTGTTTGAATTAAATCAGTTTGAATACTGTTTGAATTAAACAGTTTGTCACCAGGAAATTCTACTTCTTGTGGATGGTGCTCAACAAAGTAGTCCTCCAACATATGTTGGGTCTCACCAATATGGAAGAGGTAGCATCAGGATCTCTGGATGACACCCACATATTCACAGTTGAAGTGTTGCCTCACCTGGAAGGACATTTTGGGGCCCTGAATAGAAGGAAGGGAGGTGGGCAGGTGGAGTATTTCTATTCTTACAGAGATATGTGCCAAGAGGGAGTTTAGTGAAAACAGACAAAGAAATCATGGAGGGAGCGATCCCTGAAGAAAGCAGAGAGTGGGGGGAGATAAAGATGCATCTGGTAGTCGGATCCCATTGAAGATGGGGGAAGCTCTGGTGAATGATGTGTTGGATGCAGAGGCTCATGGGGTGGTAGGTGAAGATAAGAGGAATTCCTGCAAAAAAAAAATTAAATTAGCCACCTGTTAAAAACGAGCTATTGCAAAGCTCAGCAAGTTATCTTTCAGAAACAGAGCTCATACACTGAAATTTATAGAGATGCTATCCAGCCTTGATAGGAAGTTCTTGTTTCCAAATAGCTCTGAAGCTACAAGTGTAAATATTGAACTAGTATAAACATAAACATGGTCGATAGAGACTTTGGATCTCCTCGATAGATCAAGAAATAAATTATGTAAGATTTAATATTATAACTGAATGTGTGAAATTATGTGTAAAATCCCATTATTCATTGTAATTGTGAAATTGTGAAATTATGTGTAAAATTCCATTATTCCATAATAACGTTCCATTATTCAAGAAGGGATGGTATAGATGGGTGAGTCTCATTTCGGTGGTAGGGAAGTTACTGGAGAAAATTGTCAGGGATAGGACTTATGAGCATTTAGGAAACAACAGCCTAAGCAGGGTGAGCCAGTGTGGCTTTGTAAGGGGCAAGTTGTGTCTCTTTTACTTGATGAGGTGATGAGCGTGATTTATGAAGGAAGAGCTGTGGATGTTGTCAACATGGATTTGATAAGGCATTTGATAAGGTCCCTCATAGGAGGCTCGTCCACAAGATTAAGATGCATAGGATCCATGATGAATTAGCCATTCAGAAGGCAGATAACTCTGGAGCATGTAGTTATTCAACGTAGTGGTGGATGGGATTTATTCTAGTTGGAGGTATGTGATCAGTGGAGTTCTGCAGGGATCTGTACTGGGACCTCTGCTGTTTGTGATGTATATAAATGACTTGGATGAAAATGTAAATGGGTGGGTTAGTAAGTTAGCAAATGATACATAGTTTGGTGGTGTTTTGATAGCAAAGACGACTGGCAAAAATACACAGGATATAGATCAGTTGCAGATTTGGGTGAGGAAATGGTAGATGGAGATTAACGCAGCCAAATATGAGCTGTTGCACCTTGGTAGGTCAAATGCAAGGAGATAGTACACTGTTAAGGGCAAGATCCTTAACAGTGTTGACGAGCAGAGGGATCTTAGGGTCCAAGTTCATAGCTCCCTGAAAATGGGTACACAGGTTGAAAGGGTGTTAAGAAGGCAAATGGCATGCTTACCTTTATTATTCGAAGCACTGAGTTCAAAAATCAGGGAGTTATGTTGCATCTTTATAAATCTCTAATTAGGCTGCATCTGGAGTTCTGAGCACTCCATTATAGGAAGGATGTCAAGGCTATGGAGAAGGTGCAGAAGAGATTTATCAGGATGTTGCTTGGTTTAGAGAGTATGTACTATAACTCGAGGTTGCATAAACTTGGATTGTTTTCTCTGAAGTGGGGAGGCCGATGCTCCCTATAGCTGTAGTTTCAACAAAACTTTTATCGATATCGTCTCTCTTCCAAGAATTTCACCCTGAGGATTTCCGGAAAATAAAGTAGAGATACGAATACTGACTCCACTTTCAACAGTTTATATCTTTTTGTTAGTTTCTATAGTTTGCTGCATTTCTGTTGCTTCTCCACACCTGTGTCAGCCATACCTTGTTCTTCCATAGCTCTCTTTTCTCAAGTTCTTTTTTCTTAAATTCAGTAAACTTCATTTTCATCCCTCTATAGGTGGAGCTTTCTAACATTTCATCTTTGGATATAATTAACCTGGGTTATACACTATAAAAGTATTTCTTCAGTTGGCTAAGGACAGATTATTCAAAGCTTAAAAAGTTTTACTAAATGGAATAGCATATTGGAAGAGTAGAAAGAAGGGTGAGGTAAGATACAGTGTTATTTTATGTCAACCCAAAGCAGTTGAGGCTTATTGAAAGGCAATCAATTTGATAGACTGAAATGATTTAATGATTTTAGCATGCAGTGGATTAGAGCTTATGTGTGTTGAATCCTGGTGCTTTTGTGATCCAAAGGTTCTTTTTAATGAGGCAAAAAATTTACTGCTCACAATTGTTTCTTTGTGTGTTACAAGAGTGGAAAATGAATAAGAAAGAGGAACAAAGGAGAGATAAAGGAAAAAGAAGACTCGGTTTTCTCATGCCGTGAGGTGGCACAGTAGTATAGTGGTTAGCATGATGCTTTACAGTACAGGCGACCAGGGTTCAATTCCAGACACTGCCTGTGAGGAGTTGATGCATGCTCCTATGTCTGTTCAGTTTCTCTGGTTTCCTCACAGCTGAAAGATGCATAGGTAGGTTAATTGTAAATTGTCCTATTAGATTGGTGGGTTGCAGTGCGACATGGCTTAAACAGCCAGAAAAGACTACTCCAAGCTGTATCTCAATACTGTAAATAAATACTTGGACTAGAGATAAAATCCAGTGGTAACAATTAACCTATAAACTAGCCAAATTCAAGCAGCATAGCAGCTGCTTAGAAGTTTCTAGAAAAGTACAGAAGCAACTGTACTATTATCACTGAAGAATTGCAGTTATTTAAGTACTTATATAAAAATGCAATCATGAATAGGAATGTTGAACTACAAGAAAAATAAAATTCTTAACTTTAGTCCAACATACACTTTGCTCTTTAGTCCTTTCCAAATGCTTATATTCTACAACAACATGGTCAGAATTATTAACAATCCGATAACAAAGAAGCCACATGATGCAATAAGATGTTCAATCAGCATGATATTCAGAAAGCTGTTTTAAATATGCTTCAGTGTCAGGTAAGTAATATTTGTTTCCTAATAAACTAGCCTACAGCAGGGCTATAAAGCAAATACTGGAGTCCACAGTTGCATTCCTTGCTTACACGGTGAGCAATTACTTCAGACCCAAGAACGTAGGAGATAACTGTGGGGGAATTCATCTTTACTTATTTTAGTTCAAAGACCTCCAAGGTCAGAACTGTCAGTCACCCATGATTAAGGATACAGTGATGTAAACCATTTCGCTGAATACCAATCAACAACCTTCTGCAGAGCCTGGTTCCCAATTACTGCCAATGCAAATGTAATTAGTATGCAGAATATCAACTCATTTCCAGATCAATTTACATTGCCTACTCCCATAGTCAATTTATCCATGGCTTTCATTTGGAAAGTAAGTGAAAACACCTTCCCTTTATACACTAATTTAGAATTATATTACTGTCCTCAAATTTAATAGCTACAGCAGATTTCTTCCTTAGTTTCCTATAAAGATTACATCAACAGCATTCGCTCCAGTTTTAGCACATTCATCTCTGATGTAAAATGTGGACAAATGCAACTTGAAAATACAAGACGGAAGTGTTTTTTTTGCAAAATATACTATTGTCACTAATAATCATCCACTTCATTTTGCAGCCAAGTAAAGCCAAGCCTTTCTGACAGTTATGCCAGAAAGCCTTGAGTTTCGCTGCCCAATGTACACCTTAAGGGATGGAAAAAAAAAATCCTATTCTTGTCAAAGGAAATTGAAAGCTCTCCTTAAGATTCTTGGCTACAGATCCCCTCTGTCTTTCAGTCCCGATGACAAGTCTCAGCCTGGAGTGTCAGCTGTCCATTTTGCACTACACATTCTGCATGGACCATTGCGTCCCTCCAGCAGCTCATTTTTTAAAAAATTCCAGATTCCAGCATCCACAGCCTCTTGTGACGGCTATTAGGGAGTTACTTGAAAGGTATCAGTGAAAGGCACAAGTGCATTCTCCGGATGTCAAAACTTCAGGGAAGGCTGCAATGCTGGCAAGTCCCTGTGCCCAGTCTGTAATCCCCTATAGGCTAATAGCACAGGCAGATCGAGCCCCTGGTCACTTCCCCTTGGAATTTGGATGGCCTCCCTAATAAGGCAATGAGCAGTGAATTGTTAGGTGGGGTATGAATCGGCAGCAATATCCTGGAATGACCCCGAGTCTGGAAAGACCCTGCAGGTGGGGGCTGTGACATTGGCCTTATGGGGAAAACCATCCAGGCACATATATGAGGTAGTACATGAGATTGAGAAAGGTCATAGATCTCAGTAAATATTGGCAACAACCAGTCCATTCCCCATAGCTGTATGTAACTATTAAGAACATTGTTACATTTTGATAGCTTTTGACAGATTCTTTCCTCCGGAGTGTGACAGCCTTCTAGACAATAGGAAAATGGCTGGTACATTGGTGTACAGCTCTCTGTTGAACACTCCAGTGGTTCAGGTCATTGAAATGGGCACAGAAACCGTCACTTTTGCACAACAAGTCCATGTCAAGTTTTCACCCATCTACTGCCACTCCATTTGCCTGCATTAGGTCCATAACATTTAATGCCTTGCCTATTCAATGCCTATCTAATGCCTCTTAAACACTGTGATTGTATCTGAATCCATCATATCCTGTTACAGCTATTTTACACCTACCATTTAAAAAAAAGCATACATGTTAGATCCCCTTTTAAATTCTTATTTCTCATTTTAAACCTATGGCCTTTGGTTATAATAACCCTAACTTTGCTGCAGGTGAAGGCTGAGAAGGTGCAAAATGTGTAGATTTTCTTTTCTCTGGGTCCTCTTTTCAACAGCTGTGATTCCTGCTACCCTTTATCTTCTCCATTGTCCTCCTTGTTACGAGATGCCATGCTTCTGGGATTTAGATGCTCTAACTTTCCCGAGAATGGATAGTTGGCATGGCACCTTTAAAGGTTCAGAATAGTCCCCTAATTAGTAATCATGTTTTGGGAGCCAAGAACTGACTACTTAAGGAACAACTGAACAGAGGTTCAGTGATCAATTATAAGCCTGCTAGTGATATCATTCAGTGTTTGTTCCGTACTCTGATCTGGTTTGATGCCGTGTTTCGAACCTTGCTTCGGATGCCCAGCATTTGGGTCCAAACCATTTTTGTTGGCTCTGAAAGGTAGACATAGCCGAAGAGGAGAGGGAAAACTCTGATTTCAAACCTCCGCTGCCTTGCGGCTATACCCGCTCACGGGAAAGGCTTTGGGAGTAAACCCCAAGGAAAAATCCGGAGTCAGAGTCCCGTTACGTACCCCGTAACTGGGTCACTTACCAGCAAAGATAGAGAGGTCCGTTGAAGTCTGATGGTACTATTTTTAACAGTATTTATTGATAAAAATACACAAAAATAATATCAATGCAAACATACAGACAATATACGTCGTCAATACTAAATCTAAAAGTGCGGGTATAATAATAATCAATAAGAAATAGCTCTATCGTTGTCTAGGGGATAATGTATTGTCCGATGGAAATATAAAAGTCACTTTAGTTCATTCAAGCTGCAGCTTTTGGTTGGCGAGAGAGACGGAGGTTTAGAACTTGCCCGGTTTTTCCGTTTTATGATGTCGATCCTTCAAAATGGCGTCTGTGGTGATCTCTTCCTTAGCTAAGCCGCCTTCCGTGGTAGGGCCTCAATCCCAGGGCAACGGGAAAGGACACACGTGGGCCCTCCACCGGCTGTCGCTATTTAACGCTGTCACAGAACTTCTAGCGTTTCTCCTGGTGCGTGTCTAGGGCTGTTCCCCAGACCCTCTTTTATCCTGACTCACAGGGTCTCAGATGTCAATCAGGGTGGAATGATGCCATCCCCCAACCAGCCCACGTTGCCTGAGGGCTTCCATGAAGTACAGTACTCAATACACAATTCTGTCTCCAAGAGACAATGACCTGTTCCGTGGCTTTGTATCGCTGAGGGCCAGGACATTCCAAATGTCTCTCTCTCATTTCCTGGGTTTCCTGACCTGACTTAATAGCGATCTTGCGATTCTCAAAAAGGAGGGGCGTAACAGTCCCGAAGGCGGCTGACTGCTATACCCAGCACTGGCACGGCAACTCCTACGATGGTGCTGGCACCAAACTGTACTGACTTTCATCGTTCCTTTGGACCTGTCATCAGCATGGAGAAGGAGGGTCCCACTGCATGGGCAACAGACGGACCATCATATCAACTCTACCCTGGAGAGACCACTCCAGTGACTACCAGAGATGCAGTACCCATGGTCGACCACGACGGACGGAGGCCACACACACACATTCTTGTCACGGTACAACTGATTCAACATGGACCTAGCGGGGTACTGGAGCCTTTCGTCAGCTGTGGCCGGCCCCAGCAAGAAAATTTCGAGACAGAGCTGAGAGATGCACTACCTCCAGTTCACCATGTGCCAACTATAGCAGGGAGGAAGCCAGTCCACCTTCCAACCCTGGAGAGATCTGACGGTGACCCGGGTTCTTGCTGCAGCTTCCTCATCCAAAGCTCATTAATGTTTGAACTCCGGCCATCCCAGTTCCCTTCAGAGGATGGAAAGGTGGCCTTCATTATCTGTCTTCTGACTGGAAGAGCCCTGGCCTGAGCTACTGTGTATTAGGAACGAAGGTCAGAAATTTGCTCAGATTCGGAGGAATACATGGCCACCATGATGAAGATTTTTCGGCACCCCGCTGGATCCTGCTAAATTTCAGACTGCCTGATGAAGGTTTGATAGGGGGGGATGGTCAGTGGCCGACTATGCAATTTCAGACATTGGCCCAGGAAAGTAGTTTGAACAGGGAGGACTTCATGATGACAATGACCAGCCCGTCACCTGCTCAAGATCCACTCGTATCTATGCACATTAGTGACACTGGACTCTCCGCTGATGAGTGGCCCTGGTGTTGGAGTCAAGGTTGCTGCCTTTCCTGTGGCAAAGTAGGTCACCTGTAGGCTGAATGTTGGAAACTGGAGCTACCTGGAGAACTGCTAAGACTGTCCAGTGTTGAGACGACTGTGGCAGTGGCAGCCACTATGCCCAATCCCACAGAGTTCACCTAGGGTAAGAAACTGAGGCAGGTGAAGGCTTTTGTGAGCTCTGGGGCTACGGGTAATTTTCTGGATTTAGGAACAGCCCCTCGGTTCGACACTGCTGCAAAAGTAGAACCAGTTCACACCTGCAACTGTCTTGGATGGCTACCAGGTTCCAGGCAGATCCAGCAACAGACTGTGGTGTTGCAGATGAGGATAGAGGATCATGTGGAAGACATTAGCTTCTCCACTCATACACCTGATACTCAGGTACCCTTAGCTGTCCCGGTATAAGGACTGGAGGGACGGGGGAATCATTGTAAAAGTCACTGTAAAAAGGGTTTGGTTATGGCATGGTGGTCTTACACCAAGACTCTCCCATGACCAACAACCAGTAAGGGGGCAGCCTTCAGTGTGAGGGAACCTGAGAGCTTAGGAAGAGTGGAAGACTGCATTCAATACCCCGACGGGGCACTACGAGTAGCTGGCTATGCAAACATTCAGGCCATTTTCCAGGCTTTATAAATGATGAGCTCTAAGATAATTTCTTTAAGTATGCCTTAGTCTACTTGGATGACTTCCTAAAGTTCTCGAGGTCCATGGAGGAGTATGTCGCTCACTTCAGGGATATTTTAAAGAGGCTTTTGAATGGTAAACTGCATACTTGTGCATTCTTCTCCAGGTGGCCATCCCCTGCAGACAGGAACTATGACATTGGGAATCAGGAGCTTCTTGGGGTTAAATTAGCCTTGGTGGAATGGCATCACTGACTTGTGGGGGCCAAGAACCCTTTTATCATTTGGACTGACCACAAGAACCTGGCTTATATTCAAGAGGTCAAGAGGCTGAATTTGAGGCAGGCCAGGTGGGATTTGTTCTTTAACTACACTGAATTCATCCTGTCCTATTGACCAGCGTCCAAAGAACCAAAAGCCAGATGCCCTGTCCCATCAGTTTGAAAAACCAAAATGAGAGCATCATTTTGCACTGAGCCAAGTGGTGGCACCAATTCATTGGGGAATCGACAATCTTGTTCACAAGACCAAAGTGCAAGGGGAGATCACTAAGAACGGCCCTGTAGTTTGGCTGTTAGTCCCAAGTTCCATCCTGTCCAGGTACTTCAATAGGGACATTTATTGCCAATACCCTCAAGTGTATCAAGAGGAGGTATTGATGGCCCAGTATTATGAAAGGGGTTCTGCAGTACGTGTAGGTGTGCTCTGAATGGGCAGCCCCATACTTGTCCTCAAGGACTCCTCCATCTCTTTATCTGTTCCAGATAAACCTTGGCCACACGTTTCTATGGACTCAGTCATAAGTCTCCTGCCAACCAAGGGGAAGTTGATCATCATGGTAATTGTCGATTAGTCTTTGAAAGACTGCAAGTTCATTGCCTTAGACAAGCTTCTGTCTGCAGCTGAGAAGGCCAAATTTGTCTGGTCAAGGCTTGGAGCATCCATGGATTCCTGATGAATATTGTCTTGGAACATAATTCACGTTCTGTAAACTGATAGGGGCAACAGAAAGCTATTCCTCTGGATTCATCTGCAGTTCAAAGGCCAGATGGAGCAGACAAACCAAGATTTAGAATGTAACCTAAGATGCCTGGCCTCAGAGATCCAAAATCCAAGATGGCAACACGACGCAGCTTGCAGCGGCCACTCCGGAACTGATTATCTGTTATTTGTGAAGTGGGGTGCCGTGTGCAAACATAATCGATTGAAAACGGATGTGGAAGCACAGAGAAACATCGGGAAATTCCAGGAAGACCTTCTTCATTGCTACTGCTGCTGTGAGGTCCGGGACTCTGCTGGGAAGAACAGGCCCCCAGTCCTCGGGGTCACGTTGCCGATGGCCGTTGGCGGGGCCGTCTTCATACGCTCGGCGGAGGATGATGCTTGGAGAAGCTGTGCCGGAGAGGATGGTCGTTGGCTCGGAGGTTCGACAGACTCAGAGTCCTTTCGATGGACTCAGGTCATTTTTGGTGTGTGCTGCATCTGCGAGGCTGAGTCGGGCGGCGCCTTGGAAGTCCATAGCAGGGGTATTCGCTTCTGCCGCTGGAGTGCGATGGCGAGTCTGTTGGGACTCTGGGGACTTGTGGAAGCTGTGGTGATTTCTTTTGAACTTACAGTCCTTTAACATCTTGGACTATTTTTACTGTGCCCATAGTCTGTTTTTTATCAATTATGCTATTGTTTGCAATGTTGTAACTATATATTGTAATTATGTGGTTTTGTGCAGGTCTTGTAGCTTTAGTTTTTGGTCTTGTTTTTGTCTGGTGGATTTGGAGCTCCTTTCCGGGAAACGTGCTAGATGATAGCGCGATATTAATACACAGCAGCCTCTCTGGACTCTGGATTGGGGATTGCCAAACGTTACATGGATTTTTTGGTGTAATCTGTTTTGTCATATGCTTTTGTGATATCATTCTGGGGGAACGTTGTCTCATTTTTTAACTGCATTGCATTTGTGGTTTCTAAATGACAATAAACTGAATCTGAAGAAAGACCTGATGAGTGGTGTGACCATTTGATGTGGGCAGAGGTTACCTACAACACTTCATAGCACACAGCATTCAACACATGGGATGTCACTGTTTGAGTGCCGGTTTGGTTAATCTCCACCTTTCTTTCTGCACCAAGAGACTGAGGTTAGGGTCTCTACAGTCAAAGATCTCATCCAGTTCTGCAAGCAAAAATGGATTAGGGCAAAAGAGGATTTGCAGCACTCTACCTGGAAAGTGCAGACCAAGGCAAACCAGGAGAGAAGACAGGGAGCTGCTTTACAGACTGAGCAACAGGTCTGGCTGTCCACTCATAAGGTTTGGTGCTTAATCATCAGCCTACTGGTGATATTGTCTAGTGTTTATATTGTGCTCAGATCCAGTTTGATACCATGTCTCAAACTTTGCTTTGGGTACCCTGGCATTTGGGTCCAAACCATTTTCATCACACTCCCAAAATATCAGTCTCCAAAGTCCTGGCCTTTGCTAAGCTTGCATCGATGCTCCCTCTTCATCTCTCATGTACACTTGTATTTGTAGCAGAATTCAGGATATAGTGCATCATCCACCCCATAGTTGCAGCTAATCTAACACAATCGTCCTTGGCTCAGTAATGAATGTGTGCTGATTTAATTAGCACATTCCAGGACCTCTACGTTGGTGACATTATTCCACAGTGAAATATCCATGATGCACCTGAGGTGGCATAGGTGAGCACTGCTGAGACTCTTGTGGTTCAGATATACTATAGAATAATGTACTTTGTACACTTTTCTTCAGCTTGGACACAACAGCTGCAGCTTTTGCTAAGTATACAGTGATTTCAACATTAAGTGACTGATTGCTGGTGATCATAGAATGGACACACTTGAAGCTATCAACAACCTCTGAAAATATTTTTTCAATAGTGGCTTAGCAGTGTCCTGGGCAATAGCATTCATCTTGTTGATGCTGGTGGTCCATGTAAACTCCTTACAGGTATAACTTTCGCTTCAGCTAATGACTTAATATAGGGGATGATAACTCCCGGCACAGCCAAACTTAAGAAATCTTGTTTGGGTGGATGCTGCACGATATGTCCCGTTACAAATCAGTACCCTGAAATAACAAACAGTGCACAATATGCAATTAAACGATTAAGCTTTATAATTCTCACTTTGACTATATGGTTGGTAAAGAAACAAAAAAAAAGAAAAATAAAGGGCCCAATCTTATTAAACAGTCTGTTGTGCAAAGTTGGAGCTCACTGATAAGTCAATCATTCACCATCGACCTCCTCTGATCGTCACTGCCCTTCGGACCCTCGTTCCAAGTCCACTCTGTCCGGCAGTCTGCCAAATCTCTCCATTCGTGTTTTATCTCCTCATCTCCCCCCGGCAAAAGCCCACAAAAAACCTCCTTCCAGATTCACAAGACAGAGCAACAAAATCCTGGTTGGCTAGCATGCATACCACAGTCCTGTTATCTCCAGCCATAACCCAAACATTGCTGCTATAGAGAAACATTACAGATAAGCCATTTAATTAGCCTTAGCAGTGAAACATTACAGAGAAGCTATTACGGCACATTACACAGGCATGAGGAAATTGGCTACAGGAGGCGTTCCTTGATAATGTGTCATTGGGACAATATCATTGGCACAGAGAAACTGCCTGATGAGGATTTGGCACACACAGAGTCATAGAGCAATACAACATGGTTATAGGTCCAGCTAGTCCACGCAGGCCACGATGCTCACCTATCTAGTCCTAATTTCCTGTGTTTGGCCCATATCTTTCTAAACTTCGCCCCCCCCCCCCATTCCGTTACACTTTCTGGTCTCCTACAATTCACAGTATAAGTCCAACACTGTTTTAACTTCCAAAATGCATAATCTCAGGTTTATCTGTCTTAAAATCTATTTGCTGCTCCTTAGCTCACTTCCTTAATTAATCAAGATCCCCCTGTAATCTATGATAATTTTCTTCGTCATTAACAATACCTTCTAATTTTGTGTCAACCACAAAATTGCCATGACTGTCAAACAGGCAAGGCTATAAAGCGTTCTATTGGCTCCAGTACATAAATAAACACCCTCAGTGCCTGAGCTAAAGGTGTATGAGGTTAATGGTGATAAGAACATGCCACAGAGTGGTGGTGCCAGATTCCTCTGCAGATATTGAAGAGCTCTGATGTGGCCCACGATTGCCGATCTTATGCCCATGCCTCATCATGAAAAGAATGAATCACACTGAACAGCATTAATAGGCAGCCAATTATCATCCTCAACTTGAATAAAGTGCACTGTTCACTCTGTCCAGTGCTACGGTGAATCTGCTAAAAGTGAGAAACAATGATCTTCATTATTCTGGGCAATCTCTTTAAAACTGGCATCTAAGAAGAACACTAATGGACATGTGTATGTCCACAAAATCACTCAGAGTCTTCACAAACCAGAAGCCCTGGATGAACCAAGTGATCTGCAACCTGCTGAGGGCTAGATCAGTGGTACTCAGGTCTGGTGACCAAGGAAGGTATAAGAGGTCCATGTATGACCTCCATAAAGCCTTTGAACATGCAAAGTCATGAATCTGGACCAAATTTAAATCACAGAAGGATGCTCGACACCTGTAGCAGGGCTTGAACTCTATGACCTACTACAAAATAAAACCAAGAGACATCTGTGATAACACGATTTTGCTTCCGGATGAGCTTCATGCCTTTTATGCTTTGCTTTAACTAAAAGAATGTGGAGGCACCTTGATGAGCTTACGTCCCCAGATAACTCTGTAATTACAGTCTCTGAGGGCAACATGAAAACATGCTTCAGGAGGGTGAACCCACAGAAAGCACCAGGTCCAGATGATGTATCTGGTTGAGTACTGAAGAGCTATCCTGATCAACTGACTGGAGAGTTTATTGACATCTTTAACCTCTCACTTTGGCAGTTTGAGGTACCCTTTTGCTTCAAGCAGGCTTCAATCATACCAGTGCCCAAGAAGAACATGGTAACCTGCCTTGATGACTATCATCCAGTAGCAATTAAATCCACTGTGATGAAATGCCTTGAGAGGCTTGTCGTGAAACAAATTAACTCCTGCATGAGGAGTGACTTGGATCCACTTCAATTTGCCTGCAGTCACAACAGATCAACAGCAGATGTCAATTCATTGGCTCTTCACTCAGCCATGGAACATCTGGTCAGTAACAATGCATAAATCAGGATACTCTTCATTGACTGCAACTCTTCATTCAACACTACCATCCCCTCAAAACTAATCAGCAAGTTCCAAGACCTAGACCTCAATACCTCCTTGGGCAAATGAATCCTCAATTTCATAACTTGCATTACCCAGTCAGTTTGGATCAGCAACAGCATCTCCTTCACAATCACCAGCAGCACAGAAGCACCACAAGGCTGTATGCTTAGTCCCGTTTTACTGTCATTATACTTAAATTCATTGTCCTCATCATTTCAGAAGATCTGTCCTGGGACCAACATGTAAGTAGCATTACAAAGGAGACATGGCAGCACCTCTATTTTCTTACAATTTTGTGCAATTTGTCATATCATCTAAAACATAACCAGACTTCTATTGATGCAGGGTGAAGAGTATTCTGTCTGGTGCAAAATGGCCTGGTATGGAAACTTCAATGCCCATGAATGAAAAAGCTTACAAAGGAAGTGAATACAGCCCAGTCCTTAACAAGAAAAGCTCTCCCCACCATTGGTCTCATGTACAAGGAACATTGCCACAAGAAAGTAGTATCCATCATCAAGGACTCACACCATCCAAGCTATGGTCCTACACCATCAGGTTTGAGGACAGTTATTAACCTACAACCAAAAGGCCCCTGAACTAGCAGTATTGTGAACTACCTGTATTGTCCCGGTACCGAATAAACCACAACCAAAGGAGTTGAATGACTTCAGACCTGTTGCCTTGACGTCGCACGTTATGAAGACCATGGAGCGGCTGATAATACAGAATCTGAGGCCACAAACCAGGCACGCCCAGGATCCTCTTCAGTTTGCGTATAAGGAGAAGGTGGGAGTGGAGGATGCTATCACGTATTTGCTGCACAAATCACTCTCTCACCTAGAGGGGGTCAGTTGTGCTGTGAGGATTACATTCCTTGACTTCTCTAGTGCCTTTAACACCATCCACCCCAAGATCTTAAGGCACAAACTAACGGAGATGGGAGTAGACTCTCATGTGGTGGATTGGATAGTGGACTACTTGACAGATAGACCTCAGTATGTGCGGTTGGGAGACTGTAGGTCTGACACGGTGGTCAGCAGCACAGGGGCGCCGCAGGGAACCGTACTCTCTCTGGTCCTGTTCACCCTGTACACATCAGACTTCCAATATAACTCGGAGTCCTGCCATGTGCAGAAGTTCGCTGATGACACGGCCATAGTGGGGTGTGTCAGGAATGGACAGGAGGAGGAGTATAGGAAACTGATACAGGACTTTGTGATATGGTGCAACTCAAACTACCTGCGTCTCAATATCACCAAGACCAAGGAGATGGTGGTGGACTTTAGGAGATCTAGGCCTCATATGGAGCCAGTGATCATTAATGGAGAATGTGTGGAGCAGATTAAGACCTACAAGTATCTGGGAGTACAGTTAGACGAGAAGCTAGACTGAACTGCCAACACAGATGCCTTGTGCAGGAAGGCACAGAGTCGACTGTACTTCCTAAGAAGGTTGGCGTCATTCAATGTCTGTAGTGAGATGCTGAAGATGTTCTATAGGTCAGTTGTGGAGAGCGCCCTCTTCTTTGTGGTGGCGTGTTGGGGAGGAAGCATTAAGAAGAGGGACGCCTCACGTCTTAATAAGCTGGTAAGGAAGGCAGGCTCTGTCGTGGGCAAAGGACTGGAGAGTTTAACATCGGTAGCTGAGCGAAGGGCGCTGAGTAGGCTACGGTCAATTATGGATAACTCTGAACATCCTCTACATAGCACCATCCAGAGACAGAGAAGCAGTTTCAGCGACAGGTTACTATCGATGCAATGCTCCTCAGACAGGATGAAGAGGTCAATACTCCCCAATGCCATTAGGCTTTACAATTCTACCGCCAGGACTTAAGAACTTTTTAAAAGCTATTATTAATGCTTTTTGAGATAGTGATTTAGATGCATATCATATTTTTTTTTACTGAGTTAAGTATTGTATGCAAGTAGTTTTGCTACAACAAGTGTATGGGACATTGGAAAAAAAGTTGAATTTCCCCATGGGGATGAATAAAGTATCTATCTATCTATCTATCTATCTATCTATCTATCTAGCATGGATAACTTCACTCACTTCAACACTGAACTATTCCAGAACCTATGGGCTCACATTCAAGGACTCATGTTCTCAATATCACTTAGTTATTTATTATGAATATTTATTGCACAGTTTGCCTTCTTATGAATACTAGTTGTTAATCCACTTTTATTTGTTGGTATGTAGTTCTTCATTGATTTTATTGTATTCCTTTGTATCTTATGTGAATGCCCACAAGAAAATGTATCTCAGGGTAGTGTATGGTGACATTCAGTAAACATATCTTGATATTAAATTTACTTCAAATAAAGTTGCCTTAAATTTTGGATTTTGAACAATTCAGCTGTGGCTCTCCCTGTTCTTAAGCTGCTCTGGAGTTTGAGGTAATTGCTTTAATTCAAGTTTTACATCCTGGTCAGGGTAACACAGCAATTACAGGTGCCTTAGTACTCAGCAGGGGAATGCCTTGGTAGCAGTTACAGCAACTGTGGAAATTATTGACCTTGTACAGGATCACTGTATTTGCATACTAGGGCTTAGAACCCACAATCCAACAAGGATGGTGGAATTCAAGCAGTTGCTACAAGATTGACAAGTTCCTGTGCATGGGAAGTTCAGGGGAATTGCATCATCACCTGCTCGTTTGCCCAGGCCAAACAAGCTGACCATTTTACTCAACTCTCTGTGGGCTTGCTCCACTCACTGACGTCTATGACTCAAGAGACTGAGTCAACCAAATGAATGTTATTGTTGATGACTGAGGCATAAGGCTTTGGAGTACAATGCAGTGCTAAGTTCCAGGAAAATTACCAGCAAGCTTATGTTATCCGATGAATGTTAGAGCAGTGGACTAATCTCAAATACATGCATAAGTCATGGATTAAATGAATATTGACAGAGGGTCCTCTTTGCTAACAGAGAATTCCTCTTCTCTTTACCCACAATGGGCCCCAAAGAGAGTTGAGGCAAACCAAGAATTATGTACCAATCGCTTTGGATGACACAACGTGGTGCAGAGTGAAAAGAAAATTACCAGCAAGCTAAAATTGTAGAATGAAGAGTAGTGAAGCATACAAAGCTGAAGTTACTGCATGAATCATGTGTGTCTCAGTATTATTATAGGAAGGTAATTTTCAACTTCACTCTTTCATGCAGACAAGCCATACAGGCAATTCTTGAGTGGCAAAAATTTCCATATGGACAAAAGTTAAAGGAAATAAAATATTATCTTTGTTACATCCAACATTAGGACATTTTAAAAATTATTTAATTGAAATTTTAAAGATTATGCAGGAATTTAACAAGACCTTTGCATGGAATGTTCCATTTACCAGGAAGTTATCGTTAGAAAGCCTAGATTTAGAGCAGAGATCATTTGTGTCCTTTTCACTGATTCTGTAGTGGAATTGTCCACTGAAAGCCAACCTAGAAGGCCAAACAAATGGATTCTATAAATAAATGTAAGGGACAATTGGATGCATTATTGGTGAGATTCAGGACAGAGATATTCAATGAAAATTGAGATTGATCCAGAAGAAAGGGGACAAATTAATTTAAGATTAATGGTCCTTTTGATCCAAAAATGGCCAGGCTTTTATTAAAAAATATATTTCAAATCGGAAAATGTCTGTATTGCTCTAAGCCTCATATTAATTTGATTTACAATGTGCAAAGACAAATACAACATGGATGCAACAATAATACAGCCCTCATATTGGCAACCATCAGTAGTAATAAGCCAACAGATTTTGTAGTACCAGAACACAAACTGGGTTAACGGCATTTTGGAGTTCTTCCTCTGACTCTCAACCCCATGATTGAAAAATCAATTGGATTTAGGTTTAATGATAATGAGTATTGAATTTATTCATTAAAGGCCCGTCTTTGCTTCAATAAAGTATGCTTGGGAGGTCAGAGTGAACACCATCACAGGACCTCAGATAATAGTATCCAGGCCCAGATCAATTTGGTTTTAATAAGATATTGACCCACATAGACATTACAGAATTGCCATTATTCTTCAGTGGGATTTGTCTGAACAGTTTTGGTGTGATTTATTCAGAAAGTTCAACATCATCAGCAAAGAGGTGGTTTAGCCTTTCATCCGTCATTTGAACAATAGCTTAAAGAAAAATAAATCTAAGTTTGAATCATCAAAGGACAACAATTAATTCAAATAAAGAGGAGATGGATGATTTGAAATTTATTTGGAAATAGAAAACAGGAAGGAAAAAAAAATCCAAATTCAGAAAGTAAATTCTCATTCTATGTGTCAATTCAAATTTCTTTCCCACCCCCCAGCTTGTATTTCATATCCAATATTGGATTCTTATTTGCTCCAACAGTCCATTGCCTCACAATAGCATGATTTCTTTCGTGACTTGTAAGTTTCAAGCAGGAGTCAGTGTGGTTCCCTAATCAGAAAGAAAGCTAATAAATAGGAGAGGCATTCTGAAGAACAATTTCTTAATATATTTATGACAAATTTCAATGTAATGGAGTGAAATTACTTCGTGCTTACTTCCTTTTGGGCTGTTCTTATCTCATAAATTAAATGGTCAATATATGTTGGTAGTCGAAGCTGCCTCATTTATTGAAGTAAGATGTTTGCTTACAGATGAGCAAGAGGCTTTTGCCTCTCAGATGAGGAGGATGAAAAGGGATGAGTGGATTATTTTGCCAGGATTGATTGAAGAAAGAAAAGGCAAGTCAAATACCACATATTGTGCATTAACAATCAGAGGACTGAAGTAGAAATCTCCAATATTTGAACAGAAGAGTGGAATTGACACTTCAAATTCTTTCCATTAAATGAAACTGATCCAACATTTAAGATACAAATTCATTGATTTCCAACATCAAGAGATCAATAAGAAATTATGCTGATATAGAATCTTTAAAATATAGATTATCTCATAAAGTTGTAAGAAGAGGCTCAGAATGATGAGCTACAAGGGGGAGTTTATGATATTGAAAGCAGCAAAATGTTCAATACTGAGGCGGCTACTCAGAAGATCTGAAGATACAGGTGGCCCCCGTTTTTCGAATGGTCACTTTACGACAGCTCGCTGTTATGAAAGACCTATATTAGTACCTGTTTTCACGAACCAAAGAGGATTTTCGCTTGTATGAAAAAAAGAAGCCCGCTTTATGCGCGTGTTTACCCCAAGAAAGACTACCATGACCACGAAGCCTAGTGCGGGCAGTTGTGTGCGCAAGCGTGTACGTGCGTAGGCGTGTACATGTGCATGCGTGTACGTGAGGATTTTTTTTTCTCCAAATCGATTTTGGCTCACTGTCTTCCAAATTTTGATAAGTGAAACTACACTGTAGATACAATATTTCTACTTTATATAGGCTGTATGTTTATCATATCATTCCTGCTTTTACTATATGTTCGTGTTATTTTAGGTTTTATGTGTTATTTGGTTTGATTTGGTAGGTTATTTTTTGGGTCTGGGAACGCTCAAAAATTTTCCGATATAAACTAATGGTAATTGCTTCTTCACTTTATGACATTTCAGCTTACAAATGCTTTCATAGGAACGCTCTACCTTTGGATAGAGGGGGGAACCTGTACAAGTGGAAGATTAAGTCTAGGGAGGGCTTGGGTAGAGTGTAAGGAGGGAGAGAGATGGCCTGGCAATCAAGTTACATAGCTAATGACTTTTTCCCTGCAGTACATAACTTATGAGGGTCCAAATGTTTAAAAAACAACCAACACATCCTGTCAGGAACTGTAGAGAAGGCCTAACCTAAACTTATAGCAGCAGAGACACCATAACAATAATAAACTGCAAGAATAGATACTAACCACAACAAGGCAACACGGTAACTGAAGGCCAGGAGCAACAAGTTTAGGCCAGCTCCTTCTAAAGACTGTGACTGACAACTGGGTTTAAATAGGCTGCAGGTGATGAGATGGAAACAGGTGGAAGGTGAGACCTGTTAGCTGGGTGGAGACAGGAAGATGCCTGCCTGTGCAGGCCTGACAGCACCCCTCTCTATGGCTGACACCCATTGGCCCAGGATAATCCCGATGAGTCCAGTGGAACCCCTCGACGAGCGATGGATCCAGGATGAAATTGGATGTCACCCAAAAGAACTGTCCTCTGGGCCTCATCATTCCCAGTTGACAAGGTACTGCACACCCCATCCACAACTACATGAATCCATCAACCAGCGAGCCATGTAGACTGGACCGCTTTCCACCATTCTTGGTTCCGGAGGCACAGGCTCAGGTGGATTGAATGGTCCATGGATAATGGTCTTGAGGCAGGACTCGTGGAAAGTAGGTGCGATCCTGAGGGATGATGGCAGATGGAAATAGTATGTGACTTGGTTGATGTGATGGGTAATCTTAAAGTGACCCATGAATGGGGATGAGAGATTGCCAGAATCGGTGTGCGGGGAGAGATATCTGGTGGACAGTCAGACATGAGTCCCAGGCCAGAGTAATCTAGCTGGGTGGTAACAGCAGTTAGCCTAGCTGTAGTAGGTATATTTAGCAGCTAGGATGGTCCTCCATGCCTCTTCCAAGCATTCCAGATTTGGCAAACTAAGGATGGGACCTCCACTGTTGGCTCCATAGTGGAAAACAATGGGGTTTGGTAGGCATGAAGCAATTCAAAGGGTGACATACCTGTGGAAGAGGAAGTGTGTAGACTGTTCAACCCTGAGCAAATACCTCTTCATATGGAAGGGTTAGAGGCGGTGAAACATTGCAGAAAATTCTCTACTTGCTGATTGGTCAGTCAGAAAGAGCCATTGCTCTGCAGATGATAGCTAGAAGACAAACTCACTGAGGTGTGAAGGAGAGAGTGGAAATGGGAGACGAATTGAGAGCTCCAGTCCAACACAATGTCCTAAGAGAAACTGTGGAGGTGATCTTCTTTTTGGAGAACCAAGTCAGCCATCTCAGTGGCTGATGGAAGTTTGGGGAGGGGAATGAATTGGGATACCTTGGACAATTTGTCCACCATTGTCATGATCACTGTGGCCCCATCGGAAGATGGCAAACCAATAATGGAATCTGTGGTGATGTGGGACCATGGGTGTTGGGGGACTGGTATGGCCCACCGGACTCCAGAGGGCTTCTGGTTGGAGGAATTGACTGGACACAATGAGGGTAAGCAGTGACAAAATTGCATACATCTACAATCATGGTGGGCCACCAGAACCAATGTCGCAGAAAGTCCAGTGTCCATCGTGTGCCTGGATGTTTGGAGAGGGACGAGCAAAGGGGCCACTGAAAACCTCAGAGAACATGGCCATCAGCATGTACACGTAGCTGTCAGGTGTGTTGGCTGGAGCAGGCTCGTGCTGCAGAGCCTGGCGGATCTGGTTCTCAGCATCTCAGACATTTGGGGCGAGGATCTGCAAGGATGGAAAGAATGGTTGAAGGTCGATCTCCATTTCAGCTGGTTTGAACTGTCATGACAGGACTTCAACCTTAATGTTCTTGGTACACGGTCGGTAGGAGATGAGGAAGTTGAATTGCTGGAAGAAGAGGGCCTAGCGAGCTTGATGTGGGTTGAGTTATGGTGTGTTGTGTGGATATGAGATTCTGGTGGTCATACCAGATCAGGAAAGTTTTGGTGTTAACCATCAGCCAATGCCTCCATTCCTTGAAGGCCCATTTAATCCATCAAGGTGCTGTGTAGAGTTGCACTTGCCTGAGAAGGCACAAGGGTGTGCCTTCCCACACAGTCCTCACTGGGAGAGAATGGTCCTGGCATCCACGACAGATATGTCCACCTCTACCAAGAAAGGTTGGGGGGGGGGGCGGGTATGGTTTGGATGGTGGAGAATGAGAGCAGTGGTGAAGTGTCTCTTGAGCTCCTTGAAAGAATGATCCACAGCAGCTGACCAGATTATCCATGAATAGGTGATTTGGTGAGGGAGGTGAGAGGAGTGGCGATTTTGCTGTAGCTCTTGATGAAACTGTGGTAGAAGTTGGTGAAGCTCAAGAAGCACTGTAGCCATTTGATAGTGCATGGCCAGGGCCATTCATCGATGGTGCGTACTTCCTCTGGGTCCATGGTTATACCTTGGGGTGAAAGAATATAATCCAGAAAGGAAACAACTGGGTTGTGGAACTGGCATTTTTCTAACTTGCAGTACAACTGGTTTTTGAGGAGATGCTGAAGGACTGAACAGATGTGGTCTTGAGGGTCCTTGGAGTAGATGAGGATGTCATTGAGGAAGATGAACACATACTCTCATTGATGAAGGTTGGAAAACAGCTGGACCGTTGGAAAGTCTGAAAGTCATCACCAAGCATTTGTAGTTGCCAGTGTATGTTCTTAATACTATCTTCCACTTATCTCTATGGCGGATGCAGTTCAAGTTGTATGTGCTCCGTAGATCCAGTTTGGTGATGACCTAGGTCCTGTGGAGCTCTTTGAATGTGCTATCCATCTAGCGGAGAGGGTAGCATTTCGTAATAGTGCTTTTGTTGAGTCCACGGTAGTCGATGCAGGGACGAAGTCTTCCTCTTTCTTTTTGACAAAGAAGCATCCTGGACTGGAGGTGAACTGGGATGATCAAACAAAGCTATGCTGTAGTGCTTTGGTGATGCCAGGGTCTCTGGAGGAGAGGGAGAACATTTGGCCTTGGAGAATGCCCAGGAGGAGATTGATCACGCAGTCATGTGGTCTGTGAGTTAGCATAGTACTGGCTTCTCTTTTATTGAAAATGAGGGCTATGTTGTGGTATTCCTGTGGGAGTTTGCTGAGGTTGAGGGTTTTCTTGGGCTGCACAGCTTTTTTTTGGGATGAAGTCAGCTGCTGTTACAGGCAATGGTCCAGCAAGTAGGTCCCCAACTCAGCAGTGAACCAAGTGACCAGACGATGTGAGGGACCTGAGTGGAGAGCCAGTGGTAACTCAAGAGAAGAGGAATACTGGGGAGTCAATCAGGACAAATTGGATGGACTCATGGTACTCTCCCATGTACACAGGTTGTGTGTGCGCTCTGACTATACCAGAACCCAAGTAATGTCCAACAATTGCCGTAACGCAGAAGGCATGAGATAGGCTCAGTAGGGATTACAAGCTGTTTACACAGAGTCCAGTCCAGAAAGTTGAATGGTGCACCAGAATCTATAGTGTGCATAGAGCTTTTGGGGTGTGGAGGAGAACAGAGAGTGTGAATTGGGCTATGGTGATGGATTGAGAGGCTGGGTGAAGCTTACCAGATAGAAGGCACCTCATCCCTATCTGGCTACTGGTGATACTGTTTTACCAGACACAGTGAGCATTTGAAGTGTGGGTGATTGTTGGCTCAGCAGCAAGCTCCTAAGTTGTTTCTCCACCAATGATCATGGATTTGGAGGGTTAAGGGATTTCTCCCTACTTTGTATGGCTACCGGAGGTGTTGTTGATGAGGGTCCTACAGCCTGAAGTGGTTCTGGGAATGGACTTGAGGTTCTGGCTGATGATCTGGATGATTGTTCCATAAGACACTTGCAAATTTGGTGGGCCAGAGGGATCAAACTTTCAAGGTCAGTGGATATTTTCTGGATGCAGAGTCATTTTTTAGGTGCTCCAAGAGGCTGCTATGGTAACGAGCCAGCAGTACTTCTGCATTGCAGCCACAGTCCACCACCAGTGTCCTGAATTCCATGGTGTAATCCAGCTCTGAGCGTGAGCCTTGATGCAGGTGGTATCTGATACACTGTCCTCCCTCCACTTCTCAGATGGTTGAAAACCCAGCACAACTCAGCAGTGAATTCTTCATATTTATTGCAGTTGATGGTTTTACTCTCATAATCAGCGGCAGCCCAGGTCAGAGCTCACCCAGTCAGGAGAGCGATGAAGAAAGCAATCTTGGCTCAGTCGGTAGAATGCAGAGATGGCTGGAGCTCGAAGTGTAAGACACACTGTGACAGCAAGTTGCAGCATTGGGTTGGGGATCCATCAAAATGTCTGGGCACCGGGATCTGGGGCTCCGAAGGAGAAAGTCATTGGCAAGGGTTTGTTGTATTGATGATGATCAATGGATTTCTGCTGCTCCTGTTGACAGATGACTTCCTTTAGGTGAGCAGACTCTGATGGTCAATTGTGGGTTCACCCATTCATTCAGGAACTGTAGAAGAAGCTTAACTCAAATGTAGAACAGTGGAGATGGCTTAGCAGTGAGCGATATCTTTAATAATAAACTGCAAAGTAACAAGCCATGAGGGGACACAAAACAAGAGGATGCAGGTTCTAACAATGACAAGTCAACAAGGTAACTGAAGACTAGGAGCAACAGATTGAGGCTGGCTGTTTTGATAGGTGACCAAAGGAATGTGACTGAGAGCTGTGTTTAAATAGGCTGTAGGCGATGAGTTGGAAACAAGTGGCAGGTGATTCCTGTTAGCTGGGTGGAGAATGGAAGGTTCCTGCCTGTGCAGGCCTGATACTTCCATAACAGGTTTAGATGAAATAGAATTTTTGATCTTCTTGTAGTTGATGTACCACACATAGCTTCTTGCACATCATGCAGACAAGAAATCTCCTCCTGTGAGAAACTGATGCCATATAATCTTAATCAATATGTTGTAAAAAGCAATGCATCAACGTGGCAAGAATTAGTGTGGATTTGTAAGAAGGGCAGTTGTAGAAGAACAGGAGATACAGAGCAAGATGTGGTCTGTATGCTTTGAACCATTTTGAATTGACTTTGAAGGAAGGCCAGTCAGGGGTACATTCAAATGGTTAAGGCTAGCTTTGGAGATTTGGCTTGCAGGACAGATACCGGTAGTTGGCTCTGACACTTATTCTCGAAGTTATAGCCTAAACCTATCTGACGAATGTTCATTAAGACTCATAAAGCTTAACAGGTAGGATAGACAAAGGAGAGTCAGTGGATGGTGCTTATTTGGATTTTCATGTGACCTTTAGCAAGGTGCTGCACATGATGCTGCTAAACAAGATAAGAGGCTATGGCATAACACAAAATATTCTAGCATGGATACAAGATAGATTGTTTGCCAGAAGGCAAAGAGTGGGAATAAAGGGACCTCTTCAGGTTGGCTGCCAGTGACTCATGGTGTTCTGCAGAGATCAGTGTTGGGTTTTCTATTTTTCCCATTTTATGTTAATGATCTGGATGACAGAAGTGATAGCTTTACGGCCAAGTTTGCAGATTATACAATATAGGTGTAGGGGCAGATATTGTTGAGGAAGCAGGGAATCTGCAAAGGTCTTGGACTAATTAGGTGAAATCCAGTGTAGGAGTGTATATGGGCATGCATTTTGGTGGAAGGAATAAAGGAATAACAAGAAGTGAATTCAGAAATTGAAGGTGCAAGGGGACTTGGAAGTATTAGTGCAGAAATAACTAAAGGTTAACTTGCACATTTATTCAGTAGAATGGAAGGAAAATGCAATGTTTACATTCATTTCAAGAGGACTAGAATATAAATGCAAGGAAATAATGCTGAGATTTTATAAGGTATTGATCAGGCTATATTTGGAGTATTGTGAAGTTTTGGGGCTCATATCTAAGAAAGGGAGTCCTGGCATTGGAGAGAGTTCAGAGGAGGTTTACAAGAATGATCCTGGGAATGAAATAGTTAATGCATAGGGATCATTTGATGGCTCTGGGCCTGTACTCACTGGAAATCAGAATAATGAAGGGGTATCTCATGAAACCTACTGAATATTGATAGATCTAGATAGAGTGTACATTGAGAAGAAGTTTCCAATAGCAGAAAAGTCTATGAACAGAGGGCACTGTCTCAGAATAGAAAGACATCCCTTTTGGAACAAATGTGAGGAGGAATTTCTTTTGTCATAAGGGGACATGAGACTGGACCCAATTGCAGGATGCAGACACTGAAGTACTAGGGGCAAGACAGGACAACTAAACAATAGACAAGATGTGGAGACTGTGGCATGTGTGAGGGATGTGGCATTCAAGGTGATTCTGCAGTTCAGAGAGAGTCATGGAGTTCAGGCAGGATCTTGGAGGTCTCTGGGTGGGCAGCACAACTCCTGGGCAGGGCCTGAACCTCCCAGACAGGAACACAGAGGCCTGGGCAAGTTGCAGGGCACAACCCATCAGCAGCAAAGGATAGAAAAGGTCAGAGTCCTCTATGCAGGCCACATAACTCCTGGGCAGGGCCCAGACCCCCCAGACAGGAACACAGAGGCCTGGGCAAGTTGTAGGGCACCTGGGCAGGTTGCAGGGCACAACCCATCAGCAGCAAAGGATAAAAAGGGTCAGAGTCCTCTATGCAGGCCACATAACTCCTGGGCAGGGTCCAGACCCCCCAGACAGGAACACAGAGGCCTGGGCAAGTTGTAGGGCACCTGGGCAGGTTGCAGGGCACAACCCATCAGCAGCAAGGAATAGGACAGGGCAGAGCCCCCATCAGGTAATGGCAGTCCAGCCTGGCTTACCCAACAGAGGCAGGGGATAGGAAGGGAGCTCAATCCAGGGTAGCTGCCAGACTTACCCACAGAACTCATCTTGACAGTGAGTACACCAAGCCAGGAAGAGCAGGTTAAACAGAACAACCCCCAACTATGCTCAGTCCCAGAGCCCTTTATGTACACCGTCAGTCGATAGGCATCAGGTGCACCTCCTTAAGCCAAGATGATCGTCAGGTAACTAATTGGGCTCAAGGGCAAAACGAGGGATGGCTACAAGACCTGGAGTCTGGAGACCAGATCAGGAACCGGAATGCAGGCTCTGGACCAGACCATCACATCTTTAGCCAGAGGGTGGTGAATCTGTTGAATTAATTGCCCCAGGTCGCTGATGGAGGCCAAGTCATTGGGCATACTGAAAGCAGAGGTTGATAGGCTCTTCAGCAATACACACTAAGTGGTGGAACAACTCAGCAGGTCAGACAGTGTCAGTGGAGAGAAATGAACAGTTGGCATTTCAGTCCAAGATCGTTCATCAGGATTGGAAAGGAACAAAAAAGAAGCCAGAATATAAGGTGGGAGGAAGTGAAGTACAAACTGGCAGGTGATAAGTAGGACCAGGTGAGGTGGAACCTACATGTTTGGGAGAGGGAGTATGATGTAAAAATGTGAGAGCTGATAGGTGAAAGGCTGAGGAAGGAATCTGATAGAAGATGACAGTAGACCATGGAAGAAAGAGAAGGAGGAGGGGCACCTGAAAGAGCTGACAGGCAGGTGAGGAGAAGAGAATGTTTGAGAGGGGAACCAGAATTGAAATGGGAAATAGAAAAACAGAGATGGGGAGGGAAAAAATTACTAGAGGTTTGAGAAAACCTCTCTTCTTCAGCTGTTTCATTTTCAACCTATCAACTCCCACCTTCTTACTTTCACTGGAATGCACCGTTGAGATATTGTAATTAGAAGCAGTAGAGTTCGGTTAGTGGGACCAGGTGAAAATACAAATAATATGACAATAGAAATTGTTTCATGCAGGTAATCACTGTAGCTGTAAATCACAGATCAGCATGCAGATGTGCCTCAGATTGGAAGGCTAAATAGATGACCGGATTTTGAAGGGCTGTCTGTATTGGCTTGGACAGAGGATGTTTCTATTAGTAGGAGAATCTAGTATATGAGTGAACAGCCTCAGAATAAAGGGCCAGATATGTGTCACATTTGCACTACTATTGAACACCAAAAATTTGATTCCAAACGAGGTCCATTGTGTGGAAGAGATTCTAATAAATTTCTTCATTCCAATATGTTCCTGCCAGGGCTTGAGAAGATATTTCAAGAGTGTACATGGAGAGAATGTTTCGATTAAGTCCAAAGTTTGAAGTAATTTTATTATCAAACTACATATATGTCACCATATATAACCATGAGATTCATTTTCTTGTGGGCATACTTAATAAATCTATAGAATAATAACCATAACAGAATCAAAGAATGACCACACCAACTTAGGCATTCAACCAATGTGCAAAAGACAACAGACTGTGCAAACACAAAAAGAAATAATGATGAACAATAAATAAGAAATAAATATTGAGAATATGAGATGAGTCCTTGAAAGTGAGTCCAGTCCACTGGTTGTGGTAGCATGTCAATGATGAGGCAAGTGAAGTTGAGTGAAAATATCCCCTTTTGTTCAAAAGCTTGATGACTGAGAAGTATTAACTGTTCCTGAACCTGGTGGTGTGAGTCCTAAGGCTCCTGTACATTCTTCCTGATGGCAGCACTGAGAACATAGTACATAGAATAGAAAACCTACAGCACATTACAGGCCCTTTGGCCCACGAAGCTGTGCCAAACATGTCCTTACCTTAGAACTAGCCAGGCTTACCCACAGCCCTCTATTTTTCTAAGCACCATGTACCTATCCAGGAGCCTCTTAAAAAAGAGCCTATCATTTCCACCTCTACCACCATCGCCAGCAGCCCATTCCACACATTCACCACTCTCTGAATAAAAAAACTTACTCCTGAGATCTCCTCTGTACCTGCTTCCAAGCACCTTAAAACTATGTCCTCTCATGCTAGCCATTTCAACCCTGGGAAGAAGCCTCTGACTATCCACACGATCAATGCCTCTCATTATCTTGTACACCTCTGTCAGGTCACCTCTCATCCTCTGTCACTCCAAGGAGAAAAGGCTGAGTTCGCTCAACCTATTCTCATAAAGCATGCTCCCCAATCCAGGCATCATCCTTGTAAATCTCCACTCCACCCTTTCTATGGTTTCCACATCCATCCTGTAGTGAGGTGACCAGAACTGAGCACAGTACTCCAAATGGAGGTCTGACCAGGGTCCTATACAGCTGCAACATTATCTTCCAGCTCTCAAACTCAATCCCATGATTGATGAAGGCCAATACACCATATACCTTCTTAACCACAGAGTCAACCTGCATGGCAGCTTTGAGTGTTCTATGGACTCAGACACCAAGATCCCTCTGATCCTCTACACTGCCAAGAGGCTTACCATTAATGCTATATTCTGCCAAAATGAACCACCTCACACTTATCTGGGTTGAACTTCATCTGCCACTTCTCAGCCCAGTTTTGCATCCTATCAATGTCCTGCTGTTGCTTCTGACAGCCCTCCACACTATCCACAACACCCCCAACCTTTGTGTCATCAACAAATTTACTAACCCATCCCTCCACTTCCTCATCCAGGTCATTTATAAAAATCACCAAGAGTAGGAGTCCCAGAACAGATCCCTGAGGCACACCGCTGGTCACCGAACTCCATGCAGAATATGACCTAACTACAACCACTCTTTGCCTTCTGTGGGCAAGCCAGTTCTAGATCCACAAAGCAATGTCCCCTTGGACCCCATGCCTCCTTACTTTCTCAATAAACCTTGTATGGGGTACCTTATCAAATGCCTTAAGAAGAGAGCATGTCCTGAGTGGTGGAGGTCCCTTATGATGGATGCTGCTTTCCTGTGACAGTATTTCATGTAGGTGTGAGTAATGCTGGGGAGGGCTTTACCAGAGATGGGCTGGGCTGTATCCACTGCTTTTTGTAGGATTTTTTGTTAAAGGGAATTGGTGTTTCCATACCAGGATATGATGTTGCGATTCAGTATAGTCTCCACCAAACAGCTATAGAAGATTGTGAAACTTCTAAATTTCATGCCGAATCTTTGCAAACGCCTAAGGAGGTGCTGTTGTGCTTTCTTTGTAATTGCCTAAGACTAGTCTTCTGAAATGGTAATACTGAGAAATTAAAAATTGCTGGCCTTCTCCAACTCTGATCCTCTGATGAGGACTGGCTCATGGACTTTCGATTTCCTCCCCCAAAGTCAATAGTCAGCTTGTTGGTCTTGCAGACATTGAGTAAGAAGTTCTTGGCATGGCACCACTCAGCCAGATTTTCAATCTCCCTCATCACCACCTGTGATTTGGCCCATGATAGTGGTGTCACCAGCAGAGTTGAATATGGCACTGGAGCTGTGCTTACTCACACTGTCATAAATGTAAAGCAAATAGAGCAGGGACACAGCCTTTTAGTGCATCTATGCTGATGAATGTCATGGAGGACACATTGTTGCCACTCCAAACTGACTGGGATCTGCAAGTGAAGAAATCCAGGAGCAAATTGCACAAGGAGGTATTGAGGCCAATGTCTTGGAGCTTATTGATTAGTTTTGAGGGTATGATAGTATGGAATGCTGAGCTGTAGTTGAGAAAAAGCATCCTGATGTATACATCTTTACTGTTCAAATGTTCCAAGGTTGAGTGAAGAGCCAATGAGATGGCATCTACTGTGGACCTGTTGCTCTGGCAGGCAAACTGGAGATGTATGTCACTTCTCAGGAAGGAGTTGTTAATTTTCATCACAAACCTCACAAAACACTTCATTATTTTGGATGGTAGTCATTGAGGCAGATCACCATATTCTTTTTGGGGACTGGCATAAATGAAGCCTGCTTGACACAGGTGGGTACCTCAGTCTGATGAGGAGAGAGGTTAAAGATCTCAGTGAATAATCCAGCTTGTTGATTAGCACAGGTCTTTAGTTACTTGGCTAGGTACCCCATCTGATGAGGTTGCCTGTCTCCTCTGTAAAAGCTGTTTTGCACAATGTAAGTTCATTTGTAGTACAATTGTGTATTTGTCTAAGTTACCAGTAATCCTCCAATATCTCAGAGAGTGACTGAGGGAAGTAACCAAGCCAACTTTCAAATTACTCATTGGTCAATAAAATCGTTTTTGGCCTCATTTTCCATGTCTTTTTCCTTGGGATGCTTTACCACCCTCCTGCCCCCCATCTCCCATCACCCAGGGATTTGCAAAATTGACTTTTCCCATTCCAATTTTCACTTACCCTGTTCGCTTTTACAGCAGAGAAAAAAATACCCCCCCATGTATTATTTTCCAAGATGTACATATTTAACAGAGCTTTCTCAAGCAACAGCAAAAGCCATTCGCTTTTGCATTATCCAGGGCCACAGATATTCCTTCCATTGAAGACACCATTTCTAATGTATTTTCCCTTCAGTGTAGTATCTTGGATTTTCTGCTTGACATGCCATTGCATATCGATTTCATCTGCAATTTGAACCTTTTCCAATTTCACCAGTTCCTACTCTGTAGCTGTTACATTTTATTATGCATTGTTATTATTTTACCTTGTTCTACTTCACTGCTCTGTGTAATGATTAAATCTGTCTGAACTGTATGCAAGTCAAACTTCTCACTGTATCTTGATACACGAAACAACAATTCCAGTTCCAAATTCCTTTGCCTTATGTAACTCTCTTGATTTCACCATCTTAGCTTTTGGAGCTTTTCTTTAGAAACACAGAAAACCTACAGCACAATATAGACCCTTTGGCCCACAAAGTTGTGCCGAACATGTCCTTACCTGAGAAATTACCTGGGGTTATGCATAGCCCTCTATTTTTCTGAACTCCATGTACCTGTCCAGGAGTCTCTTAAAAGACCGTATCGTATCCACCTCCACCAATGCCGGCAGCAGCCCATTCCACACACTCACCACTCTCTGCATAAAAAACTTACTGCTGACATCTTCTCTGTACCTACTTCCAAGCACCTTGAAACTGTGCCCTCTCATGCTAGGCATTCCAGCCCTGGAGAAAAGCCTCTGACTATCCACACAATCAATCTCTCTCATTACCTTATACACCTCTATCAGTTCACCTCTCATCTTCCATTGCTTCAGGGAAAAAAGGTCGAGTTCACTCAACCTATTCTCATAAGGCATGCTCCCCAATCCAGGCAACATCCTTGTAAATCTCCTCTGCACCCTTTCTATGGTTTCCACATAGAAACCATTGCACATTTCTGTGGTTTCTCTCGGCTCCTACTCAGTCCCACAATTGAAGAAGGATAATGCACTGTACGCTTTCTTAACCATATGTCAACCTGTGCAGCAGCTTTGAGTATCCTATGGAATCAGACCCCAAGACCCCTCTGATCCTCCACACTGCCAGGAGCCTTACCATTAATACTATATTCTGCTGTCATATTTGACCTACCAAAATGAGCCACCTCACACTTCTCTGGGTTGAACTCTATATGTCACTTCTCAACCCAGTTTTGCATCCTATTAATGTCCCGCTGTAACCTCTGGCAGCCCTCCACACTATCCACAATACCTCCAACCTCTGTGTCATCAGAAAATTTAATAACCCATCCCTCCACTTCTTCATCCAGGTCATTTATAAAAATAATGAAGAGAAGGTGTACCAGAACAAATCCCTGAGGCACACCACCATGCAGAATATGACCCATCTACAACCACTCTTTGACTTCTGTGGGCAAGCCAGTTCTGGATCCACAAAGCAATGTCTCCTTGGATCCCATAACTCCTTACTTTCTCAATAAGCCTTGCATGGGGTACTTTGTCAACTGCCTGCTGATCTCCATATACATTACATTTACGACTCTACCTTCATCAGTGTGTTTAGTCACATCCTCAAAAATTTCAAACAGGCTCATAAGACATGACAAACCCTTTGACAAAGCCATGCTGGCTATTCCTAATCATATTATACCTCTCCAAATGTTCCTAAATCCTTCCTCTCAGGATCTTCTCTATCAATTTACAAATGACTGAATTAAGAGTCACTGGTCTATAATTTCCTGGGCTATCTTTACACCCTTTCTTGAATAATGGAACAACATCTGCAACCCTCCAATCCTCCGGAACCTCTCCTGTCCGCATTGATGATGCAAAGATCATTACAAGAGGCTCAACAATCTCCTCCCTCGCCTCCCACAGTAGCCTGGTATAATCTCGTCTGGTCCCAGTGACTTATCCAACTCAATGCTTTCCAAAAGTTCCAACACATCCTCTTTCTTAATATCTACATGCTCAAGCTTTTCAGTCCACTGTAAGTCATCCGTACAATCGCAAAGATCCCTTTCCGTAGTAAATACTGAAGCAAAGTACTCATTAAGGACCTCTGTTATCTCCTCCGGTTCCATACACACTTTCCTACTGTCACACTTTATAGGCCCTATTATTTCATGTCTTATCCTCTTGCTCTTCACATACTTGTAGAATGCCTTGGGGTTTTCCTTAATCCTGCCCACCGAGGTCATCTCATGGCCCCTTTTGGCTCTCCTAATTTCCTTAAGGGCCTTCCTGTTTGCCTTATAATCTTCTAGATCTCTATCATTACCCAGTTTTTTGAACCTTTCGTAAGCTCTTCTCTTCTTGACTAGATTTACAACAGCCTTTGTACACCACAGTTCCTGTATCTTACTATCCTTTCCCAGTCTCATTGGAATGCAGAACTCCACGCAAGTATCCCCTAAACATTTGCTACATTTCTTCCGTACATTTCCCTGAGAAAATCCGTTCCAAATTCATGCTTCCAAGTTCCTGCTTGATAGCTTCATATTTCCCCTTACTCCAATTAAACACTTTCCTAACTTGTGTGTTCCTATCCCTCTCCAGTGCTATGGTAAATGAGATAAAATTGTGATCACCATCTCCAAAATGCTCTACCATTGAGAAATCTAGCACTTGACCAGGTTCATTTCCCAATACCAGATCAAGTACAGCTTCTCCTCTTGTAGGCTTATCTACATATTGTGTCAGGAAACCTTCCTGAACACACCTAACAAACTCTACCCCATCTAAACTCCTCGCTCTAGTGAGATGCCAATCGATATTTGGGAAATTAAAATCTCCCACCAAGACATCCCTGTTATTATTACACCTTAGCAGAATCTGTCTCCCTGTCTGCCCGTCGATGTCCATGTTACAGTTGGGTGGTCTATATAAAATATCCAGCAGAGTTATTGACCCCTCCTTGTTCTTAACTTCCACCCACAGAGACTCTGTAGACAATCCCTCTATGTCATTCTCCTTTTCTGCAGCCGTGACACTGTCTCTGATCAACAGTGCCACACCCCCACCGGTTTTGCCTCCCTCCCTGTCCTTTCTGAAACATCTAAAGCCTACCACTCGAAGTAACTATTACTGCCCCTGAGCCATCCAGGTCTCTGTAATGGCTACAATATCACAGCTCCAAGTGCTGATCCACGGCCTAAGCTTATCCACTTTGTTCATAGTGCTTCTTGCATGAAAATAGACACATCTCAAACCATCGGTCTGAATGCGTCCCTTGACCTGCCTATCCTCCCTTCTGCACTGTCTCCAAGCTTTCTCTATTTGTGAGCCAACCGCCTCTTCCTCCACCTCTTCAGTTTGGTTCCCACCCCTAGCAATTCTAGTTTAAACTCCCCCCAGTAGCCTCAGCAATCCTCCCCAGACTCTTTGCCAGAGGTGCGGCCACAGTTGCTTCCGCCAAGTAGACTGTCCCCCGCAACGGTATTCAAGCAGGAGTACTTATTGTTAAGGGTTACAGCCACAGGGGTGGTCTCTAGCCTCTGACTCCTGCCCTTCCCTCTTCAGACTGTTACCCACTTATCTGTCTCCCCAGGCCCTGGTGTGACTACCTGCCTATAGCTCCTCTCTATCACCTCCTCACTTTCCCTGACTAGACGAATGTCATCGAGCTGCATCTCCAGTTCCCTAACCCGATCCCTAAAGAGCTGCAGCTCAACGCACCTGGCACAGATATGGCGTCCAGGAGGCTGGGAGTCTCCCGGACTTCTCGCATCTGACACTGAGCACAGAACACTGGCAGACTTTAGTGTCCTTTCTCACCTGACTAAGGACACCTTTCATTACTACTGTTAGTTCAGAGACCATTATCGGTGAGTCCTGGGGTCAATACAGAAGGTCAAGTTCCTAAGGTTCGAACTCTGGGCCTGGAGCAGCAGACTCGCTTGGACTTCTGACTCTGGGACTCAGTGGCTTAGAGGGTCACCTGCCTTGTGCCTCCTACTCGCATGGACCTATAGTCCCAGGACTCGCTGACCTGGCTTGTCATCGGTCCGAAATATCAACTGTACTCTTCTCCATAGATGCTGCCTGACCTGCTGAGTTCCTCCAGCACTTTGTGAGTGTTGCTCACATTCTCCCAGTTGCTGTGTTGTATTCACTCTGAAGATAGCATCTTCCAATAAAGGACTTATATCAACAGTTCTGATACCTATGTCTGTCCTGATTTGAGAATTCTCCACTCCCATAGTTGACCGAATCTTCCATTTGGTGCATTTCAGGTCTCAGCTCTCTGGCTTTTCCTCTCAGAACTGTAAGAAGATTTCACCTGTCCTTAAGTTCCATTCCACCAGCTGACACATTTACAGCACTCTACAGTACAATGACAACAAACTCATCTTCCTTGTTCCCTTCCATTCGAAGCTTATTCCCAATGTGGCCTCCAAGTATACGCTACCAAGCTGTTCTCCTTCCAAAGAATCTTCCATTCACATGCTGCAATCCATAGCCTTCAGTTTGAAAATGTTATTGATATACTTTGAAACTAGCACAAGATGTTCACGTCCTAACTGGATGTAGAACTAGACTACAATGGGCAAATACTATAGCTCCCTACTGTTCTTTTCTTCCCACAGGACAAAGTTGTAAACAGAGTTCAGGATAATTCCAAAAGCTGTAGTTGTCCTTCAATATCTCCAATTTATCTATAACTTCCAAAGTTCAAGGGACACTAAAGTAATGTCAATCAAGACCATTTAATGTTCATTTTTTTAAAAACAGAGCTACAACTTCTATGAGTAGAAATCCAATTTCAGCTCTTTGAGGATGGGACCAACAAAAAAAGGAAAATCAGTGCATGAGCTGCACTTGGATTTTCCAAATACTTTTAGAGATGTCCCACACGGGAATTTGCTCTGCAATGATAAAGCACACTGTATGCGACTGTAGGTAATGTACAGACATGGATTGGTTTTAAGACAGAAAATGAAGTATGGGAATAAATGGATCTTTCCCAGGTTGCACTCTGTGACTCGTGGGATATGGCCAGGATCAGGGGTTGTCTACAAAAATAGTTATTATTATGCTGGGGGGGGGGGGAGGGGAGGCAAATGTCATGTCTCCAAGTTTATTGGCAACTCAGAACTAGGTTGGATTGTGAGCAGGAAGGAAGATGGAAAGACTCTTTAAGAGTTAGTAGGCAAGAAAACTTAGATAAGGTAAGTAATAAAAATATGGCAGATGCAATATACTGTAAATTAAAAAAAACGAAGGTAGATGAAACAGAAAGGCATTTTTTAAAAGGTGAGAAATTGGGCAATGTTGGTATTCAAAGGGACATTGGTGTCCTAGTGCATAATTTACCAAAAGTCAACACATAAATAAGTGTAGAAAGTAATTAAGAAAGTAAATAGTATACCGGCTTTTACAGGGAAAGAATTTCATTTCTAGTATAAAGATGACTTATAGGAAGGACTATGGTGAGATGACATCTGAAATCATATGAGAAATTTTGGATTCCCCATAAAGGAAAATTATACTTACCACAGTGGGAGAACAAGGAAGATTCAATAGACTGGTCCCAGTAATGGCATGTATCTGTCTGTTGCACAAAGGACAAGTTACGTACTGTAAACTAGAAAATAGCATGAGTAAACCATTTAGTCTTTTTAAGCCAGCTCTGCCACTGGATGCAATCATCGCTTATCACTTATCTTCAAATCAAGTTTCTTCTTTTTGATGCCTGTTATTAAGTCTTGAGATTTAATCTCCTTAAGTAAATCCAGCATTTTGACCTTCACAGCATTCCGCGTTATGGAATGTCGTAAGTTCACAGCCTGAAGATATTTCTCCTCATCTCAATTTTAGATGTTTTACCCTTTATCCTGAATCAATGAGCCTTGGTTCTAGACTGCCTCATTCAACTGTGGGAAATGTTTCCCTGCAACCAGCTTGTCAAAATTTTGTATATTTTATCAAAATCCTCATTGTTTTACTAAACTCCAGTGAATGTGGTCTATCCAGCCTATTATTCCAGGAATTAGTTTGGTAAACCTTTTTGAGATTCAAGATTCAAATTTATTTAGTTCATTTCCTGTACACAAGTGTAAAGGAGAATGATATAATTGTTACTTCCAGATCTGATGCAGCACAAAACCCCCCCACAAAAGATTTAAAAAAAAATAATAATAAATGCTATAAATATAAGATAACTTATCACAAGATCACAAGACAAAGGAGCAGAAGTAGGCCATTCGGCCCATTGAGTCTGCTCTGCCACTCCACCATGAGCTAAACTATTCTCCCGTCTAGTACCAATTTCTGGCTTTTTTCTCATATCTCTTGATACCCTGACTAATTAGATACCTGTCAATATCCTCCTTAAAAACCCTCAATGATTGGGCCTCCACAGATGTATGTGGCAACAAATTCCATAAATCCACGACCCTCTGACTAAAAAAAATTCTCCTTATCTCTGTTTTAAATGGGTACCCTCTAATTCTAAGACTGTGACCTCTTGTCCTGGACTCACCCACAAGGGAAACAGCCTTTCCACATCTACTCTGTCCAATCCTTTCAACGTTCAAAATATTTCTATGAAATCCCCTCTCATTCTTCTATACTCTAATGAATACTATCCAAGAGCTGACAAACGCTCCTTATATGTTAGTCCCTGCATTCCAGGAATCATCCTCGTGAATCTTCTCTGAACTCTCTCCAACATCAGCACATCCTTTCTAAGATAGGGGGCCCAAAACTGCACACAGTATTCCAAATGGGGTCTCACCAGTGCCCCATAGAGCCTCAACAACACCTCCTTACTCTTATACACTATTCCTCTTGAAATGAATGCCAACATAGCATTTGCTTTCCTTACTGCCGATCCAACCTGGTGGTTAACCTTTAGGGTATCCTGTACTGGGACCCCCAAGTTCCTTTGCACTTCCAATTTTTGAATTTTCTCCCCATCTAGATAATAAACTGCTCGATTGTTTCTTCTCCAAAATGTACAACTGTACATTTCTCAACATTGTATCTCATCTACCATTTCTTTGCCCACTCTCCTAAACTGACCAAGTCTCTCTGCAACCTTTCCGTTTCTTCAACACTTCCTGCTCCTCCACCTATCTTGGTGTCATCCGCAAACTTAGCCACAAAACCATTTAATCCATAATCTAAATCATCGATATACAGTGTAAAAAAGAAGAGGCCCCAACACTGACCCCTGCGGAACACCATTAGTAACCGGCAACCAACCAAAATAGGATCCCTGTATTCCCACTCTTTGCTTTCTGCCTATCAGCCAATGCTCCACCCATTCCAATATCCTTCCTTTAATTCCATGGGCCCTCATCTTATTAAGCAGCCTCTTATGCGGCACCTTATCAAAGGCCTTTTGAAAATCCAAATACACAACATCCACAGCCTCTCTTTTGTCAATCTTATTCAAGATTACCTCAAAAAATTCCAATAGGTTGGTGAGGCAGGATCTTCCCTTCATGAAACCATGTTGGCTTGGCCTATCTTGTCATGCACCTCAAGGTAATTCATAACCTCATCCTTGAGGTTCGACTCCAATAATTTTCCAACTACGATGTCAGACTAATAATTCTGTAATTTTCTTTTTGCTGCCTCCCCCCTTTCTTAAACAACAGAACTACATTTGTGACCTCCCAGTCCTCTGGAACCATGCCAGAATCTACTGATTCCTGGAAGATCATTTCCAATGCCTCCACAAATCCAAAGCCACCTCCTTCAGAACCCGTGGATGCACTTCATCTGGTCCGGGAGACTCATCTATCCTTAGTCCATTTAACTTGTCAAGCACTTTCTCTCTAGTAATCTTGACTGTACCTAATTCTATTCCCTGAGCCCCCTGGCTATCAGGTATGTTGCTAATGTCTTCCACTGTGAAGACTGATGCAAAATACTCATTTAGTTCCTCTGCCATCTCTTTGTTACCCAATATAATTTCTCCAGCATCCTTTTCAATAGGTCCTATATCTACCAGTCACCCTTTTACTCTTCATATATTTTAAAAACTCTTAGTGTCCTTTTTTATGTTAATTGCCAATTTCCTTTCATAATTCATCTTTTTTTTCCTAATGACTTCCTTAGTTTCCTTCTGTAGATTTTTAAAATTTGTCCCATTAATTTTTGCTTCCTTGTACACTACCTTCTTTTGCTTTTATTTTAGCCTTAACTTCTGTCGTTAGCCACATTTGTGTCATTTTTCCTTTTATGATTTTCTTTTTTCTTGGAATATATTGCTCCTGCACTTTCCTTATTTCTTGTAGGAATTTCATCCAATTCTGCTCTACTGTCCCTCCATTTATCTTACTTTTCCAATCAACTTGGGCCAGTTCCTCTCTCATACCACTGTAATTTCCTTTGTTCCTTTGAAATATTGATACACCTGATACCAGCTTCTCCTTTTCAAATTTGAAACTGAACTCTATTATGATCACTACTTCCAAGGGGTTCCATTACCTCTAGCTCCCTAATTGACTCAGGTTCATTACACAGCACCCAATCCAAAACAGCTGATCCCCTGGTGGGCATAATTATGGACAAGCTGCTCCAGAAAGCAATCCCGTAGGCATTCTACAAACTCCCTCTCCTGAGATCCAGTATCTTCCTGACTTTCCCAATCCACTTTCATATTAAAATCTCCCGTAATTATCTTGACATTTTCCTTTTGACATGCATTTTCTATTTCCAGCTGTAACTTGTAGTCCACATCCCGGCTGCTGTTTGGAGGCCTGTATATAACTGCTATTAGTGTCTTTTTATCCTTGCCATTTCTTAACTCGACCCATAGGGATTCTACTTCTTCTGATCCTATGTCCCTTCTTTCTAGTGATTTGATATCATTGCTTACCATCAGGGCCACGCCACCCTCTTTACCTACCTTCCTATCTTGCCTATACACAGTGTATCCTTGAACATTTAACTCCCAATCACATCCATCATTTAGCCATGACTCAGTGATGGCCACTAAGTCATATCTTTTAACCTGTAGCTGTACATCAAGGTCATCCACTTTATTTCTAATGCTGCGGGCATTTAGGTATAGTACATTTAGATCAGTATCTGTTACTGATTTTGCTATATTTCTATCACACAGCAAATTATCCTATCTATTCACCTGCCTGTCCCTCTTGCCATCTTTGCTGCACAGTATCTTTGATGACTTATTTCTATTTTCCTCTTCCTCGACCCTAACACACTGGTTTCCTTCCCCTTGCCAACTTAGTATAAGCCCTCCTTAATGGCTATATTAAACAATCCTGCCAGGATATTAGTACCCATTGAGTTCAGGTGTAACCCATTGTTTCTGTATAAGTCATTCCTCCCCCAAAATAGATCCCAGTGATCTAAGAACTTGAAGCCCTGCCCCCTGCACCAGTTACTTAGCCACACATTCATCTGTTTAATTCTGCTATTCTTACCATCATTAGCACGTGGCTCAGGCAGTAATCCTGAGATTATATACGTAGATTGATTTTATGTCAGTAAAGTAACACTAAGCTGTACATAAGACTGGTGGGAAATAATAAACTGGTGATGGAAATAGTGGGTGGGGGTGTTGATCAGTGATACTCCTTGAGGGAAGTTACTGTTTTTGAGTCTGGTTGTCCCAACATGGATACTTCGTAGCCTTCTCTCTGATGGGAGTGGGACAAACAGTCCATGTGCCGGGTGTGTGGGATTCTTCATGATGTCACCAGCCCTTTTCTGACACCTTTCTGGATATATATATATATATCCTTGATGGTGCCAGTGATGGGTTGGGCAGTTTTGACTACCTGCTGTAGAGCCTTCCTGTCCCACCACAGTGCAGCTTCAGTACCAAGCAGTGATGCAGCTTGTTAGGATGTTCTGTACTGCACATCTGTAGAATGATGGGAGTATGGATGTGCAAAGTTCAGGTTTCTTCAGTCTCGTCAGGAAGCAGAGATATTTATGAGCTTTCCGGATTGTGTGTGATGTATTCTAGACCATGAGAGGTTGTGTGAGATGTTCACTCCCAGTAGTTTGAAAATGTTAGTAGTTTCCACAGCTGTGGCACCACTGTAAAGAGGGGTGTGAGTGGTGCCAGTTCACCTGAAGTCGATAATCATCTCTCTTGTCTTGTTGACGTTGAAGAAGAGGTTATTTGTCTGGTACCAGACCTTGAGCTCTTCCAACTCCTCTCTGTAGGCCATCTCATTGTTGTTGGTGATGAGCCCCACCATTGTCGTGTCATCAGTAGAATTGACAATGTGATTGCTTGGGTGTTTGACCGTGCAAACATGTGTGAGCAGAGTATACGGCAATAGGTTTAAAGCACAGACTGGAGGCACCCATGTTGAAGATGATGATACTGCACTCCCTCATCAGCAAGTATTTCCTTTCTTGGTAGAGATATCAAAAATGCACTCAATACATCAAGTGCAGCCTCACCAAAGTCCTGTATAATCATCACAAGATACTTTTCCTCCTTTACTCAAATCTTCGGGCACAAACCTTTTCAAACTGCTGGCCATAAGTGAAGGTTAGCTTTCAGTCACAAACAAGAAAAATCTGCAAATGCTGAAAATCCAAGCAACACACACAAAATGCTGGAAGAACTCAGCAGGCCAGGCAGCATCTATGGAAAGGAGTACTTGACATTTCAGCCAAGTCCTTTTGGCAGGACTGGAGAAAAAAAGAAGAGATAAAAGTGGAGGGGGAGAGGAGGGGGAAAACACAAGGTGTTAGGTGAAACCGGGGGTAGGGGTAGGGGTGAAGTAAAAAGCTGGGATGGTAATTGTTGAAAGAGATGCAGGACTGGAGAAGAGGGAGTCTGATAGGAGGGGACAGAAGGCCATGGAAGAAAGAAAAGAGAGGAGGAGCGGGAGGGAGGTGATGGACAAGAAAGGAGATCAGGTGAGAAAGATAAAGAGGAAATTTGGAATGGTGAAGGAGAGGGGTGTGGGGGGCATTACCAAAAGTTCAAGTAATCGATGTTCATGCCATCAGGTTAGAGGCTACGAAGACAGAACATAAGGTGTTGTTCCTCCAACCTGAGTGTGGCCTCATGACAGTGGAGGAGATCATGGATAGACATATCGGAATGGGAATGGGACGTGGATTTAAATGGGTGGTCACTGGGAGATACCGCTCCTTCTGGTGGACGGAGTGTAGGTGCTCGGTGAAGTGGTCTTCCACTCTACATTGGGTTTCACTGATATACAGGAGGGCACACCAGGAGAACCAGACATAGTATATGACCCTAACATTCACAGGTGAAGTGTCGCTTCACTTGGAATGACTGTTTAGGACCCTGAATAGCAGTAAGGGAGTAGGTGTAGGGGTGGGTGTAGCACTTGTTCTGCTTGCAAGGATAAGTGCCAGGAGGGAGATCAGTGAGGAGGGATGAATGGACAAAAGAGTTGCATAGCCGACTCTCTGAAAGCAGGAAGTAGGGAGATGGAAAGATGTACTTGGTGGTGGGATCCTGTTGGAAGTTGTGGGGAGTTATGTGTTGGATACAGAGGCTGGTGGGTGGTAGGTGAGGACAAGAGGAGCCTTATACGTGATAGGGTGGCTGAAAGCTAGGGTGAGAGCAGACATGCGTGAAATGGAAGAGATGCGGTTGAGAACAGTGTTGATGGTGGAGGAAGGAGGACATTTCATTTGTTCTGGAATGGAAAGTCTCATTCTGAGAGCAGAGTTTGCTAAAATGGAGGTATTTAGAGAAAGGAACAGTATTTTTACAAGTAACATTGTGGTAGGAGGTATAGTCCGGGTAGCTGTGAGTGTCTGTGGGTTTATAATAGACATCAGTAGATAAGTTGCCTCCAGAGATAAAGATTGAGAAAGGGGAGGGATGTGTAGGAAGTGGACCTGGTAAATTTGAGGGCATGGTGGAAGTTGGAGATAAACTGGTTGAAGTCGACAAGTTCCACATTGACTACCTCTTCTCTAGCCTTGTATCTCTTTCACCAATCAACTTCAAAGCTTTCTACTTCACCCCTCCCCTCCCAATTTCATCTGTCATCTTGTGTTTCTTCCCCATCTTTTAATTCCACTCATCTTTTTTTCCTCCAAATTCTGCTGAAGGGTCTTGGCTCAAAATGTCGACTGTACTCTTTTCCATTGGTGGTGCTTGGCCTGCTGAGTTCCTCCAGCACTTTGAGTGTGTTATTAGCTTTCAGTGGCCAGTGTATAAGGTTACCTAGGCCCCTTTATACAGTAAATCACTTGGCATTTAAATATTATGCCATTTTGTCTTTCCAACCGAAGTGGATAATCCTGTCCAAGTTATTTTGTAGCTGTTAGATGTTTGCTGTCTCAATCAACCTGACACAATCACTTTGTCCAAACGCACAATCTCATGCCATTTTGTTCTGTCAGAAATTGTCAAAATGTTACATTTAATCCAAACGTTGATCCTTGTGGTTCCTCACTTATTAATGTCTACCTGTCCAAAGCTGTATTGTTTCTGTGTTGCTCATCAACCAACTTTCAATCCACACAAGCACACCATCCCAATTTTCATGCCCAATTTTGTTCTTAGTTGAGATTTATGATGGACTTCATCAAAAGGACCTCTAAAAATCGAGGAGTTTCACGTTTACTATTTCTCCTTTACCTATTCTACCAATTACATTCTCAAAAAAAACTCTGCAGAGTTTGTCAGATAAGATTTCCATTTTATAAATAGTATAAATCAACAGAATTAGACATTGCATTCTGTTGTCATATCTATAAAATAGACTAACATTTTGCTTGCTACTGGTATTAGGTTAAATCATTGAAAATTCTATGTTTTCTTTCTCCATCTTTTTTAAGTAATGTGCTTAAACATGTCCCCCTTCAATTTGCAGAAACTGTTCTATAATGTAAAGTATTTTGGAAGCTGATATCCATTATTTTCACAACTACCATTTATAATACTCTAAATTGAAGATTAATAGATTTATTGACATTCAGTCTCATTAACTTCACTATCACATTTTTTACTAGCATTAGTTTTCTTTAATTAGACTTTTGTTTCCCAAGTATATACATTATAGCAAGTTACTTGTGCTCTAGGGATGGAGAACTGTACACCACATAGAAGTAGCCCTACATACATGCTGTGATACATATATACATCCCAATCACCTGTATTAGGCCTGTATTCCTCTACCATTTTCTTATCTAAGTACTGTACCTGTCCAAATACCTTTTAAGCATTGCAATTGTATCTGCCTCAATCTTTTCCTAAATCATTGAGTATGGATTTTCAGGCCCCTGTACCTCCTTCATGGTAGAATGAAAAGAGTGCATGTCCCAGAAAATGAAGGTCCCTATTGATGGATGCCATCTTCTTTAGACACTGCCTCTTGAAGATGTCCTTGATATTTGAGAGGGTTATGCCCATGATGGAGTTAGTCAAGTCTATAACATACTGCAGCTTCTTGCAGTCCTGTACATAGGAGGCTTCATACTAGGCTGTGGTGCAACCATTCAGAATGCCCTGCTCATCTACAGAAATTTGTAAGATTTGACATACCAAATCTTCTCTAGCTCCTAATGAAGCTGGCATTTCTTCTTTGTGATTGCATCAATGTGTGGGGCCCAGTTTAAATCCTCTGTGATATCGACACCTAGCATCTTCAAGCAGCTTACCCTTTTCCATTGCTGTTCCCTTAATGGTGACTGGTGTGCGTACTTCCAATTTTCTTTTTTTTTGAAGTCCACAATCAGTTCCTTGATCTTGCTGTCAATGATTATGAGGGTTGATGTTGTGATACCACTGAACCAGCTGATATATTTGGTTCCTGCAAGCCTCCTCATTGCAAACAATGGTGGTGTTGCTGGCTGACATTTCTCCTGACAGGAATCATGGTCTCGGAATGAGGGGTAGGCCACAAAGTACTGGGAGGAGCGGAAATTTCATCGCACAGTGGGATGTGCTTTCTTGGAAAGTTCTATGCCAAAGGGTGTAGAGGCTCACATTGATTTCACTTAAGTAGTGACCAATGGACTTGAGGAATTAAGGGAGATTAATTTCTGGTGCAATATGTGAAAGTGGTGCTGAGGTGGAAGATAGCCATTATAGTGTTGAACAATCAAGCAGGCTCAAAGGTTTGGATGGCAAATTGATTTAATGTGTTATGCTCTTATCATCATTAGGCTCTTTCCAGGTTAACACGCACAAACCATGAGGGAACTCAGCAGCTCAGGGTGCATCTATGGAGAGGAATAAACAGTCTACATTTGGGCCAAGATCCTCATTGGGACTGGAAAGGAAGGGGGAAATAGCCAGAATAACAAGGTGGGGAGGGAAAGGAGCCAAGCTGGCATGTGATAGGTGATGGCAGGTAAGTGGGAAGGTAGGCGGATGGGGGAGGGGGATGAAATGAGAAGCTGGGAGGTGATAGGTGGAAAAGGCAAGGGGCTGAAGAAGAAAGAATTTAATAGGACAAGAGAGTTGAGCATGGGATAAATGGAAGTAGGAACATTAAATTTGGCAGCACATTCCTCCTCCAATTCAACTCCACCTCTGCCCTAGTTATAAGCCTGACTGGGCTTGTGACTTTAGAATTCCCAAGCCTGGAGAACTAGTTTACAACAATGTGATCTGAAGCTCCATGTGACAGGCATGTGCTCAAGATAGTCATTAGCAGCATTCTAATACACCCATGTAGTAGAATATCAAGACATTTGGGAATAAATTGTTTTCATTTCAATTTGGAATAAATCTTTCATCAGTAGCAGTATTTAAGTTCTGGGTGGAAGTGGATTCAACTTCTAAAAACAAATCAATAACTCTGGCTGTTGGAACTAGAATTATAAGTTCTTCTTGGTTCTTTATCTCCCAAAAGAAAATACTTTTATCAATAAAACAACTATCTATCTTTGTATTGTCCAGTCAAAAGATAGTGGCATGCAAAAGTTTGGGCACACCTGGTCAAAATTTCTGTTACTGTGAATAGCTAAGTGAGCAAAAGATGACCTGATTTCCAAAAGGCATAAAGTTAAAGATGACATTTCTTTAATATTTTTAAGCAAGATTACTTTTTTTATTTCCATCTTTCACAATTCGAATATAACAAAAAAGGAAAAGGGCACGAAGCAAAGGTTTGGGCACCCTGCATGACCAGTACTTAATAACACCCTCTTTGGCAAGTATCACAGTTTGTAAATACTTTCTGTAGCCAGCTAAGAGTCTTTCAGTTCTTGTTTGGGGGATTTTCACCCATTCTTCCTTGCAAAAGGCTTCTAGTTCTGAGAGATTCTTGGGCCATCTTGCATGCCTGCTCTTAAGGTCCATCCACAGATTTTCAATGATGTTTAGGTCAGGGGACTGTGAGGGCCATGGCAAAACCTTCAGCTTGGGCCTCTTGAGGTAGTCCATTGTGGATTTTGAGGAGTTTAGGATCATTGTCCTGTTGTAGAAGCCATCCTCTTTTCACCTTCAGCTTTTTTTAAAAAAAGGTGTGATGTTTGCTTCTAGAATTTGCTGGTAGAACCATAGAACACTACAGCACAGAAAACAGGCCATTTGGCCCTTCTAGACTGTGCCGAAACTTTATTCTGCTAGTCCCATTGACCTGCACTCAGGCCATAACCCTCCAGACCTCTCCCATCCATGTATCTAACCAATTTATTCTTAAAACTCAAGCGTGAGCCCAGGTCACATCAGATGGCAGCTCACTCCACACTCCCACCAGTCTGAGTGAAGAAGCTCCCCCTAAACCTTTCCCCTTTCACTCTAAAGCCATGCCCTCTCTTAATCCAAGTGGAAGGAGCCTACTCGCATTTACTCTGTCTAAACCCCTCATAATTATGTAAACCTCAATCAAATCCCCCCTCATTCTTCTATGCTCCAAGGAATAAAGTCCTAACCTGTTCAATCTTTCCCTGTAACTCAACTCCTGAAGACCCAGCAACATCCTAGTAAAGCTTCTCTGCACTCTTTCAATCTTGCTGGTATCCTTCCTATAGTTAAGTGACCAGAACTGTACACAATACTCCAATTTGGCCTCAACAATGTCTTATACAACCTCGCCATAACATCCCAACTCCTATACTCAATACTTTGACTTATGAATGCCAGGATGCCAAAAGCCTTCTTTACAACACTGTCTACTTGTGACACCACTTTCCAGGAATTGTTTATCTGAACTCCCAGATCCCTTTGTTCCTCTGCACTCCTCAGTGCCCTACCATTTACTGTATATGTCCTACCTTGATTTGTCCTTCCAAAATGCAACACCTCACACTTATCTGCATTAAAGTCCATCTGCCATTTTCTGGCCCATTTTTCCAGTTGGACCAGATCCCTCTGCAAGCTTTGAAAGCCTTCATCACTTTCCACAACACCTCCAATCTTAGTGTCATCAGTAAACTTGCTGATCCAATTTACCACATTATCATCTAGATCATTGATATAGACAACAAACAATAGGCCTAGCACACTGAGGCACACCACTAGTCACAGGCCTCCAGTCTGAGAAGCAATCATCCACTACCACTCTGTCTTCTCCCACACAGCCAATTTCAAATCCAGTTTACAATCTGTCCATGGATACCTAGTGTCTGAACCTTCTGAACTATCCTCCCACGTGGGACCTTGTCAAAGGCCATGTAGACAACATCCACAGCTTTTCATTAATCTACTTTCTTGGTAACCTCTTTGAAGACAAAGATTCATTAAACATGATCTACCATGCACTATCCTTAATCCACCCTCAGCTGTCCAAATACTTGTATATCTGATCTCTCAGAACACCTTCCAATAATTTACTACTGATGTCAGGTTCACCAGCCTGTAATTACCTGGTTTACTTTTGGAGCCTTTTTAAACAGAACAACATGAGCTACCCTCCAATCTTCTGGCACTGCACCTGTGGCTAAGGACATTTTAAATATTTCTCCCAGGGTCCCTGCAATTTCTACACTAGTCTCTCTCAAGGTCTGAGGAAATATCATGTCAGGCCCTGAGGATTTATCTACCTTTTTCTCTGTAAGGCAGCAAGCACCTGCTCCTCTTTAATCTTTATATGTTCCATGACCCTACTGCTTGTTTCCCTTCCTTCCATATATGCTATGCCAGTTTCCAGAATAAATACTGATGCAAAAAAACTGTTTAAGATCTCCCCCATCTCATGAGGCTCCACACATAGATAACCACTCTGATTTTCTAGAGGAGCAATTTTGTCCCTTACTATCCTTTTACCCTTAATATACTTTTAGAAACCCTTTGGGTTTACATTCACATTATCTGCCAAAGCAAACTCATGTCTTGTTTTTGCCTTCATGATTTCCTTCTTTAGTATTTTCTTACATTTTCTTTCTTTATCAATCTTTTTATTAGTTAGATAAAAGTACATAAAATATAAGCAAGAGGAGAATTATCTCAGATATCTATATCACAAATAACTATCAATAACAATTCAAATAAATGGAAAAAATCATCATCAAGATCATACATAGTATTAATCTAATAAAGGAAAAGATAATCAATTTTCCTTTTATACACAAGAAAAAAGATAAAAAACTTATAATTGAAATGTGCACAAAAAAATCCAAAACACAAAAAAGGAAAAAAGAACTGGGCAGTTCAAACTGAGAGTGAAAGCAAGAAAAAAGGAAACACTTTCTGATCAAATCAAATCCAATCCAAAAAGTTAACTGGAAGAGCCATAAGTCAAAGCATATGAAAATATTGACTAAAAGGTCACCAAATCTCCTCAAATTTAGAGGATGTATCACATGTCCGACTTCTTATTTTCTCTAAACTTACAGGACATAATGGAGGTAAGCCAACGAATAGCAGTAGGTGGATTAGAATCCTTCCATTTAAGCAAAATGGCTCTCCTAACCAATAAAGTTGTAAAAGCTATCATCCATTGAGTGGAAACAGGAATATCTCCTGCTTCCGATGGAATGATCCCAAAAATTGCTGCAAGTAAATTTGGTTGTAGATCCAAATTCAAAACTTTTGATAAAGTTTAAGGACTTCTTTCCAAAAATTAGCTAACTTGATACAAGACCACAACATGTGTTTAAAGTAGCCACTTCAATATTACATCTATCGCAAATAGGATTAATATTAGAAAAAAATATGGGCTAATTTGTACTTTGACATGTGGCCGATGCACTACCTTGAACTGTATCAAGGAATGACGGGCACAAATAGAAGTATTTACCAAATAAAAATTTTTATCCCATTGATTATCTGAAAGTGACTTTCAAAACTCCAATTCCCACGCAGCTTTAATTTTATCATTAGATAACATATGCAAATTCAATAACTATTTATAAATTATAGTCATCAGTCCTTTTTGAAATGGTTTAACCTGAAAAAGAGTATCAATAATATTGGATGAATAAGCCGAGGGAAAATCTGGAAGTAAACTATGTAGAAAACTCCTAATTTGTTAATATCTATAAAGTGTACATTAGATAGGTCATATTTATCCATTAACTGAGTGAAAGACATTAGACAATTGCCCATGAATAAATCTAAAAAATACTATTCCTTTGCTTTTCCAAATTGAAAAGGTCTGATCAAAAATTGAAGGTTTAAAAAATAATTAAACTGGATTTTACTAAAAAGAACAAAATTATTAAAGTCAAAGGATCTACGAAACTGAAACCAACTTCTTAATGTATGTTTAGTAGGATTAAAGTCTCGACTACCAATCTTAGAAAGCAAAAAAGAAAGGAGCTCCCAGTAGGAGAGGCTACATTTTCTATACTCTTCAAGTACCTCATTTGTTCCTTTTTGCCTGCACCTGCTATACACCTCTTTTTCTTAACCAGATCACCAATATCCCTTGAAAACCAAGGTTCCCTATGCCTGTTAACTTTGCCTTTAATCCTGGTAGGAACATGCAAACTCTGCACTCTCAAAATTTCGCCTTTGAAGGCCTTCCACTTACTGAACACATCCTTGCCAGAAAACAACTTATCCAAATCCACTGTTCCTGGATCCTTTCTCATTTCCACAAAATTAGCCCTTTTCCAATTTAGAACCTCAACTCAAGGACCAGACCTAATCCTATCTATAATTAACTTGAAACTAATGACATTATGGTCACTGGACCCAAAATGTTCACCTACACATACTTCTGTCACCTGACCTGTCTGGTTCCCTAATAGGAGAGCAAGTATTGCATCCTCTCTCACAGGTACCTCTATATATAGATTTAGAAAACTTTCCTGAACACATATGGCAAACTCCAAGCCATCTAGCCCTTTCACAGTGTGGGAGTCCCAGTCAATACGTGGAAAGTTAAAATCCCCTACTATTACAACTTTCTGTTTCTTACATCGGTCTGCTATCTCTACAGATTTGCTCCTCCAATTGTCTGACTATTGGGCAGTCTATAACACAACCCTATTGGTGTGGTCACACCTTTCCTGTTCCTCAGCTCCACCCATATGGCCTCTGTAGACAAGCCTTCCAGGCTGTCCTGTCTATGCACAGCTGTCATATTTTCCTTGACTAGTAATGCCACTCCTCCCCCTCTATCATGTCTGAAACAACAGAACCCCAGAACATTAAGCTGACAGTTATGCCCCTCCTGCAACCAAGTCTCACTAATAGCAATGTCATAATTCCACATGGCAATCCATGCCCTAAACTCATCTGCCTTACCTACAATACTCCTTGCATTGAAATAGATGCACCCGAGAACATTTCTATCATATACAAGCCTTTGATTTCTGTCTATACATGCAGTCCTCACACAACTTTTATCTTTCTCCACCTCACTATCTGCTCTAACACTCTGGTTCCCATCCCTCTGCAAATCTAGTTTAAACTCCCCAGAACAGCACTAGCAAATCTACCCACAGGGATGTCAGTCCCCCTCCAGTTCAAATGTTAACTATCCCATCAGAACAGGTCCCACCTTCTCTGGAACAAAGCCCAATTGTCCAGAAACATGAAGCCCTCCCTCCTGCACCATCATGCATTTAGCTGCATTATCTTCCTATTTTGAGCCTCACTAGCATGTGGCATGGGTAGTCATCCTGAGATTTTCAGCTTTGCACCTAACCCTAAACCCTCTTTGCAGGACCTCCTCCTCCTTCCTATCCATGTCATTGGTCCCTATGTGGACCACTACATCTGGCTGCTCACCCTCCCTCCTGAGAATACAGAGAACTCCATCCAAGGTATCCTGGACCCTGGCACCAGGGAAGCAACAGACCACCCAGGATTCTCAATCTCTCCCAAAGAACCTCTTATCTGTCCACCTTACTATCAAATCCCTTATCACTACTGCTCACCTCTTTTCCCTCCTTCCTTTCTGAGCTGAGGGTCCTGTCTTGGTGCTAGAGATGTGACCACTACTACTTGTCCCTGGTAGGTCATCCCCATCAACAGTATCCAAAATGGTATACTTATTGTTGATGTGTATGGCCACAGGGGTGCTCTGCTCTTTCTGTCTATTTCTCTCTCCTGACAGTCACCCAGCTACATGTCTACATACTGCATATGGAGCATTCAACTGTCTTAGCTGCTGCCTCCATTACCTACTAATTTAATTAAATTAATTAAAGGAACTTACCCAGCCTTACTTCACTGGGATCTGCCTCTGCCTCTGCCTCTGCCTCTGCCTCTGCCTCTGCCTCTGCCTCTGCCTCTGCCTCTGCCTCTGCCTCTCAAGCCAAAGCTCCACTCCTATCCTAAGCCACACAGTTACCCCTCCTTTTATTTGTCCCTGCCAAATATTTCAAGTACTCACTCCCTCTAATCAACTAATCAACATTCTGTTTAACCCTTCAGTTTCCCTCCACACTCCTTTTAAAGCACACTCACCTCAGCTCCTCAGCTGCTTCCCAGCACTCAGCGCTCTCCCAAGCTCCTCACTCCTCCTCCTGCTGCGACAGCCCCACAATCACTTGCTGGTATTTAATTGAATTCATTCTTCCCTCTACCAGTGAAATGTTCCCCGTGCCACTGGCTGCAACACAAGCTCAAAGCATGATCGATCCAGCCTTGTGCTTAACAGTTGGAGAGGCATTCTTCTCCTGAAATTCTGCACCCTTTTTTCTCCAAACTTACCTTTGCTCATTAAGGCCAAAAAGTTCTATTTTAACTTCATCAGTCCACAGGACTTGTTTCCAAAATGCATCAGTCTTGTTTAGATGTTCCTTTGCAAACCTCTGACGCTGAATTTTGTGGTGAGGATGCAGGAAAGATTTTCTTCTGATGACTCTTCCATGAAGGTCATATTTGTGCAGGTGTCGCTGCACAGTAGAACAGTGCACCACCACTCCAGAGTCTGCTAAATCTTCCTGAAGGTCTTTTGCGGTCAAATGGAGGTTTCGATTTGCCTTTCTAGCAATCTTACTGAAGCACCATCAATAACTCTCGGAGACTGGAAGTGAACAATAGGCTTTTATTAACAGCAAAAGGGAGCACGACATCTCGGAGACTGCGGGAGGAGTAATGCCCCAATCGCCTTTATACAGGGGTCAGTGGGAGAAGCCACAGGAGCAGTCAGCAGAGGGGTGTGTCCAGACAGGTATACATAGTTTACCACATTCACCCCTCCTTTGTTTCGCCATGGGGCAAAGCTTCTTACAAGTATATTTACAGGTTAAGCCTATCAGGCAGTCGAATCTGTCGCTGCGATCTACGTAGCACCGGTGGTGATTGCACAGGTGATGGTGGTTGTGCTGGCTCCGGCCTGACTGGAGGTGTCAGCCCGTTAGGCATCAGTGATCCCTCATGCGTGTGCATGGTGCCCAGTATGGGAGTGTTGTGAGGAGTCTGTGTAGGGCTTGGCATGTGCGGTGTCTCGTGGGTATATACATCGGTGGGTATGGGGTTCATAGTCACCATGAAGTGTCTAGGGTAGGGGTCTGGTGCTTCTGCGGGCGCCAGGTCGCGGATGGAGACCGTGTCCTCCCGCCCATCAGGTAAGACCACGTAGGCATACTGGGGGTTCGCATGAAGTAGGTGAACCCTCTCGACCAGCGGGGAGTATTTATTGCTCTTCGCATGTTTCCGGAGCAGCACTGGCCCTGGGGATGTCAGCCAAACCGGTAGGGTGGTCCCAGTGGCAGACTTCCTGGGAAAAGAAAAGAGTCGCTCATGCGGGGTGGCATTGGTGGACGTGCATAACAGGGAGCGGATGGAGTGGAGTGCCTCGGGGAGGACCTCCTGCCAGTGAGAGACCGGCAGTCCCTTTGACCTAAGGGCTAAGAGTGTGGCCTTCCACACTGTGGCATTCTCCCTCTCCACCTGTCCATTTCCCCGGGGATTATAGCTCGTGGTCCTACTAGTAGCAATGCCCCTAGCCAGCAGGTGTTGGCGCAGCTCATCACTCATAAACGAGGACCCTCTATCACTGTGGATATAGCAGGGATATCCAAACAGAGTGAAGAGCTGGCGCAGGGCTTTTATGATGGACGTGGTAGTAGTGTCGGGGCAGGGGATGGCAAAGGGGAACCGCGAGTATTCGTCGATAATGTTAAGAAAGTAGACATTGTGGTTGGTGGAGGGAAGGGGACCCTTAAAGTTGACACTCAGTCGCTCAAAGGGGCGGGTGGCCTTGATAAGTTGTGCCTTTTCAGGACGGTAGAAGTGCGATTTGCACTCAGCGCAGACTTGGCAGTCCCTGGTCATCATCCTGATCTCCTCAAGGGAGTAAGACAGGTTTTCACAAAATGGTAAAGTCTGGTGACCCCTGGGTGGCAAAGATCTGCATAGAGGGCGTATAGCTGGTTGAGCTGTGCGCTGGCACACGTTCCCCGGGATAGGGCATCGGGGGCTCATTGAGCCTTCCAGGCTGTTACAGGATATCATGGTTGTAGGTGGAGAGTTCTATTCTCCACCGCAAAATTTTATCATTTTTGATTTTGCCCCGCCGTTGGTTGCTAAACATGAACGCAACTGAGCGCTGGTCGGTCAGCAAGGTGAACCTTTTGCCGGCGAGATAGTGCCTCCAGTGCCTAATAGCTTCCACTATGGCCTGGGCTTCTTTCTCCACCGTGGAGTGCCAAATTTCAGGGCCTTGAAGGGTACGAGAGAAGAATGCTACCGGCCTTCCTGCCTGATTGAGGGTAGCAGCCAGTGCAAAGTCAGAGGCGTCACTCTCTACTCGGAAGGGAATGGTCTCGTCCACTGCATGCATCGTTGCTTTGGCAATGTCCCCTTTAATGCGGCTGAAGGCCACGCGGGCCTTGGCTGAGAGGGGAAATGCGGTGGACTTGACCAGGGGGCGGGCCTTGTCTGCGTAGAGAGGGACCCATTGGGCGTAATAGGAAAAGAAGCGCAGGCACTGTTTGAGGGCTCTGAGGGTGGGGGGAAGAGGGAGTTCCAACGGGGTATTGCATAAAGAGGGACTTGCATACGGTCGGGGTCAGGTTCTCCATGACATAGCCAAGGATAGCGAGTCGGGTGGTTCCGAACACACACTTGTCCCTGTTATAGGTAAGGTTAAGAGCTTTGGCTGCTTAGAAAAATTTTTGGAGGTTGGAGTCATGATCCAGCCAGTCGTGAGCACAGATGGTGATGTTATCCAGATATGGAAATGTGGCCTTCAGTTGGCACTGGTCCACCATCCGGTCCATTTCCCTCTGGAAGACAGAGACACCATTCATGACACTGAAGGGGACGCGCAGGAAGTGATAGAGCCTGCCGCCCGCCTCAAAGGCGGTGTAGGGGTGGTCCTCCGGGCGGATGGGGAGCTGATGGTAAGCGGATTTCAGGTCTATGGTCGAGTACGCCTTGTACTGAGCTATCTGGTTGACCATATCTGCGATGCAGGGTAGGGGGTACGCGTCAAGCTGCGTGAACCTATTGATGGTCTGACTATAGTCCACAACCATCCTATTTTTCTGCCCGGTCCGAACAACAACCACCTGGGCCCTCCAAGGACTTGTGCTTGGCTCAATGATCCCCTCCCTGAGCAGCCACTGCACCTCCGACTGAATGAAGGCCCTGTCCCCTGCGCTGTACCCCCTGCTTTTAGTTGCCACAGGTTTACAGTCGGGGGTCAGGTTGGCGAACAGCGGTGGGGGAGGGATCTTGAGGGTGGAGAGGCTGCAGGTGGTGGCAGTAGTGCGGCTGTTGACATGGTGTTGGGAGGGATGTGTGGGTCAGTGTGTGTGTGTGTGGTCAGTAGCGGGGTATGTGACAAAGTCCCACAGAACTGAGGATTTCTGACAGTGAGTGGTGGGAGGGGCCTGTCATACTCCATTGTCATACTTTTCAGGTGGCTCTGGAAGTTGAGCCCCAATAACACAGGGGCACACAGTTGAGGCATAACCAGTAAGACAAAGTCCCAATACTCTGTGCCCTGCACCACCAGTGTTGCTACACAACCCCCCCACCCCCCTGGATGTCTGTGGAATGCGACCCAGAAGCCATGGTGACCTTCTGGCTTACTGGCCGTGTCACGAGTCCGCAGCGTTGCACCGTGTCTGGGTGAATAAAACTCTCAGTGCTGCCCATGTCAAACCGGCAGCTTGTCCTGTGCCCCTCCACCAGGATGTCCATCATTGACCTTGCGAGCTGGTGTGGGGCGCTTTGGTTGAAGGTCATGGAGGCCAGAGTTGAATCGCCGTCTTGGTGCCTGGTAAGCACCCGTGGGTCGGAGGCGGAGCGAGGTGGTGCCGACAAAGATGGCCGCCCCCATGTCTCGCATGCAGCGGGTAGGCAAGATGGCACGACCCCCATGCCTCGCACGCAGTGCTGCTCAACCCCGCTCGTGGTTTGGACTTACAGGCCTTGGCTAAGTGGCCCTTCTTTCCACAGCTGGAGAAGGTCTCTTCTCGGGCCGGGCAGCATTTTCGGGGGTGCTTTTCGAGTCTGCAGAAGTAACATCTCACGGACTTGCGACTGGCAGCAGCCGTGGTCGATTCGCTGGTGGGTTGCGGGGACTTCACGGACTCGCGACTGGCAGCAGCTGAGGTCGATTCACCGGCGGGTTGCGGGGTCTGCGGCGCCTACGAGGTCGGCGGGAGATCATGCGCCTGGAGAGCGTCAGCGTTGTGCAGAGCAGCCTCCAGCATGTTGGCCAGCTCGATCGCCGAATGTAAGGTAAGATCGGCGTGTTCCAGCAGCCGCTGGTGCACGTACACTGACCTGATCCCGGTAACGAAGGCGTCTCGTACCAGGAGCTCCGCATGCTGTTCCACCGTCAGCCCCCTGCAATTGCAGGCTCGTATGAGTGTCTGTAGGGCCCGGACAAACTCAGCGCTCGACTCTTCGGCCCACTGCTGCCGTGTCGCTAAGCGATGTCTTGCATAGACGGTGTTCACCAGCCGCCAGTATTGTCTTTTGAGGGCATCCATCGCATCCTTGTAGTCCTTTTGGTCCCTGATCATGGAGTAGACTCTTGCACTGACTCTGGAGAGGAGAACTCTGCGCATCATGGCAGGATCGGTTATATGAATCTCCTCCAGGTACGATTCGAAGTATGCTAGCCAGAGTTCAAAAGCATCACCGGCTTCATGGGATTGAGGGTAGAGATCCAATCTGTCGGGTCGTAAAATGCTCTCCATGTTTTAAAATAGCTGTTAATAAAATTGATGTACCATCAATAACTCTCGGAGACTGGAAGTGAACGATAGGCTTTTATTAACAGTGAAAAGGGAGCACGGCATGTCAAAGACTGAGGGAGGAGCAAAGCCCCAATCACCTTTATACAGGGGTCTGTGGGAGAAGCCACAGGAGCAGTCAGCAGAGGGGCGTGTCCAGACAGGTATACATCATTTACCACACCTACGAGCCGTTTTCTTGGTCTTCTAGACCTCAACTTCACCTCCGCCGTTCCTGTTAACTGCCATTTCTTAATTACCTTATGAACTGAGAAAATAGCTACCTGAAAACGCTTTGCTATCTTCTCATAGCTTTCTCCTGCTTTGTTCACATCATTTATTTTAATTTTCAGAGTGCTAGGCAGCTGCTTCGGGGAGCCCATGGCTGCTGATTGTTGGGACAAGGTTTGAGGAGTCAGGGTATTTATAAAGCTTTGAAATTTGCATCACCTGGCCTTTCCTAATGACGACTATGAACAAGCAATAGCTCTAACAAGCTAATTAAGGTCTAAGGCCTTGATAAAAGTAAAGTTATTTGAGAGCTCAAATCCCTTGCGGTGCCCAAACTTTTGCATGGTGCTCCTTTCCTTTTTTTCACTCTAAAATTGTACAAAACAAAAATAATACACTAATCTTGCTTAAAATGTTGAAAAGAATGTTTCATCTTTAAATTAATGACTTTTGGAGATCAGTTCATTTTCTACTCAATTAACTATTCACAGTAACAGAAATTTTGACCAGGGGTGCCCAAACTTTTGCATGTCAGTGCTTAAGAGACCCAAACCACTGCACTGAAGAGAGAAGTGCAGTTAACAGTAGTAGAATTAGAAGAAATACTCTGAAAAATAATGGAGATTGAGGTTGAAAGTGGTTTCCCTTCTGCCGTCATCAATGATGCCCTCACCCGCATCTCCTCCGTTTCCTGCACTTCAGCCCTCACCCCATCCTCCCGTCACCACAACAGGGACCGTGTTCCCCTTTCCCTCACCTACCACCCCACCAGCTTCCAGATCCAACATATTATCTTCCGCAACTTCTGACACCTTCTACAGGACCCCACCACTAAGCATATCTTTCCCTCTCTACCCCTCTCTGCTTTCCGCAGGGATCATTCCTTCCACGACTACCTGGTCCACACGTCCCTCCCCACAGATCTCCCACCTGGCACTTATCCCTGCAAGTGTAAATGCTACACCTGTTGCTACACCTCCTCTCTTACCACCATTCAGGGCCCCAAACAGTCCTTCCAGGTGAGGCAACACTTCACTTGTGAGTCTGCTGGAGTCGTCTATTTCATCCGGTTCTCCCGGTGCGGCCTCCTCTACATCGACGAGACCCGACGCAGATTGGGGGACCGCTTCGTCGAGCAACTCCGCTCCGTCTGCCATAACAGACAGGATCTCCCGGTTGCCAACCACTTCCACTCTGCTTCACATTCCCATTTGGATATGTCCATCCACGGCCTCCTCTACTGCCAAGATGAGGCCAAACTCGGGTTGGAGAAGCAACACCTCATATACCGTCTGGGTAGTCTCCAGCCCCTTGGTATGAACATTGAATTCTCCAACTTCCAGTAATTCCCTCCCTCTCCCTCCCCCCATCCCACTTTCACTCTGCCTCCTCTTCCAGCTGCCTATCACCTCTCTCATGATTCTGCCTTCTTCTACTGCCCATAGTGCTTTCCCCTTACATTCCTTCTTCTCCTCTCCTGCCTATCCCCTCCCCCACCTCTTGATCTTTCCTCTGATTGGTTTTTCACCCTCCCCCCACCTTCTTTATAGGGCCCCTGCCCCCTCCTTCTTCAGTCGTGACGAAGGGTCTCGGCCCGAAACGTTGACTGCTCATTTCAACGGATGCTGCCCAGCCTGCTGAGTTCCTCCAGCTTGTTTGTACTTGTTAAATGATTTCAATCACTTTATAATGTTTATAGGGAAAGTTTATAAGAGACACTTGGGCAAATTCCGTTTTTACATAGGGAATAAAAGGTGCCTAGAAATGACTTCCAGGGTTTGTGGTGGAAGCATTTACAATAACAGCACTACAGCACTTAGATAGACATACAAATATGCAAGGAATGGAGGAATATGGGTCATGTACAAGCGGGAAATAGCTAGTTCAATTCAGGATTATGCTTGGCACAGATGTTGCGGACCAGATGTCCCGTCCCTGTTCTCTACAGTTTATTTTATTGGGATATAGTGCAGAATAGGCTCTTCTGTCCCTCTCAAGCTGTACCACCAGAAACCTCTGATTTAATCCTAGCCCAATCATGGAACAACTTACAATAATCAAATAACCTGCTCAGCGGTACGTCTTTGGACTGTGAGAAGAAACCGGAGCACCCGGAGGAAGTCCATGCATTCCACCAGGAGGACGTACAGATTCCTTACAGAGGATGCCAGGATTGAACTTTGAACTCTGAACTCCACCGCCCCAAGCTATAATAGTTTTGCGCTAACCACTATGTTACCATGACACCGCATTTTATGTTCTATGTATGTATCAACGTACCTCAGCATTCAGTATTATACACACAGTGTTGTGTGTTTAATATTTCAGTAATATTTGAGTAATCTTGTATATATATGTTGATTAAGCATTCTTCCTTGTTTAAATAATTAATTACGGGTTACATATAAAACTACATTAATTGCTTACATCATCATACTAACACATGATACGTACACGTCTTGATTAAAGTAAGCCAGCATTTAGACTCACATTTTAGGACTCGTGTCTTTCTTTGAATTAGTTTAATGTTTTGAAGTTACAAAACAATTAGTGTCCCTCACTGTGATCTGACTATCCTCCACATCTTTTTCCTTGTTGAGCACTGATGAAAAGTACTCATTTAGAACCTCACTCAATTCCTCGAACTCCAGGCACAGGTTCTCTTCTTTGTCAAGGCTGGTCTTACCTTCTCCCTAGCCATCTTCCAGTTTTTATTCTCTTTTATATGCCTGTTAACCTTAATTTTCCTATCATTCATCCACACAAAGTTAGATTACAGCAGTGAGTTAACCTGCCAGCATACCTTTGGAACAAGTGAGGGACCCTAATCAACCAGGGCACAGTGACATAGGGCAGACTCCACATCAGTAAACCACAGATCACCTACTACAACACTGCTCCTCTCCGAATGAATCAAAAAGTTCATTGACTGAACTTCAGCCATGAGCAAAAAAAAAATGAACATTGTTGCTTCCAAGATTTTTAAAGAGAAATGATTGGTTTACCCATACAAAGTGGATACATACTTCGTCACATGACTAAATTCAGAATCTTTCTAGATACTTTAAAAGCCACAGTGAATTGCATTCTTCAACCTGGATTTATTCTACCATGCAATCTACTGTTTGAAAAAAAATTGTGGGCTTGGGTGGCAAAGATTTCATGAGAATTTTTAAGATCATATGCAGGAGGTTCTCTGCTCAGGTCCATGTGAGTGTAGGTTCAGTGGTCATCAGTTCCAGGTGCTGGGCCTTCCCCAGGATGATATAGCCCATCATGATTATGAATGAGGGATAGGAGGGGGAAAATAATGGATTATGGTTGGTTACCCAAAGTAGCTGTGAGCTAGCCAGAAGGTACTGGAAGTTTAGTAACAGCAGCAATATTCTGATGAATGGACTGTTGTAGATCTCAAGAAAGTCTGCTGATGCTGGAAATCCAAAGCAACACACAAATTGCTGTAGGAACTCAGCAGGTCAGGCAGCAACTATGGAAATGAAAAACCAGTCAATGCTTTAGGCTGAGACCCTTCTTCAAGACTGCATAGATGATGCCTGACCTGCTAAGTTCCTCCAGCATTTTGTGTGTGTTGCTTTGTGAATTTTTTTTGAGGTGTGGACACAGAAAATTGGTTGGGTAGGGGAATGAATGTGGACAGCAATACAGGAAACTAATTGCAGATTGCCATATCTGTGGTGGACATGATGAGAGTACTAATGGCTCACAGCACTAAAGACCCAGATTCAATCTTGATCTCGGTCTGTATAAAGTTTGCACATTCTGTTACTTTGTGCATTTCCTCCAGATGTTCCAGTTTCTTGCCACATCCCAAAGACATGTGGATTGGTAGGTCAGTTGACAATGGTAATAGTGGAAACTGGGAGCCGATGTGACTGAGGGAGGATTTGATAGTAATATAAGTTTAGTGTAAATATGTGGGTAATGGTTGGCAAAGACCCAATTTGCCAAATGCCATGTTACTGTGTACTATCTTTAAATTTATGGGAACAGGAAAGATAGGGCTGAGGATGGAGCAGTTGGTGTACAAGAAGATGCAGTTTGTAGTCAGACTGTGAGGAAGGACAGTCAGATGCTGGGGTAATCAGTAGGATGTGTTGAGGTGTAACATGGAGGCAAAATCAAAAAGTGTGATATATACAGGAATGAAGGTGATATACTTGAATGCATGCAGCATACAGAATAAGGTAAATGATCTTGTCACGCAGTTGGAAATTTGCAGGTATAATGTTATGAGAATCACTGAGTCATGACTGAAAGAACATTAAAGTTGAGAGCTTAACGTCCAAGGATACATCTTATATCAAAAGGACAACAGGTAGGCAGAGGGGGTGGAATGGCAAAGAAGGAAAAAAAATGAAATCAGTTCCTCAGAAGGAGGTGACATAAGATTGGAAGATGTAGAATCTCTGTGGGTAGAGTTGAGAAACTGCAGGGTTAAAAAAAAACCTGATGGGACTTGTATACAGGCCTCCAAAGAGTATCCAGGATGTGGGATATAAATTACAATGGGAGACAAAAAGGTATGTAAAAAGGGCAATTTTACAACAATCATAGGAGATTTCAACATGCAGGTCGATTAGAATAATCAGGTTGGTATTGGATCACAAAAGAGGGAATTTGTGAATGACAACTAGATGGCTTTTTAGAGCAGCTTGAGGATGAGCCCACAAGAAGAATGGCAATTCTGTTTCAGATTTTGGGTAATGAACCAAGTTTGATTAGGGAGCTTAAGGTAAAGAAACACTTAGAAAGTAGTGATCATAATATGATAGAATTCACACAGTATTTTGAGAGGAGAAGATAAAGTCAGATTTATTAGTATTATGGTGCAGTAAAGGGAATTACAGTGGCATGAGAGAGGAGCTGGCCAAAGTTGGTTGGAAGGGCAACACAAACAAAATAGACAATAGACAGTAGGTGCAGGTGTAGGCCATTCGGCCCTTCTAACCAGCACCGCCATTCACTGTGATCATAGCTGATCATACACAATCAGTACCCCGTTCCTGCCCTCTCCCCATATCCCTTGACCCCGCTATCTATAAGAGCTCTATCTAACTCTCTCTTGAATGCATCCAGAGACTTGGCCTCCACTGCCTTCTGGGGCAGAGCATTCCACATATCCACCACTCTATGGGTGAAAAAGTTTTTCCGCATCTCTGTTCTAAATGGCCTACCCCTTATTCTTAAAATGTGGCCTCTAGTTCTGGACTCACGCATCAGCGGGAACATGCTTCCTGCCTCCAGTGTGTCCAATCCCTTAATAATCTTATATGTTTCAATCAGATTCCCTCTCATCCTTCTAAATTCCAGAGTATACAAGCCCAGTCGCTCCAATCTTTCAACATATGACAGTCCCGCCATTCCGGGAATTAACCTTGTGAACCTACGCTGCACTCCCTCAATAGCAAGAATGTCCTTCCTCAAATTTGGAGACCAAAACTGCACACAATACTCCAGGTGGGGTCTCACCAGGGCCCTGTACAGCTGCAGAAGGACCTCTTTACTCCTATACTCAATTCCTCTTGTTATAAAAGCCAGCATGCCATTAGCTTTCTTCACTGCCTGCTGTACCTGCACGCTTGCTTTCATTGACTGATGTACAAGAACACCTAGATCTCATTGTACTTCTCCTTTTCCTAACTTGACTCCATTTAGATAGTAATCTGCCTTCCTGTTCTTGCCACCAAAGTGGATAACCTCACATTTATCCACATTAAACTGCATTTGCCATACATTTCCCACTCACCCAACCTGTCCAAGTCACCCTGCATTCTCATAACATCCTCCTGACATTTCACACTGCCACCCAGCTTTGTGTCATCAGCAAATTTGCAAATGTTACTTTTAATCCCTTCATCTAAATCATTAATGTATATTGTAAACAGCTGCAGTCCCAGCAACGAACCTTGCGGTACCCCACTGGTCACAGCCTGCCATTCCGAAAGGGACCCATTAATCGCTACTCTTTGTTTCCTGTCAGCCAGCCAATTTTCAATCCATGTCAGTACTCTGCCCCCAATACCATGTGCCCTAATTTTGCCCACTAATCTCCTATGTGGGACTTTATCAAAAACTTTCTGGAAGTCCAGGTACACTACATCCACTGGCTCTCCCTTGTTCATTTTCATAGTTACATCCTCAAAAAACTCCAGAAGATTAGTCAAGCATGATTTTCCCTTCATAAATCCACGCTGACTCAGACTGATCCTTCTACTGCTATCCAAATGTGTCGTAATTTCCTCTTTTATAATTGATTCCAGCATCTTTCCCACCACTGACGTCAGGCTAACCGGTCTATAATTCCCTGTTTTCTCTCTCCCTCCTTTCTTGAAAAGTGGGACAATATTAGCCACCCTCCAATCAGCAGGAACTGTTCCTGAATCTATAGAACATTGGAAAATGATTACCAATGCATCCACGTTTTCTAGAGCCACCTCTTTAAGTACCCTGGGATGCAGACCATCAGGTCCCGGGGACTTATCAGCCTTCAGACTCAACAGTCTATCCAACACCGTTTCTTGCCTAATATAAATTTCCTTCAGTTCATCCTTTACCCTAGTTCCTTTGGCCACTATTACATCTGGGAGATTGTTTGTGTCTTCCCTAGTGAAGACAGATCCAAAGTACCTGTTCAACTCATCTGCCATTTCCTTGTTCCCCATAATAAATTCACCCGTTTCTGTCTTCAATGGCCCAATTTTGGTCTTAACTATTTTTTTGCTATTCACATACCTAAAGAAGCTTTTACTATCCTCCTTTATATTCTTGGCTAGTTTACCTTTGTACCTCATTGTTGGAGGAACTCAGCAGGCCAGGCAGCATTTAGGAAAAGAGTACAGTCAACCAAGGTTTTCGGTTCAAAGATCAACTATACTCTTTTTGTAAATGCTGCCTGGCCTGCTAAGTTCCTCCAGCATTTTGTGTGTGTTGCTTGGATTTCCAACATTGACAGATTTTCTCTTGTTGTGTTAATTGGAAAGGGACACTAGCAGGGATGATGGCAGAACAAAACTGGCAGAAGTTTCAGGGAACAATTCGGAAGGAACAGGATAGATACATCCCAAAGATGAAGTATTCTAGAGGGAGGATGAGGCAACAGTGGCAGACAAGGGAAGTCAAAGACAGCATAAATACAAAGGAGAGAGCATACAATGCAGCAAAAATTAGTGGCAAGTTAGAGGATTGGGAAGCTTTTAAAAACCAGTAGGAGGTAACTAAACATGTCATAAGGAGAGAAAAGATGAAATTTGAAGGAAAGATAGATAATAATATAAAAGAGGATACCAAAGATTTGTTCAAATACAAATAAAGGAGAGGTGAGAGTGGAAATTGGACCACTGGAAAATGACGCTGGAGTGGTAGTACTGGGAAACAAAGAAATGGTGGAAGAACTTAATAAGTATTTTCCATGGGTCTTCACAGTTGAAGACAATAGCAGTATGCCAGAAATTTGAGAGTGTCGTGGGCAGAAGTGAGTGTAGGTGCTATTACTAAGGAGAAGGTGTTTGGAGAGCTGAAAAGTCTAAAGGTAGAAAAGTCACCTGTACCAGGTGAACTACACCCCAGACTTCTGAAAGAGGTGGCTGAAGAGCTGTGTGCAGGCATTAGTAATGATCTTTCAAGAACCACTAGATTGTGGAATGGTTCAGGAAGACTGGAAAACTGAAAATGACACTGCGCTCTTTGGGAGGCAGAAGAAAGGAAATTATAGGCCAGTTAGCCTGACTTAAATAGTTGGGAAGATGTCAGAGTCCATGATTAAGGATGAGATTTTGAGATACATGGAGGCATATGACAAAATAGGCCAAAGACAGCAAAGCAAAAAACTTAACTGATAAAGATGTTGGAATTTTTTGAGGAAATTGCAGGCAACATAGACAAAAGAAAGTGAATGTTGTTTAGAAAGTGGTGCTGCACATGAGGCTGCTGGACAGGATAAGAGTCCGTGGTATTAAAGGAAAGATACTAGCATGGATGGAAGATTAGCTGAGTAACAGGTGGCAAAGAGTTGGAATAAAGGTGGCCTTTTCAAATTGGCTGCCCGTGACTAGTTGGTGTTCTGCAGCAACTGGTGTTGGAACCACTTCTTTTCATGTTATATGTGGATGGTGGAGCTAATGGCTTTGTGGCCAGTTTTGCAGACAGTACAAAGATAGGTTGATGGGCAAATCATGCTGAAGAAGCAGGGCGTCTGCAGAAGGACTTAGGTAGATTGGGAGATTGGGCAAAGAAGTGACAAATGCAATATACTGTAGGGAAGTGCATGGTCATGCACTTTGGTAGAAGGAAGAAGGTGTAGACTATTTTCTAAAAGGGAAGAAAATTCAAAAATCAGAGTTGCAAAGGAATTTTGGCAGGATTTCTTAAAGGGTAACTTGCAGGTTGAGTTGGTGGTAAGGAAGGTAATTGCACAGTTAGCATTCATTTCGAGAGGTCTAGAATATAAGAGTAAGGATGTTATGCTGAGGCTTTAAAGGCAATGGTCAGACCACATTTTGAGAGTGTTGTGAGCAGTTTTGGGCTCCTTATCTATTGAAACATTTGTTAGCATTGGAGAGAGTCCAGAGAAGGTTCTGGAGAATGATTCCAGGAGTGAAAGAGTTAATATGTAAGAAGTGTTTGATTGCTCTTAGGCCTGTACTTACTGGAGTTTAGAAGAATGAGGGGGGAAATCTCATTGAAACCTATTAACTATTGAAATGACTGGTTAGAGTGGACGTGGAGAGGATTTTTCCAATAGTAGGTGAGGCTAGAATCAGAGGACACAGCCTCAGACTAGAGGGACATCCAATCAGTAAAGAGAGGAGGAGGAATTTCTTTATCTAGAGGGTAGTGATTCTATGAAATTCATTGCCACAGATAGATCAGGAGACCATCATTGAATATATTTAAAGCAAAGGTTGATAGATTCTTGTCTAGTCAGGGCCTCAATGATTATGGGGACAAGGCAGGGAAATGAGGTTGAGAGGGATAATAAATTAGTCATGATAGAATGGTGAAGCAGATTTGATGGGCTGAATAGCTTAATTCTGCTCCTAAATTTTATTGTATTATCAGAAAAATCAAACCAGTTCTAGAACTCCAACCATCTTCAAGTTGTACATTAAGTTCTGCTAAATGATGGGGGACTGAAAAAGGCTGCCAGTGGGATCAACAGGGTTTGCAATTCTCTTGTGTTTGTCAGTCACTGCCCAGGAAATTTGAACTCTTGAAAATACCCTGCACCAGGCACATTTACAGGTCTTAACATTTTTATTCTAGTTTATGCAAGTAATTTAGGGAGCCTCCTCCATCACAAACCGTGTCACAGCAAATAAATATGATCACGTAAGTATAAAATTCAGAATAATTCCACAATGGAAAAAAGATGTAAAGCAACACAAAAAGTGTCTGAAATAAGATGTAAATCTTGTCCTTTTGATAAAATTACCCAGTTTTACTGACCATTCATAGCGAAGTTCCATTTAACAGGTAATAGTTTGGAATCAAAGCTCTTAAATAATTTTCAATTTTCAATACTGAAAGAGGTTGAACTCTTGCTAATAAAGATGAATATGTTCATGTATACATAATGGCCAGGCTACCAATGAAAACCTTACAGATCCTATTCAGGAAGAGGGGTGCGGCTTAAAATATCAGTCAAAACATGGAAGCTGAAATTTCAGCTGTCCCTGAATCTGCACTGGGAGGTTAGCTCAGATGTTGTCCTCATACCTTTGGGTTGGAACTTCAAACTGTAACCATCTGTTACAGATGCAAGCACAACCACGCTTTGTATTAATCCTGAAAAGATGTGCCACCGACACACTTCCTTGAAATACATCATTTACAACCTTTAGTGGAGCAACTAGTTGCAAGGGTAATGAAAATCTTTCAAACGTGAAAGAAATTGTCCCCTCAGTTCAGAATCTTTCACAAGGTTTAATTTATTTCAGTGGAGATAGCAAACTGAGAACATCACAGACTAAAGAATCCCTGGTAAGTTAACTCCAATCATCAATATATTCTTCACTCAATGGATTAAAATACTTTATCTCATAATCGGCAAATTGCTGTTTGTTGGGCCTTATAAAGAGCAAATTGATTGTTTATATTATCACACTGAGTTAACTGTCATTAAAGTTCCTTGTAACATCCTGACATTTTATTGGTTATAGAGATGAAACTATTTTTTTCTTTCCTTTTCTCTTGGAAAGTTCAAGTTCAGGGAAGCTAGAATAAATCAAAAGGCTGAATCATCAGAAGAATTATCTTCTGCACACATTAATGTTTATTCAATAAACATTATAAGTCATTGCTTCTCTTTCAGCTACGTGATATAGTTGCTACAAAAGAGAGCAGAAGATACCCCCAACCCACATGCCTGTATTTGAAATTCCAGGCTGTGCACAATATACACCCAGTGGCCACTTTATTAGGTACCTCCTGCCCCTAGTAAAGTGGCCACTGAGTGCATGTTCATGGGATTCTGCTGCTGTAGCCTATCCACTTTAAGTTTCAATGTGTTGTGCATTCAGATATGCTCTTCTGCACACCACTGTTGTAATGCGTGGTTATTTAAGTTTCTATTGCTTTCTTGTCAGCTTGAGCCAGTCTAGCCATTCTTCTTTGACCTGTCTCATAAAAAAAGTGTTTTCACCCACAAGAACTGCCACTCACTGGATTATTTGTTTGTTTATTGCCCGTTCTCAAGAAACTGTTGGGAGTGAAAATCACAGGAGATCAGCAGTTTCTGAGACACTCAATCCTCCCTGTCTGGCACCAATAATCATTCTTTGGTCAAATTTAAGTCTGAACATCAACTGAACCTGTTGTTCTTGGGAGGGGAAAGAGGCTAGCTGGAAGGTAATAGATGAAGCTAGGTGGGTGGGTAAGTTCAAGGGTTGGAGAAGGGGATCCAGGGGGAAGTAATAGGCAGGTAAGAACCTGTTGACCATATCTGCATGCGTTTATGCATTAAGTTGCTGTCACATGATTGGCTGATTAGATACTTGCATTAACAAGCAGGTGTACAGGGGTACCATAGAGTGTCAATCAAGTGTATTTTACTGTAATTGGCAAACTATATAAATGGTAACTATGAAAATGTACAAAATGGTAATTATATACTAAAAGATCTGGCTGCTGTATACAGAAGCTACTCAGAAGTCAGATCTTTTATTTATATGTTATGATTTTGTTTTAAGTGCAAATTAATATGTGAATGATGGAGACAATGAGGCACAAGGGAAAAATATAAGATATTCCTTCTATATGCAGAGAGAGAAAAACAGTTACAGCGTTACAACAGAACCTGTGAATCAATTAATGCTATAACTGCCTAGGAAGGTTGTCTTGACACTGATTTTGTTTGTTATGCTTCTTTATGGTTTCTGGCATGTGTGCTACTTATTCCAACTTCAAGTTTGTACCAAAATCTTGTTGATGGGTAATATTTCAAGTACCAGCTGAACTTAACATTGCGAGTACCATTACTTGCAGCAAATAGCACTAAATTTAAAAAGAGAGTGGGGTCCATCAGGACTTTCTGCTGAGCTTAAGATCATGTGTGCCATTAATTGTGGTGAGTAGCACAAGATTTAAAAAGCAAGCAGAGCCTGTTGTAAGAGTTCCCAACTGGGGTCCACAGACCCCACAGTTAATGGTAGAGGTCCATGGCATATAGAAGGCTGGCCTATTCAAATTCTCTGCAGAGATTGAGATGATTTGGGTCAATAAGCACTTGGCTAGGGCCAATAAACTGAAGTTGAATCATTGTGGAAATGGCTATAAGACAGATAGACAGACACACTTTATTGGTCCCGAGGGAAATTGGGTTTCGTTCCAGTTGCACCAACCAAGAATAGTGTAGAAATATAGCAAAATAAAACCAAAAATAATTAAATGATAATAAGTAAATTATGCCAAGTGGAAATAAGTCCAGGACCAGCCTATTGGCTCAGAGTGTCTGACACTCCGAGGGATGAGTTGTAAAGTTTGATGGCCACAGGTAGGAATGACTTCCTATGACGCTCAGTGTTACATCTCGGTGGAATGAGTCTCTGGCTGAATGTACTCCTGTGCCTAACCAGTACATTATGGAGTGGATGGGAGACATTGTCCAAGATGGCATGCAACTTGGACAACATCCTCTTTTCAGACACCACCGTCAGAGAGTCCAGTTCCACCCCCACAACATCACTGGTCTTACGAATGAGTTTGTTGATTCTGTTGGTGTCTGCTACCCTCAGCCTGCTGCCCCAGCACACAACTTGCAAACATGATAGCACTGGCCACCACAGACTTGTAGAACATCCTCAGCATTGTCTCCTCAGGAAGTAGAGACCACTCTGACCCTTCTTGTAGACAGCCTCAGTGTTCTTTGACCAGTCCAGTTTATTGTCCATTCATATCCCCAGGTATTTGTAATCCTCCACCATGTCCACACTGACCCCTTGGATGGAAACAGGGGTCACCAGTGCCATGGCCCTCTATAGTCTGAGAGGTCAGCGTTAGAGTGGGTAACTGAGGCTTTTGCTCAAGAATCTTTGGAATATAGAGGTGGAGACTTGGTTGAGGTTGCTATTTAATTCTTTATTAATGCCTAACTAGAGCAATGATCAGTGATGTGCTCCTCTTACAAGATGTAAGAGATCTAAAAGAACCCCAGTGTCCCTGATTACAGCTCCTTACAGACTGTGTTAGGAAACCGGATGACTTGCAGCACATTCAGAAGAATGAGGAGTTGATAGACAGGAGCTACCCCTAAGGAGTCATACCTAACGTGCACGAGGCAGGTAGCTAGATGACCGTCAGGAGAGAGAAAGGGAATAGGCTGATAGTACAGAGTATGCCCCTCAATAACAAGTATACTGCTTATGAACCTGATGAGGTGGATGACTTACTAGAGGAAAGTCACAGCAACTAGATCTCTGGCATCTGAGTCTGGCTCTATAGCTCAGAAGGGAATGAGAAGAAGAGGAGAACAGTAGTGATCAGGGATTTGATAGGGAGCAGACAGGAGATACTGTGGACATGAAAGAGACACCCAGATGGTATGTTGCCTCCCAGGTGTCAGAGTCAGGGATGTCTCAGCTTGGGTCCTCAGCGGACCCAAGGGGGGGGGGGGTTCTTAAGGGGGGCCAGGAAAGCAGTCAGAGTTCATTGCACATATTTGTACCAATGACTTAAGTAGAAAAAGAGAAGTTCTGAAAAGTGCATATAGGGAGCTGTTTAGGAAGCTAAAAAGCAGGATCTCAAGGGTAGTAATGTCTGAATTGCTACCTGTATGACGTGCCAGTGAGTATAAAAATAGGAAGATGTGGCTGAAGCATTGGTGCAGGGGCAGGTTTCGAAATGTGTGGAACATTGGTTTCCTTTCTGGGGAAGGTATAACCTGTACAAAAGGGATGGTTTACGTCTGAACCTCAGGGGGACTAATATCTGACAAGCATCTAATTCCATCTCTAACTTCAATCAGAATTGTTATCTTGCTCTTAAAATAGCCTTCTGTGGCTGGGTAGATTCAGAATTGGTTTGCCAGAGAAGGCAGAGGGTGGTAGTAAAGGAGCATATTCTACCTGGATGTATGTGACCATGGGTGTTCCACAGGGTTCTGTTCTGAGACTCCTGTTCTTTGTAATTTTTATAAATGTCTTGGGTGAGGCAGTGAAAGGGCAGGTTAATAAACTGGCAGGCGTCCTACCTATGTTAGGCAGCTTATTAACTATAGCTCAGCATTCAACACAATCACTCCTTCAGTTCTAATCAACAACCTCCAAAACCTGAGCCTCTGTACCTCCCTCTGCAATCGGATCCTTGGCTTCCTCATAGGGAGACCACAGTCAGTGCAGATTAGAAGTAACATCTCCTCACTGACAATAGAACACTGAAGCACCTCTAGGATGCTGGCTTAGCCCAGTAGCCATGATTGTGTGGCTAGGCACAGCTCAAATATCATCTATAAATTTGCCAATGACATAACTATTCTTGGCAGAATTTCAGGTGATGACAAGGAGGCTGACAGGAGCAAAACAGATCAACTGGTTGAGCAGTGTTGCAACAATAACCTTACACTGAAAGTAAGACTAAGGAATTGAATGTGGGCTTTAGGAAGGGGAAGATGAGGGAACACACACCAGTCCTCATCGAGGGTACAGCAGTGGAAAAGGGTGAGTAGTTTCAAGTTCCTAGGTGAAGACAATTCTGAAGATTTATCCTGGGCCCAACATATTGATGCAATTGCAAAATCAGTGGTTATATTTCATTAGCAATTTAAGGAGACTTGGTATGCCACCAAAGACTCTCCCAGGTTTCTGCAGATGTGCCATGGAGCATTATAATGGTTGTATCAGAGTCTGGTATGGAGGGGCTGCTGCAAAGAATCAGAAGAAGCTGCAGAAACTCAGCTCCATCTTGGTCACTAGCATCCTCAGCATTGAGGAGACCTTCAAAAGGTGATATTTCAAAAAGGTGGCATCCATCATTAAAGACCCCCATCATCCAGGACATGTCCTCTTCTCATTGCCACTGTTAGGAAGGAGTTACAGGAGCCTGAAGGTCCATGCTGAATGTTTTAGGGACATCTTCCCCTCTGCCATCAGAATTATGAATGTCCATGAACCAATGACCACTGTCCCACTATTCCTCTTCTGGACTGTTTATTTATTTCTATTGTAACCTATGTTTATTTGTTATCCCTGCATTGTACTGGTGCTGCAAAACAAAAATTTGATCCTGATTCATAACCTCAAAACTTTATCTCCATACCTACTGCAAAATTTAATTTCTATTAAGTTCAGGTGTCAAAAATCTAACCCTGGAAGCAACTCCTCATTGCTTGTTCTGACTGCTTTTCTTCCTTGCCACTCTTTTTGACATTATTGTTAGCTGATGCATTCTTCATTGAAACTTGTCAAAATGAAACCAGCCATACTTGCAGATTCACTTTTCAATTACTTATTCAAAAATGGCAAATATGTTGGCCCCAAACATTAACTTTTATTCCTCTCCATAGATGCTGTCTGACTCATTGAGTTTCTCCAGCATTTTGTGTGTGTTACTCAAATAAAGTTATGGCTGTGTACTTGTATATGGAGCATCAGGACAAAAATCTCTGAATTGAAGTTGGTTAACTGGATTTAGTTGGAGCAACAATATTAATATATGATTGGTTAATTGTTTAGTTTTTTATGATTTAGACCACAATATTATTAACTTTCAGTTTAAATACTTAATGTTTCTCTTTGAACTGCATAGCATTGTGGAACTATCCTTCTGAGATGATTTATGTCCCTTAGCATCTGCAATTTAAATAAATTAATGTCTGCTGATACAAAACATTGTAATGAGTAATTTACTTCACAGACTTCTGCTGGGAAATATAAATAGCCAGAGAAAAGATGTTCGCAGTTTGAATTTATTGACCATCCTTCATATCTAGACACATCTGAGAATTTTCTGTCTGATGCAAACCAAGTCAGCGTTATGGGGTAACGAGCTGTTTAGGATGAGAATGAAGATATTACATAAAACTTGCTCAGTCAAGCAGTATTCAGATAGTTTTGTATTAAACCCCTTTAGGCAGCTGACTGGGTTTTGCTGAGGATATCAGATATGTAGCTGAGGTTATCAGATACATAACTGAGACATTCAAATTCATAATGTTACTTGGCTTAAACTCTGGTTTCCTCTTAATTTATTAATATTGGCGACAGCTGTGCTCTGTTGATGTGGTGCTATATTTAGATTCAGAAGGAAAACATCACTAATCAAAGTTCCTCATCTTGACCAATGCTAAATGGCCTCTGCTGGAGGTGCTTGGATAGGTATAGGTAAAGGCCGTTTCAAAATTTAGTGTTCACACTTAATCATATTGCTCACTAATTGTTATTACTGCAGCTCATGATAAATGATGGTAGAGATGGTGAAGGCTACCAGACATCAGTAGAAGTTGAATCAGCAAGCGGCTCGTTCCTTTGGGAGTGTGGAACAAACTGTCAACATGATTTGGTAATAATGAGAAGAACTGCTAGCAATGCTGTTAATAAAAATACCCTAAGTTCAAAAATGTATTTGATTAAAATGCAGATTTTCATCACACCTATATATCACTTTATAAAACTTTTTGCTGTGAGATGCTGCTTAGGGAGATGTTTCCTTACTTTGCAATGTGCTGACCTTTAGATAAGTTTGTGAGTGCCAAAAATACTTCTGAGATCCTGATGTCTATAAGAAAAACAAAAATCATACAGATATATAATGTTATAATTCCATAAAGAGCATTGTTAAAATGGTGCTGCGAGCTAGGGTTATGAGTGGTATAGCAGAGGATGACATGGAGTTTATGCATATATTTATCCCTGTGTCTTTATGACTTTATTTTGTGCAAGTTCCTCACAAAGAGATTCTCTCATGTGGAGACTGTGAGGCAAAGCACAGTCCCAACGCCATATTTAAGTTTGCTGACAACAGCTCTGTCATTGGCTTAATCAGAGGTGGTGACAAATCAGCACATAGGAGGAAGACTGAAAATCTGGCTGAGTGGCGTCACAACAACAACCTCTCACTCAATGTCAGCAAGACCAAGAAATTGATTGTTGACTTCAGGAGGAGGAAACCAGAGATCCATGAGCCAGTCCTCATCAGGAACAGTGGTGGAGAGGGTTAATAACTTCAATTTCCTCCATGTTATCATTTCAGAAGATCTGTCCTGGGCCAGCATGTAAGTCCAATTATGAAGAAAGCATGACAGTACTTCTATTTCCTTTGAAGTTTACATCTAAAACTTTGACATATTCTCTAGATGTGTGCTGGAGAGTATATTGACTGGTTGCATCACAGCTTGGTATGGAAACACCAATGCCCTTGAGTGGAAAATCCTACTTATGTAGTGGATATAGCCCAGTCCATCATAGATAAAGCCCTCCCCACCACTGAGCACATCGACACAAACCATCGTCGCAGGAAAGCAGTATCCACCATCAAGGACCATGACCACCCGGGACATGCTCTTTTACTGCTGCTGCTGTCAGGAAGAAGGTACAGGAGCCTCAGGACCCACACTGTATTCATGTACATTTTGACCCTTATGGGTTGCAGTCCAACTTGCCTGTGTGTTATGCACTAAACGTAATGTGAGAAGGCATTCTGAACAGATGACTTATAAACAAAAAAAACAGTAGCACGTTTATTCCTCACCTCTCTGTCTCTTGTGTATGTTATTCATGTCCACTCAACTTCCCAATACATGTTGGCGACGAGGTAACAAATCCTCATGCGATATTTATTGCTTTGTTCCCTTCGGCAAGAAAAGTCTGTGTAACTCTGGCTGTGTACTGTTGTGTAATGTGGGTGAGTGAAAAGAAAACAGCCGCAGGAAATGTAGTGAGTGAAGAGTACAAGGGGAGACAATGAAAATGGGACAGTTAAATAAAGCAAATAAGAGAGGGAGGGAGAGAGAGATGGATAGGACAAGTTAACTTTTCTGGGACGTCATTGTGTTTGAAAATGGTGACAATGTTTGGAAATATGGGTCCGTATGACAAAATGACAGAACAATAGAGTTCATATACTGAAAGATTTGAATATTTTGCACTGGCAAATCTAATTTCAGGTGACATTCATGTCCCGACTTTTCTATGGAGTTAAAGTCTTAAAGGACCTCGATTCACCTAAACCTTTGATTTTTGCTGAGAGGCAGACAAAAGAAAATCCAAGCAACACACACAAAATGCTGGAGGAACTCAGCAGGCCAGGCAGCATCTATGGAAAAGAGTACAATCGACTTTTTGGGCTGATGTCCTTCAGCAGGACTGGAAGAAAAAAGATAAGGAGCAGAGTTAAAAGGTGGGAGGAGGGACAAGAGAAACACAGGGAACACAAACTGGTTGATTTCCTGAACTTCCAGTAATGCACAACCCCCCCTTCACTATTTCCCATCTCCTTTTCCCTCTCTCAGTTTATCTCCTTGCCTCCCTCTAGTGCTCCTCCCCCCTTTTCTTCCTTCCATGGCCTTCTGTCCTCTCCTATTGGATTCCCCCTACTCCAGCCCTGTACCTCTTTCACCGGGTAACTTCCCAGCTCTTTACTTCATCTCTCCCCCCTCCTCCCACTTTCACCTATTATCTTGTGTTTCTCCCTCCCCTCCCCCTCCTTTTAACTCTACTTCTCATCTTTTTTTCTCCAGTCTTGCTGAAGGATCTCGGCCTGAAACGTCGACTGTACTCTTTTCCATAGATGCTGCCTGGCCTGCTGAGTTCCTCCAGCCTTTTGTATGTATTGCTTATTATTGCTGAGAAGTTTAGATTTCATAATAGGAATCAAGAGGAAGATGAGTCCATGTCACAGTTTGTGGAGGAGCTGAAGCAATTGTCTGGACATTGTTTTTGGGCAGTCGCTGAATAACACATTATAAACTCCTATGTGGTCTGTGTACTGAGGTAATTCAGAAAAGAATGCTGGTATAAGGATTTAGATTGCTGAAGTTGTGGCAGAAAGGGACATATTGAACTTGCAGGTTAAACTAAAAAGACACCATCAACAAAAAAACACTAAAAATGAATAAAGATTTTTGGAAAAAACAGAAAGAAATATGTGAGCACAGCTACATACCAAGGGCAGACTGAGTGACTCTCACTCTTGCTGTGCATGTTTTATCTTTTCAGTACACAAAGCGGGCTATTAGGTGACTTCACAGCTGGATGAGTGTGGCACGTGGCCAAGTGGTTAGGGAGTTCGACTAATGAGCTCACTAACCGAAGGTCGTGAGTTCTAGCCCAGCCGAGGCAGCGTGTGTGTCATTGAGCAAGACACTTAACCACACAATTCTCCAGTCTACCCAGCTGAAAAATGCTGGGGGTCAACCTTGCAATAGACTGGCGTCCTATCGGGGGGTGGGGGGGGGGGGTGCTCATACTCTTAGTCGCAACTGGCATAAGCACCGGCCTGATGAGGCTCGGGACAGGACTTTGACTTTGACAGCTAGATGGAGCCACGTTGGAGATACAGGTGGACACCAGCTGCAACATCGCTGGTGTCAGATGGCACAAGATTGATTTTAAAGACTGGTGAGGTTGTTCCAGTGGGAGGAGTAGAACATATTACAGTGGAGACTAATGGACAGAGAGACAAACTTGCACTGTATATTGTTAAAGGTAGTTATCCTGAAATTCTAGATCGGTTGTGGTTGGGACAGATCAAACTGAACTGGCAAAAGTGCACCTGATTGGATGGAGCACTGGTCTACAAGAGGTATTGAAGAAACATGCAGGTACTCAATGAAGAACTGGACAGTATGAAAGGAATTAAGGAATTAAGCTGTCTCTTAACCTGGGTTCTTAGCGGGGTGGTGGAGGTGGCTGATGAGCCTCAGTGGCAGCATGGATAAAAAAGAATGGAATGAAGAAAAAGAACAATTAAATGATATAAAAAAGTGTGGCATGAAGAAACCATATAGATATTCCAAAGAAATAAAAGAGTACCCATATGCAAAGCAAAGACCAGCATATCTTTTAGAAAAATTTAACAGTGAAGTCATCTGCGACCCTGAAAATTGGTCCTTGTATTCCAGTTCTGGCAGGAATTTGCCACTGGATGGAACTAAGAAGGTCTATACCTCAGATTTGGAGAGAACAGTTCTCAAATGAAGAATTGCAGATCCATGAGAGAGTAAAGGAATGTTGTACTCAATCCTTACTTCTGAAGCTTGGCAGTAACTGTCATGTGACCCATCCTTCCAATAGTTGACAATCTGAAAGCTCATTGGAAAATGAAGAGAATGACAATTGGGTTGTGTTGCCAGCAGAGAAGTGGAAATAGGCACATAATAATATTAAGAACTTTTGATTGGGATGCGAGAGAGAAAGACCTGACTGACAGAGATGCTAAGGAAGGAAGGAAGGGAAACTACAAGGAAAAGTGGTTTATGAGAGAGTCTGGTGATGTCAAACGCATTTTTGGTGAGTGGAGTCGATGTGAAGCGGAACCAGAATAGTTTTCTGCTGGCCCCATTCAGCAATCAGAAACAACAGAGCTAATATTCTTTGATGATAAAGTGCTATTGGAGGATCTAAGATTGGCAAAGAGATGGCAAAAGTGATCAGAAACTCTTAAAGAAGGAGTAGATACAATGGTACTGCCTAAGCAGAGATACGTACAGATTCTGCATCAGAAGCTGACTAAGAAATTCCCCGGGAAGCAATACTACCTGAATTATCACTGGAGGATTTTTACTTCAATAAGTTCTTCAATATGGAGAAAAGTATACTTGGAGTAGCATCGATGATTGAATTGGTGCTTGGTGAATGCCAGTGTCAATCAACTGCTTCGTCAATAGTTTGCAAGAAACTTAAGTAGATCAGGTAGTCACTCCAGTAGCCCATGGCCTATCCCACATGAAGAACTTGAGAGACTTGCTGGTCTGGAGCAGAGGATTCCAATCCTTGTCAAACAGTTTGGAAACAAGTTTGATCCCATTCCATCAGGAGAAAATAATGAGATTTTTTAAAAAAAGATTTATATTTTAGAAATACTGTGTAAAGCAAATGTGGATGTGAAACCACTGCTGTCCAGTCTCTCTGACAACAAGGAGAAACTAATGGAGAGTTGACAGACTGGAGTAGTTTTCGTCTGTGGAAGAGGTGCAACCAGAACTGAAAGGTGTGAAAACAGAATCTGAGATGAAGCGTGCCACCCTCTTCATGGTGGAACATCCAGACTGGACTCTAACTGCATCTTCTGGTCCTAAGACAAATACCAAAAAAAGAGACACAGATATGACTGCTTTCAATAAGCTATTTAACAGTATGAAAGCAAGTGGAAAACAAAAAGGGAATGAAAATATCTGTGGATTGGATTGCCAGTGGAGAAATCAATGTAGGCACATAATAACATCAAGAGCCTTTAATCAGATGGCAAAGACAAAGATTTACCTTTGCAATCAATATGCCCAGAAATTCTACCATCCTCAGTAATGCGGCCTCCACACCCAGATATTCTAGGTGACCTGCCTTGCAGTCAAAATCATCATATGCCAGTCCTTAATCAGCAAGGCCATTTGTCTCCCATCACCTGTGCTTTCTGAGGAGTCCCCTACTGACAATGCTGTATCCAAGCCAAGACCTATACATACACCACAAAGAGATAAAATGACTTTGGCATTTGTACTGTCACAGGAATAGGCAGACACCAGGCAGAGTGAATCATTAGTTCACTGACTAACCCTCAACAAATAGAGCAGAATAATCTCAGGATTATTTTTGAAGATAGAGCTAGTCTACCCTCTTTCCCTAGTTTAGAGAAAAAGCATGTTTTTGTTGTTGGCTGAATTTGATAATGACAAATAAATAGTTCAACAGCTAATCTGTGTATAGGAAGAGGAGAGATAGGTAGTGGATTCAAGTATATGTTAATCCTGACAGACTGCTGTTGAGCTACCCTGTGTGTTACATACTGAACGTAATGTGAGATGGCATTCTGGGGAGATGACCCACAGTCCCAGTACAGTCATTACCCCTCGACCATCAGGCGCTTGAATCAGTAGAGATAACTTCACTCACCCTTCACTGAACTGTTCTCGCAAACTATGGACTTACTTTCAAGGACTCTTCATCTCATGGGATTGATATTATTATTTATTTACTATTGCTATATTCTTTCTTTCCTTTGTATTTGTACAGTTTATTGTCTTTTGCACATTAGATGCTTGTCTATCTTGTTGAGTGCAGTCTGTCATTCATTCTATTATGCTTCTGGGATTTACAGAGTATGCCTGCAAGAAAATGTATCTCAGGTTTGTATATAATGTCATAAATTTACCTTGAACTTTGAACTTTGGAATATTTAGGAGACCCAGCTGTGTATTTACTCTACAAGAGCTAATCACATTCTGTTAACCTACCTAAACTAACCTTCACTGATTCATGTCAATATGCAATTCTTAGAGCGGAAATGCGCAATAAATTCTAACGTTGGTGAAGTATTGGCACGGAGAGTACTGATGAGGTATATGAAGTCAAAGAATTTAGGACCCCATTTCAATGATACAAATCTGAATATTGTAGTTAAAAACATGGACTGATGTAGAGAACCAGCATTGTTGTGTGCTCAGGAGGTCACCAAGAACCTTACACATATGATGAAGATTAATAGAAACAGGGATAATCTCCAAAACATCTGACACTTTCTGCAACTCTTAGGTTCGCAAACTAAGCCATTGATTGTGGAATCTGATAGCTGTTCCTGGCGTATCTTCATAGAGCTGTGCCTGGCAGAGGAATGGAAATTGTGGAAGCTTATGGTGTCTTCCCTCTTACTCTCCACTTTCACCGCATTCTGTGTCCTCGTAGCTTAACTGAGCTCCTTCAACTCACATGACTATATTTTTGTGCCTTTCTCCTTTACAAGAATCAGAAAATATTACCTGCCCAGGTTGCTCCAGCTGAGCAGTCAAAATAGAAAAGAATGTACAGAGTCAATTCATCTACTGCTAACATTCATCAGTCCAGGTATGGCAGCACCTGGGTGATAACATTCATCAGTCCAGGTGTGGCATCATACCAGGTATGAAAGCGTGCTAAGTCAAAAGTGGACTAAAACTGGACCAGAGAAGCTATGTCATTTGTGTGCCAGCTCTCCATGGTCTAGCTTGTGTGCCAGTTTTGTTCTGGAATCAGAATCTCAAGAATCAGAATCAGATTTATTATCACTAATACTGTAGACCACAAGAAATTTGCTGATTTGTGGCAGAAGCACATAAAAATCTATAAATTAAAGAAATAAGCATTGTGCAATAAAACAAATAATGAGGTAGCATTTATGGATCATTCCGAAATCTGATGGTGGAGGGCAAGAAGCTGTTCCTAAACGAGTGAGTGTGGGTCTTCAGGCTCCTGTATTTGATGATAGAAATGAGAAGAGGGCATGTGGACTGATGGATTTCAGGAATACTGTGCACCAACTGAGAATAATCTGGTAACTCACATCATGCTGCCAGTACTAAACCCAATGATTGTTACAGATTTTGGCACAGGTATTGCTTTTCTGGGACTGTGCCTCTGATTGGATGGGGTGAGTATTAGGAGCCCATAATTAGTGTCTACCCAAGGCCATCTGCAGCTTGCTCCATGCCAAGAGAAAGCAACCATCTACCAGCTGAGCTACAGCCACAGAGACCGCACATTAAAGATATGGTAGTGTGGTCAGAAGCATGTGGGAGGCAGGCACGGTGAATGTGCAAAAGGTGATTAATATTGACTATATGATCCAGACTGGATGCATAAAAATAAGTACTGTCAAGAGACTGAAAAAAATACCTAGCACTTGTGATTTTGATTTCATTGGATACACCAAAGAATGCAGGTATCAAGTTTGCCCCATTGATGGTGTTTTGGATTGGCAAGGATCAATATGATGTCACAGTCTCACAGAGCTGTCATTTAGGAAAGTCCCTGAATTTGGATGTACACTCCCTCGATGCTATCTGAGGATGTGCCAGAATGCTGGCTCTTGGGCAAGGTTTAATCGATGCGGTTTGTGGATTGGACTCTGTAGTTCATGCTATGATGTCTATCTGGTGTTTGGTCACTCTTTTTTTTGTTACTATTTTGGACAATTTTGACCGTTGCTTGCAGACAACGAACTGAGCTGAACCGAATACGGACTCTTTCAATTTTGTGTTTTTCTTCCTTGCTTTTTGCTCTTTGTTTTGTTGCCTATTGCATGATTTGTTTTTTATTGCATGTGGGGGGGGGGGGGGGGGGAAGAAGTTGATGTTTTCCTTTTAATGAGCTCCATAGTTTTCTTTGTTTTGTGGCTGGCTGTGGGAAAGATTAATCTCACGGTTGTATACTGCACACAGATTTTTACAATAAAAGTACTTTGAACCTTTGATTCAGAAGGGAGTGCAGAGGAGATTTACAAGGATGTTGCCCGGATTGGAGAGCATGCCTTATGAGAACATGTTGCATGAACTTGGAGCGACGGAGGATGAGAGGTGGCCTGATGGAGGTGTATAAGATGATGAGGGGCTTTGATCATGTGGATAGCCAGACACTTTTTTCTCAAGGCTGAAATGGCTAACACGAGGGGGTATAGTTTTAAGGTGCTTGGAAGTAGGCACAAGGGGGATGCCAGGGGTAAGTTTTTCACACAGAGAGTAATGGATGCATGGAATGCATCGTCAGTGAATGTGGTAGAGGCGGATACAATAGGGTTCTTTAAGCGACACTTAGATAGGTACATAGAGCTTAGAAAAATAGAGGGCTATGTGGTAGGGAAATTCTGGGCAGTTTGTAGAGTAGGTTACATGGTCAGCACAACATTGTGGGCTGAAGGGCCTGTAATGTGCTGTAGATTTCTATGTTTCTATGTTTCAAGGCTGAAGTGAGACTTGGGAATCTTTTTCATTAGAACTACCACATCATATACAATTAATTCAAGAGTTGCTAGAGTTCAAACATTTGCTTTTTTGAAATACAATTGTAATACAAACTGTGTGGAGTCTAGGAAATAAAAATTGGATGACTGCTGAGACCAAGTAGGGTCCTTGGGTCACTCTGTCATTGTTCCTGGATGTTCTCTTCTGCATGGATGAAACTGTAATAACATGACCCAATACCGTCAAATCGCAGGAGCAAGCGCAAACAAGAGAAATTCTGCAGACACTGGAAATCCAAAGCAACACATGCAAAATACTGGAGGAATTCAGCAGGCCAGGCAGCATTAATTGAAAAGAGTACAGTTGACATTTTGGGCTGAGACCCTTCAGCAGGACTGGAGAAAAAAAGATGAGGAGTAGGTTTAAAAGATCTCCATATTCAAAGGATTATTTTTCTTGAAACTTACTTTGGGGAAGTAGATAAAATGTGCTGGCTGCTGTAGGAGGGGAAATGGCATAGATGATTGGTTGGCAGTTCAGAAAGCTCTGAATACGCTGACATGATACATCACCATTGCTTTAATCCCACTGTTCACCACCAATGCATTGCACAACCCATTAATATCATAGCTCATCATGTACAGTAGGAAGAATATTTTGCATGCAATTTAATGCATTTGAAAAGCATGTTAAATTAATGTGTTCATTTTATTATAATTTGTTTTCATGTTAAGTTTAAACAGTGACAATTAGTTAATGAATATTTATTTGCTTGCTTTGGACTTTCATAATTTGTGCAGTAGGGAGCATTTGATGATCAATAGCAGAGTTGACACCGTGAGAATGGTGTCACTATAAGGGTTTAAGGTTTCTGTTTATTTCTTCTCACTCATGGTGAAAGGGATCAAACAGAGATGGAACATCAATCAAAGAACAGTACAGCACAGGAATAAACCCTTCAGCCTACAATGTTGTACCAATCTTAGTGTCAACTGCCCACTAAACTGATTCATTCTGCCTACATCATGTCCTTAACCTTCCCAGTCCTTAACTTCCCAGTTCAGCTGTTAAGTGTGTACAAGTCATAGTTGCCTTTGCTTCTCTTTGCAGTCTAGTTGGAGGTTTCCCCTTGGCTTTCTGTGTGTTATATTTTCAATAAGTCTTCACAACCTTGTAGATCAGCAGAAATGATTTACTAGAATGGCAACAGAGATACAGAGCTAATGTGGAGAATCTACAAGATCTGGGATTGTGGGATCCAGCAGTGGCCAAACATCTTTAGTCTTTAATCTCATGGTAAATATGGTTTTGTCTAGTGTCCCCCAAGAAATTATCTATGGCTCCTCCCATTTCTCATCTACTTGTTGTCCTTTGGAAACAATACTTAAACTTAGAGATTAGCTTCATATGACCCTGAAATCATTTATCTTGGCAATAAGTCTATTTCATTTCTAAGACCACTGTATTTTATATCTTTAACTGCACTGGTCCCTGCTTCCAGTCCACTGCTACTGATATTCTTGCCCATGTCTTTGTTCCACCTATTCTGGTGCTGACCAGTTGATCTCTCCTATTTCACTACACCTCTGCTTCATTCACCTACCACCCTGGTAGAGTAGTGGTCAGTGCAACACTATTACAGCTCAGGGCATTTGGAGTTGAAAGTTCATTTCTGGTGTTGTCTGTAAGGAGTTGTATGTTCTTCCCGTGACTGCGTGGGTTTCCTCAGGCGTGCTCTGATTCCCTCCACAGTCCAAAGATGCACCAATTAGTAGGTTAGTTGGTCATTGTAAAATTGCCCTGTGATTAGACTAGGGATAAATAGCAGGTCTGCTGTGCGATGCTGCTCGTTGTGACGGAAGGGCTTGTTATATGCTGTATCTCTAAATAAAATAAAGAATAAGCTTGCTAACCTGTAATGGTTCCTGATTTACACAATCAGTTCAAGTTCCCATCCTTGATCTCAAACATAACCATTATACCTAGCAATTATAGGCCTGTCAGTTTGACATCAGTGGTGGGTAAATTAATGGAAAGTATTCTTAGGGATGGTATATATAATTATCTGGATGGACAGTGTCTGATTAGGAACAGTCAACATGGATTTGTGCGTGGAAAGTCATGTTTGACAAATCTTATTGAAATTTTTGAAGAGGTTACGAAGTAAGTTGATGAGGGTAAAGCAGTGGATGTTGTCTATATGGACTTCAGTGAGGCCTTTGACAAGGTTCCACACGGAAGGTTAGTTAGGAAGGTTCAATTGTTAGGTATTAGTATTGAAGTAGTAAAATGGATTCAACAATGGCTGGATGGGAGATGCCAAAGAGTAGTGGTAGATAACTGTTTGTCAGGTTGGAGGCCGGTGACTAGTGGTGTGCTTCAGGGATCTGTACTGGGTCCAATGTTGTTTGTCAAATACATTAATGATAGACAATAGACAATAGGTGCAGAAATAGACCATTCGGCCCTTCGAGCCTGCACCGCCATTCTGAGATCATGGCTGATCATCTACTATCAATACCCGGTTCCTGCCTTGCCCCCATATCCCTTGATTCCCCTATCCATAAGATACCTATCTAGCTCCTTCTTGAAAGCATCCAGAGATGCTTGTTCATCAGTCACGGGAAACCAGCAAAGATGGACGTGGATGAGTTTATGAAAGACCCGACTCTGGGGGCGCTAGAGGCGGCTACAAAATTAGACTTGGTAAATCTGGCGAAGGGGTTAAGCCTCACAGAGATGAGGTCATCAATGAAAAAGCAGGAAGTGCGAAGGGTCATAACTCAGTATTACATTGGGAAGAAGGTGTTTGCAGCTGAGGAGTTGGAAAATATCCCTGAAAAGGTACTAGCGAGTGGGACGGATCAGTTAGAGTTGGAGAAATTAAGGTTGGAACATGAATTTAAAATAAAGCAGCTAGAAGCAGCCGAGAAAGAGAAAGAACGGGCTGAGAGAGAGAAAGAAAGGGCTGAGAAAGAGAAAGAAAGGGCCGACAAACAAAGGGAGCAGGCGTTCCATCTAAAGGAGTTAGAGGTGAAACGGGACCAGGAGCTCCAACTAAAGGAGTTAGAGGTGAAACGGGACCAGGAGCTCCAACTAAAGGAGTTAGAGGTGAAACGGGACCAGGAGCTCCAACTAAAGGAGTTAGAGGTGAAACGGGACCAGGAGCTCCAACTAAAGGAGTTAGAGGTGAAACGGGACCAGGAGCTCCAACTAAAGGAGTTAGAGGTGAAAAAAGAGCAGGACCAAGCTGAGAGGCAAAGACAGCATGAAATTCAGCTAAAAGAGCTAGAAGCAGAAGGAATGGGCCGAGAGAGAGCAGGACCGAGCTGAAAAGCAAAGAGAGTATCAGGAGAAAGAGAAACAGAGGGAACATGACTTAGAGATGGAGAAGTTAAGGAAAGAGCGAAGAGATCCAGGGTTAGATCGAGAGGAGAGGTTTAATGTTAGTCGGGAGTTGAGGGTAGTACCTCCATTCGAAGAGTCGGATGTTGATAGTTATTTCTTGCTTTTTGAAAAGGTGGCAGTAAATCAGAAGTGGCCCAAAGAGCAGTGGGTGGCGTTGTTACAAAGTGTGTTAAAAGGGAAGGCACAACGAGCATATGCAGCATTGTCCGTCGGGGAAGGGGAAGCGGAGAATTATGCCAAAGTAAAGGAGGCCATTCTCCAGAGTTACGAGCTAGTACCTGAAGCTTATAGACAAAGGTTCAGAAATTTACGAAAAGGGTGGAATCAAACGTATACCGAGCTAGCCCATGAAAAGGGTGTGCTTTTGGACCGTTGGTGCACCGCAGAACAGGTGGACGGGGATTATGGGCGTATCAGGGAGTTATTTTTGATTGAGGAATTAAAAGGGTGTGTTCCGGAGGAGATCCGGATGTATTTGAATGAGAAGCCGAATAAGTCCATCTCGGAAATTGCTAGGTTCGCAGATGAATATGCCCTAACCCACGAGACAAAGTTTCCCTCGAATAAAAGTACCCCGAGAGACCGTGGGAATGACCGAGAAAGTCCGCCGGCTGAGGCAGAGGTCCCGCCGGGAGCTAGTGGTAAGGTTGAGGGGGAAAGGCCAGGCGGCCCGAGATTTCCGGGCTTGACCTGTTTTAATTGTGGGAAGGGAGGACATATTGCATCTAGGTGCTTTGCTCCGAGAAAGGAACCAGAAAAAGGGAAAGCAGCAGTCCCTATCGGGTGTGCAGTGGTAATCAGAAAATCGGCAAGAGGGTCCCGGGTAAGCAGAGAGCGCGAGGGGTCTGAGATTTATCTGTCACACGGAACTGTGTCTGTGAGGGAGGGGGACCCACCAATTCCCATACGGATTTGGAGAGACACGGGGGCGGAGCTATCATTAATTAGCCGTAACGTATTACAATTCGGACCTCAGATGGGCGAGGTAGCCTGAGAGGAATAGGAAAATGGACAGAAATGGTGTCCTTACATAGGGTCATTTTGGATTGTGAGCTGGTGTATGGATCAGTTGAAATAGGGGTGCCATCAGAATTCCCGAGAACTGACGTGGACGTCCTCCTTGGGAACGATTTATCCGGGGGTAGGATTTGGTCAACCATGACTATGACTCACCGACCGGTGCGTGTTGAGGCCCCGCCCATAGCGTCCCCGAGCTATACCGCATGCGCGGTCACTCGCAGCCTGTCGAGATCGGCAGCTGAGAACGGGAGCAGTTTAAAATTGGCCGGTTTTGATTTGGCCGAGATGTCTTTACCGACCCTGTGCCACGAGGGTTTAGAGGGTGGTAAAACGAGGAATAGTAACGTGAAAGGGGGTAAGGGAGAGGAGATAGACCTTCCCTTAGCGAAGAGAAAGGTCCTAGACGTAGGAAATAAAGATGAGAAACGGAAAAAGCTGTTAAAAGGTCCAGAGTTGGACATGGATGATCTGTTGGGGGTGGCAGCCCTGTTTGAAGAAGTTGAGAGTTATCAAGGTGTTCCCGATAATGAGATGAAGGCAGTCCTAGATGAAAAGGATGCCACTACCTTGGAGAGGTCTGCTGGGTTGGCAGATGAGGTTGTTTCAGCCCGCGGGGTTGAGTTTACCCAACCCAAGGGAGTTGCCCAGAGAGGAACTGGGAGGATCAGGGGAATTTAGAATTTGAAAAGGGTACGGGTATTGAAAGCCTGGAAGAGGCAGATGTCCCATTTGAGTGTGTCCAAGATGTGGATGCACGTGGTACTGAACCTAGTAATGGAGCTCAGAAAAAGTCTGAGGTATTTGATTCAGTTGAAAAGGAATGCAGTCCCTGTGGGTCAGATGGACTGGGTTCAGTGAAGACAGGGTTAACCCTGGTAATTGGGGGAAGGGAGGGGTCCCAGGTGTTTGTACACAAAGGGGTGGTGAACCTTAAAGTGGAACTCGACCATGGGGGGATAAACATTATTATTGAAGGGAACGGAAAGTTTGTAGTTCCCAAATCGAATGAAAAAGTTTTAAACCCGGCAGCTCGCTTACAGAGTAAGTCGAGAGCTGCCGGGGCCCCACACGCTATTGTTATTCAAGGATGTGGAGTGAACAGGCAGCACTTGACAGGCTGTCTGGAAAAAGCGGGATCGCTTGCAGATCTTAAATTGGAAACTAATAACATGACGGGTCCTGAAGAGAAAAATAGCAACTTGCTTAAAACTAAAGAATTGGGTAGGAATGAATTAGGTCTGGGATCTAGTGTTGATACGAGAACTCCTATGAATAAGGTGGACGGGAGTTTACCCTGCCAAACTACTCGAGTTCCTCCCGTAGAAACTCACCGAAAAAAAGGTGATGGTTAATGGGGGTGCCATTTTAAATAGGAAAACTGGCTGTACGGGATTTTGACAAAGCATGTGAATAACAAAGACAACCCTCTTGGAACCTGCCTGTTAAGTTGAAATCTGATGCTACCAGCCTTTAGTCAGGTACAAGAGAAACAAAAAAAAATATTAAAGGAAGTGCCACTGTACTCGTTACCTGTTTAGATGCTGAATTAAATGTATGACTGTATAGCTCTGTAGTGACACGGAAAGCTTGTGTATTGCGTTAGATTCTAAAATCCTGTAAGACTCTGTACCACTTCGTTTTCACCGCTGGTGAAAACGCTTTGAAGAAAGGGGGTGTTATGAATGTACCACAGCTCTGAGGGGCCAAAGGGTGCGGGACCAGCCCCCTCCTTCCGGAGAATCGCAAGATCGCTATTAATTCGGGTCTTGGACCCAGGAAATGAGAGACAATGCAACGGATTTGACCATTGTTCTTAGAGGCACCTGTGTGAATTGCAACTCTATAGTACGTGCCAGCTATCAGGGACATGAACACCCTCGGGCAATGTGGGGGTGGGGATTGTATCACCCTACCTTGATTGACATTTACAAATCTGCCAGCCATGATAAAACGGAGACTGCAGGAGGCGGTACTCCAGCGACGCACCAGACGGAGACACCATCGCTCATCGCTCCCATAAGAACGGGAAGCTGCTTGGGAGCCACGTGTGATTTGGATCCCCTAGCTAGGGAATCGAGTGGCTAATAACCCCGAAAAGGATTCCGAACTGACAACAGGGAACTCACGTTCCCGATTCCACGATTTGAGTCCAACAGGCTGGCAAGTTTATTTTCTCTCTCCAACCCGTGAACACCCAGCGGTCCCTCAAACGGCTAAAAGCCTTCATGAACTGGCGAGACTTTTTATATTTCCATCGGACAATCGTTTTACCCCTAGACAAACGATAGAGCTACTTTGAATTGTTGATTATTACTATACCCGTGCTTTAGATTGAGTATTGACGACATATATTATCTGAATGTTTGTATTAACCTTACTTTTGTGCCCCTTTATAAATAAAAACGTTTAAAAATGGTACCATCAGACTTCAGCGGACTTCTCTATCTTTGCTGGTAAGTGACCCAGTTATGGGGTTCATAACACTTAATATTCCAGAACTGTGTAGTCCCCACCTGTCCTTTATTCTTCATCTCGCTATCCTCTCTCACATTCTGGATCCCCGCCCCCCGCAAATTTAGTTTAAACCCCCCCGAGCAGCACTAGCAAACTTTCCTGCAAGAATGTTAGTACCGCTCCAGTTCAGGTGTAAACCGTCCCGTCGGAACAGATCCCACCTTCCCTGGAACAAAGCCCAATTATCTAAAATCCTGAAGCCCTCCCTCCTGCACCATCCTCTCAGCCACGTATTAATCTGTATAATCTTTCTGTTCCTTGCCTCACTCGCACGTGGCACAGGTAGCAATCCAGAGATTGTTACCCTGGAGGTCCTTCTCTTCAGCTTTGCACCTAACTCCCTGAACTCCCTACGCAGGACCCCCTCACTCATCTGACCCACTTCATTGGTCCCTACATGGACCACAACATCTGGGTTCTTGCCCTCCCTCTCAAGAATAACCTGCACCCGATCTGAGATGTCCCAGACCCCGGCACCAGGGAGGCAACATACCATCCGAGACTCCCGATCTTCCCCACAAAATCTCCTATCTGCCCCCCTGACTATAGAATCCCCTATCACTACCACTCTCTTCTCTCCCCCCCACCCCCCTTCCTAGTCAAGAGTCCAACCTCAGTGCCAGAGACAGGACCACTGCAACTTGTTCCTGGTAGGTCATCCCCACCAACAGTATCCAAAACGGTATACTTATTGTTAATGGGAACTGCCACAGGGGTGCTCTGCTCTCTCTGTCTGCTCCCCCTGCCTCTCTTGACTGTCACCCATTTGCCTACCTCCTGTCTTTTCGGTGTGACTACCTCCCGATAACTCTTATCTATCTCTGTCTCTGCCTCCCGAATGACCCGTAGTTCATCCAGCTCCTGCTCCAATTCCCTAACTCGATCTGATAGGAGCTGCAGCTGGATGCACCTATTGCAGGTGTGGTCATCAGGGACAACTGTGTTGACTCTGACCTCCCACATACAGCATACGGAGCATACCACTGCTCTAACTGTCTCCTGCATTACCTGATCTCAGATTAGTCAGAATAAATGAAAAAAGTACCTTACCTTTTTTACCTCAGCAAGCATGTACTCAGGCTCACTGATTTCCTCTCACTGAAGTCCCCTTGCGCTGAAGCCCGCTGAGCCAAAGCCCAGCACTCTGCTCCCGCGCACTCAGCTGCCTGCACCGACGCTGTCCGCTCCTAAAAGTGGGCCTCTTTTTAAACTTCGCGCTCGCCGCTGACGTCACCCACACCTGCGCAGTTTTACCTTCCTCCTCAGGTACTGTCCAGGTAGGTCCGACGGTCTCGGCCTACCTACGATGGCTGATCCTCTGATCCTCCGATCTGGATGATGGGGTGGTAAATTGGATTAGTAAGTATGCAGATGATATTAAGGTAGGTTGCGTTGTGGATAATGAAGTAGGTTTTCAAAGCTTGCAGAGAGATTTAGACCAGTTAGAAGAGTGGGCTGAACGATGGCAGATGGAGTTTAATGCTGATAAGTGTGAGGTGCTACATTTTGGTAGGAATAATCCAAATAGGACATGCATGGTAAATGGTAGGGCATTGAAGAATGCAGTAGAACAGAGTGATCTAGGAATAATGGTGCATAGTTCCCTGAAGGTGGAATCTCACGTGGATAGGGTGGTGAAGAAAGCTTTTGGTATGCTGGCCTTTATAAATCAGAGCATTGAGTATAGGAGTTGGGATGTAATGTTAAAATTATACAAGGCATCAGTAAGGTCGAATTTGGAGTATTGTGTACAGTTCTGGTCACCGAATTATAGGAAAGATGTCAACAAAATAGAGAGAGTACAGAGAAGATTTACTAAAATGTTACCTAGGTTTCAGCACCTAAGTTACAGGGAAAGGTTGAACAAGTTAGGTCTTTATTCTTTGTAGATTAGAAGGTTGAGGGGGGACTTAATAGAAGTATTTAAAATTCTGAGGGGGATAGATAGAGTTGACATGGATAGGCTTTTTTCCATTGAGAGTAGGGGAGATTCAAACAAGAGGACATGAGTTGAGAGTTAGTGGGAAAAAGTTTAAGGGAACATGAGGGGGAATTTCTTAACTCAGAGAGTGGTAGCTGTGTGGAACGAGCTTCCAGTAGAAGTGGTAGAGGCAGGTTTGGTATTGTCATTTAAAGTAAAATTGGATAGGTATATGGACAGGAAAGGAATGGAGGGTTATGGGCTGAGAGCAGGTCGGTGGGACTAGGTGAGTGTAAGTGTTCGGCACGGACTAGAAGGGCCGAGATGACCTGTTTCCGTGCTGTAATTGTTATATGGTTATATATGTTTATATGGTTAACACCATGGACTCTTTCCTCAAGATCTCTGTGATTTCCTGCATCCAATAAAACTTCTAAGGACTTGCTTTTCTACTTCTCGTCCCTTCAACATTCTCAAACGTCATTGTTCCACTGAGGAACTGAGGTTCATATCAGTCCTCTGCTGGTTATCAAACCCAGCTGATAGACACTGCAGAGGAGCATTTGGGACACTAGTGGGATAGATGGAAATGGATTTGCCTGTTCTCAGGTATTTTTGGCTAGATTGGAATGGGACATTTCAGTATCCTTCTCTCTCCAACCCCCGCCCCTTTCCCAAGCTGGATCAAACTAAGTCAAACCTCACACACTGAGTCATTGAAGCCAGCTGGTGGCTGTTTTCTCTGTGCCAGCTTTCTCTCCTATCAGAACTGTTTCTGTGGCCTCTCCCACACACACTTGTCCACTGATAACAGAGGAACTGTTTGGGTTGCAAACAGTTCTCAGGAATAGAACTCTGACAATAACCTGGGTTCTGTCTGCATGGAACTGGAAAGGAAGATAAACAGGTCAGCTACAGACATACAGAAAATGAAAAACAAAGCATCCTGACCGGTTATGGTTCCTGGTTTATTTTTTTGTTTTCTGTATGTTCGTGGCTGACCTACTCCTCTTCTCTTCCAGTTCCATGCAGGTAGTCTCCAGGTTACATCAAAGCTCTAAGAAAATAGGAGCAGGAGCAGGTCACCAAAGTGGGGGCTGGTGTCCTGCTCCTATCTTCTTATGTGCTTTTAGTGTTCTTGTAGCCATATATTTAATTGACCAAGTCCTAAGTTCTAGAGTCTTTACCCCTAAACTTTCTGATTCTTTTAATTCTTTCCTGCCTTAACTCCTAGTTCCATCACCAAGCTATTGATTATCCTATCAGCTCCCTATGTGACGTTGTGCCAGCTTTTGTTTGACAACTCTGCCGGAAAGCATGCTGGGTAATGGAGCTAATTTTAATGTGCAGTGAAAATAATAGCTGTCATTATGGAACCCTGTGAAGCAGAGAACGATTTGATGGAGACTTTCAAGAAAAGCATTTTGATAGTGTTTAAGAGAAACTGTTCCCAAAGGCAGAGGGTCAGTGACCAAAGAATTAAGACTTGAGGGAAAACGAATGAGACAAATTTTGAAGAGAATTTTTATACAGCAAAATAATATGGTGTACAGTTCGAAAAGGTGATATAAACTTACTTATTGCTATGTTAAAAAAGGCAAACAGCTAAGTGTTTGAAAAAGAGTAAGCTGCAGGCAGTAGGGAAAGAGTAATGAAAGGAATTGAATTGGAAAACGTTTTCAGAGAACCTTCCAGGACAGGTGGGTTAGATACCTTCCTTTGGTTCTGGATCATTGGGTGTCATATAATTCATTAGTGAGGCAATCATTCAGGAAAAAAATGTGCTTTAAAAAATAATTTTGAATTTGCATCCTCATCGATTTTAGTCCTTAATATGTACAATAACTTAATTTAATTACACATTGAGCTCAAATCGCCAGGCGCATCAGGAACTGCCAAATATTTGAATGGTTGTGTGAGCAGACAAAATCCACTAGTTTTTCTGAACATCTCCAGCAACATAAAAGCTCTTTAGTCAGCACTTTACTAATGGAGTGCAGGTATTAAACTGAAGCTGTACAGTATAGGCATTGATCCTTTAAAGCTTGGACTTTGATCAAGTGATAAAGTCATTTTTGAACAAACCTACTCTTTAATAAATGTTCTTTTCATAACTTCTTTGGTGATAAATAGGGGCCAAAAATTGGAGCATTAGTTAAAATGAAGCTGAGTGAAGGTCGGGGGAAAACATTCCAATAAGTGACCAATCAAAGTCAAGTTTATTATCATATGCACATGTGCAGTGAAAATCTTACTTACCGCAGCATCGCAGGCACATTCACAAGAAAAAACATGAGCAGCAGTCACAAGAAAAACATAAATTATACACAAATGTATAATAAATTATACAAAAGAACACAATTAAAACTAATAAGTCCTTTTTTAGTACAAAATGGTCATAGTGCTGCTAAACTGTAGTGATTAGGGTTCGATCGGTTGGTTCAAGAACCAGATGTTTGAAGGAAAGTAGCTAGTCTGAATCTAATGGTGTGGAGCTTCAGGCTTCTGTACCTCCTGCCTGAATTTAGCTGCACAAAGATGGCATGGCCCAGATGGTGTGGTTCTTTGATAGATGTTGCCTTCTTGTGGCAGTGCCTCCTGTAGATACTACAATTGGTGGTGAGTGTTGCATCTGTGATGTATTGGGTAGAATCTGTAAATGGCATAAAGGAAGATGGTTTTGATTGTGACCAATCATTAGAGCCATTGGTTCATTTCTTTCTGGACTAATTTGTGAAAGCCTTTTCGGTCCATTTAGCCAAAGTTACTTCATCGGTGACCTTCCTTTCAGTATCAGGTTGTTGATTAAGGACTGTATGGTGTTTTGTTCTGTTCATGCTTCCTTATATAGTAAAGCTGTCCTTGTTGGAATGCAACAAGTTCTGGACAACATCCAGACTTACTGAAAACTAGCAGAAACATTCATGGTACAGAAGTACCAGGCTTTGACCAACTCCAAATGAAGAGTATTGAAGCATTTATCATTGCTCTCAGATTCCTTCTATTCTGTGGTAGTAGTATTTCCACTGATCTTTGTTGTCAAACACACTTTCTGTAGAAGCTTGTCTATTTTCATGAATCCTTGTTGAACTATTCCTGGTCTTTGATCTTTTGAGAACAAAGACTTGGCATGTGTTTCTCCCCCTGTTTTTAAAATACTTCCTTTTGAAAGGTGTATTCATTTTGTCACACAATAGCCACTTAGATTCATCAAAGGATTAAGTGTAGATTTAAAAAATAGAAAGTGCTTCAGATGGCTCATTACCCAATTGTTGTCAAACCAGCTTTCAAGACACCTTCAGTCCAACTAAATGTTTTTTATTTTACTATGACACACTCATTCCTTGCAGGCATTCAATTATTCCCCACCGGCAGCTATATGCATACCAAGCAACAGCAATAAATACACATTAGAATCAGCCATCTGTTAAGGAATACAGAAATTCATATATTGCTGAGTGGAGCTTTTCATTGCAATTGATCAAGTGGTATTTCATTCTTTTTTGACAGTATAATGTGGTTAGATTTTCAGTAATCACTTAACAAGTTTACTTGCTGTTATATATAAAATCCCTCAATTATCACCTTCCCTTCCCTGCTCCAGACACTTTAATAGGCATAGTGATAACAAGCACAAACTCATCAATCTTTTTGTCTAAAGCAGGCATGAAAGTGTCAGAAATGAGGCCAAAAGAAGTTCTTGTCATTCAGTGTTCAAAGTCAAGAGCAAAATTCAGTGGACTTCATTCTTCATTCATTCATGACTGAAAAAAAATTTGAAATATGAACCCAAAAAAAGATCACATTTGTCATCAAATCTCTGTTTCTGTGTTTCTTTCTGTCTCCGTTCACTCTGAATCTGTGACTCACTGTTTATCACCTGCTTCCTCTGACTAGGTGTCTCTCTGTCTCCTGTTTTTTTCTCACTTTGCCTCCATCTTTCTTATCTGTCTATATGACAGTTTCTTCCATTTGTTCTTTGATCTTTCCCCATCACTTTCTAATCCAACATTGTTTCCAATTGTGCTTTTTGCACTAATGCTCTGCATCATCTTTTATTTCACCAGTTTCAAGAGCAGCAAATTCCCTTTATGCATTCAGTTCTTAAATCAACTGACAAAATCCTAATTACAAGAGTTTAGTAACACTTCGCCCACTTTGATCATGTTGCACTAAACTGGACTTCTGTTTTTTTGTTTTGTAACAGAATTGTATGTTTTATGTTTAATTCATTTTCTTCTTGTGAATGCTGTTCATATGATGCTATGTACCTATGATCCTGCTGTTACATTTTTCATTACACTTGAGTACATAATAATAAACTAGACTTTGGAACAGCTAAAAATTTATTATATGTCTAATGTAATAATGTAGGAATTACATATCTGTATTCAGAAGATTACAGTAAAATAAGTTTTGGATTGAGATTCTTTTGGAAGAGTTCTGGGAAGAAAATCTGTAAAAAGAAGACTAGGTCTCATCTATCTCCTGACTGCTCCTGTTTCAGTTTTCAAATTTCATTGCCATTATTTATTCTCCAGCCAGGTATATATCACACTTGACAATTAGGACTGACCTAGAATCTGTGGCCAGCATTCTTCAATGACACTACTTTTCCTTCAGCCAGGAGAGATATCTCAGCAGGGCTGACCTTGTTATTACCTCACTCTACCTCTTAGAGCCAACATGGAAGAATTTAAATTTTATCCCATTTGGCTTTCGGTGAATAAGAATATGATATAAGGAGCGACTGGAGCAAACCCAAGTGCAGGACACAGACGCGGAGATTGAGTTCGGATGTTTACACGGGCGTAAACGTCGAAAAGCAAGCAGAAGGGATCTTGACATGGAGCCTTGATATGGAACTTTGACACTGAGCTTTGACTCAGAGAAACGGAGTCTCTTAGGTAAACCTTGAAACTGGAACTAAACGTAGAACAAACAGTTCTAAGTGACTGGGAAACGTAGTTTACTCAGGAAAAAAGACCCACGAACTGGCGACTAGTGTTTGTGATGTAGGGGTTCTTATATTGAGTCTTTGATGGAAACCAGGTGTGCTATCATCAAAGAGAATTGGAAGCAATTTGGGAAATTAACCATCGGGACCATGGCATAATCAAAGAAAATTAGGAGCAAAATAGGGAATTAATGATTGGGACCATGACAGTACCCCCACCCCCCTTCAACGGGAGTCTCCAGGTGATCCACCAGGCTTGCCGGATGGTCTCGATGGAAGTCATGGATGAGGGAAGGGTCCAAGATGAAGGAGTGGGGAATCCAGGAACAGTCTTCCAGGCCGTATCCCTCCCAATCGACCAGGTATTGGAGGCCCCTGCCTTGGTGGCGCACATCCAGTAATCGCCGGATGGTGTACACTGGGTGGTCGTCAATGACTTGGGCGGGTGGAGGGAGTTCGGCAGGAGGACATAAAGGGCTGACAGATACTGGCTTCAATTGGGAAATGTGGAATGTAGGATGGATGTGCATGGATTTGGGTAGATTGAGTTGGACCACTGAGAGGATGATAATACTGTACTCTCGATCTCGAATGGTCCCAGGAAATGGGGGTGGGGGTGGGCAAGTTTCTTGGACTCATTCTTGAGGGGAATGTCTTTAGAAGAGAGCCAAACCTTCTGCCCAGGCCAATAATCAGGTGCAGGAATCCGATGGTGATCGGCAATCCTCCGGTGTTGCGGTCGGCTGAATGGAGCAGGGCCGCGTGTGTCTTTCCAGATCTTGTGGCACCAGCAGAGATGGGCCTGAACCGAAGGCACAGTAATATCACCTTTGTGAGCGGAGAACAGAGGGGATTGGTACTGAGGGAGCATTCAAAGGTAGACATTCCATTGGCGATGCTGACCAAGGAGTTGTGGGCATATTCTACCCAAGCGAAATGGGTATTCCAGGCAGACGGGTTGTTTGTGGTTACGCAGCGAATAGATGTCCAGGATTTAGCAAAGCAGCACAGTAATTTGTCATATCATCCAGTCCCATCAACAAATTAATCTTAATGTTATTTATATTTTGCTCCTGCACTTTTTCCACAGCTTTTGATTGCCACACACATTCTCCATGCAGACCTGATGGACTCCACAAATCCTTACTGTGCTCCTCCTAGCCTTCTGATGTTCTGAGAACCAATGTTTGTTAAATAGTTTTTCTCCCTTTTCAAGTCAAGTTAAACTGAGTTTAACTTTTGCAACACTTTGCTAAGACAAGCAAGATCATTTCTAATGTGCCTCCTTCATAAATTCATCAATATATTTGACCCAGGATAGGATCTCTAAGATGTTGATGGCCAAGGAACCTTTGATGCCAGACCTTACAATATGGTGGAGGATTGACTTTTATATACAGTATTTTCTAACTTGTAGATAAAACCGACTTAAGACGTGTAAAAATAGAATTTGTGTGATAGATGGGGATGGCCTGTACTGATGACACTTGTCAAAAACAAGAGAAAATCTGCAGATACTGTAAATCCAAGCAACACACACAAAATGCTGGAGGAACTCAGCAGGCCAGGCAACATCTATGGAAAAGAGTAAACAGTGAGCAGTTTGGACTGAGACCCTTTTTCAGAACTGGAGAAAAAAGATGAGATGTCAGAGTAAGAAGGTGGGTGGAGGGGAGGAAGAAATACGAAGTAGTAGGTGATAGGTGAAACTGGGAAGGGGTAGGGGTGAAGTAAAGTTCTGGGCAATTGATTGGTGAAAGAAATAAAGCACTAGAGAGAAGGGGGGATCTGATAAGAGAGAACAGAAAGCCATGGAAGAAAGGGAAGGGGGAGGAGCACCAAAGGAAGTGATGGGCAGGTAAGGAGATAAGGTGAGAGAGGAAAATGGAAATGGAGAAAATTGAGTGGGGGGGGGAGTAATTACTAAAAATTCAAGAATTTTTGTCATCAGGTTGGAGGCTACCCAGACTGAATATAATGGGGTGCTCCTCCAACCTGAGTGTGGCCTCATTGTGAGAGTAGAGGAGGCCATGGACTGTCATGTTGGAATGGGAATGGGAAGGGGAAATAAAGTAGGTAGCCATAGGGAGATCCCGCTTTCTCTGGTGGATGGAGCGTAGGTGCTCAGTGAAACATTCCCCCAATCTACATCACGTCTCACCAGTATACTGAGGCCATTCTGGGAGCACTGGATACAGTAGATGACCCCAACAGACTCACAGGTGAAGTGTCACCTCACCTGGAAGGACTGTTTGGAACCCTGAATGATAGTGAGGGAGGAGGTGTAGGAGGTGTAACACTTGATCCGTTTGCAAGGATAAGTGCCGGGGGAAGATCAGTGGGGACGGATGAATGAACAAGGAAGTCACATAGACAACGATCCCTGCAGAAAGCAGAAAGTGGGGGAAGGGAGGGGGAGGGAAAGATGTGCTTGGTGGTGGGGTCCTGTTGGAGATGGCAGAAGTTGTGGAGAATTATGTGCTGGATGTGGTAGCTGGTGGGGAGGCAAATGAAGGCAAGAGGAACCCTGTCCCTGGGGTGTCAGGAGGATGAGGTGAGGGCAGATGTACACGAAATGGAAGAGGTGCAGCTGAGGGCAGCATTGATGGTGGAGGAAGGGAAGCCCCTTTCTTTGAAAAAGGAGGACACCTCCTTAGTTCTGGAATGAAAAAGCCCCATCTTGACAGCAGATGCATTGAAGACAGAGGAATTGAGAGAAGGGATGGCATTTTTACAAATAATGGAGTGGTAAGAGGTATAGTGCAGGTAGTTGTGAGAGTCAGTGGGTTTATACAAGACACCAGAAAATAAGCTCTCTCCAGAGAGAGAGAGACAGTGAGATCGAGAAAGAAGAGGGAGGTGTCGGAAATGGACCAGGTAAATTTGAGGGCAGAGTGGAGGTTGGAGGTAAAGTTGGTGATGTCAACATGTTCTGCATGGATGCAGGAAGCAGCACCAATGCAGTTGTCGATGTAGCATCAGAAAAGTTGTGGAGTGATACCAGTGTAGGCTTGGAACATAGACTGTTCCACATATCCAACAAACAGGAAGGCCTAGCTGTGACCCATGCGTGTGCCTACGGCTACACCTTTTGTTTGAAGGAAGTCAGAAGAACCGAAGTAGAAATTATTGAGAGTGAGGTCTAGTTCCACCAGACACAAGAGAGTTTGTTCATGCTTGTTTTAAGAATGCAATTATGCATCTTTTTTTACCTCAATAAGATGCAGTCAATCAAAAAACTTAAAAACAGTTGCAATTGTGTTGTCGAGGTTACCTGATGAGAAGTCAGACACAGCAATGGAAACAATAGCTGTTTGTTCAGTAGTAGGAGTGGAGATAGCTATGAACACTTGTAAAAGATGTTTAACATGTGAAAGTTTGCAGATGCTGGAAATCTACAACAACACATACAAAATGTTGTAGGAACTTTGCTGGTCAGACAGCATCTATGGAAATGAATAGATAGTTGATGATTTGGGCTGAGACCCTTCTTCGGGGCTGAGAAGGAAGGGAAAAGTGCCAGAAAAAAAGGTTGGTGGGGGTTGGAGGGGTAGGAGGTTAGCTGGAAGATGATAGGTGGACAGGAAAGGCCAAGGCCTGGAGAAGAAAGAATCCAATAGGAGGAGAGTGTGGACCCCAGGAGAAACAAAAGGGTGATAGACAGGTGAGAAGAGGTAAAAGGTCAGAGTGTAGAATAGAGGAAGGAGGGAGTTGGATTTTTTTTAACTGGAAGGAAGAAACAGTAGTTGTTCTTCTGGGATTAGCAGCAGAGATAGCTGAGAACACTTGCAAAAGATTGTAGTTCTTAAATTAACTTTTGGAGAAACTTTAAAGGAATGAAAGAAACTATGAAAATGTCCAGATAAAGTCAGGAAAGTGAAAAAATTATAAGTTAAATGAGGAGACAGATTTGTTAGATGGAGTATATTGATGGGACAAATTTAGGGTAATAGCTTGGCAATAGCTTTGAGGCTGAGGACATGGAAGCACTTGCTGGAAGTTTTGATTATTGGTTGTCCATTTTATAAAGCATTGAAGAGCACACAGGTAAGTATACTGCCTGTCAAGACTTCAGACTCAAACCAGCAAAGACCAGTTTACAGAGCTGAAAATGACAAACAAGGCACTTCAAAGTTCACCTAAATCATTTAATTCCCGTAGAAAAGCAAAGAATTTTAAAATTACTTCATCGTTTGAGGGTCGGCACAACACTGTGGACAAAAGGGCCTGTAATGTGCTGTACTATTCTATGTTCTATGTTCTATCATAAGCATATTCCAGAAGCTGACCTAGTGGAGACTGTGGAAAAAATGACAAGAGTCAAGAAATAATATTTTTTTTGTAACCTGTTACATCAACAGTAAAAGTTTGTTTAAGCAGATCAAAGAGACTCAGTAATCTGTAAAAAGGTCAAATACGATATAATGTGATATGATATAATTGTGACTCACTAAAACTGAGCTACACAAAAGCAGCAACTGGTAAATATTCTTTATTCACGCAGGAAACCTTCAACAGAGATTGAGGCCAGGAGAATTCAGGAGAATTTCACTCACCTAAAATGGGTTTTTATAGTTCTTCAATACAAAGATAGTAATAAATGATTAGTTGCAGTTTCACAAGAGAAAATCTGCAGATGTGGAAATCCAAGCAACATACACAAAATGCTGGAGGAACTCAATGGGCCAGCCAGTATGTATAGAAAAGAGTATAGTCAATGTTTAGGTAATCATTAAAACTACCCAATACTGCCTGATACCCGGTCCCTTACACACACTCAGGTACTACGCTACACTTTTATATCTACCATTTCAGCTCTCCGCCATGTGCTTCATGATCCTATAGTTGTGGGTCTGAGCATGGGGTGTTATTCTTAAAAAAAAAAATTGCCTGCCCCCTTAGACTGCAGAGGAAATAAGCCATGTAGTGGATCATAAATATATCCTGAACGAACCCCCAAATGTTTTGACTGTTTAAAACCGAGCCACATGGAAACTGTAACTGGGAAATATACAAATTTTATTCACATAGCAAACCTGCAGGAGAAAGAGAGTCCAGGACTATCTAAGAGATTCTCATTCTCCTGACATGATGTTTAATACTTGTTCAACACAAAGATAACCATAAACGATTAACTACATTTTTCAATTGCTATAATTGAATGGGCACAATGGTAGTGTAGTGGTTAGCCAAACTTTTTATGGTGCCAGCGATCTATGTTCAATTCCCGTTGCTTTCTTTAAGAAGTTCGTACATTTTTCCCTTGAGTGCATGGGTTTCTTCTGGGTGCTCTAGTTTACTTCCACATTCCAAAATCTTGCGGGATAGGGTAAATTGGATTGCATTGATCATTGACATAAATGGCACATTTCACTGCAAGTTTTGATGTACGTTTGGCAAATAAAGCCAATTTTAAAATCTTTTTAAATCACTTACTTGAGCGTTTGGAATGTAGTCAGTGTTTTCTCCAGCTGCAGGTGAAGCCCTGGAGGACTGGTAACTAGCTATTATTCAAGAAGGGAACCAGGGACAATCCTAGAAACTATAGACCAGCGGGTCGCACATCAGTGGCAGGGAAGTTACTGGAGAGACTTCTTAGGGATACTGTATATGAATATTTGGAAAACCATAGCCTAAATAGGGAGAGACAGCACAGCTTTTTTGCGGAGCAAGTGATGTCTTAATAACTTGATCAAGTTTTTTGACAAGGTGACAAGGGTGGTTGATGAATGTAGAGCTGTAAATGTTGTCTACATACATTTGACAAAGCCCCTTAAGAGACTCATTGAGAAAATTAAGATGCATGGGATCTACGGTTAATTGGCTGTTAGGATTCAGAACTGACTTTTCCTTAGAAGACAGGGGGTAATAGTTGAAGGGACTTATACTAGCTGGAGTTCTGTGATTAGTGGTGTTCCGCAGGGATCTGTCCTAGGACCTTTGCTGCTTGTAAAGTATATAAATGAGCTGGTTGAAAATGTAGATAGGTGGGTTATTAAGTCTGCGGATGATACAAAGATTGATGGTGTTGTGGATAGCGTATAATGACAGGCAAAGAACACAGTGGGAGATAGATCAGTTGTAGATATGGGTGGAGAAATGGCAGATGGAGTTTAAACTGTGGTGTTGCACCTTGGTAGGTCAGAAGTAAAGAGACAGTATACTGTTAAGGGCAAGAACCTTAACAGTGTTGATGAGCAGAGAGATCTTGGGATCCAACTTCATAGCTTCTTGAAAGTAGCTACATAGGTTGATAAGGTGGTTAATAAGGTATATGCCATGCTTGGCTTTATTAGTTGGAGCATTGAGTTCAAAAGCCAGGAAGTTACATTGCAGCTTTATAAAACTCTAGTTTGGCTGCATCTGGATGGAATATTGCATACAGTTCTAGTTACCCCATTGTAGGAAGGAAGTTGAGGCTCTGGAGAGAGTGCAGAAGGGGGTTATCCAGATGCTGCCTAGATTAGAGGGCATGTGCTATCACGAGAGGCTGGACAAACTTGGGTTGTTTTCTCTGGAACTGTAGAGGCTGAAGGGAGATCTGATAGAGGTTCATAGGATTATGAGAGGCATAGATAGAGTAGACAGGAAATTTTCATTTTCATTATTTTCCATTTTTGAAATGTCTAATAATAGAGGGCATGTATTTAAGGTGAGAATAAATCATTTCAAGGGAAATGTGAGGGGCAACATTTTTTACACAGAGTGTGGTGGTGTTCTGCCTGGGGTTATGTTAGAGGCAGATACGTGAGAGACTTTTAAGAGATGTTTAGATAGGCACATGATGTGAGGAAATGGAAGGATATGGACATTGTATAGGCAGTAGAGATACGTTTATTTGTCCATTTGATTACTAATTTAATTGATTCAGCAAAACATTGTGAGCAGAAGGGCCTGTTCTGTGCTGTACTATTCTATACTCTATTATATATTTACAATAGCAGCACATCCCAACTAGCAGAACCTCTCTGAATATTCAATACTAGTGTCTGCTCTGAAAGTCATATCTCAAAATATACCTCTATTGTTACCATGTTGAAGAAGGATGGCTCCAGGAATATGCAATTAACCAGAAGGTGAAGTGACAAAGTAGACCGGCCCTGACCCATGTCTTATGTGGCAGGGATGCACCTTTAACAATGTGCTAATAGCAGTGACATTCATCTATGTCGTTTCAATAGGACAGAATCAGAATGGCCAATAAGTATCAATTGGAAGTTACTGTAAATTGTGTAAAGGTTTTATTTCTGGAAGATGGGATCTCATTTCAGTTAATCCATAATGATGGTATCCATAATTTTATAACCTCAGGATGATTGCAAACAATGATGCAATTTGAATTTGTGAATCACTTCCTCTTTACACAGGGGACTGCAGTGTAGTGCATTGTGTGACATACATGTAAAACGTATGGACATATGTGCGGAGCAGTTGGAGAGAGCAATAAATCTGATGTGTGTGTTCCAGCAGTTCTCCACATCTCCTTGTAACTCATTGTATTTCCAGGCACAATATGTGGTTCAAATAAGAACTGTGTCTATGTTAGACAGCTTTAGATCTTTGGGCTTGGACTCTCCCTTGAGGGACTCTGTAGGAGTTGTGATGATCGATCTCCAATAAACACAATACACACAATGATTTTTTTCCTTTGTGCAAGCTGTAGTGGCAAACAGTAGACTGATTCTCCAGCCACCTGCCCCACCCCCCACCGTCCATGGATATTTGATGCAACATTCAGTCAAGTGCTGCCTTGCACATCAAGGTTAAGTTGCATTTACCTCATCCAGGGGATCAAACTGTTATTGTCTGTGTTAGGAACAAAGCTGTAATGAAATCCAGACATGAAAATAATTCTTTACTGAACCCGAACTAAACATTTGTGAGCAGCTGATAGTATTGTTGATGACAACTTCTATTGCTTTGCTGATGCTTGAGTTAGACAGTTATGAGTACAAATAGCTTGAATGGATTTCTCCTTTTTATAGATCAGGCTGTGTTTTGGTTCTTTTCCATTTTGGCTGATTATTAGCTGGGAACAGCACCTCAACATTACAACTAGGATTGGGTGTGGCACTGTTGTCTGAAACTTTAGCTTTCCATTCTTCTGCATCTGTGCTGGAGGTGTATTTGTTTAATTAACAGTAGGTGTCCAGCATCCTGCATTCACAATCCTTTATAGAATTGACTATTTTGTGTAAGTGAGGCAGTTGTTAGTAATCATTGTCCACTTCAGACTTCCTGAGCACATCATATCTCTACCAAAGAAAGAGGGTTTTTTTCCTTCTAAGCTCGGTTCCCTCATGGTATCGGAATGCCTGATCTCAGTGTACGGCTGCAATGGTATACATCTATCTCAATTCTTAACTCATCTTTAGTTATCCATATTGGGCAATATGGCTCAATTTATTTTGGTGATAGGGAAGGTTGGATAGTGACGGGTTTTGATGCTTCCTTTCTTGGATGCATAATTTCAGCCCTTAAAATATCTGATCCTTGCTGGAGATTATCCTAGGTAAGAGTCAAGATAGTCTGTATCAATCATCACACACAAAATGCTGGTGGAACACAGCAGGCCAGGCAGCATCTATAGGGAGAAGCACTGTCGATGTTTCAGGCCGAGACCCTTTGTCAGGACTCGGGCCCGAAACGTCGACAGTGCTTCTCCCTATAGATGCTGCCTGGCCTGCTGTGTTCCACTGGCATTTTGTGTGTGCTGTTTGAATTTCCAGCATTTGCAGATTTCCTCGTGTTTGCTGTATGTTCAGCTTTTCAAGTGGGCTAGTTTTCTGATGCACAGAGACAGCAATTAAATTCACATCTGAAGTTAACCATTGCTGACAACACCTGACTCTCTTTGATGTGCCCCCAAATGCCATAAGGATATAATTACTTGTGAATAAGTTCACTATTTGATGACCCCATCAACTGTTTTTAGTGCCATCCATTCTTGTGATGGGCTCTTTGCTTTAAAGTCTTTGATAGCAGTCATTAAAGTAACAAAAATAATCTTACGAGTACTTAAACATGCAGTGATAACATAAACGTGTGTTTAAGTTCCTTTCATGCTCTGATACTCTATATAGGATATTGCAATCAAGGATTATTATGTATACATTATATGCATTGATATGCAGGATAAATGTTCAAATAATAATTTTACAAGCAATTGAACATGATTTTTAAATCATACATCATGCACCTAGGGAATTGTGTTCAAACATGAGTTTGCATGTTATCTCCATGACTGCAGGGCTTTCTTTCCTGGATGTTTTTGCTGGTAGGTTAATTGTTTATTAATAGCAAACAGAATAAAAAAAAGGGGTGTTTGTAGGCATGAGTGAGAGTGTTGCATGGAAATAAGGAGACAGGGAATGGGAAAAATTGGATTAATTTTCAGAGGAACCAGTAATGAAACAATGAGCCAACTCAGCACTTCTGATTCTGTTTATTTTATTTAGAGATTCAGTGCGGAACTGGCCCTTCCGGCCCAATTAGTAAGCCTCCTTTTTAACCCTAGCCTAGTCATAGAACTGGGGTGTATGGGGTGTCCAGGGAGGGGTAGCACCACTAGTGGCAGGTTCCTGGTGCTCTGCCCAGGGGCAGCTCATCTAACTTTTGTCCCCACCTGTGGCTCCAAGTAACTGTCTGCATGTGACAGTTGCCACACCCCGGTACACTTCTTTGACAGGTGGGCTAAACCAGGTGAGGGTAGCTGGGAGCCTCCAACCCCGGTGGGACAGTGACACGCCTACCCCAGCATGCGAAGCCAGTCCCAGTGGACTGGGCGGATAAGATCAACTACAAGATCCAATGGCTAGAAAGCGGTGCAGCATCGCCCCCTAGAGGACGAAGCCATGACAGGGCACAGAAGCATCGTGGCTATCCACAGCAGCCAAGGAAGTCTCCAGTTGTGGGGATTTTCCATACCATTGGACCAAGATTTTTGAGGGGAACTGCCCCAGTGCAACGGCTTTTTCACTATATAACTCCTTCCACACAGGTTACGTCATCGTTGGAAACGACGGACAACCAACACAATCCCAGGACAATTTACAATGACTAATTAACTAACTAACCAGTACGTCTTTGGACTATGTGAGGGAACTGGAGCACCCAGAGAAATCCCACGTGTTTGCAGAAAGGGTGTACAAACTCCTTATAAACATTGGAAGTGAGCCCCGAACTCCGACTCCCCAAACTGGAGTAGCATTGTGCTAACTGCTGCGCTACTGTGGTGTCCCGTTATTTCTATAATGTCGTTATAAAAGTATAACAGGGGAGTAAGGACACAGTTGTGTGTCAGTTCTGCAATACAACAGGTACTGAAAGTATTAAATAAAAGCAGATGATGCTGCAAGTTCTTACTAGTCAGACAATGTTGTGATGAATGAAACAGTTAATGCTTCAGACCACAGACCTTTCATCAGATAATAATATACTATGTGTTTTTCTTGTTGTAATGTACAGAATAAGTGCCTTGTTTTATTTCTGATTCTGGCTGCTGTTCTTGTCACTAGATTACAAGATGAATGTGATAGTTAGAGGAAACATATGCCATACTTTACATGGTGGAACGAGGAACTGCCTTTATAAGCTGTAAAAGATTCAGTTTTCAGTGCAGAATTCCTAGGCCCATTATAAATAAACAGACAACGGCATTGTACTGACATAACTTCACTGTAATGTAAAAAAAAAACTAACATCAGATTATGTGTAAATGGAATTTTTGAATCTAGCAAAATGATAACTAGGTCAGGGTGTAAATGAAATGAAGGGATGTTCATCTATAATTGAGGAAATTTGTCAGATTTCACCTTGTTAATAACTCAAACTGATGTTGTTTAAGTGTATCTACTGTTTCAGTCCACCAAAAATAACTATGTTACGATGATATATTAGGATAGCATGCATTCTGCAGTTAACCTTGATTTGACCATCTTGAATATACCAGGGGTGTCATCTAAGGTTAATTGAGCAGTGCCTATGTGCCTGCTGGTTGATCAGCTCAGTGTTAAGTAAAACACTGAATCACAGTTTTTGTTCTTCATGCTGACTGATACGTGTTTATAGACCTGTTACTCTGGATCTCTAGACGTAGGACTGACCCTGGCCTTGAGGTTTTCAGCATGAGCTGTGTGCTTGGCGTGATGACTCATGCACAAATCATTAGTGCACAGGAGCACTGTTCTGCCCCACTTGCGAACAATCTGGGATGTGCCCTGAATTTAAAAATAACCAAAGTTTGTTCAAAGTACATAACAATCGCTTTTGAGTGTAGGCACCGAGTTTTTATGTGCATTTTAGATGTCCAGTTTTATACCACCGTTGATCACAATGGTTTTCTTCAGCTGCTCCGGTTTTCTCCTGCTTTTCAAATACGTGGGTGGTTAGGAAGCTGTGGGCATGCTATGTTGGCACTGGAAGCATGGCAATACTTAGAGTCATAGAACACTACAGCACAGAAACAGGCCCTTAGGCCCATCTGATCTGTGCTGAAACATTTATCTGTCTTATCCTATCGATCTGCACCCAGACCACTGCCCTACATCCACATACCTATCCAAATTTCTCTTAAATGTTGAAATTGAGCCCGCATCCACCACATACACTGGCAGCTCGTTCCACACTCTCACCACCCTCTGAGTGAAGAAGTTCCCTCTGATGTTCCCTTAAACATTTCACCTTTCACCCTTAACCAATGACCTCTAGTTGTAGTTCACCCAACCTCAGTGGAAAAAGCCTGCTTGCATTTACCCTGACAACACTCCTCATAGTTTTGTATACCTCTATCAAATTTCTCCTCAGTCTTCTTCATTCCAGAATAAGTAATCATATAGGTCCTAACCTATACAACCTTTCCTATAACTTAGATCCTCCAGTCCTCTCAACATCCTTGTTAAGTTTCTCTGCACTCTTACAATGCTATTTACATTTTTCCTGTAGGCAGTGACCAAAGCAGGACACAATTAGACTTCACCAAGGTCTTGTACAATTTCAATGCAACATCCCATCTCCTGTACTCAATACATTGATTTATGAAGGCCAAAGTGCCAAAAGTTTTCTTTACAATCCTACCAATGGATTTGTATTCCCAGATCGCTCTGTTCTACCCCACTCATCAGTGCTCTACTGCTCACTGTGTAAGACCTACCCTGGTTGCTCCTCCGAACTGCAATACCTCACTTGTGGGCTGCCCTCAGCACTCCCACAGACTGTGCTGGTCATTGACACAAAGACTCAATCCACTGTATGTTTCAATGTTCATGTGCCAAGTAAAGCTAATCTTTCAGATCATTAATCTTTGAACTTCATTCACTGGGCATAAGTTCCATATCACTACTATTACTACTATGTTGACTCAGGCCTAGGGGGCCAGTGTCGAGCATGATGATGGACTCTCCACTCCTCCCTCTCCCTCATCAGTGTGTTTAGTTCATCTACATTAGCTGTGCCACTATCTTCTAGGAGCGTGTTGACTATAGTCTTGGGAGGGCACCCAACGTTCACCCTCCCATGCTTGGGCTCCCATGTGATGACTAGGCTGGCAGGTAGCTCAGGGTGGCATAGACAGTGCCCCGTTAGTTGCAGGCTTCTTGCCTCACTTTTAGTAGTGAGCATTGGTAGGTTGTCATAGAGGTCAATGTTCGTCATGTGCTGTTGCCAACTCATGTCAAGAGCCATCCGGAGCATTCGTGTATAGCAACCATCTAGTGACTTTCTCATGGTCTTGGTGAGTGTCCACGTCTCGCATCCGTACGTGAGAATGGACTCTATGACTGCTATGAAGCTCCTCTTTTTGAGCCCTCTGGTCAGGTTCAACCTCCAGATTTTCTTCATGTCATTCATAGCCCTCCATGCCAGCGCCTTCCATATCTTTATGTCCTTCTCCAAACTCATCATTCTTGATCTGAGGTACTTGAAGTCTAATTCTGTATCACTCCTGGCCTCCATCTCTGGTTGAAACAGACTGCTTGTAAACTCAAGATTTCATTTTACCTTTGTAATGTTTGAATTTATTTCTTTTAGAGGAATGACCCCCCCTTTAACACTATGTATTGATCTGTTGTCTGCACGTGTACTGTTGTCTACACATGTGCATTGTTCTATCTCTCTCACAGCAAGGTGAATATACCAGCTAAAACCATCTCCCATGTGTGTACTTTAATTTAATTGATATGTAGTTGAGAACAGACACAATAAATTGAGAACAACTATAAAACTGAACATCAGAAAGTAACATGAACCTCACTGACAGTTACAGCACAATTACAGGATGAAACAGCGAGAGTTAAACAGTACAGAGAAAGCTGTCAGGTTTGCTAACAAAGGTATACGTTACAAGCCTACACTTGCATCTATCACCCACTTTTCCTATGCTACATTGATGACTGCATTGGTGGTGATTCCTGCATCCATGTGGAGCCCATTGACTTCATCAACTTTGCCTCCAACTTCCACCCTGCCCTCAAATTTAACTGGTTCATCTCCAACACCTCTCTCCTCTTTCTTGAACTCTCCGTCTCTGTCTCTGGAGACAGCTTATCTACTGATGTCTATCACAAGCCCACTGACTCTCACAGCTACCTGGACTATAATTCTTCCCACACTGTTACCTGTAAAGACACCATCCACTTTTCTCAATTACTCCATCTACACCAGATCTGGTCTTCATTTACATTTCAAAATGAAGATGTCCTCATTTTTCGAAGAAAGAGCTTCCCTTCCTCCACCATCAATGCTGCCCTCAACTGTACCTCTTCATGCACATCTGCTCTTACCGCATCTACCTGCCACCCTACCAGGGATAGGGTTCCTTTTGTCCTCACCTATCAGCCCACTAGCCTCAGCGCCCAGCACATAATTCTCCAGAACTTCTGCCATCTCCAATGGGATCCAACCACTAAGCACATCTTCAACAATCACACCCCTCCCCCCACTTTCTGCTTTCCACAGGGATCACTCCCTATATGACACCCTTGTCCATTCGTCCCTCCCTATTGATCTCCCACCTGGCACCTATCCTTGCAAGTGAAACAAGTGCTACACCTGCCCCTACACCATCTCCCTCACTACCATTCAGGGCCCCGAACATTCCTTCCAGGTGAGGCAACTCTTCACCTGTGAATCTGTCAGGGTCACTTCCTGTGTCTGGTGCTCCCAGTGTGGCCTCCTGTACATCGGTGAGACTCGACAGAGGTTGGAAGACTGCTTCGCTGAGTGGGATCTCCCAGTGGCACCCATTTTAATTCCACTTCCCATTCCATTGATAGGTCAGTCCATGGCCTCCTGTACTGTCATGATGAGGGTATGCTCAGGTTGGAGGAATAACATCTTATATTCCATCTGGGTAGCCTGCAACTTGAACATCGATTTCTTGAGCACCCTCCCTTCATCATTCGTCATCTCTTTTCCCTCTCTCACCTTATCTCCTTGCCTGCCCTCTGGTGCTCCTCCCCTCTTTTCTTTCTTCCATAGCCTTCTGTCCTCTCCTATCTGACTCCCCATTCTCCAACCCTGTATCTGTTTCACCAACCAGCTTCCCAGCTGTTTACTTCATCCCTGCCTTCCCTAGTTTCTCCTATCATCTTGTGTTTCTCTCTCCCCTTCCCTTACCTTTTAAATCTACTCATCTTCTTTCTATAGTTCTGCCGAAGGGTCTTGGCCCGACATAGTGACTATACTTTTTTCCGTGGACGCTGCCTGGCCTGCTGAGTTCCTCCAGCATTTTGTGTGAGTCCCATACACAACCTAGTAACTCCTGAAAAGCCAGCAAGCAAGATGTTTAATTAAATTGTTACAATTCTACAAAATCACTTGAGCCCTAAACCATTGGTAATTGCTGAGAGATTTAGATTTTACACAAAGAACCAGTCAAAAGACAAAACCCTTTCTGAATACATTCAATTGCCACTAACAAATTCTGAAATACCAAGGGAAACAAGGAATGATCTGACATTGTCAAAAGTCTATGAAATCACCATGCAAGGATGGCCAGCTCGTGATAACCCTATGTTTCGAAGTTGTCAGTGAGATGAGACCAACTGTTGGTATGTCAAAGAACACTGATGTGTGGATCTCCTGTTGTGGTTCCCTCTAAACTGCGCACCGGAGTATTAGAGAATCTGCATGAAGGACACTTGGGTACAGCCAAGATGAAGAGTCTTACCCAGAGCTACATGTGGTGGCTGAGATTAGATAAACAGATTGAAGACTTGGTCAAAAGCTGTTTAGGATGCCAAGAAGTTCAAAAGGCACCCCCACAGGCATTGTTACACCAGTAGGAATGGCCGTCATCACCATGGCGACGAGAACATATTGACTTTGCTGGGCCATTCATGGACTCCATGTTTCTGATTGCTGTGGATGCTCATTCGAAGTGACCAGAGGTTATACCAATGAGTCAACCACATCAGCAAAGACTGTCTCCACCCTGAGGACTATCTTTGCCAGGTACGGCTTACCAGAACAAATTGTGAGTGACAACGGACCACAATACACATCAAAAAACTTCCAACTGTTCATGAAGAAAAATGGCATCTGACATTTCAAGTCATCTTCTCACCACCCAGCAACAAATGGGTTATATGAAAGGATTATCCGAACCATCAAGATGTCTATTAAACTGATGGACAAGGAGGACATTCCTCTATAGTATCAGAATCAGAATCATGTTTATTATCACCAGCATGTGACGTGAAATTTGTTAACTGAGCAGCAGCAATTCAACACAATACATAATCTAGCAGAAAATAAAATAATAATAAAAATAATAATAAATAAACAAGTAAATCAATTACATATAGAGAATAGATTTTTAAAGAAGTGCAGAAATAGAAATACTGTATATTTAAAAAAGTGAGGTAGTGTCCAAAGATTCAATGTCCATTTAGAAATAAGATGGCAGAGGGAAAGAAGCTGTTCCTGAATCACTGAGTGTGTGCCTTCAGGCTTCTGTACCTCCTACTTGATGGTAACACTGAGAAAAGGGCATGCCCTGGGTGCTGGAGGTCCTTAATAATGGACGCTGCCTTTCTGAAACACCGCTCCCTGAAGATGTCCTGGGTACAGTACTTTGTAGGCCAGTACCCAAGATGGAGCTGACTAGATTTACAACCTTCTGCAGCTTTTTTCGGTCCTGTGCAGTAGCCCCTCCATATCAGACAGTGATGCAGCCTGTCAGAATGCTCTCCATGGTACAACTATAGAAGTTTTTGAGTGCTGACATGTCAAATCTCTTCAAACTCCCAATAAAGTATAGCCGCAGTCTTGCCTTCTTTATATCTACATCACATGTTGGGATCAGGTTAGATCCTCAGAGATCTTGACACCCAGGAACTTGAAGCTGCTCATTCTCTCCACTTCTGATCCCTCTATGAGGATTGGTATGTGTTCCTTTGCCTTACCCTTCCTGAAGTCCACAATCAGCTCTTTTGTCTTTCTGATGTTGAGTGCCAGGTTGTTGCTGCGGCACCATTCCACTAGTTGGCATATCTCACTCCTGTATGCCCTCTCATCACCACCTGAGATTCTACCAACAATGGTTGTATCATCAGCAAATTTATGTATGGTATTTGTGCTATGCCTAGCCACACAGTCATGTACATATAGATAGTAGAGCAGTGGGCTAAGCACACACCCCTGAAATGTGCCAGTGTTGATCATCAGCGAGGAGGATATGTTATAACCAATCCGCACAGATTGTGGTCTTCTGGTTAGGAAGTTGAAGATCCAATTGCAGAGGAAGGTACAGAAGCCCAAGTTCTGCAACTTCTCAATCAGGATTGTGGGAATGATGGTATTAAATGCTGAGCTATAGTTGATGAACAGCTTCCTGACGTAGGTGTTCATATTGCCCAGGTGGTCTAAAGCCATGTGGAGAGCCATTGAGATTGCATCTGACATTGACCTATTGTGGCGATAGGCAAATTGCAATGGGTCCAGGTTCTTGCTGAGGCAGGAGTTCAGTATAGTCATGACCAATCTGTCAGAACATTTCATCACTGTTGATGTGAGTGCTAAAAGGTGATAGTCATTAAGGCAGCCCACATTATTCTTCTTGGGCACTGATATAATTGTTGCCTTTTTGAGGCAAGTGGGAACTTCTGCCCGTAGCAGTGAGAGGTTGAAAATGTCCTTGAATACTCTCGCTAGATGGTTGGCACAGGTTTTCAGAGCCTTAACAGGTACTCCATAGGGACCTTCCGCCTTGCAAGGGTTGACTCTCTTTAAAGACAGCCTAACATCGGCCTCTGAGACGGAAATCACAGGGTCATCAGATGCAGCAGGGATCTTCACAGCTGTAGTTGTGTTCTCCTTTCAGAGCGTGCATACAAGGCGTTGAGTTTATCTGGTAGTGAAGCATTCCATTCATACTATTGGGTTTTGCTTTGTAGGAAGTAATGTCTTGCAGATTCTGACAGAGTTGCCGTGCATCCGATGTCACCTGCAACCTCATTCCAAGTTGTCTCTTCGCCCTTGAAATAGCCGTCCGCAAATCATATCTGGTTTTCTGGTACAGGCCTGGGTCACCAGACTTGAATGACACAGACCTAGCCTTCAGCAGACGATGTACCACCTGGTTCATCCACGGTTTTTGGTTTGGGAACGTACAGTATGTCTTTGTGGGGACACACTCATCCACACATGTTTTAATTTACAAGGTGGACATCTTCCTTTTTGTGTATCCGAACTCAGTTCATCTGATGACAAATCAAACATCTGCAATGCCGTTCATGGACAGGAATCTGAGATCTTGCATAGACCTCTTGAAACCATATCTACAGAAGGAAGTGCAAAATAAACAGCTCAGCCAGTTGCTAAGTAAATCAGCAAGGAGCTTTGAGGTTGGACAGGAAGTCTGAACACATGATTACTGAGAAGACAAGTGGACACCCGGTAGGATAGCCACAAGAACTGGACCACTAATGTACACAGTGGATGTTAGTGATCAGACATGTAGACGTTATGTGGTCTAGATACTGGATGCTCAACTGAAGAAGATACTTAAGTCGATTGTATCCAACAAGATGGACACTTTATAGTCCCCAGACTTACCTCTCAGTGATGATGTCACTGACAGTAACCTGACACTAGAAAATGAGAACATTGTCTTAGACAAGACACCTACCAAACCTGAAGCCACTCCACAGCACCAGAGTGGAGCATTGGTCTCTCTCTCTCTCTCTCTCTCTCTCTCTCTCTCTCTCTCTCTCTCTCTCTCTCTCTCTCTCTCTCTCTCTCTCTCTCTCTCTCTCTCTCTCTCTCTCTCTCTCCCTCTCGCTGCAATGTGAATACACCAGCTAAAGCCATCTCCCGCGTGCATTCTTTTATTTAATTGATATGTAGTTGTGCACAGACATAACAACCTTGATGTCAATTCTGAACTCATTTCCTTTCAAGCACAGCTTCTATCCTGTTAGAAAACTTTTGGATGGTTCCCTAGTATAATAAAATGGACTATTGACCTCGCAATCTATTTTGTTATGGTCTTGCATCTGTCTGCATTGCATATTTTCGTGTAATTGTAACACTTCATTCTGCATTGTCTTATTGCTTCCCTTGTTCTACCTCAATGCACTGATGTGATGAAATGCTCTATATGGATTGCATACAAAACAAAGTCTTTTGCTGTACCTTGGTATATATGACAATAATAAACCAAGATACCAATTTGTTGTCTTTTTTTCTCTCACCAAACATTGGTGTTTGTTCGACCATCTACTGAAGCACAGTATCAGTTACTCATTACCCCATACATGTTCATCTATATGGGGTCCAAAAGCCTCTCAATTTGAAAATTCCTATTCTTGTCTTTAGATTATTGGCAGAACCTATAAGTACCAAAGCATGCATGGATAAGAAAAACACTCTTTATTAAAGAGAAGCCATGTCTGATAGAATGTTGTAAGGGAGTACCAAGGAGCCTTAATGGAAACTGGTACATTTGAAGTGATCTGCCATTTGACAAAGCAAAAGCACATGAGGGTAGTTGGGTTAAAAAAATATAAATCCTGAAATCAAAGAAGTGGCCATTTAGATGTATAACAGTGAAGAGGCAGAAAGCAAAGAATAATAGTCAATTCATCTTAGGCTGCATGTAATTTGGGTTTCAAAGATTCTCAGGGCTCCAATTCGAACATAACCACTGGAGCTAAGATTGAAGAGTTTCAAAATGCTACCAAAACTGGCTGTGTGACTAATAGCGACAAAGAAAGTTATAGAAACTGGAAAGTAACAATGGACTGGGCATAAAAGGAAAATTTAGCCAAATTTAACTGAGTCTAGCAATGTATAGGGTGAGGAAGGCAAACAAGATGAAGAAATATATAATAATAATAATAATAATAATAATAATAATAATAATAATAATAATAATAATAATAACAATAATAATAACAAGCATTTTATTGATCCTGATTGGGAAATCATTTTGTTACAGCAGCAACATTTAAAAAGATACTTAGCAATAATAATAATAAATTTATAATAACAATTAATAAAGTACAGAATAATAATATACACAATAATAATTTACTAATATGCAATAATGTGCAATACTGTGCAATAATACTATATGAAATAATAAAACAGAGACTATTGCACTATGATATGTGGTCTATTACACAGATAATATGGAATATGTGGAATTCCATTGAGAAGTGTAGAGAGATACACTTGGACTGTATCTCATTAGTCCCTAAATCAAACAGGATAGATAGATACCTGTAAATTGGCAAAAATGGCATATTCAGTTCTCACCTTCACTGGTTTAGACAGAGACTGAAACATCACCATAGACTTAGTTAAGGCATTATTTAGGCCTCATTTAGAGCACTGTGCACAATTCTATTCACAGGAATGGTGTGAGAGCCCTAGAAAGAGTGAAGGACATTCACAAGGACATAGCCCATGCTGAGAGTTTTATAAAGGGAAATGATTACATTTTCTTTTCTTCGAGGGATCTTGAAAATGTGTACAGCGAGAAACTTGTCCCTCTATAAACTCAATAACTAGCGATCATAGATTTAAGCAAACTTTGATAGAATGATCAGAGGGAAGTTGAGGAAATTTTCTTTCACCCAAAGCATGATTAGAGCCTGCAGTACATTTCTGAGGAGCAGAAACCCTCACTACATTTAATGAAGTGCCAGGATGTGCATAAAATGTCATAAACTACCAGTCCACAAAGAATTTATGTTTTTAAATTCATTAAAGAGCTGAGTGCTTTGCAAGCTGAGCCACCATTTAATTGTCCTTCCCTGGTTGCTTGAGAAAATGGTGTAAGCTGTGCCTTATGGTGTCAATATACCCACATTGCCATTGGGGAGTTCCAGGATCTTGACCCAGTGACTGCGAAGGAATGGTAATTACAAGTATGTTTCCAGGTAAGGAAGGTGTGGCGCTTGGAGTGCAATTCCAAATGAGATGTAACTAGTGTTTTCATAGGTCAGCATAAACATGAAAAGCTGACCAGCCTTCTGAATTGTACATTTCCATGATTCAATGATACAGCAATTCATATGCTGATATAACTTATATTGTATTTTCATGGAAATGAATTCTTGCACATTGTATGTGACATTGTAGAATTGTAGCTTACCAACTCAGTAAAGCATTTTCTTGGGAATAACATACAATATTTAACTTTAAATATCACAAGACCTATCAACTCATGATGATTACTTCTCCCACTCTAGTCTTCCTTTGCATATGATTGGCAAGAAATAGCGCTGATTTGCTGGATACTAGAAGACCTTCAGTTTCCTTGTCACACTGTGTCAGTTTAGACACATATGTTACTTCATTGTGAAAACGGCTGCTTCCGTTTCACAAGGGTACCTTAAAGTAGAGCCATGCACAACTGCCAGCAGAGGGTTCAAAGTTACTGACAGGCAACACACTCCAGTAATAATCTGCTGGGATTAACTAACAGCAAAGATGATAGTCTGCATCTGCACTATCTTGGTCTTTAGTATAAAGTCAAACATTAACTTGTTCTTGTGACAGTAAGGAAGTAATTTTGTCTTCAAGTAAGAAATAAACGTAGACCTGCTTCATCACTGTCACTCCATTTCATCACCTGTCAGCAAAGACACCAGCACTCAGTATCTTCACCTGTCAGTGAAACAGACATTACAGAAAGCTTTAGCTATTCCTTTCACTACCAACTGCACACTTCTAAAACCAAAATAAACTTCATTCATAATGAAAACATTTACAAGAATAAACTGTGGAACAAAGGACAGGTAGTGAGGGAATGTCTGGTTGACTAGGATGCTGAGTGGCTATGGGGCCTGACTGATCCTTTGCATCACTGGAATCACTGGAGACATGTACTGTAGTGGGACGTGGTGCTTGGGTATGTTTTTATCCTCATTGGCCAGGTCTTGTGCATCCTGACCAGTTTGATCTGCTCCATCTGGGATACCCAGATGAACTTGAAGAGAGCTAGGGGTGATTTCCAAGCTGGTGGAGTGGGAAACAGGGTCACACCTGTGTCAAGTACAGAAGCCCTGAGAGCACTTCACACATGATGACTAGGTTCTTAACCGTAATGTTATGCTTGTTCTTAATAAAGACAAACTTGGTGTGGGTAAATGCTAAATCATTTTTATTACTGAACACTGTCCAACACTGAGTATATGTGACAGGTCACCATCGAAGCTTTCAGTTCTGGGTGAGTCACCCGCCTTGCCCACTGGGAACTGAAGTCTAGATTACATACACACATAATAACACATCTTCCCCTTTAAAGATAAACAAACATAATACTATGTCCTCATAAATCTGCAAGAAAAAATAATCCTTTCTAACAAAGATATCTATTTTCTATATCTGGGCCCTTATCCACTCACAAACTTTCCATCAGTATCTGAGGTGGTTTAATGATCCATGTTTATCTGCTATATGTTTGGTGCATTAATATTTGTGACTTACTGAGAACTCTGATTAACAAGTTTATCTTTCACATCTGCTGGCCCCTTTGGTATACAGATGACATGTCACAGCAGTGGTTTGGAGCGTGCGATCATAGGTCCACACAGAGAGGTATCCCTCACGCTGTCTGGATCTGATAAGAATGTAAAGCTACTTCTTCTTGCACATATCCTGGCATGGACCATGTGCCAGATTCATGATCTTTGATTTGCACATGATCTCCAGGCTTCAGGACTGGTAAGCTTTTGACAGTCTTGTTGCAATACTGTTTTACTTTTTCTTTCCTTTTCATTTTAGCCAGTTTGACATTGTGTGCTCCTTTACGCACAGGAAAGTTAGTGCGTATGCATCAATTCATCAGCATTTAGGCTGGTAAAAGGCCATTCTGCAGAGGCCTACTTCTGTAAGTCATTAGACTTTTGTAGAAACCCTCTCGTCCATCTTGTGCCTTTTTCATGAGGCCCTTCACTACATTGATTAAGCTCCCTGCTAGACAGTTAGATTTTGGGTGATACGGACTTGAAGTTACATTTTGAACCCCCTGCACCCCCCCCCCACCAATCATTGGCAAAGACTCAAATTCACAGCTCAAGAATTGTGGACCATTTTCTGATACCACTTCACATGGAACGCCATACCTCCAAATATAGCTTCTGGGAAGGTTATAACTGTTTTGCTGGATGTTGATTGCAGTGTTGCAACCTCTGGGTAATTGGAAAAGTATTCTGCTACAATATAACTCTTCACACTACATTCAAACAAATCCTCTCTAACTTTGAAGTACAGACTGTCTAGTACATGGTGTGGTGCAAGGGTTCAGCTTGCTGCCTTGGTCTGCAGGTAAGACATATTTCACATTAAACAGTGGTCTGGCTGATATCTTGGTTTATTCTTGGTCAGTACTGCACTTCAGGAGCTCTATGTTTACAGGTTTCCTCACCCTGATGCCCTTTGTGTACATTCTGGAGCACTTCCTTATGTGGTAACACTGGACTCACAAACATGTTCCCTTTGAAGACAATATTTTCCACTATTGACAGTTCAGATCTGCATGCCCAATAATCTTGAATGCATATAGGACAGTCATTCTTAGTTGCTGGTCATCCTTTCCATATTGTATCTCTACAGTGGTTTATGATCTGTCTCCACTTCAGAAACTTGTCCATAGATGTACTAATGGATGCTTTTGCATGTTGGTGAGAAGCTCTTTCTCTATCTGTGCATAGCTGGCTTCCACACTTGATAAAGCCCTTGACACATTGGCCACAGGTTGCCATGAACTGTGCAGCTGTGGTAGAACTGCTCCAGGGCCGAACCAGGATGTATCAGCTAAGATCCGAGTACACCTTCCTGGATCATAAAACTGCAGCATAGACTCTTTAGTTTGAATCTTTTCTAAGCATATGGAAACATTCTTCTGCTGATGAGAGCAAATCTACTTATTATGCTGCTCATGGAGTGACCTAAGTGGTGCTGACACAGTAGACCACCAGAGGAACCAGGTAAGTCACTATCCCCAATAAACGTCTCACCTCCTTTTGTTTTGGGGTCCCTCCATGTTTTTAATGGCTGACCTCTTTCTTGGGTCAGGCTTCATACCCTCTTCAGATAAGACATCTCCTATGAAAATCTGTGTCTTAACACTAAACTCACATTTCTCTTTATTTAATTTCAAATACACATTCCATGTCACATCAAGCACCTGACTCAGTCATTCATCATGTTCATCCTTGGTGGATTCCCAGATGATGGTGTCATCCATCATGGTCTCAACATCATGTATGTCCTCAAAGATTACACGGATGGTTTCACGGTAGACTCCAGGTGCAGAAAGAACCCCTTACAATAGCTGAAGAAACTGATACCTTCCCTGTGGTGGATTAAAAGTACACAATCCCAAACCTACCTCATCAAACATCATCTGCAAAACCCAAAGGATGTGTCCAGCTTGCTAAACCACTTGGTACCTGTAAACCAGGGCATGCCCTCCTCCCATATTGACAATGTAAAATGCTCTCTCCTGATGGCTTTATTGAGATCACTTGGATCTAGACAGTTCTACAATGCTCCATTTTTCTTTCGCACAATGACCATGGAGCTCATCCAGTCTGTTGGTTCTTCAATTTTCCGTATGACATTCATCCATTCCATATGTGCTAGTTCTTGCTTAAATCTGTTCTAAGTTCATCTGAACTTTGCTGAATGCATGCACAACAGAGTCACTGTCTCATTCACATGAATTTTATGTACATCAGGTAAGCACCCAAGCCCCTCAAAGATGATTGCATACTCTTCCACGAGTGTTGAGTGGTTATCTTTGGACTGTGAAGGCACTACAAAAACTCTGTTCAGCAGGTTGAGCTTTTTTACATATGCTCAGACCTAATATTGGCTGTACTCTCTTTTCTACAATCAGTAACTGAGCCTTTAGATGCTGCCCCTTGTGCTGGAAAACAGCCCACTTTTACTGGAACATTCTCTCCCGTACAGGCTTTTAACTTCACTAGGTAAATCTTGTTCTTTACGTTGGAAGTCTTATAATCATCCATGTATTACAGATTCACCTGGGCTCCAGCGCCAAGCTTGTATGGAATTACTGTCTCATTCACAGTCACTGGAACAATCCATTCTGTTTTACCAGCACCAGCAGTCTGTAGAGAATCTATGAAACATCATAAGCCTGATTTTATTCTCACAAATCAATGAACCTGTTGTAAAACAAAAGATCAGTCCCTATTTGTACATAGTTCTTTGCTTTTGCTTGTTTTTTCTTTCCACTCTTTTCTATAAGTGTATACCTCAGATAAATACTTTGTGGAGATTTGTGATATATATGATTATATGATATATATGTACAATGTCTGAAATACATCTTATGGAAATGTTTGTTTGATGATGAACTTCAATAAAAAATAAATTACAGAAAACTTCCTCCATTTCTTCCATTTCCTCAGTTAGCATGTGCACCTTTCTCTTGGTAGCTCCTGTGTTTGCTATTTGAGCTAACCTCTTTACTTTGTTGTTGCTTTGGCAAATGCCCTTTTGAGCTGCTCTGTTTTCACAGCGTGCACTGTGATTCTGCCATGTGCGCTCCTTAGCTTGTGCTCATGTGGTCTTTGCTACCCTATACATATCCACAGCCTTTTCCAACATCAAATTGTTTTCATTGATCCATCTTTCCCTGAGCCCTATGTCTGGGATTCCACAGGCATCTAACTAGTGAGTCTCTTAAATCTCCAACACTCACAGGACTTACTCAGGGTGTGAAGCTCAGTTAAGTATTGGTCAAAACTAACACCTTGTTTCTGATCACAGGAAAATAAGTTATATCTCTCAAGCGTGAAGCTTTTATTTGGGACAAAATACTGCTCAAATTTTCGCACAGTTAATCAAAGTAGAAAACATTCTTCGTTGGGAAGCTGTTATTGTTGACTTATAAGTCCATGTGTGTGTGTTACCACTAGATGCCATGTCCAAGCTTACTGTCCAGTTTCCATCGTATTAAAATGTTCTCATAGAGGGATCAGATATGGAAAGAGTGAGCAATTTCAAGTTCCTGCATGTTAATATCTCTGAGGATATAACCTGGAAACAATATATTGATGCAGCTACAAAGAAGTCTTACAGTGGCTAAATTTCATTGGAAGTTTGAGAAGATTTAGCATATCGCCAAAAATATTTGAAAATATCTGCAGATGTACCATGGAGAGCATTCTAACTGTCTGCATCGCTGTCTGGTATTGAGGGGGGTTGCTATTGAACGGGATCAAAAGAAGCTGAAGAGAGTTTTGAACTTAGTGAGCTCCATCATGAATACTAACGTTCATAGTATCCTGGACATCTTCAAGGACTGATGCCTCAAAAAGGCGGCATCCATCACTAAGGACCACCATCACCCAGGGCATGCTGTATTCTCATTGTTATCATCAGGAAAGACATACAGAAGTGTGAAGGCACACACTTAACAATTCAGAAACAGCTTCTTTCCCTCTGCCATCTGATTTCTGAAAGGACATTGAAACTGTGAACATTACCTCACTACATTTTATTTCTATTTTTGCACTATTTATTTAGCTTCACTATTTTATACTTCTGCTGTTACAAAATGCATCGTACTGTTGTCGCAAAGTCAACGAATTTCACAAAATATGCTGGTGATATTAAACCTGATTCTGATTCTGATTCTGGATTTGGTCCAGTACATCACAGATAAAGCCCTTTGTGCACATCTGTATGAAACACTGTTGTAGGAAAGTAGCATCCATCATCAAAGATCCCTAGCACATAGAACATGCTTCCTTGTCACTGCTGCATCAAGTAGAAGGTACAAGAGCCTTAGGACCAACACCAGCAGGTTTAGGTCCAGTTACTACCCCTCAACCATCAGGCTCTAGAACAAAAGGGTATAACTTTGCTCAACTTCACTTGCCGCATCATTGAAATGTTCCCACAAACACTGAACTCACTTTGAAGAACTCTATATCTCATTATCTTATGTTCTCTTTATATGTTGATATTTATTTATATTTACATTTTCACAGTTTGTTAACACAAAATACACTGCAGATGCTGGGGTCAAAGAAACATGTACAACAAGCTGGAGGAACTCAGCAGGTCGGGCAGCATCCATGGAAACGAACAGTCAACATTTCGGGCCGAGACCCTTCGTCAGGACTGAAGAGGGATGGGGCAGGGGCTCTATAAAGAAGGTGGGGAGAGGATGGGAAGGAGAAGGCTGGTAGGTGCCAGGTGAAAAACCAGTAAGGGGAAAGATCAAGGGGTAGGGGAGGGGAAGTAGGGAGGAGATAGGCAGGAAAGGTGAAGAAGGAATGTAAGGGGAAAGCTCTATGAGTAGTAGAAGAAGGCAGAATCATGAGAGAGGTGATAGGCAGCTAGAAGAGGAGACAGAGTGAAAGTGGGATGGGAGAAGGGAGAGGGAGGGAATTACCAGAAGTTGGAGAATTCAATGTTCGTGCCAAGGGGCTGGAGACTACCCAGACAGTATATGAGGTGTTGCTCCTCCAACCTGAGTTTGACCTCATCATGGCAGTAGAGGAGGCCATGTATGGACATATCTGAATGGGAATGTGAATCAGAGTTGAAGTGGGTGGCAACCGGGAGATCCTGTCTGTTGTGGCGGACAGAGCGTAGGTGCTCGACGAAGCGGTCCTCCAATCTGCGTTGGGTCTCACTGATGTAGAGGAGGCCGCACCGGGAGCACTGGATGTAATAGATGACCCCAACAGACTCAGAAGTGAAGTGTTGCCTCACCTGGAAGGACTGTTTGGGGCCCTGAATGGTGGTAAGAGAGGAGGTGTAGGGACAGGTGTAGCACTTACGCTTGCAGGGATAAGTGCCAGGTGGGTGATTCGTGGGGAGGGATGGGTGAACCAGGGAGTCGCGGAGGAAATTATCCCTGCGGAAAGCGGAGAGGGGTAGGGAGGGAAAGATGTGCTTAGTGGTGGGGTCCTGTTGAAGGAGGTGGAAGTTGCGGAGGATAATGTGCTGGATCCGGAGGCTGGTGGGGTGGAAGGTGAGGACAAGGGGAACGGGAGGATGGGGTGAGGGCCGAAGTGCAGGAAATGGAGGAGATGCGGGTGAAGGCATCATTGATGATGGCAGAAGGGAAATCATAATCCTGAAAGAAAGAGGACATTTGAGATGTCCTGGAACAGAAAGCCTCATCCTGGGAGCAGATGCGGCAGAGACGGAGGAACTGGGAATAGGGAATAGCATTTTTGCATGTGGCAGAGTGGGAGGAGGTATAGTCAAGGTAGTTAGGAGAATTAGTGGTGGTCCCATTCAGATATGTCCATACATGGCCTCCTCTACTGTCATGATGAGGCCAAACTCAGGTTGGAGGAGCAACACCTCAAATACCGTCTGGGTAGTCTCCAGCCCCTTGGTATGAACATTGAATTCTCCAACTTCCGGTAATTCCCTCCCCCTCCCTTCCCCCATCCCATTTTCACCCTGCCTCCTCCAGCTGCCTATCACCTCTCTCATGGTTCTGCCTCCTCCTACTACCCATAGTGCTTTCCCCTTACATTCCTTCTTCACCTTTCCCTCCTTACTTTCCCTCCCCCACCCCTTGATCTTTCCCCTTACTGGATTTTCACCTGGCACCTACCAGCCTTCTCCTTCCCACCCTCCCCCCACCCTCTTTATAGGGCTCCTGCCCCCTCCCTCTTCAGTCCTGACGAAGGGTCTCAGCCCGAAACGTTGACTGTTCATTTCCACGGATACAGTCTGACCTGCTGAGTTCCTCCAGCGTGTTGTGTGTATTGTACAGTTTATTGTTTTTTGCTCTCTGGTTGATCTTTCATTGATCTTGTTATAGTTACTATTCTATAGGTTTGCTGAGGATGCCTACAAAGAAATTGAATCTCAGGGTTGTATATGCAGACATACAGTATATGTGAGTGAGTGAGTGAGGCCTTTGTCAGTCACAGTTGAACACGGATATTGATTCCTAGCAGTCTGGATAAGCAAGCCAGGGCAGCACGATATGGAGAGAAAGTTGTTGCCCATGTAGCAAGCTCTCACTCTTCATGCATCTGATCAAACCAAAGCAGCGGCAGAGACCAATACACTTTGGTACCTGCCTTAGGGACTCCAGGTCTAGACTTTTCCCTCAGGGCTTACTCCTGAAGCCTTCCCCATGATTGGGTATAGCCACAAGGCGGTGGAGATTTGAGATTAGAGGTTTCCTTCTCCTAGATGAACTGCCTACCATGACTGATGAACCCCATCAGCCCAAAGCAATGGGTTTTAAGGCACCAGTAACCCAACTTTGCCTCTTCAACTGTCAGTAGAAACAATTCCACCAGATTTAGTATCTAAGCCATGCGTGAAGTCCAGGAGCTGGACTTGTTGTCAGAGGCTATCTGAGATGTACGCCACTGGGAACATTTAACAGGTAGTGGGAGCTTGTCCCCATTCCCACCTCTAGGTATAACAACCTTAAGTAACCAGTAGCTGTACTTTGATAATAATTTACTTTGAACTTTCAACATGCCTCTTTAAGTTGCTATAGTTTCCTCTCACATGCAAAATATTTATGGGTTGATGGGATAATTGTTCTTTATAGTTTTCCCCTTGTGTGTGAGTGAAGATAATGATGAAGATTAACTTTATTTGTCACATGTATATTGAAGCATTCAGTGAAATATATTATTTGTCTCAAATCAAGTCAATGAAGATTGTGCTGGACAGCCTGCAATTATCATCACCCTTCCAGCGCCAACAGAGCATGTGCACAAGCTAACCCTAATCATACAATTTTGGAGTGAGGGAATAAACCAGAGCACCTGGAGGAAACCCATGCAGTGATGGAGACAAAATACAATTCTTTACAGGCAGCTTTGGGAGTTGAGCCCCAACTGGTGATCATTGGCACTGTATTAGTGTTACCCTAAAAGTTATGCCCCATGTTGTCCTTAAAGGAGCTGATGGGAGTGTTGGGAGATTAGTATAAAAAGGAATGCTAGAAAAAGGAATGACCTATTTCTGTATGGCATCACTCAGTCACTAGATGCAATAGTTGTCTGCAATAGCTGAACGCCCCACTAGTTAAAACAGGTACGTTCTAAGTATTACTGTGTAGGTACAGGATCTAATTGGAGATCAGTGGAAATTACACAAAGGAGTTCAAAAACAGCTATTGATATTCTATTTCCAATTAATCTTCTGAATGCATGAAACCTATGCAGAAACTTACCCTTGAAATTTTATAAATGGACTTTGTCCTTGAAATGTTCTGACCAGATAATTCAGCTTTGCAGACGCAGCCTTATGAAGTTCAACAGAATGAAAATTAGATGGGCCCTCTGGAGACCTTGCCAGAAGCCCCACCAGATCACTTCCAGAGGATGAAGTTAAGAAAACCAAATAGATTGAACTGCAGTAGTTAATGTGACTATTTGGCTCAATGGAATTGTACCTGGAAATAAGTTCAAGTTTAATTTTATTGCCACTGACATATATGAATACAAATGCTTTTTGCAGCATCAACACAGTACTTCACCATTATGATAAATATATATTCAAATTAGCATAATTATGTATAACTTATATGACAAATTAAATTAAAATAAATATATTTTAGAGCAAGTTGAGAGAAAAAAGAAATATAGTTCAAAGTAGAGTTTTTCAGGGTAGTTCAAAATCCTGATTGCAGTGGGGAAAAAGAGATATTCACTTAGAGCTACTTAGCCATCTTCATCTCATTACTTTCCTCATTGTCCCTTTATCTTCCAATTCAAATACTGTACGAGCATCATTAAGTGGTACTATGGTATGTGTTTTAATTTGTATTCACTCTGTGTTCTAATAGTGAATATATATTTTTCTACGTTCCTGGCTTCTTCTCTCCAGAGAATCTGATTTTTTCCCCTGTTCCCCCCTTCATAATCTTATCATTTTGAAAGCCAAAATCCTTTCACTTTCTCTTTATCCCAGCATTTCAAATTTTCATGCGTAGTTTGATTCTCTGTTACCTAAATGTAATTATTTTAATAATTAGATGCTGAGAATTTCACACTATACTCCAACCTTAGCGGAACCAGTGTCCTGTATAAATTGTACAATTGACATTCTTGTTTTAGCTCATAGCTTCCCTTGATTATTATAGTTATTACCCCTCAATGATCAGGCATCTGAACCAGTAGGGATAACTTCATTCAACTTCACTTTGCCATTAACTGAACCATTCCCACAACCTATGGACTCACTTTCAAGCACTCTTCATCTCATGTTCTCGATCTTTATTGCTTATTTATTTATTCTCTTTTGTATTTTCACAGTGTGTTGCATTTTGCGCACTGGTTGTTTGTCTGCTCTGTTGGATGTGTTCTATCATTGATTCTATTATGGTTCTTAAATTTATTGAGTGTGCCTGCAGGAAAATGAATCTCAGATTTGTACATGGTGACATATATGTACTTTGATAATAAACTTACTTGAATTATGCCTAGAATCTCATTTTCTTTCTAGGAGGAATTACCCTATCAGTTGTCTTCATCTTTTTAATCCGAATCCACTTTCTTTCAAATGTAGCAATTTCAGAATATTTCCATCACCTTTACTTTCTCCAAAATTGTCCAGGTTTATATTTCTCTGTATTAGAAACCTCTCTACAATCGTGCCAACAGGTTATAATTCTTCAGCAATCTCCTTGCAAATTTGTCATCTTTAATTTAGTATCACAAATAAATCTGATATTGTTCAATGGTTCCATGTATACAACCTGAAATTCTTGCTCTCCACAGACATCCATGAAAGAGAAGAAAAATCTCAGAGTGAATGACAGGAAAAATGTGGGAACCCCAAAGCCCCCTCCCTATCCCCTCCCATGCATAATCAGCAGCAAGGCATGAACCCTCCTGTTCCCCCACTGCCCACTTATTCCAGCAAAAAGTATCAGCACCCCCATCATTCACCATGCAAGCAATAGCAGAGCCACAAAGAGACCATGATCTAGAGTCCATAAAAAAAAAACACTGTTCATCCAACAGTTCAACATGCCATAGGCTGTCTCCCTCACTAACAAGGGAGAGAGATGTATCAGGCCTGCCACAGCAGTATCGTTCCCTTTAAGTTAATACTAACATTATTTATTTAAATTAAAAGTCAAGGAAATATCAGCACTGATCCACTAATTTTAGTTGTCTCCAGTCTCTTGGTTTGCAAATCATCGAGCTATCTATCTCCTTCTAAAGGTAGCTACTATCTGTGGTAATTTTGTCAATTATTTTACAAGGCATTAGAGCAAGCAATTTCTTAGACACATGCCCCCTTTCCTTTATCTGTGATTTCTTTAAAATTCTGTAAGTTAATGAAGCACAACCTGTGCTTTAAAAATCCATGCACTGCTTGTTTTCATTTCCTTCTGGGGCAGTGGGCAATTTCAGGCCCAGGCCTATTAAATGAGAGCTTGAAAAGTTAACTGAGTTGTGGAGTCAAAAGAAATCTATGTGGGTGATGGGATCCCTTCCTGAAGGAGAGTCTAAAAGTAAATATGAATTTCTGACAATCTAATGACTTGTGTGCTGTTTTAATTGGTGCCTGATTTATAGAATGAGTTGGTGGAGTGTGAATGCACAGTCCCTGCTTTGAATATTAACTAGCTACCAGATCCTAAAAAGGCTAGAGGTGATTTTGAATGTAGAGTAAAATTAAATAGTCTCACCTTCTTTCTCATTTTGAATCCTGTATAGATTAATTAGGAAACAAATACTGTTTACATCAGTATATTTAACATTTGGTTTGTACACTCACCGATGATTCCCCTTTACAAAAAAAAACCAATGAATACCTTGTGAAAATTGAAGGAGTTATTTTTCTTCACCATCTCCAAGGCAATATCACAAAAAATACCAGTCTTCAAGATACATCTATTTTTAAGAAAAGTTATCAAATGTGAGACTTCGGTTTTATCACAGCTTATACCAGCACAAATCTTTTAACAAAGCAATCATCTCTGAATCAGACTACTGTGAAACTCATGAAAGTAGACTTTATATTTTCTTTAATGGAATAAACATTCCATGGGGGACAGCTTGAAGTTAATTAAGCATTGCCTATTCAAGACTAACATAAGAATGTTGATAATTTATTAACTGGCCCACCCTCCAAAGGTCTTGCCTTCTGGTATGAGCAAGGCCCTTTGGACGGTGGACCAGTTAAAAAAATCCAACTTACTGCAAAGTTTCCCTCCTGTTTTTTTTCAACTTGTACCATTTTACTTAATAAAGCTTTGATTCCCTGGATAAGGGGTCCTAAATTAGATATGATTCCATTACCTTTCAGGTTGCCTTAATGAGATAGGTTGTAAGGGCAATCATTGACAGCGTCCTGGAGTGTTGGAGTCCTAACAATCTCAGATTTTGAATTATAGAATTTTCACAACAGAACTCTTCAGCTCAAATCTCTTGTCATTATCTAAATAATCTTATAAAAAAGTATTTGCAAAGCTGATTTACTACTCTGAATCCCTGACCCCAATAAAAGTTAATGAAAATTCAAACTTAAGACTATCCAGGAAGGAGAAAACTGTAATTCAACCTTGTCTTTTGCTGTCTTTGTGCTTGAAAGCAGCAGTATTAAGGGAAGCTTTTCCTTGGTGTATAAATATGAGTTCATAAGCAAATCTAATTTTATAAGCACAAGAGATTCCGCAGTTGGTGGAAATCCTGAGCGATACACAGAAAATGTGGAGGAACTCAGCAGGTCAAGCAGCATCTATGGAGAGGAATAGACAGTTGGCATTTCTTGTTGAGACCCTTCATCAATACTATATTTTTTTATAAATCTTCTTGATCAAGGTGCTAAGTTGCTAAAATACATACTTATAGAAATTACTAATCTTTAAAAATATATCTTGCTTTTCCTGAAACTGAACGTACTCTGATTTACATTATCCCTGCATGAAGTGGGGGTGGGGGATGTGCCAAGTGGTACGATTCCAGTCCAGATGGTAGAAGTTGCAGAGTTGCAGATATGTTGGATGCAGAGTCTCTTGGGATGGTAAGTGAGGACAACATAACTCTCCCTGTTATGTTGGAGGGGGAAAATGGAGTGGGGGCAGATGTAAGGGAAATGGAGGAGATGCAAGTGAGTGCTATAATGATAGCAAAGGAGGGGAAACCTTGTTTTTGAGAAAAATGAGGAAATCTCAGATGTCATGGATGTCATGATGAGATCTTCTATCCTCCTCCATCTTCCTCTCTTACCCCCTCTCCTGAATTTATCTATCACCCACTAGCTCATGCTGCTCCCCACCCTGCTCCTCCTATTCTTTGATTCTGGACTCTTCCCTGCTTCTTTCCTGATGAAGGACTTTGGCCTGAAGCATCAAGAATTTATTTCCCTCCATAGCTGCTGCTTGTCATACTGAGTGTTTTAGTGTTTTGTGTGTGTTGATCCAGATTACCAGTATCTATTGTCTCTCCTGTGTCTCCATATAAAGGTGTTGCCCCTTGCTCTGGATGTTCTCACCTGAAAAAGAAACTTCTATCTAATATAAATCAATGAACCACAGTAATCTATCTTTTATTTCTCTCTTATATTTGAGGGTATATAAATTTAGTCTCAAATAGGGTGCAGAAGAGACACACCAGAATGTTGCTTGAATTAGCAAGTATTCACTATTGTTACGTTCCCCAGTAACCGGGTGACTTACCAGCAAAGATAGATAGGTCCGCTGAAGCCTGGTGCTACTATTTTCAAACGTTTTTATTTATAAAGGGGCACAAACGTATGGTTAATACAAAACATTCAGATCATATACATCATCACAACTCAATCTAAAGCACAGGTATAGTAATAATCAATCAGAAATAAGCTCTATCGTTGTCTAGGGGTAATGTAGATATATATTGTTTGCTGGATATCTAAAAGTCTTTTGCGGTCACTGCAGTTCCACCAGCTGCTGTCTGTTGTGGTGTCGCGTTGGTGCACTTTTGTTAGAAAGGGAGAGAGAGATGGGATGAAACAGTTACCCGACCGGTTTTCCAACCTGGAGGAGTTCGGTTTGTCGGAGCCTCGTTGGGGGAATGAACGCTCATCTGTGGCCTCCCCTGTAGCTAAGCCGTTCTTCCGTTGTGGGGTCGCCAATCCCAGGCAAGGAAAAGACGCACACGAACCCCACCACCGGCTGTCGCTATCAAATCATGTCACAGGATTTCTAGCGTGTCTTCTGGTGCGTCTGAGGCCCCGCCTCGGCAGCCCACCTTTTTATCTGGACTGGCAGGGTTGTAGATGTCAATCAGGGTGTGGGGTGAGGCAATCTTTCCCCCATCACCCAAGACCACGTTGCCCTAGGGCTTTACACGTGGTCTTCATGAGACAATAGTCAGAGTCACTTTATTCTGCTTCTCGGGAGAACGTGGTCTTCCGCACGTCTCCCTCTCTCTCTCCCATTTCCTGTGTCTATTCAACACGTCTCTCCCCCTCTTGGGTCAGTTGACCCCCCCCCCCCCTTGACTAGGGCTCTTGCGATTCTCACAAAGGACGGGGCTGAGGTCATAACACCTCCCCTCTTAAAAGTTTTTTTACCAGCGGTTAAAAACAGGTTGGTACAGGATTTTTTTTTTCTGGACTCTAACATACTACACAAGCTTTTCTCTTCACAGAGTACTACCGTTATACATTCCAGTCATTATCTAAACAGGTAACAATTACAGTGCCCCTTTCTTTAATATCTTAACCTCACGTACCGTACTAAAGTCTGGTAGCATCAAACTTCAGCTCAATAACCACCTATTTTTATTTATTTTCTTCAGCCACACAACTAAGGAGGTGTGATCTTAGCTTAGGTGCATCTACAAAAGTTTATACAAATACTAATCGTTTCGGTCGTGTTATTTCACCAGCAGGTCTCCAAAGGGGTTGTCTTTATACTTCACAGGCTTTGGCGCAAACCCGTACAACCGGCGTTGCTGTTTAAAAATGGCATTTCTATTAACCATCGCCTTTTTTCCAGTGAGTCCCCCCGTGGGGAACTTGAGTAATTTGGTGAGGTACTCTCCCACCTTTCCTTTCCACAAGGGTTATTCTCTTAACTCCGTGTCCCCAACCTAGTCCATCATGAGAATTTCCACCCAATTCTTTAATGCTACACAGGTAGTTAACCCTTTTGTCAAAACCATGCAGGCTGATGGGTTTCAGTTCGAACCTTTTTCCCCGGCCGCATTTAAATTTCGGCTTCCTCACAGCGCTTCCTTGAATAACAATAGCATGTGAGGCCCCTTTACATTCCAAATCAACCTGTAATCGATGCGCAGGCATCAATCTAGACTTTAACTTTTTTTCCTTCGATTTGGGAACTACAGATTTATCGTTCTCCTCCACAACAACAGTTATCTCCCCATTCGTAAACTTCACATTAACTCTGAACACCCCCTTCAGCACAACCACCTGGGAACTCACACTTCCCAAGGTTAACCCTTTCTTCCCCGAACCAAGTCTATCTGATCCAAAAGGACAGCCGTCTCGTCCAGCCGAGTCAAATACCTCAGACTTTTTCTGAGCTCCGTGACTAGGTTTAGGACCACGGGCCTCCCCATCTTGGACACACGCAAACGGGGCATTGGCCTCTTCCAGGCTTTCAATCCCCGTACCCTTTTCAAATTCTAACTTCCTCTGATCCTCCCAGTTACTCTCTGGGCAACTCTCTTCCGAAGTAAACTCAACCCCTTGGGCTGGAACAACCTCATCTGCCAATCCAGCAGACTTCTTCAAGGTAATGGCATCCTTTTCATCGAGGACTGCCCTCATTTCATTATCGGGAACACCTTTAGACTCATCCAGGTCCAACCCTGGACCTTTTAACAGCTTTATCTGTTTCTCATCTTTATTTCCTACCTCTAGGACCTTTTTCTTTGCTAAAGGAGGATCTACCTTCTCTCCTTTCTCCCCTTTATCCCCTTTTACGTTACTATTCCTCGTTTTACCACCCTCGAAACCCTCATGGCACAGGGTCGGTAAAAACGTCTGAGCCAATTTTAAACTGCTCGCTTTCTCAGCTGCCGCTCTCGACAGGCTGCGAGTGTCCGCGCATGCGGGATAGCTCGGGGACTCTATGGGCGGGGCCTCAACTCTCACGGGCTGGGTTTTTAGCTTCACGGCTGCTCAAATCTTCCCACCCGCTAGGTCGTTACCCAGAAGGACATCCACGCCTTCCCCCGGCAACTCCGGCAGGACCCCCATTTCCACTAGTCCCGACACCAACTCACAATCTAGAAGGACCCTATGCAAAGGCACTACCTCGGTCCAGTTTCCTATGCCTCTCAGGGCTACCTCGCCCGTCGGAGGTCCGAATGGTAATACGTTACGGCTAATTAATGATAGCTCCGCCCCTGTGTCTCTCCAAATCCGTACGGGGATAGGCGGGTCCCCCTTCCTCACAGACACGGTTCTGGGTGACAGATAAATCTCCGACCCCTCGCGCTCTCTGCTCTCCTGGGACCCTCTTGCCGATTTTCTGATTACCACTGCACGCCCGATAGGGATCGCTGCTCTCTCTCTCTCTGGCTCCTTTCTCGGAGCAAAGCATTTAGATGCAATATGACCCACCTTTCCACAATTAAAACAGGTTAAACCAGGAAATCTCCAGGTTTCCTGCCTGTTATCCTCACTTTTTCTGCTAGCTCCCGGCGGGATCTCAGCCTCAGCCGGCGGGCTTTCCCTACCACTCCGACGGTCTCTCGGGTAACTTTTTGGTGAGGAAAACTTTGTCTTGTGGGTTAGAGCATATTCATCTGCGAACCTAGTAATTTCTGAGATGGACTGATTCGTCCTCTCATTTAAATACATTCGGATCTCTTCCGGAACATAACCTTTAAATTCCTCAATCAAAAATAACTCCCTGAGACGCCCATAATTCTCGGCCACCTTTTCCGCGGTGCACCAACGGTCCAAGAGCACACCCTTCTCATGGGCTAGCTCGGTATACGTTTGATTCCACCCTTTCCTTAAATTTCGGAACCTTTGTCTATACGCCTCAGGTACTAACTCGTAACCTCAGAGAATGGCCTCCTTTACTTGGTCATAATTCCCTTCCCCTTCTGGGGGCAACGCGGCATATGCCCGCTGTGCTTTCCCTCGTAACACACTTTGTAACAACGCCACCCACTGCTCTCTGGGCCACTTCTGATTCACTGCCACCTTTTCAAAAAGCAAGAAATAACTATCAACATCCGTCTCCTCGAAGGGGGGGACCAACCTCAACACCCGACTAACATCAAACCCCTCCTCTCTCTCTTGCCCTCGAGCCCTTCGCTCTTGCTTTCACCTGTCCAGCTCCAATTCATGGCTCCTTTGTTTCTCTTTCTCTTCTGCTTCTGCTTCTAGCTGCTTTAGCTGGAGCTCATGACTCTGTTTCATCTCTAATTCCTTTAGTTTGAACACCTGTTCCCTTTCCTTTTCCTTTTCCTTTTCAGCTCGTTCCTCAGCCTTTTCCTTTGCAGCTGCTTCTAGCTGCTTTACTTGAAGATCATGTTCCAACCTTACTTTCTCCAACTCTAACTGATCTGCCCCACTTGCTAATCTCTTTTCGGGGATATTTTCCACATCCTCAGCTGCAAACACCTCCTTCCCAATCTAATATTGATTTATGGCCCTTCGCACTTCCTGCTTTTTCATTGAAGACCTCACCTCTGCGAGGTCTAACCCCTTTGCCAGATTTACCAAGTCTGATTTGGTAGCCGTGCCTAGCGCCTCTACAGTCGGGTTTCTCATAAATTCACCCACATCCATCTTTGCTGGTTTCCTGTCTGGCTACCTGCATAACCAGATTTAAGTTTGGACTTACAGCCCGATTCACTGACCCTCCCCTTTGGTTTCAAATCCCGGATGAGCCACCACTTGTTACGTTCCCCAGTAACTGGGTGACTTACCAGCAAAGATAGATAGGTCCACTGAAGCCTGGTGCTACTATTTTCAAACATTTTTATTTATAAAGGGGCACAAACGTATGGTTAATACAAAACATTCAGATCATATACGTCGTCACAACTCAATCTAAAGCACAGGTATAGTAATAATCAATCAGAAATAAGCTCTATCGTTGTCTAGGGGTAATGTAGATATATATTGTTTGCTGGATATCTAAAAGTCTTTTGCGGTCACTGCAGTTCCACCAGCTGCCGTTGGTTGTGGTGTCGCGTTGGTGCACTTTTGTTAGAAAGAGAGAGAGAGATGGGATGAAACAGTTACCCGACCGGTTTTCCAACCTGGAGGAGTTCGGTTTGTGGGAGCCTCGTTGGGGGAATGAACGCTCATCTGTGGCCTCCCCTGTAGCTAAGCCGTTCTTCTGTTGTGGGGTCGCCAATCCCAGGCAAGGAAAAGACGCACACTAACCCCACCACCGGCTGTCGCTATCAAATCACTGTCACAGGATTTCTAGCGTGTCTTCTGGTGCGTCTGAGGCCCCGCCTCGGCAGCCCACCTTTTTATCTGGACTGGCAGGGTTGTAGATGTCAATCAGGGTGGGGGGTGAGGCAATCTTTCCTTTCTTTTTCAATCTTTTTATTAGTATTAATAATATTATGAACAAAATACAATTGATATATTAATAAAGGGATTACAAACATACAAATTCCCATTACACATGAAAGAATACATAAGCAATGAATACAGTATAAATAAGTTTTCCCAAAACATGAACCATATAGTATATATATGAACAAGGTAAATCTAGATATTTCATAATATATAATATAAAAAAAATATATATGCAAAATTGACTAACCTACTAATCTAATATCTAAGGAAAAAAAGGAAGCAAAAAAAGAAAAACTAAAAAAGAGAGAAAAAAAAGGGCTGTTTATAATATCTCACAAGAATACATAAACATCAATGTCGTCAACTCCGATCCTCTCAACATAAATACGATTAAAGCTGAAAAAACCAATAAGCCTGGCACAGGGCCATATTACATCATATGAAAATATTGAATAAATGGTCTCCATATCTTTTCAAATTTAATAGAAGTGTCGAATACACCACTTCTAATTTTTTCTAAATTTAAACATAACATAGTTTGAGAAAGCCAATGAAATACAGTGGGAGGATTAATTTCCTTCCAATTCAACAAAATAGATCTTCTAGCCATCAAAGTGAGAAAAGCAATCATTCGACAGGAGGAAGGAGATAAATGAAGTGAGTCCATCATCGGTAAACCAAAAATTGCGGTAATAGGATGGGGTTGTAAATCGATGTTCAATACCGCAGAGATAATATCAAAAATATCTTTCCAATATTTTTTCAAAAGCGGACATGACCCAAACATATGAGTTAAAGACGCGATTTCCAATTGATATCTGTCACAAATAGGGTTTATATTGTTACGTACCCGTGACACATGACAGTGGTACCCTTGTCACGTGACTGGGGTTGAAGTTATACTGGACATGAGGTAATGGTTTTGTGATGGTGGAGTGATGTCATTTTCCTGCCAGTAGAGGTCATGTGACAGGTTTTTTCTACAGGGTATAAAAGGGAGACCCACCCTGTCAGGTGGAGCAGTTCGTGGCTAGATTTGCCAAGATGACTTCATGTTACTGTGTGATTTAATGTGATGACGCAGTTTAGTTAAAAATGAAGTTTTATATAATGCCTAAAGTTTAAAAGGTCAGAGCCAACGGTTTCTTTGCTAAGGGAGAGTGAAGTTTGGAAAATGGAGATCGAGGAAAATCGATTTTCGATGGATTGACTTCGACCTTGTGTGATCCTCATTCGGAAGGATTTCGTTTACTATTCTCATGATAGTCTCTGCTGGAAAAAGCGGGAGATTGAGAATATTGTGGAAGGAAGGTCAGTCACTTTAAGTTGTTATATTTAATAAAATTCGATGTGGGAGTTCGACGCTGGGAATCGAAGGACATCGACGTGGAAGAGAATTTACCTCGTTTTAAAAAGTCTCTCCTTTTAAAAGTACCGTGAGCTTTTGAACTGTCGGCATATCGCTCTAAAGTACTGTTTTCTTTCGGCATATCGCTTTAAAGAACTGAGTTTTTTTCAATACCGCTTTGAAGACTGTTTGGGACTGCAACGCTATTAAGGACTGTTTGAGCAGCTGAGCTCGGATCATTGTTTGGGTTTGTTTACATTTGAAGGGGGTTTGTTATCAGTGTTTAATAAACGTGTTATTTGTTATAAAACCCTTCGTCTAACTCATCTATAATTATTGTTGCCTGAATACGTAACATAAATATGGGGGCTACGTCCGGAATTGAACTGTTTGAGTTTAATAAGCTTTTTGAATTTTGAATCGGTGTTTTGGTAACGGGGATTGCTCGATTTTTTTTTGTTTGATTGGCTTGTGAGTGGTATTCGGCAACGATGAATATTGATGAGTTTCTGGATTCGCCAGATGCGGATTTGTTAGCGAAGGCGAAAAAAACTGAAGTCTCTGAAATTGCTCATCGGTTGCATCTTAAAGGGATTTTGTCGACTACATCAAAAGCTGTAATACAGAGAAAAATCGCGTCTCACTATGTGGCTTCGGGTGCTTTTGAAGAATCGATTTTAGAATCGTTTCCAATAAGTAATCTGGAGATGCAGTTGCAAATTGAACAAATGAGGTTGGAACAAAGTAAAGCAGAGTTAGAGAGGTGTAAATTGGAATCTGAGCAGAAGAAAAGAGAATTTGAATATGCAATGGAGAATTTAAGGTCTGAGAATCAGTCTTCTGATTCTAGAAAACCGTTTGTTGCTAGCCAAGAAATTAAATTGGTCCCTCCATTTAGTGAAACAGAGGTGGAGAGATATTTTCAACATTTTGAAACTATTGCTCGGATGTCAGACTGGCCGAAAGATAAATGGTCAGTGTTGTTACAGAGTGTGATTAAAGGCAAGGCACAACAGGTTTACACAGCTTTAACTGCTGCGCAAGCATTAGATTATGATATTGTGAAAGAAAATATTCTCAAAGCGTACGAGTTAGTCCCAGAAGCGTACAGGGAAAGATTCAGGAGTTTGAAAAAGTCTGTGGAAAAGACTTATGTGGAATTTGCCTATGATAAAGCTATGTGTTTTGAGAGATGGGTTTCTTCTAAAAATGTAAATGAGGACTATGAGACTTTGAAAGAGCTGATTTTAATGGAGGAATTTAAAAGAAGCATTCCTGTTGAAGTAAGGACCTACTTAAATGAGAGGGATACTGATAAATTGCAGGACTGTGCTAGATTAGCTGATGAGTATGTTTTAATCCATAAGAATAAATTTCCTCAGGGTAGAATTTTTAAGAGGAAAAATAATATGGAGACTCCAGGTAAATTAGAAATTAAATCAGAGGTTAATGAGAGAGGTAAGGAGGAAGGAAAACCTGTGAAGGAAAGACAGTTTGGTCTTATTTGTAACTATTGTAAGAAGCCTGGCCATGTAATAGCTAACTGTTTCAAATTGAAAAAGAAAGAGAAGGAAGCAGTTCCAGATGCTTGTGTGCAACATACTGAAGCACCTGTAAAGTTACAGGGTTTGGTAAACACAAATGAGGATTTGTTAGAGTCTGACCAAGTTAGAAAGGGATATGATCATTTTATAACTGAAGGGTTTGTATCCTTGAAAGAAGGATCTACTCTGGTGCCAATAAAAATTCTTAGGGATACTGGAGCTTCTCAATCACTGATGTTAGATAGTGTGTTGAAGTTTAATGAAGAGAGTGATACTGGTGAGGTAAATTACATAAGAGGTGTTGGAAGTGATTTTATGCCTGTACATTTACATGAAGTAAATTTAAAGTCAGGGTTAGTTACAGGATTTGTTAAGGTAGGATTACAGCATAGCTTACCTGTGAAGGGTATTTCTTTATTGTTAGGTAATGACTTGGCAGGTGGACAAGTTTTTCCTGAAGTGCATTTGACAATGGAGTCAGAGGAACCAGAGGTGAATTCTAACACAGATTCTTCCTGTGTTGTGACTAGAGCTATGGCTAAAAAAATTGATGTGCAGAATGAGGTTGTTACTCATGACTGTTCAACTCAGGATTTGAGTTTTGAGGATGTGTCAGAGACTTTCTTACCTTCGTTGTTTGAACAAGATTCTGGGAGTAAGTCTGACTATGAAGATTTATCTCTGTCTCGGAAGGAGATGATAGCAGAGCAGAATAGAGATCCTGAGATTGTAAAATTAAGGGAACAAGCTTTACTAGGTAGTGAAATTGAGAAGGTGTCAGTAGGATATTACTTGGAAAAAGGAGTGTTGATGAGGAAGTGGAGGTCGCCTACAATTCCTGCAAGTGAGGAATGGAATGTTGTTTATCAGGTAGTTGTTCCTAAAGTTTATCGGAATGAGATTTTGACTTTAGCTCATAGTGTGCCTTTAGGTGGACATCAAGGGGTAAGGAAAACTGTGGACAAGATTTTAAAACATTTTTACTGGCCTGGTTTAAGAAAAGATGTGGCGATGTTTTGTAAGACGTGCCATACTTGTCAAATTGTGGGTAAACCAAATCAGGTTACACCAGTAGCTCCATTACAACCTATTCCAGCATTCGGTGAACTGTTTTCTAAAGTTATTGTAGATTGTGTTGGTCCATTACCAAAGACAAAAACTGGTTATCAGTATTTGTTGACTATCATGTGTACTTCGTCTAGGTTTCCAGAGGCAGTACCACTTAGGAATATAAAAGCTAAAACTGTGACGAAGGCTCTTATAAAATTCTTTACTTATTTTGGATTGCCTAAGGAAATACAAACTGATCAAGGTAGTAATTTTATGTCTGGATTGTTTCAACAGATAGTTTATAAATTGGGAGCTAAGCAAATCACTTCGTCTGCGTACCATCCAGAATCGCAAGGTGCTTGGAGAGGTTTCATTCTACTCTCAAGAATATGATTAGGACATATTGTGTGGAGAATGAAAGTGACTGGGATGAGAGTATAAGCTTACTTTTATTTGCAGTAAGGGAATCGGTACAGGAATCTTTAGGGTTTAGTCCATTTGAACTTGTGTTTGGGCATAGAGTTAGAGGACCTTTAGCTTTATTGAAGGAACAGTGGATTAGTAAGGAAGTGCATACTAATTTGTTGGACTATGTTTTGAAATTTAAGGACAGGTTACATAGAGCTTGTAGTTTAGCCAAGGAAAATTTAAAGTTGGCTCAGGAGAAAATGAAAACTTGGTATGATAAGGAAGCTAGGATGAGGATGTTTAAGCCTGGAGATAAGGTGTTGGTTCTTTTCCCAGTGCAGACAAATCCTTTACAAGCTAGATTTCATGGACCTTATGAAATTGTGTCTAGAGTTAATGATGTGGATTATGTAATAAAAACTCCAGATCGTAGAAGGTCAACACAACTTTGCCACATAAATATGATTAAACCATATTTTGAGAAACAATCTGATACTGTGACTGTTGTGGTTAGTGAGAATGAGTTTGATTTAACTGGGAACATGATAGATGATTCATCTGACTTTCATTCTAAATCTAACATTGTTTCTGTTAGGTTACCTAATTCGACTATTTTGGAAAATATGGATGAGAAATTAGCACATTTACAGCTGGAGCAGAAACAACAGATGAAGGAATTGATTTTTAAGTATAAGGATTTGTTTCCAGATGTTCCGAGAAGGACTACTATAGCTTCACATGATGTAGATGTTGGAGATGCCAAACCTATTAAACAACATCCATATAGGATGAACATGGAAAAATGTGAACTTGCTGAGAAGGAAATTGAATACATGTTAGAGAATGATATTATTAGACATTCTAACTCGAATTGGAGTTCGCCATGTGTTATGGTGCCAAAACCTGATGGTAGTATTAGGTTTTGTACGGACTATAGGAAGGTGAATGCTGTAACGAAGACAGATGCCTATCCAATTCCTAGAGTAGATGATTGTGTAGATAAGGTTGGAAAAGCAAAGTTCCTTACAAAGATTGATTTATTGAAAGGGTATTGGTGTGTTCCATTAACGGACAGAGGTAGAGAGATTTCTGCATTTGTAACTCCATCTGGGTTATATGAGTATAATGTTCTTCCATTTGGGATGAAGAATGCCCCAGGTACTTTTCAGAGGATGATTAATTCTGTGATTCAGGGATTGAAAGATACTGATGCTTATATTGATGATTTAGTGACAGGAAATGATACTTGGGAAGCACACATTATTGCGGTGGAGAAATTGTTTGAAAAGCTTTCAAAAGCTAACTTGACTATTAATTTAGCCAAGAGTGAATTTGGACATGCTACTGTGACTTACCTTGGTTATGTTGTGGGTCAAGGTAAGGTAGCTCCTGTTCAGGCAAAAGTTCAGGCAATTTTAGAGATTCCCACTCCGACGGGGAAAAAAACTCTCAGAAGATTTTTGGGAATGGTAGGATATTATCGAAAATTTTGTAAGAATTTTGCTAATGTTGCCCTTCCATTAACTAACCTTCTGCAGAAGAATGTGAAGTTTGTGTGGACAGTGCCTTGTCAGGAAGCATTTGAAAAATTGAAAACAATGATATGTCAACAACCTGTGCTTAAGGCACCTGACTTTGAAAAACCTTTTTCATTAGCTGTAGATGCTAGTGATGAAGCTGCGGGAGCAGTATTGATGCAAAGGAATGAGGGTGATGAGGTTGATCATCCAGTAGCTTACTTTTCTAAGAAATTTAATAAGCATCAAAGAAACTATTCAACAATAGAGAAAGAATTGTTATCTCTTGTTTTAGCTTTGGAATATTTTGAGGTATATGTTGGTACAACTCAAAAACCACTTATTGTTTACACTGATCATAATCCGTTAGTTTTTCTGAGTAAGATGAAAAACAAAAACAGAAGATTGTTAAATTGGAGTTTGATGTTACAAGAGTACAATATTGTGATAACTCATATTAAAGGTAAAGATAATGTGGTTGCTGATTGTCTATCTCGATGTTGAATGTACAATGTTTTTTTGGAGTGGTTTTTTTTTTATTGTAACACTCCTACTGTATTGTATATTGTGTATGTTATATAATTAATACCTTTGTTTTTTTTTTGGGTTTTTTTTGTAAGTAATTGTTAAAAATTTTTGTTCTTGTCAGACCAAAAATGTTTTTTTTGGAGGGAGGTGTTACGTACCCGTGACACGTGACAGTGGTACCCTTGTCACGTGACTGGGGTTGAAGTTATACTGGACATGAGGTAATGGTTTTGTGATGGTGGAGTGATGTCATTTTCCCGCCAGTAGAGGTCATGTGACAGGTTTTTTCTACAGGGTATAAAAGGGAGACCCACCCTGTCAGGTGGGGCAGTTCGTGGCTAGATTTGCCAAGATGACTTCATGTTACTGTGTGATTTAATGTGATGACGCAGTTTAGTTAAAAATGAAGTTTTATATAATGCCTAAAGTTTAAAAGGTCAGAGCCAACGGTTTCTTTGCTAAGGGAGAGTGAAGTTTGGAAAATGGAGATCGAGGAAAATCGATTTTCGATGGATTGACTTCGACCTTGTGTGATCCTCATTCGGAAGGATTTCGTTTACTATTCTCATGATAGTCTCCGCTGGAAAAAGCGGGAGATTGAGAATATTGTGGAAGGAAGGTCAGTCACTTTAAGTTGTTATATTTAATAAAATTCGATGTGGGAGTTCGACGCTGGGAATCGAAGGACATCGACGTGGAAGAGAATTTACCTCGTTTTAAAAAGTCTCTCCTTTTAAAAGTACCGTGAGCTTTTGAACTGTCGGCATATCGCTCTAAAGTACTGTTTTCTTTCGGCATATCGCTTTAAAGAACTGAGTTTTTTTCAATACCGCTTTGAAGACTGTTTGGGACTGCAACGCTATTAAGGACTGTTTGAGCAGCTGAGCTCGGATCATTGTTTGGGTTTGTTTACATTTGAAGGGGGTTTGTTATCAGTGTTTAATAAACGTGTTATTTGTTATAAAACCCTTCGTCTAACTCATCTATAATTATTGTTGCCTGAATACGTAACATAAATATGGGGGCTACGTCCGGAATTGAACTGTTTGAGTTTAATAAGCTTTTTGAATTTTGAATCGGTGTTTTGGTAACGGGGATTGCTCGATTTTTTTTTGTTTGATTGGCTTGTGAGTGGTATTCGGCAACGATGAATATTGATGAGTTTCTGGATTCGCCAGATGCGGATTTGTTAGCGAAGGCGAAAAAAACTGAAGTCTCTGAAATTGCTCATCGGTTGCATCTTAAAGGGATTTTGTCGACTACATCAAAAGCTGTAATACAGAGAAAAATCGCGTCTCACTATGTGGCTTCGGGTGCTTTTGAAGAATCGATTTTAGAATCGTTTCCAATAAGTAATCTGGAGATGCAGTTGCAAATTGAACAAATGAGGTTGGAACAAAGTAAAGCAGAGTTAGAGAGGTGTAAATTGGAATCTGAGCAGAAGAAAAGAGAATTTGAATATGCAATGGAGAATTTAAGGTCTGAGAATCAGTCTTCTGATTCTAGAAAACCGTTTGTTGCTAGCCAAGAAATTAAATTGGTCCCTCCATTTAGTGAAACAGAGGTGGAGAGATATTTTCAACATTTTGAAACTATTGCTCGGATGTCAGACTGGCCGAAAGATAAATGGTCAGTGTTGTTACAGAGTGTGATTAAAGGCAAGGCACAACAGGTTTACACAGCTTTAACTGCTGCGCAAGCATTAGATTATGATATTGTGAAAGAAAATATTCTCAAAGCGTACGAGTTAGTCCCAGAAGCGTACAGGGAAAGATTCAGGAGTTTGAAAAAGTCTGTGGAAAAGACTTATGTGGAATTTGCCTATGATAAAGCTATGTGTTTTGAGAGATGGGTTTCTTCTAAAAATGTAAATGAGGACTATGAGACTTTGAAAGAGCTGATTTTAATGGAGGAATTTAAAAGAAGCATTCCTGTTGAAGTAAGGACCTACTTAAATGAGAGGGATACTGATAAATTGCAGGACTGTGCTAGATTAGCTGATGAGTATGTTTTAATCCATAAGAATAAATTTCCTCAGGGTAGAATTTTTAAGAGGAAAAATAATATGGAGACTCCAGGTAAATTAGAAATTAAATCAGAGGTTAATGAGAGAGGTAAGGAGGAAGGAAAACCTGTGAAGGAAAGACAGTTTGGTCTTATTTGTAACTATTGTAAGAAGCCTGGCCATGTAATAGCTAACTGTTTCAAATTGAAAAAGAAAGAGAAGGAAGCAGTTCCAGATGCTTGTGTGCAACATACTGAAGCACCTGTAAAGTTACAGGGTTTGGTAAACACAAATGAGGATTTGTTAGAGTCTGACCAAGTTAGAAAGGGATATGATCATTTTATAACTGAAGGGTTTGTATCCTTGAAAGAAGGATCTACTCTGGTGCCAATAAAAATTCTTAGGGATACTGGAGCTTCTCAATCACTGATGTTAGATAGTGTGTTGAAGTTTAATGAAGAGAGTGATACTGGTGAGGTAAATTACATAAGAGGTGTTGGAAGTGATTTTATGCCTGTACATTTACATGAAGTAAATTTAAAGTCAGGGTTAGTTACAGGATTTGTTAAGGTAGGATTACAGCATAGCTTACCTGTGAAGGGTATTTCTTTATTGTTAGGTAATGACTTGGCAGGTGGACAAGTTTTTCCTGAAGTGCATTTGACAATGGAGTCAGAGGAACCAGAGGTGAATTCTAACACAGATTCTTCCTGTGTTGTGACTAGAGCTATGGCTAAAAAAATTGATGTGCAGAATGAGGTTGTTACTCATGACTGTTCAACTCAGGATTTGAGTTTTGAGGATGTGTCAGAGACTTTCTTACCTTCGTTGTTTGAACAAGATTCTGGGAGTAAGTCTGACTATGAAGATTTATCTCTGTCTCGGAAGGAGATGATAGCAGAGCAGAATAGAGATCCTGAGATTGTAAAATTAAGGGAACAAGCTTTACTAGGTAGTGAAATTGAGAAGGTGTCAGTAGGATATTACTTGGAAAAAGGAGTGTTGATGAGGAAGTGGAGGTCGCCTACAATTCCTGCAAGTGAGGAATGGAATGTTGTTTATCAGGTAGTTGTTCCTAAAGTTTATCGGAATGAGATTTTGACTTTAGCTCATAGTGTGCCTTTAGGTGGACATCAAGGGGTAAGGAAAACTGTGGACAAGATTTTAAAACATTTTTACTGGCCTGGTTTAAGAAAAGATGTGGCGATGTTTTGTAAGACGTGCCATACTTGTCAAATTGTGGGTAAACCAAATCAGGTTACACCAGTAGCTCCATTACAACCTATTCCAGCATTCGGTGAACTGTTTTCTAAAGTTATTGTAGATTGTGTTGGTCCATTACCAAAGACAAAAACTGGTTATCAGTATTTGTTGACTATCATGTGTACTTCGTCTAGGTTTCCAGAGGCAGTACCACTTAGGAATATAAAAGCTAAAACTGTGACGAAGGCTCTTATAAAATTCTTTACTTATTTTGGATTGCCTAAGGAAATACAAACTGATCAAGGTAGTAATTTTATGTCTGGATTGTTTCAACAGATAGTTTATAAATTGGGAGCTAAGCAAATCACTTCGTCTGCGTACCATCCAGAATCGCAAGGTGCTTGGAGAGGTTTCATTCTACTCTCAAGAATATGATTAGGACATATTGTGTGGAGAATGAAAGTGACTGGGATGAGAGTATAAGCTTACTTTTATTTGCAGTAAGGGAATCGGTACAGGAATCTTTAGGGTTTAGTCCATTTGAACTTGTGTTTGGGCATAGAGTTAGAGGACCTTTAGCTTTATTGAAGGAACAGTGGATTAGTAAGGAAGTGCATACTAATTTGTTGGACTATGTTTTGAAATTTAAGGACAGGTTACATAGAGCTTGTAGTTTAGCCAAGGAAAATTTAAAGTTGGCTCAGGAGAAAATGAAAACTTGGTATGATAAGGAAGCTAGGATGAGGATGTTTAAGCCTGGAGATAAGGTGTTGGTTCTTTTCCCAGTGCAGACAAATCCTTTACAAGCTAGATTTCATGGACCTTATGAAATTGTGTCTAGAGTTAATGATGTGGATTATGTAATAAAAACTCCAGATCGTAGAAGGTCAACACAACTTTGCCACATAAATATGATTAAACCATATTTTGAGAAACAATCTGATACTGTGACTGTTGTGGTTAGTGAGAATGAGTTTGATTTAACTGGGAACATGATAGATGATTCATCTGACTTTCATTCTAAATCTAACATTGTTTCTGTTAGGTTACCTAATTCGACTATTTTGGAAAATATGGATGAGAAATTAGCACATTTACAGCTGGAGCAGAAACAACAGATGAAGGAATTGATTTTTAAGTATAAGGATTTGTTTCCAGATGTTCCGAGAAGGACTACTATAGCTTCACATGATGTAGATGTTGGAGATGCCAAACCTATTAAACAACATCCATATAGGATGAACATGGAAAAATGTGAACTTGCTGAGAAGGAAATTGAATACATGTTAGAGAATGATATTATTAGACATTCTAACTCGAATTGGAGTTCGCCATGTGTTATGGTGCCAAAACCTGATGGTAGTATTAGGTTTTGTACGGACTATAGGAAGGTGAATGCTGTAACGAAGACAGATGCCTATCCAATTCCTAGAGTAGATGATTGTGTAGATAAGGTTGGAAAAGCAAAGTTCCTTACAAAGATTGATTTATTGAAAGGGTATTGGTGTGTTCCATTAACGGACAGAGGTAGAGAGATTTCTGCATTTGTAACTCCATCTGGGTTATATGAGTATAATGTTCTTCCATTTGGGATGAAGAATGCCCCAGGTACTTTTCAGAGGATGATTAATTCTGTGATTCAGGGATTGAAAGATACTGATGCTTATATTGATGATTTAGTGACAGGAAATGATACTTGGGAAGCACACATTATTGCGGTGGAGAAATTGTTTGAAAAGCTTTCAAAAGCTAACTTGACTATTAATTTAGCCAAGAGTGAATTTGGACATGCTACTGTGACTTACCTTGGTTATGTTGTGGGTCAAGGTAAGGTAGCTCCTGTTCAGGCAAAAGTTCAGGCAATTTTAGAGATTCCCACTCCGACGGGGAAAAAAACTCTCAGAAGATTTTTGGGAATGGTAGGATATTATCGAAAATTTTGTAAGAATTTTGCTAATGTTGCCCTTCCATTAACTAACCTTCTGCAGAAGAATGTGAAGTTTGTGTGGACAGTGCCTTGTCAGGAAGCATTTGAAAAATTGAAAACAATGATATGTCAACAACCTGTGCTTAAGGCACCTGACTTTGAAAAACCTTTTTCATTAGCTGTAGATGCTAGTGATGAAGCTGCGGGAGCAGTATTGATGCAAAGGAATGAGGGTGATGAGGTTGATCATCCAGTAGCTTACTTTTCTAAGAAATTTAATAAGCATCAAAGAAACTATTCAACAATAGAGAAAGAATTGTTATCTCTTGTTTTAGCTTTGGAATATTTTGAGGTATATGTTGGTACAACTCAAAAACCACTTATTGTTTACACTGATCATAATCCGTTAGTTTTTCTGAGTAAGATGAAAAACAAAAACAGAAGATTGTTAAATTGGAGTTTGATGTTACAAGAGTACAATATTGTGATAACTCATATTAAAGGTAAAGATAATGTGGTTGCTGATTGTCTATCTCGATGTTGAATGTACAATGTTTTTTTGGAGTGGTTTTTTTTTTATTGTAACACTCCTACTGTATTGTATATTGTGTATGTTATATAATTAATACCTTTGTTTTTTTTTTGGGTTTTTTTTGTAAGTAATTGTTAAAAATTTTTGTTCTTGTCAGACCAAAAATGTTTTTTTTGGAGGGAGGTGTTACGTACCCGTGACACGTGACAGTGGTACCCTTGTCACGTGACTGGGGTTGAAGTTATACTGGACATGAGGTAATGGTTTTGTGATGGTGGAGTGATGTCATTTTCCCGCCAGTAGAGGTCATGTGACAGGTTTTTTCTACAGGGTATAAAAGGGAGACCCACCCTGTCAGGTGGGGCAGTTCGTGGCTAGATTTGCCAAGATGACTTCATGTTACTGTGTGATTTAATGTGATGACGCAGTTTAGTTAAAAATGAAGTTTTATATAATGCCTAAAGTTTAAAAGGTCAGAGCCAACGGTTTCTTTGCTAAGGGAGAGTGAAGTTTGGAAAATGGAGATCGAGGAAAATCGATTTTCGATGGATTGACTTCGACCTTGTGTGATCCTCATTCGGAAGGATTTCGTTTACTATTCTCATGATAGTCTCCGCTGGAAAAAGCGGGAGATTGAGAATATTGTGGAAGGAAGGTCAGTCACTTTAAGTTGTTATATTTAATAAAATTCGATGTGGGAGTTCGACGCTGGGAATCGAAGGACATCGACGTGGAAGAGAATTTACCTCGTTTTAAAAAGTCTCTCCTTTTAAAAGTACCGTGAGCTTTTGAACTGTCGGCATATCGCTCTAAAGTACTGTTTTCTTTCGGCATATCGCTTTAAAGAACTGAGTTTTTTTCAATACCGCTTTGAAGACTGTTTGGGACTGCAACGCTATTAAGGACTGTTTGAGCAGCTGAGCTCGGATCATTGTTTGGGTTTGTTTACATTTGAAGGGGGTTTGTTATCAGTGTTTAATAAACGTGTTATTTGTTATAAAACCCTTCGTCTAACTCATCTATAATTATTGTTGCCTGAATACGTAACATAAATATGGGGGCTACGTCCGGAATTGAACTGTTTGAGTTTAATAAGCTTTTTGAATTTTGAATCGGTGTTTTGGTAACGGGGATTGCTCGATTTTTTTTTGTTTGATTGGCTTGTGAGTGGTATTCGGCAACGATGAATATTGATGAGTTTCTGGATTCGCCAGACGCGGATTTGTTAGCGAAGGCGAAAAAAACTGAAGTCTCTGAAATTGCTCATCGGTTGCATCTTAAAGGGATTTTGTCGACTACATCAAAAGCTGTAATACAGAGAAAAATCGCGTCTCACTATGTGGCTTCGGGTGCTTTTGAAGAATCGATTTTAGAATCGTTTCCAATAAGTAATCTGGAGATGCAGTTGCAAATTGAACAAATGAGGTTGGAACAAAGTAAAGCAGAGTTAGAGAGGTGTAAATTGGAATCTGAGCAGAAGAAAAGAGAATTTGAATATGTAATGGAGAATTTAAGGTCTGAGAATCAGTCTTCTGATTCTAGAAAACCGTTTGTTGCTAGCCAAGAAATTAAATTGGTCCCTCCATTTAGTGAAACAGAGGTGGAGAGATATTTTCAACATTTTGAAACTATTGCTCGGATGTCAGACTGGCCGAAAGATAAATGGTCAGTGTTGTTACAGAGTGTGATTAAAGGCAAGGCACAACAGGTTTACACAGCTTTAACTGCTGCGCAAGCATTAGATTATGATATTGTGAAAGAAAATATTCTCAAAGCGTACGAGTTAGTCCCAGAAGCGTACAGGGAAAGATTCAGGAGTTTGAAAAAGTCTGTGGAAAAGACTTATGTGGAATTTGCCTATGATAAAGCTATGTGTTTTGAGAGATGGGTTTCTTCTAAAAATGTAAATGAGGACTATGAGACTTTGAAAGAGCTGATTTTAATGGAGGAATTTAAAAGAAGCATTCCTGTTGAAGTAAGGACCTACTTAAATGAGAGGGATACTGATAAATTGCAGGACTGTGCTAGATTAGCTGATGAGTATGTTTTAATCCATAAGAATAAATTTCCTCAGGGTAGAATTTTTAAGAGGAAAAATAATATGGAGACTCCAGGTAAATTAGAAATTAAATCAGAGGTTAATGAGAGAGGTAAGGAGGAAGGAAAACCTGTGAAGGAAAGACAGTTTGGTCTTATTTGTAACTATTGTAAGAAGCCTGGCCATGTAATAGCTAACTGTTTCAAATTGAAAAAGAAAGAGAAGGAAGCAGTTCCAGATGCTTGTGTGCAACATACTGAAGCACCTGTAAAGTTACAGGGTTTGGTAAACACAAATGAGGATTTGTTAGAGTCTGACCAAGTTAGAAAGGGATATGATCATTTTATAACTGAAGGGTTTGTATCCTTGAAAGAAGGATCTACTCTGGTGCCAATAAAAATTCTTAGGGATACTGGAGCTTCTCAATCACTGATGTTAGATAGTGTGTTGAAGTTTAATGAAGAGAGTGATACTGGTGAGGTAAATTACATAAGAGGTGTTGGAAGTGATTTTATGCCTGTACATTTACATGAAGTAAATTTAAAGTCAGGGTTAGTTACAGGATTTGTTAAGGTAGGATTACAGCATAGCTTACCTGTGAAGGGTATTTCTTTATTGTTAGGTAATGACTTGGCAGGTGGACAAGTTTTTCCTGAAGTGCATTTGACAATGGAGTCAGAGGAACCAGAGGTGAATTCTAACACAGATTCTTCCTGTGTTGTGACTAGAGCTATGGCTAAAAAAATTGATGTGCAGAATGAGGTTGTTACTCATGACTGTTCAACTCAGGATTTGAGTTTTGAGGATGTGTCAGAGACTTTCTTACCTTCGTTGTTTGAACAAGATTCTGGGAGTAAGTCTGACTATGAAGATTTATCTCTGTCTCGGAAGGAGATGATAGCAGAGCAGAATAGAGATCCTGAGATTGTAAAATTAAGGGAACAAGCTTTACTAGGTAGTGAAATTGAGAAGGTGTCAGTAGGATATTACTTGGAAAAAGGAGTGTTGATGAGGAAGTGGAGGTCGCCTACAATTCCTGCAAGTGAGGAATGGAATGTTGTTTATCAGGTAGTTGTTCCTAAAGTTTATCGGAATGAGATTTTGACTTTAGCTCATAGTGTGCCTTTAGGTGGACATCAAGGGGTAAGGAAAACTGTGGACAAGATTTTAAAACATTTTTACTGGCCTGGTTTAAGAAAAGATGTGGCGATGTTTTGTAAGACGTGCCATACTTGTCAAATTGTGGGTAAACCAAATCAGGTTACACCAGTAGCTCCATTACAACCTATTCCAGCATTCGGTGAACTGTTTTCTAAAGTTATTGTAGATTGTGTTGGTCCATTACCAAAGACAAAAACTGGTTATCAGTATTTGTTGACTATCATGTGTACTTCGTCTAGGTTTCCAGAGGCAGTACCACTTAGGAATATAAAAGCTAAAACTGTGACGAAGGCTCTTATAAAATTCTTTACTTATTTTGGATTGCCTAAGGAAATACAAACTGATCAAGGTAGTAATTTTATGTCTGGATTGTTTCAACAGATAGTTTATAAATTGGGAGCTAAGCAAATCACTTCGTCTGCGTACCATCCAGAATCGCAAGGTGCTTGGAGAGGTTTCATTCTACTCTCAAGAATATGATTAGGACATATTGTGTGGAGAATGAAAGTGACTGGGATGAGAGTATAAGCTTACTTTTATTTGCAGTAAGGGAATCGGTACAGGAATCTTTAGGGTTTAGTCCATTTGAACTTGTGTTTGGGCATAGAGTTAGAGGACCTTTAGCTTTATTGAAGGAACAGTGGATTAGTAAGGAAGTGCATACTAATTTGTTGGACTATGTTTTGAAATTTAAGGACAGGTTACATAGAGCTTGTAGTTTAGCCAAGGAAAATTTAAAGTTGGCTCAGGAGAAAATGAAAACTTGGTATGATAAGGAAGCTAGGATGAGGATGTTTAAGCCTGGAGATAAGGTGTTGGTTCTTTTCCCAGTGCAGACAAATCCTTTACAAGCTAGATTTCATGGACCTTATGAAATTGTGTCTAGAGTTAATGATGTGGATTATGTAATAAAAACTCCAGATCGTAGAAGGTCAACACAACTTTGCCACATAAATATGATTAAACCATATTTTGAGAAACAATCTGATACTGTGACTGTTGTGGTTAGTGAGAATGAGTTTGATTTAACTGGGAACATGATAGATGATTCATCTGACTTTCATTCTAAATCTAACATTGTTTCTGTTAGGTTACCTAATTCGACTATTTTGGAAAATATGGATGAGAAATTAGCACATTTACAGCTGGAGCAGAAACAACAGATGAAGGAATTGATTTTTAAGTATAAGGATTTGTTTCCAGATGTTCCGAGAAGGACTACTATAGCTTCACATGATGTAGATGTTGGAGATGCCAAACCTATTAAACAACATCCATATAGGATGAACATGGAAAAATGTGAACTTGCTGAGAAGGAAATTGAATACATGTTAGAGAATGATATTATTAGACATTCTAACTCGAATTGGAGTTCGCCATGTGTTATGGTGCCAAAACCTGATGGTAGTATTAGGTTTTGTACGGACTATAGGAAGGTGAATGCTGTAACGAAGACAGATGCCTATCCAATTCCTAGAGTAGATGATTGTGTAGATAAGGTTGGAAAAGCAAAGTTCCTTACAAAGATTGATTTATTGAAAGGGTATTGGTGTGTTCCATTAACGGACAGAGGTAGAGAGATTTCTGCATTTGTAACTCCATCTGGGTTATATGAGTATAATGTTCTTCCATTTGGGATGAAGAATGCCCCAGGTACTTTTCAGAGGATGATTAATTCTGTGATTCAGGGATTGAAAGATACTGATGCTTATATTGATGATTTAGTGACAGGAAATGATACTTGGGAAGCACACATTATTGCGGTGGAGAAATTGTTTGAAAAGCTTTCAAAAGCTAACTTGACTATTAATTTAGCCAAGAGTGAATTTGGACATGCTACTGTGACTTACCTTGGTTATGTTGTGGGTCAAGGTAAGGTAGCTCCTGTTCAGGCAAAAGTTCAGGCAATTTTAGAGATTCCCACTCCGACGGGGAAAAAAACTCTCAGAAGATTTTTGGGAATGGTAGGATATTATCGAAAATTTTGTAAGAATTTTGCTAATGTTGCCCTTCCATTAACTAACCTTCTGCAGAAGAATGTGAAGTTTGTGTGGACAGTGCCTTGTCAGGAAGCATTTGAAAAATTGAAAACAATGATATGTCAACAACCTGTGCTTAAGGCACCTGACTTTGAAAAACCTTTTTCATTAGCTGTAGATGCTAGTGATGAAGCTGCGGGAGCAGTATTGATGCAAAGGAATGAGGGTGATGAGGTTGATCATCCAGTAGCTTACTTTTCTAAGAAATTTAATAAGCATCAAAGAAACTATTCAACAATAGAGAAAGAATTGTTATCTCTTGTTTTAGCTTTGGAATATTTTGAGGTATATGTTGGTACAACTCAAAAACCACTTATTGTTTACACTGATCATAATCCGTTAGTTTTTCTGAGTAAGATGAAAAACAAAAACAGAAGATTGTTAAATTGGAGTTTGATGTTACAAGAGTACAATATTGTGATAACTCATATTAAAGGTAAAGATAATGTGGTTGCTGATTGTCTATCTCGATGTTGAATGTACAATGTTTTTTTGGAGTGGTTTTTTTTTATTGTAACACTCCTACTGTATTGTATATTGTGTATGTTATATAATTAATACCTTTGTTTTTTTTTTTGGGTTTTTTTTGTAAGTAATTGTTAAAAATTTTTGTTCTTGTCAGACCAAAAATGTTTTTTTTGGAGGGAGGTGTTACGTACCCGTGACACGTGACAGTGGTACCCTTGTCACGTGACTGGGGTTGAAGTTATACTGGACATGAGGTAATGGTTTTGTGATGGTGGAGTGATGTCATTTTCCCGCCAGTAGAGGTCATGTGACAGGTTTTTTCTACAGGGTATAAAAGGGAGACCCACCCTGTCAGGTGGGGCAGTTCGTGGCTAGATTTGCCAAGATGACTTCATGTTACTGTGTGATTTAATGTGATGACGCAGTTTAGTTAAAAATGAAGTTTTATATAATGCCTAAAGTTTAAAAGGTCAGAGCCAACGGTTTCTTTGCTAAGGGAGAGTGAAGTTTGGAAAATGGAGATCGAGGAAAATCGATTTTCGATGGATTGACTTCGACCTTGTGTGATCCTCATTCGGAAGGATTTCGTTTACTATTCTCATGATAGTCTCCGCTGGAAAAAGCGGGAGATTGAGAATATTGTGGAAGGAAGGTCAGTCACTTTAAGTTGTTATATTTAATAAAATTCGATGTGGGAGTTCGACGCTGGGAATCGAAGGACATCGACGTGGAAGAGAATTTACCTCGTTTTAAAAAGTCTCTCCTTTTAAAAGTACCGTGAGCTTTTGAACTGTCGGCATATCGCTCTAAAGTACTGTTTTCTTTCGGCATATCGCTTTAAAGAACTGAGTTTTTTTCAATACCGCTTTGAAGACTGTTTGGGACTGCAACGCTATTAAGGACTGTTTGAGCAGCTGAGCTCGGATCATTGTTTGGGTTTGTTTACATTTGAAGGGGGTTTGTTATCAGTGTTTAATAAACGTGTTATTTGTTATAAAACCCTTCGTCTAACTCATCTATAATTATTGTTGCCTGAATACGTAACAATATAAGAATAAAAATGAGCTAATTTATCCTTGGACATATGGGCCCTATGTACAACCTTAAATTGTGTTAATGAATGTTTGGCACATATAGATGATGTATTAACTAATTGAAGAATTCTATCCCAATTCTCAATAGGAATAATAAGATTAAGCTCTCTTTCCCAATCAGTTTTGGTCTTATCAAGGGGCACTGAACGTATCTTCATAATTATATTATAAAGTTTTGATATAAGCCCTTTTTGAAAAGGATTTAATTCAAACAAACTCTCCAAAATATCTGAAGACACAAAATTTGGAAACATAGGAAGTACCGTACTTAAAAAATGCCTAATCTGTAAGTATCTAAAAAAATGAAATCTAGGCAAATTATATTTATTAGATAATTGCTCAAAAGACATAAAACAATTGTCTGAAAATAAATCAGAAAATCTTAATAAACCCTTAGTTTTCCAAGCCAAAAAAGCTTGATCTATAATTGAGGGGTGGAAAAAACAATTGGATACAATAGGAATATTTAAAACGAATTGAGTCAACCCGAAAAATTTCTGAAATTGAAACCATATACGTAAGGTATATTTAACTATCGGGTTGTCAATTCGTTTCGGCAATTTAGAAAGAGCAAAAGGGAGAGAAGTCCCTAAAATAGAACCCAGTGCATAACCTGGTACCGATTTAATTTCCAAACTCACCCAATGAGGGCCGAAAGGACCATCCCATTCTTTCAACCAACATATCAAATATCTGATATTAACTGCCCAATAATAAAATCTGAAATTGGGTAATGCCAACCCACCTTCCTTCTTTGTCTTCTGTAAGTATGTTTTACCTAATCTGGGATTTTTATTCTGCCATATATATGAGGAAATTTTTGAATCAACATTAGTAAAAAAGGATTTCGGAATAAAAATTGGTACCACTTGAAAAATATATAAAAATTTAGGTAAAATAACCATCTTAATAGCATTAATCCTACCTATCAGAGATAAAGATAATGGTGACCACTTAGTAAACAAGCCTTTAATCTGATCAATTAAGGGTTGAAAATTAAACCTAAATAATTCTTTATGGTTTTTTGTGATTTTAATCCCTAAGTAAGTAAAAGAGTCATTAACTAATTTAAAAGGTAAATTACCATAGCTTGGGACCTGTCTATTCAAAGGAAACAAAGGGTTGAACTTCAAATGGAGCATAGTTTATTACTTACATCTCCGATTGAAAATCAATTAATGAAAACCAGATCTGATTTTTATATACATAGTGATAAATCGGGAAAACTGTTTGCTAGTCAGCTGAAAAATGTTTGGGTTAAATGTCAAATCACTAAGATTCGTCAGCAGAATGGGGATTTGACAGTTAACCATGATGAGATAAATAAGTCTTTTCAAGACTTTTATACCTCCCTGTATCAATCTGAATTCCCTCAGGATCATAATACCATGTATGATTTTCTTGGGAAATTGAATTTTCCAAAATTATCATCCGATGATCTTTCAGTATTAGATACTCCGATCACGGATGCGGAAATTAAAGGGGTTATTTCCTCAATGAATTCTGGGAAAGCACCAGGTCCAGATGGGTATACAGTAGAATTTTTAAAATGTTTTTCTGCTACTCTCTCTCCTTGGTTATGCAAGGTTTTTGAAGAAGCAATTAGATTGGGGAATTTGCCACAATCTTTTTATGGAGCTTCCATTTCCTTAATACTGAAGAAAGATAAAGACCCTACTGACTGTGCATCTTATAGACCAATATCTTTATTGAATGTGGACTCCAAGATCTTTTCCAAGTTACTGGCTTCCAGGTTGGAGAAGATATTACCCCAAATTATTTCGGAAGATCAAACCGGTTTTATTAATAATCAATATTCTTTTTTCAATGTTAGGAGATTGCTGAATATTGTTTATACTCCTTCACATAACACTTCAGAATGTGTTATTTCATTAGATGCGGAGAAAGCATTTGATAGAGTTGAATGGCCTTACTTATTTTATGTGCTGGAGAAGTTTAATTTTAGTCCGACCTTTATTTCTTGGATTAAACTGATTTATCACACTCCAGTAGCCTCGGTGTTTACTAATAATCAAAGATCTCCCTTCTTTCGTTTATTTCAGGGCACTAGACAAGGTTGTCCTCTTAGCCCATTACTATTTAACATTGCTTTAGAACTTTTGGCAATTGCTATCAGAGAATCACAGGATATTTTGGGTATTAATCGTGGAACAGATATTCATAAGGTATCTTTGTATGCAGATGATTTATTATTATTCATTTCTAACCCTGAGAAATCTATTCCAGCAGTTTTATCATTGTTGGCTCAATTTAGTGAGTTTTCTGGGTATAAGTTAAATCTTAATAAGAGGCAATCTTTCCCCCATCACCCAAGACCATGTTGCCCTAGGGCTTTACACGTGGTCATCATGAGACAATAGTCAGAGTCGCTTTATTCTGCTTCTCGGGAGAACATGGTCTTCCACACGTCTCCCTCTCTCTCTCCCATTTCCTGTGTCTATTCAGCACGTCTCTTCCCCTCTTGGGTCAGTTGAGCCCCCCTTGACTAGGGCTCTTGCGATTCTCACAAAGGAGGGGGCTGAGGTCATAACACTGTAAGGAGAGGTTGGATTAACTTGAGTATTTTCTCTAACATTGAAGGGTATTTAACATCTGTATCATTTTAGAGATTTTGTACTGTGGCCTTTACAGGATGAAAGCATCCATCCTGAGCAATAATGTTCAACATTGACTTCAGTGCTGGGACCCATCCTGAGCTCTGCTCAGTTCCTTACACTTATTTCTATCTGAACCCTCTCAAGATAAAGGTCAACTGTTTTTAAAAAATTATATTTTGCACCTGCCTTAGTTTTACATTATCTTGGTATGTAACTGGACCTCTTGATCGCTAATTGTCTTATACTCAATGTTTGGACAATAACATGATGATAAAAGAGGATTTTACCATTCTAATTCATATCAAATCAACTCATATCAATAAATTCCATCTTCCACATTACCAGCTCCTACCTCGTTCATCTATCTTTCTTTACTTCATGTATTTCTATTTCATGTACCTTGATCACACTTAGCTATTTCTTTTTTCTTTTTCAATATTTTTATTAATTTTTACATAGAAGAATACAGAGTACATGAGGATATATATTATGAATCAAAGAAAAATAGAATAGTACTGAATACATTATATTTAAATCACACTTGCAATTGCAGTACCCTATATTCATAATCAAACATGTACATTAAGTAAATTGTAATTTGAATTGTAATAATTTTATTATGACAAAGAATCTAAACCCACTACCAAAGTCGAAGCTGTATGGTAAAGAAAGAAAGATGGAAAAAAATCCTTATCACATAGTGATTTATGTTATTAGCCAACATCTGTACTTTAACACCAAATCAAAGGTTTTGAAAGTAGTTCAAGAATGGCCCCACAATGTTTGAAAGTCTTGGTTAGAATTAGAAATTGAACAACGGAACTTCTCTAAATTTAAGCATAACATAACATTATGTAACCGTTGAGTGTGTGTAGGCGGAGCAACATCCTTCCATGTAAGCAACACCACCCTCCTAGAAATAAAAGCCAATAAATGCAAATCAGATGTCTCCAAAGTTATGCCTTTTTCTTCAACAATACCCAACAAGGCAGTCAAAGGGTTAGGCTTAAAATTTACTTTAAAAAGTACAGAAAAAGTTTGGAATACTTCCTGCCATTATTTTTCAAGACTCAGACATGTCCAAAACATAAGGATTAGTGAAGCCTCTCCATTGTTACATCTATTGCAATAGGGAGATATATCCGGATAAAAACAAGATAGCTAGTCTTTGGACATGTGGGCCCTGTAGACCACTTTAAATTGTAGGAGGGAGTGGCGAGCACATAGTGATGAAGTGTTAACCAAATTAAAAATTTCATTCCAAGTCTCCTCAGAAATTGAAATCTGTAAATCTTGTTCCCAGGCATTTTTAATTTTGTCTAAAGGAGCCTCTCTTATTCCCAACAACATACCATAAATATTGGATATTGAGCCATTATGAAAAGGTTTCAAATTAGAAATTACATCTAATAAGTTCTTATCAGGACTCATAGGAAATGTATGTAATTGAGATCGCAGAAAGTCTCTAATTTGTAGATATCTACAAAAGTGGGTTTTTGGTAAGCTATATTTAGCTGACAGTTCCTCAAACCAGATAGCACGAACATCAATTTCCCAAACTTCTGGTAATACTCCCCTTCTCCTCTTAACCATTCCCATTTCCCCTTCTCCCCTTATCTCCTCACTTGCCTATCACCTCCCTCTGGTGTTCCTCCCCCTTTTCTTTCTTCTGTGGTCTTCTGTCCTCTCCTATCAGATTCCCTCTACTCCAACCCTGCATCTCTTCCACCAATCAACTTCCCAGCTCTTTACTTCACCCCTCCCTTCTTCCAGTTTCACCTATCACCTTGTAGTTCTTCTCCCCATTCTGCATTCCACCCCACTTCTTACTCAGACTCCTCATCTTTTTACTTCCAGTTCTGATGAAGGGTCTCAGCTCAAAACATTGACTTTTCCATAGATGCTGCTTGGCCTACTGAGTTCCTCCAGTGCTTTGTGTGTGTTTTTCATATCTGTGGACACTCTTCCTATGTTTTCTGTGGTGGTAGAGTGGGTCAGAGCCGTCTCTACTTCTTGAGGAGACAGAGGTCCTTTAACATCTGCCGGACGATGCTGAGGATGTTCTACGAGTCTGTGGTGGCCAGTGCTATCATGTTTGCTGTTATGTGCTGGGGCAGCAGGCTGAGGGTAGCAGATACCAACAGAATCAACAAACTCATTCATAAGGCTAGTGATGCTGTGGGGGTGGAACTGGACTCTTTGATGGTGGTGTCTGAAAAGAAGATGCTGTCCAAGTTGCATGCCATCTTGGACAATGTCTCCCATCCACTTCATAATGCACTGGTTAGGCACAGGAGTACGTTCCACCAGAGTCTCATTCCACCAAGAAGTAACACTGAGCGTCATAGGAAGTCATTCCTACCTGTGGCCATCAAACTTTACAACTCCTCTCTTGGAGTGTCAGACACCCTGAGCCAATAGGCTAGTTCTGGACTTATTTCCAGTTGGAATAATTTACTTATTATTATTTAATTATTTATGGTTTTATACTGCTATATTTCTACACTATTCTTGGTTGGTGCGGCTGTAACGAAACCCAATTTCCCTCGGGATCAATAAAGTATGTCTGTCTGTCTGAATCTATGGAATTTGTTGTCACAGGCAGCTGTGGAGGCCAAGAGTTATGTATAATTTGTTAGGGCATGAAGGGATAATGGGTGGGGGGGGGGGGAAGAAGCAGTAAGTTGGGGCTGAGAGGAAAATGGATCAGCCATAACGAAATGGCAGAACCGACTCAATGGGCCAAATGGCCTAATTCTGCTCCTATATCCTGTGGTCTTTTGGGACCATTCAGTAGTCCTATAACAGTGGGATAATGACTCAATGAGCTGTTATTTTGTTTCATTCGTTTGTGTCTGATTTCTAATGGTCTCTTATTGTTAGGACTATCTATTCTGGCTTTGGCTTTGGCCAGCTGGGGCAGACATAGTTCACTAAACATTTTTTCAGAACTGATTGGACACTCTTGTTATTGATCCCTGACTGCACATGTAATCAATTTGTGTCTGTGTATTTAAACCCTGTTTCCTGTACCTTAATTTGTAAAATCTAAGAGTGTGGTCTGTGTGTTTTTTTCCAAAGGTCAAACTTAATATCAGAGAAATGTGTACAATATACATCCTGAAATGCTTTTTCTTCGCAAAGCATCCACGAAAACAGAGAAGTGCCCCAAAGAATGAATGGCAGTTAAACATGAGAACGCCAAAGACCCCACCAGCTCCCTCCTCCCATCTGTAAGCGGCAGCAAGCAATGATCCCCCTCTCCCACCAGCAAATATAAACGTGCATCGATACTATCACCAAGCCCAAGCGTGTGCTAAGCAATAGCAAAGACACAGACCAAAGTTACCCCAAAAGCTTCGCATTTCATCCAAATTCGACAACCCACAGGTCATGTTTTTTGACTTCTCCAGTGCGTTCAACACCATCTGCCCTGCTCTGCTGGGTGAGAAGCTGACAGTGATGCAGGTGGATGCTTCCCTGGTGTCGTGGATTATTGATTACCTGACTGGCAGACTACAGTATGTGCGCTTGCAACACTGTGTGTCAGACAGAGTGGTAAGCAGCACTGGGTCTCCACAGGATACTGTCCTGTCTCCCTTTCTCTTCACCATCTACACCTCAGACTTCAGCTACAACACAGAGTCTTGCCATCTTCAGAAGTTTTCTGATGACTCTGCCATAGTTGGATGCATCAGCAATAGAGATGAGGCTGAGTACAGGGTGATGGTGGGAAATTTTGACACATGGTGCGAGCAGAATCATTTGCAGCTTAATGTGAAAAAGACTAAGGAGCTGGTGGTGGACCTGAGGAGGGCTAAGGACCAGTGACCCCTGTTCCCATCCAAGGAGTCAATGTGGACATGGTGGAAGATTATAAATACCTGGGGATATAAATGGACAATAAACTGGACTGGTCAAAGAACACTGAGGTTGTCTACAAGAAGGGTCAGAGCTGTCTCTATGTCCTGAGGAGACTGAGATCCTTTAACATCTGCTGGACGATGCTGAGGATGTTCTACTAAGCTGTGGTGGCCAGTGCTATCATGTTTGCTGTTGTGTGCTGGAGCAGCAGGCTGAGGGTAGCAGACACCAACAGAATCAACAAACTCATTCGTAAGGCCAGTGATGTTGTGGGGGTGGAACTGGACTCTCTGATGGTGGTGTCTGAAAAGAGGTTGCTGTCCAAGTTGCATGCCATCTTGGACAATGACTCCCATCCACTCCATAATGTACTGGTTAGGCACAGGAGTACATTCAGCCAGAGACTCATTCCATCGAGATGTAACACTGAGCGTCATAGGAAGTCATTCCTACCTGTGGCCATCAAACTTTACAACTCCTCCCTCGGAGTGTCAGACACCCTGTGCCAATAGGCTGGTCCTGGACTTATTTCCACTTGGCATGATTAAACTTTTTTTGTAATTTATTTTTTTATTGAAGTTCATCATCAAACAAACATTTCCATAAGATGTATTTCAGACATTGTACATATATATCATATAATCATATATATCACAAAATCTCCACAAAATATTTATCTGGGGTATACACATAGAAAAGAGTGGAAAGAAAAAACAAGCAAAAGGAAAGAACTATGTACAAGTAGGGAGTAATCTTTTTTACTTCCAACAGATTCATTGATTTGTGAGAATAAAATCAGGCCTATGAGGCATTATGTAGTTAAACCATTTTTCCCAGTATGAATCAAATTGTTCCAGCTTATGATTAACAGATGCTGTTATCTTCTCCATTTTGTAAATGTCCATTGTAATTTCCATCCATGTATTTAAAGTTGGGCTCTCCTGTGATAACCATTTCCTAGTAAGAGTCTTTTTACCAACCACCAACAGTATATTCATTAAATATTTATCTCTCTTCAACCATTCTTGAGGTATATATCCAAAATATATGGTCTTACTCTCCAAGGGTATTTCACATTTAAAGATGTCTTGTATTATTTAATTATTTATGGTTTTATATTGCTTTATTTCTTCACTATTCTTGGTTGGTGTGGCTGTAACAAAACCCAATTTCCCTCTGGATCAATAAAGTATGTCTGTCTGTCTGTCTGTCTCTCTCTCTCCCTGGCAAGGGAGAAGGAGGGGTCCCCATTTTCACAGTGAGCGGGAGACATAACAACAACCCGTTGGTTTATGATGTTAAAAGTTCATTTTGTTGCTTTTTCCGAGCTCTGTGTCCGAAGATTGCAAAGACCTCAGGTCTTCGGGCCCACAGCAAAAGATTTTCCGGCCTCTCCAATGGCACACTAGTCTCCGGCTGTGACAGCGACCCTTGATCCACCCATCTCCGGAGCCCTGAGATCTTAGACTTCCAAACATGATCGAGACTCTCAGACCAAACCTTTGGCATGTTGAATAACGGCCAGTCATGGAACCGTGAGAACAGGTCCCATTCCCGCAAAGAACCAAAGCCTGCGTGTAACTGCAGGCCAGGGTCTTCAAAAGTACCCTGAAAGGGAAAAATAAAAATATTAAAGGTAGAAATAGAGCTGTTTCCAAAGATGCAAGCAAAGGGGACGCCGTCATTCCTTGTAAGTTCCATTTTTTCCCTGTGTTTTTGATGTCTGCTTACTACCTTTCTGGATCTTACTTGTGCATTAGGATCTTTGATCACTGGATTTATGTTTGGAGTACTGCATTTTTTAAGTTGGACTGGTTGTGACCATCTCGGCTAAAAGAAAGAAAAACTTGCTTTTGAATCAGCACATCAACTCCTGTCTGCATCACGGTTTCTGCAATTGGGTTCACTCACAATCCTCAGTGATACAGTGCTGGACTTTCAACTCAGTGACCTGAGTTGATTTCCTTGACACTTGTGTTACCTCCTATACGGAAAAGGAATGTAGACTGCAAATGGTATCAGTGACATACATTCTAAGGGATTCATATGGAAATCTCACAACTGAAGTGTGATTTTGCTTTTGATTCACTCAGCTGGAAAATAACATGTGAACACATTTTTGATGATGAGAGTCAGATTGCTAGGTATTGCTTATTAAAATTTTTTCACAGAGACATAACATCTTAGTGGCAGGAAGATGGCAACCCATTCAGTCTGATGCAAGTGGAATATGACCATAGAGAAGCAGTTCAGTATCGTATTGTACTGTACCGGCAAGTTTGGTTTTGGTGCAATGCTTTATTAGATGCTGGTAACAAAGGGATGGGTCTGGGATTTTTCTTTATGACTTCTTTTACTTTTTCCAGGATGGAATCAAACTCTGTTCCCTCTTGCTCTTTCATCAAGCCACAGTATTCTGAATCTGTGTCACTCTCCAGGACTAAGTCTCTTTCACCAAATTCAGTTTCTCACAGGCAGATAAAACCAATATTGACTGTACATTCTTAGGCACGACCACAAATGAAAGCATGTGCGCCATATTTTTGTGTGATACTTTTGCCACACATGTTCCTTTAACTGGAATGTCTGCACCTGAATACCCAGTCACTTTTATATTTGTCTGATGTAACTTTGGTCTTGGCTTTAATGCATTAAACTCAGATTCTGCAAGAACATTTACTTATGCTTAAATATCCAATTTAAATAGAATATTGTTTTGGTCACTTGCAATGGCATAGTCCAGTCATTCTTACTTTCTTTGTTTTCACAAAGCACATCCATATAAAACTCCGCACATTCATTTTCAAGCACTGCATTTACATGTTTTATTTTCTTTCTACTTCTGCTACAGTGTGAAAAATGATTACTCTTACTGCAGTGATTGCACATTTTTCCACACACTGGACAATTTTTAGGTCAGTTCTCCTGCCCACAGCGATGACAAAGATTTTCTTTCAGATGACGTCTTTGTTCTCTGTCGGTTTCATTGTCACTTCATTATTTTTTCTAATAGGTTTGCACTTTACAGCGTCTACATAGCTCTCAGTAAAAAGCTCTTTGGCCTGTGACATCACAGTTTCTGAAGCTTTGCACAGCCTCAAAGCTTTTTCCAGGTCGATGTCTTGTTCTCTTAACAGCCTAACAGTCTTTCTCTCAGACCATTATCCAAAATGCTGCAAACAATTCCGTATTTAATGAGAGAGTCTGTGAGCTCTGCAAACTCGCAAGTTTTACTGTGGCTTCTCAGTTCCGTAACAAATTGATCAATTGTTTGACCAGTTTTCTGCTTACATGTAAAGAATTTATATCTCTCATACTTCACATTGCGCTTCGGTATACAAAATACTTCAAACTTGTCGATTATTGTTTTTAGATTCAAACTATCTCCATTTTCAAAAGTAAAATGGTTATATACCTCAAATGCATCATCCGCAATCACATGGAGTAGAATTGCAGCTTTCGTTCTCTCCATTTTATTATCTGCTCTGATCGCCGAGAAATAAATTTCAAAATACTGTTTAAATTTTTTCCAGTTTTTAGCTACATTTCCAGTCAGCTGAAGAATCAATGGTAGTTGCAAAATTTCCATACTTACAGCTGTTAGCAATTAACAAAAAAGTTTGTGCTCTTTTTTTCGATTATCTTCGCTTCTCCCATTTTAGCGAATCAAATTATTCTTCCAGTCCCACTTCTGACACCATGTTGTGTTCTTTGTACGTACCATGGGTTACTAAGAACAAACTATATTCTGGAAGAATTAAAAGTAGAACTTTTATTTACAACAGCAACCAGCAACCACGTTTAACATACAAGCTTTTAGATCATTCTGTCAGATCTGCTCATGCTCATGCACATGCTCATCACGTCCAATCACGTTAGTACACATGGCATGTGCTATCACACACACACATACATATATATATATTTACAGTAATTGGCTGTTTTTTTTCTGTCATGAGGTAGTGCATTGTACTGCTGCACAAAGAGAACGTATTTCACAATGTATGCCACTGACATTAAACCTGATTCTGTTTTTGATAGGCGAAGACAAGCTGCAGTGTCAGCAGAGCCTTTATTTTAGATATTTGAATGCATATTGCTGACATTTCCCTCTAATATTTGATCATACAGTGCTGCCTAGATAAAAAAAATAACATAGAGACATGGTGCTGGGTTAATAATGTGGGAATAACTTGCAGCCAGTCTCTCAGGCACTAAAGAGACATTGGGCAAAAGCAGTTGAAGAGGACAAAGCAGTAAGCTATGTGTGTAAATATGGGAAATATTTTGTTACATGAAGTGGGTGATTAATATCTGCAGTTTAATCTGAAGTGTTCAATTTCACCATGTAGAACACTACATAATACTTCAAAATTTATCAAGTATCACACAGTGATATTGCCTCCTGATCACCAAAATCTTGTTGTCCACTACAAAAGCAGTGTTTGTTTGTTTGTTTCCTATATTAGGTATCCATTCAGCCAAAGAACGTGATGTTGCAGTTGACACTTTGTTTTGATTCATAAAATTCCAATTTTGCACAAAAATAAAGCATTACAATTTTGTGTTTATTGGAATATCAATATTCAAACAGCTATTAGGCTGCATGGTCAGAGTTAACATCCTTTGGGTGGTCGTAAGCCAGAAAGTCATATCACACTACAGCACAGAATCAGGCCCCTCACACCAGCTAGTCCATGCTGACCTGATCTCCTGTCCAGGCCCATCTACCTACACCCAGACTATTCAGGTATCTATTTAAACTTCTCTTAAATGTAATAATTGAATTTGTGTTTGTCACATTTGCTGGTAGCTCATTCCACACTTGCAGCACCTTTTGACTAAAAAAGTTTACCCTCCAGATTCCCCTTAATATTTCACCTTCCACCCTAAACCTATGACCTCTTGTGCTGGTCTCCCCCAACCTGAAGGGGAAAAGCTTGCACGCATTCACCCAATCAGTACCCCTCATAATTTTGAATACCTCATCCTTCTGTGCTCTGCAGAATAAAGTCTTAAACTATTCAACCTATCCCTGTAACTTAGTCCACAACTACTGGGAACATCTTGGCAACATCCTTGTAAATTTTCTCTGAACTTTCTTGATACCTTTCCTCTAGTTATGTGATCAGAACTTAAAATTAGTCCTCACCAGCATCTTATACAACTTCAGCTCTTTTACTCAATCACTAGTACCAGCTTACCTGCTGTCATATATACAGGAAGGTGCCAGAAAAGGAACAGAAGTTTCATGAATGATTCCACCCGCCCTGTGCATGGACTGTTAGTCCCATTCCCAACAAGGCGGATATTACATAGCATCTACGCCAGGATCACCAATCTCAAAAACAGTTAATTTCCCCCAAGCAGTAAGTGTAATCAACACCTCTACACCCCGCATCACTACTACTTCATCATTTCCTGTCAGAGTCACCTTATGAACAGACACTCCTGTACCTAGTATCACTTTATGGACATAAAATCAATCCATGTATATAAGCTGTCTTATGTGTTTGTATTTTTTTGTTATTATTGTGTGCTTTATCTTGTTTTTCCTGTTATGCTCCATTGGATCTGATAATACCACCATTGATGCTGCCCTCATCCATATCTCTTCTATGTCCCAAACATTCACACTCGCTCCATCTTCCCGCCACCTTAACAGTGATCTTTCTCTCCTTACCTACCACCCCATCAGCCTCTGCATCCAACATTATCATCCTTCGCAACTTCTGCCATCTCCAAAGGGATCCTACCTCCAAACATATCTTTACTTACCCCCACTCTCTGCTTTCCACAGGGATCACTCCTTCCATAATTCCCTTCTTCATTTGTCCCTCCCCACTGATCTCCCTCCCAGCAAGCAGCCTAAGTGTTACACCTGCTCATTCACCTCCTCCCTCACCTCCATTCAGAGCCCCAAACTGTCCTTCTAGCTGAAGCTGTACTTCACCTGCAATTCTGCTAGGGTCATCCATTGTGTCTGGTGCTCCTGATGCAGCCTCCTCTACATTGGTGAGTTCTGATACAAATTAGGAACCGCTTTACCGAGCAGCTCCGTTCCATCTGCCAAAAGTGGAACATCCCAGAGAACAAACACTTTAATTCTAATTCCCATTCTTGCTCTGACATGCCGGTCCATGGACCTCCTTTTTGCCAAGATGAGGCTAACTTCAAGGTAGAGGAGGAACACTTCATACTCCATCTGGGTAGCCTCCAACATGATGGCATGAATATTGATTTTTCCTATGTTCTTATGATACAAAGATAGGTGGAGGGGTAGGTAGTGATGAAGAAGCAATTTGATTGCAGCAGGACTTAGACAAATTGGAAGAATGGGCAAAAAATGGGGCAGATGGAATACAGTGTTGGGAAATGTATGATCATGTATTTTAGTAAAATGAACAATAGTGCAGACTATTATCTAAAATGGGAAGGAAATTCAAACATCAGAATTGTAAAGGAACTTGGGAATCCTCATGCAAGACTCTCAGAAGGTTAATTCACAGGTTGAGTCTGTGATAAAGAAGGCAAATGCAATGTTGGCATTTATTTCAAGGGAAATAGAATATAAAAACAAGGAGATAATGTGAAGTTTTATGAGACACTAGTCAGACCACACTTGGAGTATTGTCAACAGTTTTTGGCTCCTTGTCTCAGAAAGTAAGCATTGTCACTGGAGAAAGTCCAGAGGAGGTTCACAAGGATGATTCCAGGAACTAAAGCGTTAACATGTGAGGAGAGTTTGGCAGCTTTGGGCCTGTACTCACTGAAGCTTCGAAGAATGCGTGGGGATCTCATTGAAACCTACCGAATGTTGAAAGGACTAGATAAGGTGGATGTGGAGAGGATGTTTCCTGTGGTGGGGGTATCCAGAACTCGAGGGCACAGCCTCAAAACAGAGGGGCGACCTTTTAGAACAGAGGTAAGGAAAAGTTTTTTTAGCTGAAGAGTGATGAATCTGTGGAATGCTCTGCCACAGACTGCGATGGAGGCCAAATCTATGGGTATAGTCAAAGCGAAGTTGATAGATTCCTGATTGGTTGGGGCGTCAAGGGATATGGTGAGAGGCCAGGTATATGGGGTTGAATGGAATCCAGGATCTGTCATGATGAAATGTTGATACCTGCCTTAGAGATTCCAGGTCTACGTTTTTCCCTCGGGGCTTACTCCTGAAGCCTTCCCCATGATTGGGTATAGCCAGAAGGCAGTGGAGATTTGAGATTAGAGGTTTCCTTCTCCTAGATGAACTGCCTACTGTGACTGATGAACCCCATCAGCCTGAAGCAATGGGTTTTAAGGCACCAGTAACCCAACTTTGCCTTTTCAACTGTCAGTAGAAACTGTTATCACCAGGCTTAGTAGCTAAGCCATATGTGAAGTCCAGGAGCTGGACTTAGTTGTCAGAGGCTATCTGAGACACACACCACTGGGAACATTTAACAGGTAGTGGGAGGCGGTATATGTGGTGTTCCAATTAGTTTTTATGTTTTGGAGTTACAAAACATAACAGCGATGATGAGGAAGTTTAGACAAATCCAAGATGACTAACTACCTGTTGAAGTGCAGCGAGATAGTCCAGTTAAATAAAGGCAGAAAGAAGAAATATTAACGGATTTATAAACAGTGAGTATCTGGTTATTATAATCATAAATTTAAAAAAAGCACAAATGGCTGTCTACATCAGTAAGATTCGATTGCACAAGAGATAACTGGAATATATATACTGAGCAAACTAAGAAGTATTTTAAAGCAAATGGAATAGCCAATGTGAAATAAAGACCAGTTTTGCTGAGTGCATTGGGTGGAGAAGCAATTAGTTAGAAGTTTCACTGTTCCAACCAAAGAAGCTAAAATGAGCCCTGCTGATACTGTGAAAGTAACATAGGAAAATTTAGAACTGAGATTGATTGCAGAATGCTTTAGGTTTCATGAATGGAATCAAAAGGAAGGGGAGTCCATTCTAGCATCTGTGGCTGAATTGTTTAAATTGCCTGAACATTGTCAGTTTAATGATGGGCTTAATGATACACCGAGAGATCATTTAGGTTGTGGAATCTTACAAAAAAAAAAGCATTAAAAACTGGCTCCTAATAAAAGGACAACTTAAAAGATTGGCTGAAATAGCTGAGTCAATGAAACTGCAGCTAGAGAAGCAACTGGGGTGCAGTCAGGAATGAAAGTGAGCATAAGAACATAAGAAATAGGAGCTGGAGTAGGCCATCTGTCCTTTCGAGCCTGTTCTGTCATTCAATAGGATCATGGCTAATCTGGCTATGGACTCATCTTCACCTACCTAATTTGGGATGTCATGAGGATGGCTCTACAGCAGTACATTTGAGATCTGCTCAGGAGCCAAAGCTTCAGCAGCTGACTGATACTGATGATATTGAACATTTTCTTGTCACTTTTGAGAGAATAGCAACAGCATGCAGATGGTCAATTGAAGATTGGGCCTTTAGGCTCATTCCATTATTGACAGGCAAAGCTAGGGGTGCCTATGTTCATATGGACATTGATGATGCTCTAGACTATGAGGAAGTTAAAAGTGCTTTTCTAAAAAAAAATATGATATAAATCCAGAAACCTACAGTCAGATTTCGCAGCCTTGAGATTGAACTAGATGAAAGCCCAAAAGAACTGTATGTCAGGTTAAAGGAGCTTTATGGGAAGTGGGTTCACCCGAAGGGGAAGACGGTGGATGAAACTGGAGAAATTATTGTCTTGGAACAATATCTGTGAATGCTTTCCCCTGAAATGCAGGTCTGGATTAAGGAGCATAACCCTGCAACGGCCGGAGAAGCAGCTGGCCGAGCTGATGCATTTGTTGCTGCCAGACAGAAGAGGCAGCCGTGGAGCTTCACTGCCTGCAAGTTAACTAAGGATCACGAAGGGCCAGGTGTCTCCCGGTCAATACATAGGGTGGATTCAGACGGGGGTAAGGCTCCTGTAAAGAGGTTAACTCATTTTCTAGATCTTCCAAGAGACTTATTTGTTGCATGTGTGGTGAAGAGGGGCACACTAAATTTGTCTGCCCCAAGATTTTTGTGAAACTAACCCAGATGTGCCGTGTGCCCAGAGGTGACCTGAAGTCAAAAAGGGAGCCACAACAATCGCAGAGAGAGGTCATGGTGGAAGTAAATGGCTGTGAGTTAAAGGCACTTATTGACAGTGACAGCGACCAGACCCTTGTTCATAGACAGTTCATTCCTCCTCATAGTGTGTGTATGACTGAGACTGTGCCCATCTGTTGTGTACAAGGAGATGAAAAACCTTATCCCACAGCAGATGTTTATATCAAAGTGCAAGGCCAGAATTATTTCTTGAATGAAGGGGTTGCTGATCATCTCCCTTTTCCGGTGGTGCTAGGTCAGGATCTGCCTGTTCTTCTTGATCTTTTGCATCCAAGTAAGGTCTGTAATGTTGCCCCTACACGGGCAAAAGCCAAGGACATCAAACAATCTACCCCACCTCTCAGTGAACTTCTTTTTTATAATACTGAAATTGAAAAAGCCTGGAAGGGATCTTAAAACTCATAGCCAGAAAAGACAGGAAAAATTTCAAAATACTGAAGTGAATTCATCCATTGAGTCACACCCACCCCTGCTTTTGGGGTTTCAAATACCAACTGACATCCAGGTAATGCAACAAAATGATATTAGTCTAACTCCTTATTTTAAGCAGTTTAGACAATTTAAGGAAGGGGAAAAAGTTGAACTGATGAATGGAAATGGATATTTCCTTAGAAGGTTGGCGTCATTCAATGTCTGTAGTGAGATGCTGAAGATGTTCTATAGGTCAGTTGTGGAGAGTGCCCTCTTCTTTGTGGTGGCGTGTTGGGGAGGCAGCATTAAGAAGAGGGACGCCTCACGTCTTAATAAGCTGGTAAGGAAGGCGGGCTCTGTCGTGGGCAAAGTACTGGAGAGTATAACATCGGTAGCTGAGCGAAGGGCGCTGAGTAGGCTACGGTCAATTATGGAAAACCCTGAACATCCTCTACATAGCACCATCCAGAGACAGAGAAGCAGTTTCAGCGACAGGTTGCTATCGATGCAATGCTCCTCAGACAGGATGAAGAGGTCAATACTCCCCAATGCCATTAGGCTTTACAATTCAACCGTCAGGAGTAAGATATGTTAAAGTGCCGGGGTTGATTGTATTTAATGTATCTAAGTAAACTACTTAAGAACTTTTTAAAAGCTATTATTAATGCTTTTTGAGAGAGTGATTTAGATGCATATCATATTTTTACTGAGTAATTTATGTAATTAGTTTTGCTAAAACAAGTGTATGGGACATTGGAAAAAATGTTGAATTTCCCCATGGGGATGAATAAAGTATCTATCTATCTATCTATCTATCTATCTATCTATCTATCTATCTATCTATCTATCTATCTATCTATCTATCTATCTATCTATCTATCTATCTATTTTATAGAAAATGGGATACCGTACCGCCAGCAGGGGTCAGCGAAGCAGCTAATGGCATCTAAATCTGTGAGAGAAATTGTACTTGAGTTGGGTCTCTCTATTCCCTGGGCAGGCCACCTGGGGAAACACAAAAGTTTTGACCGTATTAAGGAACATTTTCACTAGCCGGGTCTACATGCAGATGTGGCCCAGTATTGCAGGAGCTGTCCTCAATGTCAGCAAACCTCAGCCAGATTTCCTTCTAAAGTTCCCCTTCAGTCTTTGCCAGTCATTGCCAGTCCATTTGAACGGGTGGGTATGGATGTTGTGGGCCCAGTAGAAAGAAGCAAATCAGGAAATTGCTTTATGTTGGTAATCACTGACTAGGCTACTAGATATCCAGAAGTTTTTCCATTTAAAACTGTCAAGGCTAAGTCAATTGCTTTTTGTTTGGTGCAATTCTTTGCAAGGGTGGGGTTTCCTATAGAAATTCTTACTGATCAGGGGACTAACTTCATGTCCAAGTTACTGAGGGATGTGTACAGACTGCTGGGGATTAAAAGCATCAGGACTACCCCATATCATCCCCAGACTGATGGGTTGACAGAGAGGTTCAACCAAACCCTTAAATAAATGCTCAGAAAGTTCATAAATGATACAGGATCTGATTGGGACCAATGGTTACCCCATTTGCTTTTTGCTTTCAGGGAAGTACCTCAGGCATCAACCGGTTTTTCACCTTTGGAATTATTGTATGGGCATGAGGTAAGAGGACCACTTACTTAAAACCCACTGGGAAAAGAGTCACAAAATAGCTGAGCCACAGAATGTCGTAGCCTATGTTGTCCACGAGGGAGAAATTGGAGAAAATGGCTGCATTGGCTCAGCAGAATGTGGTGGCGGCCCAACAGAACCAAAAGACCTGGTACGACCAAACTGCCCGGGAGGGGAGTTTTTCTCCTGGACAGAAAGTTTTGGTAATAGTCCCTACACAAGAGAACAAGCTTTTAGCTAAGTGGCAAGGGCCTTATGACATAACACGTAAAGTGGGTCCAACTACATATGAGATAGCAACTCCTGGTGAGGCAAGCCCACAGAGAATTTTGCATGTTAACTTACTGGCTATGGTTTCCCAGGTCTGACCAGAAAATGGTGTTGTTGATTAGACGTGTCGAAGAAGAGGACGACAATGAGGAGCAGTACCTTCCGGTACCTGCCCCTGCCTTGCTCGATCTCGTCCACCTCACGGCTGATCAGCAGACCCAGGTCAGTGCCCTCTGTGTCCCGGAAGTTTTTAAAGAAATTCCTGGTCATACAAAAGTAATTAAACATAACACTGTGCTTAAAGAGAATGCTGCTGTGAGAAGAAGGGGCTACAGAATCCTGGAGTGCCTCCTGGTGCCCCTAAAAAAGGTGATAGAACTGATGCTGATCCCTGGGCATCAGTGAGGTATCACGAAGTGAGTGGTGCAACTCCATTGTCTTGGTTCCAAAGAAAGATTGTACTAGAAGATTCTGCATAGATTTTCGTTATCCGAATGCAATCTCTGAATTTGATTCCTATCCAGTTCCTCGCATTGATGAACTTATTGACCGGTTGGACAAATCAAAATTTCTAACCGCCATTGATCTCTGCATAGGTTACTAGCAGGTGCCGTTAACTCTACAGTCCTGTGAGCTGACAGCCTTCCGTACGCCATGGGGTCTGTATCAGTTCATTGTAATGCCTTTTGGACTGCATGGTGCCCCAGCTACATTCCAAAGATTAATGAATCAGGTGTTGTTGGGACTTTCTGATTTCGCTGCAGCCTATTTGGATGATATTGTTGTTCACAGTGCTACCTGGGAGGAGCATAAAGATCACCTGAAGGCGGTCATCGGACATCTCCAGGAAGCCGGGTTGACTGTCAACCCCTCAAAGTGTCAGTTTGCCAAGACTGAGACTGAATATTTTGGCTACATTATTGGCAACAGGGTTATCAAACCTCAGACACACAAACTTCAAGCCATTCAGTTCTGTCCGTGCCTACAGATGAAGACCCAGCTGAATATTCACTTACCTTGGAATGTCAGGTTGGTACAGACGATTTGTGTCTAACTATTCCTCTCGTGCTGCTGTTCTCACAGATATGACTCGGCAGATGAGCCCTACTCAGCTGCAATGGAGTGAGGAGGTGAAATGTGCTTTCAAGGACCTCAAGGATGCGCTGAGTGAGAACCCTGTGTTGTGTAGTCCTGACTTTAGTAAAGATTTTGTGTTGCAGACAGATGCCTTAGAGCGAGGTTTGGGAGCGGTGCTTTTGCAGGGAGAGCCCAATGACCATCACCCACAGGCTTACAGCAGCAGGAAGTTGTTCCTGAAGGAGACTCGTTATTCCACTGTGGAGAAAGAATGCTTGGCAGTGAAATGGGATTTGGACTCGCTCAAGCATTATCTCCTGGGAAGAGAATTCATCCTGGAAACTGACCGTAAAGCCCTGAGGTGGATGGAAGTGCTGAAGGATGCTAACAGCCGTAACACCCACTGGTATTTGGCAATGCAGCCGTATCTTTTCACCATCCAGCACATTCCCGGGTGAGATAACACCACTGCAGACTTTTTATCACACTTTTACGGCATGATACCAGAAGGAGGGGAGTGTATGGCGGCTGCAATTACTAGCCATAGCATCAACCGGGCATATTAAAGTGTCCAGTAGCCAACCATCCTCCTGATAATCTGGCAAATGACTGAGCTGTTGCATTACACCAGCCCAAGGAGATGAGGCAGGGTAATTGGATTGTGCCATTCTGCTACAGCCAGAAGGGTGTTCTCTGGAGTTGCTTCATTTATGCCGTATCTTTTTAAGGAGAAGAATGTTTTCTCTCCCCTGCAATTTACTATGAACTGGCCAGCATCAAATATAAACCCACAGTCAGGAGATGAGTGGTGTCTCTTGGTTTGAGGAGTATTTACTATGTTGTTGTAACTAAGGTCTGTTTTGTTTAGTTGATTCACGTTTGTACTCTAGAACAGTTCTGTTGAGTTTGTAAACATTTTGGGTAATAAAACCCCTGTTTTTTTCACCTTCACCTGCTCTCCCAGTTTTATGCTTACCCTGGCCCTTCATGGTGCTCTGTTCCCTCCAGCCAGTGTCTCTACTCCTCCAATGCCAGCTTGACTACCAGTAGCTCCCGGTTCCCCACCTTGTAATTTTGTTCAGCAGGGGATAGCTGGCGAGAAAAGAAGGCACAGGGATGAAGCTTCTGGTCTGGACTTTATTGTTGGGACAGAACTGCTCCCACCCTGGAGTCACAGGTGTCAACCTCTACAATGAATTGATGGGAGGGGTCTGGTTGGACCAGGATGGGAGCGGTTGTGAAATGCTGCTTCAGTTCAATGAATGCTGAATCAGGCTCGAAGTCCCAAAGAAAAGGTGTTGTAGGTGAGGTAAGTTGGGTAAGGGGTGCTGCCACCTGACTGTAGTCCCTGATAAATCAGTGATAGAAGTTCGCAAACCCCAGGAACCGCTGAATTGCTTGGGTCTGGACCACTCTTCCACCGCCCGGGTCTTCTTGGGATTTGCCTGCTCTCCATGATGTGGCCCAGGAAGCTGACTGAGGGGATGTGGAATTTACACTTCTCTGCCTTCACAAGTAACTTGTTCTCCCACAGTCTCTGTAGGACTTGATGGACATGCTGAATGTGTTTCTGGAGGCTGCTGGAGAATATCAAGATGTCATCTAGCTAGACGAACACAAAGTGGTTAATAAAGTTCCTCAGCACATCATTAATCAGGGCTTGAAAAACGGCGGGGGCATTGGTGACACCAAACAGCATGACCAGGTATTCAAAGTGACCTAGCGGGGTATTAAATGCCAACTTCCACTTGTCTCCCACCCTAATTCTGATTGGATGGTAGACCCTTCGAAGGTCCAGCTTCGATGGTGGCTTCATGAAGTGGTTCAAACACAGAGTTTATGAGGGGCAGTAGGTACTTGTTTTTAATGGTTATGTGGTTTAGGCCTCAGTAATCGATACAGGGGCATAGCAATCCATCCTTTTACTCCCCAAAAAAGAAACCTGTGCTCACCGGGGAGGATGAGGGTTGAATAATGCCTGCTGCAAGAGACTCACTAATGTATTTCTCCATGGTTTCTCTCTCAGGCCGGGACAAGTTATATAGGCGACTGGTGGGTAATGAGGCCCCGGGAAGAAGGTCAATCGCACAATAATATGGGCAGTGCGGAGGCAGACAGGTGGCGTGGCAAAACGGGCTCCAGCTAGCTATCCTCCCAGCAGACCAGTCGATTGGGGATTGTGGTGGTTCAACCAGGGGTACCCCAGAACAATAGGGGCTTGAGGAGAATGAATTAGATTAAATTGTACCTTCTCTCGATGGTTTCCGGACAAAATCAAGGTCAGGGATGATGAACAGTGGCTGACCTGAGCCAGAAATTTGCCTCCAGAGGGGTACTTAACAACTCCTGAGGAATTCTGGCCTAGGAGGCTATGTCCTCATCCAACAAATTTCCTTTGGCACTGGAATCCACTGAGGCAGATAGGGACAGGGACTCTTTTTGATAGTTCACAGTAGCCTGGACCTGCATCCTGGTTTGGGGTCTGAAGGGAGTGTTGTCTGATGGACAGTCGGAGCGGGAGCTCTGCTAGGAGCAGACAGGGAAGAAAGGCTGGCCGAAGATGGTAAGGTGACCCGAGGAGCAGGGCGACCAGTCTCCTGTCTCAGACGTTCTCGAAGTCGATTATCTACCCTGGTGGCTAGAGAGACCAAAGAGTCCAGACTGTTTGCGTCATCCCTTGCCACTAATTCATTTTTTATCTTGTGAGGGAGACCTCGTCAAAACACTTCCCATAGTGCCTCGTCATTTTTGGAACTCTATGGAATATTCAGCTATGCTTTGCGAGCCTTGACAGAGTCAGTAGGTGCCTAGTGGCACCCTTACCATGAATGAGCTGTTCAAAAACCTTCCTTATTTCAGAGACGAAGGTGGAGAAGGAGGAGCAGATCTCTGGCTGATCGTCCCAGATCGCAGTGGCCCATGCTAAGGCATCCCCTCGCAACAACCCCATGATGTACACAATCTTTGATCTGTCCGAGGTGTACATACGTGGCTGTTGCTCAAAAACGAACGAGTATTGCAGTAAGAAAGCCCGGCACTTCCCTTGGTCCCCAGCGTAGGGTTCCGGTTCAGGTACGTGCGGCTCTTGAGGGGATTGTGTTGCAGACCCATAGGGTGATGCCATCCCTGTCTTTGCGGGTTGGTCAGACCGGGTTCTTGGGAGGGATGGAGTAAGGGGAGCGGATTCCCAGTCAACTTGCTCACTGACCTTCTTTACATCCTCGGACAGGGCACGAAGGTTTTCCATGACTTCTCTGAGCAGTTGATCGTGTAAGCCCAGTAGAGAGCCCTGGCTGGCAGGGCCTGTTGCATAGGGTCCATGTCCCCTGGATTCATTCTTGGCCAGTTTGTTCTGTTGCAAGGGAGTGACTGGGGACGAATCCAAGTGCAGGACACAGGCACGAAGGCAGGGCCGATAGGCGCTAGCGTAGTTGCGAATGTGGAACAGGTTGACTCAGAGACAAGGGTTTATGTAGACTATATAGGGAATAGAATGGAGCTTAGAACTAACAGCCCATTAGAATATTAACCAGATCTTCCATTTTCCTTCCAAAGTGGATGACCTCACATTTACCAACATTGTACTCCATCTGTCAGACCCTTGCCACTCACTTAACCTATCTCTATCTCTCTGCAGACTTTCCGTATTTCTGCACAATTTGCTTTTCCACTCAATTTAGTGCATCAGCAAACTTAGATACATATACTCAGTCCCCTCTTCCAGATCATTAATGTATATCGTGAACAGTTTTGGGCCCAGCACTGACTCCTGCAGCACACCGCTCACTACTGATTACCAACCAGAGTAACACCCACGTATCTCAAACCTCTGCTTTCTATTAGTTAACCAGTACTCTGTCAATGCTAATCCATTACCCCAAACTCTATGCATCTTTATCTTATGGATAAGTCTTTTATGGTGCATCTTATTGAATACCTTCTGAAAATCCAAGTACAATAAGTAACGTCCATCTGTTCCCCTCTATCCGCTGCACTCATTATATCCTCAAAGAACTCCAGTAAGTTTGTCAAACAGGACCTGCCTCTGCTAAATCCATGCTACATCTGCCTGCTGGATCCATTTCTTTCCAGATGCCTTGCTAGTTCTCCTTGAATGATAGCTTCAAGCATTTTCCAAACTACAGATGTTAAACTCACTGGCCTATAGTTACCCACCTTTTGCCTACATCCTTTTTTGAACAGTGGTGTGATATTTGCCTACTTCCAATCCACCAGTACCTGCCCTGAGTCCAGAGAATTTTGGTAAATCATCACCAAATCCTCAATTATAATCTCTGCCATTTCTTTTAGTACTCTGGAATGCATTCCATCAGGACCAGGGGACTCAACTATCTTTAGGCCCACAAGTTTGATCAGCACTACCTCTTTAGTGATATCTATTGTATTGAGGTCCTCAGCTCCCATTGCATCCATATCATCTCTCTTTGGCATGTTAGACATGTCCTCCACTGTGAATATTGACACAAAATAGTAATTCAAAGCCTCTGCCATTTCCTGATTACCCAATATCAATTCCCACTTCTTATCCTCCAAGGGACCGACATTCACTTTAGCCCCCTCTTCCATTTCATATAATTATTTTCATAATCTATCTTCCTTTACTTCATTGCTCATTTAGTAATTCCTTATTGCTTTTTTAAAGCTTTCCCAATCTTCCAGTTTCCCAGTACTCTTGGTGACTTTGTACAGACAAGCTTTTAGTTTGATGCCTTTCTTTATTTCCTTGGTTATCCATGGTTGGCTCTCCTCACCCTTACTGACCTTGTTTTTAACTGGAATTTATTTACTTTTATTGAGCACCATGAAAAATCTCTTTGAATGTCTTCCACTGTTCCTCAATCGTCCCACCATATAACCTATGTTACAGTCTATCCTATACAGCTCTCCCTCATCCTGTAGTAGTCTCCCTTGTTTAGGCATAATACACTGGTTTTAGGTTCAACTATTGCACCCTCTATTTGTATGAGAAACTCAATCATACTGTGAACACTATTTCCAAGAGGATCTCTAACTACAAGATCACTAATTTTACCTGTCTCTTTCAACAGGACCAGGTCCAAGATAGCACATTCCCTTGTAGGTTTGGTAGCATGCTGTTCAGGAAAGCTATCACTTATACATTCTATGAAGTCCTCCTCAAGATTGTCTCAACCAACTTTATTCACCCAATCTATGTGCAAATTAAAGTCCTCCACGATAACTGCTGTTCCATTCTTACATGCCTCAGATACTTCTCTGTTTATTGCCTGTGCCATTGTCATGTTATTATTCAGTGGCCTACAGACAACTCTCACCAGATATTTTTTCCCTTCACTAAACTCTACCCAGTTGAATTCAACATTCTGCTCCTTAGATTTTATATCATCTCTCGCTATTGCCCTGATCTCATCCTTAATTAAGATCGCTAACCCCACCGCCATAACCTTCCTGCCTATCCTTTTGTACTGCCTGATATCCTTAGATACTTAATTCACAATCCTCTCCACCCTGCTATCATGTTTCTGTAAAGACCATGAAGACTTCCGGTAAGATGGCGATCGCTTAGCTGCTCCGAACTTTTGTTCCGTTACTGTCGCTACCTTTGCACTAAATGTCTCCATTTTATAAAGCTTAGTTAGGAATTATTTCGGTATCTCTTACTTGCCTGTGAATATATCTAACCTACAATGTCTAGTAAGAGTTCTAAATCCGGGAGAAAAGAAACTACGACCTCGTCGGACGTGACGATGGAGGCGCTTGAAAATCTCTGAGACGAAATCTTAAAGCAAATTAAAACCGCTTTCAAACAGTTAGAAGAGAAACTGGATCGGATCAACGATAAAGTGGACAAACATGCTGAACATTTATCTCGCATCGATTCGACTTCTGAAGCTTTAGAAAGTCGGGTTCGATACTTGGAGACTCTCTGTTCCAGCTTAGAGGAAAAATCTAATAAACTTCTTTCCAAAATGGTGGATCTCGAAAATCGCAGCAGACGCTGCAACATCAGAATTCTGGGATTACCAGAGGCAACTGAGAAGGGGTCAACCGTGAAGTTTTTCGCCGAGTTTCTCTGTGAGATATTCGGGAAGGATCTGCTTCCAAACCCGCCCGAGCTGGAACGGGCACACAGAGTCTATGTTTCTCCCGGAATTCTGGGATCCCGTCCACGACCAGTAATCTTGTGTTTCCATCAATACCAGGTAAAACACAGTCTGATTGTGGAGGCACGTCGCAGAGGCTCTTTTTCTTTCCAGGATACAACCATTCGCTTTGTGGAAGATTTTGCACCCCAGACCTTAAAGATGCGCGCTGAGTATAAAGGCGTAATGAAAGTGCTTTTTGATCGTGGTTTCAAACCTTCCTTTCGTAATCTTGCTGACCTAAGAATCAAGTTTAATACCGGGGAATTCAAGTGGTTCAAATCAGCGAGGGAAGCTGAAGCGTTTGTGGCAAGTCTTCCGGCTATCCAGTCATCTTCGGAATCTGATCGGACCTCCTAAAAAGGTGGATAAGTACTCCTCGTAGTAAAATTACTTTCTTTGGACTCGGAATTCACTTGAATCACTCAGACATTATCCACTGAAACTCTAAAGGCTGTTGACAATCTCTCCCGGGATTTGGTGTGTGTGTAATCTATTTTTACCTCTGTATAACTTTACCTGCAGAGTTCTACAACTAAATCTAACTTGTTTTGGAGGTTTGAAGTCTTTAGTGAAGGCCTCCCTGTTTGTCGGTTCACAGTTCAACTGCTGATTTATTTTTCCTCTGTTTTAAATACTTATTTATTTTATCTTTTTCTTTTCTTCATCCCCTTTTTTTTCCATTCTCTGAATGTTTTTTTCTCCCTTCTCGGTAAACGGTTGATAAATACTCGTCTTGAATTTATAATTCTCCCCTTCCTCTTTTTATTTCTTTTTCCTTCTTACCTTTTTTTTTCCCTTTCTCTTACTTTATTCTTCTATAATATTTCGCGGGTAGGTTAGTTTTGGTTTTCTTCCGATTCGCTCTGTATTAAGTTGTATATCTCGGCAGAAGGTGTTCTAATCTGTAGTTATGTTTTTTAGTGCATAAACTAGTTACTGTTTGTTATAGCATTTATACGGAACTGCTGTCAATGACACAGATCTGGAAGTTGTATTTGGGTTAATTTTTCTGGTAGAGCTAGCTACTTGTTTTGGTAGCCGTCTAGTTTTGGGTTGTGTGGGTGGGGTGGGTTTTCCAGTTCCAACATTTCTTTATTGTTTAGGACATGTTTATATTTTGACCTTACGAATCTATGTTTACATCTCTGCTCCCAGACTGCTATTGTACCGCTTGATTTTTTATATGCCTGCTGCCTTTTATGCATTAGTAATTGATAATGGCTAGTGCACTTAAATTTGTGAGCTGGAATGTAAAGGGACTGAACCACCCTGTTAAAAGGAGGAAGGTATTCTCACATATTAAACAACTCAAAGCTGACATTGCTTTCCTCCAAGAAACTCATATCCGTTGTTTCGATAACTCCCGGCTTCTGTCCAAGTGGGCGGGTCAGCATTTTCATTCATTCTTTGCCGCTAAAGCTAGGGGAGTCTCCATTCTTATTAACTCAAATATTCCTTTTGAACTCCATAATAAAATATCGGACACAAACGGCCGTTTTATTATTGTTTCTGGTAAACTATATAACACTAAAGTTGCACTAGCAAACCTGTATGCCCCCAACTTTGATGATGTTAACTTTTTTGAACGGTTTTTTTCCTCACTACCAGACTTAAACTCATACTCTCTTATATTGGGTGGTGACTTTAACTGTTGGTTGGATCCTAAACTGGACCGATCGTCCTCTGTTACCAGATCACCTACCAAATCTGCCTTAGCTATTCAGTCATTTCTCTCTAATTTTGGTATCTCTGATATATGGCGTTTCCTCCATCCTACGGAGAGAGATTATTCCTTTTTCTCACATGTTCACCATACCTTCACTAGAATTGACTATTTCCTACTCGATAACCAACTTATCCCATTTGCCCACATTTGTGACTATCAGAGTATACTGATTTCTGACCATGCCCCAATTACCCTCTCTCTGAACTTTCCCGGTCTCCCTCAGAGGAACAAACACTGGCGGTTCGATTCAACTTTATTATCGGATGATGATTTTGTAAAATTTATTAAAGACCAGATAACCTTCTATTTTAACACTAATACATCACCTGAAGTGCCATCCCAGATTGTCTGGGATGCCATGAAAGCATATTTGAGGGGTCAAATAATCTCTTACACAGCAAATCTCAATAGAAGATCCCGTGCAGATCGAGCAAACCTCATTAACCAGATTAAAGATGTGGATCAATTATATGCCCAAACTAAGAACCCTGAATTATACAAGAAGCGCGTTGAACTCCAAACTAAATTTAACCTTCTGTCCACTCAACCTGTCGAACGCCAACTTCTCGAAAGCAAGAGCCGCTTTTACATTTATGGGGATAAGTCTGGTAAATTCCTAGCCAATCAGCTGAGGCGTTCTAAAGCCAAACAACATATTACAAAGATCCGGAAGGAGAACGGAGACTTTACATCGGATCATTTAGAAATTAATGACGCATTTAAAAATTTTTATTCTCGGCTTTATTCCTCTGAATCCCTGAATGACAATATCTCTGTGGATCAATTTTTACAGAATCTGAATATCCCCTCACTTTCATCTGATTTCAAAGCCAAACTTAATGCGCCTATATCACTAGAAGAAATATCTTTTACAATTTCTGCACTGTCCTCAGGGAAATCTCTTGGACCTGATGGGTTCCCTGTGGAATTTTATAAATCATTCTCCTCACTTCTTTCTCCTCAGTTACTTTCAGTATTATCTGATTCGTTTAACTACGGCAAATTGCCACCCTCTTTCAATGAGGCATCTATTATTCTTCTTTTAAAAAAGGGCAAAGACCCAACAGAGTGTTCCTCGTACAGGCCGATCTCTCTGCTCAATGTTGATGTAAAGATCTTAGCTAAAGTGTTGGCTCATAGATTAGAAACCGTTATTCCCTCCATTATCTCTGATGACCAAACAGGCTTTATTAAAAACCGTCTCCCTTTTTTTAACATTCGGCGTCTATTTAATATTTTATACTCAGTTCCAACTGGGACTCCAGAATGTGTTATCTCCCTTGATGTGGAGAAAGCATTTGATCGTATAGAGTGGAACTACCTTTTTGCAGTCTTAGAAAAATTTGACCTCGGCCAAAGTTTCATCTCTTGGATCCAATTGCTGTACCTGTGTCCTACTGCTTCTGTTCTAACTAACTTTCAGAAATCCCAAGTATTCAATCTCAAACGTGGCACCCGTCAGGGATGCCCCTTAAGTCCCTTTCTCTTTGATTTGGCTATAGAACCTCTGGCGATAGCATTTCGAAAATGTTCTGAACTGACCGGGATTTGGAGAGGGGGTGTGGAACATAAAGTCTCTCTCTATGCTGATGACTTACTACTCTTTCTCTCATATCCGTCTACATCCTTACCTCTAATGTTTTCACTTCTTGACCAGTTTAGCCAGATCTCTGGCTATAAACTCAACTTACATAAGAGCGAACTTTTCCCAATTAATAAAGAAGCCCAAGAACTAATATTTCGAGATCTCCCTTTTAAAGTAGTCCATAATCAATTTACTTATCTTGGAATTACAGTCACAAGGAAGTTTAAAGATCTCTTTCGTGAAAACTTTGTCAAGCTCTCATATGCTACAAAACAGAGTCTGGTACAATGGTCACCTCTATCTATGTCCTTGGTAGGTCGTATCAATGTTGTCAAAATGTATGTTCTCCCCAAATTCTTATACTTATTTCAATCTATCCCAATTTTTATTCCTAAATCTTTTTTTGATTCCTTAGACTCTATTATTTTGTCATATCTGTGGCAGAATAAGCGCTCTAGAATTAATAAAATCCACCTCCAAAAATCTAAAAAAGAGGGTGGCATGGCTTTACCTAATTTTCGCTTATATTACTGGGCAGCTAATATACGTTGTGCTGCCTTCTGGTCTTTCTTCCACGGTCAACCCGAGTGCCCTAACTGGGTGGCAATGGAGTTGAGCTCCACTAAAGAATTATCTATATCTGCACTTCTTGGCTCTGCACTCCCTAGCAGTCGCCCAGATCAATAGCTAATCCTCTGGTTAGACACACTTTGCGTATATGGGCTCAGTTCAGGAAATGCTATGGTTTCCAGGGGTTTTCCATTTCTAGCCCTGTCGCACATAATCACCTTTTTTTACCTACCACGTTCGATTCAGCATTCCATGTTTGGCACAGGAAGGGCATTAGACATTTTGAAGATCTCTTCATTGATAACCGCTTCGCTTCTTTTCAACAGCTCTCTGTTAAGTTCAACCTGCCTAACGCTCACTTTTTCAGATATCTCCAAATCCGACACTTTACTGCTCCTTTAATTCCTAACTTTCCTGAAATGCCTGTGAAAAATGCTCTGAACCTATTTCTCTCCATTAATCCACTAGGTAAAGGTTTAATTTCAATTATCCAAGATAAACTAGCAGCCTTACGATGGGCCCCTGTGGATAAAATTAAAATGGCCTGGGAGCAGGATTTAAATATCTCCTTATCCGAGGAGAGCTGGGACTCAGTTCTCAAATTGGTTAACTCAACCTCTCTTTGTGCTCGCCATTGTCTCTTACAGTTTAAGATTGTTCATAGAGCCCATATGTCTAAATCTAAACTATCTCGATTCTACCCTAGCATTAGTCCGCTCTGTGATAAATGCAAGAGGGGCGTGGCCTCTCTCATCCATATGTACTGGCTCTGTCCTAGCTTGGAGAAATTCTGGAAAGATGTCTTCACTACACTATCGGGTATTCTGAATCAGCACCTAGAACCTAACCCCTTAATTGCTCGGTTTTTGGGGCGAGACAGATTTATGTCTGGGTCCGACCAAATGCCGAATACTATCCTTTGCCTCTCTCCTGGCGAGACGCTTGATCCTCCTTAGATGGAGAGATGTTGCCCCGCCCACTCATGCGCAATGGCTTAACGACATTATGGCCTGCTTGGACCTCGAAAAAATTCATTATTCAGTTCTCAATTCGGATTTAAAGTTCCATAAGATCTGGGGGCCTTTTATCGAGTACTTTCATAACCTTCCTCTTGACTAGGGTTTTGTTTTCTTTTCAGTCCCTTGCTTCCAGCTCCCTTTTTTTCCGGTAGCAGGCATTATTATCCTCTGTTGCTAAGTGTATTTACAGTCTGGGAGTTTGACTGTCCGGACTTATACTCTCTATATTGTGTGGTGGTTGGTCTGGAATTGTTGTTTTTTTTTCTTGTGTTGTGGGGTTTGGGGAGGACACTAAGCTCACTTGTCTTTAATTTAGGTGCTTTTTTGTTAAATTCTTTTCCTGTGTAGCATATTGTTATTGTATGCTTAACCTTGCTCTGTATTAATGCTCCTCATTGGGATTTGGGGTTTTTAATTTTGTAAAATGTTTTGAAAAACTAATTAAAAAATTTAAAAAAAAAGACCATGAATTCATACTCATTTATACTGATTTGTGCCACGAGTTTACTGACCTTCATTCCAATACTACAGACAGATAACGTTCCCTTACACTGATTGTGCTTTTAAAATCTAGTAACCTTTGGCTCTTTTACCCATGACTTTTCTGCACTCCACCCTTACTTTTCTCTTTTTTAACTTTTGCTTTTAGTTTATCTTTATCCACACTTTTTTCTTTTACTTTATATATACTTCTCTGATCTGTTGAACCCACCTTCCTGGTATTTAGTTTAAAACCCTACGTACAACAAAATTGCAACATATAAACAGAAATAGGCCTTGCCGAACAAACTGTGTTATCTTTACCTTTGTGGCAGGGCTCACATATACTGCACCAGACCAATGCAGAATTGAAGATGAAACTGCAACAAAGTATCGACTGCACAGGGAAGAGAAAAAGAATTTACACTGGAGAAAAGATAATTCATGTGGGAATGCCATTCATAACGGTGAAGTACAACAATCAATGAGGCAGATTGGGTTTGTATGTAGTAAAAGCATGGGAGCCAGCATTGTGGAATCATAATTGGCTGAGACAACTGAATTTGATTGGAGATCTATCCACCATTTGCATGCCACATCTCCTGTAAAAGCATTAACTGAAAGTGAATTAAGGAAGGTACTAGCTGATATCACAACAGTGTTGAAGAATGCCATTGAACATCTCAAACATATTAAAGGTAAAATAGTGTTAAGTGAAAGTGCCACACCCAAGTTTTGCAATGTCCAGTTCCTTATACTATCTGTGATAAAGTAGGCAGTGAGCTGGAGTGCATTGAGGCTGAAGGAATTCTTTCCAACGTTGACTGGAGCCCATTTGCAATGCCAATGGTCTCAATAGCTAAGAAGGGATCTGTGATGATTTTAAGGTAACCATCGACCCAGTACTGAAAGTAGATCAATACCCTTTGCCCAGGATGGAGGATAATTTTGATAACCTGTCTGCAGGGAAACACTTCAGCAAAGTGGACTTAGCTGTTACCTACCTACAGATGGAGATGGAAGAAGAGTCCTAAAGTGTTTCTCACTATAAACGCTCACAAAAGGCTTTCTCACTATGATAGGCTTATTTTTGGAGTAGCATCTGCACTTGCACTCTCTGAGAAAGCTATGGACCAGGTGCAGCAAGGCTGGCCAGGCATTCAGTGTTACCTTGATGACATTATTATTACCTATAAGGATGTGAAAGAACACCTCCAAAATCTCAAGACAGTGTTAAAAAGTTTAGAAGACAATGGACTCAGAGCACAATAAAACAAGTGTGAATTCTTTAAATCAAGCATCACTTACTGTGGTCACTTATTGACACAAAAGAACTACACAAGTGTGCTGAGAAAATTCAACAGTTGTGGAGGCCTAAGTCCAAAGGACTTATCACAGTTGTGGTCCTTTTTAGGCTTTGTCAATTACTATAAAACATTCCTGCCAAACCTGGCTACTGTGCTTATTACTATAATGAACTCATTACTATAGATCGGAAAGAACTGGCAATGGAAAAAGCAGAGTGAAGTGGCTTGCCAAAAGACAAATGAAATGGTGATGTTGGACGCTGTATTCACACATTATGATCCACATCATCCAGTGCAGCTTGCCTGTAATGCCTTATGGTACAGGTGCAGACATGTCACATGTTATGAGTGAGCACCCCCATAGCCTTTGCATCACGTTCCCTTACTTCTGCAGAGAAAAATTATGCACAGATTGACAGAAAGGTCTTGAGTTTGCTTTGGGGTGGAAAACATTTCAACCAGAACATGAATGGGAGAGTTTACCCTCATTACTGATCATCAACCACTAGTGTCCATTTTCAACCTACAGAAAGATATTCCAGTAACAGCAGCAGCATGAATGTAGAGATGGTCTCTGTTTCTTGGAAGACACAATTACAAGATTGAATTCGACAGGATGACTAATCTTAGAAATGCTGATGGATTGTCCTAATTACTCCTGGAAAAGGAAATAACTGAAAAATTTACTAAAGTGTACTCTCCTCTCAATGTATTCTCTCTAATGAAAATTGAATGCTTTCCTGTTATGGCAGAGATGCTTCAAAGGGAAATGACAAAAGAACCCACTCTGTCTTAGATCTGTATGGCAAGCAGTAGAATCTCCAGTTCACCATTTTTACTAGCACCAGAATGAACTTGCCCTTGACAGAGGTTGCCTTATGTGGGGCTTGAGAGTTGTTGTACCATCCAAGCTGAGGGCTAAGGTGTTGAAGGAGCTACATGCCGGTCATCTAGATGTGGTTGATCCAAAAGCATTGGCTTGAAGTTTTGTCTGGTGGCCTGGGATAGATCAGCAGTTCGAGCAGTTTTCCATGCCACTGTTCGGGATGCCAACACATGCAGAAGAAAGGTATTCAGGTACTGTTTGATTAAGCATTCTTTGTTTGTTTAAATAATTCATTATGGGTTATATGGAAAAATATGTGAATGGCACATGTCATCATGCTGCCATGTCATACGTGTGCACCTCACTTAAAGTAAAAATGAAATTGGGCTTACATTCCAGACACACTTTTTTTCTTCCAATTAGTTTTCTTGTGTGTTTATGGAGTTATAAAACATAACAGGGTCTTGTCTGACAACTTATCCAATGATAGGGGTTTCTTACTATAAGCTGCCAGAGTTTCTGACTTTATGTAGTTAATAGCTAAGGATTCAGAGCTATCTAACACATTGATCCAAGAAATCAATTGTCTTCTGCTATTTGGAGGAGGGATGCAAAAACCAACAATAATGTTTCATGATTTATGTCTTCTCACTGAATAACTTGCTTAGATAAAACTTAATTACATTTCATGCCTTCTGAGAGGCTATTTGCTTCTTTTGGCCTTGCAACAAGCTAAATTCCTTTGTGAGCTTGTTTTGTTGCTTAGTGAGTTTTTTTATTTCCTACAAAATGCATACAATAAATGATAATCTGTCCCTATGATGCATGTTTGGCTGCCTCACAAAACAATGACTTTAGAGATAATGGGAACCTGTTGATTTGAAAACTAAAAAAGCAATTGCAGACCAATTTATGACAAGGATTAGAGCCTTTTAGTAACAAGCACAAGGGAAGAAAACTTTAACAAGAAATGATTACTTATAACAAGTGTCACAATGGGAGCTAGACTTGTAAAATAACAGGTTGAATGCTATCAGCTACAATAGCAGAATATCTCCCTTAAAACTATAATGTGCTCCAACTTCCAATTCAACAAATGTTTCTTGTTTGTCCTTGAATAATAAATAGATTTTTCAATGTGAACAGAGAGCATAATATGTTGAATTTCACATTGAATCAATGATTGTATATTTGTCTTGGTGAAGCTTCTGCCAAAATCTTCTGGAGGTATTTCTTGGCTGCAGTTTCATAGTTACTATACGGTCACAAATGAAAGTTACCAGCATTCTTACAAGGTAATGAAACTTTCATTATTATTAGAAGGAAATGCTTACCAAGGCTAGACCACATAGAATTGATGGTATTATACTAATGCACATATGCTGTCAATGGACAGAAAACAGAGAGGGGGAATTTAACACCATCCAGCCCAAGATCTTAAGGCACAAACTAACGGAGATGGGAGTAGACTCTCACATGGTGGATTGGATAGTGGACTACTTGACAGATAGACCTCAGTATGTGCGGTTGGGAGACTGTAGGTCTGACACGGTGGTCAGCAGCACAGGGGCGCCGCAGGGAACTGTACTCTCTCCGGTCCTGTTCACCCTGTACACATCAGACTTCCAATATAACTCGGAGTCCTGCCATGTGCAGAAGTTCGCTGATGACACGGCCATAGTGGGGTGTGTCAGGAATGGACAGGAGGAGGAGTATAGGAAACTGATACAGGACTTTGTGATATGGTGCAACTCAAACTACCTGCGTCTCAATATCACCAAGTCCAAGGAGATGGTGGTGGACTTTAGGAGATCTAGGCCTCATATGGAGCCAGTGATCATTAATGGAGAATGTGTGGAACAGGTTAAGACCTACAAGTATCTGGGAGTACAGTTAGACGAGAAGCTAGACTGGACTGCCAACACAGATGCCTTGTGCAGGAAGGCACAGAGTCGAATGTACTTCCTAAGAAGATTGGCGTCATTCAATGTCTGTAGTGAGATGCTGAAGATGTTCTATAGGTCAGTTGTGGAGAGCGCCCTCTTCTTTGTGGTGGCGTGTTGGGGAGGAAGCATTAAGAAGAGGGACGCCTCACGTCTTAATAAGCTGGTAAGGAAGGCGGGCTCTGTCGTGGGCAAAGTACTGGAGAGTTTAACATCGGTAGCTGAGCGAAGGGTGCTGAGTAGGCTACGGTCAATTATGGATAACTCTGAACATCCTCTACATAGCACCATCCAGAGACAGAGAAGCAGTTTCAGCGACAGGTTACTATCGATGCAATGCTCCTCAGACAGGATGAAGAGGTCAATACTCCCCAATGCCATTAGGCTTTACAATTCTACCGCCAGGACTTAAGAACTTTTTAAAAGCTATTATTAATGCTTTTTGAGATAGTGATTTAGATGCATATCATATTTTTTACTGAGTTAAGTATTCTATGTAATTAGTTTTGGTACAACAAGTGTATGGGACATTGGAAAAAAAAGTTGAATTTCCCCATGGAGATGAATAAAGTATCTATCTATCTATCTATCTATCTATCTATCTATCTATCTAATGGATCCATTATTGGCAAGATAAGATTAACAGTGAGTGGCGATTGGACTCCTGGTGTTAACAATGTAATTTAACAATTTGGCTGAGGAGACCAAAAAACTGAAGATTTTTACTGTTACAAAAACACAACTGATGACATTTTGAGAAGGGAAAATGATGTAAAGAAGCTTTAGGAGGAAATGGTTAAGCAAAGGAAATAATATGGTAGGTGTAAAATAATGTGGTATAATGTGAGGTTATCCAACTGGTGCACACAATAGAAGAGTAGAGCTTTTTTAAAAAATGACGAGTGACATAAGAAATGGCACCCAAATGTGCTTGAACCCAAGTAATTGAAATCCAATATATAAGTGCAGCATGAGACGAGGAAGGCAAATGGCATGTGGTTTTTTGCTGCAGGAGGATTTAACTGGCAAAGTAACGATGTTTTACTCCTATCACTTAGAGACCATGCCTGGAGTATTCTGTACAGTTTTGGTCTCCGTACCAAAGAAAGGATATACTTGCCATAGAGGAAGTGCAGTCAAGATTCATTAGACTGGTTGCAGGCATAGTGGATTGCTGTAGAAGAATGAGAACTCAATGAAACTGTGAGAAGTTAGACACTAAGTTCATTCAAAATACATAAATAAAGTCATAGAAAAGTACAGGACAGAAACAAATCCTTCAGCCTATCTAGTCTGTGCCAAACCATTTAAACTGCCTACTCTCACTGACCTGCATTGGTACAATAGCCCTCCATACCCCTACTATCCATGTACCTATCCAAACTTCTCTTCAATGTTGAAATTGAGCTCACATGCACCACTTGTACTGGCATCACATTCCACACTCTCACGGCCCTCAGAGTGAAGAAGATTCTCCTCATGTTCCCCATAAATTTTTCATCTTTCACCTTTAACTCATGATCTCTAGTTGTAGTTTCATCCAACCTCAGTGCAGAATGCATGCTTACATTTATCCTATCTATATATCTCTATCAAATCTCCTCTCAGTCTTCCATGTTCTAAGGAATAAAGTCCTAAACTATTCAATCTTTCCATATAAATCAGGTCCTCCAAAACAGGCAACATCTTTGTAAATTTTCTCTGTACTCTTTCAAACTTATTTCCATCTTTCCTATAGGTAGGTGACCAAACCTGCACACAATATTCCAAATTAGGCCTCAGCAATGTCTTATTCAACTTCAATATAGCATCCCATTTTCTGTACTCAATACTTTGATTAATGAAGGTCTATGTGTCATAAGCTTTCGTTATGACACAATTTACCTTTGATGCCATTTTCAATGAATAATGGAAACATATAAGTAGATTTCTGAATGTTAAGGGAATAAAGAGATTTGGGGTAATTCAGAAAGCAGGCACTGAGGTACACAATAAGACATAGTCTTGATGAATGGCACACCAGGCTTGAAGGGCTGGATGATCTCCACCAGCTCCTAATTCTTATGTTCTTATTATGGCCATAAACTTCAGATCATTATCTTTGAACATTTAATAATAACTTTGAATATGCAACATTAAGATTAGAAATCTTTACAGATGGTGTTTTCAGTGAGGTTGGAGATAAATCATTGCTGAAAGACTGAGTCAAAATTGTAGAGTAAATTGTTTGTGCCACCTGGGAGATGTGTTATCTGAATATTATCATGAGGGCACTAGAAGCCAATCTCTCTTGAAATGTATGTAGTTCTTGCTTGATACCAGGTGATAGGCAATAGGGATATTTTTACAAACCAGGATGATGCATGAATTGAAAGTCATTTGTAAGAGATGGTGTTCCCACTTGTGCTGCTGGGCTTTATTAATGGTAGACATTGTGTGTTGGGGAGGACGCTATTAATTGAGTATATTTAATTATTCAGTTTTAAGTGCAGAGAGTGGAATCTAGTGGCTAGGTTCACGTATCACAAGTGTACTTCAGGCCATTTTCCTTTCATTGATGAACACTGATGTATGTTACTGATTTCCCTTCACTGTACTGATACCTGCAATGCTTCTGCAGAAATTTTAGCTGAATTTCACTTTGTTCTAGCATCTGACTGGGTTTACTGCACTTCATGGGAGATTTGTAGTATTGTCTTGGCAAATCAAGACAAGGTTCTGCTACCCTTCAGATCAAAGATTGTGCTCTAAGCAAATTCTGATCCAAGTCACAAAGTACAAACGGTAACTATAAATTAGATCTGAAACTTGAATTGACAACTAAATAAAGTTTAGAAAGAGCATGTAACACACACAAAATTCTGGAGGAACTCAGCAGGCCAGGCAGCATCTATGGAAAAGATTATAGTTGATGTTTTGGGACAACAGCCTTCAGCAAGTCTGTGTGTTGCTTGGATTAAAAGCATCTGCAGAATTTCTCTTGTTTTTGATTAGCAGAAGCATATTGGATTAAATGAGAGAGAAGAAAGAGAAGAAAACTTTAAAAATCATGTTATCGGCAGTTTAAAATAATATGCAAAGTTCTGAAATTCAACATTTGTAAATGTTAGCAGTCAGGGCTGTTATTGTTATTCAGTATTATAAAATTATTACTTAGCTCACTGTTGAAAACACACTTACAAATGACTTAACCAAAAATTTCTAGTGACTTTAATGAGGAACAATTAAATAACCCATATTCCAACATTGCATTTATCTTTGGTGCAAGATCTCTTGGTTCCCCTCCAACTTGCACACTTTTTTGACTTAAAAACACATCTCAGTAACTTTTCATTAATGTCTATCTATCCAGCAACTTTCTCCCCAACAACTGTGGACTTAGTTTCACCTGAAGATCTATAATTTAGAGTTTGTTTTCATGTTCCTGAAAGACATGATGAATTAAATTATATTCCTTCCCACAAGTCTCTCTAAAGCCAGCTTCACTGACATCAGAGTTCTATTGTGCATTAAACAGCAATCCATCCTGAACACTAATGTATAAGGACTGTCCAGAAACAGCCGGGTAGAATGGACATCCACATGGCAGATAATTTTTAACAGAGAAAAATCTGTGGTGTAAAATGGAATAGCAAAGAGAGGCAGCAGTAGAAACAGAGATATGTGAGAGTTAATATGTGTGTATTATTGAATATGGCCTAACAGATTGAGAAAGCAGTTAGAAAAGTGTGCAGGATTCTATATATATATAGCCATATGCCACCCTGAGATTCATTTTCTTGTTACCATACTCAACAAATCTATAGAATAGTAACTATAACAGGATGAATGAAAGACCACCCAACTAGGGTGTTCATCCAGAGTGCAGAAGACAACAGACTGTGCAAATGCAAAGATAGATAAATAGCAATAAATAATAAGAGCATGAGATGAAGAGTCCTTGAAAGTGAATACATTGGTTGTGGGAACATTTTACTGGTGGGGCAAGTGAAGCTGAGTCAAGTTATCCCCTTTAGTTCAGGAGCCTGATGAGTGAGGGGTAGTGTCAGTTCTTGAACCGAACGGTGTGAGTCCTGGGTCTCTTGTACCTTCAACCTGATGGCGGAAGCAAGAAGAGGGTGGTGGGGATCCTCGACAATAGATGCTGCTTTCCTACAACAGCATTTCATGTGGTTGTGCTCAATGGCTGGAAGGGCTTTACCTGTGATATGCTGGGCCAAATCCACTATTTTTGTAGGATTTTCTGCTCAAAGCCATTGGTAGTTTCCATACCACACTGTGATGCAGCCAGTCAATATAGGCATGGAGTATAAGAGGAACGAGAATAAGAAATGGCAGGTGAAGGACACAGGAACACCAAAGGCAGCTCCACCATTCAACAAGATAAGCGTTGATCTTGCCTTACCAGTTCCCCTTTCCTGCCTGTTCCTCATAACCCCTGACTTCTCACCAGATCTCTCTCAGCCTTGAATATATTCAGTAATTTAGCTGTTACACTCTCTTGGATAGAGATGTACACATCTTAAATGGACAGTCTCTTATTCTGAAACTGTCTCCCATGGTAGATTGGTTCAGTAGATAAAGATCTATGGAATCCAGAGTGATTTGCAAGTTTGGATTCACAGCTCTCTTTCCCATAAAAGATAGAGATTAGGGGTGGAAGGTTGTTATTCCAGCTGGTGATCTGTGACCAGTGGTGTTCCTCGAGGATCAGTGCTGGGACCTCTGTTTGTAATGTACCCTATATCAATGACTTGAACGAATTGGTTGGATTAGCAAGTTTGCAATTGATACTGAGACTGATGGAGTTGTGGACAAACCAACATTGAATACAGTTGGATATTGATCAGTTACAGATATGGGCAAAGAAGTGGCAGATGAAATTTTAACTCAGCAAGTGTTTGGGAGGTCGAGCAATAGGAGAAAGCATACATAGAAACATAGAAAATAGGTGCAGGAGTAGGCCATTTGGCCCTTCAAGCCTGCACCGCCATTCAGTATGATCATGGCTGATCATCCAACTCAGAACCCTGTACCTGCTTTTTCTCCATACCCCCTGATCCCTTTAGCCACAAGGGCCATATCTAACTTCCTCTTAAATATAGCCAATGAACCAGCCTCAGCTGTTTCCTGTGGCAGAGAATTCCACAGATTCACCACTCTCTGTGTGAAGAAGTTTTTCCTCATCTCGGTCCTAAAAGGCTTCCCCTTTATCCTTAAACTGTGACCCCTCGTTCTGGACTTCCCCATCATTGGAAACAATCTTCCTGCATCTAGCCTGTCCAATCCCTTTAGAATTTTAAACGTTTCAATAAGATCACCCCCTCAATCTTCTAAATTCCAGTGAGTATAAGAATAGTCAATCCAGTCTTTCTTCATATGAAAGTCCTGCCATCCCAGGAATCAATCTGGTGAACCTTCTTTGTACTCCCTCTATGGCAATAATGTCTTTCCTCAGATTAGGGGACCAAAACTGCACACAATATTCTAGGTGCGGTCTCACCAAGGCCTCATTGCAGTAGAACCTCCCTGCTCCTGTACTCAAATCCTTTTGCTATGAATGCCAACATACCATTTGCCTTTTTCACTGCCTGCTGTACCTGTATGCCCACCTTCAATGACTTGTGTACAATGACACCCAGGTCTCGTTGCATCTCCCCTTTTCCTAATCGGCCACTGTTCAGATAATAATCTGTTTTCCTGTTCTTGCAACCAAAGTGGATAACCTCACATTTATCCACATTAAATTGCATCTGCCATGAATTTGCCCACTCACCTAACCTATCCAAGTCACTCTGCATCCTCTTAGAATCCTCCTCACAGCTAACACCACCACCCAGCTTCGTTTCATCTGCAAACTTGGAGATGCTGCATTTAATTCCCTTGTCTAAATCATTAATATATATTGTAAACAACTGGGGTCCCAGCACTGAACCTTGCGGTACCCCACTAGTCACTGCCTGCCATTCTGAAAAGGTCCTGTTTACTCCCACTCTTTGCTTCCTGTCTGCCAACCAATTCTCTATCCACATCAATACCATACCCTCAATACCATGTGCTTTAAGTTTGCACACTAATCTCCTGTGTGGGACCTTGACAAAAGCCTTTTGAAAATCCAAATATACCACATCCACTGGTTCTCCCCTATCCACTCTACTAGTTACATCTTCAAAAAATTCTATAAGATTCGTCAGACATGATTTTCCTTTCACAAATCCATGCTGACTTTGTCCAATGATTTCATCTCTTTCCAAATGTGCTGTTATCACATCTTTGATAACTGACTCTAGCATTTTCCCCACCACCGAAGTCAGACTAACCGGTCTATAATTCCCTGGTTTTTCTCTCCCTCCTTTTTTAAAGAGTGGGGTTACATTAGCCACCCTCCAATCCTCAGGAACTAATCCAGAATCTAAGGAGTTTTGAAAAATTATCATTAATGCATCCACTATTTCTTGGGCTACTTCCTTAAGCACTCTGGGATGCAGACCATCTGGCCCTGGGGATTTATCTGCCTTTAATCCCTTCAATTTACCAAACACCACTTCCCTACTAACATGTACTTCCCTCAGTTCCTCCATCTCACTAGACCCTCGGTCCCTTACTATTTCCGGAAGATTATTTATGTCCTCCTTAGTGAAGACAGAACCAAAGTAGTTATTCAATTGGTCTGCCATGTCCTTGTTCCCTATGATCAATTTACCTGTTTCTGACTGTAAGGGACCTACATTTGTCTTGACCAATCTTTTTCTTTTCACATATCTATAAAAGCTTTTACAGTCAGTTTTTATGTTCCCTGCCAGCTTTCTCTCATAATCTTTTTTCCCTTTTCTGATTAAGCCCTTTGTCCTCCTCTGCTGATCTCTGAATTTCTCCCAGTCCTCAGGTGTGCCACTTTTTTTTTGCTAATTTATATGTTTCTTCTTTGGACTTGATACTATCCCTAATTTCCCTTGTCAGCCACGGGTGCACTACCTTCCCTGGTTTATTCTTTTGCCAGTCTGGGATGAACAATTGTTGTATTTCATCCATGCAATCTTTAAATGCTTGCCATTGCATATCCACCGTCAACCCTTTAAGAATCATTTGCCAGTCTATCTTAGCTAATTCACGTCTCATACCTTCAAAGTTACCCTTCTTTAAGTTCAGAACCTTGGTTTCTGAATTAACTATGTCACTCTCCATCTTAATGAAGAATTCCACCTTTTATGGTCACTCTTACCCAAGGGGCCTCGCACGACAAGATTGCTAACTAACCCTTCCTCATTGCTCAATACCCAATCTAGAATGGCCTGCTCTCCAGTTGGTTCCTCGATGTGTTGGTTCAGAAAACCATCCCACATACATTCCAAGAAATCCTCTTCCTCAGCACCCTTACCAATTTGGTTCACCCAATCTATATGTAGATTGAAGTCACCCATTATAAACTACTGTTCATTTATTGCATGCATTTCTAATTTCCTGTTTAATGCCATCCCCAACCTCACTACTACTGTTAGGTGGCCTGTACACAACTCCCACCAGTGTTTTCTGCCCCTTAGTGTTATGCAGCTCTACCCATATCAATTCCACATCCTCCAGGCTAATGTCCTTCCTTTCTATTGCGTTAATCTCCTCTCTAACCAGCAATGCTACCCCACCTCCTTTTCTTTCTTGTCCATCCCTCCTGAATATTGAATATCCCTGGATGTTGAGCTCCCATCCTGGGTCACCCTGGAGCCATGTCTCTGTGATCCCAACTATATCATATTCATTAATAACTATCTGCACTTTCAATTCATCCACCTTGTTACGAATGCTCCTCACATTGACACACAAAGCCTTCAGGCTTGTTTTTACAACACTCTTAGCCCTTATACAATTATGTTGAAAAGTGGCCCTTTTTGAGTTTTGCCCTGGATTTGCCTGCCTGCCACTTTTACTTTTCACCTTACTACTTTTTGCTTCTACCCTCATTTTACACCCCTCTGTCTCTCTGCACTTGTTCCCATCCCCCTGCCACATTAGTTTAAATCCTCCTGAACAGCAGTAGCAAATGCTCCCCCTGGGACATTGGTTCCAGTCCAGCCCAGGTGCAGACCGTCCTGTTTATACCGGTCCCACCTCCCCCAGAACTGGTTCCAAAGACCCAGAAATTTGAATCCCTCCTGCTTGCACCATTTTTCAAGCCACGTATTCATCTGAAATATCCTCCTATTTCTACTCTGACTAGCGCGTGGCACTGGTAGTAATCCAGAGATTATTACCTTTGTGGTCCTACTTTTTAGTTTATCTCTTAACTCCCTAAATTCACCTTGTAGGACCTCATCCTGTTTTTTACCTATATTGTTGGTACCTATGTGCACCACGACCACTGGCTGTTCACCCTCCCACTCCAGAATGTCCTGCAGCCGGTCAGAGACATCCTTGACCCTTGCACCAGGGAGGCAACATACCATCCTGGAGTCTTGTTTGCGGCCGCAGAAATGCCTATCTATTCCCCTTACAATCAAATCCCCTGTCACTATAGCCCTCCCACTCCTTTTCCTTCCCTCCTGTGTCGCAGAGCCACCCATTGTGCCATGAACTTGGCTGCTGCTGCCTTCCCCCGATGAGACATCTCCCCCAACAGTATCCAAAACAGTATATCTGTTTAGGAGGGAGATGACCTCAGGGGACTCCTGCACTACCTGCCTATTGCTACGCTGTCTAGTGGCCACCCCTTTCCTTTCTGCCTGTGTAGCCTTTACCTGCGGTGTGGCCAACTCACTGAACGTGCTATTCACAACTTTCTCAGCATCGCGGATGCTCCAGCATGAATCCAATCGCAGCTCCAGACGCTCAATGCGGTCTGCCAGAAGCTGCAGTTGGACACACATCCTGCACACATAGTCGTCAGGGACACTGGAAGTATCCCTGATTTCCCACATGCTGCAGGATGAACAAACCACGGGGCCGATCTCAGCTGCCATGCCCTACCCAATACTTGCCTCAATTTTTGAAACTTTCTCCTTTTAAAGGAATTTACCTGGCCTTACCTCACTTGGAGTGAAGCTCGTCCTCCGCCTCTGCTCGCCAAAGCCTCTCGAGACAAAGCCTTCCTACTCTGTCTCCCACTACTCCGTCGCCCGCTCCGTCTAACGTTTCTCTTTAAATACTCCCGCTGCCTCATGGTCCGACTTAGACACGCTTGCGCAGTCGTGCCCCCATTAAACTGCCGAATAATACAGTTAACTGCAGCCCCTTTGACAGCTTTGAAGCACAGTGAGAGTTTGGGGTCCAGGTCCATAGTTTACTGAGAACAACTATGTAAGTGGATAAAGTGGTTAAAACATACGTATGACATGTTTGCCCTCATTCATAGCAGTGTTGTGTATAAACGTAAGGAAGTCATGCTGCAGCTATATGAAACATTAATCAGATAAAATACTGGTTGCTCCATTATAGGAAGGATGTAGAGATAGTTTAAAAGGATGCTGTCTGGATTAAAAAGGGTAACAAAACCATTTGTTGAAGGGAATTCTGAGGGACAGGATCTACCAGCAATTGGAGAAACAGGGTCTGATTTAGACCAGTCAGCATAGCTTTGTGTGTGGGAAGTCATGTCTGACAAATCTCTTGTAGATCTTTCAGGAGGTAACAAAGAAGTTAGATGAGAGTAGGGCAGTGGATGTTCCCTTATACCTTTGACGAGGTTCCTCATGGCAGGCTAGGCTGGAAGATTAGGGGGGATCCGGGGGATTGGATTCATGATTGGCTCAGTGGCAGGATACAGAGGGTAATGGCCAAGGATTTTTTCTCGGACTGGAGGCCTGTGACTAGTACTATGCCACAGGGATCAATGCTGGCATCTTTGTTGTTTGTAATTTATATAAATGATTTAGATGTGAATGTATAAGGCATGGGTAATAAGTTTGTAGGTGATACTAAAATAGGCATGCTGCAGATAGCGCAGAAGTTTATGAAAAATTACAGTGGATCTTGCTCAGCTTTGTATATGGGCTGAGGATTAGCAAATTGCTTTCCAGATAAATAAGAGGTATTGCTTTTTGGGAAATCAAACCAAGGTAGGACTTACTCAATGAATGCACTCTACAACTTTAGAACTCTATGATCAGATGGTATGAGCTTTCAAGAAAGTTGGAGAAAGTTGTGTTGTTCTCCCTAGAGCACTGGAGGCTAAGGGGAGACTTGATAGAAGTTTTCTTTTGAATTATGAAGGCATAAATAGGATAGACAGTCAAATCTTTTCCTTAGGATAGAAATGTCAGATGTCAGAAGACATACTTTTAGAATTTAAAAGGAGGATGTTTAAAGGCAACATGAAGGCCAAGTTTCTTACACAGAGAGTGATAGTTGTCTAGGATAGATTCTCTGCTGTACCAGCGAAAGTAGGTAGCTTTGGCTAAGTTTAAGAGGCTTTCAGATAGACACATAAATATGGAGGGATCTGGATGATCTACACAAGAACATTTGGTATATATTGGCATCGATCAGTGCAACATCGTTGGTTGAGTGGCCTGTCCACTGCAGTGTTGTTCTATAATCTGTGTTCCCATAATGACACTGATAATTGTTGTTGGATAAAAGCAACATTATACTTCTTCCAAGGCTTGTTTAGTTGTGCAGCACTGCCACTGTGCTCCACTTGTAGTTACCTTGAAGCTTTGCACAGCTTAAGCCTAATTTCTGCCCAATTCTATAACAGAACTGTGCACAGACACTATACAATAACAGCATCTTACATCAGTTTCTAAACCTGCATGTGATAATTTAGAAATACAGACTACAAAGTTATTTGGCTGCTGCTAGTTTTACCTTTCCACCGTTCTGTTCTTGTGAGCTACAAATAGGCAACCTTGTGTGCTACCATTGAAATCTGTTCACTTAGTTTTGCTCAGTCACTTAATCTATTTATTCTACTTGTCAATTTAGTATTTTTGTTTGCACTGACTAGTTGTCTATATTTTTCATCTTTGGAAAGCTTGGATACATGATTTTTCATCACAATGTCATTTCTACAGTAAATAATTGCAGCTCTGAACAGATCCTATGGGTAACCAGCAAGTATCCCCTGACAAATTATGTACCAGCTCATTACCTCTCCTTTCTGCTTCCGATCAGATGATTTCCAAACTGGTTCAATAATTTTGATCCTGTGAGTTTCAGCTTGGGCTAACAGTCATTCAGTTGGGACTTTATCAAGTGTCTTCAGGCAGTACATTTCAGCAATATCATAACATATTTCCCCTGTTAACTATTTTAGTCACCTCACCAAAAAAATAGTGAGTTATATCCTATCCTTTACAAATCAATGCTGATGTCCTTCATCAGCTGACAATTTCTACAGCATTCAATCATACAATCCTCAGTTGTAGACTATGGTAATTTCTGAATAATAGCAGTCAAGTTAATTGATCTACAATTCCTCATTCACTTTCATCAAGTAGCAGAATGTAATACAGATTTCCAGTACCAGATCGGGAGAATAGAGTGATACTTTTGTTAGGCAATCTGCAGTGTTCTTACGCACTTAAAGTCTTTGTATAGAAACAGCCTGATTCCATGGATTTTTTTTCTTTGTCCTTACAGAAATTCAAAAAACCCCACAGAGGATGAAAATCTAAATGAAAGGTGCTCCTTTTGAACTTCCATCAATGCAGCCTGACCGGCTGCGTTGTTTCCAGTATTTTTATTTTTCTCTTGCACTTATTTAGCATGTGTTAATTTTAGCTGGTTTCTTTATTTGACAGAATGTTACCTGCCTCCTGATGTCAGGACTGCTGTCCTCTTCTACTAATAAGAATAAGGATGCTAATCCATGAGACAGATTGTGACTGTTTCACTGATAGCTCAGTGGGAACTGCTGGCTAACCATTCAGCTTCCATTTAAAGTCTGAGATGACCTGCAGGTCCCGATGCCTTTCTACCAGATTTTCTTCTCCACCGGGGTACTCAGCTCAGAAATACCAAGGAAAGCATTGGATCCATCTCCTCAAGTTTATGACACTAACTTGGATGGAGTGAGCAACCTTGAATGAAAGAGATATGCAAGGAAGCAGTTTACTTACTTTTCGTAATTTTCTTTCATGTTTTAACTTAGTTATACAGATTCACATAAGCATTGAGTAAAAGTCCTTTGGTTTACCTTTTAACCACCTATACTAATCCCATTTGCCTGGATTAGGACTGTATTTTAGGATTTTAAGGAACATTTAATTAGACTTATTATTCTTTTCTTAAATTTAAAAACTGTCTTTATTACTACTGAAGATAATTTGAACTGTTTATCAATGTTGCCGACTGAAAACAGTTCAACTGTCATTGGAAAGTAAAAACAAACAAACACTACAGGTGTCGGAAATTGGAAAAAGTCCCAGAAAATTATTAATCAGGTCAGGCAGATTTTGCAGAGAGAGGAAAAGAGTACAGTTGATGTTTTGGGCCAGGACCCTTTGGCAGGACAGAAGGGTACTCTTTTCCATAGATGCTGCCTGGGGTACTGAGTTCCTCCAGCATTTTGTGTGTGTTGCTTGGATTTCCAGCATTGGCAGATTTTCTCTTGTTTGTGATTAGGAAGAAGTTATTGGTTTATTATTGCCACATGTACTGAGATGCAGTGAAAGGCTTTGGTTTGTATGTCAACTAGACATTTCATTCTATATTCATTCAGTGGCCACTTAATTAGGTATACTGGCATATCTGTTCAGACCAATCATCTGAATGGGGAAGAAATGTGATCTAAGTGAATTTGACTGTAAAATTATTGTTGGTGCCACATGGGGTGGTTTGAGTACTCAGAAACTGCTGATCTTCTGGGATTTTCATACACAATATTCTCTAGAGTTTACAGAGAATGGTACAAGAAACAAAGACAAAATCTAGTAAGTGGCAGTTTCATGGGCAAAAATAACTAGTTAATGAGAGAGGTCAGAGGAGGAATGGCCAGACTTGTTCTAACTCACAGGAAGATGACAATAACTCAAATAGACACACATTATAAAAGTGGTGTGCAGAAACAAAGCATCTCCAAATGCACAACAAGTCGAACATTGAGGTGCATTGTCTACAGCAGCAGTGCCCTAAAAACTTGCACAGGAAATACCTAATAAAGTGGCCACTGAGTGTCATTTCAGTGAGGTAGTAAAATAAAAACATAAGGAAGAAAGCAGTGTTGCAGTTACTGTTCAGATAAACAAATAAGACATAAGGCCACATTGAGGTATACTGGAAGATCAAGAGTTCAGCCATTAGCATATGCAAGGTAATTGGCTTATTACCTCTAACCGTTTCTCTGTTGTCTCTTGCTTTGTCTCTCTCTCTCTGAATGTGTTCTCTCTCCTTCTCTCTATCTACCTCTATTTATCCATCTCTATCTACCTGCTTCTATTGATCTCTCTCTCAGGTTTCATTTTTCTCCACCAATCTTCTCTTCACTTCCTCTTTTCTCTCACTCTCTGTGATTATTTCGCCCTATATATCTTGTCTCTTTCTTTTGTACCCAATTTGTTTTTCTATCAAAATCTGTTTTATATCTTTATTTCTACCTCCATCACAATTTATTGAGCACTTTTCCATTTCTACTATGGTTTATCTCCTATTTCTAATTCACCAAAGAACATAATTTCATATTTTAAAATGCTTTCTCTCAGTTTATTTTGTATCTCAATGAATCTATCATATTTTATTTGGGCGCTCTCCCATTTCTCCTCTCTCTGTATTCTTATCAGAAATTATTTGGTACCTCTCTATCACTGGCACAATACATGTGCATTTTTATTTTATTGATTTTAGTTAAGTACTCATTTGAATGACCTCTCCCTTAGGGCTAAATTATTATGCATGCAGTCTGGAATTCTATATTCTGCAACCTTGCTGCATTAAAATTAAGATTCACTCTGCTTTAACTCGTTTGATTCTTTCAATATTGAAGAAATTCTCCTGAACAACTTGAGTAATTGAGTGTACAGAAAAAAATATGTGAATAGAATAAGATGGAATTAAATTTTGTCCTGTTTGAGGTAATTTCTTGGCTTGCTTATACCACGGACCCCTTGCTTAATAGTATTGGTTCATGGCATAACAAAGGTCGGAGACCCCTGCTTTAATAGACTAGATTCCACAGATGGAAAGTAAAAATGAAATAGTGATTTCATGACCCATGGTGTCCAAAATACTTTATGACCAATAGGATGCTTTTGAATTTCATTATGTGGGAGATATGTGCACAATAAAAATGTTTTTAAATTAAGATAAATGTTTTTAAATCACATTAAGATATTTAATGCATATTTTTATAGCGATGGCATTTGCGGTCAGGATACTGAGGTAAATCCACTGTCCTTTCTGTTGTGTAGTACCCTACATTTGTCTGAGAGGTCAGACAGGATATTTCTGAGCAACAGCACTTTGACTGATTCAGCAACACTCTATTTAAGTACCAGCCTAGATATTTAAAAATTGAGTTTTATGAACCATAGTCTATTGTGTCAGAGATGAAAATATTGGACAGAAAGTCATCACCTTACTGATGAACTCCTTGTGAATCAGCATTTTCCTTATGGGATTAAGATCTAAATGATGAACAGAACATAAACATGTTGAAACAGCCTCCAGCCAGACAACTCTTGGAATTCAGCGTCAACAAGTGCTGATCAACAATAAACTAGGAATATTTAAGTATTGGAATTTATAAGGGAAAAGAAGTCTTTGTTCCAGTGTCAATGGTCCCAAGAAATGGGTAGAAACTGGAGGAATTTATGCTTCATGGTCCTCTCTGCACTGGAGAGTTGTTCGGGCTTGATTACTGGAGGTATTTGAGGAGGTTGCAGATAAATGTATGAAAGATCACTGACTTCAGGACTATGGAGAATTGGCACAGGATGGGACTGGAGGCTCTTGGCAAATCAGCTTCAATCAGTGACAGGACAGGCTTGACGGGCCATGTGACCTATTCCTACTCTTACTAAATGAGATTGTATGCATTAAAATGAGTTAAGGATAATTATAAAATTGGTGCATTTAAATTTCTGTTTGTGTCAAACTTCCCATTTACGATGGCACTGTCAAGGATGTGTGGCAGCTTACTTGTGGTTCAAGAGCAAAGGAATTTGTTTAAAACATAACTAATAACACTTCTTTGAAGTAGATTGTGGTAAACTATCATTACAAACAATGAAAAGGAGAGTGAGGGCAAAGCAAACTCGAGAGATGTGTTCTGCTGGTGTGCTGGAGTTGGGGCCATGCTGGTTGAATGGACAATTTGGAGAGGAGTTCTGATGCCCTTCTAACTTACCTGGGTGCTACTGTGGACTGCACTAAGCACCAAGCTGATTTGATGAGGTTGAGAACCGCTTCTTCAGCAGCGAAATCCAGGTCGAAAGTAAATTGTTGAGGGGCATGTTGTAGGCCCTGAGTGATTTGCCGCGGCAAGGCCTGCATCCTAATGCGAGGTACAAAATACTGTTTGAGCAATCTAAATTCCAGCCCAGATAGACTGGAAAGGGAGGGTGTCAAAAGTCGGGTGAGGTTGGATTGCTCTAATCACCGAGCCAATTTGGGGAGCTTGAGAACTGCTTCTCCAGTAGCGAAATCTAGGCCTGGAATGATTCGCCGCAGTGGGGCCTGGTACCTATTGAGCGGTTCGGACAATTCAAATGTTGGTCCAGATAGTCTGGGGCTCCCCTTTCCATGATGCTGGGTCTGTGAGACTCCCCCTGGCTGCTGTGCTTCATATCTGCAATTTTTGCAGTGACTTGCCCCGTCAACCTGATGAACTGAATAGCAGGCTTTAGGCCTACTCTGAGCTGTTCCAGGGATTTGGATCTAAGGACTCAATTTGGCTTAGAATGCTGTTGTTGTTGTTTGCTTCTATTGTTAGCATGATCTGTTCCAGTGTTTTTTTTTTCTTTTTCCCTATGGACACTGGGGTTAGTCTTATTTTTTTTAATCCTTCAGGTTCCTTGCTTTGTGACTGCATGTTGAGCAAGCAAATCTCAAGGTTGTATAAATTATACACTCATTGATAATAAATGTACTTCGAGTCTTTAAATCTTGAATCTCTGAAGATGCAATTTTGTCTCTGGATGGCAGTATATTGACATAGCAACTCAAAAAAAAGAACATTATGTGGAGTATTTAACAAGTGGCCGAGCTAGTGTTGTCCATATTTTACCCTTGTCCAACTTCAACACCACCTTCAGAGTGATCAGCAGACCAAAAAGGAACCAGATGGATCTCTGTGGACAAAGACACCTAAAGAGAAATCCGATTAATCTTAGGAAGGCCTAATAACCTTTATTAATCCATTATCCTGTGCTGTTAAACCATTGAGCATTCTGACCAGTGTCCATGGGAACTTTTCACACATGTTTAGTTTTCCCCATTGCAACGCACAGTTGAATGACTAAGCTTAGGTGTGTCTTAATGAGACACTGACAAAACTGGATTCCTTCTTCCTCTCTACTTCTCCATTATACATTTACTAATGTTTGAAATAAAGCTTAGGCTGGATATCAGGAAAAATAATAATTCACTAAATATATTCACAGAACATCATTAATTTATGGGCACAAATTAAACATTTTGAACTAAATGATATATTTTTGCTTTGAAGTACAAATTATGATCATTGGAATGCTATAACAATAAATCAATTATTATTGATTATACTTAGACTCTTCAATGTAAAACCTCTGAGCCAATAGAAGCTTTTAAGTTAAATTTAACAATGATGTGCTGTAACTATTATCTTTAAGGGAAAAAGACTGCATCATAAACTTAACATATGCTGAGCTGTTCTGATTCAGCTGCTACCTGTCATTCAAATAATGCTCTAATAATTCTCAATCTCTGATATCATTCAGTGTATAAAACCTCTCTGATATGTGTTGAAGTTTTTGTAACTTTGAATCTGACATTGCACAGAATATCCATTCCCACTGACCTGCAGGTGTCCGTGCATTGAACGCTGCATGTGGTTATTAAAATAGCAAAGAGCAGCTTTCAGTGTCTTTAATTTTTGGACTAGTTCATTCTTACTGACAGACGTGAGTAATAAATAATGCAAGATGGCACTGTTGGAGGTAGCTTTCACAAAATCTAGTGGAATATTTTAGAAAGGGATCAAGGAAAAACATAGATTTGATGCCAGTGAAGGCAGCTTCTAGTGTCTGCATGTAAAAGAGATTTATTATCATACTCGAGACACAAGTGACTGCAGATGCTAAAGTAGTACTAACATACAAATCACTGTAGGAGCTCAGCGGGTCGCAGAATCATAGAGCACTACAGCAAAGAAACAGTCTCTTTGGCCCATCTAGTTTGTGCTGGACTATTATTCCTCATACACTGAACACTCGAGGAACTCAGCAGGTCAGGCAGCATCTATGGAAAAGAGTAAACAGTCAACATTACAGGCCTAGACTCTTCTTCTAAACTAGAACGAAGGGGGAAGATGCGTGAATAAAAAGATGGGGGGGGGGTGTGAGGGAAAAGAGGCTAGCTTGAACGTGATTGGTGAAGCCAGGTGGGTGGGAAAGGTCAAGGCCTGGAGAAGAAAGAATCTGATAGGAGAGGCAAATGGCCAATAAGAGAAAGGGAAGGAGGAGGTGACCCAGGGGGAATTAATAGGCAGGTGAGAAGACGAGAAAGGTCAGTGTGGGGAATAGAAGAAGTGGGGGGGGGGGGGTGGGATTTGTTCACCAGAAGGAGAAAACAGTAATTGTTTGCTCAGGTTGGTGGGTACCCAGATGGAATACAAGGTGTACAAGGTGTTTCTCCTCCACCCTGAGAGTGGTCTCATCTTGGCACAGAGGAGAACATGGAAATCGGAATTAAAATGTTTGGCCCACTTTAGGCGGATGGTGCGGAGGTGCATGACGAACTGGTCCTCTAATTTACAACGGGTCTCACCGTCGTAGAAGAGGCAGCATCGGGAGCACAGGACACAACAGACATCCCCAGCAGATTTACAGGTGAAGTGTTGCCTCATCTGGAAGGACTGTCTGGGGCCCTGAGTGGAGGTGAGGGAGGAGGTGTATGGGTAGGTGTAGCACTTAGCTACTTGTCGGGATAAGTATCTGGAAGGAGATTAGAGGGGACAGACAAATGGACAAGGGAATTGTGGAGGGATTGATTCTTGCAGACAGCAGAAGTGGGGGAGATAAAGATATGTTTAGTGGTAGGATCCCTTTGGAGATGGTGGAAGTTGCGGAGGATAATGGGTTGGACGTGGAGGCTGATGGGGTGATAGGGATTCTATCACTATTATGGTGGCAGGAAGGTGGGGTGAATGCAGATGTACAGAAAATGGTGGAGATGTAAGTGAGGGCAGCGTTAATAGTACAGGGAGGGAAACCCTATTCTTCAAAATGGAAAGCTGCATCTTGAGAACAGATGCGGTGGAGTTGAAGAAACTGAGAAAAGGGTTTTTCATTTTTACAGGAGATAGGGTGGGAAGAGGTATAGTCGAGATAACCATAGGAATCAGTAGGTATATAAAAGATGTTGGTTGACAGTTTGTCTCCAGAGATGGAGACAGGGAGATCAAGAAAGGAGAGGGAATTGTCAGAGATAGACCAAGTGAATTTAAGGGCAGGGTGGAAGTTAGAGGCAAAGTTGATAAAATTGATTAACAGCATGGGTGCAAGAAACAGCACCAATGCAGTCATCAATTTTGCAGAGGAAGGGTTGGGTGTATGATTGGGGAAGTTTTTGAACATAGACTGTTCTACATTGCCAACAAAGAGGCAAGCATAGCTTAGGCCCATGCAAGTTCCCATGGCTACCCCTCAAGTTTAAAGAAAGTGGGAGGAATCGAATAAAAAAAAAATATTCAGGGCGTGGACCAGTTCTGCCAGGTGGAGGAAGATGATGGTGGAAGAGTTTCACTTGAAAAGAAAGTAGTGAAGAGCACGAGACATTCCTGATGGGAGATACAAGATAGAAGATCATCCATGGTGAAGATGAGGTGGTCAGGGCCAGGGAGTTCAAAGTTACAGAGGAGACCAAAGGCATGAGAAATGTCACAGATGTATGTGGGAAGGGACTGAATTAAGGGAGATAGAATGGAATTGAGGTATGAGGACACAAATTCAGTAAAGCAGGAAAAGGAAGATACAGTACGTCTACCCAGACTGTCCAGTGTGTGAATCTTGGGTCGGAGGTAGAAATGAGAGGTGTGGGGTAAGGGAACTATGAGTTTGGTGGCAGTAGTTGGGAGTTCTCCAGAGTGGATAAGGTTAGTGATGGTTATTCTGCATAGTCCCTTTGACCTGGACCATAGCCTTCCATTCCTCTCCCATCCACATACTTATCCAAACTTTTCTTAAACATTGAAATCAAACCCCCTTCCACCCCTTTCGCTGGCAACTCATTCTACACTTCCACCACCCTTTGAGTGAAGAAGCAACCCCTCATTCTCCCCTGAAATATTTCACCTTTCAACCTTAACCTATGACCTCTTGTTCTAGACTCACCTAATTTCAGAGGAAAAAGCCTGCTTACTTTTGCCCCTCATTATTTGGTATACCTCTATAGGATATCCCTCATTCTGCTATGTGCCAGTCATTCCACCTACCCTTATGTACTATGCTCCTGTTTAGGAATAAAGTCCTAACCGTTTTAAACTTTCCTTATAACTTAGGTCTTTAAGTTCTGGCATCATCCTTTTTTTTCTATACCCTTTCAATCTTATTGATATCTTCTTGTACAAGATGGTAGGCTTCACCACCACTTTAGACAATTTCAATATCACAAGTTCAAGGAACATCTATGGAGGAAAATGGACATTTGACATTTCAGTTGAGACTCTTCATCTGGACTGAAAGATAGAGGGAGGTAGTCAACGTAAAAGGTGGATGCACGTAAGAGGGGTGATAGGCAGGTGAGGGAGAGGACAGTGAGAATGATGTTAGAAGCTGAGAGGCAGCAGGTGGGAGTGATAAAGGGCTGAAGAGTGGTGAATCTGTGGAATTCTTTGGCACAGACAGCTGTGGAGACGAAGTCTTTATGTATATTTAAGGCAGAGGCCGATAGATTCTTGATTGTCCAGGGCATGAAGGGATACGGGGAGAATGCAGGAGACTGGGATGAGAGAAAAATTGGATCAGTGATGATGAAATGGCAGAGTAGACTCAATTGGCCAAATGGCTTATTTCTGCTCCTATATCTTATGGTCTTATGGCCTTATGATATAAGAGCATAATTAGGCCACTTGGCCCATCGAATCTGCTCCACTATTTCATCATTGCTGATACATTTTATCTCTCAGCCTCAATCTTCTGTCTTCTCCCCATTATCCTTCATGCCCTGACTAATCAAGAATCGATTAACCTCTGCCTTAAATATACCCAATGCTTTGGCCTCTACAGTCACCTGTGGCAATGAATTCCACAGATTCACCACTCTCTGGCTACAGAAATTTCTCATTACTTTCATTCTAAAAAGATATCCCTCTATTCTGAGGCTGTGTCCTCCGGTCTTAGGAAGCCTCCTCTTCACATCCACTCTATCCAGGCCTTTCAAAATTCAATAGGTTTCAGTGAGATGGTACATTGGTATGTTTCAGGCAGAGAGATGAGCTATTAGGCATTTTAATCCTTTGAGCTGTCATCCTTTAATCCAAAACTGTCCAATAAGTTCATTAAGTTTGCTGATTCTTTGCATTTAAAACTAGGGTCATTTGATAGCATTTGCAGTTAATCAATCAAGACCATGTTGTTACCGTTTACTGCTGTGACTCCAAACTATTGTCCAGTTGAAAGTTAGCTTGTAATACCGCATCTGGTGGTGAAAGTTCTGACACATTTAGGGATTTAAAAATTGCTAAATGTCATTGTTTGAGAATGACTCTGGTGTCAAGAAACTGATGAGTAAGTAGAGTCATGAATGGGTTAAGTTAATTTGTTGTGTGTTGTGGGAATAGGGGAAGAAGTGCTCAAAGACTGATTTTGTCATCCAAAGTAATTCAACAAAAGGATGCCTAAGGCATTATCTATCGTCAGTCAATTTAACTACTCTGCTCCTCAAGGGCCTGTACTTATATGTGTCATGGGGTTGGTATAAACTCTCAAACTAAGTTCTATTTCTCTGCTTGACTTGTCGAAAGAACATCCATTGGTTCAATGATACACCATGTCAATTTCTGCCTATTGTATTAATTCAGCTCCAGTGTGACGATGACTAATAAAAAAACAGTGCACTTCAAGAAAATCTCTTCTCTTGGGCACCATCACTTAAACAGTCTGGAGCCATGTGATTCAATCTGACAATTTCTCCAGAATTAAAAGTTCTTTTTTATAGTTGATACTGATATTCCTGGCTATATGAATGTCACGTGCAAGCAAATTCTCTATGTGCCTCAATTTTTCTCCCTTTCTCTTCCTAAGAATTTCGCTATCTTTTATAAAAGTAGGAAAGGTACCAGTATTTCTTTGATAGGTCCGGTTATTTTGGATATTAATGGGATTATATTATAGACCACTGAGGTTCCTTAAGTTTGTTATAGCTGGGGGTGATAATGGGGACAAGCTCCCACTACCTATTAAATGCTCACAATGGCGTGAACCTCAAATAGCCTCTGACTTTAGTCCAGCTCCTGGCCTTCACACTGGACTACTAAGCACAGAGGAACTGTATCTACTGACAGGAGAAGGGACAAGGCAGTTTACTGGTGCATTAAAACCAGTCACTTCAGGCAGATGGTGCTTGTCAGCCATAGTTGATGGCTCATCTAGGCTAAGAAAATCACTGATCTCATTGTTCCGCTGCCTTGTGGCATACCCACTCATGGGGAAGGCTTTGGGAGTAAACCCTGAGGGAAAAATCCAGAGATGGGATCCCTAAGGCCATCTTACATTGAGTTTAATTCTGTCTAGAAACTCCTTGAGACACTGCTGGTGCCAAATTGTATCCATCTCTACTGTTCCCCTTGATTCATCAGATGAGTGGCGAGGGGAAGCTTCTACATGGCAGCAACTTGCTCTCCGTATCCTACTGCCCAGGCTTGCACATCTAGACAGCTAGGATGCAACATCTATAGTTGACATTGACCGACAGAGGCCTCACTGACTTGTTACAGACCACTTAATTGCCAGGTGGATGTAGAAAGATAGCAGACATTTGTAAGAAAAGTGCAGCAGTGAAAGTTTGTTTAAATTTCCACATTTTGACTGGAATTCCCATACTGTAAAAGGACAGGATGGGAAAGAGTTTGTCAAATATGCTCAGGAATTTTTCCTTAATCAATACAAAGGGGTTCCAAGTAGACAGAGTGTAATACCAGATCTCCTATTAGGGAATAAGACAGGGCAGGTGACAGAATATGTGTAGGATTGAATGATTCCAATAGTTTCTAGATAATTATGGAGAAGGATCGGATTGGTTCTCAGATTGAGATTGAGATTCTAAATCTGTGCAACTGGATATTGGACTTCTTAACCAATAGACCTCAAGTTATTAGGATGTACTATTACTCTTCCCACCCCATCATCCTCAACACGGGTGTCCTCGGGGCTGTGTGCTGAGCCCATTGCTGTGCACTCTGCTCACATATGACGGCATGGCCAAACATCCAAGTAATCACATTGTCAAGTTCACCGATGACACTACAGTGGGGGATCATCATGAAAAATGATGAGACAGTCTACAGAGAGGAGATGGGACAGCTTGAGGCCTGGTGTCAGGTACATAACCTCTTCCACAGTGTCAATGAAACAAAGGAGATGGTTATAGAATTCAGGAGATCTCACACCATTCTTTACATCGGCGGCACAGCAGTGAAACGGGGTGCAGCTTCAAACTCCTGGGAGTGCACATCTCGCACGACCTCTCAGGGTCCAATTACACAATCAGGAAAGCTTGCCAACATCTCTACATTCTGAGAAGGCTGAAACAAGCTGGACTGCGCCAGTCTGTACTCCTGTCCTTCTATAGATGAATAGAAGAGAGCATCCTAACAAGCTATGCCACTGCATGGAACAGAAATAGCACTGCAGCAGACAGGAAGGCTCTATAATGGGTAGTCAAAACTCACCAATGAATCACCGTCAGCAGTCTACCTGCCAACAATGACACATATACAGAAAGGTTCTGGAATCGGACTAGTAACATCATGAATGATCCCATCCACCCTGGTCACGGATGTTTGCCCAATTCCCATCAGGGAGGAGGCTACATCGCATCCAAGCCAGGACCACAAAACTCAAAAACAGTTACTTTCCCCAAGCAGTAAAGCTGATCAAAACCCTCACCCAATAACTTGCCACTTCACACTCCCCCACCGCCACTACTGTATCATTTCTTGTCAGACACTCCTTACGTACAGACACTCCTGTGTGTAGTATTACTTTATGGACATACAATCAATCTATGTATAGTATATAAGTTATCTTATGTATTTATATTTGTTTCTTTGAATTATTTAAATAAACCCACTGATTTAACCCCAGTGTAATCACAGGACAACTTACAATGACCAATTACTTACAGACATGTTTTTAGACAGTGGGAGGAAAGCGGAGAACCAGGGGAAACCCATGTGCACTCGGGAATAGTGTACAAGTTTTCTTACAAAGGACACCAGAACTGAAATCCGACAGCACCGTGAGCTGTAATAGTATCGCCCTAGCAGCTACATTACTGTAGCACCCAAGTTGTGTTCTTTATCTTATTGTATTTTGTTTGTACTGCATTGGATCCAGAGTAGCAATCCTTTTGTTCTCCTTTGCACTTGTTTCCTGGAAATGACACTAAACAGTTCTGAATCTTGATGTTCAATTTGATGGCATCGGAAAAGAATTGGCAGGTGTGGATTGGAACACGTTGTTCTCTGGCAGAGGGATGCTTGTTAAGTAAGTGGCTTGAAAGTGAAAATTTGAGAGTATGGAGTTTGTATGTTCCTGTTAGAATTAAAAGCAAGGCTTTAGGTTTAGGGAATCTTAGTTTTGGAGTGAGATTGAGACTCTCCAAGGCTAAGATTCCATAAATAGCAAGGCTTTGCTTGAGGTGCTTGAGAAGTCTAGGACCATCTGAAGATCAGCGTGGTCAACTATGCATGGAGCCAAATAAGATGTGGGAGACCTTCAATGCATTTTTTGGATCTGTATTCATTTGGGAGATGGACACTGACTACAGAACTGAAGTAAAATAACAAAGAGGATATGGATGGATTATTGATTACAGAAACAGAGGTGCTTACTGTTGTAAGGTAAATTTGGGTGGATAGGTCCCAAGAGCCTGACAAGGTGTCCCCTTGGCCCTTGAGGGAGGCTAGTGTAGAAACTGCAGGGGCTCTGGCAGAGGTATTTAAAACATCCTTAACCATAAGCAAGACACCAGAGAATTAGAGAATAGATAATATTTTTCTGTTGTTCAAGAAAGACTCTAAGAAATTACAGACTGATGAGCTTGATGTCAGTAGTGGTGTTTTGTAGGGATCAGTGCTGGATCTATTTGTCATCTATCTTTATGATTTGGATAATAATGTGGTACACTGAATCTTGGCCATAAAAGCATCAATTCCATTATCCAAATATTTGACATATAATGTGGAAAGAAATGGTTCCAATACCAACCCCTATACTACATCACTAGACACCTGCCACCAGGCAAAAAAAAACCTTTTTATTCCCACTCTTTGCCTTCGGCCAGGCAATGAATCTTCTATCCATGCTAGTATCTTTTCTGTAATATCAAGGACTTTTATCTTGTTTAATAGCTTCATGTGCGGATCCACATCAAAGGCCTTCTGAAAATCCAAGTAAACAACATCCATTGACTCTGCTTTATCTACCCTGCATGTTGTTTACTCAGAGAACTGTCAGGTAAGATTTCCCCTTCATGAAACCATGTTGACTTTGGGCTGTTTTATCATGTGCCTCCAAGTACCCCAAACCTCATCCTTAATAATGGACTCCAACATCTTCCCAACCACTGAAGTCAGGCTAACTGGCCTATAGTTTCCTGTCTTTTGCTTCGTACCTTTTTAAGTAGTGAAGTGGCATTTGCAATTTTATAGTCCTCCAGAACCATTCCAGAAACTAATGATTCTTGAAAGATCACTACTAATGTGTCCACAATCTCTTCAGTTACATCTTTCAGAATGCAATTAGTTGTCAATTTGATCTCTAAGTGTCAAAAAAATCTCAAAAAGATAGGGATCAAAAATGTATTAGATATTCAGTTAGGTTGCTTTGTTTTGAGTACAATAGGGCTTTAGAGTAGAATAAAATCTATCATAAAGTTTGATTTACAACCTAGAGAGTGTGCTGAGTTTACAGATTATGGAGGATTTTGTATGTGTGACATAGGGTCATGTCAATAGCGATTAATTTGATGTTCTTGTTTCATGCATATGCCGAACAGCTTGCACAGTACACACACAAAAAAAACTTAAAGGAATATTTAGGTCATATACTTTTTAATATCATTACAGAATGAGTATTTGCTCATTCATACAGTTCCTCCAGCAAAAAACTCATATTTTGACAGGCTGTATGTTTGGAGCAGACACATTATCAGACCTAAGTGGATTTAAATCTGTTTGGTCTAGTCTTAGTTGGCAGTGACTAGAATTCCTCAGTTTTGGTTGTCTTATTGCTATCTTATCAACCATGACAATCTAGTCATCATGGGAGTCGACCTGTAACAACCAAACAAGTCACCATCAGACACTTAGGAACACTTACGGTCATTAACAGATGTACAACTACTGTTAGAGCTATATGTGTCAGCCTGAAAAATCATGCTGGCAACAATAGGCAAGATTTGGTGCCACTGATTGGCATTTCATTGGTTTAAGTATAAGAATGTAAATAAACGGAAAAGAACCTGGTTAATAGTTACGCCAAACAAGCTAATAACTATCTGCAGTAAGTCCTGATAAAAGCCAGTGAGGATATCCTGATTCAAATACCGCTGTACTTCCAGTGTACACAAAACTCTCTGTAAAGTTATTGTATTGGATTCCCTGTTCACAAAGCTCTGAACTCAGAACTGTTTAAAACTCAAAAACTTAGAGTGGAGTAGTGTTAGAGTAGTCTGGCTTTGGCTCAACAGGCCTGGACAAGCACAGCCGCAGGATTGAAGTAAGTTTCCAGTAAGTCTTTTTTGCTGTTAGTACATAGCTAATGTGCTGAAAATGGGTCCAGAGTTCCTGGTATGTTCCTTGTGAGGGATGTGGAAACACTGGAAGTCCTCCAGTTTCACTGAAAACTATATCTGCATGAAGTGCACCGAGCGGCAGCTCCTTAGAGACCGAGTTAAGGAATTGGAGCTGCAGCTCAATGACCTTCAGCTCATTTGGGTGAATGAAGAGGTGACAGATAGGAGCTACAGGGAGGTAGTCACTCCTAAGTTGCAGGAGGAAGGAGGCCGGTACCTGGGGGACTATCAGGAGAGGGAAAGGGAATAGGCATCCAGTGCAGAGTACCCCGCTGGTATTCCCCTCTTTGGATACCATTGGGGGAATGAGCTACAAGGGAGAAGCCACAACAAGCAGGTCTCAGAGTCTGCACCTGTGGCTCAAAAGGGAAGTGGGGAGAAGAGGTGAGCTGTAGTAATAGGGGATTCATTGGTTAGGGGAACAGAGGGACATTCTGAGGATGAGAATTAGATTCCTGGATGGTTTGTTGCCTTCCTGGTGTCAGGGTCAGGGACATCTCGGCTTGAATCCACAGCATTCTTAAACGGGAGAGTGAGCAGCCAGAGGTCATGGTCAGCATTTATACCAAAGACATAGGTAGGATGGATGATGGGGTCCTGCAAAGTGAATTCAGGGAGTTAGGTGCTAAGTTAAAGGACAGGACCTCCAGGCTTGTGATGTCAGGATTGCTCCCATGCCATGTGCCGGTGAGGCCGGAAATAGTAAGATCAAACAGTTAACACGTGGCTAAGGAGTTGGTGGAGGAGGGAGCGCTTCAGATTTTTGAATCGTAGGGCTCTCTTCCAGGGAAGGTGGGTTCACAGAAGAGATGGTTTGCACCTAAGCTAGAGGGGGAGGGTTTTAATTTGAGTTACAGTAGGAAGGAACCAGAGCACCAGAACAGTTAGTGGAGTGGTTGTGGAGAAAGATGTTGTCTATACAAAGTCAGGAATCAAAAGGTTGAGCATGGTGGGACTAACGTTCTGAGCTGCGTATATATCAATGCAAGGAATATTGTAAGAAACGTGAATGATCTTTGGGCATAGATCAGCACATGGAAATATGACATTGCAGCCATTTGTGAAACTTGGTTGCAGGAGAGGCAGAACTAGCAGCTCAATGTTCTGGAGTTATGTTATTTTAGCTGTGATAGAGTGGGATGGAGAAAAGGGGGACTGGTGGCACTACTGGACAGGGAAAATCTCATGACAGTGCTCAGACCATGTCGGAGGCTAGTGCAGAAACTTCATTGGACCCAGCAAAGATATTTAAAAGCAACAAACACAAAATACTGGATGAACTCAAAAGGCCAGGCAGCAGCTATGGAAAAGAATACAGTGGACATTTCGGGTCGAGTCCCTTCAGCAGGACTGGAGAAAAAAAGATGAGAAGAGTTAGAAGGTGGGGGGAGGGGAAGGAGAAACACAAGATGATAGGTGAAACCAGGAGTGGGAGGGTTAAAGTAAGGAGCTGGGGTATCTAATAGGGGAAGGCAGAAGGTCATGAAGTAAAGAAAAGGGGGAAGGAGCATCAGAAGGAGGTGATAGGCAAGCAAGGAGATAAGGGGAAAGGTGGATATGGGATTAGGGAATAGTTAAGGGGAGGATGGGGGAGCATCACAGGGAGTTCGAGAAATTGAAGTTCATGCCATCAGGTTGGAGGCTACCTAGACAGAATATAAGGTGTTCCTCCAACCTGAGTGCAGCCTCATCACTACAGTGGAGGAGGCCATGATTAAACATACTGGAATGGGAATGGGAAGTGGAATTAAAATGGGTGGCCTCAGGGAGATCCCGCTTCTTCTGGCAGATAAAGTGCAGGTGCTGGTCGAGGTGGTCTCCCAATCTATGTGGGGTCTCACCAATATATAGGAGGCCACACTGGGAGCACTGAAAACACTATATGACCCCAACAGACTCACAGGTGAAGTATCACCTCACCTGGAGGACTGTTTTTGGCCCTGAATGGTGCTGAGGGAGGAGGTGCAGGGGCAGGTGAAGCACTTGTTCCACTTGCAAGGAAATGTGCCAGGAGGGAGATCAGTTGGGGAAGGATGAATGAGTGAGGGAGTTGTGTAGGGAAAGCAGAAAGTGGGATCTTTCCCTCCACCCCTTCTGGCAGAAGAAGCCAGATAGTGGTTATAAATGGTTGCCTCTCTAGCTGGAAGCTTGTGACTAGTGGTGTTCCACAAGGATCAGTGCTGGGTCCACCTTTTGTTTGTCATTTTTATCACTGATCTGGATGGTAATGTAGTAAGCTCTATCAGCAAATTTACAGATGACAATGAGATTGGCGGTGTAGTGGATAGCAAAGCAGACTAACAAAGCTTGTAGTGAGTTCTAGACTTTCTGGGAAATGGGCTGAAAAATGGCAAATGGAATTTACGCAAACAAGTGTGAAGTTTTGCACATTGGGTGGACCAACCAGAATAGGGCTTATACGGTGGGTAGGGCACTGAGGAGTGAGGTGGAACAGAGCGATCTCGGAATATAGATCCAAAATTCCTTGGAAGAAGCATCACAGGTAGATAGGGTCATGAAGAAAGCTTTTAGCACATTGGCTTTCATAACTCAATATATTGAGTACAAGAGTTGGCATGTTATGTTGAAATTGTATAAAATGTTGGGGAGGCCTAATTTGGTGTATTTTGTGCAGTTTTGGAGACCTACCTACAGGACCTGTGTTATATGGAAAGCTTGAGTAGGTTAGGACTTGATTCCTTGCAACATAGAAGACTGAGGGGAGATTTAATAGAGGTATTCAAAAGTATGGGTGGTATAGATAGGGTAAATGCATGCAGGCTTTTTTGCACCAAAGTTGTGTGAGACTACAACTAGAGGTCACGATGAAAATGTTTGAGAACATCAGGAGGAACTTCTTCAGTCAGAGGGTGGTGAGAGTATGTAGTAAGCTGCCAGAGCAAGTCTGGCTAAAAGGTTGATTTCAACATTCAAGAAAAATTTGGATAGGTACATGGATGGGAGGGATATGGAGGGCTATGGACTGGATGCCGGTCAATGGGACTAGGCAGATTAATGGTGTGACACTGACTAGATGAGCCAAGGTGCCTGTTTCTATGACTCTTTGACTCTAAATGAAGATATTATAGTAAATCTACCTGATAAAGATATCTACAGACACCCTCACTATAGGGAGTGAGTTTCCATTGTTTTCACTTATTCTTCAAGGACTAATTTACTTCCTTGTCTGGTTTTTGTGGTGAAATTTAGTTGCCAATATCCACTGCTTGAGGGTGAATTTTCCCTCACTACCAAGGAGGAGATAGTTCCAACTAACAAAGTAGTTAAAACACAGTTTATTTTAGTTTTAATGATACCCACCTAAATTTAGACAAACAGTACTTTAGACGCATTTAAAGGATTTCTGATTTTTAAATGATTTCTGATTTACAAAAGATTTGCAAACGTCAAAAGGTTTTCAAGCCTAGGAACAATTATCACAAATTTTAAAATATGCCAGTGAGAAGCAGATGACTGAGTCATCTCTTACACAAAACTAAAGTCTGAGGAATAAACTCTAGTTCCTTTTTTCTCTCGTCACATCTTTCTGTCATTGTTTTTGTCATTAATAAGAATCCACAATGCTAGTGATATATAATTTTCTACTAGATGACATCATCTGCATGTGATGTTTTCCAGATAATTTTGCTTTGACAAAGTAATTCACATAGATGGTCTAAAAGTGTGACAGTGGGAAAGTGTGTATGGAACTGGAGGAAATAACGGGGGTACTTAATGAATACTTTACTTCAGTATTCACTATGCAAAAGGATCTTGGGTGATTGTAGTGCAGACTTGCAGCAGACTGAAAAGCTTGAGCATATAGATATTAAGTAAGAGAATGTGCTGGAGCTTTTGAAGAGCATCAAGTTGGATAAGTCGCTGGGACCAGATGAGGTGTACCCAAGGCTACTGTGGGAGGCGATGGAGGAGATTGCTGAGCCTCTGGTGATGATCTTTGAATCATCAATGAGGATGGGAGAGGTTCTGGAGGATTGGAGGGTTGCAGATGTTGCTCCTTCATTTGAAAAAGGGAGCAGAGACAACCCAGGAAATTATAGACCAGTGAGTCTTACCTCAGTGGATGGTAAGTTGATGGAGAAGATCCTGAAAGGCAGGATTTATGAACATTTGGGGAGGTATAATATGATTAGGAATAGTCAGCATGGCTTTGTCAAGGGCAGGTCCTGCCTTACGAGCCTGATTGAATTTTTTGAGGATATGACTAAACACATTGATGAAGGAAGAGCAGTAGATGTAGTGTATATGGATTTCAGCAAGGCATTTGATGAGGTACCCCATGCAAGGCTTATTGAAAAAGTAAGGAGGCATGGGATCCAAGGGCACATAGCTTTGTGGATCCAGAACTGGCTTGCCCACAGAAAGCAAAGAGTGGTTGTAGATGGGTCGTATTCTGCATGGAGGTTGGTGACCAGTGGTGTGCCTCAGGTATCTCTTCTGGGACCCCTACTCTTTGTGATTTTTATAAATGACCTGGATGAAGAAGTGGGGGGATGGGTTAGTAAATTTGCTGATGACACTAAGGTTGGAGGTATTGTGGATAGTGTGGAGGGCTGTCAGAGGTTACAGCGGGACATTGATAGGATGCAAAACTGGGCTGAGAAGTGGCAGATGGAGTTCAACCCAGATAAGTGTGAGGTGATTCATTTTGGTAGGTCAAATATGATGGCGAAATATAGTATTAATGGTAAGACTCTTGGCAGCGTGGAGGATCAGAGGGATCTTGGGGTCCGAGTCCATAGGACGCTCAAAGCAGCTGAGCAGGTTGACTCTGTGGTTAAGAAGGCATACGGTGTATTGACCTTCATCAATTGTGGAATTGAATTTAGGAGCCGAAAGGTAATGTTGCAGCTATATAGGACCCTGGTCAGACCCCACAGGAAGGATGTGGAAGCCTTAGAAAGAGTGCAGAGGAGATTGATAAGTATGTTGCCTGTATTGGGGAGCATGCCTTATGAAAACCAGTTGAGTGAACTTGGCCTTTTCTCCTTGGAGCGACTGAGGATGAGAGGTATATAAGATGATGAGAGGCATTGATCGTGTGGATAATCAGAGGCTTTTTCCCAGGGCTGAAATGGTTGCCACAAGAGGACACAGGTTTAAGGTGCTGGGGAGTAGGTACAGAGGAGATGTCAGGGGTAAGATTTTTACTCAGAGAGTGGTTGGTGCGTGGAATGAGCTGCCAGCAACGGTGGTGGAGGCGGATACGATAGGGTCTTTTAAGAGACTTTTAGATAGGTACATGGAGCTTAGAAAAATAGAGGGATATGGGGAAGTCTAGTAATTTCTAAAGTAGGGACATGTTCAGCCCAACTTAGTGGGCCGAAGGGCTTGTATTGTGCTGTAGGTTTTCTACGTTTCTATGTTACTAAAAGCTTCTGGTAACGGAGATCACAAACACCTGCATACAATATTAATTCAGCAAATGTTTTCAGCTGCAATTGTTGTTATTACCTTCTTCAGCTTCCACTCAATGCATAAGTTATCAACCAACATGGATTAAAAGTCCATTTTTAATGGTAACTTTGTTTTAATTTTAACCTTCACAGTTGCTGCCTGACCATTTGTATATTTGCAATGTTGTCTGATATTACTAAGGTTTTTGCTGCTTCAGATTAATGGATCTTTGTTCTTTAGGCTCCTAAGTCCAGAAGGAGACTGCTATGTCTTTGTCTATCATGTTTTATATAGGAAACCCAATTTTATCATCTTATAATATTTGTTGGAGAAAACTGACATTTATAAATGCATCTTTATCAGGAGTTTAGGCTCTTACCATGCCCTTAACTGAATCGTTTGGTTATAAATTCACAGGAAGGTTTGACTGCAGAGCCTGGAATCCTGAAAGGGATCGTAGATCAGCTTGAACAAATAATCCTATCAAAATCTATTTGAATAGGATTATTTGTTCAAAATCATTGCTTTTCGGTCATTTATCCAAATCAGACATTGAGCCACAGAGCAATCTGCAGATAGGTAGACTGAGTTAGTTGTGTTTGAAAGACCTGTTAACACCAAGGAGCGCTGCAATGTAGAAAACTAGTCTTAAAATGTGATAACATTGGACTCCTTTTGCCTCATACCTTCCAAGTCTTCTTTAGCACCGACAGTGCCTCATTTAGCTCTTTTTGTGTAGCCGGTCCCCTGCAATAACATTTATATGTACTTCATTTGACTTCCGGTTAAGATGGCGGTAGCTTAAGTCACTAAAACTATTGCTCCGCTCCATTTCATATACCTGCATTTATTTCTTACTCTTCCTCCCACTATTGAAGTTGCTGGCTGCACAATGAGTGTATCTAAGCCTATAAATCGGCAAAAAAAGACACTCCATCGGGAGCAACCTTGAGTGAAATTGTGTCGTTGTTAGAACAAACCCGACAAGACATGTTTTCTCAATTTAGTTCATTGGAACTGAAACTGGATAAAATCAACTCTACACTGGAGAATCACGCTCAATGTCTATCACATGTTGAAGAAGTCACGGAGAAACTAGACCGTTGTTGTAAAGACCTGGAAAGAGTTTGCTCTACCCTAAAGGAGCATAATAGCAAGTTAACTCTTAAAGTTATGGACCTTGAAAGCAGGAGTAGACGCCAAAATCTTCGAATTCTCGGCTTGCCTGAGACTGTTGAAGGGGGATCTCCTGTTAAATTTTTCTCAAACTTTCTATGTGAGATCTTTGGAAGCGAAATACTTTCCAGTCCTCCAGAGATTGATCGAGCACACCGTATCTTTACATCTCGCTTAGCGGATGGCCAGAGACCACATCCAGTGATAATTTGCCTCCATTGTTAACAAATCAAGGATTTCCTAATTAAAGATGCTCGCCGACGTAAAACACTTCAATATAAAGGTCATGCTATCCGTTTAGTAGAGGACTATGCACTTCAAGTTATGAGTCAACATGCTGAATACAGAGGAGTAATGAAAGTTCTCTACGATCATGGACTTCATCCGTCTCTCTAAACTAAGCTAAACAAGCTTAGGAACGGTGATTTTAAACATTTTGATTTGGTTGCAGAGGCGCAGACCTTCATTGATAGCCTATCTGCTACTTTGAGTTCCTCAGATACAATATGATGATTTTTTTCTTTTCAGCCTTTTTTGTAGACACCTCTTAAAGGTCTTTGGAGACTTTATTTCAAAATGGAGTCGGTGTCGCATTAAAAAATTGATATCAATTTGTGAAGTGACGACGTCCTTGAATGGTTTTTTGTTTTTCTTTTCAGACTTCAGTCTCCAATTTCTATAAATCTTGATAGTTTCTTTTTTAAATTTAAAATGTAGCTGTTGTCACATCTATTTAATTAGTAGCTTAATTATGTTGCATTGTCCTATTGAAGTATTTTTCATTTTCTCAATTTTAGTTTCTATCTTACATAATTTTAGTTCTTTAAAGGTGATTTTTTTTCTCTTCGGTTAGATTATTTTAACCTTAAGCAGCAGTTAATGCTATACCTTTAAACTCAGTTTCGGGTTTGGATCAAATTCCTCTCGAATGGATTTTTCTTTGGTGTTTTTTTTCCCTGTGTTTCAAGATGCTATTTGTGTTTTTTTTCTTATTTTTATGATTCGGTTGGATTACTTATTTTGACGTTAAAGTTTTTTTTCTGTATAACTGAGTCTATAGATGATCTTTTTCTCAGTTTATCAACTCTAGCGGGAAGGTTGGGGTAAAGTTTTTTTTAGACCATTATTATACTTTAAGATTTACAAACTTTGAATGTATTGTTTTTTCTTGTTAAGGTAAATCTTTGTTTGTAACTCTTAAAGCATTTTGGTGTTTATTTCCATTACTGTATCAACAGTTGGAGTGGAGATAATTAAGATGTTACCTAATTGGAAGTCCAATAGGGGGTTAGTTTTTCTCGGGGAGAGCTTGCTGCTTTATATTTGCAGCTTTCTTGTTATAGGTTTAGAGGGTGTGGGTGGGAACTCCAATGCTAATATTATATATGGAATTTTGATATTTTTGTACTATACAGGATATAATTTCATCCTGTTTTTTTCTTCTATACTTTTGCTCCAGAATTACATATAAATTTCAGATATGGTTTAATGCCTGCTATCGTTTTTTTTCTTATGTTCAATGGTTAGTCCATTGAACTTTGTCAGCTGGAATGTTTGAATCACCTGGTTAAAAGGGGAAGAGTGTTCGCACATCTTAAACAGCTTAGAGCAGAGGTAGTCTTTTTACAAGAAACACATATTCGTCACTCAGATAATTCTCGTCTTATGGCACGATGGGCAGGACAACACTTTCATTCAACTTTTCAAGCCAAGGCGAGGGGCGTCACAATTCTTATAAACAAAAATATTTCTTTTGAGCTTCATAATAAGATATCTGATCCTAATGGTCATTTATTATTGTTTCAAGGAAACTTTATAATACACGAGTGGTCTTAGCCAACCTTTACGCTCCTAACTTGGATGATGTAAGATTTTTTGACCGTTTTTTTCCTTCATTGCCAGAACTAAGTTCATACTCTCTTATATTGGGTGGTGACTTTAACTGTTGGCTGGATCCAGTTTTGGACAGATCTTTTTCTATCCCTAGACAATTAAGTAAATCTGCTTTATTTATTCAATCTTTTCTTTCTAATTATGGAATATCTGATATTTGGCGTTTTTTTCATCCACATGAAAGAGATTACTCCTTTTTCTCACAAGTTCACCATACATTTACTAGAATCAACTATTTTTAAATTGATAATCAATTGATCCCATCCATCCGTTCTTGTGACTATAAGAACGGATGGATATTGATTTCAGATCATGCCCCACTTACATTGTCCATAGTTCTCCCTGGCCTCCCTCAAGTAAATAAACACTGGCGTTTTAATCCGACCTTGTTGTCGGATAACAACTTTGTAAAATTTATGGAGGATCAGATAACTTTCTTTTTAAATACTAATGCACTATCTGAAACCTCTAGTCAGGTGGTTTGATACGCAATGAAAGCATATCTAAGAGGTCAAATAATTTCCTACACAGCAAATTTGAAAAGAAAGACTCACAAAGAACGTTTAGAACTGATCAATCAGATTAAAACTATAGACCAATTATACGCCCAGGTCAAGGATCTGGAGTTATATAAGAAAAGAATGGAACTTCAAACTAAATTTAATCTTATTTCTACTTATCCGATTGAATGCCAACTTTTGGGCAGACGGAGTAAGTTCTATGTTCACAGGGATAAATCTGGTAAGTCCTTAGTTAACCAACTTAGGCGCTCTAAAGCAAAACAACACATCACTAAAATTTGAATGAGTAATAGGAATATTAGTGTGGACCAGTCTGAAATTAATGCTACATTTAGGAATTTTTACTCTCAAATTTACACCTCTGAATCCTTTAATGGCAATACTACTGTTATGCAATTTTTAGATAGTTTAAATATTCCTAAACTTTCTTCTGATCTTAAACATAAATTGAATGAGCCATTATTCTTAAAGGAAATACCCTCTGCTATTTCTGCTTTGCAGCCTGGTAAATCTCCTGGTCCTGATGGGTTCTCTACAGAATTTTATAAATCATTTTCCTCATTGCTCTTATCCCAACTTAGTTTAGATTTTTTCTGATTCTTTTAAACAAAATAAATTGCCTGCATCATTTGATGAGGCTTGTATAATTCTTTTAGCGCAAGGATCCATTAGAATGTGCTTCATACAGGCCGATTTCTCTATTAAATGTAGATGCTAAAATTTTAACTAAAGTTTTGGCCCGTAGGCTGGAGGCTATTTTACCCTTAATTATCTCTGAGGATCAATCTGGCTTTATTAAAAATCACCTTCCATTTTTCAATATTAGACATCTTTTTAATATTCTATATTCATCTTTATCAGGGACCCCTGAATGTGTTATCTCTCTTGATGCTGAAAAGGCGTTTGATCGGGTGGAGTGGCACTATTTATTTGCGGTTTTAAAAAAATTTGATTTTGGATATAATTTTATTAAGTGGATTAAGTTACTATATTCCCATTCAATTGCATCAGTTTTGACTAATTCCCAGCAATCCCAACCATTTGATCTTAAATGTGGCACCCGACAGGGATGCCCTTTAAGCCCTCTGTTATTTGATCTGGCTAGCGAGCCATTGGCAATTGTGTTTTGCAGTTGTACTGAACTGACTTGGGATCTGGAGGGGTGGTTTTGAGCACAAAGTCTCTCTATACGCCAATGATTTGTTATTTTTTATATCAAACCCGACCACCTCCTTACCTTTGTTGTTTTCACTTCTCAATAAATTTAGTCAGCTATCCGGATACAAACTTAATCTACAAAAGAGTAAACTTTTTCCGATAAATAAGGAGGCACAAGAATTAGAATTTCACAATCTCCCTTTTAAAGTAGTAAACAATTGTTTTACTTATCTTGGTACTATCATAACAAGGAACTATAGTCAACTGTTCAATGAGAATTTCAATAATCTTTTAAATGTTACAAAACAGAGATTAGCACAGTGGTCACCTCTGTCCATGTCTTTAATTGGGCGAATTAATGTAATTAAAATGTATATTCTCCCTAAATTTTTATACTTATTTCAATCTTTACCTATATTTATTCTTAAAGTTTTTTTTGATTCTTTAGATTCTATTATCTCGTCATACCTATGGAAGGGTAAACAGCCCAGACTCAATAAAGCTCATCTCCAAAAGCCTAAAAGAGAAGGTGGCTTGGCATTGCCTAATTTTCATTCATATTATTGGGCAGCCAATATTTGTAATATTATCTTTTGGTCCTACTTTTATATCCAGTCTGTTTGTCCAACATGGGTGGCAATGGAATTAAATGCTTATAAGAAATTATCTATTCCAGCTTTACTTGGATTTGTTCTTCCTTGCCAATTGCCAAAATCTATTATTAATCCTGTAATCAGGCAAACTCTGAGAATATGGGCTCAGTTTAGAAAATACCATGGTCTTTATATTTTTTTCCCCTCTCTAGTCCTATTCTATACAATCATTTATTTCAACCATCTATGCAGGATTCCACATTCCAAGACTGGTGTAGGAGAGGTATCAGGCGTTTTGAAGATCTTTTTATAGACAATCGGTTTGTGTCTTTTGAACAGTTGTCTATAAAGTTTAATTTACCGAATACTCACTTTTTTAGATACCTTCAAATTAGACATTTTATTAGCCCTTTAAAACCACATTTTCCTGAACAACCTGATAAAAATGTTGTAGACTTGTTTCTTCAAATGAACCCCTTGGGCAAAGGCATAATCTCTACTATTTGTGTTAAATTTATGATTCTCAGACGAGCCCCTTGTGATAAAATTAAAACCACTTGGGAGCATGACTTAGGTTTTTCTTTGTCCGGTCAGGTTTGGGATTCAATTCTTAAATCCGTCAATTCAATCTCCTTATGTGCTCGCCATTGTCTCCTGCAGTTTAAAGTCGTCCACAGGGCTCATATGTCCAAAACCAAATTGGCGAAGTTCTATCCTGATACTAGTCCTTGGTGTGACGAATGCAAAGGAGGTGAGGTCTCCCTTTTCCATTTGTATTGGGCCTGTCCTACTCTGGAAAAATTTTGGAAAGATTTTTTTTAACTTTATCTTCTATATTAAATTGTCATTTGGAACCTGATCCTTTGATCACTCTTTTTGGTATTCTTTGAGACCCTGACAAGCATTTGACCCCGGCTAAACAATGAACACTGTCTTTTGCCTCTCTTCTAGCCAGACGAGCAGTACTCCTTAAATGGAGAGATGTAGTTCCCTCTCCCCATGCTCAATGGCTTAGGGATATTATGTCTTGTTTAGATCTCGAAAAGATTCACTACTCACTTTCTAATTCGGACATAAAGTTCCATAGGGTGTGGGGATCTTTTCTCGAATATTTTCATAACTCTCATCTAGACTGACAGGTGTTTGTTCTTTTTTCCTTGATAATCAGACCCTACATTTCCAGCTTTTTTTTGACTTTTGTTTTTTTCTGATCAGGTAGCAGGCTGCCCCCCCTTTTTTTTATTACAATATGTGGTTCTGGGGTAATAAAAGTGTATCTCATATAATGGTTGGCTTGGAGTTGGATAGGTGATGGATTGGGTGCTTTTCTTCTTTTCTCTTTTTTTTCCTTTTTTACTATGGGTGACTTGCTCATTTGTTAAGACATGTATTATCGTTATTTTTGTTTATATGGCAATGATCCTTCTATATATATTATTGATTTTCTTTTCTTCGTTGTAGTTTTGTAGAAAATTATAAATAAAATATTTTTGAAAAATAGGTACTTCATTCAGGTCTTCCATTTCTGTTCTCTCCACTCTGACTACTACACATCCTGCAAACTATCTTTTCCAAAAGCTCCCTTCTGGAAAGCACTATAGGGCTATCAAAACAAAAACTTCATGCATCCTAAAAGTTTCTCCCCCATGCAGTCAATCTGATAAACTATTCTTGTTAGTCTCCTCCCCCTTCCTCATCTATTACCTTGGTCACTGCAGTGCACTGTAAACACTTTAAACCAATTTTATAATGTTGTTTACATCATAAATACATGCTTGTATTTATGTATTTATACACATTTTATTCCATATCTGTACTTTAACCTCTAATGAACCTTTACAGAATTCTTTATTCTTTATAACTGTTGAATGTTTTACTTTTCTGTTGCATGACATGTCAACACACCCAAGAAAATTCCTAATACAGGTAAAGTAAATGCATCCAGTGAATAAAGTTGATCCCTGATTCATCTCCATTGAGTCTGAACCATCATCACCCCTTTATGTTCACTATAGTGAGCAGAAAGAAGCTTAATCTCCACTAAATGTTTCTTATTCAGAGTGTTAAATTCATGAGTGCAAGAAAAATTGATGTGAGTTAGAAAACTGATAAGAAGGCCCTTCAACCCACAACAGAGTTGGGTAGTGTACCTCATTGCAATCACCACTTACTGTACATATCAAATAGATATGCACAAAACATAACATGTAATTTGCAGTAACATTGATCTCCCAAAATTAAGTAATCACTTAACACTTCTGGGAGATCTGTGCATTTTCATGGTTCTGAGCCTTTATAGTATTGTGGCTAATGAAATATTCATCAGATCAATTTTATTGGCCAGTGGGGTTGTGTAATGGATGCTGTGCATTGGTAAGAAACTCCATGGAGAGTTGACCCTACGTATGTGCTTAGTTATCATGCCTATTGCTGTGTAATCAGAATCATCATCTGAATTTCAAAACAGACTTCCTTTTTAAAAGATGGAGAATCATGAGAATCATTTTAGTGGGGATACATATTTATAACAGGTAGAGAATTGAAAACAATGTTTTATTCTGTTCTCATTTCTTCCCTAGCTTGGAATATTCTGTACACAGCAGGTGAAAATAAAATATCTGCTTGTAACCTACATTTCTATATTTGAGTTAGAAAGCTACAACAAAACTATATAGATAGATATTCGGAAATTGTTAGTTTCAATTCATTATGTCAAGCAGGAAAGAGGGAGAAGCCATGTTTTCTCTTGTTTACTTGTTCATGGGATATGAATAATGCTGGAACATAAGTGTTTTATCATCCACTCTTAATTGTTTAAGGACTGGCCACATAGGTAGTCAGGAACCACACACATAGGCCAGAATGGCTGAGGATGGGGAATGGCCAATAACAATAATAACAATTTAATATTAATATGGAAACATGTGATCAGAGACAAGAACAATAGAACACCAGGACATTGACTGACTAAAGAGAGATATTGCAGATTTGTAGAAACACAAGTGCTTACAGACACTGGAACCTCGAGAAATAATCTATTAACATTTTGAGTTGAAACCTTGCATTAGAACTACTCATCAGTTCTCCAGCAGATTGTTTATTGCTCCATTGTGGATTTGTGATCATGTTTGACCAATTCTCTGCCCTTGAGAAAGTAATGGTGAACCACCTCTTGAACCATTGAATACTTTAAGGTGAATAGTTCTAGTGTTGTTCTGTATGTGATTTCTGGATTTGGACCACATGATGATGAAGGACTAGTTTTCAAGTCAAAGTACTGCATGATGCTGGAAATCTGGTGTTGGTAGCAGCATCTTCTACCTTTGTGTTTCTAGCTGGTAGAAGTCACCAGTTTGAAAGAAACTGTTGAAGAAATTGATATAAATTGATGATATATACCTTGGTGGATGATGCTCACAGCCACCATGTTACATCAATGGTGGAAGCGAGCACACCTGAATGGAGGATGATGCATCAACTCATCAAGCTCCTTTGTCTAGGATGGTGTTGCACTCACTGAAGCAAGTGGAGAATATTCCACTTCAATTGTTCTTTGCAAATGGTGGAAAGGCTTTATCGATTCAGAAGGCAGTCACTTACCACAATCTTATATTATGATTATAGTGTTTATGTGGATGGATACCATAAGGCCATAAGATAAAGGAGCAAGATAGAGGATATGGTAGATTTGCAACACACACAAAATGCTGGAGGAACTCAGCAGGTTAGGTAACATCTATCCAGGAAAGTGAACAGCCAAGATTTTGAACCAAGTCCCTTTATCACGATAAAGTCCTGATTAAGGTACTTGGCACAAATTCTGACTGTTCATTTCCCTCCATAGATGCAGTCTGACCCATTTAGTTCTTCCAGAATTTTGTGTGTGTTGCTCTAGATTTCCAGCATCTGTAGAATGTCTTGTGTCTCTGAGCAGCAGGATTGCAGAGCTTTCATTTAAACCATTCTTTGTTTAATCTCTTTGTCTCTGAGTGTATTCTGCTTATGCTGCTCAACACACATGTTGTAGCTTGTTACCTCATTTTTTACGACAAACCTGATGTTGATCTTCCTGCCATGTTCTAATTCACTTCACTTTGACCAAGATTTGTCTTCTGGTTTGATGGTCACCGTGGATTGAAGCATAATATAAGCAATGGGATTGAGTTTATGGCAGATATACATATATTCTGCAAGTGTCCCACTGTGTCTTTGATTGCTCAGTTATGAGCTATTAGATCAGTTTTTAATGTATACCATAATGCATATTGATGATGTTGAGCAACATCGTGGAGATCATCTACCAGAACTGCTGCAGAAGGCTGTGTTTGCCATTGTTAATTTGGGTAGGTTCACTTCATACGTATTGTAGACCAATCTGCAGATGTGTATTTCAGGTTTGGGATGTTTCATTCAGCAGCAAAGAGCCACCTGGAAGAGGTAAACTGAAGTTCTTCACCTGGAGTAAACTTCCGTACTCAGTACTTCATCCAGACAATGGTGAACATTGAGGAGTTGGGATTCATTAATTGATGGAGGGTAGCAGGTATTAATTAGCATGTGTTTTAATTACCTGATTTGACATAGTATCAGGAGACTTTAGGGTCAATGTCAGATCCCTGAAAGGCCACTCCTTTCTGATTATGAATTGCCACTTTTGGTGAGACAGATCTTAGAGTGATGTTGATGGAGGGGAGTGGGGCATTAAAAGAAAAGCACAATCATGTCAAACTATCAGTTGTTTAGTCTCAAACAAGAGAAAATCTATAGGTGCTGGAAATCCAAGCAACACACACAAAATGCTGGAGGGACTCAGCAGGCCAGGCAGCATCTATGGAAAAGAGTACAGTCGATGTTTCAGGCCAAAACCCTTCAGCAGGACTGGAGAAAAAAAGATGAGGAATAAATTTTAAAAGTAGGGGGACAGGAGGGAGAAACATAAGGTGATAGGTGAAACTGAGAGGGGGAGTGGTGAAGTAAAGAGCTGAGAGGTTGATTGTTGAAAGAGATATAGGGCTGGAGAGGAGGGAATCTAAAAAAAGAGGACAGAAGGCCATGGAAGAAAGAAAAGGGAGATGAGCACCAGAGGAAGATAATGGGCAGGCAAAAAGTTACAGTGAGAGAGGGAAAAGGGGATGGGGAATGGTAAAGGAGAGACGGAGGGATATTAACCGAAGTTCAAAAAATCGATCTTCGCGTCATTAGGTTGGAGGCTAACCAGTCTGAATATAAGGTGTTGTTCCTCCAACATAAGTATGGCTTCATCATGACAGTAGAGGAGGCCATGGCTAGACATATTGGAATGGGAATGAGGAGTGGAATGAAAACAGGTGGCCACTGGGAGATCCTGTTTCTTCGGGCGAATGGAGAGTAATTGTTTGGCAAAGTAGTCTCCCAATCTATGTAGAGTCTCATCTATATACAGGAGGCAACACTGGGAGCAACAGATCACCCCAAAAGTCTCACAGGTGAAGTGTTGCCTCACCTGGATGGACTGTTTGGGGCCCTGAATGGTAGTGAGGGAGGAGGTGTAGGGGTAGGTGTAGCACTTGTTCCCCTTGCAAGGATAAGCACAGGAGGGAGATCAGTGGGGAGGGACGAATGGGCAAAGGAGTCGTATAGGGAATGGTCCCTGTGGAAAGCAGAAGTTTGGGGGTAGGGAAAGATGTGCTTGGTGATGGGATCCCTTGGGAAATGTCGATAGTTATGAAAAATTATGTGCTGGATGCAGAGGCTGGTGGGGTGGTAGGTTAAGAAAAGAGGATCCCTATCCCTAGTAGGTTGGTGGGAGAATGGGGTGAAGGCAGATGTTCATGAAATAGAAGAGATGCCATTGAGGGCAGTGTTGATTGTGCAGGAAGGGAATCCCCTTTCTTTTAAAAAGGAGGACAGCTCCTTCATTCTGGAATGAAAAGCCTCATCCTGAGAGCATATGCAGCAGAGATGGAGCAAGTCTGAAAAGGGTGTGGTGATTTTACAAGTAGCAGTGTGGGAAGAGGTATAGTCCAGGTAGCTGTGAGAGTCTGTGGGGTTTTAATAGACATCAGTAGATAAGCTATCTCCAGAGGTAATGACAGAGAGATTGAGAAAGAGGATGGAAGTGTTGCTGACGAACCAAATAAATTTAAGAGCAGGGTGGAAGTTGGAGGCAAAGTTGATGAAGTCGATGAACTCTGCATGGGTGCAGGAAGAATCACCGATGCGGTTGTTGATATAGCATAGGAAAATGGGGGGATGGACTCCAGTGTAGGCTTGGAACATAGACTGTTCCACGTAGTCGACAAAAAGGTAGGCATAGCTGGGATCCATGCGAGTGCCCATGGTTACACCTTTTGTTTGAAGGAAGTGGGGCGGGGGGAGCAAAAAGAGAACTATTGAGAGTAAAGAATTTCTGCTAGACAGAGGTGAGTGGTGGTGGAGGAGAACTGGTTGCTTCTGGTGTCCAGCAAGAAACAGAGAGCATTGAGGCCTTCCTGGTAGGGGATGGAGGTATATGAGGACCGAACATCCATAGTGAAAGTAAGATGATGGGAGCTAGAGAACTTAAAATCATTGAAAAGATACAAAGCATGTGAAGTATCATGGATGTAGGTAGGAAGGGACTGAAGTAGGGGGGATAAAACAAAGTCGAGGTATGCAGATGTGGGTTCAGTAGGGCAGGAACAAGTTGAAACAATGGGTCTAACTGGACAGGCAAGTTTGCGGAACTTAGGTAGGAGGTAGAAACAGGAGGTGCGTGGCATGGGAATTTTGAGTTTGGTGGCAGTGGATGGGAGATCCCCAGAGCTAATGAGTTCAGTGATGGTGTGGGAGACAATGTCCTGGTGCTCCTCAGTGGGGTACTGTTTGAGGGATAAATAAGAAGAGGTGTATGAGAATTGTTGCTGGGCCACAGCAAGTTAGAGGTCAGTATGCCGGACTAAAACAGCACCCCTCCTTATCTGCGGGTTTGATGGTGAGCTTAGGGTTAGTGCAGAGGGAATGGAGAGCAGAGTGTATGGAAGAAGTGAGGTTGGAATTGGAGAGAAGAGGGTTGAAGTTGTGATGGTTGATGTCCTGTTGGCAGCTGGTAATAAAAAGATCAAGAGTAGGCAGAAGACCCGAGCAAGGTGTCCAGAAGGAGGAGGAGGGAGAAAGAGTCATCAGTGTGGGATAGAAAGCCCTTGTCGAAGAAATAGGGTCAGAGACAGAGGCGGCTGAGAAGAGATCAGCATCATGATGGGTGTGGATCTCGCTGAGGTGTGGGCATAAGGAATCAAAGGTGAGGCCCTTACTGAATGTTTTGCTTCAGACAGGGAAAGGTCAGAGGAGATGGTGAAGGCACAGCATGGATGAGAGCTGGGATCAGAGGGGGAAGGGGGTTGGTAATGTCTGAGGAGAAGGTAGGTCCAGGGTGTTCAGGGATGGTGGTGTGAGAGGATGATGGAGTATCCAAAGGCCCAAGAGTTGGTGGTGGGACCTGTGAGAGACAGTATTGTGGAGCGGGGATAGGGGAAGGTGAGACGAGGGTTCCAGCGGCAGCTTGTGAAGACCTGGCCTGGAAGTCAAGGCTGGAGTCAGAGTTGGAGGTTGTGCAATCGGCACTTTGGAAGTGTCTGAGGTTGTTGGAACCTGCCATGATGGTGGTGGAGTTCAGGTTTTGGATCTGCTCTGGATCATTAGAGCTGTTGAGGTTGGCAGCAGGGCTCATGGTCTGGTGATGTCTGGGCCTGCTGGCATTGGAGACAGCAGGTTCTGTGGTCTGTAGATGGGTGATCTTCCAATCCTTGCAGGACATGAGAAAGTCAAAGAACCGCTGACAGAAAGTGAGGAAAATGGCAGATGATAAAGTAGCATACAGGTCCATTACAGGCAATGAAGAATCCAGTTATGGAAGTGACTGGGATGGGGACAACAGGTACCTCCTCATAACGGAAAGTACAGTATGTAGAATGCCGTGGGAGAAGCAGTCAATTGAATGTGAGTACCCAGGGTACTCAGAAGCTCCAAATCAAGAAGTTGTTTAGTTTGCAAACATGATGAAATCTGCAGATGCTGGAAATTCAAACAACAACACACACAAAATGCTGGTGGAACACAGCAGGCCAGGCAGCATCTATAAGGAGAAGCACTGTCGATGTTTCGGGCCGAGATGAAGGGTCTCGGCCCAAAACGTCGACAGTGCTTCTCCTTATAGATGCTGCCTGGCCTGCTATGTTCCACCAGCATTTTGTGTGTGAAGTTGTTTAGTTTGTAGGGTTGTTGTTGATTATGTTATTATTATGATTACGTTATTATGATGTGTTATGTTCCCCAGATGTTACTGAGGAGGACTTCATCTGATAGACTAAGTTACCTTTGTCTTTTTCTTTGTTGAACTCACTGCCAAGATTGCTGGTGGGCGTGCTGCTCCTGATATGGTTTCTTTTTGTTTAGTAGGCATTTCAGACAATTGAGAACAAACTTCTCCATGTCAGAGGGCATTTTACAACTAATCATAGTGGAAGGGAGTCATATGCAGGTTAAGCTGGGTAAGAATAACCAATATTCCCCCTGAAAGAACATCAGAGGACCAAATGAAATTCTGTGATTTGTAGTTTCATGCCCATCTTTACTGAACCAGTATTTTATGTCAGATTTATTTGATATGATGCATTGTATAGTGTTGAAAGTGGTCAGCACTTCTCATTGGCATTCAACCATTCTGGCTGAAAGACATCTTGAATGTAGGGGTGATGTGTAGTAAGTTTGGGACTTCTAATGTGTTTGGGTCAGAGAATCTGTTAGTTCACCTGCTGCTGTGTTCAAGGCCCATATTGTTGAGATTTCCAAATATTACACTGGGAATTGCTGCTCAGATTCTGTCAGGATTGAACCTGGTGCAAGATCCAAAAACTCAATTTTTAAATGGGGGGTAGGTCTAATTGCCAAGGGGAATGGAAGCTTCTTGCCACCTTTAAATGTTTCAATTAATTGTAAGTGTTTTAAGTTATATTTACCTGGTTGTACTTGATACTTTAAAAATTATTTCAATTCCTTATTTAAAAATTCATTCAAATTTATGTAGTTTGTAATATCTCTGAATATCAGAGCAGTTTAAAATCTATCAAAGCCAGTGACAAAGGCCTGCCCCAGCCATGTCTTATTCCTAGACAAATTCAGGGTCAGGGCATCCACCCAGCATGAAGCATTACTTGGTCACCATCTAGACCATATGCTGGATCTTCCAGATGCAGAGAGCCAGCCTGTTATAATTACCACAAGCTTGTCCAATAGCTTGTCCGCTTGTGCATGGACTATAAATGGCAACTCTAGGCAAGGGGACACATCAGGCTGCTCTGACCCAATGAATCTTAAAATCCTTTGGATATCATGCTATGATTCAATTTTATGTCTTCAGATCATTAGTTCCAGCCTCTGAAATATTTAGCCAGTAATATAAATACTTCCAGTAATATAACTCTGTTGTATCTATAGAATCTAGCCATTATTCGAGAAGGTCAATATTGCACACCCTCAAATGAAGATATATAGTTTGGAGTCCAGAACAGAACACAACCCCGTAGGCATGATCCAGCTGGTGCTTTCTGTACTTGAGGCATAGCTTCTTCACCTTAGTAATTTGGTCCTCTAGATCTAAAGTAAAGGATTTACAAATCTCCCCTGTAAATACCTCTGAGTTAGGTGTGGGTTAAGTGGTGTAACTGCAGCATAAGTCATGACATGTAGGTCCTTCTCCAACTTGCCGTACTGACTGACTTTACTTTGGCAGGATAGTTTGGAGCTGCCTGTAGGAAGCATGATAATGAAAGGACAACTTTTTAATGCAAATTCAGATGATTTTTGGGTAAAAAGTATTTTACACCGAGTGGCATCAAATCTGTTATAAGCAGTTCTTTCATGATACAGCATGATGGACATTCTTTCAGCTTTTGGCAAATAGCCATTAGCTTTCCTGAGTCTGCCATCCAGTAATGAATCAGCTGTCAGTCATCTGAACTTGGTTGATCCCAGACAAGAAAAGTTTAAAATGTACAGCAGATTTCAGGAGCTTGAATTCTCACTCAGAAGAACAATTCTGACAGTAGAACGTATGTCAGGAAATACTCTAGTATATGAGTGCAGGTTAACATAAAATGATTTGCATCCAGCGAACTGTGGTTGGTAACAGGGGTCAACCTCACCTAGTTATGCTCCGACAGTACAGCTTGTTGAAAAAAGATAAATTGGAAACTGTAGCTATAGTATGAGAGATTAATTTTCAACTATACTTCAAAGAAGTAGACCATGTATTGACTCTGAGGTGTGCACGCAATTTCATGATGTGGCAGTGGTTGCATCTAATATCAGTCCTACTAAACTACTTAAAGGATGTTACTAAACGTGGCTTTTGGCTGTGATTCTACTGGAAATGAAATTCTACATCCAGCTTAAAAAGACATTCATCTTTGTGAGGCTTATTTACTCAGCAATGCAAGAAAGAATATACCAAGTTTTGGAAAATGTGCAAAAAGTATTTCACATTCCACTGAGAAATGTCCAAAATTGTATTTAATCTAATCATATTACAGTTTAAAGTTCAAAAACTTTAAGCAATATGTTTTATTTAATATGGAAGGTGTGTTGACTGTAGTGGATCTATATACGTGAACATGCAGAAGCACATTTTATGCAGACATTTTTAAGCAGTCTCCACACATTTCACATGATCCCCTCATTCAGCACTTCACACTTCCAATGGTTTCTGATCACTGCCGTGTAGTGAAATTTATTGTTTTGTAGTGGCATTATAATGCAAGGCATAAAACATACAATAAGTTACAAAATTCACTACTTAACAAGTTACAAATTCACTTAGTCATGATGACACTAAACAGCTTGCATCTTCGGAAGCAGCTCCATCTTTAATATCTCTATATTTCCCTTTCAGTGTTCTTTTGAAGACCCTGATCTGGAGTTACATGCTGACTTTAGTTCTTTGCGGGAATGGGACCCGCTCTCGGAGTTTCACGACTGGCTGCCAAGGATGTGGCCTAAGAGCTTAGCTCGCCTTTGGGGGTCCGCAATCTCATGGCTCAGGAGATGGGTGGATCAAAGGTCGATGTCCTACCAGAAGATCGGTGTGTCATGGGTGTCGAAAGATCTATGGTTGTGTGCCCAGAGACCTGAGATCTTTGGGCACAGAGCTTGGAAAAAGCGCCATGCGGGACATTTAACATTGTAAGCCAATGAGTTGTTTGTTATGTCTCCCCTCTCGCAGTGAAACAGTGACACCTCTTTCTCCCTTATTAGAGAGAGAGAGCCTGTGGTATGTCAAATACTGGGTGAATGAGTAGTCTTTAGGTTACTGCAAGTCTGTGTCTTTGCTGTTGCATTGCTGCATGCTTAAGTGCTTGGTGGTGGGTGCTGATGCTTTTTTGCTGGTGGGGGCAGGGGGATCATTGTTTGCTACCACTTGTGTGGGAGGGGGAGCTGGGGGGGTTCTTTAGTGTTCTAACATTTAACTGTCATTCACTCTTTGAGTCACTCCCCTGTTTTCATGGATGGTTGCGAAGAAAAAGTATTTCAGGATATATATTGTATCCATTTGTCTGACATTAAATGTACCTTTGAAACCTTGGAATAAAGAAATGAGCAGTACAAAAGAAGAACAGCGAAGTAGTGTGCTTGGGTTTATGGACTATTTAGAAACTGATGGTAGAGGAGAAGAAAAAGTTCAAAGTAAAACTTACTATCAGAGTACATACATGTCACCGCATACAACCCTGAGATTCTTTATCTGTGGGCATACTTAGCAAATCTATAGAATAGTAACTGTAAATAGGATCAATGGACAACAAACTGTGCAAATACAGATATAAATAAATAGCACTATATAACGAGCATGAAAAAAAACAAGATGAAAGAGTACTTAAGTGAGTGTAGTTATCTCCTTGTTCAAGAGCCTGATGGTTGAGGGTGGTAACTGTTCTTGAGACACTTACACCTTCTAACCGATGGCAGTAGTGAGAAAAGAGTATGGTCTGTGTGGTGAGGATCTTTAATGATGGATGCTGCTTTTCTACAACAACGTTTCTTGTAGATGTGCTTGATAGTTGGGAGGGTATTACCCATGATGTAGTGGGCTGAATCCACAACCTTTAGTCGGATTTTCTGCTCAAAGGCATTGGTGTTCCTATATCAGGCTGCAATGTAGCCAGTCAGCACACTTTCGATCACAAATCTATAGAAGTCTGCCAAGGTTATTGATGACATGCTGAATCTACTCAAACTCCTGAGAAAGGGGAGGCACTGTCGTGCTTTCTTCACAATTATATTTATATGATGGGTCCAGGGCAGGACCTCTGAGATAGTGACACCCAAGAAATTGAAGTTACTGGCCCTCACCACCTCTGATCCTCCAGTGATTACTGGCTCATGGACCTCTAGTTTCCCTCTCCTGGTCTACAATGAGTTCCTTGGTCTTGCTGACATTGAGTGAGAGGTTATTGTTATTACACCACTCAGCCAAATTTTAAGTCTCTCTCCTGAACGCTGATTCATCACCACCTTTGATACAGCTCACAACAGTGGTGTCATTAGCAAATTGTGTATGACGTTGGAGCTGTACTTAGCCACCTAATCATAGGTGCAAAGCAAGTAGAGCAGGGGGTTAAGTACACGTTCCTGCAGTGCTCCTGTACTGATGGAGATTGTGGAGATGTTTTTGCCAAACCAAACCGACTAAGGTCTACGAGTGTACAAGGTCTACAAGAGTCAACAAACTCATTCGTAAGGCCAGTGATGTTGTGGGGGTGGAACTGGACTCTCTGACGATGATGTCTGAAAAGAGGATGCTGTCCAAGTTGCATGCCATCTTGGACAATGACTCCCATCCACTCCATAATGTACTGGTTAGGCACAGGAGTACATTCAGCCAGAGACTCATTCCACCGAGATGTAACACTGAGCGTCATAGGAAGTCATTCCTGCCTGTGACCATCAAACTTTACAACTCCTCCCTCGGAGTGTCAGACACCCTGAGCCAATAGGCTGGTCCTGGATTTATTTCCACTTGGCATGATTAACTTATTATTATTTAATTATTTATGGTTTTATATTGCTATATTTCTTCACTATTCTTGGTTGGTGCAGCTGTAACGAAACCCAATTTCCCTCGGGATCAATAAAGTATGTCTGTCTGCCTGTGAGGAAACCCAGGATCCAATTGCAAAAGGGGGTATTGAGGTCCAGGTCTTTGAGTTTAATGATTAGCTTTAAGGGGTTGATAGTGTTAAATGCTGAGCTGTAATTGACAAAAACATCCTGATGTATGCATCTTTGCTGTCCAGATGTTCCAGGGTTATGTGAAGAGCCAATGAGATAGCATCTACCTGTTGCTTCAGTAGGCATATTGGAGTGGATCCAAGTTACCAGTAAAACAGGAGCTGATATGCTTCAACACCAACATCACAAAACAAATCATCACTCTGGATGCAAATGCCACTGGGCAATATTCATTTAGACAGGTTACCATGCTCTTCTTGGGCACCAGTACGATTGAAGCCTGTTTGAAGCAGGTGGGTACCACACACTGCCAGAGCAAGAGGTTGAAGATATCCATGAATGTATCAGCCGAGAACACCAGAAGTAGCTGTTCTTAAAATATCGGTCTGAGTCTTCAGGCTCCTACACCTCCTCCCCAGTGGTAGCAATGAGAAGAGGGCATGACCTGTATGATGAAGGACCAAAATGATGGCTGCTGCCTTCTTCAGGCACCACCATTTGAAGATGTCCTTGATGGTGGGGAGTGGCATACCCATGATGGAGCTTACTGAGTCTATAACTCTCTGCAGTCTCTTGCAATCCTATTCATTGGAGTCTCCATATCAGGCAGTGATGCAGCCAGTCAGAATGCTCTTCATCCGTAAAAACTTGCTAGAGCATTTGGCGGCATACCAAATCCTTTCAAACTCCCAATGGACTTTAGCCACTGGAGTGCCTTCTTCATGATTGCATTGATACAATGGGTCCAGAACAGATTCTCTGAGATGTTGATTGCCATGAATGTGAAATTGCTCACTCTTTCCACTGCTGGACCATCATTGAAGACTGGTTTGTGTTCTCCTGACTTCACCTTCCTTAAGTCCACATTCACTTTCTTGGTCTTACTGCCGTTGTGTGCAAGGTTATTGTTGCAACACCACTCAACCAGTCGATCTATTTCACTCATATATGTCATCTAAATGCCATATGATATTCTGCCAACAACTGTGGTGTCATTGGTGAATTTATAGATAGTATTTGAGCTATGTCTATCCACACAGACATGGGTGTAGAGAGAATATTGCCTGTGTTAATTCTCAGCAAGAACAAGATGTTATCACTAATCTGCACTGACTGAGGTCTCCAGATGAGGAAGTGAAGGATCCATTTGCAGAGGGAAGTTACCTAAATAGGTGTAACACCCTGGGAAAGGTTTCACTGCTAACACAATGGTCTTTCTGTAGAAGCAGTGTTTGGGTTATGGTTAGAGATAATGGGTACTTTGGAATGCGAGCTGTCCAATGAAGGGAGTGTATTTTTCGTGTTGTCTGCCTGACACCGATGTGAGATGGGTCTTTTGCTTGGTGGGAGATGAAAGGAGAAGACCCCGCAGGGAGAGAAGTGGTCATAGGACTCAACCCGGAGCAGGGCCATGGTTTGATGGAGCTCGAGGAAATTGAAGGAGGATCAGCAAAGGGGACACCATGAGCTCCAACTTGTGCATGTTAGACTGTTTCATTAAAATAGGACCTTTACTTTTTCTTTACTAACTCTTCAGTCAAATTAAGAATTATAAAGCTAAATCAGTTAATTTTATGCAGTGTACTGTCTGTTATTTCATGGTCCTTATTTGTAACAGAGTAACCTATTACACAGCATCCACACAAATGGGAGGTCTTGTGTGGGTGGGGGGGCTTGTGCTTTAATCTCCCATGTTTAGTGGGGCCGAAGATTGTCCTCCCTAGACTTACACAGCCAAAGGAACCTGAGAGTTTCAATTGTGGGGGTTTCGTCCAGGATCGATTTTGTTGGATGCTGTGTGAGTGCCCTGAGCATTGATCCAGAGATCTTGTGTTTAAATCTGTTGTCCAGTAAAGTGATTACAATATTTAGTTATGAATGCTGCCAGGGTTGAACACTGATGCAAATCTATGGTAACAAATGCATGTGTGTTGAGTGGGGTAGACATTCGTATCCCTGATGAATTGGTAATTTGAATTTTAAGTTCTGTTCAAGCTATGGGAAAAGTTACAATTTTACAATAAAATGGCAGGCAAAGACTTTGTTTTAGTCCAGACTAGCACTGACACAATGGCAGTGGAACTGCCTGGTACTATTGGAGCCCCGGGAGAAGAGGGCCATGTGCTGTCCATGGTTTCTGGGAGGAGGAGAGTGTAGGGGAGCTAGGCAATCCCAAGCCGAGTCTCCCGTAGCTGGGGACGGAGACTTCAATTCAGGGTGCTCGTGTTTCTGTGGAGTGAGGGGAAGGAGTGGTCTGATGTAGAAGGTCTAAGGAGTCCTCCAGCTCGGGCTAAGCATTCTGAGTTGGTAGCGGCCCTTACCTCCCTGGCAAATAAATGGCAAAGTGCCCAGGTTTGAAGTCCCAGTTTTCATAGGCACCGCCTGTTCTCAGGAATGAAGCCCACCCCTAAAGGGGAAGAGGAGTATGAGACTTGAGTGGAGCAGACCTCTCAGTTGTTAGATGAGTGGTATTGCTCTAATGACGTAAAACGACAGCGAGTGATTGAGCGTTTGAGAGGCTGGGCTGCTGACATAGTGAGAGCCGTAAAGGCACAGAACCCCTTTTCCCCTCCTGTAGCTTACATTCAAGCACTGGAAAAGGTGTTGGTGTGACGGGAAGCTCAATGGAGCTTGTGGTGGGGTTTCAGAACATGTGTCAGGAGGAGGGGGAGGAGCTTTCTGCCTACATTTTTTGGCTGGAGATGCAGCTAAATTGTTTGCGGCGTAGAGGGGCCATTCAGGTGGCTGAGATGGATCAGTTAAGAATGGACCAAATAGCGAAAGGCACCCGGACCCAGAACCTGATCGCTTGTGTCTCTGACTGTCCTGCATTCTGGCAGAGAGCTATGGACCAGGTGCTGCAAGGTTGTCCAGGCACTCTGTGTTACCTGGATGATATCATTGTTACTGATGAGAATGACAAGGAACTCTCCAATATCCCAGGATAATGTTAAAAAGATTAAGAAGATTACCGTTTCAGATGCAACAAGTGTTAACTCTTTAAAACATTCATCACTTACTGTGGTCACACCATTGACACACAAGTTTATACAAGTGTTCAGAGAAAATTCAAGCAGTGTTGGATATCCCAATGCCAAAGGACATGTAATAATTATGGTACTTTTTAGGATATGTCAATTACTGTAACAGGTTCCTGCCAAACCTGGCTAAGGTGCTGCATCCTTTGAACACGTTGCTATAGATCAGGAAGAAATGGCAATGGGCAATGCAATGTGAGATGGCATTCCAAAATACAAAGTGTCTGATGATGTCAGACACTGTATTCACGTATTATGATCCACATTGTCCAATGACACTTGCCTGCGATGCCTCGACATATGGTCTGGGTACAGTCATGTCACCTGTTTTGAGTAAATGTCCCATAGCCTTTGCATCATGTTCTCTTTCCACTGCAGAGAAAAATTCCTGTGTGTGTGTGTGTGTGTGTGTGTGTGTGTGTGTGTGTGTGTGTGTGTGTGTGTGTGTGTGTGTGTGTGTGTGTGTGTGTGTGTGTGTGTGTGTGTGTGTGTGTGTGAGTGAGTGAGTGAGTGAGTGAGTGAGTGAGTGAGAGAGAGAGACTGACTGGTTCGGAGTGTAAAATATTTCAACTAATACTTGTATAGGACAGAATTTACACTCATTACTGATCATCAACCAGTAGTGTCAATTTTCAATCCACCGACGGGTGTTCCAATAACAGATGCAGGCACAATTACAAGATCAAATTCAGGAGTAGAACTCATCATGGAAATGCTGACGGTTCACCCTTGTTAAAGAAACTACATGAAAAAGTGAAAATTTAGAAAGGAGGACAAGCTTCTTGACATATTTTACCTAATTCAAACTTTTTGTTTACCTATTATGGCAGAGGTGATCCAACGGAAAAGCTATAAAGACCCCACTGTGTCAGGTTTTCTTGGCAACCCTAAATAGCTGGAGAAGTCTACAGAAATCCCAGTTCTCTATTCTTACCCACACAGGGATGTACTTACCTCTAGCAGTGGTTGCCTTACGTGGGATTGAGAGTTGTTATACCATCCAAACTGAGAGCTAAAGTGTTGGAGGAGCTCCATGCTAGTCACCTAGGTGTAGTAAGAACGAAAGTGTTCAATCAAAGCTCTGTCTGGTGTCCTGAGATAGATCAGCAGATCGAATATCTTGCCATGCACCTTTTGGGATGCCAACACATCCAGAAGATGCCAAGAGCTGTGCCTCTCCATCCTTGGGGATTGTCTACATTGCCTGGCAGATGAATCATATGGATTTTTCCAGATCATTGATGAGCGTGAATTTCTTAGTAATAGTGGATGCAACTACAAAGCAGCCAGAAGTGTTCCCAATGGCCTGAACTACAATCTTGCACAATGTTGATGTGTTGAGAAACTTCTTCTCTAAGGACTGGTGCTTCAGAATTCTTAGTCAGTGACAATGGTCCATATTTTGTTTCCAGTTACAGTCATTCCTGAAAATGAATGGAATAAGACATGTGACATCTGCACCATACTACCCAGCTAAAAATGGCTTGGTGGGAAGATTTGTCCAGATTCTAAATAATGCATTGCGAACAACATCATCAGAATACGCCACACCAACATTGAATCAGAAGTTATCCGGTTTCCTCCTTGCATATTACAATGCAGCACATTCCACAACAAACAACTCACCATCTATGCTGTTCCTCAGTCATCCCTTGTGCTCAGGCTTGGATTGAGAAAGTAAGGAGGCATGGGATCCAAGGGGATCTTGCTTTGTGTTTCTAAAATTGGCTTGGCAACAGCAGGCAAAAAGTGGTTGTAGACGGGTCATATTCTGCACGGAGATCGGTGACCAGTGGTGTGCCTCAAAGATCTGTTCTGGGAACCCTTCTCTTTGTGATTTTTATAAATGACCTGGATGAGGAAGGGGAGGGATGGGTTAGGAAATTTGTTGATGACACAAAGGTTGGAGGTGCAGTGGATAGTGTGGAGGGCTGTCAGAAGTTACAGCGGTACATTGATAGGATGCAAAACTGGGCTGAGAAGTGGCAAATGAAGTTCAACCCAGATAAGTCTGAAGTGGTTCATTTTCATAGGCCAAACATGATAACAGAATATAGTATTAATAGTAACACTCTTGGCAGTGTGGCGGCTCAGAGGGATCTTGGGGTCTGAGTCTATAGGATACTCAAAGCTGCTGCGCAGGTTGACTCTGTGGTTACAGTGCATTTGCCTTCATCAACAAAGGGTCTGAGTTCAAGAGCCGAGAGGTAATGTTACACCTGTATAGGACCCTGGTCAGACCCCACTTGGAGTACTGTGCTAGTTCTGGTCACCTCACTACAGGAAGGATGTGGAAACTGTAGAAAGGGTGCAGAGGAGATTTATGAGGATGTTGCCTGGATTGGGGAGTATGCCTTATGAGAATAGGTTGTATGAATTTGGCCTTTTCTCCTTGGAGCGACGGAGGATGAGAGGTGACCCAATAAAGGTATACAAGATGAGGAAAGGCATTGATCATGTGGATAGTCAGAGGCTTTTTCCCCAGGGCTGAAATGGCTAACACGAGAGGGCATGAGAGGTGCTTGGAAGTAGGTACAGAGGGGATGTCAGGTGTAAGTTTTTTTTTATTATGCAGAGAGTGGTGAGTGCATAGAATGGGCGACTGCCGGCGACTGTGGTGGAGGCTTCTGAATAGGTACATGTAGCTTAGAAAAACAGAGAGCTATGGGTAACCCCAGGTAATTTCTGAAGTATGTATGTGTTCGGCGCAGCACTGTAGGCCAAAGGGCCTGTATTGTGCTGTAGGTTTTCTATTTTTCTATCCCACTGTGGTCCAAAGAGTTCATGGTAGGATGTGAACAATTGCAATAAGCAGTTGTAGATCATCTGTATCTGAACTGCTTTCAGTTTTCTTCAGTCAATATCAACTTTATTCCCACAGTTTAATTTTGCTTTCCTGCATGTTTCCATGCCAACAATTAATGTGGATGGTTAACAACATTATAGACAGGGTCCAGGAATTAAGAAGGTTCATATTTCCTACTCTTTGAAGCAGATAGAATAAGTTCATAAATCTATGTATAAAGTCATCTGGATCCATGTAGTGCTGACTTAGAGTACAATAACAAGGAATTTGCACAAAACCATTACAGGTCATTGACTGGGCCTCAGCTGGAATAATGTGTAAGTTCCATAACCACATTTTCTCATCCTTGAAGAATCTTCATTGCAAAAATGTGGCCTGCATGAAATCAAAAATAAGGGAAAAAAAAAAACAAATCTCAAGAAGGCAGAAATTAGATTTGGTTGATTGGACGAAAAGTAAAATCTGTTGCTGCATATAAAGAGGAGCAATTTTAACCCAAGCTACTGACAGACTAGCTGATGTCAGCTTAATGCTGCAGATTCTACACCAATTTAATTTCACCCTGTAGTGATGTTACTATGTTTCCCACCCAATATATTAAGACAAAATAATAAACAAATGGTTCTGCAAAGCTTTGAATTCTTTCTGTTTAACCATCTCCTCATTCCGACACCTACCTCTCTCGAGGCACTCAATGACTTATATCAACATGACTACCAGTAAGTGGAAATGGGACAGCGTGGTAGGAAAGTGAATAGTGGGGTTCCTTTCACCATTGGAAATTATGAGAGAAATGTGGTGAAAAGTCAGAGCTGATTCAGCTTAAAGGACCAGCCTGAACTCATAGCCTTCATCATGCCCTTCTCTTCAACCAGATTATTCAGATTTTCAGCAGAAAAATTACACTGCAAAATTGAAAACAATTCAACAGCAGCTTTAAGCAAAGCATAATAATCAGAAGAATGATCTGGTGGCAGCATGCCACTCATTTTAACATGAACTATCGGCTGCTGTCCTTTACAAAGTGCTGATTCTAATGCTTCTCCATCCACTAAACCTGGAAACACAGTGAGACTATAAGATTGCTTGTGAAGTTAACTAATAGCAAACCTAAATTAAAAAGAATTAGCATAGCATTCCTCATCCAAACTGCATGGTAAAGCAACTGCTCAAAAACTAATGACATTCTATCAGCTGATGGATTGCTTGTCTCCTCTGCCTATTTTTCCCCTTGGTCACTGTCAGACAGTGTCTTTCCTTTCTCTTTCAGAGTTTCCCCAAGGAATTGTTCAGCACATTTTTGGAAGAAATCTAACAGCAGAATGGCAGTTTTTGGTCAATAGACATTATTTTCCAGCAACGTTTCACAAGATCATCAAGTTCTGGTGTGAAATAGCAGAAAGCAGAAGTTGAGGCATAACAATGGGAAGATAAGGTCAGGGGTTTGCTACGGGTTTCTAATGTTGGCACAATCAGCATTACTGTGCTTTCATTTGAGAAAGGATTTATCAGGCTGTAGCACAATTAAATAGTAATTTTCTTTTGTTAGAACTGTCAATTAAACAGGCAAAGGCCAGCCTTCAGAGGTTAGCTGTCAAATTGTTTTGACATTGATATCTATTAAAATTTAAACAGATTTAACCTATACAAAGAGTTAGAGCTGTAACCTACTGACCACACTGAATAAACCTTAGATTTCTTTTTGACTCCGCACATAGCTGCATTTGGGTAATTTAGAGATAGTTTATTTCAACATTAAAGTTAAATTTTTCTGAGGTGCAAGCGCATTTTAATTTTAAACATCATTATAAAAGATGAGATATTTCATTGTCTGCCTTATTTACATCTTTCCTGACTTCCATATATTTAAGTAAATGGGAATGAAATCATGATCTCCATGCTTATTTTCTCCATTCTGTGCTTCACGTTGGGCTGCTTAACCCTTCTCATGGGAGCCTCCTTTCTATGCATCCATAAAGAGGCTGCTTTACATGCCCACCTATCATTGCGCAAGTGGCTACTCTCCTTCTGAAACAAATGTAAAATAAAAAGCAGTGTCAGTGGGATAGCTTCATATTTCCCCTTACTTCAATTAAATGCTTTCCTAACTTGTCTGTTCCTATCCCTCTCTAATGCTATGGTAAAGGAGATAGAATTGTGATCACTGTCTCCAAAATACTCCCCCACTGAGAGACCCGACACCTGACCAGGTTCATTTCCCAATACCAGATCAAGTACAGCCTCTCCTCTTGCAGGCTTATCTATATACTATGTCGAGAAACCTTCCTGAACACACCTAACAAACTCCAACCCAGCTAAACCCCTCACTCCAGGGAGATGCCAATCAATATTTGAGAAATTAAAATTTCCCACCATGACAACTCTGTTATTATTGCATCTTTCCAGATTCTGTCTTCCTATCTGCTCCTTGATGTCCCTGTTACTATTGGGTGGTCTATAAAAAAATACCCAGTAGAGTTATTGACCCCTTCCTGCTCCTAACTTCCACCCACAGAGACTCAGTGGACAAACCCTCCATGACTTCCTCCTTTTTTGCACTATCTCTGATCAGTAGTGCCACACCCTCACCTCTTTTGCCTCCCTCCCTATCCTTTCTGAAACATTGAAAGCCTGGCACTCTAAGTAGCCATTCCTGCCCCTGAGCCATCCAAGTCTCTGTAATGGCCACGGCATCATAGCTTCAAGTACTCATCCATGCTCTAAGCTCACCTGCTTTGTTCATGATACTCCTTGCATTAAAATAGACACATTTCAAACCATCAGTCTGAGCGTATCCCCCTCTATCACCTGCCTATCCACCCTCTCACACTGTCTACAAGCTTCCTCCATTTCTTCAGTTCAGTTCCCACCCCCCAGCAATTCTAGTTTAAACTCTCCCCAACATCCTTAGCAAACCTCCCTGCCAGCATATTGTTCTCCCTAGAATTCAAGTGCACCTCATCCTTTTTATACAGGTCTCCCCTACCCCTAAAGAGGTCCCAATGATCCAGAAATATGAATTCCTGCACCCTGCTCAAATCCCTCAACCATGCATTTATCCTCCACCTCACTCTATTCCTGTACTCACTGCCACGTGGCACAAGCAATAATCTCGGGATTACTACCTTTGAGGTCCTGCTTCTCAACTTCCTTCCTAACTCCCTGTAGTCTGTTTTAAGGACCTCCTCCCTTCTGCTACCTATGTCGTTAGTACCAATATGTACCATGACCTCTGGCAGTTCACCTTCCCACTTCAGGATTCATGGACGCGATCAGAAACATCCCGGACCCTGGCACCTGGGAGGCAAACTACCATCCATGTTTCTTTCCTGTGTCCACAAAATCGCCTGTCTGACCCCTTAACTATAGAGTCCTCTATCACTGCTTCCATCCTTTTCCTTTCCCTACCCTTCTGAGCCACAGGGTTAGACTCTGTGCCCGAGGCACAGCCATTATTGCTTCCCTGAGATAAGTACCACCCCCCCCCCAACAATACTCATACAGGAGTACATATTGTTAAGGGGGACAGTCATAGGGGTACTCTCTAATATCTGACTCTTGCCCTTCCCTGTCCTGACTGTTACCCACTTACCTGTCTCCCAAGGCCCCGGTGAGTCTACTTGTTTATAGCTCCTCCCAATCACTTCCTCACTTTCCCTGACCAGATGAAGGTCATCAAGCTGCATCTCAAGTTTCCTAACCCAGTCCCTAAGGAGCTTCAGCTCAACGCATCTGGTGTAGATGTGGCCGTCTGGGAGGCTGAGAGTCTCCCTGCCATCGCATATCTGACACCCAGTACATGGCCTCACAGACATACTTCCTATTCATATTCTTCACAAGTAACTTACCTCGCCTCACATGTTAGTGTGTGGCCAAGTGGCTAAGGTGATGGTCTAGTGATCTGAAGGTCACTAGTTTGAGCCTCAGTGTTGTATCCTTGTGCCAAGCTGTATCAGCCTAGGCCCTTCCCTTGGACAACATCGGTGGCGTGGAGAGGGGAGACTTGCAGCATGGGCAACTGCTGGTCTTCCGTACAACTTTGCCCAGGCTTCAGTCAACATCAAAATCGATGGACAGCCAAAGAAGAAGACCTTGCCTCGAACCGTTGAGCCACAGCCCTCCTACTCTGACTCCCTCTACTCCATCACCCACTCCTCCGATGCCTGCTCTATAAAGGTGTCTTTTTTCAAACCCTTCCTGCCGGTCTAACTCGCTGACGTCCATACGCCTGCGCAGTCGTTCCTCAATCCTCGATGCCAGAAAGCATTAGGCCTTGGCGTTCCAACACACCTGAACATAAATGATTTGTTTTAACTAGAACTTGTTAAGTGACTGGTTGAGTCATTAAGTTTTCCTTGCGTTTTTCATGGCACTTGTTTCATTGAACGCAGGTTCCTCATGCATCCTGTTTTGAGTTTATTATTAAGTTTTGATTTTGATATGCACATGGTTCCCATTTTATATGTACTATTTAAGTTTGTCATGAATAGTGTTCATTGCCGAACAAATATTCTGAATGAACAAACATTCTGTGTACTTGAGCCCTCTTGAGTAAGTACTCTCTGAGTGATTTGCCAGTCCTCTCTTATGTTGTTTGAATAAATCCTCATCATTCCTTTCGACCTCTGAGTCTTGAGTTTACTCCATGTCTGGGTTCATTTGCCTGAAGACCTTGTTACAGCAGAACTCAGCCATCATGGACCAAGCAGAGTTTGATCAATTACGCACAGCATTGACCTGCCAAGGAGAAGCAGTTGGATCGCATGGACACTTATTCCAGGAAATACTAGCATCATTGCAGTAAGGCGCTGAAATTAGTAGGTGAGATTTACATTCTTTGGGGATAGAATATGGTTCTGTGTGTTCACTTGAGTGCTCAGCTACATTTGCCCCGAGCTACTACGAGGGTCTATTAACCTGTGGGCCCCAGACCAGTACAATGGAAATTCCAAAGTCTTTAATCAGTGTTGTCTAGCATTTGAGTTACTATCAGCTAAGTTCCCCTTGGACAGGAGTAAGGTGGTTTACATAATTTCTCTCCTTTCATGGACTATGGCCTTATGGAAGAAGGACTCTCCCTTATGTTCTGATAACAATTTATTTTTAAGAAACATGAGGAGGGTATTATTCCACCCTGCTGAGTGTCCAGAAGCATCCAGCAGATTCCTACATTTATATCAGAGGGATCGATCTGGACCTTGGCGGTAGAGAGTGGGATAGAACATGGAAGCTTTGGCTGCCCTGCTTCAACTGGGATTAAGTGACCAACTCAAGGATGATATAACAAGCAAGAACCCAGTAGAGGATTTGGAGGAGTTTATGGATGCGGCTATTAGAATTGATAATAGTGTGTCCAAAAGAAGGAGGGAGAGGCAGGATGAGTTCACCCAGAAAAGCAGCTCTCAAGATTGCTTCCACGGCCTCCTCTGGTTCCACAATCCAAGTCTCTACCCAGGTCCTCAGTCTTCTCCGGAGGAGCTCAGTTCTCCCCAGGAGAGTGAGAGACACATGTGAAGCAGAGGAGCTGTTTATACTGTGGTAAGGTTAGTCATTTTCAAGTCTCTTGTCCCAAGTTGTTGGGACACTGTCAGGAACATCGAGTGAGGGCAAGAACTGGTGGCCCCTAGTCTCTCTCCCAGTTCAACAAATTACAGAGTGGTGTTACCTTCCCTATTAGCTTAGGGTGAACATCAACACTCCCTTGGGGCATTGGTAGACTTTAGTTCAGTAGGTTTTGGACAGACCAAGTGGATCCAAGTTCCTAAATTGCATCTTGATCAGCCATTCACTGCTTGGACCCAAACAAAATTCTTATTTTTCCATTCCTCTCAAGCTAATGATTGGTATGCATGAAGAAATTACTTGATTCCACATTATTCATTCTCCAGATAATTCCCTAATTCTTAGTTACCCATGGTTACTTTTCCATAATCAGTGTATTAATTGGACTTCTGGCACTGTTTGGGTTTGGTTAACCCTTTGCCAAAATAACTGTCTTTCTAAAGGTTCCGAGAGGGCAGCCCGTGTATCCAAGATGCCAGCCCTTGTTTTGGAGGTGCTAGCCCGAATTTCTGAGATCCCACTGTGAATTATGCTGAGTTGCCTTCAGACTCCTCAGAACTGGACTCTAAATCAATCAAGTTGTCTAAAGTGCCTCCAGAATATTTGGACATGCTGGAAGTACTTAACAAGAAGAGCCTCAACACTCCCTCTGTCTCCTTATTACCTCCTCATTTTGTTGACAGTCAACAAGTTTACACAGTTCAGCAACTGCTAGACTTCTGTTTTGCTCGTGGTAAGGTACAGTACCTTGTGGAATGGGAGGGATATGGCCCGGAGGAGAGATATTGGATTCCCTCTCTTAACATTTTGGATTGCAGTTAATTATGGACTATCCAGATCACCTTGGGCCATCCTATGCTGACCACGGGGGAGGGGGGGGGGCAGAGTGGGGGGGGATTGTCCTGTCATGAGGTCTACAAACCGGTATAGGGCACCAGGGAACATTAGGCCTTGGCATTCTAACACCCTAGTTTGTTTTAACTAGAACTTGTTAAAGTGACTGATTTAATTGTTAAGTTTTCCTTGTGTTTTATCGTGCCACTTGTATTTTGAACATGGCTTCCTCGTGCATCTTGTTTTGAGTTATTGAGTTTTAATATTGATACACATAGATTTCCAATGCTATATGCACGATTAAGTTCGTCACAACTGGCATTCATCGCTGAGTCCTGAATTGGGGTCCCAAGTGAACTAACATTCTGTGTCCTCTAGCCCTCTCCTGCTTTAATTGTTGCCAGAGACTTTAATAGAGCGTAACTGTCTAAAGTTTCTCTGAAATTTTGTCAACGCATCCAGGTGAGCATGTGGAGAGGTAGCACAGTCAACCACTTCCCCATGTTTACAAAGCACTCCTCTGCCTGCCGTTTGGAAAGTCAGATCATTCCTCCATCAGGCGGAAGATGAAACAAGAGGCAGCCTTAGTTAAAACCATTCACTGTTGGTCCGACCAATCAGTCTCCAAGCTACAGGACTGCTTTCATGACGTCAACTGGAACATCTTCTGTGATGAGGATATCTCCAAGTTCATGGATGAGGTCATAAGCTTTATACAGAAGTGCATCGAGGAGGGTGGTGCAGTCAGCCCAGTGCATCTGTAGATGTGAGCATCCTACAAATCAGGACATTTACAGAGGCAGGTACGTAAAAAGGGCTCAAATGATCATTGGGAACCTGAGTCACCCCAATCACAAACTGTTCCAGCTGCTATCATCCAGGAAATGGTGCCGCAGCATAAAAGCCAGGACAGCTTCTTCCACCAGGCCATCAGACTGATTAATTCACACTGATACAATTGTATTTCTATGCTATATTGACTGTCCCTGTTGTACATACTATTTATTACAAATTACTATAAATTGCACATTGCACAGTTAAACGGAGATGTGATGTAAAGATTTTTACTCCTCATGTACGTGAAGGATGCAAGTAATAAAGTCAATTCAATTCATTTGATGGCTCTGGGCCTGTATTCACTAGAATTTAGAAGAATAAGAGGTGACCTAATTGATACCTGTTGAATGGTAAAAGGTCTTAATCGAGTGGATGTGGAGAGAATATTTGCTATGGTGGGAGGATCTAGGACCAGAGGACACAGCCTCTGAATAGAGAGGCATCTTTTTAGAATGGAGATGAAGAGAAATTTCTTTAGGTAGAGAATGTTGAATCTGTGGAATTTGTTGCCACAAGCAGCTGTGGAGCCCAAATCTTTACAAATATTTGAGACAGATCTTGATGGATTCTTGATTGATCAAGATATGAAGGGTTACAGAGTGAAGGCAGAAGATTCGAGTTGAGAGAAATAATTGATCAACCATGGTGAAATGGCGAAGCAGTCTCTATGGGCCAAGTAGCCAAATTCTGCTCCTATATCTTATGGTCTTATGGAAATAGTGATTTAAAACTCTGTGCAAAGGCAAGACATTAGCATAAAAAAAAAGACACAGTTGCAGACAAATCTGTGGCAGTACAAGAGATTCTCCATAGATCCATTGCTGAGCTAAGGTTAGGTTTATGCAAGTTGTTGCAAGATTGGTTGTAGGAAAGTAGTTGTTCCTGAACCTGGTGGAACTCTCCTAAATAAATCATGAAATATCATTTTGAGTGTGGTTTTCAATCTCACTGATCAAGGAAAGTTAACAGTTGTTACACACTAAAGAACAGTTTTTACTGGTACATTCCCCCCTTGAAAGCATGTTTCTTTGTCTTTGATCTGAGATATCTTGTGTCCTTATATACCACAAGCTTCAACAGCTTTGTCCAAAGAGATCAAGGCCATGGTCACTTCCAGATTCCTATCCTGAGGATCATTCCAGGCTACTGCTGCTGATCTCCACCACATCCCACAGTTTACTTTGATGGTCTAGTCCATTGAGCTCCATATGTAACGACAGGAGACATCATTGAGTTCAACTTCAGTCTGCTGAAGCAGGTAAATGCACAGGGATTTGTTTGCGTGCCTGGATTCCCCAACATACTGGCATTTATAGGCTGCCCTTGTGCAGAAGGTGTATTGCAGAGTGCCACCCAGCAACTGGATGTCAAGAGGGCATGGGTGCAGCACTGGACTGTCACTTGGCTGTTCTCCTCCTATCTGCATACAGGCAGAGGCTAAAGAGCAAGGCTCCAGAAATAAGGACAACAAAGAGGTAGTACAGCAGGCAGAGGAATGGCAATGGACTTGTTTCGAGTCTGTGGACTGGGCCATGTTGAAGAACTCAGAGAATCTGAACCATTACACAACAGTTGGCACAGACTTCATAAAAACATTCATAGACAGTGTGTCCCAACAAAACCATTCCTAGTCTCCCCCCAACCAGAAGCCCTGGATGAAACATGAGATCCAGTCTGCTGAAGGCCAGATCAGGCCCAAATAAAATTCAAGTGGCAATTCCTGACCAAACTTGCATCACTGAGGATGCTTGACAGCTATGGCAGGCCTTGAATACTATCACCTCTTACAAAAAGAAACCAAGTAACATAGATGACAACAAGACTTCACTCCCAGTTTGACCATCAAAACATGGAGGCACCTTCACAAACTCTCACAGCCCCAAATGGACCTATGATATCAGTCTCTGAGCCTGACGTGCAAGCAGCTTTCGTGAAGGTGAACAATTCCTTGGTGTTATCATTTTAGAGGAACTGTCCTGGGACCAGCATGTAATTTCCTTTACAAAGAAAGCATGATAACACCTCTACTTACTAAGTTTGCAAAGATTTAGCATATCATCTCAAATGTTGATATATGTGCAGTGGAGAGTACCATATATTGACGAATTGCAACTCGGCCTGGTATGGAAAAATGGAAAAGCCTGCTAAAATAGTGGATACGGCGCAGTCCATCACGGGTAAAACCTGTTCCCCACCATTGAGCACATCTACACAGAGCACTGTCACAGGAAAGCATCAGCCATCCTCAAGGACTTCCACAATCCAGGCCATGCTCTCTTTTCATTCCTGCCATCGGGAAGGAGCTGTAGGTCACATATCACCAGTTTCAGGAACTGTTATTACCTCTTAGCTATCAGGCTCTTGAATCGAAGAGATAACTTCATTCAAGTTCATTCACCCCATCACTGAACTGTCCCCAAACCTATGAACTCACTTTCATGAACTCTTCATCTCATGATCTTGATATTTATTGCTTATTTATTTATTTTCTTTCAGTATTTGGACAGTCTGTTGTCTTTTGCACGTTGATTGTCTGTCCTGTTGGAGTGGTCTTTCACTGATTCCCATATGTTTCTTGTATACTGTGAATGCCTGCAAGAAAATGAACCTCAGGGTTATATATGGTAATGTATATGTGCTTTGATAATAAATTTACTTTGTACTTTGAAGAGCAATTCTGTTGTCCCAACATATGAACCTATCCCTGTGTTGATGTTCTGCACAAACCTGTCCACAAAATAAAAACAACACACACAAAATGCTGGTGGAACGCAGCAGGCCAGGCAGCATCTATCGGGAGAAGCACTGTCGACGGTTCGGGCCGAGACCCTTCGTCAGGACTAACTGAAAGGAAAGATAGTAAGAGATTTGAAAGATCTGAAAAAAGATTTGAGAAATAAAAAAAACTGGCCAGCTATGTAGACAGTGGCAGTTCAAAGCATCATGGGACGAATGTAGGTAGATGCAATTAGTTTTGATAAGCATCTTTGTTGTCATGGATTTGTTAGGCCAAAGGGCCTGTATCTGTGCTGTATGAAATTGTGAATTTATGAATCCCTTAGGCTTAGCCTATTTGTTGCACATTCCCAAACTAGTCACAGAATTGGAGGATCGAGGTATTAAGATTAAATGCTACCCATGGCTGGAAGACTGAAGCTTTTAATATCTGTGTGAATTCCTTTAAGAACTGGCTGCTAAAGCCACACTGCTAAACTAATTTGGATGTGAATTAGGAGCAGGAATTATCAACACAGACTCTCAGACCTGTTTTACTACAGTATCATCAGCTCTGCATTCTTCACTACAAAGGGCCACTTTACTTTTTATGTATTTTTTTATCTCTGTCTTAAAACACTCAACTTCTTTCATCCTTTGAGGGAGAGAGTTTTTAAGATTCATATCACATCAAGAGAAAATAAATCATTTCCTCGCTGTCTTGAAATGATCACCCCTCCTTTTAAAAACAGTGACCACTTGTAGATTCTCCCACACATGGTAGCATCCTCACTGCATTGATTTTGTCAAATCTCCTCAGGACCTAATATTTATTAATCAAATTCCCTCTCATTCTTCAAAATTTCTGTGGATACAGCCCTATGCTTTTATCAACAATCTACCTGTTCCAGACATTAATCATGTAAAGTTTCTCTGTGTTGTTTCCAATATATAACACTCTTTTATGATATAATCCAATATAAGTCATAGAACACCAGATGTGGTTTCATCAATGCCAAAGTAACTAAGCCTAAGCTATTTCTCAGGAATAAACATTAATATTCTGCTAGCTGCCCTCATTACATGTGTACTATGTATTATATTATATTATTATGTGTTCTCACCTTTTGTTAATCATGCACCAGGACAGATCACTTCATATCTCAGAGCACTGCAATCTCTCCAATAACATGCTGCTTTGTATTTCTGCCAAAGTGGATCGTTTGATGTTTTACCACATTTGTCATTTGTCAGATCTTTGCTCAGTCACTTAACTCATCCATATCTCATTATTAGCTTCCAATGTCCTCACTGTAACTCACTCTTCCATCTAGCTTTGTCATCAGTAAGTACTGGTGACTGTGAGAACTTGTGATAGATTGATCCAGCAGTATCGCCCAAAACTGGGACATTATGACCTCACAGAGGGAAATCAGCAACGCTGGTGGAAGATCACACTTTTTTTTGGACTTTCAGAGGTGTGTGACATGACTGGACACACGAGAGGCTGCAGATGCTGGAATCTGAAGCAACAAACAAAATAATGGAGGGACTCAGCTAGCCAGGCAGCATCCGTAGAGGATAAGACCCTTTAGCTGGACCAGATGAAGGTTTCAACCAGAAATGTCAACTGTCCATTTCACTCCACAGACATATAACTCTCTTTTAACATCATTGGCTGACGTAAAGCAACCTAAAACCCAAGATATCTACAGTGGTAGAAAATAGAGAGGACGTTAAGCAAACAAAGAGCTTGCTTACCAAATCATGATAGATTAGAGACAGGGCATTGAATTAAATACCCTGAGGTCACTCTAGAATGGTGGTACTTTACGTCAAAAGTAGTTAAAATGAGAATTTGACTGCTGATTGACAAGCACAAAGGCCACATACTCCAGAATGGAACAAATTGATGGATAACATTGCATTTTTAATCTATCAGGTTGTTCTAATGCCTCCACTTAAGATTTATTTCCCTATTATAGTAGTAGTTCTGGTGCATTGTGGGAAGTATAAAGTGATGGCAAAACAGAGTATTGGATGTTGAAAGAGTAATTATTGGCTGTTAAAGTCTACTGCATGATGGATGGAAGGAGTTAATCAGAGCATGACTCAGTATGTCATTCAGACTGATGACACTCTTTAATTCTGAGTATATGAATGTTCTAAACCGAAATTTTGAAATATGCACTTGCTGTTGTTTCAGTCCATGAAATAATTCTCCAAGGAATTGGAGGAATATTCAATGCCAATGATGAGAACTGAAGGTCTCATTAGCAAACCTTGGAACAACTTTATGTCAATTGCACTTCGCTTCCCATTGACAATGCCTTGACCACATGTGACGTGTGGGAGCATTAGATGCTTTCTTATAACTTCTGAATTCCTGCAGAGTATACAGGATGAAGACTCTCAATATTTTGACACTAAGTGGTTATGTCTTGTCTGAACATTGATATTCCAGCTTTTAAGTTAGTGCAGACCAAAACATTCCACAAATGTTTTAACAGTCTAAATTTAAGCAGTCTAAATTTGAAGACCAAAGATGAACTACATCTTTTCCTTTCCTTGTAAGGGATGGAAAAGTTAGCCCAAAATGTGCTACAAGTGTTTCATGATCAGATAATGGTTGGATACAGAAAGAAACATAGAATGAAAACCTGCTGTGTTAGCTCTCAAACACAAAGAAGATATAAAGCATGTAAGGATTGAGGACAATTGAGTAGATAATTCAGTATGCTGAACTTTTCTCTTTTACACTCATCTTATCATCTCTAATTTAAGATTCTTGTTATTCTCCAGTGCTCTGGCTCAATCAGTTTAATTCAACTTTCCTGCAAGGCAATAAACATAGGAAGAAAGATTATTTTTTTGGGTGATTTAAAATGACATGTTGGCTATTTTAAATTTTATTATTTATTTTTTGTTCATTTATTGAGAAACGATGTGGAATAGGATCTTTCAGCCCATTGAGCCATGCCACCCGGTGTGTAACTCTAGCCTAATCACGGGACAACTTACATTAACCAATCAACCTAACAATCGATATGTTGTTGGACTGTGGGAGGAAACCAGAACACCCAGAGGAAACCACGCGGTCACAGGGAGAAGGTACCAACTCCTGACAGGCAGTAACAGGAATTGAACCTAGGTCACCTGTACTGTAAAGCATTGTGCTACCATGCTGCCTGGGATGTGTTTAGGCTCGCTCTGTATTTGTGATTATTTAAATGTATTTTTACCTTATCTGCAAAAGTTGCTTACAAGTTTGAAACAATTGCTGTTACACATTCTGAAACAAACTGTGCCACATAGAGTATGCTTAATGTTACTTCAGCTGAAACTTTAATTTCCCATTTGGAAAGGAATGCATAGTGAATCCATCAGTTTCCTCCATCCCTGATGGCTCATGTTATTTGTAGTTATTTGCACCTACTTTCAAACCATTTGATTGTAATTTGTAGGATCAGAATTAGGCCATTCAGCCTATCAAGTCTGTTCTACCATTCCACCATGGCTGGTTTATTGTCCCCCAGAACTCTATTTCTCCTGCCTTCTTCTCGTAACTTTTGATGTCCTGACTAATCAAAAACCTATCAACACTTGAAATTTACTCAATGACTTGGTCTCCACAGCTGAAAAAATTCCACCAATTCACTACCCTCTGGCTAAAGAAATTCTTCCTCATCTTTGTTCTAAATCAATACCCCTCTGTTCTGAGGCTGTGTCTCTGGTCCTAGACTCACCCACTATAGGAAATATCTTCTCCACATCCACTCTATCAAGACCTTTTATTATTCAATAGGTTTCAATGAGAACCCCCTTCATTCCTCTAATCTCCAGCAAGTATAGGCCCAGAGCCTTCAATCGCTGTTCATACAATACCCTTTTCATTCCGAGAATCATTCTCATGAACCTCCACTGGATCTTCTCCAATGCCTTATAAACCATCAGCATCACATCCTTGTTCTTGTATTCTAATCCTCTCAAAATAAATCCTAACATTGCATTTGCTCTTTTTATCATTGACTCAATCTGCAAGTTATCCTTTAGGGAATTCTCCAACAAGGACTCCGAAGTCCCTTTGCACATCTAATTTTTGGATTTACTCCCCATTTAAAAAAGTCTGTCCCTTTATTCCTTCTATCAAAGGGCATGACCATACACTTCCCTACACTATATTTCCTCTGCCACCTCTGTGCCCATTCTCCCAATCTGTTTAAGTCCTTTTGTAGACTCCCTGCTTCCTCAAAACTACCTGCCCCTCTGGCTCTCTACATTGATGCACCATCAATAACTCTTGGAGACGTGAGACGAGATATAGGCTTTTATTGGCTGGAAGAAAGAACAAGCAGCAATTGACCACCACACTGCATCCTGGAGACTGAGGCTGAGGCTGGGGCGGTGTCCCCAATCGCCTTTATACTGGGGTCTGTGGGAGGAGCCACAGGAGCAGTCAGCGGGGTGGGGGGGGGCATGTCCAGACAGGTATATGTAGTTCACCACATACATATCATCCACAAACCTGGCCACAAAAACATCAACTACATCATCCAAATCATTGACGTATAAAGTGAAAAGAAGTGGTCTCAATGCAGACCTCAGCAGAGCATACTAGTCACAGGTAGGCAGTCAGTGTGATGGATATTCACTGGCCTGGGCAGGAAATTGCATATTTGCTAAGGTTGCTTTCTAAACAACAGCAGCTACCACCTGTAAGATCAAAACAGATGTAAGCAGTTTCCAACTAATAGTTTGTTTAGTTTCTGATCATAAATGGGTGTCTGTATTTAGTTCTTAGAATGTACTGTAAATGGAAAGCAGTAATCAGCTGGACGTTAAAACAAGGACAGTCTGTAGAACAGCTTTGCAGATGTTCTGATTGTAAGAAAGTAGATGCTAGTCTCTGCACTTGCTTTACTGCTGGAGAGATGAAGTACAAGACAATGAATTGTTTAATTTGGACTGTTTGAAACAGACAAGTTGACTCTCAAGTTGCTAAATTCAAGGAAATTTGCAGAACAGATGGATAATATCATTCAGGATATTAATATCTAAAAGGTTTATGTAGTCAGAAGTTAGATTTACAGCATTGTGAACTGTAAACATTAACTGAGGTCTATGTCTCCCAAAAAATGTTTTTAGACTATTTGTGTTAAAGGATAGCTGAGGAAATCTCATATGTATGTGAAGTCACCTAAGTGGTAGAAAAGATGTATAAATGTAGAGAGCAGTTTAGACTTATTAGGAATGGGGTAATGAACATCAAGAAATTTGGAGGGAACACAGGGTGATCTAGAATCCATTCCTCCCACTTCAGTTTCTGTGATAGATGAATGGTTCGTCTGCATTGTGTTATAAATTAAAAAGACATAGGAATTGTACCTATGTTTTGGAAATCCTGTCTCCTTTATGTTTAAGAAATGCTTTGTGCTTTATGGTCAGTAAATGGTTTGTGATTTGGAAATGCTTAAGATGCAAATATTCTGAGAGCTTTAAATGAGTTTTTAAGAGTGTTGTGTGGATTTAACTGTGTATCACTGAAAATAAATGAACTGTGTTTTACACTATTTTGTTAACTGGAAATATCATCACGGGTAAAGCATTCCCCACCATTGAGCCATCTACATGAAAGCAGCATCTATCGTCAGGGACCCTCTCCACCTCGTGCTCTCTTCTCACTGCTGCCATCAGGAAGAAGGTACAGGAGCCTTGGAACTCACACCACCGGGCTTAGAAACAGTTATTATCCATCAATCATCAGGCTCTTGAACCAAAGGGCAGAACTTCACTCAACTTCATTTGCCCCATTATTGAAATGTTCCCAGAATGCATAGGTTCACTTTCAAGAACTCTTCACCTCATGTTCTCTATATTTATTGCTTATTTATTTATTATTATTATTACTATTTCTTTCTTTTTGTATTTGCACTGTTTGTTGTCTTTTGCACACTGGTTGAATACTTTGATAATAAATTTACTTTGAACTTTGAAGTACTGTACCTGGAAAACTCATCCTTAATAATAGATGACATCTTTGCTACCACTGAAGTCAGGATAACTGGCTTATAATTTCCTTTCTTCTGCCTCCCTCCCTTCCTTCTTAAAGATTGAAGTGGCATTTGCAATTTTCCAGTCCTCCAGAGCCATTCCTGAATCTAGTGATTTTTGAGAGATCATTACTAATCGCGGTTTAGAAATAGACAGGACACATTAAAAACAATAATCAGGATTAACATTTCTAGGAGACTGGAGAATTTTGATAAAGGAAAGCCAACACAGATTTGTTAATGATAAAGAAGGTTTGCCCACTCAGGTTGATTTTTTGATGATGTAGCAGAGAAGGTGAAGAAAACAGAGCAGATGTTGTCTATGTTGGTTTTTGGAAGGGGATAGATATAACCTTTTACAAATTCTGTTATCATTGAATGGATAGGCAATTCCTATCAATGAGTTGCCAAGTCCATGGATAGGAGGTAATAAACAGAATAAAGTGAGACACTTAGAACATAGAACATAGAAAATGTACAGCACATTACAGGCTCTTCAGCCCACAATATTATACTGATTATGTAACCTACTCTAGAAGCTGCCTATAATTTTCCTACCACATAGCCCTCTATTTTTCTAAGCTCCATGTACTCATTATTTAAATTAGGAGACAATAACAGTGGATGGGCTTCATGCTGGGATTATCAACTTTATAAATATTTTCTAATGGCTTTGACTTAGGTAAACAATGTAAATATTCCAATTTTTCATTTCAAAGCATGGAAGGCCAGTAAACATCAAGTATGATAGTAGTAAATCACAGGAAGTCAGGAAGATGAAATTTAATATAGGATGTTGAGAAGTGAGATATTTTGCCAGAAAGAATAAAGAAGAACAAAATAGAATAAATGGGGCAGCTTGAATATTGTGTGGAAATGGAGAGCCCTGAGGGTGTATGTTGATAAATCCATGAAAGTGTCAGGACATGTTGAGAGAGTAGTTAATAAAGTGCATATGATTTTGGAATTCATGTACATACAAATCTAGTGAAGTTATATAGAGCCTACACAAAAAATACTGTTAGGCTATAACTGGAATGTTCTGATCACCTATCTTTAGGAAAGATGTGAAGAGAGCATCAATTTCCTGGTATCGTTAGACTAAAGAAACTAAGGTGCACTTCTTGTACTAGAGAAAGTTGAGAGGAAATTTGATAGAGGTCTGTATTGTAACTGGTTCCCACAGTGTTAGTAGAAGGAAGCTGTTCTTTTCAGCAGATAGTAGCTGTGATCTGGAGTTCGCTGTCTGAAGGAGTGATGGAAACCAATAACGTCTTCAAAAGAGGATTTGTTTCTTCCTCCTTTTTGTCTTACGGTGGTTGGCACCCAGCTTAATGGTACATTACCGCCACCTTCTTCTCTGGAGTGTGGATCAGACAATGGACTTACATTCTAAATCCCCACACACAAACACACACTCCCCCACCCTAATCTACACTTTATCCTTTCTTCTTTGGCCACCCTAGTACCCTATTCCTGCTTGTCCATCATATCCCATAAAAAAAAAATCCCCTGTATCCCTTAAGAAAGCTAAAAGTACCCTGACCTGTGTTCTCTCACCCATGCCCAATAACCCTTTTAATGTGAATTCCTGCACCCCCAATTCTCTTAGATTAATTCTCATCATCACTCTTTGTATCCCATACTTCCTGCAATTCAGAATTATATTTTTTATTTTTAGAATCTTTTTATTGGTACATAATCTTCTACAGCTATAAGATGATACAAAACTTCAACAATTTAATATATATACAATTAATAAAGCTGAAGAAAATAAAAACTGATCATAATATATAAATTTTTTAAAAATTATGTAAGTGTAAGGGGGGTTTCTTCTTTGTGAGAGGGTTTTTCTTCCTTTTTTTGTTACTGCGTATGTTAATCAAAATGGCTTCTTTGTTGCGAGAGAGTGCTGCTGATTGCAATTTCTTTTGCTGATATAGCCACCCCAAACCCTGTCACTCCAGTTTCAGGTTCTTTAGCACCATCCGTATAAATCTGAGTATAATCGCTATACTTTTCCACCACATGATAGTTAAATGCACTTACCAAATCAGTTTTATATATTCCTTTCTTTTTTACCTCTAACAAATACCAGTCTATGTCAGGCCATACAATCTTCCATGGAGCTACAACTGGATAAACCACTGAAAGACTTATCCTTAGATCAAACACTCCACATTCTTTAGCAATATCATTCCCTACCTGACTAAAGTTATCCCTCTGAAACTTCCCATTCTCCCAGCACTCCTGCAACACTCCTTTTGCAGGGTGGGAATCATTGTGACCCTGCAAATTAGCCCAGTAGTTTGCCATCAATTACTTCCTTCTCAGCTCCAAAGGGATTACTCCTAATTCTACCTGTAGGGCTGATATTGATGATGTTTTAAAAGCCCCACTGCACATTCTCAAAGCCTGAGCCAGAATCACATCCAGTTTCCTTATAAGAGACCTAGCTGCTGATCCATATGCTATATTTCCATAGTCCAACACAGATCTTACTAAAGCCACATACATTCTCTTCAATGCTGAACAACTTGCTCCTCATTCCCTACCAGTCAAGCATCTCATCACATTTATTACTTTTTTATATTTCTCCTCAACTTTCCTGATATGGTCTGCCCATGTTAAACATGAATCAAATATAACTCCTAGAAATTTAAATGATGCAACCCTTTCTAATTCTATCCCATACATCCTTATCTTCCCTACCTCAATTCTTCTCCTGGTGAAACATACAGTTTGAGTTTTTTCTACTGAAAATCTACAACCCCAATCATAACCCCACTCCACCACTTCATCAATTGCTCCTTGTAGTTTCCTGATTATATGCTCCATGTTCCTGCCTCTTTTCCACAAGGCTCCAACATCTGCAAACAGTGACCAACCTATATCCACTGCTACCTTTGTGAAGACACCGTTGATCATAATGATGAAAAGTAACGGGCTAATTACACTACCCTGAGGTGTGCCATTTCCCACTATGTACTGATTTGATCATTCTGACCCAATCTGAACTTGAATTTTCCTACCAAACAAAAAATCTTTTATCCAATTAAAAACTCTCCCACCAACTCCCATCTTGTGCAATTTAATTAACAATCCTTCCTTCGACATCAGTCATAGGCTTTTTCTATGTCAAAAAACACTGCAACTACTGACTCTTTATTTGCTTGGGCCTTTCTTATTTCTGTCTCTAACCTTATCACTGAGTCCATGGAATTTCTTGCCTTCCCAAAACCACTCTGATAACTTGCCAGCATTCCCCTCTTCTCAAGTTCATACGATAACCTTTCTGTTATCATCCTTTCCATTATCTTGCATATATTTGATGTTAATGCTATTGGTCTGTATCTAGTGGGTTTTGACGGATCCTTGCCAAGTTTCCTTATTGGAATTACTACTGCTTCCTTCCATGCACTTGGTAATCTTCCCTCCTCCCACACTCTATTGTAAAGATGCAGCAACTTCAGGAACACTTCTTCTCCTAGATTTTTTAGCATAGCATAGCATGTCAAATCTTTCACTGGGGATGTTGGTCTCGATCTCTTTATTGCTCTCACCATCTCTGTAAACGTAAATGGTTCATCAATTATATCATCAGTTTCTTCCCTCCTGTTTAACACACCTGGGTGTTGACTCATTGTTCTTTCCTTTCTTCTCCATTATTCAGCCAAATTTTCTGAACTATGTATCTTTACAAACAACGTGGCCATGATCTCAGCCTTATCCCTACTGGAGACTGCTGTTTCCTCCTCAGATATCATTACTGGATATTCCTATTCCCATTCCCTTCTATCCCCCCCCCATCCTCTTAATCATTCCCCATACCTCTCCCACTGGCGTTCTTCCTATTTTGTTGCAAAAACTCCTCCAACTTGCCCTTTTAGCATGACGTTTAGTTCTTCTCACCACTGCCTGTGCCTTCTTATACTGAATCAAATGCTGCATATTATGGGTTCTTTTAATTAGTCTGAATCCTCTATTTCTGTGTTTTTTTAAAAAACAGCCTGACACCATTCCTCTGTCTACCATGGGACCAGTTTTCTATTCATCCTATTTTTACTACTGGGTATAGATCCTTCTACTGCCATAATAATTGCTGAAGTCACCTGACTGTTTAATTCATCTATAGTTCCAGAAATGTCAATCTTTGTCAATGCTTCTTCACTCAACTTCTGAAACTTACACCAATCTGCTTTTTCAAACAACCACTTTGGGATTCCACCACCTGATCTTACTTCAACTCTTTCACCCACTGAACTTGAAACTAGGTAGTGATCACTGCCTACTGTTGAAGCAGTCCAAACTCCCCAGTTACTAACTCCAGCCAAGATATTAGACACTAACATATCTAATACTGACTCAGTTCCTGTTGCTATGTTTAACCTTGTTCCTCTACCATCATTCATACACACCAAATCATTTTCTTCCATTAAATCTTCAATTACCTTTCTATTTGAATCTGTAAATGAATCCCCCCATATTGTGCTGTGAGCATTGAAATCTGCATACCACACTACTTTGTCTGTTTTGTCCTTGTATCCTTAGTAGGCTGTCCAAATCCAACCTTTTACATGGATTATAGTAGTTAATTATAACCACTTCCTCCCCTCTCTCCCACACTTCCACCACTATGTATTCCTGATCATCTCCCTTTTCCAGTACCCTATATGGTATACCTTGTCTTTCCTTATCATTGTACATCCATACACCACAAAGTCTAAAGTTGGTTTCAACCAAGTCTCCTGAATACACACTACATCCAGTTTTACAACCATTTCTTTAATAAACTGCTTGAATTCTTGGCTATTGGCTAGTAAGCTCCTTGCATTCCATTGCAAAAGAATCACCATAATCAGTATTAACCAACCCATGACACTTCCTGGTTTGACTGATTAGTGAGGTTCTCCCTCACTTCTTCTCATGTCAGTCCTACTAACTCTAAATGGTTCAATGCTGCTTTGACCACCAGCTGAATTCTTTTCACTTTTTGACTTTACCTCAGCTGTACTATTAATCACTCCTGCAATGAATGTTACTAGACCCTTTTTGTCTACATAAATCCTGTCATTTGTTCTTTGTTGCGTCTCTCGCATCCCTTTTGCTCCCTGTTCATTAGGAGCATTATTCTGTTCTTTTGACATTCTTACAGCTTCTGCATAAGTGATCTTTCTTTTCACTCTTATTTCTTGAATTTTATTCTCCTGTCTCATAACCTCACACCCATTATATGCCACATTATGAGCTCCTCCACAATTACAGCATTTTGGTTGCACTCCTGTTCCACACTTTCCATATTCATGATCACCCCCACATCTAGCATATCTCCTCTGCCTATTACAGTTTTTAGCTACGTGTCCAAACCTTTGACAATGGTAGCACTTCAATGGCTTTGGCACACACTCTCTTACTGGGTAACTCATGAAACCCAGGAACACCTTCCCTGGCACTCTTCCGTCTTCAATTTCAATCAATACTGTTTCACTTTCCTTTCTCACTTCCTCCTTTGTTGTTTTCAGTCTTTGAAAATTCATTACTTTTCCTCCTTTGGTATTCCTTTTTAACACATCCAGATTTATACTCATTGGTACCCCCATGATCACTCCTTTACATCCACCACCATTTTGTGCTCTCGCCCTTTCTGTGTATTCTACTTTACATTTTCCTATTTCTCTTAATTTGAGTGCTTTCTCAAGTTGTTCCTCATTCACACATCTTACCAATAGGTTGCCATCATTAAGGACTTTTGCAAATACTATTTCCCCTATCTTATTTGCCAGTGTTGTTGTTAGCACAAACAGGTTAATTTTCTTCATGTTTCCTTGAGCCTTCTCATTAAACCTTATTATGACAACACCTCCTCTCTGAACTTGTTCACCTTCCTCACTTTCAGTGCTCTCTCCACTATCATACCTTATTCTTTTACTCCCTTTGTCTCAGTTTTCATTCATCCGTCCCCTCACCATCTCCTCATTCCCTTTAATTCTCCCTTCACAACCATCCATTTCTCCCCAGCTACCTCACCAAAGGCAGCAGTTCAGCAGTTTGCTCAGCCTCACTGCTAACCTGCACCAGAAACACAAGCACACACTGGCCAATCCTTACCCAGTTCAGGGTGCAACACCACCTCAACACAGCCCCTATTCCCAACTACCTCAAAAAGAGGATTAAGTAGTGTTTGGGAGGGAATACACTCAGATGCCACTTTATTAGGTACAACTGCTCAATAATGCAAAAAAACATGCAGACACAGTCAAGAGCTACAATGGCTGTTAAGACCAAATTATCAGAATGAGGAAGCAGTGTGATCCAAGTGACTTTGACCATAGCATGATTTTTGTTGCCAGATGAGATGTTTCAAAGCATCTCAGAAACTGCTGATCTCCTACAACAGTCTCTAGAGCAGGGGTTCCCAACCTTTTTTAAGCCATTGACAAATACCATTAAGCAAGGGGTCTGAGAACCCCATGTTGGGAACCCTTGCTCTAGAGTTTACAGAAAATGGTGTGAAAAACAAAGAAAAAATCCGGTGAGCAGCAGTTCTGTAGGTGAAAACACCTTGTTAATGAGAGAAATCAGAGGAGAATGGACAGACTGTTTTAAGTTGAGAGGAAGGTGACAGTAACTGAAAATCATGTGTCACTACAGTACTGTACAGAAGAACATCTCTGAATGCACAACTTATCCTAGCTACTCTTCTTCTCCTCCTCCTGTTCCAACCTCACTCCCTCTGAACGCACTGCCCTCCACTCTCTCCGCACTAATCCTAACCTCACCATCAAACCCGCAGACAAAGGTGGTGCCGTTGTGGTCTGGGGAACAGATCTCTACCTCACTGAGGCCAAACGGCAGCTCTCTGACACCTCCTTTTACTTACCCCTGGAGAAGGACCCAACCAAAAAATATCAAACCATTGTCTCCCGTACCATCATTGCCCTTATCAACTCCGGAGACCTTCCATCCTCAGCCAAAAAACTCATAATTCCCACACCCCGCACTGCTCGCTTTTACCTCCTCCCCAAGATCCATAAGCCTGACTGTCCTGGTAGGCCTATAGTTTCGGCCTGCTCCTGTCCCACCGAACTTGTATCTGCCTACCTCGGCTCCATTTTGTTACCCATAGTTCAGTCCCTCCCTACCTACATCCGGGATACATCCCATGCCCTCCACCTCTTCAATAAATTCCAGTTCCCCGGTCCAGACCACTTCACTTTCACAATGGATGTCCAATCCTTATAGACTTCAATTCCCCATCCAGAAGGCCTCAAAGCCCTCCGCTACTTTCTGGACAATAGACCTCACCAGTTCCCCAACACTACCACACTCCTCAGGTTGGCAGAACTGGTACTCACACTTAATAACTTCTCTTTCGGCTCTTCCCACTTTCTCCAGACCAAGGGTGTAGCTATGGGCACTCGCATGGGCCCTAGCTATGCCTGCATCTTCGTGGGTTATGTGGAACAATCTATGCTCCAAATCTATACTGGTACTGCTCCCCAACTTTTCGTCCGATACATTGACAACTACATTGGTGCTGCATCCTGCACCCATGCTGAGCTCGTCAATTTCATCGACTTTGCCTCTAACTTTCACCCAGCCCTCAAATTCACTTGGTCCATCTCGGACACTTCTCTCCTCTTTCTCGATCTCTCGGTCTCCATCTCTGGAGATAGACTGTTCACTGACATGTTCTATAAACCCACTGACTCCCATAACTACCTTGATTATACCTCTTCCCACCCTGTCAAATGCAAAAATTCAATTCCCTATTCCCAATTCCTCCGTCTCTGCTGCATCTGCTCCAAGGATGAGGCTTTCCGTTCCAGGACATCCCAAGTATCCTCTTTCTTTAAGAATCGTGGTTTCCATTCTGCCGTCATCAGTGGTGCCCTCACTCGCATCTCCTCCATTTCCCGCACTTCTGCCCTCATCCCATCCTCCCATCACCACAACAGGGACCGTGTCCCCCTTGTCCTCACCTATCACCCCACCAGCCTCTGGATCCAGCATATTATCCTCCGCAACTTCCGCTACCTTCAACAGGACCACACCACTAAGGACATATTTCCCTCTCTACCCCTCTCTGCTTTTTGAAGGGATCATTCCCTCTGTGACTGCCTGGTCCACACGTCCCTCCCCACAGATCTCCCACCTGGCACTTATCCCTGCAAGCGTAAGTGCTACACCTGTCCCTACACCTCATCTCTTACCACCATTCAGGGCCCCAAACAGTCCTTCCAGGCGAGGCAACACTTCACTTGTGAGTCTGTTGGGGTAATCTATTGCATCCGGTTCTCCCGGTGCGGACTCCCCTACATCGGCGAGACCCGACGCAGATTGGGGGACCGCTTCGTCAAGCACCTATGCTCCATCTGCCACAACAGACAGGATCTCCCAGTTGCCACTCACTTCAACTCTCCTTCACATTCCCATTTGGATATGTCTATACATGGCCTCCTCTACTGCCATGATGAGGCTAAACTTCGGTTGGAGAACAACATCTCATATACCGTCTGGGTAGTCTCCAGCCCCTTGGTATGAACATTGAATTCTCCAACTTCTGGTAATTTCCTCCCTCTCTCTTCCCCTATCCCACTTTTATTCTGTCTCCTCTTCTAGCTGCCAATGACCTCTCATGACTCTGCCTTCTTCTACTACCCATAGTGCTTTCCCCTTAGATTCCTTCTTCACCTCTCCTGCCTATCCCCTCCCTACTTCCCCTCCCCCACGCCTTGATCTTTCCTCTGATTTGTTTTCCACCCTCCCCTCACCTTCTTTATAGGGCCCCTCCTTCTTTAGTCCTGACGAAGGGTCTCGACCCAAAACGTTGACTGCTTCTTTCAACAGATGCTGCCCGACCTGCTGAGTTCATCCAGCTTTTTTGTACATCTTGATTTGAGCACAGCATCTGCAGTGTACTTTGTATTATCCTAGCTACAGCAGCAGAAGATCATGAATATATACCGAGTAGCCACTTTATAGGAACAGGAGGTACAATTTGCTGAGTTGATTGAGAGAAACAGGGAATGGGAGTCATATGATTTCTTTATGAGTGGTCAGTATAGAATTGGTAGGCTGAATAATTAACTTCTCTCTCGGCCTATCACAGCAAATCTTGCAAGTCAGTTTAAATTCAGGACTGCAGACTCATTGAGACATTTTAGTTCCTGCCTGTCTGTGGGAACAGTATTCAACCAGCCTCGGCAATACTGAAAGAAGAAAGTTGGGATGCAGGCTCAGGCCATTAAAATTTGTGTATCTGACTGGAACACAACCAATTTCAGCATCCTCTTTGCTAAAATTCACCCTTGCATTTATTTATAACAGGTGCACTGTTAATGTTTTGATGTAATATTTTTCCTATCATTAAAGTCATTAGGAAACATTTCTTTTTTCTCAATGCCCGCATGATATGTTAATAAAACGCAGGAGGATGATCATTTTGTTTAATGAGATAAAAAATCTAATTCATCATCTTGAGCTGAGAGATGTTTGTGCATTTGAGTTCAAATAAATTATTCAAATGGCCCTTTGTCACTTAGCAGCTTCATGACTATATTAATGCTTTCTTTTGGATAATGTTCAGAGCCGTAGGAGCAGCCATGGGCCTGTTGTTGATCCAAGATGTGAGCTGTATTCATTCGTCAAAGAACGCAACCATCAAAGCTCTGTGAATGCTGACAGTAAGCCTACAAGAGGACAGGGGCAGATAGCCAAAGCAAACAGCATTTGGTAACACATGCAATAAAGTAATATCAGAAACATAGGAACATAGAAAACCTACAGCACAAGCCAGGCCCTTCAGCCCTCAAAGTTGTGCCGAACATGTCACTACCTTAGAAATGACTAGGCTTACACATAGCCATCTACTTTTCTAAGTTCCATGCACCTTTCCAAAAGTCTCTTAAAAAACCCTATCATATCCACCTCCACCACCATAGCTGGCAGCCCATTCCACACACTCACCACTTTCTGAGTAAAAAATTTAACCCTGACATCTCCTCTGTACCTACTCCCCAGCACCTTAATCCTGTGTCCTTTTGTGGCAACCATTTCAGCCCTGGGGAAAAAGCCTCTGACTATCCACACTATCTATGTCTCTCATCATCTTGTGCACCTCTATCAGGTCATCTCTCATCATCTGTCGCTCCAAGAAGAAAAGGCCAAGTTCACTCAACCCGTATTCAAAAGACATGCTCCCCAATCTAGTCACCATCCTTGTAAATCTCCTCTGCACCCTTTCTATAGTTTCCACATCCTTCCTGTAGTAAGGCGACTAGAACTGAGCACAGTACTGCAATAGGGGTCTGACCAGGGTCCAATATAGCTGTAACAATACCTCTCGGCTCCTAAATTCAATTCCACGATTGATGAAGATCAATACACCATATGCCTTCTTAACCACAGAGTCAACCTGCGCAGCTGCTTTGAGTGTCCTATGGACTCGGACCCCAAGGTCCCTTTGATCCTCCACACTGCCAAGAGTCTTACCATTAATACTATATTCTGCCATCATATTTGACCTACCAAAATGAACCACTTAACACTTATCTCGGTTGAACTCCACCTGCCACTTCTCAGCCCAGTTTTGCATCCTATCAATGTCCCACTGTAACCTCTGACAGCCCTCCACACTATTCACAGCACCTCCAACCTTAGTGTCATCAGCAAACATACTAACTCATTCCTCCATTTCCTCATCCAGGTCATTTATAAAAATAGCAAAGAGTAAGGGTCACAGAACAGATCCCTGAGGCACACCACTGGTCACCGACCTCCATGCAGAATATGACCCATCTACAACCACACTTTACCTTCTGTGGGTAAGCCAGTTCTGGATCCACAAAGCAATGTCCCCTTGGATCCCATGCCTCCTTACTTTCTTAATAAGCCTAGCATGGGGTACCTTATCAAATGCCTTGCTGAAATCCATATGCACTGCATCTACTGCTCTTCCTTCATCAATGTGTTCAGTCACATCCTCAAAAAATTCAATCAGGCTCATAAGGCACGACCTGCCCTTGACAAAGCTGTGCTGACTATTCCTAATCATATTATTCCTCTCCAAATGTTCATAAATCCTGCCTCGCAGGATCTTCTCCATCAATTTACCAACCACTGAAGTAAGACTCACTGGTTTAAAATTTCCTGGGCTATCTCTACTCCCTTTTTTGAATAAAGGAACAACATCCGCAACCCTCCAATCCTCTGGAACTTCTCCTGTCCCCATTGATGATTCACAAATCATCACCAGATGCTCAGTAATCTCCTCCCTCACCTCCCACAGTAGCCTGGGGTGCATCTCATCTGGTCCTGGTGACTTATCCTACTTGATGCTTTCCAAAAGCTCCAGCACATCCTCTTTCTTAATATCTATATGCTCAAGCATTTCAGTCTGCTGCAAGTCAGCACTACAATCACCCAAGATTCTTTTCCATAGTGAATACTGAAGTAAAGTATTCATTAAGTACCTCTGCTGTTTCCTCCAGTTCCATACACAATGTTCCATGGTCACACTTGATAGGTCTTATTCTTTCACGTCTTATCCTCTTGCTCTTCACAAACTTGTAGAATGCCTTGGGGTTTTCCTTAATCCTGCCTGCCAAGGCCTTCTCATGGCACTTTCTGTCTCTCCTAATTTCCTTTTTAAGCTCCTTCCTGTTAGCCTTATAATCTTCTAGATCTCTAACATTACCTAGCTCTCTAAATCTTTTGTAAGCTTTTCTTTTCTTCTTGACTAGATTTATTACAGACTTTGTAAACCACAGTTCCTGTACCCTACCATAACCTCACTGTCTCATTGGAACATACCTATGCAGAACTCCACACAAATATTCCCTGAACATTTGCCACATTTCTTCCGTACTTTTCCCTGAGAACATCTGTTCCCAATTTAAGCTTCCAATTACCTGCATGATAGCCTCATAATTCCCTTTACTCTAATTAAATGCTTTTTCTAACTTGTCTGTTCCTATCTCTCTCCAATGCTATTGTAAAGGAGATAGAATTATGATCACTATCCCTAAAATGCTCTTCCACTGAGAGATCTGACACCTGATCAGGTTCATTTCCCATTACCAAGTCTCCTCTTGTAGGCTTATCTACACATTGTATCCAGAAACCTTCCTGAACACCCCTAACAATCTCAACCCCATCTAAACCCCTTGCTTTAGGGAGATGCCAATCGATATTTGTGAAGTTAAAATCTCCCATCTTGACAAATCTGTTATTATTACACCTTTCCAGGATCTGTTTCCCTATCTGCTCCTCGATATTCCTGTTACTATTGGGCGGCCTATAAAAAACACTCAGTAAAGTTATTGATCCCTTCCTGTTCCTAACCTCCACCAACAGAGACTCCATAGACAATCCCTCCATGACGTCCACCTTTTCTGCAACCATGAAACTATCTCTGATCAACAGTGCCACACCCCCATCTGTTTTGCCTCCCTCACTGTCCTTTCTGAAACACCTGAAACCCAGCACATGAAGTAACCATTCCTGTCCCTGAGCCATCCAAGTATCTGTAATAGCCACAGCAGCATATCTCCAAGTACTGATCCATGCTCTAAGCTCATCCGCTTTGTTCACAATACTCCTTGCATTAAGACATACAAAAAAGCTGGACGAACTCAGCAGGTCGGGCAGCATCCGTTAAAAGAAGCAGTCAACGTTTCAGGTTGAGACCCTTCGTCAGGTCTAAAGAAGGAGGGGGCAGAGGCCCTATAAAGAAGGTGGGGAGAGGGTGGAAAACCAATCAGAGGAAAGATCAAGGGGTGGGGGAGGGGAAGCAGGGAGGGGATAGGCAGGAGAGGTGAAGAAGGAATCTAAGGGGAAAACACTATGGGTAGTAGAAGGAGGCAGAGTCATGAGAGGTGATAGGCAGCTAGAAGAGGAGACTGAGTGAAAGTGGGATGGAGAAGGGAGAGGGAGGGAATTACCAGAAGTTGGAGAATTCGATGTTCATACCAAGGGGCTGAAGACTACCCAGACGGTATATGAGATGTTGTTCTCCAACCAAAGTTTGGCCTCATCATGGCAATAGAGGAGGCCATGTATGGACATGTCCAAATGGGAATGAGAGGGAGAGTTGAAGTGAGTGGCAACCGGGAGATCCTGTCTGTTGTGGCGGATGGAGCGGAGGTGCTCGATGAAGCGGTCCCCCAATCTGTGTCGGTTCTCGCCGATGTAGAGGAGGCCGCACCAGGAGAACCGGATGCAATAGATTACCCCAACAGACTCACAAGTGAAGTGTTGCCTCACCTGGAAGGACTGTTTGGGGCCCTGAATGGTGGTAAGAGATGAGGTGTAGGGACAGGTGTAGCACTTACGCTTGCAGGGATAAGTGCAAGGTGGGAGATCTGTGGGGAGGGACGTGTGGACCCGGCAGTCGCGGAGGGAACAACCTGAGTAGTGTGGTGGTGTTGGGGAACTGGTGAGCATATTATCCTCCGCAGCTTCCGCCACCTTCAACAGGTCCACACCACTAAGGACATCTTTCCCTCTCTGCTTTTCGCAGGGATCGTTCCCTCCGCGACTGCCTGGTCCATATGTCCCTCCCCACTGATCTCCCACCTGGCACTTATCCCTGCAAGCGTAAGTGCTACACCTGTCTCTACACCTCATTTCTTACCACCATTCAGGGCCCCAAACAGTCCTTCCAGGTGAGGCAACACTTCACTTGTGAGTCTGTTGGGGTCATCTATTGCATCCCATGCTCCCGGTGCGGCCTCCTCTACATCAGTGAGACCCAACGCAGATTGGGGGACCGCTTCGTTGAGCACCTCTGCTCCATCCGCCACAACAGACTGGATCTCCTGGTTGCCACTCACTTCAACTCTCCCTCTCATTCCTATTCGGATATGTCCATACATGGCCTCCTCTACTGCCATGATGAGGCCAAACTTCGGTTGGAGAACAACATCTCATATACCGTCTGGGTAGTCTCCAGCCCCTTGGTATGAACATCGAATTCACCAACTTCCAGTAATTCCCTCCCTCTCCTTTCCCCATCCCAGCTCTACTCAGTCTCCTCTTCTAGCTGCCTATCACCTCTCATGACTCTGCCTCCTTCTACTACCCATAGTGTTTTCCCCTTAGATTCCTTCTTCACCTCTCCTGCCTATCCCCTCCCTGCTTCCCCTCCCCCACCTCTTGATCTTTCCTCTGATTGGTTTTCCACCCTCTCCCCACCTTCTTTATAGGGCCCCTACCCCCTCCTTCTTTAGTCCTGACGAAGGGTCTCGACCCGAAACGTTGACTGCTTCTTTCAACAGATGCTGCCTGACCTGTTGAGTTCATCCAGCTTTTTTGTATGTCTTGATTTGACCACAGCATCTGCAGTGCACTTTGTGTTTACTCCTTGCATTAAAATAGACACATCTCAAACCGTCCGTCTGAGCTCATCCCTTCTCTATCACTTGCCTATCCTCCCTCACACACACTGTCTCCAAGCTTTCTCTATTTGTGAGCGAACCACCTCTTTTCCAGTCTCTTCAGTTCAGTTCCACCCCCCAACAATTCTAGTTTAAACTCTCCCCAGTAGCCTTAGCAAACCTCCCCGCCAGGATATTGGTCCCCCGGGATTCAAGTGCAACCCGTCATTTTTGTACAGGTCACTCCTGCCCCGAAAGAGGTCCCAATGATCCAGAAATCTGAATCCCTGTCCCCTGCTCCAATCCCTCAGCCATGTGTTCTCCACCTCATTCTAATCCTATACTCACTATCGCCTGGCACAGGCAGTAATCCCAAGATTACTACCTTTGCAGTCCAGCTTCTCAACTTCCTTCCTAACTCCCTGTAGTCTTTTTTCAGGACCCCTTTTCCTACCTATGTCATTGGTACCAATATGTACCATGACCTCTGGCTGATGTCCCTCCCACTGCAGGGTATCTTTGACATGATCTGAAACATCCCGGACCCTGGCACCTAGGAAGCAAACTACCATCCGAGTTTCCTCTCTGCATCCACAGAAGCACCTGTCTGACCCCTAACTATAGAGTCCCCTATCACTACTGCCTTCTTCTTCCTTTCCCTACCCTTCTGAGCCACAGGGCTGGTCTCTGTGCCAGAGGCACGACCACTGTTGCTTCCCCCAGGTAGTCAGTCCCCCCCCCCCCAACAGTACCCAAACAGGAGTACTAATTGTCAAGGGGTGGAGCCACAGGGGTAGTCTCTAGTACCTGACTCTTCCCCTTTTCTCTCCTGACTGTTACACACAATAACTCTTTTCTATCACCTCCTCGCTCTCCCTGACCAGACAAAGGTCATCGAGCTGCAACTCCAGATCCCCAACACGGTCCCTTAGGGGCTGATTTGTTATATCTGCTCAGTGGATTTTGGCTTCTGGTTACTGAAAGGCAGGAGGTTGATAGTAAATGAGATCTCGGAGTCAACTTAGGGAGATGGCTGGAACTGAATCCCTCCATCTATAGCTGGTGATGAGGGACATTTGATACATTAATCTTGTTTAGACAGATGGGGAGGTGGTGGGCAGTATAAGTGACATTTTCAAACTAAATAAATTTACTAACAGATGAAGAGGAAGCTGGCAAAATTTAAGGATGTTGCCTTAGGTATGACAACTCTACTGGACCATATACCAATTACATGGCAGAATTATGTATGTCCCTTTAATCTAGCCATCATTCAATGATGCCTTATAAAAACATTTAAATGCACTTACAGTTCTCTGAATGAAAAATATGAAAATGTTGGAACCATTTCAAGTCGTATCAATGGAAAGAGAAACAGAATTAATAGGTTAGGTTGAAGACCCTTCATGCAAATGGGAAACGAGAGGAAATAAGTGAGTTTTAATTTGCAGAGGAGCTATAGAAAAAAGTATGTTCTTGACAGGCTGAAGCTAGTGTTGGCCAGGTGACCCAAATGTTGCTGGATTATCAAATGGCAGAGAGAGAAGTAGGGAGGGATAGAGGGAATGAAGGTCCATGTTGAAGTTGTGAAATGAATGTCAGAGTTGTTGCTGAAGCCAGGAACCAGAAGGAGAAATCTGAAAATACCCAAGAGCTCAGACACTGCCTATGGAGAAAGAAAAACTGAAAGTTAATGTTACAGATGGATAAACTACAGCAGAAATGACCAGCTCATATTCTAACAGGAAACAGCGCCCCCCCCCCCCCCCAATTATCTGATATTCTTGAACATCCAATAACTGCATATCTTGAGCAAGAGCTCTATACAATAAGAGAAACATGAAAGTAAAAATTGTGACAATGATTTTTCAAATGTACTTTCAAGGTTAACGCTAATAATAGTGTTGTCATGATAAACTGGAATTTTTTCCAATTCCAGTGACAGCAGCAAAAATACATAAAAACAAAGATGCTATGTCATTTTGAGAATGCATTTATTTAAGACTTCTTCCATCAATTTAGGATTAGTTTAGGGAAGTGATTTTTAAAGTGATTAAAAATTCCTGGCTCAGTACAATTTTTCCATTACCTTGAGTGACAGATTGTCTTCGGTCTGTAAATATTGAGCTAACACTGTTTTCTCTTCCTCTGAACAAATTATCTCTCTCTCACTTCTCAAGCAACTCATTTAGCCAGATTTCATTATGGTAGGAAAAGACGAAAGAGAGATTGCAGCAGGTGAGGCAAGGAAATGCTATCTGTTGAATTAACCTCTTTTCTAAATTACGGAAGACTGTAAACTCTCCCAGTTCGTAAATTCTTTTCATAGATTAATTCTGTAAACCTGATGTGAATTATATTGGAAAGAGGACAAAAAGATGAAACATGTGCTGTCATGCACATTAAATGGATTATCCAGTTATGTAATGGAGTAAGATCAGAATATAGATATTCTTCTCCTACACAGAGGATGTAACGTAGCACAAAAGACAGTGCTGATCATGACTTCAGTGACACAGTTCTGATCCTGACCTCCAATGCTGTCTGGGTGCAGTTTACATGTTCTCCCTGTGATCAAATAGGTTCCTACCAGTCCTGTGCCTTTCTCTCACATCCCAATGTCATGGTGACTTATTGCTTACTTGGCCATTGCAAATTACTCTGTGGCGTAGAGAGGCAGTAGGAAAATCAGGCCAGTTTGATGGATATGTGGGGTTACAGGCAATTAAATGGGGGATTGAGATTATAGAATAGAGTTGGCTTCACTGAACTGAATGGCCTGCTTTTGTTTCTTGAGAACATATGGTAATAATAGCTGTTGTGCTTTTGCAGAAATCAAATGCCACTAGACAATTACTATAACCTTTTGAATATTGCACTATTTTATTGTACTACGAGGAAGAACTTTGCACCTCGATGTAGTTGTGCTTAAGATGACAGAGCACAAATTTCAGAATGAATATATGACAATGGGGACAGGAGAGTCTGAAGTGTGAAAAATGAGTTTTAAAAATATTAAATTCCTGATCTGTTTTTCTTTCCTTTTTAACAATGATTCCAGCAACTGAAGTATTACACATTGAAATATGTGTGTGTTGTGAGTTAGAAATCTTTCTTACAACCACAGAACTTGCTGAAGTGTCAGCATACAGAGATGTAAACTTATCCTTTGAAGGGAATTTTAATCTGGAGGAGTGCATGAGTTGAGGTAGGTAAGAAGGATACAAAAGGATACTGGAAGAGAGCAGATACGATGGGACGGGAGCATTACCCAGGATGTATGGCAATAGGCATATATTCCTTGAAATATCCAAATACTCCTCAGAAGCTTCATGTTGTTAAGTGTAATGGTCAAAAATCTGCAGCTTCCTCAAAAAGACCAGGACCAGGTGGCCATAAGCTATCGCTGGTTGTTAACTGCCTTGACCTGGTGAAGGGTCTCAAACTGAAACATCAGCTGTTCATTTCCCCCCATAGATGCTGCCTGATCAGCTGAATTCCTCCAACACTTTGTATGCATTGCTCAGAATTTCCAGCACCTGCAGATCCGCTTGTGTTTGTGTGTACCAACACCCTTCATCTTTTTAACCTCCGATTCCTTTCAGGTTCTGACTGACTCTGAAGAATTCATAGAATAAAAACAGACTTGGAAGCATATGTAATCAACATTAGTGCCTGTGTTCAACTTCAGCAGAGTACAGTATCTCCTTGTCAGCAGGCCAAAGCTATATAAGGCAGATGATTGATGAGCCAAGACAGGTCCAGCAGCATTGCCAGCTCTAATTACAGAGTGATTGGATGCTCGGTTTTGTATCTTGAACAGGTTTTCTCAGTGACTAGTCTTGACAACTGCTATTCACTTGTGGCCTGTTGGCCATGCATTTCAGGGAATTGGAGATAAAAGACCTTGAGGGTGTCACTGATTTTGAGACCCAATATTAATGTGCAACCAAAAGATTCAGTCAGGAACAAGATTCCCTCTGGAAGGCTATAGCTGTCTTTCACCATCTGACATAACCTCTGCCTCCTGAAGTACAGTTAGGGCTTCCACTCAGCCAAGTGAATTAAATTTATTTAAATCTTACATCCATCCCACAGCTTGATGGAGTAAAAGCCTTTGCATTATGACTCCGTTGCAATGTACAGACATGTGAATTTGTCTAATGGCTTGTAGAAAGAAGCTGTCCTGTATCCTGTTGGTCCTGGCTTTACCGTTTACCAGACAAAGCAGCTGAAACAGTCTATGGTTGGGGTGACTGGTGTCTCCGATGATCTTCCAGGACTTCTTTACACACCTGCTGCTGTAAGTGTCCTCAATAGAGGGAATTTCACATCCACAGATGCGCTGGGTGTCCATACCACTCTCTGCAGTGCCCGGCGATCAATGTTGGTGCAGTTCCTGTACCAGATACAGCTAATCAGGATGCTTTTAATGGTACCACTGTAGAAGGTCTTGAGAATCTGGGGGCTCATGCTGAACTTCTTCAGTTGCCTGTGGTGGAAGAGACACTGTAATGCTTTTTTTTTGCCACACAGCTGGTGTGTACAGTCCAGGTGAGATCATCAGTGATGTGTATACCGAGGAACTTGAAACTACTCACCCTCACACCTGCAGTCCCATTAATGTTGATTAAGGCGAGCCTGTCTTCGTTCCTCCTGTAATCCATGATCAGCTTTTTTGCTTTTTGGACATTGAGGGAGAGATTGTTATCCTGGCACCACTGCGTCAGTGTGTGAACCTCTCCTTTGTAGGCTATCTTCTCACTGCTAGAAATAAGGCTGATCAATGTTGTGTCATCTGCAAAATGAATCAGCAGATTGGAGCTGTGTGTGGCAGCACAGTCGTGAGTGTAAAGGGAGTAGAAGAGGGGTCTCAGGACACAACCCTGGAGGGCAGCTGTGTTGAGAGGGAGAGGTGAGGGAGCCCATCCTTACCACCTGCTAATGATCCAGTGGGAAGTCTAGGATCCAACTGCACAAGGCAGGGTGCTGGCCGAGGTCTCTGAACTTCTTGTTAATCCTGGAGGGGGATTATGGTGTTGAATGTTGAACAGCATTATCCCACATAAAAATAAGACATAGGAGCAGACTTAGGCCATTTGGACCACTGAATTTCTCCACCATTCCATCATGGCTGATTTAATATCACTTTCAACGCCATCCAAGCTTTGACACCATTCCTAATCAAAAACCTATCAACCTCTGCCTTAAATTTACCCATTGATTTGGCCTCCACAGATATCTGTAGCAATGAATTCTATGGATTCACCACATGAATCTAAATAAGTTCCTCCTCATCTCAATTCTAAAGAGATGTCCTTGTATTCTGAGGCATGTCCTTTGGTGCTAATTACCCTCCTTATAGGAATCATCCTCTCCATGACAACTCTTCAATGAGATCCCTCTCATCCTTCTAAACTCTAGTGAGCACAGGCCCAGAGCTATCAAACACTCCTCATACATTAACCCTATCATTCCCGTGATCCCAGGAAAACTGTGCATAAGTTGTTGTGCAAAAGGTTCACTAATGATGACTTTTCCTCCAGCAGCCAAAACTCCCTAATTGGTTGGAGCCTTTAAGATACTTGGTTTAAAGATTAAAGATTAGCTTTATTTGTCATATGTACACAGAAACATACAGTGAGTGAAATGTGTCATTTGCATCAATCAAATCAGCAGGGATTGTGGTATGTAGCCACACATGGGGAGAACTTATAAAACTCCTTACAGGCAATGGCAGAGATCGTGGTAGAAAATAGTTAATTCAAATGTCAGAGCTAGCTAATGAAACTTCTGAGAAACATGACCAATGAAGCCCGACTCCAGAATAATGATAGGCATATGTCTACCAGATATTGGTATGCCTTGGCAGACATACAAAGAAGAATAGTTCCACAGAATGGTTCCAAACTTGTCTACAATATCTGAAGTGGTAGTAGTGTTCTGCACTCTGGACAGTGTTATCCAGTACTAAGGGACAAACACTCAGATGAATCCATGGAGGTGATGGAGGACCAGGAAGAGCAAAAGTTGCTATCAGCAATGTATCATCTTCTGCTGATGTTGTTACCCAGGCTTCTGAGTATGCCCTTATTAATGGAAGGCCCATTTAAATATTGAATATTCATTTGATAACTTAATTCAAACAATAAAATCGATTTGCTCTTTTAAGTAAGAGCTTGTAATTTTAAAATTAGATATTGCTTAAGTAGCAAAATCCAGAAATGGGGATTGCACAAGTAACATTATGAAATCAAAATGTGGAGTCAAGTTGAATGTTAATGGCAGGACAATTAAATCAAATAATTTTTTTTACTTGTGACATTCTTTAGAAAGAATGTCATTATCAGACATCCTAAATGCAATGGTCAAAGTGCTACACACTATGTCATTTCCATCCAGCACAGGTTAACTACAGCACTTCAGAACTTCTTAGAATAAACAAAGGTGTTCAAGAGACTGCTTTAGTAAAGTGTAGAAATTACTTTGTCACTAAAAGGTGAAACAGGAGGAATAGTTTTATCTACATCAAGACATCTTTAAAATTGATTTAGAATTCAGACTTTCTTCATCTACTGACATTAAAATTCAGAACTATATACCTTTCCAACTCCCTTCATCATCAGAATTTAATACATTGGTCTCCAATTTTTGTCTTTATGGTCAAAGATCTATTATACTCTAAAAACATAAGCATACAATTTCTCTTGTCCTATGCTCGTTCCACTATCATATATCATCTCAGCAGGCATATTTCAAGATAATTATGAGATATGTAACTCGCATGATGCACTTTTCATCAAATCAAACTTTGTACTTACACTGTATCCTGCCATGTTTCTCAGTATATTATTAGAAACGTATTTCCAATTCATAGCCGAATATAAAATTTTAAATCTGCTTTCTGACTGATACTTCACTTCGTTATATCCAGCTTTCAGACATTGCCCATTTGCAGAATAAATTCTGTTTTCACACTGAATGTACACCCAACCAGAATTAGATGTACAATACATGCTATACAGTATTGATATCTTGTACAGCCAGCTCGATTACTAAGTCTTAAACGTTCTATTTGTCTTTGCATGTTGTGTAACTGATACAAGGTTAACGTTGACCCAATAGCAATTTTTTTCAGATGTTGGAACTGCCAACTAAATATTAAAGCTGAGGCGATCTCTCTGCAGACTTAGCCTTGTTTACACCATTCTATTTCAGCTTTGGCCTGATTCCCAGGTGAGGGGGTGGGTGGGGGAGGGTAGATGAAGTAAGAAGCTGGAAGGGGATAGTTGGAAGAGATAAAGGAATGAAGAAGGAGGAATATGATAGGAGACAACAGAGGACCATACAAGAAAGGGAAGAAGGAGAGAAACCAGAGGGAGGTGATGGGCAGGTGAGAAGAGAAGGGGTGAGAGGGGAACCTGTATGAGGAAAAGAAAAGGAGAAAAATTACCCAACAACTTCTAACTTGTACTCCTTCTCCTCTCCACCTTCTTATTCTGGCTTCTGCCTCCCTCATTTACTGCCCTGATCAAGGGTAATGGCCTGACACGCTGATTGTTTATCCCCCAGCTTGACTTGCTGTGTTCCTTCAGCATCTTGCGTGCATTGCCCCAGTTTTCCAACATTTGCTGAAACTCATGTGTTAAACAAATGCATCACTTCCGGGAATCTCTATCATATGACAACTCAAAGTAAAAAATGAATAGTTGAAATGTTATTGAGAACCTCAAGAATGTGCATTAGGAGCAAACAGAAGCCCTGCAGAACTTCACAAACTATCTATCTGCCTGCCATGATAGATCATGATGATCAAATCACCTTTTGCCCTATCTTGTAAGAGTCCACAGTTACCATATTGGTCTGATGAGTTTCCTTGGAAACTGGAGTGCCAGTAAATTTTCCTTGATCCTGACTGAAGAATGACATTAGTGCCATTTGAGCCACATTTAGAATATACTACAACACAGGAACAGGCCCTTTTCCCTGCAATGTCTGGCTAAACATGATGCTGAATTAAGTTAAACCTTTTCTGTGTGAAAAGGTGCCTGTGTGACATCTATATCTTTCCACTCCCTGTATATTCATGTCTGTCTAATGGCCTCTTACATGCCTCTATTGTATCTGCTTCTATCACCTGTTCCAGGCACCTACCAGAATGTCTAAAAATAAAGCTTGTTAAACTTTCAATATAAATATGTGATGTGTTCATAATGTATTTGCTAGCTGTGGTTATCATGAAGGTATTTTCCTTTCTATTAGTTGCTAGCATGAGGTGAATTTTACCTGCAAAGACAGAGAGAGAGGTAAAGATGGTAAAACACTATTAATAGTAGTGCATTGGAAAATAAATGCTCAAATCTCCCTCAGGTCAATTGGCTTGTTAAATCTTTCGAAAGGCTTTATTTTCCCTGAAACTGTACAAATGCAATGTTTACAGAGCTTCATGAATCCCAGCAGATGAAGGAGTTGGAGAGGGGTGCATAGGCTGGCAGAATGTAGGGTGTAGGGTTTGCAGAATGCTTTACAGTACCAGCATTGGAGTTTAATTTCTGCTGCTGCCTGTAAGAAGTCTGTACATTCTCTCCATGAATGCGTGGGCTTCGTCTGGGTGATCCAATCTCCTCCCACATTCCAAAGACATACAATATTAGTAAGTTGTGGGCAAGAAGCATTGCAGCACTCGCAGGCTGTCCCCAGTGCATCCTTGGACTTGGTTGGTCTTTGATGTAAAGGATGCTTTTCACTGTATATTTTGATGCTTTGATGTAGATGGGACAAATAAACCAAATCTTTCGATCTTTTCATCTTTTTCACTTGGGCTTCCAAGTTTGCCTTTTGGTAACTGGCTGAGGCTGTCTGCACAGAATGTTCAATTTACTGCCCCCTGGTGGTTTCACCCAGCGCTGTTATATTTGATAGGCATCTATTCACTCACTTCTCTCCTGCTTGTCAGAAAACCTACCAAAAAAATTTGCTGGCTTGTTTCTGCCAACTATGCTTATTGTTGGGTGTCATCCCATTTTGATATGATTCAAACTGAAAGACATTGATGCAAAACCCATGTACTAGCAGGAAAACATATTGGCTAGCCTATACACAGCAGCGTCACCCTCCAAGTAAAAATAATGTGTGGTTATACTAAGCAATAAATGGATGCATTTTCCTTCACTAGTTCATTTCCTGCCGCTGTCTGTAAGGAGTTTATTTAGAATCATTCCCAATGAGACCTTAACCTGATTTGATTTGAAATGGATTTACTAACTCAATATTTTTAATTGTGGCATCTCAGCCATGAAAGTTGTCTACCTTATTCGATGAGAGTAATCTGTAGAATGTAATTCCCTGCATAGATTCCCCCAAAAGGCAAATATAACAACCTATTTTCTTTTATAGGACAATATAGGATCACAGAAATGTGAATTGGCTTACTTGGCCCTTGTATTCTGTTCCTACAGTCTTTTAGATCAGGGAGAGTAGTATGTTAGATTCAGTTGTTCAGTAATCTTATTATTTATAATAATTATTTGTAATTATAAACTTAATTATTATGTTTATAATTCAGATGGTAATTATAATTAATAATTATAATATTAATTATAATTACCATCTGAATTGCTAGTCCTTTATACTTATACTTGACTTATAATCTAACACTCTCTGAACTTGCTGGGCCTCAGAATTCAAAGTCAAAGTAAATTTATTATCACAGTACCTATGTATTACTGTATAGTACTAGGAGGTTCTTTTTCTTCCACGTATTCACAGGATAATAAAGAAATTTAATAAAATTGATGAAAAATTATACATAAAGATTGACAATCAATTTATGTGCAAAACAATACAAACAGTGCAAAAAGATAACACCGAGAACATGAGTTATAGGGTCATTGACAGCAAGTCTGCAGGTTGTGGAATCAGTTTCGGCCTGTCCAATCATATCAAAATATGTCAATATTCCAGCTGTTACTATCCCATGAGCAGCTGAGTTCTCGTTGATCAGAGTGAATACTTCTGTCCTTCAAAAGTTGGAAGTGATTTTCCTGTGCTGGATTCTTGGACAGCAAACTGTGTATGGGTCCACTGTGGTCATCTTTCCTGATGTGGATTAAACAATGAAGTAGTAACTCATTCTAGTTAGTAGCAGGGGCTATTATACCCCTCAAGATTGCTTTGTTGTTCAGTAGGATCATAGCTGATCTCTTTGTAACATCAGCCCTCTATTTCATGGTGATCTATCACCACCTCATTATCAGTGGTCTTCCTTCCTTTACTTCATGATTTTCCAAAACACTGCTTCCTCCAATAGAAAATGTTCAAGTTCAAGTTTAATTGTCATTCAACCACACACATGCAGCAGCTAAACTAAACGGTGTTCCTCTGGGGCCAAACACAGTACGTACAGTCACACAGCACACAACACATATATTTAAGGTAGCAGATGCAACCACAAAAAAGAAATAATAATAATATTACAAACAAGACAAACAAGAGAAAATCTGGAGGAACTCAGCAGGCCAGTAAGCATCTATGAAAAACAGCACAGTCGACGTTTCAGGCTGAGACTCTTCAGCAGGACTGGAGCAAAAAGGATGAAGAGTAGATTTAAAGGGTTGGTGGGGAGAGATTGATGGAGAAATGCAAGATGATAGGTAGAACTTGGAGGGGAAGGCGTGAAGTAAAGAACTGGGAAGTTGATTGGTGAAAGAGATGGAGGGCGGGAGAGTCTGATAAAAGAAGACAGAATGCCATGGAAGAAAGAAAAGGGGGGAGGAGCACCAGAGGGAGGTGATGGGCAGGCAAGGAGATAAGGTGAAAGAGGCAAAAAGGGAATGGTGAAGGAGAAGTGGTGAGAGACATTACTGGAAGTTTGAGAAATCAATGTTCATGCCATCAGGTTGGAGGATATCCAGATGGAATATGAGGTTAAGAAAAACACAAAATGCTGGCAGAACTCAGCAGGCCAGACAGCATCTATGGGAGGAGGTAGTGACGACGTTTCAGGCCGAAACCCTTCATCAGGAGGGTAGTGACGACGTTTCGGGCCAAAACCCTCATCCAAGCCTCCTGATTTGACCTACACTTTGGAATATGAGGTATTGTTTCTCCAACCTCCAAATCATAATTGACATATCAGAATGGAAATGAGAAGTTGAATTAAAATGAGTGGCAATTGGGAGATCCCGCTTCTTCTGGCAGATGGAGCATAGGTGCTAGACGAAACGGTCTCCCAATCTACATTGTCCTCTTCATGTGCCTTGCATGAATTGACAGGCAGATCGATAGATAGATACTTTATTCATCACCATGGGGAAATTCAACATTTTTTCCAATGTCCCATACACTTGTTGTAGCAAAACTAATTACATACAATACTTAACTCAATAAAAATATGATATGCATCTAAATCACTCTCTCAAAAAGCATTAATAATAGCTTTTAAAAAGTTCTTAAGTAGTTTACTTAAATACATTAAATACAATCAACCCCGGCACTTTAACATATCTTACTCCTGGCGGTTGAATTGTAAAGCCTAATGGCATTGGTGAGTATTGACCTCTTCATCCTGTCTGAGGAGCATTGCATCGATAGCAACCTGTCGCTGAAACTGCTTCTCTGTCTCTGGATGGTGCTATGTAGAGGATGTTCAGGGTTTTCCATAATTGACCGTAGCCTACTCAGCGCCCTTTGCTCAGCTACCGATGTTATACTCTCCAGTACTTTGCCCACGACAGAGCCCGCCTTCCTTACCAGCTTATTAAGATGAAATCCATCCCCAATTACTACACTGACAAAGATATTCCAAGTTGACTTTCTTTAATGTAGCAACTGGCAGTAGGGTAAAACTGACAGGAAGAAAAACATACAGTCAAAAAGTGTCCAAATTCCCATTAAGGTACGGTAAGTACAAAGTAAGTATTAAGTATACCACAACAGATACAAATAATACACAAGCTACTGTATACAAATAAATTCCAAATATATCATAAAGATAGGCTACTGGTAAGCATGATGTTACTACATACAATGTATCTTATGCACATTTTCTCACTACAAGCTAGCCAGAACATGTGGCCCACTCCATCTGTATTTTTGACTGCACACAACCCTTCAAATATCTCTGATTTGTGAAAATATGCATATACATCAATAAATGATAATCCCAAAGGTTACTTTTACATACCGATGATGCTTTCAAAGACCTGAATGTCAGGATGATTTTGGTGAAAAGGCATAGGCTTTCCCTTGGCTTTAACATGGAGAACTGCCTCGACACCTACTGATGATGTCATCAACTAGAGACACAGATCACATGACCTAAATGAATGCTATACAAAACCACCAGCAGAGGGTGTTAAATGACAAATAAAAATAACTGACTACTAAGGCAGCACATACATCGTATCTCATCGATACACAGGAGGCCTCACCAAGAGCACCAGACAGAGTATATGACCACAACAGAATCAGAAGTGAAGTGTTGACTCATCTGGAAGGATTTTTTGGGGTCCTCAATAGTAGTGAGGGAGGAGGTGTAGCACTTCTTCTACTTGCAAGGATAGGAGATTAGTGGGGAGGGACGAATGGACAAGGGAGTTGCGTGGGGAACGATCCATGCGGAAAGCAGAAAATGGGGGAAGGGAAAGATGCGCTTGGTGGTGGGATCCTTTTGGAGATGGTGGAAGCTCCAGAGAATTATATGCTGGATATGGAGGCTGGTGGAGTGGTATGTGAGGACAAGGGGAACGCTATCCCTGGCGGGGTGACAGGAGGATGAGGCAAGGACAGATGTGCATGAAGTGGAAGAGATGCAGTTGAAGGCAGCACTGATTGTGGAGGAAGGGAAGGCCCTTACTTTGAAAAAAAATGGTATCTCCTTCTGACTGGAATGTACAGCCTCATCTGTCCCTTCTCCCGCCTTTCAAACCTACTCCTCATTTTTTCTCTCCAGTCCTGCCAAAGGGTCTCAGCTTGAAACATTGACTGTACTTTTTTCCATAGATGCTGCCTGGCCTGCTGAGTCCCTCCAGCATTTTGTGGGTGTTGTAATAATAATATTAGACTCAGTCTCTGAGTAATATGGCTTGAAGACTGGTGGTACTTGGAGTTCTGTCCTGTAGCTATGTTTCTGCAAGAACAAGTATGCTTCAATTCTGCATCACACGCTAATACAGCTGTACTAGCCTCATCTCTGTTCTAATTGAGTGGCCCTGTATTTTTAAACAACAACCATAAGTACCATATTTTCCAAGTATTCTCTCATATCTACCCAGTCAAACTCACTCAGGATCCTATAAGGCAAATAGCCCCACACTACAAACCCCAGCTGGTAATACAGAAGGATAGGCAGGAAGGTAAGGGAGGTAGGGAAATGCTTTTAATTAAGGATGGGATCGGGGCGATAGTAAGAGACAATATAAGACCTAAGGAACAGAATGTTGAATGCATCTGGGCAGAGGTTAGGAATAATAAAGGGAAAAAAGTATCTGGTGGGAGTTCAAACAACACACACAAAATGCTGGTGGAACACAGCAGGCCAGGCAGCATCTATAGGGAGAAGCATTGTCGACGTTTCAGGCCGAGACCCTTTCAGGACCCTGACGAAGGGTCTCAGCCTGAAACATTGACAGTGCTTCTCCCTATAGATGCTGCCTGGCCTGCTGTGTTCCACCAGTATTTTGTGTGTGTTGTTTGAATTTCCAGTGTCTGCAGATTTCCTTGTGTTTGCTCTGGTGGGAGTTGTTCTATCGGCCACCAAAAAATAGCATTACAGTGGCACATGCAATAAATTGAGAAATATCTGAGGCATGTAAGAATGGAACATCAGTTATCATGGGGGACTTTAACTTGCGCATAGATTGGGTGAATCAAGTTGGTCGAGGTAGTCTTGAGGAGAACTTTATAAAATGCATACGTGATGGCTTTCCTGAACAGCATGTTACTGAACCTACAAGGGAATGTGTTATCTTGGATCTGGTGCTGTGCAATGAGGCAGGTAAAATTAGCAATCTCGTAGTTAAAGATCCTCTTGGTAAGAGTCATCACAGTGTGACTGAGTTTCTCATACAAATGGAGGGTGCAATAGTTGATCTAAAACCAGTATATTATGCCTAAACAAGGGAGACTATAATGGGATGAGGGAGGATTTGGATAGGGTAGACTGGGAACACAGGCTATATGGTGGGACAATTGAGGAGCAGTGGAAGACTTTCAAAGAGATTTTTCACGGTGCTCAGCAATAGAATATTCCAGATAAAAGCAAGGATAGTAAGGGTGAGGAGAACCTGCCATGGATAGTTAAAGAAATAAAGGAAGGCATCAAACTAAAAGTTCATGCATTCAAGGTTGCCAAGAGTAGTTGGAAACTGGCAGATTGGGAAAACTTTAAAAAGCAACAAAGAACCACTGAGCAAACAATAAAGAAAGGGAAGATTGATTATGAAAATAAATTAGCACAAAATATAATAATGGATAGTAGAAGTTTTCATAAGCATATAAAATGGGAAAGGCTGGCCAAAATGAACTTGGGTCTCTTGGAGGATGAGAAGGGGCATATTGGGTAATGAGGAAGTTGTCAAGCCTTTGAATGACTATATTGTGTTGGTCTTCATGGTGGAGGACTCATCTAACATGCTGAAGAGAGATGGGAGGTAAGGACCTCAATACAATAGATATCACTAAGAGGTAGTGCTGAGTAAACTTATGGGATTAAAGACAGACAAGTCCCCTGGTCCTGATAGAATGCATCCCATGGCAGAGGCTATAGTAGAGCCCTTGGTGATAATTTACCAAAATCCTCTGGGCCCTGGGTGGGTCCCAGTGGATTAGAAGAAGGTGAATGTCACACTACTGTTCAAAAAAGGATGTAGGCAAAAGGCAGGTAATTATAGGCCAGTTAGCTTAACATCTGTAGTTGGGAAAATGCTTGAAACTATCATTAAAGAAGAAATAGCAAGCCATCTGGAAAGAAATGGATTCATCAGGCAGACACAGCATGGATTCAGCAAAGGCAGGTCCTGTTTGACAAATGTACTGGAGTTCTTTAAGGATATAACTAGCACAGTGGACAGAGGGGAACAGATGGATACTTGGATTTCTAGACAACATTTGGTAAGGTGCCACATAAAAGACTTATCCGTAAGATAAGGATGCATAGAGTTTGGGTGATGCATTAGCATGGATAGAGAATTGGTTAACCAATAGAAAGCAGAGAGTTGGGATACATGGATATTTCTCTGGTTGATACTCAGTGGTGAGCAGTGTGTCGCAGGGGTCAGTGCTGGGCCCGCAACTGTTTGTGATATACATTAACGATCTGAAAGAGGGGAGTGAGTGTTATGTATCTAGGTTTGTTGATGACACTAAACTGAGTGGAAACTCAAATCTTGCAGAGGATACGGGCAGTCTGCAGAGAGAGATAGATAGGTTAAGTGAGTGGGCAAGGGTCTGGCAGAGGGAATACTTCCACTTTTGAAGGAAAAATGAAACAGCAGATTATTATTAAATGGTAAAAAATTGCAGCATGTTGCTGCAAAGATGGACTTTGGAGTGCTTGAGTATGAATCACAAAAGGATGGTTTGTAGCTGTAGCAGGCTATCAAGAAGGCAAATGAAATGTTGGCCTTCACTGCTACAGGGATCGAATTTAAGAGAAGGGAGGTTATGCTGCAACTGTACAGGGTACTGGTGAGGCCACATCTGGAGTACTATGTGCAGTTCTGGTCTCCTTACTCAAGGAAGGATATACTGGCTTTGGAGACTATGACGAGAGATTGAGTCGTCAGGGACCATACTTGCTGGAATTCAGAAGGATGAGAGGAGATCTTATAGAAGCATAAAATTATTAAAGGGATAGCTAGGGTAGAGGCAGGAAAGTTGTTTCCACTGGTAGGTGAGACTAGAACTAGGGGTCATAGCCTTAAGATGTAGGGGAGTAAATTTAGGACGGAGATGAAGAGGAACTACTTTTCCCAAAGCATGGTGAATTTGTGGAATTCTCTGTCCAGTGAAGCAGTGGAGGCTACCTCAGTAAATACATTTAAGACAAGGTTGGATAGAATTTTGCATAGTTGGGGAAGTAAGGGTTACGGGGGAAAGGTAGGTAGGTGGAGGTGAGTCCATGGTCATATCAGCCATGATCTTATTGAATGGTGGAGCAGGCTTAGCAGGTCGGATGGCCTACACCTGCTCCTATTTCTTATGTTCTTATGAGCCAAGAGTGTCCATCATTTCTACAAAAAGCAAATCAAATCAAATATCAGAGAATATACACAATATACAACCCGAAATTCTTACTCTTCACAGACATCCACAAAACGACAGACCCTAAAGAATGAATGATATAAACATCAGAACTCTACATCCCCACCCCCCATACCCTCCCACACACAAGCTGTAGCAGAAACATTGGCCTTCCTGCTCCTCCTACTAGCACCAGCAGAAGCACTGAGACCCAGCCCCCTCTAGATCCATGTTTCTTTGGAGGGCAAGCAATTAGCAAAAGCCCTCCAAAGAAACTTTGATCTAGAGACCATCAAAAACTACAGTCCATAACCCAGCACTTCAGTATTTCAGACAAGATCTCTCTCACCAGCGAGGGAGAAAGGGGTCTCGCCTGCAACAAGAGCGGAGACCAGCAACTCATTGTTCCGATGTTACAATCTTCTGCGTTGCTTCTCCAAGCACTATCCCACCCCCCAACTCAAAGACCAACAGGCTCTCACTCTCCATCAAAAGAGAGGGAGAGGGGGGCCTCATATATAGGGGCCTTCATCCAACAGCAGCACACACCACCTGCTGCCCCAATGTTTCAGTCTGACACACACTTTAGTCAACAAAATCGGTGAGGATCTGGGTTGTCTACAAGGTTGCTCCCTGGAGGTGCACATCTTCCAGGCTGTTCCTAGAGGTAACAAAACACCAGACCACATAACAGCTCTGAAGACCCACCGCTTGTGACAAACCACAGTCTGAGCTGTAGATCACGGGCCCCATCAGAACCCTAGTCACCTTGAAAGGAAAAGGCATAAGAGATGAAGAATAAGCTGTCCCATGGATGAGCTGGAAGAAGTTGTCTGGGTCTGCAAAAACCGTTGGTGCCATCTTTTCACACCCCTCTTCCTTCCTGTAAATCCCTTGTAAATCTTCTTTGAACCACATCCAACGCATCGAAGCTCACAAGCTACAAGAGACTCATAAAAGGTAAAGGTCAGAAATAACAAGAAACATTCACATTGAAACAGGAGTAAGAAAGGTGAAGAGAAACTTAATAGCACCTTTCTTCAAAGTGCTACCGCTATGGTTTCCCTGGTGAGTCTAACATTGAAGTAGATTTTCTGGTGGTGAGTGGCAGAATCAGTAAGAACTGACAAGATTAAAGTTAGTGGATTGAATAACAGGAAGTGTTAACCATGTAGGAATATGCTGTTCTAGGATATAGAACTAGTATAGGAGTCAGCTTGTAATTTCCTTCACCTTCAGCCAAGTTAAGGAACAAAAGAATTCATGAGAAATGATGAGTCTGATTTCATACTTGCAACTATCAGACTTACAAGACATTTGTTAATTCAATTAAGACAAAGCATTGAATCTTAGAAAGTAAAATCTGCATCTGCGTTCTTCATGTCAGATGTGGGACCTCTGGGAGATTTTCAGTCTCCTGATAACTACATTTGCGTGAAATGATTCCAGCTGCAGCTCCTTACAGAATGTATTAGAGAACTGATTAGAGAAAAGGCCATACTGGACCTGGTGATATGCAATAAACCAGGGCATATGTCTGATCTCTCAGTGGGTAAGCATTCCAGTTACAGTAACCACAACTCCCTAACCTTTACTCTAGCCTTGGAGAGGGATGGGAGAAAATGGTATAGGAAAGTTTTTAATTGGGAAAGCGGAAATTGTGATGTTATTAGGCAGAAACTTGGGAGCATGAATTTGGAACTCTTAGATCGACACATCGACAATTGAAAAATAAAGGCCTATGTAGGATGGAAAGGTAAGATTGATCTTCGAATAGGTTAAAGGACAGCACAACATTGTGGACTGAACTAGGCTGACCTGTACTTGTCATGGTCCGGTCTGGAACTGGCATTCCGGGTCTTCATCCGGTCCGCGGACTCCAGGTCTTGCAGTCATCCCTCCTGTCACCCTTAAGTCAATTAGGATCCTCTTGGCTTAAGGAGGCACACCTGTTGCCTATTCAGCTGGCAGGTGTTTATAAGGGGTCCTGGGATTGCGCCTAGTTTTTTTTGGGGGGGGGGGGGTGGGTGTGTGTGTGTGTGTGCGCGTGCGTGTCGTCGTCCTGCTCTTGACCTGTTACCCTGCTTGCTGGTTTGTTCTGTATGTGCTGATTGCTGCTCTGTCCGGTTTGTCTAGTTTGTGCTGCTTGCCTGTCTGTCCTGTTAGTGCTGGATGCCCTATTTAACCTTTTTTTGACCTGGTTGTCCTGTTTGCACTGGTTGCCCTGTTTCTGTGCTCTGACCCATGTGTCGTGTTTGTCCAGCCTGTGCTGTTTGCATGGTCTTGTTCTGTTCCTCCTGGCTTAGAGACCCCACTGTTCACCTACTAGTTCTGCCACTCTGTTCCCATCATCAGCCTGGACCTAGTTCCCTTTTGTTCCCTTGCCTCTGTTGGGTAAGCAGACTGGACTGCTGTTGCCTGGTGGGGAGTATTCTGTCCCTTTCCTACCTGTCTCCTCTGAAGTGTAGTGCCCCACACCTGCCCAGGGTTCTGTGCATTGCCCAGACCTCTGTGTTCCTGCCTGTGAGGTGGCCCTGTCCAGGGATATGTGGGCTGCCCAGGGGGCTCTCCTCCTAGCACCCCTTGTCCCTCAGACCCATCTGCTAGCCTAGCCAAGACCCTGCCTCGCCATGAACTCTGGGACCCTGCCTCACCTGCCTGAACCCCAGTGTTACCCCTGCATTCCAAATGCTACTTGCTTATTTTCATTGTTTACACAATTTGTTGTTTTTTTCTCCCTCTGCACATTGGATGTTTGTCAGTCTTATTTTTAATGGTTTTTTTTGTGTTCTTTTTAATGGGTTCTTTCATTTGTGGCTGCCTAGAAAAAGAGACAAATATCAAGGTTGTATAATATAAACATACTTTGATAATAAATGTATTTAGAACTGTGGACCTAATTTTGAATTGCATGGATTTTGATTCACTTTGCCGACTGCATCTATGACAGTATTGGTGCTGCTTCCTGCACTCATTCTGAGCTCATCAGTTTCATCAACTTTGTCTTCAACTTCTACCCTGCTCTCAAATTTATTTGGTCCATTTCTGACACTTCTCTTCCCTTTTTCCATCCCTCTGCCACCATTTCTGGAGACAGACTATCTACTGACCTACTGACTCTCATGTTCTTTTTTGTAGCTGCATTGATATATTGGGTCCAGTATAGATTCTTTAAGATATTGATACCATGATGTTGATATCCATTGTGCTTCTCTCATTAACTCCATTCTTTCTTCCCCAACTCTTGCCACTCACAGGGCAATTTACAGTCACCACTTAACCCACTGGTGCATCTTTGAGGTACAAGAGGAAGACAGAACACACAGCTTGTGGTTACAGGGAGAACATACAGCCTCCTCACAAATGTCCCTGTAACTCAGGATTGAACTTGGGTTGCTAAAATTTTATGGCAGCAGTGATGTCTGCTGTATCACTGAGGGGATTAACTTTTGACAGGACGTGACTCTAACTTTTAGATTTGTGACATCACCAATGTTATTTGTCATCAATAAATTCCAGTGAAGTGCCTTCTCCCAAATGATCCTTGTGACCATGCTTCCAAGTGGAAAGTGGAGCACCTTCAGAACATGCATTGCATCAGATCACTACCTGCTTTACAATGCCAGTGTGTTAGTAAAGGCAGCTGCACTAAACAAGTGTTGGTTGTTTACATAGGTAACTATTACTTATTATGTATAGACTGTATGCTCAGCAGACATTTTGTTAGGTGCATCTGTACACATGCTCATTAATACAAATATCTAATCAGCCAATCATTTGGCAGCAACTCAATGCATAAAAGCATGCAGACATGGTCAAGAGGTTCAGAGCAAACATCAGCAATGAGGATAAGTGTGATCTAAGTGACTTTGACTGTGGAATAATGGTTGGTTCCAGATGATGTGGTCTGAGTATCTCAGAAGCTGCTGATCTCCTTAGATTTGCATGAAAAAGTCTCCAGAGTTAACAGAGAATGGTGCAAAAAAAAACTGTAAGGGGCTGTTCAGTGGGCAAAAATGCCTTGTTAATAAGAGAGGTCAGAGGAGAATGACCAAAGTTGTTCAAGCTGACAGGAAGGCAACAGTATCATCTCTGAACACAACACATCAAACCCTAAAATGGATGGACTACAGCAACTGAAGACCATAAACATACAGAAATGCATCCTGTAACTAATAAAATGATCACTGAGTGTATGTTATTGCTCTGTTGCATCAAGGGAGCTGGTTTTTGGCTTGGAATTCTTCAGCGACCAATTACTAAAATTAAGTACAGTATGTTTAAATTTTTTGTTGCTATAGCAGCAGAGTTACAGGATCACTCCCCCACATCCGCAGTAATAACCAACAGCTCCAACACATTCAAAATACTCCACTCAATACTAATCAGCTCCATCCAAAGGCTTTGATTAGTCCCTCTGCTAACAAGGTAAATGACATGGTCTTTAAATGGGTGAGTTGTTTGGAGATGAGGCAGCATCACAAGCCTAGCCAACCTGGACTAGAACCCATGATCTTCCTCTTGTACAAAGACATGACTATATTTTAAGAGTATATTGTTGAAAGGTGACCATGATTCATTTGACAATTAGATCTTTATGACATAGGAGCAGAATTATGCCATTCATTCCATCAAATTTCCTCAGCCATTCCATCATGGCTGATTTATTATCCCTTTCAACCCCTTTCCCCTGCCTTCTCCCCTTATTCTTTGATGCCCCGGTGAATCAAGAACCTCTCAACCTCTGATTTAAATATACCCAATGATTTGACCTCTACAGCTGTCTGTGACAATGAATGCCACAGATTCACTACCCTCTGGCTAAAGAAATTTCTTTTCCAAATGGACATCCCTCTATTCTGAACTGTAACCTTTTGTCCTAGGCTAGACCGGATAATTTTGAAAACGCCGGTTTCACGTAAAAACGATAGGCGTCCACACTATGTGTTTTTAAAAATATCTCTATCCACATTGAATCGGAGATTTCAGCAAATCTCCTCCTACTGCGCACGCACAGGACACATCTACCAAAAACAAGTGACATGTTTGGTGTCAAATCTCACTGTAAAAGTGTGCGTTTGTGTAGTTACAGACTAGAAAAACTTAAAACGACCGACAGCTGTTGGCTTTCGCGCAGGAGAACTTAAAAGTAAAAAAAAACAAATACTGGAGTGTATGGAGGCAACCGACAGGGAGTTCACGGACAGATTGATCCGGCTGATGACGAAAATTGAAAAACTAACTAACTCTGTTGCATTAATAAAGCACCTTGTTAAATGTGTAAAACATGTCTGCATCAATGTTTTCTTGTATTTCCATACAATGTTACATTAGGCTGTTAGACATCTATTGTCAGAGAAGTACTTGCATAAATAGGTAAACCACCTTCATACAAGCAAGGACAGAAAACAGGGCCAAGAAAACTTATTCAGTAACTTATGGGTCAAAGTATTTGGTGAGTACATTTCTAACTCTTCTGGCTTCAGTCTCATTGCTGTCTGTTATGAAATTGTTAGGTTGCGTTCAAGAAAACAATGAAATAGCGCGCTGCCGTCTGACAGCATTTTCAGATTTCTCCAGTTACCCCATCCACACTGATCTGCCCGAGCAGCATTTTAAAAAATACCCACCCTGGAAAGCGTTTCTGAAAAGCTCCGGCTTCGGGGGACGAAAATGCCGTTTTAGTGTGGACGGAGGGTAAAAACGAAGAGAAAAAGCTTCAGTTACGGATTTATCCGGTGTAGTGTGGGCGTGGCCCTAGACTCCTCTACTACTGAAAACATTCTCTCCTCATCCACTCTATTACCTAAGCCTTTCAATATTAAATAGGTTTCAAAGAGATCTCCTTCATTCTTTTAAATTCCAGTGTGTGCAGGCCCAGAGCCATCAAACACTCTTTAAATGTTAACTGTTTCATTTTCAGATTAATTCTTGTGAACCTCTTCTGGACCCTCTCCAATGCCGGCACATATTTTCTTAGATCTGGGGTCAAAGCTGCTCACAATACTCTAGGTGCAGCCGGACCCATGTCTTATAAAGCTTCAGCATTACATCTTTGCTTTTATATGCTAGTCCTCTTGAAATAAATGCTAACAATGAATTTGCCTTCCTTATCACTTACTCAACCCTCAAGCTAACATTTAGGGAAATCCTATATGAGACTCCCAAGTCCCTTTGTACCTCTGATTTTTAAAAAATTTCCTCCCCAATTAGAAGATAGTCTATGCTTTTATTCCTTCTCTCAAACTACATGACCATACATTTCCCTACGCTATATTTCATCTCTTGCTCCTGTGCCCATTCTCCCACTTTGTATAAGTCCTTCTGCAGACTTCCTGCTTCCTCAACATGAACTTCCCCTCCACTTATCATCATATCATCCACAAACTTGCCACAAAGACATCAATTCCATTATTCAAATCTTATCTATCTTCTGCCCTTTCAGCTTCTCACACACCTTCTTAGTAATAGCAACTGCCCTCACTTCTGCCCCCTGACACTCTTGACTTCCCAGCATACTTCTGGCATAGAGGCGTCACAGTGAAGATTGACACAAAATACTTACTAAGTTCGTCCACCCTTTCTTTGTCCCCCATTACATGCTGTCCAGCATCATTTTCCAGCAAAAAAATAGCTTTTTTCATTTCCATCTAATCTTATAAGTTTTCCACAAGCACTTCAATTTTATTGCTTTCCTCGGATATGAAGCTGGAAGCTATATTTTAAACTGGGGAAGGTGATCAAGAAAGCCTACAAGTGAATTAGAACTTGTGAGATCAATAAAGTTGGAAGGGGATAGCAGATGGATTCAATGACATCTCTTCAATCTGAAGCATGAAGTCATAAGATCATGGAATCCACAGCAACTTGGAAGATTGGATTAAAAATTTGCTTGGCCATAGAAGATGAAGGGTAATGGTGGAGAGATACTACTCTGGGCTGACTTCTGCGACTAGTTGTATTTTTTTCTATAGGGATCAGAGTTGGAACCTGTTTCTTATGACTTATTTGAAAATGTGGATGGGCTGATTAGTAATTTTGCAGATGACACTAAAGTTGTGGATTGTGAAGTTATTTGGAAATTTGGGCAAAGAAATAGCTAATAGCGTTTAATCCAGTTAAATGTTGCACTTTAAGAGGTAAAATATAAGAGGAAATAGCCGGTACCCATTGTTGCATTGACGTACAGAATGAAGTTGGGTACTGGTCCATAGCTTCTTGAAAGTGGCCACACAAGTTGATAGGATGGTCTTCATTGGTTGAGACACTGAGTATAAAAATAAACAACACATACTGTTACTTTGCAAAACTTTGGTTAGCCTGTATTTGGTTTATTGTGTGCAGTTGTGGGCACTCCATTACAGAAAGTACATAGAGCCTTTGGAGTGGTGCTGAAGTTGTTCACCAGTATGTTGCCTGGATTAGGAAGTATTAGCTATCGAATGTTGGGGGAATGTGGATTGTTTTCACTGGGTTATCAAAGGTTGAGGGAGAGATCATATACAGTGCCTATAAAAAGTATTCACCACCTCTCCCCCTGGAAATTTTCATGTTTTACAACATTGAATCACAGTGGATTTAATTTGGCATTTTTGACACTGATCAACAGAGAAGACTCTTTCATGTCAAAGTGAAAATAAGTTTCTACAAATTGTTCTACATTTATTACAATTATTAAACAGAAATTAAGTGATTGAGTAATTACTCACCCCCTTCAAATCAGTATATAGTAGATGCACCTTTGGCAGCAATTACAGCCTTGAGTCTGTGAGGATAGGTCTCTATCAGTTTTGCACATCTGGACACTGCAATTTTTCCTCATTCTTTCTTTACAAAACTGCTCAAGCTCAGTCAGATTGTATTGGGATTGTGAGTGAACTGCCCTTTCCAAGTCCAGCCACTAATTCTTAATTAGATTGAGGTTTGGACTCTGACTTGGCCACTCCAGGACATTAACTTTGCTGTTCTTAAGCCATTCCTGTGTAGCTTTGGCTTTATGCTTGGGATCTTTGCCTTGCTGGAAAAATCTTCTCCCTGGTTGCAGTTCATTTGCAGACTGCATCAAGTTTTCCTCCAGGATTTCCCTGTATTTTGCTGCATTCATTTTAACCTCTACCTTCACAAGTTTTTCAGCGCCTACTGCAGTGAAGCATCCCCACAGCATGATGCAGCCATTACCATGCTTCACAGTATGGATGGTGTGTTTTTGATGATGTGTGGTGTTTGGCTTACACCAAACCTAGCGTTTAGTCTGATGGCCAAAAAGCTCAATTTTGGTTTCATCAGACCATAGAACCTTCTTCCAGCTGACTTCAGAGTCTTGCACATGCCTTCTGGGAAACTCTAGCCAAGATTTCATGTGAGTTTTTTTTCAACAGTAGCTTTCTTTTTGCCGCTTCCCCATAAAGCTGTGACTGGTGAAGCACCCGGGGAACAGTTGTATGTACAGTCTCTCCCATCTCAGCTACTGGAACTTGTAACTCCACTGGAGTTGTCATAGGTCTCTTGGTGGTTTCTATCACCAGCCTCCTTCTTGTATGGTCACTCAGTTTTTGAGGATGGTCTGCTCTAGACAGATTTACAGGTCTGCCATAATCTTTCCATTTCTTGATGATTGACTTAACTGTACTCAAAGGGATATTCAGTGACTTGGAAATTTTCTTGCATGCATCTCCTGACTTATGGTTTTCAATAACCTTTTTGCGGAGTTGCTTGGTGTGCTCTTTTGTCTTTGTTGTGTAGCTTTTGCCAGGATACTGATTCACCAGTTGTTGGACTTTCCAGATTCAGGTGTAATTTTACTACAATCAATTGGAACACATTGACTGCACATTAAAGAGTCTTTTTTCTGTTCATCAGTGGCAAAAAAGGCCAAATTAAATCCACTGAGATTCAATGTTGTAAAACAATAAAACATGAAAGCTTCTAAGGGGTGTGAATTCTTTCTATAAGCACTGTGTAAAATTATATAATTACAAGAAGCAGAGATACAGCAGACAATCATAACCTTTTTTTCTGGGGTTGGAAATATTAAATATGAGAGGGAATAGATTGAATGTTAGAGAGGTAATGTTTAACGGAGTTGTGTGAGGAAAGGTTCTTTTATACAGTGGTAGCTGCCTGGAATGCACTGTAAAGATATGTGGTTGAAGCAGAAACAATAACAATGTTTAAGAGACATTTAGACAAATGCAGAAACAGGCAGGCAGGGGAGGGATATAGATCAGGTGCAGGCAGATGGGATTATCTTTAAATGGCATAATAGCACAAATATTGTAGACTGAGGGGCTTATTTCTATGCTGTTCTATTTCCTTTTTTTTTGTTTTTATTTCAAAATTTCAGCTTATACGGTACTTTGCAACATTAGTTTTAGACAATTTAAATGTGTTTGTGTTTCCAAGGAGAAGAGCTGGTGAATTGTTAATGCATTAGTTCAAAAGGAAGCCAGGCACACTTAGTAACCAGTTGGTGGGTGCACTGTGCAGGGTGAGGCCCCTATGAAAGTTATGCTATAAAAGTTGGAAATAATGGGATAATTGTAACATTATGATCTTGAATTAAAATGAGAACATTCTTCTAAAAACAAGTTTGTAATTGCTGTTGAAATCTCGAGAGACCACTTTGCAGCTATGGGTATCATAAAGAACTCCACCAGCAAAATGAAAGGGAATGGAAAGAAAATGGAAGGCTTGATTTTGCCATCCTGGAGAAAATAGAAACGTGTTGTGTTCTTGTATGGACACCTGTACTATCTCACCTTGTTTGATTACAAAGTGGTGAAGAATTGCCTTGAGTGAAAAATGTGTGCAGAGTATAAGTGATCAAATCCCCGGACTCCATAATGCTACAGTAAACTCGGTTATCCAGGAGTGACCTTTGCTGAATTAAATCTATTACTGGTTCAGTCTCCTGTGTTTAGTCAGGGAGCACCTTCTCCTATAACCTCAATCATTCTGTCATGGGGTTAATGAGGTGAGTCCTCAATTAATTTAAGAAGAGCTTGACTGAAAGACTACATTTATAGGTGTTCATTATTTTTTGAGCTATTTTCAGCATCAGGCTCTTCCCTAAAAGGCATTTTTTTTTCTCTTCAAAATTGTTTGTAACAAACCATATTTAAATCAACATTTGGATTTCATGAGCAATGCCCATTTATATCTGCTTTTGATTTGGGTTTCTGGGCACTAGAATTTTCCGTGGAAGTTGTTTATCCTTGATCCTTCCAAAACACTTGTATTTCAAAATAATCACAGCACTTCCTGCTGTCTATTGACTGCATGTTTTCAATAAATATGCACAAATCTCCTGCCTTTATCAAATTGACATTATTTTTCCTTCTCACATCGTTATGGGATACTTTCCTAAAAGTTTAATTCTTATAGGAAATACTTGTATGTATAAAGTTATTATTGATTTTGAATGAAATAACCTTGGTATTCAAGACAGGTTTCTATGGCAATACCTTAATACCTTTGTGTGTTCTTTGATTATTTTATTGTGAGGACTGTTCATTGGAATTATATTACCTGAATCGCACAATGGCTTAGTTCCTATTAAGAATTTTTTAAATGTCAAATGCAAATGGTTAGATTCTCCTACTGGTGATAGTCTTCGCTAAAAACTATTGTAGGTCAAATATGATTTTCTGTTTGTCAGCCTATTCATGATTAACTTCATGTCAAAGTCAATTGAAGGTTCTTCCAAAAGCATCAAAAGAAATTTTTATTCAAGGGTGTGGTGGCGAGGGGGCGGATTACATAGGTACTGATGTTTATTGAGACATGGGAGGTTGCAGACAAAGAAATTAGATTCAGATTCACAAATGCATAATTTGTGTTAACCAACACACCTCAGGATGTTCTGGGGCAGTCCGCACGTGTCACCACACATTCCAGTGCCAACATAGCATGCCAACGACCTCATTGTAGTTGGAAGAAAGCTCTCAGTTTGGGAAGCAGTGCCAGAGCTTTCCAGGCAAGTAACTCTTTTCTGAAGGGTTTACACTTCAGCCATTGCATGGTAGTGCTGGAATAAACAAATGCTTAGGGTGGCAATCAAATTTGGTTATTGGTCCTAGACCACTGGCTCCCAAACATTCTAGGCTTACTTGTCATGCCTGGCATGCCTGTACACCTGCATTTGTTAATTGTTGTTCTATCTAGAGTCACTAGTCACCTGTACTTTCTGTTTAATCTTGTCAAGTTTATTTTGACTGGTATGGGTTTTCCACGTACCGTGATTACTTAAAGTGGACTGCTGATCAATGCATATCACGGGGTACTTGTGTTTCGAGATTGATTCATCTGGAGGTGTTGCTCAGTTGAACCACCCATTGTTCTGTTGGAATTTCTATGTATAAACTCTGGTTTCAGTCTCAGCGTGGGAGTCTGTGGTTCTCCCATGTCTGGGTTCAGTCATCACTAGTGCACGCCGTAACGGTAGGACCCCACCATAAATGGACCCAGCAGAGGTTCAGTTGTGGCTCGGACATTGGTTGACTGAAGGCAAAGATGCCTTCTATTCTCAGTGCTTGTCCAGAGTCTACGTTTCATGTTTCCCAAGGCTACATTCCAAGCTGCTGAAGTCCATGATCCGCTTTCACATTCCTAGCTTCTCTAGCCTACGTGCAAGGTCATCAAGCTTTCCTGAGTGTCCCATGGCCCTCCAGTTTTTCAAGGACTATACCATGTTCCTGAGTTTGATTCTATGTTCCTGAGTTATATGTAATTTTCCTAATTTTACCAACCCTGTCTCAAGAGTATTCAGCCTATTTTGAGTTTACCAGCCCTGTTTTGATTTCCTCAGGGCTCCCCAGGCAGACAGGTGCTGGCCTTAGGGAGGGACGTATTATCATGAACTCTGCAGGCCTGTGAACTTGTATTTGTTAATTGTTGCCCTTATCTAGAGTTATTAACCCCTTGTGCTTTCTGTTTAACTTTGTCTAGTTTGTTTTGACTGGCATGGGTTTACTGGGTACAATGATTATTTAAAGCGGACGCCCAATTAGCACTTATTGCAGGGTCCTTGAGTTTCGAGAATGATTCATCTCATGGTGTTGCTGGGTTGAGCCACTGGTGTTTTGCTGGAATATGTATAAACTCTTGTTTCTGTCTCCAGATGGGCAATCTATTGTTCTTCCACATCTGGGTTCAGAGCATACTATGACAATTACCGTCCCCATGGCTCACAGACCACATTCCCAGTGCCCCTTTTCCCTTTCTGGCCATTATATAAAAACTATAAAGAATGTTGATTTATGATGCACAGTGAAAGAAAATAGGAATTACTAATTAAAATAATGACAAATAATTGCAAAAAAAAATTCAAATCTATTTAAAGCAATTAATAAAATTATTTATTTATGTAATCAAAGTTAAAAACAATTTTCATCAACAAACTTAGAGCATCCATCAGTAGTCTAACTATTCACTACTTCACTGCTTTTTCACCTGTCAATGAGGTGGATGGGTTTGGTGTAGTGATGTTAGTTTCTCAACATCAGGCTGAATGTCACACAGGAATTTCAGATACTAAATCGGTTAAACAGTGGTTCAGTTATTGCTCCTCAGCATGGGCCTACTGCTTTGATCTGGCCCAAAGTCTCCTCCGCCAATGACTGCTGTGGCCATACCTGCATTTCTGAGAGTCCAGTCTGCCAAAACCTTTAGGATATCATAAAGAAAACTCCAGGCCATACAGATGGTTCAAAGGTATAACCCTCAGAGGGAAATTCCAAGTTGTGGATTGCAGTGATCGTAGTTCAGAAAAATTGTAATTAATAGAATAGTCAGTAGTCTTTTTGGATACCTGCAAAGCATCGCCATGTCTCCCTAGTGCATCTTGGTGGATCCTCACCATCACTGGGAACATGCCTGCAGAACTTCTGTTGAAAAGAAAGTTGAGGACATGACTGAGGATTCTTCAATGTAAGCTCAAACATCTCAGCTTTTATCTTGGTATATCAAAGCCATTGGAGATCTAGATCATAAGGTACAGGAGCAGAAGTAGGTCATTCAACCCATCAACTCTGCTCTGCCATTCAATCATGGCTGAGTTTTAATCAACTTCATTCTCTTGCTTTCTTTCTGTAACCTTAACTTTTATTATTTAACTCAACCATTTCAGGTAACCATTCCTTTTGCTTATCTTAAGTAATGGCATTACAATTGGTGAGCCCTTGACTATTCATCTTAAGGAACACCATCGACTAGAAACTCGGAATGAATACTACAGCAGCAGGAACAGATCTGAGGGTGAATATCCTGCAGCAAGTCTCTCAGCTCTTGAGACCTCAAACCCATTTGCAAGACAAAGGTCAGGAGTGTGATAGAGGATACTCCTCTTATCTGGATGAGGGTAGATCTAATGGTATTAAAGAAACTCACCACTTTGGAGTAAGTAGTTCAGTTGATTGATACCCCATCCACCACCCTAAACACCTTTTCCTGCACTACCAGTGCTCAGTGGCTGCACTGCAAAATGTTTACAAAATACATGCATTTATTTATCTGGGTTTACTGTGATAGTAGCTCCAAGATTCACAACCACTACCACCAAGATGGAAAGGCACATGGGAATGTAATCAAGTCAAAACTATCCTAATTTAGAACTATATCATTGTTACTGGGTTTAAATTCTGCAAATCTGTTCCCAACAGTACTGTTGCAATATTCTCACTACCAAAATTCAAGAAGTTATTTCAGCACCTTCTTAAGAACAACTAGAACTAGGAAATAATTGCTGCCCGAACTGCGAAATGCCCAGATCCTGAACAGCAAATAAATAAATATAAAAAGCAGAACAGCCAAAAGCTTAAGTACAGATGCTGGAAATCCAAGCACCACACAACCAAAAGTTCAGTCAGAATGGTGACCACTGCTCTGAAGAAACATTTGTTGCAGGGTGTTGAAGCCTCAACATGAGATCTTGCTTGGTCAAATTTAAACTGAAGGACAGAACAACTTCACTCGCTCTGAAAGAGAACATACTTGGAGAAGTCCAGCCAAGAAGAAAGCTGAGGACATAACTGAGCATTGTTCAACCAAGATTGAATTCTCAAGTCAGATGGAAGAAGTTAAGTTGAAACCAGTATCAAGTAAAAAAAGTATGCGTGGGTCTTTAGTCTCCCTTGCAAATTTTCACACAAGTGGGAAATAGGAAGTATTGTTAGGGGCTGTGAACACAAGAAAATTCTGGTGTTGGTGTTAATCAATTCACTTCTGTTGGAGATGAACCAGATGAAATGGAGAACTACTTGATTATGAAACTGGATCTGAATTGCATCTTGGGCCAACTTCAGGAAGCAATTTGCCAAATTAATACAAAGGAGCACAGTTTATTTTGAGTTCAAATCCAACTTCCCGAAAATGGATTCAATACCAAATTCTCTAGGAAGCCAGGAAAAGTCTATCCCTTCCTATTAAATTTATAATTGCTTATTTAAAGCAGAAATCCAGTGAGAATTACGGGAATGCATTTGCTGATAAGAATCAGAAACAGGTTTGTTATTGTGGCTTAATATGACATGAAATTTACTGTTTTGTGGCACCAGCACAAAATTACTATAAATTACAAAATAAATGAGTGTAAAATAATACAAATAATGAGATGGTATTCATGTGTTAATGGACAGTTCAGAAATCTTATGGTGAAGGGGAAGCAGTTGCCTCTAAATTGTTGAGTGTGGGTCTTCAGCCTTCTGTACCTACTCCCTGAAGGTAGCAACAAGAAGAGAAGATCCCCAGATGGTGGGGGTCCTTAGTTATGGATGCCACCTTCCTGAGGCACCACCTTTTTAAGATGTCCTCAGTGCTGGGGCGGGTTGTGCCCGTGATGGTGCTGGTTGAGCCTATAACCCTCTGCAGCCTCTTTTGGACATGTATATTTGAGCCTTCGTACCAGTCTGTGATGCAGCCAGTTAGAATGCTCTCCACCTTACATCCGTAGAAATTTGCAATTGCGTTTGGTGACAAACCAAATCCACTCAATCTCCTAACAAAGTTGAGCTGCTGGTATGCCTTCTTAGTGATTTTATCAATGTGTTAAGCCCAGGAACTTAAAACCGTTTACATTTTCACCCTGGACTCCCTCAATGAGAACTAGTGTGTGTTCTCCCAACTTACCTTTCTTGAAGTCCATAATCAATTCCCTGGTCTTGCTAATGTTGAGTGTGAGATTGATTTTGCAATACTGTTCAACCATCTGATCTATTGCGCTCATGTATGCTTCCTTGTCATCATCTGATATTTAACAAACAACAGTGTGTCATCTGCCCATTTATGGATAGCATTTAAGCTGTGCTTGGAGTAAATCAGTGGAATAAGTATGCAGCCTTGAGTGCATCTGAGCTGATTGTCGTACGGATCCATACTGACTGTACTCTCCAATGAAGAAGTCATGGTCCAGTTGGAGTCGGAGGTGCAGAGGCCTGAGGTTTAGAAGCTTGGTGACTAATACTTAGAGGATGATGGTACTGAATGCCAAGCTGTAATTGATAAACAAAGTTCAAAAGTTCAAAGTAAATTTATTATCAAAGTACGTATATATTACTAAATACTACCTTGAGATTCATTTTCTTGCAAGCATTTACCTGAAAAATAAAGAAATACAATAGCCTTTGAGAAACCAAACATAAACAAAGACTGACAAATAACCAATGTGCTAAAGAAGACAAACTGTGCAATTAAAATAAAATACTGTAAATATAAGTTGTAAAGGAACATGAAGCGAATCTTTATGTCATAGTTTCAGTTGTGAGTTCTAGTGAGTGAAGTTATCCATGTCAGTCAGAAGCCTGATGGTTACAGGGTAATAACTATTCCTGAACCTGATGGTGTGAGACCCAAGGCTCTTGAGGTCTGATAGAAGTAGCAAGAAAAGATCACGGCCTGAATGGTGGGGGTCCTTGATGATGGAAGCTGCTTTCTTGTGGCAGTCTCTATGTAAATGTACTCAAGGTGGGTAGGGCTTTGCTTTTGATGGTATGGGCTGTATGCCCCAATTTCTGGAGTGTTTTACATTCCCAGGTATTGGTGTTTCCATACCAGGCCTTGATGCAATCAGTTATGATACTCTCCACTGTGCATCTATAGAAGTTTGCTAATGTTTTTTGTGATGTGCTGAATCTATACAAACTTTTCAAAAAGTAGAAGAGCTGATGGCATTCTTTGTAATAGCACTAACTTGCTGGTACTGGAGCAGATCCTCTGATATGCTTACACCAAGGAATTCAAAGCTTCTGAGTCTGTTCACCTCCAACAGGATCATAGACCTCTAGCTTCTTCCTTCTGTAATTGATAATCAGCTCTTTGTTTTTTTCTGGTGTTAAGTGAGAGATCTTTTATGTGGAATCACTCAACCATATTTTTGATCTCCCTCCTGTATGCTGATTTGTCACCAGCTTTCATTCGGCCAACACTAGTGTTCTCAGCAAACTCAAATATGGCATTAGAGCTGTAGTTATACACAATCATAGGCATGAAGTGAATAGGACAGGGGACTGAGCACATAGCCTTGTGGTGTAGCTGTGCTAATGGTGATTGTGAAGGAGATGTCACCGTCAATCTCTACTGATTGGTGTCTGCAAGTGAGGAAATCAAGGATCCAGTTGCACAGGAAAGTATTGAGGCCTGAGCCTTGGAGCTTAGTGATGAGTTTTGAAAGGGTCACAGTATTGTACGCTGAATTGTTGTCATTGAAGTGTATCTGGGTGTTTGCACCTTCATTGTCCAGGTGTTCAAAATCTGAGTGAAGATCCAATGAAATTGAATCTGCTGGTAACCTGTCATGAAGGTATGCAAATTGGGGTGGATCCAGCTCACTCCCTGGCTAGGTAGGAGGACTGCCAGATGGTCAGATTTTCTGAATTGTGGTCAAGAGATAGAATGGTGGGCACTCTTGATGGTGGTGTTGCAGTGGTTGAGTTTGTTGGGTCCTCTGCTGCTGCAGGTGATGTTCAACAGCCTGATGTACATGTTGCTATTTCCTCAGTGTTCAAAAGATAGACAATAGACAATAGGTGCAGAAGTAGACCATTCGGCCCTTTGAGCCTGCACCGCCATTCTGAGATCATGGCTGATCATCTATTATCAATACCCGGTTCCTGCCTTGTCCCCATATCCCTTGATTCCCCTATCCATAAGATACCTATCCAGCTCCTTCTTGAAAGCATCCAGAGAATTTGCCTCCACTGCCTTCTGAGGCAGTGCATTCCACACCCCCACAACTCTCTGGGAGAAGAAGTTTTTCCTTAACTCTGTCCTAAATGACCTACCCCTTATTCTTAAACCATACCCTCTGGTACTGGACTCTCCCAGCATCTGGAACATATTTCCTGCCTCTATCTTGTCCAATCCCTTAATAATCTTATATGTTGCAATCAGATCCCCTCTCAATCTCCTTAATTCCAGTGTGTACAAGCCCAGTCTCTCTAACCTCTCTGCGTAAGACAGTCCGGACATCCCAGGAATTAACCTCGTGAATCTACGCTGCACTTCCTCTACAGCCAGGATGTCCTTCCTTAACCCTGGAGACCAAAACTGTACACAATACTCCAGGTGTGGTCTCACCACGGCCCTGTACAAATGCAAAAGGATTTCCTTGCTCTTGTACTCAATTCCCTTTGTAATAAAGGCCAACATTCCATTAGCCTTCTTCACTGCCTGCTGCACTTGCTCATTCACCTTCAGTGACTGATGAACAAGGACTCCTAGATCGCTTTGTATTTCTCCCTTACCTAACTCTGTACCATTCAGATAATAATCTGCCTTCCTGTTCTTACTCCCAAAGTGGATAACCTCACACTTATTCACATTAAGCGTCATCTGCCAAGTATCTGCCCACTCACCCAGCCGATCCAAGTCACCCTGAATTCTCCTAACATCCTCATCACATGTCACACTGCCACCCAGCTTAGCATCATCAGCAAACTTGCTGATGTTATTCTCAATGCCTTCATCTAAATCGTTGATGTAAATCGTAAACAGCTGTGGTCCCTATACCGAGCCCTGTGGCACCCCACTAGTCACTACCTGCCATTCCGAGAAACACCCATTCACCGCTACCCTTTGCTTTCTATCTGCCAACCAGTTTTCTATCCATGTCAATATCTTCCCCCCAATGCCATGAGCTCTGATTTTACCCATCAATCTCCTATGTGGGACCTTATCAAATGCCTTCTGAAAATCGAGGAACACTACACCAATTGGATCTCCCTTGTCTAATTTCCTGGTTACATCCTTGAAAAACTCCAATAGATTAGTCAAGCATGATTTGCCCTTGGTAAATCCATGCTGGCTCAGCCCAATCCTATCACTGCTATCTAGATATGCCACTATTTCATCTTTAATAATGGACTCTAGCATCTTCCCCACTACTGATATTAGGCTGACAGGACGATAGTTCTCTGTTTTCTCCCTCCCTCCTTTCTTAAAAAGTGGGATAACATTAGCCATTCTCCAATCCTCAGGAACTGATCCTGAATCTAAGGAACATTGGAAAATGATTACCAATGCATCCACAATTTCCAGAGCCACCTCCTTTAGTACCCTAGGATGCAGACCATCTGGACCTGGGGATTTGTTATCCTTCAGTCCCATCAGTCTACTCATCACTGTTTCCTTCCTAATGTCAATCTGTTTCATTTCCTCTGTTATCCTATGTCCTTGGCCCATCCATACATCTGGGAGATTGCTTGTGTCTTCCCTAGTGAAGACAGATCTAAAGTACTTATTAAATTCTTCTGCCATTTCTCTGTTTCCCATAACAATTTCACCCAATTCATTCTTCAAGGGCCCAACATTGTTCTTAACTATCTTCTTTCTCTTCACATACCTAAAAAGGCTTTTGCTGTCCTCCTTCATATTCCTGGCTAGCTTGCGTTCGTACCTGATTTTTTCTCCCCATATTGCCTTTTTAGTTAAGTTCTGTTGTTCCTTAAAAATTTCCCAATCATCTGTCTTCCCACTCACCTTAGCTCTGTCATACTTCTTTTTTTAATGCTATGCAATCTCTGACTTCCTTTGTCAACCACTGTGGCCCCTTTCCCCCCTTTGAATCCTTCCTTCTCCGGGGGATGAACTGATTTTTCATCTTGTGCATTATTCCCAAGAATACCTGCCATTGCTGTTCCACTGTCTTTTCTGCTAGGATATCCGTCCATTTAACGGATGAGGGAACTCCAAGATGAGGGATTACCAGTATACTCACAATGTACAAGACTTGCACTTTACTGCTGAATAAGATAGTTATGAACTAAAATACTCTTTTTTTTTCCCAAACAGTGGAGCAGTGTCGAGTGTCTTTATGCATGGACCTGCTCTTCTGTGCGTGTGACATGGAGCAATTCTATTGGACAGTACAGACCTAGGATGTGAGTGCTACATTACAGTGACACTAATTAGAATATTTCCCAGAACCAGAACTAAGCCATTCAGCCCTTTCCAGCTTCCATCAGAGAAATCCTAACATGTTAACTAGGTTCTCTTAGCAACAAGTTGCTCTTTTGATTACCTTGACTCTTGCCTACACTAGCATGGAGGTTCTGGCACAGGCAAACATGAATCAGGCACAAAAACTTTTAGAAGTGTAGTTCTCGTCTGATAACTCCATAAACAAACTTATCGAAATAGACATCTTTTATGAACCCCTAAGAGCTGAAGAAATGTTAGCCAATAGGATTCAAAGGTCAACAGAAGAGGTAGCCAATCAGGGCTGAGGCAAGCAAAGGGAGGGGGGCTATATAAATGCGAGCATTCCCAGAGAGAAACACCAACAACTGCGCACTCTAGATGTCACCTCAACTGGTGATGAAATGGCTGCAAGCGAATTGCAAACTTTGGTGAACACTGCAACATCAAAGGTTTAAAAAAAGTGATGCAACAGTTCAAAGTGTCATTTATTATCAAAGAATGTATTCATATACAACTCTAAAATCTGTCTTCTGCAGATAAACATGAAACAAAGAAAGAACATGAAAGTCATTCAGAAAGCAACAGCAATACTCCCCCGATCTCCCACACGAAAAAGAATGGCATCCTGATCATCAATCCCAAAAAAATCCCTTCCCACAGAAACGGAACAGGAACATCCACCAACAAAAAAGCCTCGCTTCGCACAAAAATACTATCCGAATGTCAACCCCCAAGCATCCTCCCCTCGCACACCAAAATGGAAAAGGAACAGATGATAAAAAAACTCAGAATATTAAAACCATAAATCTGACGAAGACCACAGTCCATAAACACAATAGCATAAGCCATAAACACAGTATTGCGATACCATCCTACGATGTCACCAACATTCATGGAAAGAGAGGGACACTACACGAGGCAGAGAGGCCTACCCACCTGCCACAGTGAGCCACACAGTGTTAGGCTGTTCACAGACTCCATCTCCAGCAGTGATTAAAGAGAAGGCACTCCACTCTGAACTCTCGCTCACCTTCCACATTCTGCTTGATATCTCAATCAAACTGAAAGATTAAATACAGTCGCTACTTAACCTACAAACATATCTTTGGGATGCTGTAGGAAACCTATACGATTGCTTGGAGAATGTGTAAACTCACACAGACATTATCCCAGGTAATGACTGAACCTAGAACCCAGATCCCTGGAGCTGTGAGCAGCAGCACTTAATATCTGCAGAAGGAAGTTGAAGACTCGCGTTAAAATTGATTCAGCATTCTGTCTTTACAATTAAGCCACTAACTGTTTTGATGCATGCGTACCACCTTTTTGAATGTCATCTTACAAAACTGCTAATCGTTGAGCTAGGAGTAAATAAGCGAGCTGCATTAAGGAAAATATATCTGCTCCATGTGGCCCACAAGTAAACACACTTTTAATTTGAATCTTTCATTTTTTTCTCTCTATCTTCACCAATCAGGTTCCTCACTTCTCATCCTCCCCATGGTCATGGTGGATTATAAATTGGAAATAAAAGCATTCCCTTTTCTTGGGAGGGTTCACTGACTGCCTCCTGCAAGTGGTTTGGTCACTAATTTCCTTTCACCTATCCAGTAAAACTTTTCACCAGCAATTTTATGTTAGCTTGGAAATAAGATAAAAGAAACATTGATCCAACCCATTCTCATGGGCTAGAATGAACTGAGTCAGGTCTCTGAACATTCTGTGTTGAAAGGGATTATCTATTTATTTATTTATTGAAATACAGTGTGGAATAGGCCCTTCAAGCTGCACCACCCAGCAATCCTCCAATTTAACCCTCGCCTAATCACAGGACAACTTACCGTGCCCAATTAACCTACCAACGTCTTTGGACTGTGGGAGGAAACCGCAGCACCTGTAGGAAATCCACCTGGTCACGGGGAGAACATGCAAACTCCTTACAGACAGTAGTGAGAATTGAACCTGGGTTGCTGGTACTGTAAAGCGTTGTGCTAACCATAATTATAAAACCCAGTGCTCCTATCCGACAGCGTCACTGTAATGAATAGCCCAGCTTAAATATTGTTTCACTGCACTTAGGAAGTATTACATCAAGACAACGGTGATTCTATTTGTGTAAAACAAGGGGGTGATCTGTAAAATAAAAGATTGGTTTCCATTGCACCAGAGAACAGATGAAAACACAAACAAACTCACATATTACCATTAACGGAAGAGATTCAGCAGATGCCAGAATTTCAAGGACACACACACAAAAGGCTGGAGGAACTCAGGTCAGGCAGCATCTATGGAAAGGGAGAAAGAGTCAATGTTTTAGGCTGAGACACTACTTCAGAACTGGAACAGAAGGGTGAAGTAGGCAGAATAAGAAAATGAGAGGAGAGGAGGGAGTAAAAGCTTGCAGGTGATAAGTAAAAAGCAGATGAGGGGAAAGTGTGTGGATGGGGAAGAGAGCGATAAGGTAAGAAGCTGGGTAGTGATAGGTTGAAGAGGTAAAGGCATGAAGAAGAAAGGATCTAATAAGAGAGAACAGTGGATCATGGGAGAAAATGAAGGAAGAGGTGAACCAAAGGGAGATAACAGGCAGATAAGAAGAGAAGGGTTAACCAGAATGAGAAATGGTCAAATAGAGAATGAGGGAGGAGGGAGAAATTACCAGCAATTAGCGAAATCAATAGTCATGCTGTCAGGTTGGAGGTTAGCCAAACGGAATATGAAGCGTTGCTTCTCCAAACCAACTGTGGCCTCATCTTGGCAGCAGAGAAAGCCGTAAACAGACATGATAAAACGGGAATGGGGAGTTGAATTGAAATGGGCAGCCTCCAGGAGTTCCTGCCTTTTGTGGCAGACAGAGCAAAGATGCCCCGCAAAGTGGACTCCCAACATGTGACAGGTCTCACCAATGTGGAGGAGGCCACACTAACTTCACCAAATACAATTGGTGACCTGATAGACTCACAGGTGAAGAATCCCTTAGCTGCTAGGACTGTTTGAACCCCGAATGGTGGTGAGGAATGAGATGTAGGAGTAGGTGTAACATTTGTCATGTTTGCAAGGATAAGTGCCACGAGGGAGTTCAATGGGGACGGATAAGTGGCTGCCTGCTGATTGAGTTCATTTCTGGGATACAAGCAGTTCACACTGAGGATGATATTGTATTGCTTGACACATAATAATTTACTGTAATCTCCACTGAAAGAAAACAGCTGAAACTATTGATTTGTATTCATTACAGCAAACAATTAATGAATCTGTACAAAAATCTACCATTTACTCTTCAGTAGAAAGAGTTACAATAGCCTTTTATACCTTGAATCTTTCCATATTCAATTATTAAATTTGTAATTGTTTATTACAAGTTTAAACATCATCTTTTTGAAATTTCTCCATGCCATTGTATTTGATGTTGTAGCAGAATTATGGATCACTGTACTGCTACTTGTGGAAGTTGGCGACAGAGCGAGCTTGATGAGGTTTATTTTTAATACCATACTAAGGCTATTACTGTGAGTTTCAGTGCAGTGTTCCCACTGGGAATTGCATCTCTTAGCTTGGAGAGCAGTAGGCCTAATCTCTAAAACTGTCTTTTGAAGGGACAAGAGGGGAATGTTGTTGCTGAAGTGATGCGAGGTGAGAAGGGAAGGGAATTAAAGAGGGAAGGGGAGAGAAAGATGTTGAGGTGGGTTGAAATGGGATGGGAGAGTGCTCCTGGGCACTAGATGGATTTGGTGAATTTCTGTGCCCATGGGAGCCGTTCATCATACATGGAGGCCATGAAAACCCTCCAGAACTAAACTACATTTTCCTAGGAGAGAGGTAAATTTAAGGATGTGGGTGCAATCCATCAATATCTGCATTCTGAACAGCTGCATTCAGTTTAAAGTTCAAAATAAATAGGTTTTCAAAGTATTTGTTATGGCATACTACCTTGAGATTCATTTTCTTACAGGCATTTAAAGTACAAAAAAGGAAATACAATTCAATACATAAACAGACAAAGACTGATAACACCAATGTGCAAAAGTAGACGACCTGTAGAAATACAAATAATACTGAGGACATAAGTTGAAGAGAGTCCTTGAAAATCAGTCTGTAGATTGTAGAATTAATTCACAGTAGTGAATAAGGTTATGCATGGCAATTTTGGATCCTGATGGTTGTAGGGTAACAACTGCTCCAGGGAAGCTTACAATGTAGGAAATGCCACAGGGCAGATTCTGAGGGATGATGGGAAAGCTAAGGAAGTCTCTTCTCTTTCAGTATGAAGAGTTGGCCTCCATATTTCACCCTAAAGTAGACCATTACCCTGTCATGCATGGAGAAAACAGTTAAGGTACACATGAGCTCACACATGAGAGTGTAGGAAGTTAGAGATATTATCAAGGGCAAAAATGCCTATTGGATATTGCCCTATAAATAAATTGGTTTTATTTTAACTATTTACCAAAATCAATATTTTGTTCTAATGTTCACCAGTTCTAAGTGCCTGGAAGTTGGCACTGCATTTTTACGGGTAGGAAATTCTATGTCTGGAAAGCTTGTAGACAGTTCAGGATGTTTCCCTGAGGCAGATCTTCAGTATGACTACAACTCCCGAATGAATCTTGGAATGAATGAACTTTGAATTGCCCAGTATTCCATTGTGCACTTTATTAAGAATACAAAGGTGAGAGTTGACTGAACTGTGATGCAAACATTGCATATCTCAATGGAGCAATTGCAGAAACATTACTGTGAGCATTCAGCCCAGCTGAGCTTTTAGAAACCCTAGTTTGACCCTGATTCTTTGCATTGTGCAGATTAATTTTGATTGATCGATGATGGCAAAGTGGAAGACATATTAACCTGCTGCTTCTCTCTGCAGAGAGTTCAATACTTTCCCTTTTAATGGCACAGGGAATAAAAGAGTGTAATGATAACATTTTGCAAAAAGCAATTGTGTGTGCAGTATATTACTGTGCACTGTTCAGTATTGATGTAATTCAGGAGAGTGAAAGGGCAGTAATCTTTCAAGTTAATGAAATGTCTTTGTTACTCAGTTCATTTCTCCCCAGATGCTGCCTGCAACGCTGAGCTTTCCTAGCATTCTGTTCCTATTTCAGATTGCCAGCATCTGCAATAATTTGCTTTTGGATTGGTATAACTATGTTTTGTTTGTTTTGAACCCTGCTCCATTACATCAGATGTTGTTTTTCTAATGCATCTTCTTTTCTCTCATGGACTGAACCTACCTTACTTGGGAAAGAGCTGGATCAGTGAGCATTTGGAATAACAATAACATGTATGAATTAAGATGGTTAAGCACAGTATGGAATATTTTAGTAATTTATTTCAGCTTTTAACATCTGCTACTAATTGCTTTTAATGATGTGGACATATCTGTTCCTGAACACTAGTATAGTCTCAACAGGGGGCAGTTTTTATCTAACAAAAGATTACACAAAGCCTCCCTCGATTGATCTTACAAGAGAAGACCAATAGACATCAGATTCTTTCCTTCAGATGAAATGACTTCTGTTGAATCTCAGAATGGAGTGGGACTTACAAAGCCTTTGGGAAGATTAATAGGTAGAGTTGCCTCTTCTTGTTACACACTTTCTGATGGAACAAAAGATTGCTGGATGCTCGCTAATGGCAGTTTCATAACATCAGCGGTTTAACTGGACTGTAACTGTAGCTCCAGTGATTTGTATTTCTTTGCTCACAGTGATATTTTGCCCACATGTTGTGATCCTGAAGACTGATGTTGGTAAAATATTGCCTTCGATGTAATTACTGACAAATGTAATTTCAATCTTGCACTACTGACAGCATGAATGAAATTATAGTTATAATGGTGAAATATTAAGACCATGACCATAAGATATAGGAGCAGAAGTAGGCCATTTGGCCCATCGAGTCTGCTCCGCCATTCAATCATGGGCTGATCCAGTTCTTCCAGTCATCCCCACTCCCCTGCCTTCTCCCCATACCCTTTGATGCCCTGACTAATCAAGAACCTATCTATCTCTGCCTTAAATACACCCAATGACTTTGACCCCACAGCTGCTCGTGGCCACAGATTCCACAGATTTACCACCCTCTGACTAAAGTAATTTCTCTGCATCTCAGTTCTAAATGGAAGTCCTTCAATCCTGAAGTCGTGCCTTCTTGTCTTAGAATCCCCTACCATGGGAAACAACTTTGCCATATCTAATCTGTCAAGCCTTTTAACATTCAGAATGTTTCTATGAGATTCCCTCACATTCTCCGGAACTCCAGGGAATACAGCCCAAGAGCTGCCTAACATTTCTCATACGGTAGCCCTTTCATTCCTTTAGTTATTAACCAACTAACGACAAAAAGGAGAAATTTATTTAGCCAGAGAGTGGGGAGTCTGTGGAATTTGTTGCATAAGTGGCTGTAGAGACCAGGTCATTGGGCATATTTAAGGCAGAGGTTGATGGATTTGTGATTAGTCAGAGCATGAAGGGATATGGAATGGGAGAGAGGCAGGAGATTGGGGCTGAGAGGAAAATGGATCAGCCATGCTGAAATGGGAGAGCAGAACTGATGGACCAGATGGCCTAATTGTGCTCCTCTATTTTATGGCTTATAGTCTTATAATCTTATGGAAGCAGAGTTTGAGTGCTGACACTTTTCTGCACAAATATATCAAACCAGGGCTCAGTGTTGTTTATCCTCATTTGGAATGCCTTTAAAAATGTACTGTATTTAATTAAACCTTTACTTACTCAAATGTTTCCTTTAATCTTATCTTTCAAGTGATCTGAATGTTTCACTTTTGTTAAGTTAATGGCAATAACATTGAAACAAGATGTTAAGCCTTGGTTGAAGTTGTGAACAGCCAACTTACCCTTTGATGCTATTTTAATTGCAACATTCTATGTTACAGTACACTTTCTGTCTGATTAATCACACTACTTTCCTTTTAATCTTTAGCTGATTAATATTTCAACCATTATAAACTGCTCAATAGGTTCAATAGGTACATTTAATATCAGAGAAATGTATACAATATAAATCCTGAAATTATTTTTCTTCACAGACATCCACAAAAACAGAGGAGTGCCCCAAAGAATGAATGGCAGTTAAACGTTAGAACCCCTAAGCCCCATCAACTCCCCCTCCCACGCATAAGCAGCAGCAAAGGAACAACCCGTCCCCCCACCCACCCCCACCAGTAAAAAATCATCAGCACCTTCCACCAATCACTCAAGTGTGCAGCAAAGCGTCAATAAAAACACAGACTTGCAGTGCATCTTGACTATTCGTTCACCTGGTAATTTGACATACTGAAGGCTCTCTCTCTCCCTAATAAGAGAAAAAGAGAAGTCCCCATTCCACTGCGAGAGGGGAGACATAACAAGCAACTCGCTAATTTATGATCCTAAAAGTCTTTTGCGTCGCTTTTTCCAAGCTCTGCGCTCAGAGAGCTCAGGTCTCTGGACAGACAGCCAGCAGCTAGCCCGCTGCCCCCGATATTCCACATTCTCCCGCGACATCTCTGTCAGGGGCACCAGCCTTGAATTAGACTGTCCTCAATTCATATATCAGCATTTAATGCTGCTACCATGTTGTTACAACCTGTAATCAGTGATTTTTAAAAATTAATATTTGAGCAAAACTTGTTTCCTCTCATTATTTCTAATCTTGATCACTATCTCCAGGAAGCATTATTACTAAATATAAAAATACAGAATCAAGGCATGACACTAAAGTAATCATGAAGAGCATAATGGAGTAATAATTGATTATCACTATGTATCTAATGTTACTTACAGTACTTTAATAACTCCCTCCTCTCTCCTCATCTGATTTGTTTTAACTCTGTTTAGAAGAATGCTCTATAACTATTGGCAAATGAAAACAAAAAAAACAGATGCTAGAAATCTGACATAAATACATAAAATATTCACCAGGCCAGGCAGTGTCTGTGGGTGGGGAAGAGAAAGAAAGTTATTGTTTCAACTCAATGATCCTCTCTCTATAGGTGCTACCTGGTCAGTTAAGTTCCTTTCATTTGAGGTCAGTTCCAATAAAGGTGGATTGTTAAATGCCTTGGAAAAAGGACAAACATTTGGTTTTACTCAAAAGGAGGTCATTTGCAACATTATTTTTTAACTGGCATTGACACCAAATTGAAGGTCTTTGACTATACTCCCAGATATTCTTTACTTTGCCATATAGTTTAATATTTTCTGTTAAGACCCTTCTGATTTCACGATGGAGTTGTTGTGAGTAACACATTTTCCATATTCTAATTAAAAAGTCTATTTTTGGAACTAAACCTAATATTGTATCTTTTTTGTTATCACCAGCAATAAATTTTCACAAGAAGAGCTGAGCTTAAATTGCTGTTGATTTGTTTAGACCAGTTTGAGGCACTCATCCACAAGCACTTATCAGGTTATTTCAGTTTTGTGTCTTCTTAATGGAAGGTTTTTTAAATTAATATTCTAGGAGTAACCTTTACTAACTTTCCAGAACATTTATTTATTAACTTGCTTATTTTTTTCTCCCTGACAGGATTTTTGTCTCTTTTAGTAGGTTCTATATTCTAAGAAAAAAATTAAATTATCTAAATTTATGTGACATTGGTTGATTTTATTGTAACTTCCATTGACTACTGGTTTTCCCCTTCTTCTGATTATGTGTATGAAAGACTTACTCTGGTATCTCCTAGTGGTTTGCATTTATAAGTTTGTCCCTGACAATGTGGAAAGATGTGGCCTGTTCATGAAACCAGGGCAATTCTAATCAGGCTAATTACCAGTCAATTAGTCTACTCTCAATCATCAGTAATGTGATAAAAGTTGTTGTTGTAAGTGCTATCAAGTGGCAGTAACTCTCCAATAATAAAATGTGTTCAAATATAAGGGTAAATTCTGGAGGTGAAGTGATGAGCTGCCTTTGACATCTTGGCAAAAATGGATTTGGTGTGTTAGCTAGAAGTCCAGAGGAAAATAAACTCAATTGTCATCAAACGGAAAACACTCCAAAGTTTACAAAGCAAGCTTGCATAATGAGAGGCAGTTGTAAATGATGAATGTCTTGATAGTGATAGAACTTCCATCTTCCTGATGCTGTAATAGTGAGAGAAACATCTTGTCTCACACCATCTTCCCACTGCTGTAATCGTGATAAAGTCCGTCTTGTCCTTACCCACATCTAACATATTATCCTCTGCAACTTCCATCATCTCCAAAGCGATCCTACCACAAAACATACCATTACCTACCCCTCATCCAGGTTATATATAAAAATCACCAAGAGAAGGGGTCTCAGTACAGATCCCTGAGGCACACCACTGGTCACTGACCTCCATGCAGAATATGGCCCGTCTACAACCACTCTTTGCCCTCTGTGGGCAAGCCAATTCTGGATCCACAGCAAGGTCCCTTGGATCCCATGCCTCCATACTTTCTCAATAAGCCTTGCATGGGGTACCTTATCAAATGCCTTGCTGAAATCCATATATACACTACATCTACTGCTTTACCTTCATCAATGTGTTTAGCCATATCCTCAAAAAATTCAATCAGGCTTGTAAGGCATGACCTGCCTTTGACAAAGCCATGCTGACTATTCCTAATCATATTATGCCTCCCCAAATGTTCATAAATCCTTCCTCTCAGGATCTTTTCCATCAACTTACCAACCACTGAAGTAAGACTCACTGGTCTATAATTTCCTGGGCTATCTCATAAGGGAACAACATCCACAACCTTCCAATCCTCTGGAACCTCTCCTGACGCCATTAATAATGCAAAGGTCATTGCCAGAGGGTCAACAATCTCCTCCCTTGCCTCCCACAGTAGCCTGAGTAACATCTCATCCAGTCCTGGAGTCTTATCCAACTTGATGCTTTCCAGAAGCTCCAACACATCCTCTTTCTTAATGTCCATATGCTCAAGCTTTTCAATCCGATGTAAGTCATCCCTACAATCACCAAGGTCCTTTTCCGTAGTGAATACTGAAGCAAAGTATTCATGAAGTATCTCTGCTATCTCCTTCAGGTCCATACACACTTTTCCACTGTCACATTTGATTGGTCCTATTCTCTCATGTCTTATCCTCTTGCTCTTCACATACTTGTAGAATTCCTTGGGGTTTTCTTTAATCCTGCCCGCCAAGGCCTTCTCATGGCCCCTTCCGGCTCTCCTAATTTCATTCTTAAAGTCCTTCCTGTTAGCCTTATAATCTTCTAGATCTCTATCCTTACCTAGTTTTTTGAACCTTTCATAAGCTTTTCTTTTCTTCTTGACTAAATTTTCAACAGCCTTTGTACACCACGGTTCCTGTACCCTACCGTCCTTTCCCTGTCTCATTGGAACATACCTATGCAGAACTCCACACAAATATCCCATGAACATTTGCCACATTTCTGCCGTGCATTTCCCTGAGAACATCTGTTCCCAATTTATGCTTCCAAGATCCTGCCTGATAGCTTCATATTTCCCCTTATTCCAATTAAATGCTTTTCTAACTTGTCTGTTCCTATCCTTCTCCGATGCTATGGTAAAAGAGATAGAATTGTGATCACTTTCTCCAAAATGCTCTCCCACTGAGAGACCTAACACCTGACCAGGTTAATTTCCCAGTACCAGATCAAGTACAGCCTCTCTTGTCAGGAAACCTTCCTGAACACACCTAACAAACTCCATCCCATCTATACCCCTTGCTCTAGGGAGACGCCAATCAATATTTGGGAAATTAAAATCTCCCATCACGACAACTCTGTCACCCTATCTGCTCCTCAATGTCCCTGTTACTATTGGGTGGTGTTGGGGTTAATTTGTGTCGGGGTTAATTTGTGTCGGGGTTAATTAGTGTTGGAGTTAATTCGAGACTGCCATTACAGGTCAGGAGTGGCTCACGTAACACACATAATGTTAGGAGGCTGGAATGCGAGGGAGGGGGAGCGAAACTGGGGACCCCGCTACATCGAAACTACTAGTGTCACGCGATTCAGTAAACAAAAGAAACAGGTAACTCGTGAGCATATGGCTGCAGGCCAATAAGATGGACACAAGTGCCCGATATTACCTAATATGTAACGGGGGGTTGTGCTGGGGGAAAAAGGGGTATAAATAAGAGCAGATTGTAAGGGGAAGACAGAACGCCTTCTCCAGCGACTCCGTCGATTCGCTGTACCAGTTACGAATTCTGCAATAAAGCCACGTTTTGTAATATTCCGGTGTAAGTTGTCTCTCTTCCTAAACGAACACAGGGCAGAATTTCAAGCCCAACATTTGGTGACCCCGACGTGGGGAGGGAGAGACAACACAGGCTGGCGGGTCCGACGGCAGACAACTTGCGGCCGCAAGCTCGACTAAGGTCAGGAAGTGCCTGTTATATCAAAGACTTCCACTAGGTAGTTAAATCACTGAGTTAGATCTTGTCTGCTGACGGATCCTCACCAACCCCAAATTACCCTGGGAGAGATCATTCCCGGTGCAGAATCGTGACTGGTAAGTACTAATTCTTAATCTGTTTTTAGGAAGATTCTCCGCCCGTGGAAAAGTCTTCTGAGTGAGGGTACCCGCCGCCCACGATGGGCATAAAAGTCTCAGGAGTGAGGAGAATTAAGTTGCGGACACCGTAGTACACAGGGATAATGACGGCGCCTACCTTAGACTGGTTGTTAAGAGGAGAAATCTCCCACGCGAAGGTCAGGTTTTGAAAGGCGACCGTCCCACATTTGATCCTCTCTGTGTACTAGGGAGCCATGGAGCACTTCAATTTCGAGTTACCAAAACTCAGACATTGGTGTGTTGAGTAACAGAGTATATGAGAGTTTTTAGAAATATGGTAAAATTGATAACTGTGCGAGTTCAATAAACTAACAGTGAGCAGCCGCAGGGGTCGGACACCATCAAGGTAGGAGTGGAAGTGTTCCTCCGAGGCCCGGGGAAGCTCACCTGGAACGGAAAACGGTGGCATGGTCCATACCCTGTCGCCGAGGTCTCCAACAGGGCATTAAAAGGTAAGAAGTGAGGAGGAGAAAGTGTTCCGTGGTACACCTTAGTGCACGGGGATTTTGACTGCGCCTACCTTAGACCGGTTGTTAAGAGGAGAAATCTCCCACGCGAAGGTCAGGTTTTGAAAGGCGACTGTCCCACATTTTGATCCTCTCTGTGCACTGGGGAGCCATGGAACACTTCAACTTTAAGTTACCAAAACTCAGACACCTGCGTGTTGAACAACCTGGTGTCCCGTGGTGGCGACTGAGCCTAAACCACGGCACTAATCTTACATCGCAGCTATTGTTAGATAATGCCATTATGGACCCCAACAATGTACTTAAGGTACTAGACCAGGCACCCCATCAGAAAGACCACCTTCTAAGTGAGGTTCGACGCACCCTTGTAGACCCCGTTCACATGGCTAAAATTTTGGATAACCTGGCAGTGAATCCCCGAGCATTTGCCAGAACAGTGATAAAATTAGGTAATCCGCCCCCTGCCTGGGAGGGAATAAAGCAGGCCCCGCCACACAAATGGAAGACGGAGCTCACAATGAGTCTGACCCCAAAGTGGGAGTCACGGGATTGGCCTGAGAAGGGATCAATGCAATCAAACTTTCCGCGTGGCATTGGACCTTTAACAACCGTGCCCCTATCGGGCACCGCCCATCCGGCAAGTACAACCGCGGAACTGGGGTTTGTGGCAGTCCATCTCACGTATCCCCCTGATTCAGACTTCACCCAAAAGGAGTCCGCGACTGTGGCCCCCGCCACTGTCGCTGCAAATAGACCACGCACTGGAGAGGTGCTCCAGAGCGTCAGGCACTCGATCTCCCATAACAATACAGTAAAGGAAGGTGAAAAGAAATTACACATGTTAGAAAAAAGCCTTCAGGCGTGGAGAGACAAAGGATGGTTCCCAGCCGATGACCAACCATTTCTGATCCTCTCCTTGCTGGCTGAATTTCAACTTCGTGTCCTCAATGATATGGAAAACAGACGAGGGGAGGCAAAACGAAAGTTTTTTGGGAAATCCAAGTCCGTAGCCAAATTAGAGGATGAGGATGTATATCTCAAGGAATTCCTGTCCCGGTTCCAGGCGCATGCGGACAAACCGCCGGGGAACTCCGTGCTCCCGCGCCCCACACCAAGGGAGTCAGCCACGTGTCCAGACCCCGAGACTGACCCCGCAGACCCAGAGTGGATCATAGACCACCAGCCTCTTTACCCACCATTTCCCTCCGGATGGTCTAACGCCGCTCATGCCCCGCATCACAATATCCCAGTAACGGCCCCTCCACCATATGCAGAGCCCCCCAGCCACCCAAAGCAGATCTAGCACCATCAGTCCCGTCAGCCCCACAGGAGAATGTCCAAGCTCCTATGATGGAAATAAAAGGTGATATTATTGACGTAGAGGACCCCATCCGAGAACATATGCTCACCCTGCTAACGCAGCACAGCCAGCAACTAAACGAACTCACTGCCCTGACAGAGGAGGAGGCGAGGGCACACAAAGCCCATGCCGCCCTCCCGAAGGTAGGGGAGGACTGGCCGGACTGGTGCCTGCCCTCCGAACCTCCCCACTCAGTCATTCCAGCATGCCGCCCTCACGATTCTAGGTGGCAAGAGAGACCCTGAGCTGCGGCGACAGACCGAGCCTCCTGAGGAGGACTCGGTAGTAATCACAGGGTCTGGACTGCGAGCCACACTGGTAAAAGGCAGCCCGTCCATAGGTCAGGCTAACGAACCCGACCCCTTGGAGGACGGGGATAGCACGCCGGGGGATGGTGTCTCCTGGCGGGGTCTACAGGGTCCCCTATTGGCCACACAGGGAGGGGGGGGGGGTAAAGTATGTCCCCTGGGCCCGTACTGATCTGGACACGTTAATAAAAAAGCTGCCGCCACTAGCATTTGGTGACCGAGATCCCACAACCAGCCTCAGCCCAGCTGGCCGAGGTCTACGGCCTCCTGCGCGCCTTAGAGCTTAGTGAGGGTTTGCGAGTCAATATTTACACCGACTCTAACTACGCGTGGGGGGCTGTGCATATAGAGGGAGCAGCTTGGATCCGGCGGGGTTTCAGGACCGCGGCTGGTACCCCGGTGAAGCATGAGAGACCTCTCCGCAGGTTGTTAAGGGCAGTCCGCTTGCCGACTCAGGTCGCAGTGATAAAGGTGGCAGGCCACAGCTCCTCAAACACCCCCGAGGCTAGAGGTAATGATGCAGCCGACAGGGCGGCGAAAGCCGCAATTCAAATGCCCACCCTGAGGTCAGGGAGGGACACCTCAGACTGTGAACCTCCTGGCTCACCCCGCCCGCTGGCCCAGCCGGAATCCCGAGGTTTACAGGTCGCTCCGTTGCTCCAAGCGGATGCTCTGCTCCACCTTGCTGAGTTACAGGGGGCAGCATCGGAAGCAGAGCGTCAGGGGTGGATTAACAAGGGAGCTGCTCGACAACACTTCACTATGGGAGATACGGACCACCATATATGGCGGTCCGAGGGAGGGGAGATAGTAGCACCCAGGGCATTACTACCGTCACTATTTAAGGAGATCCATGGGCCCACCCACATAGGGATAGCCAAGGTAATAAAACTTATAAAGAATCACTGGTGGGCTCAAAAATTGAAGGAGCACATGGAAAATTTGAGAGCTGAATGTAAAATCTGTAATGAACACAATGCCCGGAAACCACTGCCCCATCCGATGCTCAAATTCCCCAACCCCACGGGACCATGGCAGGAAATTTGTATGGATTTCACGGACATGGGAGCAAGATTAAGGACCCCCAAGAACGACCGATACCTGTTAGTTGTAGTGGACCGATTCTCGAGATGGGTAGAAGCTTTCCCCACGAGGGCGGAGGATGGTGAGACGGTGGTCAACATCCTTACCCAGGAACTGATTCCCCGATACGGTGTCCCCACTAAAGTCTGTACAGACAATGGCACCCACTTTAAAAACGAACACTTGGCCAGAGTAGAGGGTGTTCCAGGGATAACCCATCGGTTCGGCAGTGTCTACCACCCAGAAAGCCAGGGCCTAGTGGAAAGAGCAAATCGAACCATAAAAGACAAAATTGCAAAGGTAATGGCAGGCACCCAGCTCACTTGGGTGGAGTCTCTCCCCCTGGCTCTGATGTCCATGCGGCAAGAAAAGAATGGGGAAACCTTTCTAACACCACACGAGATACTGACAGGGCGCTCCATGCCCGGACCGCGCACATCACCACGGTGGGAGGAAAACTGGGAGACAATGAATCAGGACATGACCCAATACATGAGAGTCCTGGGCCAGATGGTGAGGCTCATAGCTAAGCAAGTCAGGAATGCCCACCCTGAGGACGCACCCCCCGAGCTGCCGCTAAAAATAGGAGATGAGGTCTACCTGCGGCAGCCAGGGCGCTCCTCCTGGAGCGAGCAGCGATGGCATGGCCCGTACCCTGTTACAGAAATTTCAAACAATACACTCAAGGTAGGAAGGGAGGGGGACAATAACTGGCACCATTTCTCGCACTGCTCTAGGACAAAGAAAGGAAGACCGATTGATCCCGATTCCGACATAGAGGAGGAGGAAGCCGAGGAAGATGACGCCATGGAAAACCCTGATATGGGTAGGAGTAATGCTCCTAGGTAAGGCGCCGATGGCCGAAGCGGGAAGGGGAGGAGATGCGTGCGGAGCGAATATCATCCTTAATGCGGACCCTCATACAGGTAGGACATTCCAGTTCGACCTGTGCGATGTGATCAACTGTTGGGGCGACAAGAAAGCCTGGACTGGGTATAATGTCTACATGTGTCCATTCACCTTGGGATACCCGAACCCAGGGGTAAAGGAGTGTAGCGCATGGATAAATGTATGGTGGTGGACAGGCCCAGACCAGTCCTGGCTGGATAAGAGGCCAAACAATCGAGGGTCCTCCAAACCCTACTATGAGTTTAAGAGGAAGGTGAGCCTTTACAGGGGCTCTGTTTGGGGAAGAAAGCAGGGAGTTAATCCTGACACTCAAGGAAGAAATACACAACCCTTTTAGTATGAAGGGATGGTCGTCACAGACCTGCTCCACTCATCGCGGGTCAAAGAACAGGGGGCAGGGGGCGTGCTCTACCTGATCATAAGGGCGGACGTGACAGGCCGAGACCCATGGGGAATTATCCGGATCAATCTGGGAACCCACACAGACCCAGGATTGGGTCCCACAGCCAGCCCTGTTCTGGTAAAGAGTTCGGACACGAATAAGATAACTCCCCGGGAGTATATTGCAATTGAGACAGGGTACGTGGAAGCAAACGCCTGGGTTGACCGAGTGGTCCAATACACCACCCAGGCAGCGATAGGGGACTGCTGGGTATGTGCTACGGGGAAACCCACACTCCTCATGAGTCCCAGCCCCTTCGAGGAAGGAAATGACACCTTCCGTTGCGCCCTCGAACTCATGTCACTAACCAACCCCTCTGCCGGGTGTAAGTCCTGGGAAACCTATTTCCCCATGGCCCCGGCCAATGTGACCCCACCAGCCTTTAGGGTGGACCCGATCAGGAACATCACTTGCGTTACTAACCTGTCCCCGTCGGATCAGCCCTACAGAGTGGGCAACCTACCTGACAGTGCGTGTTCTACCTGGATCAGTCTTACTGGCACCGAAAACGCCACCATGCTGACTGTCAGCAGAGCGGACCTCTGGTGGTACTGTGGGAAACGGGTCCTATATAATTGGCTACCTGTAAACTGGGAGGGGACCTGCACCCTGATCACTCTAAATGTACCTCTTTTCATTGCGGCAAAGAATCCAGGGGACTACACCCTCAACCCAATCCCTGATGAAATCGGGAGGTGGTATAGGAACAAGAGGGCGCTCACTGAAAGGGGGGAAAGGAACCCCGATGGGATATGGATCGATGCTATCGGTCAGGCTAGAAACATCCCGGACGAATATAAACTGGCAGACGAGGTAGCTGCAGGCTTTGAGAGCTTTCCACTTTTTTCAGCCATATTCCCAATCACGACCAATAAAAATGTCAACCGGATCAACCTGATCCACTATAACGTTCAGAGGCTGGCTAATCTAACCAGGGACATCGCGGAAGCTGTCCACGAGCAGCTATCACAGACGTCCCTAATGACCCTGCAGAACAGAATTGCCATAGATATGATCTTAGCAGAGAAGGGCGGAGTGTGCGCCCTGTTTGGTGACATGTGCTGTATGACCATAGCGAACAATACAGGCCCGGACGGATCACTAACCAAGGGCTTGACTAAATTGCGATCCCTGGCCAATGAGCTAAAGCAACAATCAGGAGTCAATAACCCAGTGCTGAATTGGTTGAAACGTACGTTTGGGGAATGGGGGGTCCTACTGGGACAGTCGGCTCTAGGACTGTCTATTTAAATTGCTATCTTTATCACGTGTGGTTGTTGTTGCATACCCTGTATTAGGACCCTAGTCATCCGGACTATAGATCGAGCCTTGACTGGAAAGAATGGACCTCCACCGGCGTACCAGGCACCCTTGTTCCCGGTGGAAGGGGAGGACACGGCCCTCCCGGAAAGCGGATGCGCTATGGGAGGACACGGACTGAAATGGACCATGGCAAGGGGGGGATTGTGAATTTGTTATTGAATAAGTTTTCTGAAATGTTGCATGCTACTTGTAAAAATTGCGGATGTTTAGGGAACCCCTACCCATATTTTGTGACCCTAGGTCGGACAAATCAGGATAAGCAAATAGGGAGGACACGCCAAAGAGTGCCGGGGGACGCTCACCTCTCTGCCTGATCCCGGCAGCCGCGGAAAAGATTGTAAGGGATGTGGGGATGTGGCCTCTGGGAGGCCAAGGGAGGGAGTGTTGGGGTTAATTTGTGTCGGGGTTAATTTGTGTCGGGGTTAATTAGTGTTGGAGTTAATTCGAGACTGCCATTACAGGTCAGGAGTGGCTCACGTAACACACATAATGTTAGGAGGCTGGAATGCGAGGGAGGGGGAGCGAAACTGGGGACCCCGCTACATCGAAACTACTAGTGTCACGCGATTCAGTAAACAAAAGAAACAGGTAACTCGTGAGCATATGGCTGCAGGCCAATAAGATGGACACAAGTGCCCGATATTACCTAATATGTAACGGGGGGTTGTGCTGGGGGAAAAAGGGGTATAAATAAGAGCAGATTGTAAGGGGAAGACAGAACGCCTTCTCCAGCGACTCCGTCGATTCGCTGTACCAGTTACGAATTCTGCAATAAAGCCACGTTTTGTAATATTCCGGTGTAAGTTGTCTCTCTTCCTAAACGAACACAGGGCAGAATTTCAAGCCCAACATTGGTCTATAAAAAACACCCAGTAAAGTTATCGATCACTTCCTGTTTCTAACTTCCACCCACAGAGACTCAGTAGATAATCTTTTCCATAGTTGCTGCCTGATCTGCTGAGTTCCTCCAATATCTTGTGTGTATTGATGGAGGTCAGTCCTCCTAGCTCCAGAACATCACCCAGGACAGCATCCTGAGAGAAAACATCTTTAGCTGTTCTATTCCAGCTTCATTTGCAAAAGACTGATGATGGTTAATTTGGGTGCAGGTACGTTCCATTGCATGGAGTAATTTGAAGGACTTAAACAAACAATAGGTTTCCTGTCTTAGTTTACCTCTGCTGAAAGTTGATAAAGTTATACTGTATATACTGTACTGTGCAAAATCCTTGGGCACCCTAGATTTTTATATAAATGTTGTTTTAGTTGTTTATCTTTTGTCTTCTGCATTAGTGTGTCAGTAGAAAAGAACACATTTTAGATTTCCTAAGCTTCCATTTTCCAAAAAAACTTAAATGTTACGGAATACTTTTTGTATTTCATTAAAGAAGGTAACATATTAAAATGGCTGGCACAGTAGCGTGGCAGTTAGCACAACGCTTTACAGTACAGGCAACCTAGGTTCCGTTCCTGCCACTGCCTGTAAGGAGTTTGAACGTTCTGTCCATGACTTCGTGGGTTTCCTCTGAGTGCTCCAGTATCATCCCACGTTTCAAAGGTATACAGTTTGGTAGGTTAAATGGTCATTGTAAATTGTCCCATGATTACACTAGGATTAAATTGGCAGGTTACTGAGTGGCATGTCTCAAAGGGCTGGAAAGGCCTATTCCATGCTGTATCTCACTAAATAAATAAATATTAAGTAATAGATTGCTTTTCAAATAAAAACCTGATTACTTTGTAGGTATATAGCCCATTGCAAGATTTAAACAAAGATAACAAACAGGCGCTAATGACCAATGACGTAACGAGTTGAATGAACTAAACTGATTAACTGAAGCAGAAACGTGTGCAGAAGGAATCAATCTGGGTGAAGGACAACCAACCTAAAAGGCAAAGGTGTAGCAGATATGACAGTTGATTAAATTATGGAAATTAGGAGTGAGAGGAAGGCTGTATAATATTTTTCTAAGTTTTTTATTTGGATGGTCTATGCAGGTAAGGGTGGGTAAGGTATATTCGGGCTTCTATGAGATAGAGAATGGGGTGCCACAAGGCCATATTTGTAGCCCTTTATTGATTAATATTATGATTAATGATATTTTCTCTGATAGGGACCTGGGGTGGGTAAATCACTTTTTGCAGATGATGGAGCTTTATGGATCAGAGGTAGAAATTTCAATTTAACTGTATATAGGATGCATTTAGCAATTAATAAGGTTGATCAGGGAGCAAATAGATGGAGATTTATGCTTGCAGTAGCTAAAACACAAATTACGTGTTTTTCAAAGAGGATCAATAGACCTGACGATATGAGATTTTATGGAAAAACTCTTGAAATGTCAGTGGTAAGATTTCTCAGCATGTGTTGTATAATAAACTGACATGGAAGCAATGTATCAGTAAAATAAGTGATAAATGTAAAGGAGCATTAAATATCTTCAATAAAAAACACAAAATGCTGGCAGAACTCAGCAGGCCAGACAGCATCTATGGGAGGAGGTAATAACAACGTTTCAGGCCGAAACCCTTCATCAGGAGTGAAGTAACATGGGATGGTCGAGGGGGGATAAGAAGTGGGGGGAGGGATAAAGTAGAGAGCTGGGAAGTGATAGGCTGGAGGGAAATGGGCTAGGGGGAAGGTGGAGAATTATGGGCTCTCCACCTTAATTATGGAATTAAGGTGGAGAGCTTCCCAGCTCTCTACTTTATCCCTCCCCCCACTTGTTATCCCCCCTTGACCTTAGTTTCTCCAAAGATTTTAGCTGATTTTGGGTTACATGATTTAATGAAGTCTAAGGATCCTGATATGCCTGACAGTCTGTTGGTTTATCAATATGTTAAGGAAAGTTATCATGATATTGTAACCCTTAGGTTCGATTAGCACATGTTTGTCTGGGGGAAGACAGCTTCTGGCCCAGCCAAACTAAGAAATCTCGTTTGTGTGGATGCTGCACGATGTGTTGCCTGGTTACAAATCTGAGCCACAACATATCAGTCAGTACACCATATGCAATTAAATGATTGAACTTTACAAATCTTAATCTGACTATGGGGTTAGTAAAGAAAATAAAAAGGGCCCATTTTAATGAAACAGTCTAACGTGCATGTTGGAGCTCACGGTTCCATCCATTTGTTACCCGTCCATCTCCTCCTGGCGTCGCTGACCTTCGGACCCTCGCTCCTAGTCCACTCTGTCTGGCGGTCTACTATCCACTCATGTCTTTTCTCTTCACCTCTCACCGACAAAAGACCGTGAAATCCCTGCTTCCAGACCCACAAGAAACAACATTATGCCTCTCATTGGATAGCCCACATTCAAAAGCTCTGTTATCTTTAGTCATAACCCAAACATTGCTGTTACAGGGAAACCATTACCTTAGCAGGGAAACAGTACAGAAAAGCCATTGCATTAGCAGTGAAACCTTACAGTGGGTTAGGAATTAGGGGATTATGGCAAGACTTGTGGGATAGTGGGCATAAGGCAAGAATACATAAAACTGTTAGGTTTATGGGAGAAGGGGGTAAAAGAAGGAAAGGAATTATATTGATTCAACTTAGAATTGGCATACTATTCTTAATTATCCCTGATATCTTGTTGGTAAACATCACTCTGGGTTGTGTAGGTTTTGTCATTATGAAACAATTGAACATATTCTATTACAGTGTGAAGCATATAAGGTTGAAATAAATCAAATGAAGGCTTCACTACTACCTTTGGGGGTTGATAGTTACATTTAGAAACTTTATTAACTTATGGAAGTAACTTTAATTTAATTCATAATATTGTCTTTCATCACTTACAATCTACAGGGCTTTTGGGGGTAATTTAGGTTTTATCTGTCGAAGAATCAGTAAGGGTTTTATTTTAAGACTTAACTTTCCACCAAAAACACATGCTGTTTATGGCAAGGTCTGCATATTATTGCAGACTTCAAAGCTGCATGCAGTGGAGTTTCCAACATCAGTACCTCTCTCCCAGATGATCTAAATCTTTTTTACACTTGATTTGATCTCACCAATATTGAGTCCCCGAGGAGACCTGCAGAAGATGCGACCAGCAGCTTGGTCATCTCTGAGGCCGAAGTACGCAGGTGTTTCCAATGCATGGACAGTCACAAGGCTACAGGGACCAGACGACATCCCAGGGCGGGTACTCAGGATGTGCATGGTACCACTGGCAGGTGTGTTTACAGACATTTTTAATCTCTCCCTCTCCCAGTATAGAGTACCCTCCTGCCTCAAAACATCCACCATTATTCCTGTACCTAAAAACACCAAGGTAACCTGTCTGAATGACTGGTGTCCTGTCACATTCACCTCAATAATAAGCAAATGCTTTGAGAGGCTGGGTAACAACTGCATCTGCAGCATGCTACCACCCACACTGAACCCCCTACATTTCGCCTATCAACACTACCAATTGATAGATGATGCAATAGCCACAGCTCTACACACCATTGTTACACATCTGAAGAAGAAAGATGTTTATGTGAGAATGCTGTTCTTGGACTACAGTTCAGCATTCAACACCATAATTCCCTCCAGGCTCGACAAGAAGCTCAGAGACCACTGCCTTCACCCTGCCTTGTGTAACTGGATCCTGGACTTCCTGTCAGATCACCAGCAGGAGGTAAGAGTGGGCTCCCTCACCTCTGCCCCCTGACCCTCTACACAGGTGCCCCTCAGGGCTGTATACTAAGCCCCCTCCTTTACTCTCTGTATACCCATGACTGTGTCGCCACCCACAGCTCCAAGCTGCTAATCAAATTTGCTGACGACACTACACTGATTGGCCTAATCTCAAGCAATAATGAGTCAGCCTACAGAGAGGAAGTCATCACCCTGACACAGTGGTGTCAAGAAAACAACCTCTCCCTCAGTGTTGCAAAACCAAAGGAGCTGGTTGTGGACTACAAGAGCAATGGAGATGGGCTTTACCTTATAAACGTCAATGGATGTGGGGTTGAGAGGGTGAACAGCTTTAAGTTCCTCTGCATAAACATCACCAAGGATCTCACGTGGTCTGTACATACTAGCCGTATAGTGAAAAAGGCACAACAGCACCTCTTTCATCTCAGTTTGGTATGGGCCCCTCAAATTCTAAGAAATTTCTGCAGGGACACAATTGAGAGCATCCTGACTGGCTGCATCACTGCCTGGTATGGAACTGTACTTCCCTGAATTGCAGGACTCTCCAGAGTGTGGTATGGACAACCCAGTGCATCTGCAGATGTGAACCTCCACTATTCAGGACATTTACAAAGACAGGTGTGCAAAAAGGGCCCCAAGGATTATTGGAGACCCGAGTCTCCCCAACCACAAACTGATCCAGGTGCCACCATCAGGTAAACAGTACTGCAGCATAAAAGCCAGGACCAACAGGCTCCAGGACAGTTTCTTCCAGCAGGCCATCAGACTGCTTGATTCATGCTGATGGAACTGTACTTCTATGTTATATTGACTATCCTGTTGTACATAATATTTATTATAAATTACTGTAATTGCACATTTGAATGGAGATGTAATTTTTTTTACTCCTCCTCTATATGAAGGATATAATTAATAAAGTCAATTCAATTCAATTTCCCAATTCTCTACTCCACACACCAGTCCATTTGGTGGCAGTAACACACCTTTAAGTTGGATTGCCAACCGCCGAAGAATAAGAAGAAAATATGACAGTTTAAGCCTCAAATCATTAATTCTTACATCGTGGGTAGAATGAGCATAGCAACAAGACACACCATGTAGTCTTCTTGCAGTCTTCTTGCATCAGCATGATCCCTCCCAAGCAGAAATTTCACAACAGACTGGAGTCTGAAGATGTGTTGTCCAAACTTCTCTAAAGAAACATGAAGGAACAGGCAAAGTTGAGGACCAGAAACACCGTGGTCAGCCACAGAAACTGACCGCAGCAGGTGAGAGATGCATTAAACAGTCGGCTCTTCTAAATCCGAAGCCCAGCACTGCTAACAGCTCTGAACACACAGAAACCACTGGAACCCAAGTACACTCCTCCATAGTCCAGAGAAGTCATGTCAAATGTAGTCCTCAAGGAAGAGTTGCTGCTAAAAAGCCATTCCTCCAAACAAAGCCAAGGGAGTCACCTCTACACGAAAATACAAGGACTAGAATGCTGAGCAATTGCAACAAGCGCTCTGGACTGACGAGTCAAAATTTGAAACTTTTGGTTCAAACAGGATACATTTTGTCTGTAGAAGAGCTGGAGAGCACTATGTGGATGAGTGTCTGCAACCAAAAGCGAAGCACGGCAGAGGTTTCCTGCAGGTTTGGAGCTGAATTTCTAAAAAGTAAGTTTGTGATCTGGTCAGAGTTAATGGAATCGTCAATGTTAAAAGTACAAACAAATTCTCATTCATCATGGAATACTATCAGGGAGGTATCTGAACGATCTCAACTTCATTCTGCAGCAGGACAATGACCCTAAAGACATGGTCAAGGTCATAAAGAAGAACAAGGATTTCTGCCACAAAAGGTATAGTCTTCACAGAGCACTGATCTCAACATCATCAAGGTGCCTGGGATTATCTGGAGAGACAAGCAAGTGAAACAGCCAATGTCTACAGAAGAACTGTGTCAAGTTCGCCAAAGTTCTTGGAACAACCAACCAGCTCATTTTCTTATAAAACTGCATGGCAGTGTACCTAAGAGAATTGATGCAGTGTTAAAGGCAAAGGGTAGTCACACCAAATATTGGTTTGATTTAGTTTTTACTGTTTATTGCTCTGCATAGTATTTTTTTGATATTTAGAAACTTTACAATTTGTTATGTTTGAAAGCATCTTCATTTTACAGAATTTTTTTACGTGCTGAAGATCTTTGCATAGTATTTGACTTGTACCTTTCTTGCTACAAATGGTGAAGCTGCTCTGTTTAAGTTGGAACTCGTTGCGGGGTGGTTCCTGAGATGAGGAAAAATTATTGTTAAATGTGCATAGAAAGCAAGTTAGCTCTGGGAAAATGAACATTTTGAATGACTGCATGATTTTACTTATGGGAATAAATTGCGATCGCAATCATGAAATTGCTTTACTTCAATTTTCTCCAGGAGACTAGACACAGGTGAAATGACAGCATCTTAGACAAATTTACTTATTTTAATGGGAAAAAGCATACAAAAATATAGCTTAATTTATTTTTATGAATATATTTATTTGACCATCATTTTAAGATCTAAAATTTGCAGTCACTGACCATCTGTAGAGCAGGAGATTGCAAGGAGATTTGGGGAGAGTTCCTTGTGGATTTTATGTGCCAGTTTGAAAAAGCAAAGAGGGCCTATCAAAACATGTCTCAGAGTGGGAGATTGCTTGGGTTATGAGTAACTTGGTAAGGATCGATAAAAAGATGCAAGGTGTAAACAGAGCAGCCATTGGCTAAGTGGGCCTGGGTTAGAGTGTGAGACTTCGGTTTAACAGGCTTCATTGAGAAGAGTCTCGAAGTAAGTTTTTTTTTCTCTTTATTTACCTATTACTACATAGCTAGTGCATTGAGAATGGATCCAGGGTTACTGGTACATTCCTCTGGTGAGATACGGGAACTCTGGGAAAACCTCCACTCTCCATCTGCTTGAAGTACCTGGAGCTGCAGGTCCTTAGAGACTATGTTAAGAACCTGCTGGATGACCTACAGGAGAATGAAGAGGTGATGGATAGGAGCTACAGGGAGTGAGTTACCCCTAACAGGAAGCTGAGTGATTGTCAGGAGAGGGAAAGAGACTTGTACAAAAAGGACATGTTATGTCTGAACTCAAGGCACACCAATATCGTTGAAGGCAGGTTTTCTAGAGCTGTTCAGTAAAGTTTAAACTAAATTGGTAGGGAGATAGGAACCAGAGTGATAGGGCAGAGTATAGGGCTGTTGATATATAAGTAGGTGCATTCTATAGTGAGACAATGGGAACAGGTAAAGTGGGGCAAAATTGCGATCAGTGAGATGAGGTGAAGTGTCACATGAAGGCAGAATTGAATAGGGTAATGAAAAAATAACTGGATGTGTTATATTTGAATGCATGCAGTATACTGAATAAAGTAGATGATCTTGTAGTGCAGTTAGAGATTGGTAGGTATGACATTGTGGGCATACTGAGTCTTGCTGAAAGGAGAAGATATTTGAGAGGTTAACATCCAAGAATACACATTGTATCAAAAGGATAGAACATAAGAACATAAGAAATAGGAGCAGGAGTAGGCCATCTGGCCCATCGAGCCTGCCCCCCATTCAATAAGATCATGGCTGATCTGTCCATAAACTCAGCTCCATCTACCTGCCTTTTCCCCATAACCTTTAATTCCCCTACTATGTAAAAATCTATCTAACTGTATCTTAAATATATTTAGTGAAGAAGCCTCAACTGCTTCCCTGGGCAGAGAATTCCACAGATTCACCACTCTGTGAAAAACAGTTTCTCCTCAACCCTGTTCTAAATCTTCTCCCCTGAATCTTGAGGCAATGTCCCCTAGTTCTAGTCTCACCTACCAATGGAAATAACTTCCCTACTTCTATCTTATCTACCCCTTTCAAAATTTTGTATGTTTCTATAAGATCCTCTCTCATTCTTCTGAATTCCAGAGAGTATATTCCCAGGTGACTCAATCTCTCCTCATAGGTTAATCCCTTCATCTCTGAAATCAACCTGGTGAACCTGCTCTGCACTACCTCCAAAGCCGGTATATCCTTCCTTAAGTATGGAGACCAGAACTGCACATAGTACTCTAGATGCGGCCTCACCAGTACCCTGTATAGTTGCCGCATGACCTCCCTGCTCTTGAATTCCATTCCTCTAGCAATGAAGGCCAACATTCCATTTACCTTCTTAATAACTTGTTGTATGTGCAAGCCAACTTTATGCTATTCATGCACAAGTACTCCTAAGTCCCTCTGCACAACAGCATGCTGCAATCTTTCACCATTTAAATAATAATCTGCTCTTCTCTTATTCCTTCCAAAGTGGATGATGTTGCATTTACCAATGTTCTATTCCATCTGCCAGACCTTAGCCCTCTCACTTAGCCTATCTATATCCCTCTGCAGACTCTCCACATCCTCTGCACAATTTGCTTTTTCACTCAGTTTAGAGTCATCAACAAATTTTGCTACGCTACACTTGGTCCCCTCTTCCAAATCATCAATGTAAATGGTAAACGTCTGCGAGCCCAGCACCGACCCCTGCAGCATCCCACTCACCAATGTCTGCCAACTGGAGAAACACACATTTATACCAACTCTCTGCCTTTATTGGTTAACCAATCCACTATCTATGCCAATACACTTCCTCCAACTCCATGCATCCATATCTTGTTTATAAGTCTCTTGAGCGGCACCTTATCGAATGCCTTCTGGAAATCCGAGTATATGACATCCACCTGTTCCCCTCTATCCACTGCACTCATTATGTCCTCAAAGAACTCCAGTAAGTTTGTCAAACAGGACCTGCCCTTTCTGAATCCATGCGGTGTCTGTCTAATGGAACCACTCCTTTCTAAATGTTTCACTATTTCTTCCTTAATGACAGCTTCAAGCATTTTCCTGGCTACAGATGTTAAGCTAACTGACCTATAGTTGCTCGTCTTTAACCTACGTCCTTTTTCAAAAAGTGGCATGACATTTGCTGTCTTCCAATCTGCCAGGACCTGTCCAGAGTCTAGAGAATCCAGCCAATGTGTCTACTATAACCTCTGCCAATCCCCTCAGCACCTGAGATGTATCCCATCCGGACCAAGGGACGTATCTACCTTCAGGCCTTCTAGCTTGCTCATCTCTTTCTCTTTAGTGACAGTGATTTTATCGAGGTCCTCACCTCCCATTTTGTCCATAACATCCTTCTTTGGCATATTAAATGTGTCCTCCACCATGAAGACCGACACAAAATGCTCGTTCAATGCCTCAGCCATTTCCTCATCACCCAATATCAATCTCCTCTCTCATCTTCCAATGGACCTACCTTGATTTTAGCCACTCTTTTCTACTTTATATATTTATAAAAACTTAAAGGTATGTTAAGAGTAAAAGGATTGTAACGGACAACATTTTTTCTCTGGAAAATACAAATGATAATCCATGTGTGGAGCTAAAACATAAATAATATTTTTGCATCTATATGCACACAGAAGATGAACACAGAGTCTATAGACATGAGCCAAAGCAGCATCAACTTCATGGACCCTATATAGATTACAGAGGAGGAGGTGTTTGCTACGCTGAGGCAAATCAGGGTAGATAAATCCCCAGGAACTGACAAGGTGTTCCCTTGAACCCTGTGGGAGGCAAGTACAGAATTTGAAAGGGAACCTGGCAAAGATACTTAAATTATTCTTGGTGACAGGTGAGGTTCAGAGGATTGGAGGATAGCCAATGTAGTTCTGCTATTCAGAAAGGTTCTAAAAATAAAACAGAAAATTATAGGCTGGTGAGCCTGACATCAATAATGGGAAAGGTTTTGGAAGCTACACTTAGGACCAGATGTGTAAGTATTTGGATAGACATGGACTGATTAAGGACAGTCAGCATGGCTTAGTATGTTGATAGGTCATGTCTAACCAACCTTATAGAGCTTTTTGAGGAAGTTATCAGGAAAGTTGATGAAGGTAAGGCAGTGGAAATTGTCTACATGGATGTTAGCAAGACATTTGCATGATCCCACATGGGAGATTGATCAACAAAGCTTAGAAACTCAGCTTCAAGATGAGGTAGAGAATTGCATTTGACATTGGCTTTGTGGGAGAACCCAGAGATGGATAGTAGATGGTTGCCTCTCTGACTGGGGACCTGTCACTAGTGGAGTGTAACAGAGACAGTGCCGTGTCCAATTTTTTAAAATCTATTTCAACAATCTGGATGATAATGTGATTAACGGGATCAGCAAATTTGCTGATGACTCCAAGATTGGTGATGTAGTGGACAGCAAGGAAGACTATCATGGGTTGCAATGGGATCTAGATGAGCTGAAAAGTGGCAGATGGAATTTAAGGCAAACAAGTACACTTCTGCAGGACCAGCCAGGGTAGGACTTACACAGTGAACGGTAGGGCACCGAGGTGTGAGGTAGAACAAAGGGATCTGGGAATACAGGTCCATAAGTTGTTGAAAGTGGCATCACGGGTAGATAAGGTCATAAAGAAAGCTTTTGGCGTATTGGCTTTCGTAAATCAAAGTATTGAGTACAAGAGATGGGATATTGTGTTGAAGTGTATAAGATAATTGTGAGGCCTAATTTGGAGTATTGTGTGCAGTTTTGATCACCTACCTACAGGAAAGATGTAAATAAAGCTGAAAGAGTGCAGAGAAAATTTACAAGGGTTTTGCTGGGTCTAAGGACTTGAGTTGTAAGGAAAGATTGAATAGCTTAGGACTTTATTCTTTGGAATATAAAAGATGAGAGGAGATTTGATAGAGGCATACAAAATTAAAGTAAATGCAAGCAGGCTTTTTCCACTGAGGTTGACTACAACCAGAGGTCAAGAGTTAATGGTGAAAGATGAAAATTTAAGGGAAACATGATAAACTTCACTTAGTGAGTCATGAGAGTGTGGAATTAGCTGCCAGCACAAGTGGTTCATACGAGCTCGATTTCAACATTTAAGAATGTTTGGATAGGTACTTGGATGGAAGAGGTCTGGAGAGCTAAGATGCCAAAATAGGTCAATGGGAGCAGGCTGTTTAAATAGTTTAGCATGGCCAAGATGGGCCAAGGGGCCTACTTCTGTGCTGTTCTCTTCTATGACTCTTTGACTCAAGACAGACGAGGTGGGATTTCTCCTTTGGTAAATCATGAAATTAAGTCGTTAGATAGAGGTGAAATAGGACTGGAATATATAGAATTTTTGTGGGTAGTGTTAAGAAACTACATACAAAGGGAAAAAGACCCTGATGGCCTTTTAGAGCAGTTTGTGGTTGAGCCCATGAAGGAAAAAGCCATTCTGGATAGGACTTGTGTAATGAACAAGATTTGATTAGGGATCTTAAGGTAAAGGAACCCCTGGGAGGAAGTGTTCATAATATGATAGAATTCACCCTGCAGTTTGAGAGGGAGAAGCTAAAGTCAGGTGTATCAGTATTACAATAAAGTAAAGGGAATTAAAGGCATGAGAGAGGTGCTGGCCAAAATTGATTGGGAGGGGACATGAGCAGGGATGATAGCAGAACATTATTGACTGGAGTTTTTGGAAGCAATTCAGAAGGCTCAGTATATATTCATCCCAAAGAAGAATAAGTATTCTGAATAGAGAATAAGAAAACCGTGGATGACAAGGGAAGTCAAAACTGCGTAAAAGCAAATGAGAAGGCATATAATATTGCAAAAACTAGTGGGAAGTTAAAGGAGTGGGAAGCATTTAAAAACCAACAGAATGGAACTGATAAAAAAGGCATAAGTGAGAAAAGATGAGATATGAGGGTAAGATAGCCAACAAAATCAATAAACATACAAAAAGTTTTTAAAGGAGGATACAAGAAGTTTTTTTTTCAAATATATAAAGCGTCAGAGAGGCAAGAGTGGATATCAAAATGCTGGAAAATGATACTTGAAGTGGTAGTAATGGAGAACAAAGAAATAGCAGATGAACTTAAGTATTTTCCATCAGTCTTCACAGTGGAAAACACTAGCAGTGTGCCAGAAATTCAAGAGTGTCAGGAAGCAAAAGTGAGTGTAATTGCTATTACTAAGAGAAGGTGCTGGAAAGCTGAAAGGTCAGAAGATGGATACATCAACTGGATCAGATGGACTACACCAAGGGATTCTGAAGCAGGTAGCCAAAGAGATTGCGGAGGCACTAGTAGTGATATTTTAAGAACCACTAAATTATGGAATGGCTTCAGAGGACTTGAAAATTGCAAATGTCACTGCACTCTTTAAGAATGGTGGGAGGAGAAAGGAAATTAAAGGATAGTTAGCCTGACTTCATTGGTTGGGAAGACACTGGAGTCCATTATTGAGGATGATGTTTCAGGCTAATTAGAGACACATGATAAAATAGGCCAAAGTCACCATGTTTTCTTTGAGGAGAAATCATGCCTGATGAATCTATTAGAATCCTTTCAGGAAAAAACATGTAGGATAGACAAAGGAAAGTCAGTGGATGGTGTTTCCTTGGATTTTCAGAAGGACTTTGACAATGTTCCATACATGAGGCTGTTTAACAGGATAAAAGCCCATAGTATTGTAGGAAAGATACTAGCATGTATTGAGGATTGGCCAACTGGCAGGAGGGAAAGAGTAGGTATAAGGGGGCCTTTTCTGGTTAGTTGCTGGTGACTAGTGGCATTCATCATGGGTCAGATTTAGAACTCCTTCTTTTCACATTATATGTTAATAACAGGAACTGGTGACTTTGTGGCTAAGTTTCTGGACAATACAAAGATATGAAGATAGGTGGACATGCAGGTAGTGTTGAGGAAGCAGGGTTTCTGCAGAAGGACTTGGACAGATTAAGAGAATGGGCAAAAAAGTGGCAGATGAAATTTTGTGTGGGGAAGCATATTACAATGACTATGTTAAAGGAATCAAGGTACAGAGTCTTTTCTAAACAGGGAGAAAATTCAAAAATCAGAGAAGCAAAGAGACTTAGGAGTCCTTATGCAGGATTCCCTACTAAAGATTACCTTGCGGGCTGAGTAGATGGTAAGGTAGGGACATGCAGCAATAGCATTCTTTTTGAGAGGACTATAAGAGCAAAGATGTGATGCTGAGGCTTTAAAAGGATTAGTCACACTGCACTTGGAGTATTGTGAGCAGTTTTGGGTCCCTTATTTAGAAAAAGATGTGCTGGCATTGCAGCGGATCCAGCAGAGGTTCAAAAGAATGATTCCAGATTTGGGTGTGTGCTTAGCTCGCTGCTCTACTCTCTCGATACACATGACTGTGTGGCTAGGCATAGCTCAAGTACTGTATATAAATTTGCTGATGATACAACCATTGTTGGTAGAATCTCAGATGATGAAGAGAGGGCGTACAGAAGCAAGATATGCCAACTAGTGAAGTGGTGTCACAGTAACAACCTGACAGTCAACGTCAGTAAGATGAAAGAGCCAATTGTGGGCTTTAGGAAGGGTAAGATGAGGAACACACACCAATCCTCATAGAGGGATCAGCAGCTTCAAGTTCCTGGGTGTCAAGATCTCTGAGGATCTACCCTGGTCCCAACAGTATTGATGTAGTCACAAAGAAGGCAAGACAGTGGCTATACTTTATTGGAAGTTTGAGGTGATTTGGCATGTCAACAAATACACTCAAAAACTTCCATAGATGTACCGTGGAAAGCATTCTGACAGGCTGCATCACTGTCTGTTATGGGGAGGGGGGGGGGGGTGTTGCTACAGCTGCACAGAACCGAAAGAATCTGCAGAGGGTTGTAAATTTAGTCGGCTCCATCTTGGGTACTAGCCTACAAAGTACACAGGATATCTTCAAGGAGCGTAGTCTCAGAAAGGCAGCATTCATTATTAAGGACATCCAGCACCCAGGCATGCCCTTTCTCACTGTTACCATCAGGTAGGAGGTACAGAAGCCTGAAGGCACACACTCATCAATTCAGAAACAGCTTCTTCCCCTCTGCCATCCAATTTCTAAATGGACATTGAGCCCTTGAACACTGCCTCACTTTTTAAATATTTATTATTTGTTTGTTGCATGATTTTTAATCTATTCAATATACGTATACTGTAATTGATTTATTTATTATTATTTTTTCTTCTATATTATGTATTGCATTGAACAGATGCTGCTAAGTTAACAAATTTCACATCACATGCTGGTGATAATAAACCTGAATCTGATGGAAACCTTAACATTTGAGGAGCATTTGTTGGCTTTGGGCTTGTACTTGCTGGAGTTTAGAAGATTGGGGGGGGGGGGGGAGGGATACTGAATACTGAAAAGACAAATTAGAATGGGGAGAGGATATTTCCTGTGGCGGAGTTGGCTTGGACCAGAGGGCACAGCCTCAGAATAGAGGACTTCCATTTAGAACAGAAATGAGGAATTTCTTTAACCTGAGGGTGGTAAAGCTGTGGTACTCATTGCTACATATAGCTGTGGAGACCAAGTCATTCGATATATTTAAAGCAGTTGATAGATTCTTGATTAGTCAGGGCATTTAAGGTTATGGGGAGAAGGCAAAAGAATGGGATTGAGTAGGATAATAAATCAGCCATGATGGAATAGCTGAGCAGACTAGATGGGCAAATAGCATAATTCTGCTCCTATGTCTTGTGGTCTTATAGTCTTCTATCAATTCTGATGCTGATACATCAGAGCTAACAGCTTGGTGCACTTCATAGGTTTTAGACCAACTATTGTAAAACTAACTTCTTGTCCTTGTCCATGATGTAGCCGATTGGAGCTTTCATCATGGGTATTTTCCTTTGTTCGTTCCTTCTCTTCACCCTGTTCTCTGCCTCTTCTCTTACCTCAACAAAAGCCTGTTCTATGAGTAATGCCTTTTGCTCCCTATTATTGGCTTTCAATGGAAATTTTACCATTTTACTCTCTTTGAATTATTTCAGAATTTTCTGTATTTAGTTTCTGACTTTACGGACAAACTTTTAGTTTCACTTGAACATACAAAACTGATATGAGCACTGAAGTCATATGCTGAAGTCTACTGAAGTTATATGATCAATATCTTGTATTTTACAGTCTTTTAACTTCCAATGAAAATGCACTTTTGGATTTCCAAGTAGGCAACACACACTATGGCTCCTGGTCTTCAATACAAGTATGCGCGAGGAGCTTTTGAAAGAGAGACAGGGGCAACACCAGCATTCTGCTGTGGAGTTGAATGATTTATCACTGTGCCCTGTCAAAAGATGTTTAAGCCATCCAGAAAGTTGCTCTTCCTCTTTAATGACATTTAAAGTAAAATACTGCAAAGTAACAGACACTTTTAATGGGCAATCAATGAATGAGAAACTGAGCAACTGATTAATTACACAGCATCACACACAAAATGCTGGAGGAACTCAGCAGGCCAGGCAACATCTAGGAAAAGAGTACAGTTGACACATCAGGCCGAAACTCTTCAGCAGGATTTTGGCCCAAAACATCGACTGTACCCTTTTCCATAGATTCCGCCGGGGCTGCTGAGTTCCTCCACCATTTTGTGTCCATTGCTCAGATTTCCAGCATCTGCAGATTTTTTCTTGTTTGTAATTACACGGCATTCCGCTTTTCAATGAGCTCCGCCATGGATAGTCCCAAGTTGAGCTGCAAAAGAGGAGCTTCAGGCATGGGGGCCTGCGAACCTATACCATAAAAACCCAAAGCTGTGGAAATGCCAACAGAAGTTCCAAAGATCTCATCCCTGAGAGACAAAGAACCTTTGCCTAAAAGATGTATGAAGTCATATGGTGAAAACGGAAGCCACAGGGCTGATCAGCCTTCGTCACAGGACTGAGGGCTCTGGTGCATGGCTGTCAGTGGCCTACACCTCAGTAAGAGTGATGGGCTTAAACAATCCACCTTTCAATGACCACACATAATAAGGAAATTGCCATGTCATTTAATTAACAGTCACTCTTCTGGCTGGTATAGGATGTATACCCTTCACAGAGTGCACTTCAGTATTTAATGAGGAAGTACACTGAACAACCATTGTTTTCTGGTTCCCTCTCATGAGAATCATTGTGAACATTAGGCATACTTAATGTCAGAAATGATTGGAATTTACTGAATTATTTGTTGTATAAGTGGTCCTTATGTCCAGTCAGTCTACAGTTGTTGTTCAATTTGTTTTGTGGACACGTTACTTATCTATCCCGAAACAAAGGTATCACTTTTGTAGCAATTTTGTGTTTGGAACTATGGAATTGGTTATGACTAACATCCCACATAGGATAATTGTTTCATTGGAATTATTTTTTCTTGTGTTGAATTGGGATGCTGGAAGTCGGTTTCAGCATGAGATAATATTTTTTCCCCTGCCATCACAGGGAGAATGAACAGACTCCTTACAGGCAGGGTTGCTGGTGTTATAATAGCATAATGCTAACTGATATGCTACTGTGCCACTCCTTTAGAACTATATTGGAATTTAGAGTGGAGAGCCAAACCTCCGACCACAAGTGTCTATAAGAGTGGAACTTGTTTCACAACTCAACTGTTGCTTTCTTAGTATTAAGAATCATCCAGACTCTTTGTACTGATTTAAGTTCACTATGTTGGTCATGCAGGGGTCTATTAATGGTACTAAAGCAAAATATAATGTCTTTGGACTGGGATCCAGAGTCTGCATTGCACATTAATGTTTGTGCCTTGACACTACTCTTGAGAGTTCACCCTCTAAGAAACTTTTTATGACCGAGATATCTTTTGTACAGTACATTGGGTACTGAAGATTGTGCTATTTTATTACATAGTAGGTATATTTTCCATTTATTTTGCTATGTAGTAATCCTGTTCATGTACTGGGTTATAGAATTCAAGGCCATTTTATTAACTAATGTGAGATTTCAGTGAATGAATGGGGCCTTTTATCAGCTTTGAGTGACCTTCTAATTCCTCCTTTAATCTGTGGCAATCACTCAATTGAGCACACATTTATCGATTGATTTTTATATAACAATACAAGTGAGACTCGGGCTGACAGTTTATATATTTAGTAAGTTTTACAGCAATTGGTATACAATGTTGCTGTGAGTTTTAAAGAAACCTTGACAAAGGACCTAGAAAAAATTGACAATTAAATCCCCACTTGCATTAACCATGTATATTAAATGACCCAATGCAGAGACTTTGAAGTCATGAGATATTTAACAGAACAACACTTCTGATTGGAAATCTGTACACATGAATGCTTAATATATATGCTATACTCCTGCTTTATCTATGAAGCTATCATACAGTCTTCTTTCCACAACTTCAAAGTTCAAAGTAAATTCATTATCCAAGTATGTACTATATATGCCACGCTGAGATTCATTTTCTTGCAGGTATTCACAATAGTCAATGATGGACAAACAACCAATGTGGAAAGGAAGTCAAACTTCAAACATGATGACAGGGTGTTCAGCACTCTCACCACTTGGAGGAAGAATCTGTTTCCCATCCGAACATTCCTTGTCCTAGTGCTACAGTACCTCCTACCTGATGGTAGGGGGTCAAAGAGATTATGGAATGGATGGGAAGGATCATTGACAATGCTAAGGCTCCTGTGTGCACAGTGCTCCTGGATAAATATCTCAGATGAGTATAAGAGAGACCCTAATGATCCTCTTAGTGATCCTCACAATCCAGATACTTTTCAATTCCCATACCAGGTGGTGATGCATCCACTCAGAACACTCTAAAAGGTCCTCCTGTAAAAATTGGTTAGAATGCAGAGGTGGGGGGAGAAGTTTACTCACCTCAATCTACTCAAGAAGAGGAGATGGTGATTGTGATTTCTCTATTAAAGAGGTGGTGTTGAGGAACTAGATGAGAAAGTCTGTTATCTGCATTCCCAGAAGCCTGGTGCTCCTCACTCTTACAGAGGAGTTATTTACATGCAGAAGAATGGTCAGCGTGCACTTCCCTAAAGTCCACTATCATCACTTTGATCTTGTCCATGGTTGTTGTGTTTGTACCATTCTACCAGCTGCTCTCCCTCCTGTCTGTACAGCATTTCTTCATTGTTTTTGATGAGACCAACCACTGTTCCACCATCAGTGAACCTGATGTACAGCATGTTTGAATTGGATCTAGCAGTACAGTCATCCATCAGAAGCATGAACAGTATTGTGCTGAGCACGCAGCCCTAGGGGGCGCCAGTGTTCAGCCTGATGGATCTAGAGATGTTTCTGCCAATACAAATTGACCAAACTGGTTCAAGAATCTGATGGCTGAAGGGTTATAGTGATTCTTGAACCTGATGGTGTGGGACCGCAGGCTTCTGAACCTCCTTCCCAATGGCAGCAGTGAAAAGAGAGCATGGAATAGATGGTGGACTCACTCCTCTCTGAAAACTTGCCACTTCTTTATCTATAGCTCCTTTGCTTATACCCATCTAGCTAGTTTGTAATTTCTAGATTTTCCTTGCTGCACTTCTCTATCTCTCTGCACCTCCCTTTCCTTAAGCTTCCTTAATATGCAAACTTTGGTCATTACCTTGTGAAAATATCACCTTTACCGTACTATTAAATGCATTGGTACATTTCAACTTTGTCAGGGTTATTATCTAAATGGAACATTGGCATCTGCTATGGGAAACAGGTCACATTTTCAATGAATCAGTAGCATTTATCTGCCCTGAATCTACATAATTCATAGAAGTTAGGTTGTAAGAGTGTTTCTAATCATAATTTGACTGAATATCAATGACATGCAATCCCTGTGTCTGCTTGGTGGGTGTTTGGATGGAACATCTGAGGGAATGATACAATAGATAATTACTCAGGCTGGAAGCTGGAAGGAAAGATATACAGTATTCAGAGCAAATACTCTTACACTATTTATGAATTCATTAATCTCCATGGACTGGAAAAGCATCGAAGACACTAATCTTACAAGAAGCATTGGAATTAGGTAGACTTTCTGCAAATTTTTGCATTGATATTTGGTAATGCCTGGTTTTGGCTCCCCATTGATTGCTAAATGTAGGAAAAATATGCAAAATGGGCCAAAATAGTGTATCAAATATTTCTCCGACATATCGCAAAAAGGAAGACACAATTTATCTCTTATGATTATTTCAACTGTAAGACTACTGTATAACATATAGGAGCAGTATTAGGCCATTTAGCCCATCAAGTCTGCTCCACCATTTCATCACGGCTGATTCATTTTTCTCCTCAGCCCCAATCTCCAGCCTGCTCCCCTTATCCCTTCATGCACTGAGCAACCAAGAATTCTTCAACCTCTCCCTAAAAATATACATAAAGACAAGGCCTCCACAGCTGCCTGTGGCAATGAATTCCACAGATTCACCACTCACTGCCTTCAGAAATTCCACCTCATCTCTATTTTAAAAGGGCATCCCTCTAATCTGAGGCTGTGTCCTCTGGTCTTAGACTCCCACCATAGGAAACATCCTCTCTACATCCACTCTATCAAGGCCTTTCACCATTTGATAGGTTTCAATTAGGTGCCCATCATTCTTCTGAATTCTGATGTATAGGCTCAGAACCATCAAACACACTTCATATAACAAGCTGTTCAATTATGGAATGACTTTCTTGAATCTCTTTGAACTCCCTCCAGTTTCAGCACATCCTTTCTAAGATAAAGGGATCACAACTGTTAACAATACTCCAAATGAGGCCTCATCAGTGTTTTATAAGGTCTCAACATTATATCCTTGCTTTTATATTCTAGTCCACTTGAAATGAATGTTAACATCACATTTGCCTTCCTCACAACAGACTCAACCTACAAATTAACCTTTAGAGAATCCAGCTCAAGTCTCCCTTTATGCCTCAGCTTTTTAAAAAAAATTTTTCTCCCCATTTAGTCAATAGACAATTTTTTCTGCCAAAGTGCAAACCATACCCTTCCCGACATTATATTCCATCCTGTCACTTCTTTGCCCATTCTCCTAATCTTCTGTAACCGCTGTTTCCTCAAAACTACCTTCCCTCCACCTATCTTCATATCATCTGCAAACTTGGCAACAAAGGCATCAAATTCAGCATCCAAATCATTGACATATGACATAAAAAATGGTTCCAACAGAGACCACTGGGGAACACCCCACTAGTTCCTGGCAGCTAACCAGAAAAGGCTCCCTTTATTCCCACGTTTTGCCTCCTGCCAGTCAGCCACTGTTTTACCCATGCTAGAATCTTTCCTTAATATCATGCACTTGTACCTTGTTAAGCAGCCACATGTGTGGCACCTTATTGAAGGCTTCTGAAAATCCAAGTACACAATATCAACCAATTCTCCTTTGTCTGTCCTACGTGTTATTTCTTCAAAGCATCCCAACAGATTTGTCAGGCAAGATTTTTTCTAGTAAGATACCATGAGGTCTACAGCCTATTTTATTATGTGCCACCAAGTGCCCCAAAAGCACATCCTTATTAGTCGACTCCAAATTCTTCCTCCAACGTTGAGGTCAGAGTAACTGGCCTATAATTTCATTTCTTCTCCCTCTTTCTCTTCTTGGAGAGAGGAGTGACATTTGAAATTTTCGGTTCTTCCAGCACCATTCCAGAATCTAGTGATTCCTGAAAGATCATTATTAATGCCTCCACAATCCCTTCAGCCTCCTCTTTCAGAACCCTGGGGTGTACACCATCTGGTGCAGGTGACTTAACTACCTTCAGAACTTCAGAACTTTCAGTTTCACAAAAACATTCTACCTAGTATTGGTAACTTCACACAATTCATGACCTCTGACACATGGTACTTCCACCATACTGCTAGTGTTTTCCATAGCGAAGACTGATGCAAAATATTTATTCAGGTCATCCGCATTTTCCTTGTCCCCCACTACTACCCCTCCAGCATAATTTTCCAGTGGTCCAATATCCATTCTCACTTCTCTTTTATGCTTTATATATCTGAAGAAACTTTTGGTATCTTCTTTAATATTATTTCCTAGCATATTTTCATATATCATCTTTGCCTTCTTAATGAGTTTTTTAGTTGCCTTCCATTGGTTTTTAAAGCTTCCCAATCTTCTAACTTTCCACTAATTTTTGTTCTATTATATACCCTATCTTTGGCTTTTATGTTTGCTTTGACTTCTCTTGTTAAGCATGATTTTGTCATCTTCTTTTAGAATACAGTTCTGCCGTCATCCCTGCCAGTATTCTTTTCCAGTCAGTTTGGGCCAGCTCCTCTCTCATGCCACTGTAATCCCCTATACTCTGCTGTAATACTGATACATCTGACTTTAGCTTCCCCTTCTCAAATTTCAGGTTGAATTTGATCATATTAGATTGAGAATTAGGTTTAATATCATTAGCATATGTCATGAAATTTGTTAACTTGGCAGCAGCAGCAGTACAATGCAATACATGATAATATAGAAAAAACTATAAATAAGTAAATTAATTACAGTAAATATATATGTGTATATTAAATAGTTAAATTAAAGTCTGTAAATGTTGTTCAAGAGATTTTTAATTTTATCTAATGGAACACTTCTCATTCCCAACAGAGTATTATAAATATTAGATATAGATCCATTATAAAAAGGTTTCAGATTAAAGATTATATCTCGTAGATTCCTATTCGGAAATGTACTTATTTAAGACCATAACAAAATCTCTTATTTGTAGATATCAAAAAAATGCGTTTTGGGTAAACTATATTTATTTGACAATTGTTCAAACGAAAAAAGACTTCCCTCTGCAAACAAGACCTGAAAGCATTTCATGCCTAATCTATCCCATTCTTTAAAAGCCACATCAATCATAGAGGGTTTAAAAAATAATTACAAAAAATTAGAAAGTGTTCCTTTAAATAAAATTAAAAATCTTTAGGAACAAGATCTACAGACTTCAATTTCTGAGGAAACTTGGAATCAAATTTTTAAATTGGTCAACACTTCATCATTATGTGCCTGTCACTCTCTCCTTCAATTTAAAGTGGTCCATAGCACCCATATGACTAAGGATAAGTTGTCTTTTTCTTATTTAGATATATCTCCGTATTGTGATAAATGTAATAATGGAGAAGCTCCATTCATTCATATGTTTTGGACATGTCTGAGTCTTGGAAAATATTGGACAGAAGTATTTCAGACCTTTTCGATACTTTTTACAGTGAATTTCAAGTCTAATCCTTTGACTGCTTTATTTGGTATTGTTGGAAACAATATTATTTTGGAGCAATCTGATCTGCACATTTTGGCTTTTATGTCTTTTATGGCCAGAATGACGCTTTTGCTTAAATGGAAAGATGTGGTCCCTCCTATTCACGCCCAATGGTTACGTGATGTGATGTCACGTTTAAATTTAGAGAAGATTCAATGTTCAATCTTTGAATCTAATCAAGACTTTCAAACATTATGGGACCTTTTCTGAATTATTTTCAAAACCTTTGATTTGCTATTAAAGTATAGATGATTACTTACAATCTTCTTTCATTTTTTTTCTCTACTAATCAGCTTCAGTCTTGGTAGTGGGTTAGATTTTTTAATATATAATAAAATTATTATTTTTCAATGTTACGAACTATTTGACTTGTACAAATATAGTGTAAGGAGTCTTTTTATGTGATTTAGTTTAATGTATTGATGTATATATATATATATTTCCTGTACTCCATATTTATACATATAAATTAATAAAAATATTGGAAAGAAAATAGTTAAATTAAAACTAGTGCAAAAACAGAAATCATAAAAGTGAGGTAGTATTCTTAGGTTTGATATTCAATTGGGAATTGTATGGCAGAGAGAAAGAAGTTGTTCCTGATTCACTGAGTTTAGTCATTTTGTACCACCTTCCTGATGGTAACAATGAGAAGAGAACATGTTCTGTGTGATGGGTGTCCTTAATAGTGGATTCCGCCTGTCTGAAGCACCACTCCTTGAAGATGTCTTGGGTACTATGGAGCTGAGTAATTTTACAAGCTCCTGTAGCTTTCCATCCTGTGCAGTTGCCCTTCCCCCCATCATGCCAGGCAGTGATGCAGCCTGTCAGAATGCTCTCCAAGGTAGATCTGTAGAAGTTTTCAAGTGTTTTAGGTGACAAACCAAATTTCCTTAAACTCCTAATGAAATTTAGCCATTGTCTTGTCTTCTTTATAGTTGCATCGATAAGTTGGAACCATGTAAGAACCTCAGAGATCTTGACACCCAGGAACTTGAAATTGCTCAATCTCTTCACTTCTGATTCCTCTAAGGATTGGTTTGTGTTCCTTATCCCACCCTTCCTGAAGTGCACAAACTGTTCTTTGGACTTACTGATGTGGAGTGCAAAGTCGTTGCTGCAACATCACTGAATTAGCTGGTATATCTTTCTCCTATATGCCCTCTCATCTCCATCTGATATTCTGTTAATAGTGGTTGTATCATTGGCTAATTTATTGATGGCATTTGAGTTATACCTATCCACAGAGTCATGGGTATAGAGAGAATAGAGCAGTGAGCTAAGCACACATTCCTGAGGTGTGCCAGTGTTACTGTCAGCGAGAAGAAGATATTATTACAAATCCATACAAATTGTCATTTTCTGATATGAAAGTCAAGAACATAGAGGGGGTTACAGAGGCCCAAGTTCTTTAACTTATCTATCAGGACTGTAGGAATAATGGTGTTAAATGCTGAGTTATAGCAATGAAGAGCATCCTGACATATCTGTTTGTATTATCTAGGTGATCCAAGACTGTGTGAAGAACCATTGAGATTGCATCTGCCGTAGACCTATTTTGTTGATTGGCAAATTGCAGTGGGTCCAGGTCCTTCCTGAGGCAGGAGTTGACTCTAGCCAAGACCAACCTCTCAAAGAATTTCATCACTCTAGATGTGAGTGCTACTAGACGATAGTTATTAAGGCAATTCACAGTACCCTACGGGCACTGGTATAATTGTTGCCCTTTTGAAGCAAGTGAGAACTTTTGACCATAGCAGTGAGAAGTTAAAAATGTTCTTGAATACACATGCCAGTTGGCTGACACAAGTTTTCAGAGTCCTACCACGTATTCCATTGGGTCCTGCTACCTTATGAGGGTTCACCCTCCTGAAAGACAGCCTGATATCGACCTCTGAGACCGAGATCACAGGGCCACCAGGTGCAGCAGAGATCTTCATAGCTGTAGTTATATTCTTCCTTTCAAACTGGGCATAAAAGGTGTTGAGTTCTTCTTGTAGTGAAGCGTCACTGGCATTCATCGTATTGGGTTTGGCTTTGTAGGAAATAATGGCCTGCAAACCTTTCCAGAGTTGACATGTATTCAATGTCACCTCCAAACTTCAGAATTGTTTCTTTGCTTTTGAAATAGCCCTCCACAAATGATACCTGGTTTTCATGTACAGACCTGGGTCACCAGATCACCACCCCTTAGGGTTCCTTTACCTTATGCTCTCTGATCAATTCTGGTTCATTGCTCAACACCTAATCCAGAATAGGTGATTCCCTAGTGGGCTCAATCATGAGCTGCTCTAAAAAGACATTTTGTATGCATTCTTGAAAATCTCCCTCTTAGGATTCAGCACCAACCTGATTTTCCCAATCTACCTGCATATTGAAATCCTCCCAGACTACTGTAATAAAGCTCTTTTGGCATGTATTTTCTATTTCTCTTTGCAATTTGTAGACAACATCCTTACTAATCTTTGGGGGTGTGTATACAATTTCCATTAGGGTCTTTTTACCCTTGCAGTTCCCTAGCTCTATCCACAATGATACAACACCTTCCAACCCTATGTCACCTCTTTCTCATAATTTGATTTCATTTTTTACAATTAGAGCCATGCCACCTCCTCTGCCTAATTCCCTGTCCTTTCTGTACAATGTGTATCCCTGGACGTTAAGCTCCCAGCTATAATCTTCCATCAGCCATGGTTCAGCAATGACTACAACATCACACATGCTAATCTGTAACTCCTCTACAAGTTCATCTACCTTGTTCTGTATACTGTGCACATTCAAACAGAACAGCTTCAGTTCCGTATTCACCCTTTTCGATTTTGTCTATCTTTTACATTGCAACTCCTGCTATTTTTCCTTCAGCTTCTCCTTGCTAAAAGACTCACTACACGTTGCCTTTATTTGTAAACCAACAACCTCATCCTCAGCACTATTACTTTGCTTTCCATTCCTCCTGCCAAATTAGTTTAGGTGGATAGCTACTTATTGAATTCTGGGTGAGGTTTACCTAAACATCCATGGATTCTCTTTGGATATTTATATTTGAATTTAATGATATGTTCCATAAATCTGGTTATTTGAATGGCTTATTGAGCTGTCTCATGGTGAAGTGAAGTATATATCTTCCAATTATTTTGACAAATGACATAGATTTCTAGAACTTTATGCCTTGATCTGAGATTTGTAAGATTAATATTTTACTTTTGTCAGCAATTGTGCAGCTTTGCTGAGATTAGCAAGGTACTACGCATTGTTTATATTTCGCTTTGGACTGCACTATACACGCAAATTTTATAGACTGTAGCTTTGACAAGAACCCCATGTGGCTGCATATGAAAGGATCCAGTGGTATGATTCCTCCAAGTTAAGTTGCTTTGTTATCCTCACTCTATAATTAAAGGACCTTCTTTGGAGATGATGGGGAGAATGATTTACATTATTACTTCAGGTATAATCAAATCACAGTTTTAGTCCCTTAAAAAATTAAGGCTCAATTAAAAAAAAATCTGGATATAAAAACACTTGAGCTTTGGTGACCCATTGTATTCCTGTGCTGTGATTTGAATAAATTAATTTCTCACTGGCAGATGGAGCAATTAATGTGTCTGATGGATGGCCTCAGTTGTTCATCGTTTGATTTCTCTTTAAATAGTTTTCTGTAATGTTTTTAGTGTGTTGTATTAACTTGCTTATGAGGTAGAAAGAAACCATTTTGACCATTAAGTCAACATTGGCGATCAGAGCAAGTCTATTCCTCCGTTTACTTTCCTATCCTCTCTCACATCTTTATCAGAGATTCCTTTACAGGGACAATATCTGATGGCAATTTCAGAAATGCCCGCATCCTGTTACTGAATTCTACTACCTACCTACAGCAGAGATAATTTACAGTTGCCAATTAACCAACTGCCATATCTTTGGAGGGAACCAGAGAAACCTAGGGAAACCCATGAAGTCACAGAGAGAAGATGCAGTCTTCACACCAGACAGCAGCAAATATCAGATTTGAACCTCGTTTCAAAGTTCAAAGTACATTCACTTCGGGTTTACTATATACAACCATGAGATTCTTCTTACAGGCAGCCACAAAACAAAGAAACCCAAGAGAACCCATTTTTAAAAAAAGGAAGTCTACCAAACACCTAGTGTGTAGAAAAAGATCATGACAAACAATAAAAGTAAGCAATTCACATTTGGAAGTGAAGTTCACGAAAGTGAGTCCACAGTCACAACCGACCCAGGAGTCCGCTATTTGCAGCCAGCAGCCTCAGTTCAGAGCAGAGATGAGTAAACCTCGCAGAGCAGTAAGCTGAACACTGGCCCATCCCTCACCTCTGGTCCCGATGCCCTGACCTTTTCAATCTGGCCCAGAGCTTAAATCGGCCGAACAGAGGGTCATTCCTCGCTCTTGGACCCGGGCCCCGCTCCTTCAATACGTTCTCAAACCCGACACCCGCTGCATCAATTCAGCTCATATGCAACCTTTCCAAATGTGCATGGTGCTTAAACTGGTCAAACCTCTACTTGTTCTTCACTTTCGGGCCTGTGTCCCACCATCATGACTCTGCCTCGCCTCGATTCTGCCGCTTTGAATTGCTTCCTGGTCTGCTCCAGCAGTCAAGCAGTGGCTTGTTTCCAGCTTTTGGATCTGCACCCCGCTGCCTTGATTCAGCCCGTAGATGCCACACTGCAGCTGTCCTGCATCTTCAAGACCTGCACTTACACTGCAAAAATGCCAGGTCGTACAGGTGATTCAAAAGTTCAACTCCGAAAGGGAAGTTACAGGCTATTGAGTGTAGTGATAATTTTCAAGAAAAATTATGACTAATAAAGTAGTTAATAGTTGTTATTTGCTGCCAGGTTTAAGATGAACTTCGACCCTTCAGCTTATGTTGTCCTTAGGTGAAAAGAAGGAGTTTAAAAGTAAATCTGAGAGGCATATTTTTCCACTTGAGATATTTGAAATGTCCTGTGAGAGGAGGTGAAGGAGTCAGATATGATTAATACATTTAAAAAGCAGATAGACAAACAGTAAAATAGACCAGAAATAGAAGTATACAGTCCTGAAAATCAAAATAAAAATGCAGATGCTGGAAGTCTAAAATGAAAACCAGAAAAAGTTGGAAATGAGTCAGCGTACATCCCTGCAAAGGATCAGAACTAGGAAAAAGACAAATGAAGCTTGTTAAACTGCAGGGAGTGTGGCAGATTGGGGATGTCTCTGCTTGGATGAAACTGAGTTAACCACGGAGGGAAGCAATAAACAAGGTTATCTCGTCAGTTACTGCATGGTAGCAGTTAGGTCAAAGTCTTGATGTAGGCAAATGGGCTTCATCAAAATCAGAGATGAGTTTACTGTCATTTGCACAAGTATATGTTTGCAGAGGTGCAATGAAAGTCTTCTTGCAGTAATGTCACAGGCACAGACAAGTATTTCTAGATTTAATGTAGATGGGCACAATGGTCAAAATGGATTTGTAGACTGAAGTGCCTGTTTCTCTGCTGTGCAACACTATGTCTCAATTTGAAACCCTTGATAGAATTCTCCTATCCATCTCCTAGCAATGCAGCAAATATTTCAAAACAAGCTACAGTGATTGGAAGAATTCTGTTTTCAAAAATGCCTTCCAAGTTCACAGCAGTAAGGCCACGAATTATCACGCAATAGATCAATACAATAGCATGCTTTAAAGCTGACAAAGTATGACATTACACCAGAAAGAATGACAATGCATTTTGTAAACCTTGCATTGTAAAATTGTGATCTTCAAGAAACTCTGTAAAGCATCACTTGCGCACCACTCATGCTGTTTTAAAACAAATAAAAATAAAAAGGAAGGATATTTATAGGCAATGGTCTATTTTTCACCTCATGGATAATCTTAAAAGAAAAATCTCCAAAGTAAAGTTGTTGCCCTCTGGAAAAACAAATTTAAAGTATGTGTTTCTCTGCCAAGAATTAAATTCCTATTTTCTCTGCAGACTCTCTCTGTAATTACCAAATTCTCCATCTTTTACTCCAGCTGTCAGGCCAGAAGCTCCTTAATTCTCTTCCTAATCTTCTCCACCCCAACACATCGTTTTTCCTTTAAGATATTCATCAATAAAATATCTGTCTGGACATCACTCTTCAATCTCCTGTATTTAATTTTAGTTTTCTGTTCTTTCACAGGTTGCAGGTATTACCAGAATGATTGTTGGAAATTGCCAATAAGTGAGACATCTCCTTGAATGGTGGTGTTTCAGGTGCTCCTGTGTATAGCTCCTGCCAGGTATACAGTTCTAGGACTGAGAAGTGCCTCAGGTCTTTTCAGTCAAGTCCAAGCCTAAGTGACTTGGGGAAAGGCGAATCAGTAAACCCAAATCTTAAAACTCCACTCAAGACCTTTGGCAACCAGTAAGACTTTGTTACAAGCTATGCTCTCTGTCAAATATGTGAAGGTATTTCCAATGTTTCTGAATGTTCGCGACTCTCAGAAAATTTAAAAGCTTAGTAATAATACACAATTCAAACATTTTTAAGACAATTTTTAAAACCAAATCAATTAATTAGAAGCATGTCTCATTGTACTTTCTTTCCACGTTGAATAGTCCCCGTTCAATAGTCCCCTGAATCCAGACTGAGGCCTAACCAGGGCATAGAATAGTAGAGTAGATTCTCCACCACAGTTAGCTCTTGCTTTGCTGTTTGATCCCATTCAAAGTCCCATGATGAAGCACAGTAACTGAACCTCCAGCAGAGCTTAGTCGGTAAGTTCAGGACTTCCATATAGATGTAGGAAACTCGAAACTTATTGGCACTAATATTAAGCCTGTAAAATCTAGATCAGTGCTTTCATGATTTTCTGCTTCTTGGAAAATGGCATAGAAATGCTTGGAAGAGACTGGAGGGCAAGCACTTATTTCCTGCACCAACTCTTATGTACATTAGAAAATGAATTACCACCCACTGAGTACTTTTAAATTGTCCCCTTACCCTCTGGTACTCTGCTTCTCTTTTTATGAGGCCATTAATGAAAGCAATGTTATTTTCCCTGAAGAGCAGTCAGACATGCATTTCATTATCGTAAACACATTCAGATATTGGCTTTCATTTCAAGATCGAAAAAGTAAGATAGAACAAGTCATTACTACTTCAGTTTGACATAGAAACCAAAGTGATTACAAATTGTTTACTTGGAAATAGATAATTTCATTTGTGATTTATATTAATGTAATTTTCAGTTGCAATGTTCACATTTCAGTTTGTGTAACATCTGCTCTCTGAAATATTTCAGTTGTTTATGTCTGCGCATGGTCTTAATATTTATCATTGTATAATGATATCTTAATATTTGTTGGGTCCATAATCTTCTGTCACAAAAGAAAATGATTTGCACTTATGTAACACCTTTCATTACTTCAGGAAGTCTTAAATCTCTTTAAAGTCAATGATGTAGCTTTGACGTGTAGTTATTGTGTGATGTGGAAAATGATTCTATCTTTGTATGCATAATAAACTTTCAGAAACACTGATTTGGTGTGCCATGTAGATGTTCCGTTTGATGCTATCTTACCCGCCCCACCACAAATATTTCAAATTGGGAAAATTTGTCAAAGATAAATTGGAGCGACTTTCACCCTGACCGCTGCCTTAATGAATGATCCATATGATTCCTGCTGGCAGTCGGCAAAAGTTGTCATCGATGCATTAGTATGGGTTTATTATTGTTACAGGCACAATACTTTTATTTTGCATGTCTTCCTGACAGACCTTTCCATACATAATTACACTGAGATAGTAAAACAAAAACAGAATGCAAAATATAGTGTTACCAAGAAAGTGTGGTGCAGGTAGACAAATAAAATGTAAGGCCATGATTAAATAGATTAGGATATTAAGACTTTCAGTGTATAAAAGGACTGATAGCAGTGGCATGGAAACTGACCTTGAGTCTCAGGCTTCATGCTCTTGGGTTTTTGGATCTTCTGCCTGACAGAAGAGGAGGTATTACTGGGTGGGAGGAGTCTTTGATTATGTCAGTTGCTTTTTTTGAAGCAGCAATAAGTGCAGACAGAATCTTTGGAGGCAAAATTAGTTTGCAAAAACCATTGAACTGTTTTCACAACTCTCTGCAATTTCTTACAACCTTGGGCAGAGCAGTTGCTATGCTAAGCTGCCATGCCAGGCTGTAATGAAGCCAAATAGAATGCATCTGTGGTGCATTTATAGAAGTTTGCAAGTGAATGGGAAGGAGATCTTAACTTTAGCAACCCCCCAATTTGGCAGCAAAGCATGGAGGAAGTTGAGGGCACAAATATGCTTGGTGCATATGACTATCCTTGCATCATCCATACTGGTGCATCTGGTGTCATAGTCTCATTGTTCAGGTGGAAGTTAGAGCATTATTTTGTACATCTGCACTAAGTACTCTAACAATGTACAAGACTGAAAACTGAAGCAGGTTGACATGGATAGCACACTATCAGTTGGTAGACTCCCAGTCTCCATGCCAGTTTGCTCTCATGCTTGCTTGCGAGTTATAAATGAAGGCTGTAGGTTGCACTTTACTGCTCTAGTTTCTGTAGGTTGGATGGTATTCAGTCCAATACTCATGTCTTCATGCAGTGATTAACTCTGGTAAAATGTCAACCACACTTTGGGCATTGGGTTTGGGAGTACCCTCTCCAAATATTGCTGATGTGAGAGTTTTAAAATACATTAAAATTTATGGAAATTATTAATATGCAAATAGGTCCAATTTCTGTGCTGATCTGCTTCAAAAAATGTGTATAGGTACTGAATTCCATTGCTGTTTATCAAAATAGCCCTCCTGGGCTACTGGAAAGATCAAAAAACTACTAGATTTTAATTGTATTAAGAAATCATTGACTCCCCCGATGCTCTTTGTGAAATTTCCATAAGGATTGAGATTTTCAGTTTCAGAGTTCACAGAGCACTGTTGCCTTCTGTAGGTTTCAGCATGGTGAGTTCTGCTGGTCCATTGGAAGTTCTTGCAGCCGCTGGTGTTCACGGCACAGTTGTAATCTTTGCAGCTGGCTTTTGAAGTGATCTAACATAACGCAAGTAACAACACATTTCCAGCTGAGTTAAGTGTCATTGTTGAAAGAATGAATGCTCCAGTGATGGTAGGGTAGGGGAGAGTGCTTACAGGAGGTCAGAAACAACCTGAAGAAGTTGGTGAAGAACGGAGGATGGAGGAGGCATTTTCAGTGTATGAGTGGGGGCATAGAGATGCCCAGATCTACAGCCAGTGATCTTGATGGCTGACCATCAGGGAGATCTCTGTAAAACATGAGTGCAGTCTAAGAAGTCTGCAACATGTGTCAATTTCCAGGAATGAAAGGATTACCGTATGAGGAATGTCTGGCAGCTCTTGGGCTGTATTCCCTGGAGTTCAGGAGAATGAGGGGGATCTCATAGAAACTTTCTGAATGTTAAAAAGCCTGAACAGATTAGATATGGCAAAGTGATTTTCCATGGTAGGGGATTCTAGGACAAGAGGGCACGACTTCAGAATCGAAGGACTTACATTTAGAACTGTGATGCAGAGAAATTACTTTAGTCAGAGGGTGGTAAATCTGTGGAATTTGTAGACATGAGCGGCTGTGGAGGCCAAGTCATTGGGTGTATTGCAGAGATAGATAGGTTCTTGATTAGCCAGGGCATCAAAGGGTATGGGGTGAAGGCAGGGGAGTGGGGATGACTGGAGGAATTGGATCAGCCCATGATTGAATGGCGGAATTGAATGACTCAATGGGCTGAATGGCCTACTTCTGCTCGTATATCTTATGGTCTAATTCTTATATCCACTTTGTCTGTTTTGTGAATTTAAGCATGAGTAGATAGTCTCCTCTCCTTGACTCCTGAAAGCAACAGCTGCAAGAATTATCATGATGCTTGAGAAAATGACAGTCTGGGCAAATCAGTATAACACGTGTGAGGATGTAACTGGTTGTAGCTGCCATTGAGGGCAAGTAGTGGACAGTGGCCATTGGCCCTTTCAATAACACTATTTCAGGAGATATAGGCTAGTAAATGATGGCTGTTCAGTGAACAAATTAAAAATAACTGCCAGGTAGTAGGCAATATATCTTTTTATAAGTACAGCTCTGTGGTGATATAGTTCTGATTAACTTTTTATATATTGTAAGGTTGGCTTGGAGTTGGGTGGTGGGAGGGTGGGGTGGTAAATAACTTTATATGATTCTACTATGGGTGCTTTTCTTAATTGTAATGAACTGTACTTCTGATATGTTTGTTTTGCACTGTATAAAGCTCTTTTTAATTGTTTTTTTGTTTAGTTGCATTGTAAAAACTCATTAAAAATTAATAAAAAAAGACTTCCATTTTTCTGCCAGTGAGGTTGAAAATTGCGTTAGAGATTATTTACACATTGTATTACTGATAATGTCATCTTACAAAGTTTTACAACAGAACAAGAAGTGGGGTAGAGTTGAATTTCTTCTTAGATATGAGGATGCCTAGAAGTGATGTATTGCTCTACCTCAGGACAGTAGATTTTATTTTGAGATGACCGGGATCATTTCTAGAATCTAGGTTTAAAGTTTTATAGAAAACAAAACCAGGCCCTGGGAAGGAAGTCCCCATGACCATGACTGCTTCTATCTCTCACCTCAGCATTATGCTCGGGTCAGTGAGTTTGTGTTTTCCCAAAACCTATGTTTCAGTACTTGGAGTAGCTGGGCACTCAACAAACAGCTGTCTGTTTAGGAAGTTCATTCTCTGTTAACCACACCTCACACCAGATTTAGTAATAAAAGACAACAGATGTTTGGCTCAGTCTTAGCTGTCACCTTCAGGAGCAATATAAATGAAATCAGTATAGTGACTATCAAGAATTCCAAAAAGTGACTACTTGTGGAGTCCACATCAGTCCACATGAGACTCTTTGTAGAGTCCATATCAGTTGTTTTTTTGTTAACTCTCTGATATTCTCAACACCCTTGATCAATAGGTTTCAATAGGTTCATTTAATGTCAGAGAAATGTATACAATACACACCCTGAATATCTTTTTCTTCACAGACATCATGAAAATAGAGGAAAGCCCCAAAGAATGAATGTCAGTTGAAAGGTTAGAGCCCCAAAGACCCCCCCAGCTCCCCCCTCCCACACCCAAGCAGCAGCAAGGTTACAATGCCCCCACCCCCACCAGTAAAAAAGCATCAGCACCCTCCACCGAGCACTCAAGCGTGCAGCAAAGCATCAAACAAGACACAGACTTGCAGTGCCCAAAAAGTACTTGTTCACCTGATAATTCAACATGCCAAGGGCGGTCTCTCTTCCTAATAAGAGAAAATGAGACGTCCCCATTTCACAGCAAGAGGAGAGACGTAGCAAGCAAGTCACTGATTTACAATGTTAAAAGTCTGTTGCGTTGCTTTTTCCAAGCTCTGTGCCCAGAAAATCAGCACTAAAAAGTGCAGCTCTCCAGGCACACAACCCCCAGCTGCGAACCCGCTCCTCCCGATGTTCTGTTTTCACCTGCAATGCTTCAGTCAGGGGCACTGGCCTAGAATTAACACATCCCCAGAGCCACGAAATCCCGGAACTCTGAAGGCGTGCTCCTTGGCATATCAAAATGTGGCCGGTCGTGAGGCCCTGACACTGGGATCCCATTCCCACAAAGAATTGAAGTCAGAGTGTAACTCCAGGTCAGGGTCTTCGAATGAACCCCCACACCTTGAAAAGGAAAAAAAAATTAGATATCAAAGATAGAATTAAAGCTGTTTCCGGAGATACGAGCAAAGGAGTCCCTGTTCAACACCATCTTGACTTTGCTCCACCTTCTAGTCAAAGGTATAATTGACCATTCATTTATGTTTCAATTTTACTCCTACTCAGATAATTTATTATTAAAATTACAAACTATTAATGAGGTGTTTAACTGTATCTTCCAGTCATATTTCGCAAGCAAATAAAATTGTGTGATATGAGAGCTTATTTGTCAACTCAAGGGTTTTGATCATCAGGGAAGAAGAACATTCATTACAGATTGTTGGATGAGTTGAGTCTGCAGGTCAATTGGCAGAGAAATATTAATTATTTGAGAGTAATTTAAGATTTGACATCAATAATGTTCTGGACTTAAATACAGTACTTCAGTTGTTTCTCATGGAGGTTGTGAAACGTTAGCTTTATTTTCCTTTCTGCAGATACTGCCTGACCTACAGAGTGTTTCCAGAATTTTCTCTTATAATTTCAGATCTCAGGCATCTCTATGTTCTTGATTTTCATTTTGTTGCTTTGGCCTCTGTTGAGCTGTCTATTAATCAGTGACATGGATAGAAAACTGGTTAGCAGATAGAAAGCAAAGGGTAGCGGTGAATGAGTGTTTCTCAGAATGGCAGGTGGTGACTAGTGGGGTGCCACAGGGCTCGGTATTGGGACCACAGCTGTTTACAATTTACGTCAATGATTTGGATGAAGGCATTGAAAATAACATCAGCAAATTTGCTGATGATACTAAGCTGGGTGGCAGTGTGACATGTGATGAGGATGTCAGGAGAATTCAGGGTGACTTGGATAGGCTGGGTGAGTGGGCAGATACTTGGCAGATGACGTTTAATGTGAATAAGTGTGAGGTTATCCACTTTGGGAGTAAGAATAGGATGGCAGATTATTATCTGAACAGTGTAGAGTTAGGCAAGGGAGAAATACAAAGAGATCTAGGAGTCCTTGTTCATCAGTCACTGAAGGTGAATGAGCAAGTGAAGCAGGCAGTGAAGAAGGCTAATGGAATGTTGACCTTTATTACAAAGGGAATTGAGTACAAGAGCAAGGAAATCCTCTTGCATTTGTACAAAGCCCTGGTGAGACCACACCTGGAGTATTGTGTACAGTTTTGGTCTCCAGGGTTAAGGAAGGACATCCTGGCTGTAGAGGAAGTGCAGCATAGATTCACGAGGTTAATTCCTGGGACGTCTGGACTGTCTTACGCAGAGAGGTTAGAGAGACTGGGCTTGTACACGCTGGAATTAAGGAGATTGAGAGGGAATCTGATTGAAACATGTAAGATTATTAAGGGATTGGACAAGATAGAGGCAGGAAATATGTTCCAGATGCTGGGAGAGTCCAGTACCAGAGGGCATGGTTTGAGAATAAGGGGTAGGTCATTTAGGACAGAGTTAAGGAAAAACTTCTTCTCCCAGAGGGTTGTGGGTGTCTGGAATGCACTGCCTCGGAAGGTAGTGGAGACCAATTCTCTGGAAGCTTTCAAGAAGGAGCTAGATAGGTATCTTATGGATAGGGGAATCAAGGGATATGGGGACAAGGCAGGAACCGGGTATTGATAGTAGTTGATTAGCCATGATCTCAAAATGGCGGTGCAGGCTCGAAGGGCCGAATGGTCTACTTCTGCACCTATTGTCTATTGTCTAAAAGTCATACTGGCATACTGAAGGTGTTTCCAGTTTTGTTTTGACCTAGATATCTGATGTTGGAGCTACCAGGTGTTGGGCAGACATGATGGCAAAATTTAGAAAAGGTGTCCAAAAAACTCCAGAAATCTCGATACTGAAATTTGGAATTGCCACCAAGGTCATGTTAAATAAGATAATGGCTATAAACAATCCCAAGTGTAGATACTTAGTTCAAGGTTGTAATAAATGCAGGTCTTCAATCTATTGAACAAGTTATCCCTTGTCAAGTACAACATACCTACAGAAGTCCTGATGTCCATGACAATGTTTGTATTTTAGGGGCTTTACAACAACATTTGTTGGGCCCATTAGTGGCTCCTTCCTCATTTCCCAACTTTACTGTTGCAAACTTGGGAGGTTCTCTTCACCCATAACATTCCTGGTGTTGCTTGTTACTTCTCACTGATGTGTGAAGTGGGCTCTGAAATGTAGTCTTCCCTTTATCTCCCTCCCACCCCATTTCCTATTGTGAAAGAAAACACAGAAAATAGGTGCAGGAGTAGGCCATTCAGCCCTTCGAGGCTGCACCGCCATTCAGTATGATCATGGCTGATCATCCAACTCAGAACCCTATACCTGCTTTCTCTCCATACCCCCGATCCCTTTAGCCACAAGGGCCATATCTAACTTCCTCTTAAATATAGCCAATGAACCGGCCTCAACTGTTTCCTGTGGCAGAGAATTCCACAGATTCACCACTCTCTGTGTGAAGAAGTTTTTCCTCATCTCAGTCCTAAAAGGCTTCCCCTTTATCCTTAAACTATGACCCCTCATTCTGGACTTCCCCAACATTGGAAACAATCTTCCTGTATCTAGCCTGTCCAATCCTTTTAGAATTTTATACGTTTCAATAAGATCCCCCCTCAATCTTCTAAATTCCAGTGAGTATAAGCCTAGTCGATCCAGTCTTTCTTCATATGAAAGTCCTGCCATCCCAGGAATCAATCTGGTGAACCTTCTCTGTACTCCCTCTATGGCAAGAATGTCTTTCCTCAGATTAGGGGACCAAAACTGCACACAATATTCTAGGTGCGGTCTCACCAAGGCCTTGTACAACTGCAGTAGAACCTCCCTGCTCCTGTACTCAAATCCTTTTGCTATGAATGCCAACATACCATTTGCCTTTTTCACCGCCTGCTGTACCTGCATGCCCACCTTCAATGACTGGTGTACAATGACACCCAGGTCTCGTTGCATCTCCCCTTTTCCAAATCAGCCACCGTTCAGATAATAATCTGTTTTCCTGTTCTTGCAACCAAAGTGGATAACCTCACATTTATCCACATTAAATTGCATCTGCCATGAATTTGCCCACTCACCTAACCTATCCAAGTCACCCTGCATCCTCTTAGCATCCTCCTCACAGCTAACACCGCTGCCCAGCTCCGTGTCATCTGCAAACTTGGAGATGGTGCATTTAATTCCCTCGTCTAAATCATTAATATATATTGTAAACAACTGGGGTCCCAGCACTGAGCCTTGCGGTACCCCACTAGTCACTGCCTGCCATTCTGAAAAGGTCCCGTTTACTCCCACTCTTTGCTTCCTGTCTGCCAACCAATTCTCTATCCACATCAATACCCCACCCCCAATACCGTGTACTTTAAGTTTGCACACTAATCTCCTGTGTGGGACTTCGTCAAAAGCCTTTTGAAAATCTAAATATACCACATCCACTGGCTCTCCCCTATCCACTCTACTAGCTACATCTTCAAAAAATTCTATAAGATTCATCAGACATGATTTTCCTTTCACAAAACCATGCTGACTTTGTCCGATGATTTCACCGCTTTCCAAATGTGCTGTTATCACATCTTTGATAACCAACTCTAGCATTTTCCCCACCGTAATGTCAGACTAACTGGTCTATAATTCCCTGGTTTCTCTCTCCCTCTTTTTTTAAAAAGTGGGGTTACATTAGCCACCCTCCAATCCTCAGGAACTAATCCGGAATCTAAAAAGTTTTGAAAAATTATCACTAATGCATCTACTATTTCTTGGGCTACTTCCTTAAGCACTCTGGGATGCAGACCATCTGGCCCTGGGGATTTATCTGCCTTCAATCCCTTCAATTTACCTAACACCACTTCCCTACTAACATGTATTTCCCTCAGTTCCTCCATCTCACTAGACCCTCGGTCCCTTACTATTTCCGGAAGATTATTTATGTCCTCCTTAGTGAAGACAGAACCAAAGTAGTTATTCAATTGGTCTGCCATGTCTTTGTTCCCTATGATCAATTCACCTGATTCTGACTGTAAAGGACAAACATTTGTATTGACCAATCTTTTTCTTTTCACGTATCTATAAAAGCTTTTACAGTCAGTTTTTATGTTCCCTGCCAGCTTTCTCTCATAATCTTTTTTCCCTTTCCTAATTAAGCCCTTTGCCCTCCTCTGCTGATCTCTGAATTTCTCCCATGCCTCAGGTGTGCTGCTTTTTTTTTGCTAATTTATATGTTTCTTCTTTGGACTTGATACTATCCCTAATTTCCCTTGTCAGCCACGGGTGCACTACCTTCCCTGGTTTATTCTTTTGCCAAACTGGAATGAACAATTGTTGTAGTTCATCTATGCGATCTTTAAATGCTTGCCATTGCATATTCACTGTAACCCTTTAAGTATCATTTGCCAGTCTATCTTAGCTAATTCACATCTCATACCTTCAAAGTTACCCTTCTTTAAGTTCAGAACCTTTGTTTCTGAATTAACTATGTCACTCTCCATCTTAATGAAGAATTCCACCTTATTATGATCACTCTTACCCAAGGGGCCTTGCACGACAAGATTTCTAACTAACCCTTCCTCATTGCTCAATACCCAATCTAGAATGACCTGCTCTCTAGTTGGTTCCTCGACATGTTGGTTCAGAAAACCATCCCGCATACATTCCAAGAAATCCTCTTCCTCAGCACCCTTACCAATTTGGTTCACCCAATCTATATGTAGATTGAAGTCACCCATTATAACTACTGTTCCTTTATTGCCCGCATTTCTAATTTACTGTTTAATGCCATCCCCAACCTCACTACTACTGTTAGGTGGCCTGTACACAACTCCCACCAGTGCTTTCTGCCCCTTAGAGTTATGCAGCTCTACCCATATCGATTCCACATCCTCCAGGCTAATGTCCTTCCTTTCTATTGTGTTAATCTCTTCTCTAACCAGCAATGATACCACATCTCCTTTTCTTTCCTGTCTATCCCTCCTGAATATTGAATATCCCTGGATGTTGAGCTCACCCTGGAGCCGTGTCTCTGTGATCCCAACTATATCATATTCATTAATAAATATCTGCACATTCAATTCATCCACCTTGTTACGAATGCTCCTCACATTGACACACAAAGTCTTCAGGCTTGTTTTTACAACACTCTTAGCCCTTATACAATTATGTTGAAAAGTGGCCCTTTTTGCTTTTTGCCCTGGATTTGCCTGCCTGCCACTTTTACTTTTCAGCTTACTACTTTTTGCTTCTACCCTCATTTTACACCCCTCTGTCTCTCTGCACTTGTTTCCATCCCCCTGCTACATTAGTTTAAAGCCTCCTGAACAGCAGTAGCAAATGCTTCCCCTAGGACATTGGTTCCAGTCGAGCCCAGGTGCAGACCATCCTGTTTATACCGGTCCCACCTCCCCCAGAACTGGTTCCAATGCCCCAGAAATTTGAATCCCTCCCCCTTGCACCATTTTTCAAGCCACGTATTCATCTGAAATATCCTCCTATTTCTACTCTGAATAGCACATGGCACTGGTAGTAATCCAGAGATTATTACCTTTGTGATCCTACTTTTTAGTTTATCTCCTAACTCCCTAAATTCACCTTGTAGGACCTCATCCCATTTTTTACCTATATCATTGGTACCTATGTGCACCACGACCACTGGCTGTTCACCCTCCCATTCCAGAATGTCCTGCAGCCGCTCAGAGACATCCTTGACCCTTGCACCAGGGAGGCAACATACCATCCTGGAGTCTCATTTGTGGTCGCAGAAATGCCTAGCTATTCCCTTTACAATCGAATCCCCTATCACTATAGCTCTACCACTCCTTTTCCTTCCCTTCTGTGCTGCAGAGCCACCCATGGTGCAATGAACTCGGCTGCTGCTGCCTTCCCCTGATGAGACATCTCCAACAACAGTATCCAAACCAGTATATCTGTTTAGGAGGGAGATGACCTCAGGGGACTCCTGCACTACCTGCCTACTGCCACGCTGTCTAGTGGCCACCCCTTCCCTTTCTGCCTGTGTAGCCTTTACCTGCGGTGTGGCCAACTCACTGAACGTGCTATTCACAGCTTTCTCAGCATCACGGATGCTCCAGTATGAATTAAATCGCAGCTCCAGATGCTCAATGCGGTCTGCCAGAAGCTGCAGTTGGACACACTTCCTGCACACATAGTCGTCAGGGACACTGGAAGTATCGCTGATTTCCCACATGCTGCAGTATGAACAAACCACGGGGCCGATCTCAGCTGCAGTGACCTACCCAAAACTTGCCTCAACTTTTGAAACTTTCTCCTTTGAAAGGAACTTACCTGGCCTTACCTCACTTGGAGTGAAGCTCGTCCTCAGCCTCTTCTCGTTGAAGCCTCTCGAGTCAAAGCCTCAAATCTCCACTCTTTCACTGGCCACTCTGCTTGAGGTAACCCTCTATTTATTTGTTTGAGCTTTTCAAACTGCTTGGTCACCTGACCTCGATTACCCAATCAGCTGCTTTCTGTTGAGTCTGAGCTATTCAAATCTTGATTGTCTAATCAACGGCTTTCTGCTGAGCTATTCAAATCTTGATTGACTTAATTGCACAGTCCAACTGCCAAAACTGCCAGAATCTCTCGAGAAAAAGCCTCAAATCTCCACTCCTTCACTGGCCCACTCACTCACTGGCTGCTTTCCACAGAAAAAGAAGTTAAATACAGTATTGCAATGGCGGACTCTAGTTTCACTGTACAGCAGAAATAGAATCATAGAGTAGTATAGCACAGAAATGAGATTCCTCAGATTTTCTCATCCATGCTGAGATTGATGTCTATCTATACTAATCCCATTTGTTCACATTAGACCTATATCCTTGTGTCCCATTTCAATTCAGTTGCTTGTCCAAATTTCTTTTCAATGTTATAATCACTTTCTGGTTTGGAAATTGCACCATTTTGGATCGCAACACCCTGCAGTGGATAGTGAGGTCAGCTGAGAAGATCACCGGGGCCTCTCTTCCCGCCGTTACAGACATTTACACCACACACTGCATCCTCAAAGCAAACAGCATTATGAAGGACCCCACATACAAACTCTTCTCCCTCCTGCCATCTGGGAAAAGGCACTGAAGCATTCGGGCTCTCACAACCAGACTATGTAACAATTTCTACCCCCAAGCCATCAGACTCCTCAATGCCTAGAGTCTGGACTGACACCAAATTACTACCCTCTACTGTACCTATTGTCTTGTTTATTATTTATCGTATTGCCTGCACTGCTTTGTGTACTTTATGCAGTCCTGGGTAGGTCTGTAGTGTAGATTTTTTTGTGTTGTTTTACGTAGTTCAGTGCAGTTTTTGTACTGTTTCATGTAGCACCATGGTCCTGAAAAATGTTGTCTCATTTTTACTGTGTACTGTACCTGCAGTTATGGTCAAAATGACAATAAAAAGTGACTTGACTTGACATGAATTGTGTCTTCCTGCTTTATGTCTTCTGGCAGCTCTTCCAGATAACCATTTTCCTCTCTGTGGGGAAAAAAAAACTTATACTTCAAATTGCTTTTTAATTTTATCCATTGTTATTTAAACCTCATAGACTTTGTTCTGGACTTTACTACCCTGGGAAGAAATTATTTCTATTATCTATGCCTCTCATAATATTATAAACCTCAGAAAGATTAACCCCCTCTTCCTCCTACATTCCAGTGAGAACAAACACTGCCCATCCAATTTCTTGCTATAGCTAACATCCTAGTGAATATGTTCAGTACTCTCTCTATTGCTACCACATCTTACTTGTAATGCGGTGATCGGAACTGCACACAGTACTCCAAATGTGCCCTGAGCTGATGTTTGTACAGCTTCAAGATGATGTCCCCAGTCTTATACTCAATGATTCCTGCGGTACACCACTTGCTACGGATTACTCATCTACCAGAATCAACTTATCACCAAGCCAATTTTGCAACCTTTCTGTCCTGTAGGCAGACTGTTTTATAACTTTCTTTTTACAATAATCCTGCAGTTGTGTAGCCCACAAGTGCACTCTCACCCTGCTGTCCACTGGAATGCATCAGTGAGTGACCAGAGAACATAAGGCTGGCTACTGTTATGAGATTTTATGGTTTTGACTCTGTGGAGGTGATTGTGAGCTAATAGTGCTTTTAATTTGCATTTTAAGTTTGATTCTCAGCCAGAGTGAAATATGGACATGTACAGTGAGCCGAGGACTTGTGCGAGGGCCAGCTTCAAGCGTGAAAGGGTTGAGTGGTAACAGATTGTGGTGTATGAACACTTGAGATTTTATGCCACTTGGCCGCAGGCTTGGCATGAGCTACTTCTACATTTGGTCTGCCTTTTTTTGAATATTTGCCAGTTGTTTTATTTCCTTATGTCTGAAAATTAATTAAGATGACTATAAAATCATGAGGGGCATAGATGGATGAAAGCCGAGGGTTGGGGAATCAAGAACTCGAGGCATAGAATTAATGTGAGAGGGAAAAGATGAAATGGGAAGTTGAGGGGGGAATCTCTTTTTTTACAAAGCGGGTGAGAAGCATGGAGCAGTGAGCTACAACAGGAATTGGTTGAGGCAGGTATGATAAAATACAGTTGGATATGAACAGGAGAGGTTTAGAAGGATATAGACTCAATGCAGACAAATGTGACTATCTTGGCTGGCATGCGCCAGTTAGAATTAAGGGCTACTAGCAAGCTGAATAACTTTGACTATATGAGTCTATGATTTAATGTTTGCATTACAATACTGAATTCATGACTGTTTCATGCTGAGAATTCTGTCCAATTAAAATCAAAATACCAGCATTGGTAAAATTGTCAGTTTAACATACAATGGCCTTTGGGACACCCAATGCTTCACAACATGGTTGACTAGCTACAGATGATTAGTCAAGGTCCAGATCGTCTATGAATGGTAGAATGGTAGTGGTAGTATCTAGATGGTCAAATATTAACTTAAACCTAGTGAATTTGGGAAGATAAAACAAAGATTTGTTACTTAAAGGTTTAATACTGATGAGGGGTTTAACAGAAGCAGATAAGAAAGATGTTTTTTATTCAAATGATTAAAATGCCCAATACAAGACAGTGTGTATTTAAGGTGAAAGTAGAAACGTTCACAGGAGTTGTGTGGGGCAGGTTTTTTTTTACACGAAGAGTGGCAAGTCCCTGCAATGCAGTGCCAGGGTTGCTGATAGAGGCAGGTTCAATAGAGGCCTTTTAAAAGGCTCCAAGACAGGTGTGTGAATATGCAGAGAATGAAGAGATGTGGATCATGTATGGGCAGACCGTTTAGAGTCATTAGTTTAATTTGTTCAGCAAAACATGATGGGCCGAAGGGCCTGTAACTATATTTTATGATGTATGTAAGCGAATTGTATGGAATCAGCACAAAGAGACACTGAGTACGAACCAAGCAAGCTTGGAACTGAAGATTCTAACTCGCTCAGCTAATTGAATCACTCGATCACATCAAAGAAAATTCTAACCAAAAAAATACTTACTTAGCAACTTAGGACCTGGGGGTGAGACTGATGTGTGGGGGATGGGATGAAATGAGGCCAATGAGTCAATGGTAACTTGGGAGTAGATATGTAGGATGGAGGAAGGGTTACAGAAGAGGGAATTTTTGACGAAGGGTAAATAAGCTCAGATAAATAAGTTAAAGTGAACCCACCCTGCTCAATTAGGTCCTCTTTAAATTGCATTGAAAGCAATGCTGTTGAAAATCATTTAAGCTGAGAGTGCCAAAAATACATATGGTTCAAATTCAGAGGAGGGATACTCTGCTATTAAGATTTGATTGAGCAAAAGGCAGTGTAAGATTTCAGTTTGTCCATACCTAATATGCAAAATTGTCTTTGTCAAGTGTGATTCATATGTAAGACTACCTGATGTTTAGAAATTCATGTGATTCAAAGTATTGTAATCATGATTTACTAAAAGAAAAAAAAACACTTTTTCCATACCCTACAATGCCATGAGATAGGGTTTCTAGAGCATTACTTGATCTTTAAATCCTTCCTATTAGAAAACAGCTTTTATTGAATTTAATTCACAAACAAGAGAAAGTCTGCAGATGCTAGAAATCTGAGCAACACACACAAAATGCTGGAGGAACTCAGCAGGCCAGGCAGCATCTATAGATAAAAAGTACAGTCGACATTTCAGGCTGAAGCATTTCTCTAGTCCTGCCGAAGGGTTTCGGCCCAAAATCTCAACTGTATTTTTTATCCATAGATGCTGCCTGGCCTGCTGAGTTCCTCTAGCGTTTTGTGTGTGTTTACTGAATTCAATGTTATTACCAAATATATGTCAGAGCAATTTTTTAAAACAAGAACTTATTTGGACCATTTTTTTCTATTTGCAGCTAGCACACACAATGAGGCTATTTGGAACCGTATGGCCAATTATTTTTAAATGGCCCATTTAGACAAGAAATATAATTTATGAAAAAAGGAATCATTATTTTTCAGATTGAATTTACACAACAGCCGAACATTAGAAGAAAGTAGCTTCACTTCCTGTCAACATCAACAAACTGTGGTATAAATCAGAACAACACACACAAAATGCTGGTGGAACGCAGTAGGCCAGGCAGCATCTATAGGGAGAAGCACTGTTGACGTTTCGGTCCAAGACCCTTTGTCAGGACCTGACGAAGTCAGGCATCTACTCAAACTCTGGCTTGCTGATTTTTGTGGTGATACAGAAGAGTAGACCTGCTTAACCTATGATACTGCTACCAAAATAAAAAAAAACTTACTGAAAGCATAAAAGAAGACAGAACCATTGAAATGTACTGCTCTGTACCTGTTTATAATAACCAGCAATAACAAGAGAAGAAATTAATCTTAGAGAAAAGCATAAAGAGGTTGTACTTGAAAATTTGTTCTGCTTTTAGAATGGTCAGGGCGATTATACATTCTAGACCTTAGAGCTTTTCATGTATTTTATTATGGGTACAGTTTTGGAAAAAAAAAGTCATGCATTATTTAACACACACAAAATGCTGGTGGAACGCAGCAGGCCAGGCAGCATCTATAGGGAGAAGCAATGTCAACGTTTCGGGCCGAGACCCTTCGTCAGGACTAACTGAAAGGAAAGATAGTAAGAGAAATCTCTTACTATTCCTAGAGATGCTGCCTGGCCTGCTGCGGTCCACCAGTATTTTGTGTGTGTTGCTTGAATTTCCAGCATCTGCAGATTTCCTTGTGTATGCATTATTTAATACCCCTTGTAAAGAAGCATCTGTATTTCTGCAGAACAAGACAAAAAATTGGCAATTAGCACTGATCATCTGAAGGCAATTTTAACAGTTTTCTGCAAAGTTCTGATATTTCAGTGAATACTGAATAAATAACAACGTTCTTTGGGGATATGTAGGTCATGTCTCTGGCACTGAGTCTGGCTCTGGCTCAGAAGGGAAGTGGGGATAAGAGGTGAGCTGTATTGACAGGGGATTCATTGGTTAGGGGAACAGAAAGAAGTTTCTATGGATGAGAACGAGATTACCTGATGGTCTGTTGCCTTCCAGATGCCAGGGTCAGGGACATCTCGGATAGAGTCCATAGCATTCTTAAGTAGGAGGGTGAGCAGCTAGAGGTTGTGGTCCCCATTGGTGTCAATGACATGGGCAGGATAGGTGACGAGGCCCTGCAAAGTGAGTTCATGGAGTTAACTGCCAAGTTAAAGGACAGGACCTCCAGAGTTGTGATCTCAGGATTTTTCCCATGCTAGGAGCTGGTGAGGCCAGAAATAGGAAGATCTTACAGCTTAACACATGGCTAAGGAGATGGTGCTGGAGAGAGGGTTGCAAACTTTGGATCATTGGGCTCTCTTCCAGGGAAGGAGATTCTTGTACAGAAAGGATGATTTTCACCTGAACTGGAGGGAGAATGATACCCTAGTGGGAAGTTTTGCTAGTGCTGCATGGGGTGTGGGGGGGTGGTATTTAAAATTAGAATTGCAGGGGGTTGGGAACCAAAGCGCCAGAACAGACAGTGGACTGGTTGTGGAGAAAAGTGTTATTAAGCTTATGTACAAAGTCAGGAATCAAAAGGTTGAACATGGTGAGACTAATGTTGTGTACATTTCAATGCCAGGAACCATTGTTGGAATGGTGGATGAGCTTAGGGCATGGATCAACACATGGAATTATGACATTGTAGCCATTAGTGAGACCTGGCTACAGGAGTGGCAGGACTGGCAGCTCAAAGTTCTGGGATTCTGTTGTTGTGCATGTGATAGAGCAGGAGGAAATAAAAGGGGACTAGTGGCATTACCAGTCAGGGAAATTGTCACAGCAGTGCTCAGACTGGAGAGATCATCTACTGAGGCTTTATGTGTAGAACTGCGGAATAAGAAAGGTATGACCACATTAATGGGATTATATTATAGACCATCCAACAGTCTGTGGGATTTAGAGGAGTAAATTTGTAGAGAGGTTGCAGACTGGTCACAGACAGGTTATGATTGTAAGTAATTTTAACTCATGCTGACTGGGATGTAAAAGGACTGGATAGGAAAGAGTTTGTCAAATGTGTTCAGGTAAGTTTCGTTAATCGTTGTAATAGAGATGTAATAGAGAAATGGAGGTCATTTAAGGGTGAAATTATGAGGGTACAGAATCTTTATGTTCCTGTTCGGTTGAAAGGAAAGGTTAAAGGTTTGAAAGCGCCATGGTTTTCAAGGGATATTAGAAACTTGGTTCGAAAAAAGAGGGATGTCAACAATAGATATAGGCAGCATGGAGTAAAGGAATTGCTCGAGGAATATAAAGAATGTAAAAGGAAACTTAAGAAAGAGATTAGAAAAGCTAAAAGAAGTTACGAGTTTGGTTTGGCAAATAAGATGGAAGTAAATCCGAAAGGCTTCTACAGTTATATTAAAAGCAAGAGGATAGTGAGGGATAAAATTGGTCCCTTAGAGAATCAGGGTGGTCAGCTATGTGTGGAGCCGAGGGAGATGGGAGAGATTTTGAACGATTTCTTTTCTTCGGTATTCACTAAGGAGAAGGATATTGAATGGTGTAAGGTGTGGGAAACAAGTAAGGAAGTTATGGAACCTATGGCAATTAAAGAGGTGGAAGTACTGGCGCTTTTAAGAAATTTAAAAGTGGATAAATCTCCGGATCCTGACCGGATATTCCCCAGGACCTTGAGGGAAGTTTGTGTAGAGATAGCAGGAGCTCTGACGGAGATCTTTCAGATGTCATTAGAAACGGGGATTGTGCTGGAGGATTGGCGTATTGCTCATGTGGTTCCATTGTTTAAAAAGGGTTCTAGAAGTAAGCCTGGCAATTATAGACCTGTCAGTTTGACATCAGTGGTGGGAAAATTAATGGAAAGTATTCTTAGAGATAGTATTTATAATTATCTGGATAGACAGGATCTGATTAGGAGTAGCCAGCATGGATTTGTGCGTGGAAGGTCATGTTTGACAAACCTTATTGAATTTTTTGAAGTAGTTACGAGGAATGTTGACGAGGGTAAGGCAGTGGATGTAGTCTATATGGACTTCAGCAAGGCCTTTGACAAAGTTCCACATGGAAGGTTAGTTAAGAAGGTTCAGTCGTTAGGTATTAATGCTGGAGTAATAAAATGGATTCAACAGTGGCTAGATGGGAGATGCCAGAGAGTAGTGGTGGATAATTGTTTATCGGGATGGAGGCCAGTGACTAGCGGGGTCCCTCAGGGATCTGTTTTGGGCCCAATGTTGTTTGTAATATACATAAATGATCTGGATGATGGGGTGGTAAATTGGATTAGTAAGTATGCCGATGATACTAAGGTAGGAGGTGTTGTGGATAATGAGGTGGGTTTTCAAAGCTTGCAGGGAGATTTATGCCGGTTAGAAGAATGGGCTGAACGTTGGCAGATGGAGTTTAATGCTGAGAAGTGTGAGGTTCTACATTTTGGCAGGAATAATCCAAATAGAACATACAGGGTAAATGGTAGGGCATTGAGGAATGCAGTGGAACAGAGAGATCTAGGAATAACAGTGCATAGTTCCCTGAAGGTGGAATCTCATGTAGATAGGGTGGTGAAGAAGGCTTTTGGAACACTGGCCTTTATAAATCAGAGCATTGAGTACAGAAGTTGGGATGTAATGTTAAAATTGTACAAGGCATTGGTAAGGCCAAATTTGGAATATTGTGTACAGTTCTAGTCACCGAATTATAGGAAAGATATCAATAAATTAGAGAGAGTGCAGAGACGATTTACTAGGATGTTACCTGGGTTTCAGCACTTAAGTTACAGAGAAAGGTTGAACAAGTTAGGTCTCTATTCATTGGAGCGTAGAAGGTTGAGGGGGGGATTTGATCGAGGTATTTAAAATGTTGAGAGGGATAGATAGAGTTGACGTGAATAGGCTGTTTCCATTGAGAGTAGGGGAGATTCAAACAAGAGGACATGATTTGAGAGTTAGGGGGCAAAAGTTTAAGGGAAACACGAGGGGGTATTTCTTTACTCAGAGAGTGATAGCTGTGTGGAATGAGCTTCCTGTAGAAGTAGTAGAGGCCAGTTCAGTTGTGTCATTGAAGGTAAAATTGGATAGGTATATGGACAGGAAAGGAGTGGAGGGTTATGGGCTGAGTGCGGGTAGGTGGGACTAGGTGAGATTAAGAGATCGGCACGGACTAGGAGGGCCGGAATGGCCTGTTTCCATGCTGTGATTGTTATATATGGTTATATATGGTTAATCAGCACATCAGATCTCCTTTTAGGGAAAGAGACAACAGGAGCCAGAGGGTTGTGTAGAGGAACATTCTGCTTCTAGTGGTCATAATGCCACTAGGATAAGGATAGGTCTAGTCCTCAGGATGAGATTCTAACTTGGAGAAAGGTCAATTTTGATGGCATCAGAAAGGATTTAGCAAGTGAAGGTTGGGATAGGTTGTTTTCTGGCAAAGTTGTACTCAGTAAGTGGGAGGCCTTCAAAATTTGAGAGTACATAGTTTGTATGTTCCTGTCAGAATAAAAGGCAAGGATAACAGGTTTAGAGGACCTTGGTTTTCAAGAGATATTGAGGCCTTGTTTAAGAAAAAGAAGGAAGTGCATCACAAATATAGGCAGGTCAGAATAAATGAGATACTTGAAGTGTATGAGAAACGCAAGAGAACAATTAAGAAATAAATCTGCAGGGCTAAAAGAAGGCATAAGGTTGGCCTAGCAGACAAAGTGAAGGAGAATCCTAAGGGCTTCTACAGATATATTAAGAGTAAAAAGAAAGCAAGGGACAAAATTGTCCTCTGGAAGATCAGATTGGTAATCTATGGATGGTATCGAAGGAGAAGGGGGAAGATCTTAAATGGATTTTTTTGCTTCTGTAATTATTGGGAGACGGACACAGTCTATAGATGTGAGCAAATGTAGCAGCAATGTTATGGACCCCATACAGATTACAGCGGATGTGGTGTTTGTTGTCTTGATGCAAATTAAGCTGGATAAATCTCCCAAGTCTCACAAGGTGTTCCCTCAGAACCTGAAGGAGACTTGTGCAGAAATCCCAGGGGCCCTAGCAGAGGTATTTAACTATGGGTGAGGTGCCAGAGGATAGCCAAGGTTGTTCCATTGTTTAAGAAAGGCTAACAGAATAAGTTAGGAAATTATAGGCCGGTGAGCCTGACATCAGTAGAGGGGAAGTTATTGGAAGGTATTCTAAGGGACTGGATATAAAAGTATCTGGATAGACAGGGGCTGATTAGGGATAGTCAACATGGCTTTGTGTGTGGTAAGTTGTGTCTAACCAATCTTATAGAGGTTTTTGAGGAAGTTATCAGGAAATTTGGTGAAGGAAAGGCAGTGGATGTTGTTTACATGGAATCTAGCAAAGCCATTGGCATCTTCCCGCTTGGGAGGTTGATCAAGAAAGTTTAGTTGCTCAGCATTCAAAATGAGGTACCAAATTGGATTAGACATTGGCTTCACAGAAGAAGCCAGAGATTGGTTGTGGATGGTTGCCTCTCTGACTGGAAGCCTCACAACATTAATGGTGTACTGCAGGGACTGGTGCTGGGTCCATTGTTGTTTGTCATCTATGATTAATGGTCTGGATGATAATGTGGTAGTCTGGATCAGCGAATTTGGAAACAGCACCAAGATTGTATATTTAGTGTACAATGAGGAAGACTATCAAAACTTGTAGCGGGATTTGGCCAGCTGGAAAATTGGGATAAAAAATGGCAGATGGAATTTAATGCATACACGTGTGAAGTGTTGCACTTTGGGGAAAGCAACCAGGGTAGTTCTTACACATTGGGTCTTACATTGAGGAGTGCAGTAGAGCAAATGGATCTGGGAAAACAGATCCAAATTCATTGAAAGGGTCATAAAGAAACCTTCTCACACATTGGCCTTCAAAAATCAATGTACTAAGTACAGCGGTTGGGGAGGCTATGTTGAAATTGTAAAAACTTTGGTGAGGCCTAATTCTGTGTCCAGCTTTGATCACCCGCCAGCAAGAAAGATGTAAGCAAGATTGAAAGAGTGCAAAGAAAATTTACAAGGATGTTGTTGGTACTTAAGGACCTGAGTTATAAGGAAAGAATGTATTGGTTAGAACTTTATTCCATGGAACATAGAAGATTGAGTGGAGATTTGATAAAGGTATATAGAATTATCAGTGGTATAGATAGGGTAAATGCAAACAGGTTTTTCCACTGAGGTCATGGGTTAAGGTTGAAAGGTGAAATGTTTAGGGAGAACATGAGGAGGCACTTCACTTAGAGTGTGGAATGAGTTGCCAGTGCAGGTAATGGATTCAGAGTTGATTTTAACATTGAAAGAGAAATTTGGATAGGGACATGGATGAGGGGGGCATGGAGGGCTATGGTCTGGGTGCAGGTTGATGAGACTAGCTTATTAATGGTTCAGCATGGACTGAATGGGCCAAAGGTCCTTTCTCTGTGCTGTAGTGTTCTATGACTCTGACTCTATGCAGCAGATTTTTGTTGTTGTTTCTCTGCACGACTTGAGGCACATCAAGGCTGTTTCTTTAACATTTGTCTGTTTTTTGAGGCTGAGGCCCTAGCTTGCCACTCAACCCAGCACGAATGGAAAGTGTACAAGGAGTCGGCCAGATTCAAACATGGGACCACTCGCCTCGAAGTCCGGTACGGATGCCATTACCCCACCGGCTGGCTGTGCAAGTGGATAAGGAGAACAAAACCTATTGACTCAGCTGATGGAAATGATTTTTATTTTCAGTTGCCAATCTATCATAGAACAACAATAAGCTGTAATAACCATCCCTTCCATACATGATTCATCATTATTACCACACTATCTGACCATCTAAGTTGATGATAATAACTGAAATTGGATGTGAACATATAGCAACTCACGTCTTTCCAATGATTTATTTTTACAGAATGTAATTTGAATATCTTTAAATGGTGACACATTGGCTGCGTGTATAGCCAATGCGAAGAATTGAAAACACGCTAACCTCATTAATATCACATTGACTAAAACTAATTACTTGTGTATATGAAATGAGAAAGGATAAGCCTGATTGTATGCAAAACTGAATATACACTAACTCTGTGAATACTGTCTCATTTGTGTCAAATAAGCACATCCTTCTTTACCTTGAATGCACAAACTTGGCACATCTCTGACGTGTTTAGTAACGTCAAAACATTAAACTAATTCAAAGGAAGATATGGGTGATATGGGTGTTTAAAATGTAAGAATCAGAATCAGGTTTATTATGACTGGCATGTGATGTGAAATTTGTTAACTTAGCTGTAGCAGTTCAATGCAATACATAATCTAGCAGAGAGAGAGAAAAAATAATAATAAATAAACAAGTAAATCAATTACGGATATTGAATAGATTTTTAAAAATGTGTTCACTTTGTGTTTAAGCAAGGGGCGTATGTATAATGTGGCAGTGTGATTCATGTATTTATACATATAACCCATAGTGAATTATTTAATTGAACAAGAATGTTTAAATCAAACAATATATTTACAATATTGCTCAAATACTGCTGATATATACACAACACTCCTCCCTGCCTAGCTAACAACTCCAACTCAATATAGAATGCATTCCAACTATATAAAAACATCCACAGTATAGTAAATTTTATATTGACCCATTCAGGCCTGAAGATTTATTGGCTGTGGGATAATTTCTTCCCTGACAAGGGGGCTCACTCTGCTGAGCATGTGAAACAATCTCGGTTCTGGGGCCTCCCCTATGGTGGAATTAGGAGTTAACTCTGACACTGCAAGAAGTGGTTCTGATAGCTCTGGACACCTTTCTTCTCCTTATTTTTCTTCTTCCAGTTTGTGTGTCTTGATATTGGGAAAGTGCATTTACTTCACTGGAGTATTCTCTTATTAATCCTTCTATTGCTCCCTTTATGATATGATCTCTCCTCTTGGTTTCCTCATCCACAACATTCTATGACAAGTTCTCTGTTTTGTATCTCCATTGACTCCTTTCTTTTTGGCCTTCCATTCATCTGGCTGGGCTTTGGTCTTTGCATCTACTTTTATAAGCAGCTTTTTGCCTTCTGCTCATTCTCGCCTGTCTGTTACTTCCTCCTGGTCCCCTCCTCCTTCCTGTTCTCCTGTGGTCACTTGGCTGTAATGTCAGATTCCTTCTTCTCCAGCCCTTGCCCTTTCCCACCAACCTGGCTTCATCTATTCAGCTAGCCTCTTTCCCTGCATTCCATCTTTTTGTTCTGGCGTCTTCCCCCTTCCTTCTCATTCTCGAGGAAGTCTCAACCTGCAGCGCGACTAACTATTCATTTCCATAGATGCTATCTAACCTGATGAGTTCCTCCAGCATTTTGTTTGTGTTCCTGCATATTTTTGCATCTTCTCTGCTTGATTTTTGTTCTGTCCCAACTTGAAAAGTAATGATGTAAGCTTGAAATCAAATGGAAATATTTGAGATGATAAAAAGTCTGCTTGGTGGTGAGAAAGTAGGATGTTGGTTAGATTCTCTTTAACTCCCCTCTGTCTCTTAGACTTTGCCTGAGATGGTTCACATTACTTGTGATGTAGAGAAGGGCAACCTATGTTATCAGTTTCTTCAAATTATTTAAATTTACACTTGGATTAACAAAATTGGCGAACAAAATAGTTAAACTGATGCAAACTGGAAATTAAATCATAGTCTTCAACATGAGAAATTGAGGCCTCTGATTCGAACATATTCGAATATGTTCAAAAGTCAAAGTGAAGACACATTTGCTAACAAAGTATTGTTGTGCATCTCCTTTTAATTTTCTTGACCAACTATGTTTCATCTTTTTCAGATGCTTATTTACTATGTTTTCTCCTACTTTCAACTATTTGTCTAATTGTAGAACTAGAGGTGCCATCAGGTTCCAAAGTAAATGATGACTGGAGAGTGATAAAAACTCCCAAAGGTTTCAGCCTTAGGGGTGGTGACTTGTTTTACAATAACACAATAGATATACTGTAGGGATACTGTGCAGATGATCTGATATTTTTGTGAAGTACCCTAAAGATGTTTTGTTAATCTTATTTACTTCTCTTCCTTATGTATTCATTGACCTTTGGTTCATAAGTTGCTCTTCTTGTGGTTATTAATATAACATTTATTTACTTCAGTGACAAGAATTTCAGAGTTGTTTATGATGGCATTTCTGCAAATAAACAACTGCTTGTCACAGTTTGAATGACGAAGTAAGGGTGGATTAACAAAACATCTTTAGGGTACTTTAGGGTCCTTTTTTATGAAAATGTGATTAGGGTTAGATATTTCTTGGGTCTTTTTTCTCCACAGTGTCTTCTTCTTTATGAATGGATCAAAACATTAACGAGCCTAAGACCTTGGCCATTGCGCAGGGGCTGAATACTTTCATACCTTCCACTGATGACTATATAGGAAAGCACATCAATGGTGGGCCATGACATTGTCTTTCCAGCAGAATACCCAAGTCAAAGGAAATACGCTTAAGATAGCCACTTTATATGAGAATCTATAACATGTGACAGAGCTGTTTGGTTCAAAGAAGATCTCAGAAACCTACTACCTAAATAAAATGCAAGACAAGTAATTTTACAGCTCATCTTTAAATTTCAGTTGAGCTCCTACAAAGACATCTTGACAACTTCTTCACAAGATGCCAGTCCATGCTTTCCATCTTACAGCTCCCATCCCCACTGTCACTTTTTTTTAATTGCCACTTGACAGGGGTTCTCAATTACCTTCTGGCTCTAAAAACAAATCCTGGAAACAAAAAAAAAAAACAGATTTTTTTCCCCTGATGTTTATTAAATTCTTTGTATCAAGGACTTGCTCAGGGATTGACCTCAGACAGACTGTTCTTCCTTACCTGCAGGTTTTCCTGTTAGCAATGAAATAAAATTTCCTAGAGTTGGCCCTTATTGTTTTATTTTGCTATTGTGGGCATTTCTCTTGTTCAGGTTATACCAGTGACTTTGGCCCCTCTATATGTTATTCACTTTAAAAAGATTTGGACAGACATGGATGAAGCACAGGCAAATGGGACTAGCTTCAACGTATATCTTGGTTAGCATGGATCTGTTGAACTGAAGGGCTGTTTCTTCACTATATTACTCCATGGCTTTATGATAAGGTCTCATTATCTCTTTCATTCTCCTTTGTCATTCCTCTTTCCTCCCCACCTGATGTATCTAAATTTTTGTAGGCTGAAGTTACACATCCTGAGCCTTTCAGATTGTGATCATTGCTGGATCCTGCAGCCGGCAAGGGTATTAGAAACCTGAAGTGCTCCTTTGGTTCACTGATGGGAAATGCACCTGCTTTGTCAGAGTTTCAATTCTGTTCCAATTCGTTCATCTTGTTGGGTGATTGAAACTTGTTTGTTAAAAAAAATATGGGTAAGGCAAATGAAACAACTGACACACATTTACAGTGAATTTGCTGAGAATAAAGGACTGAATTATGGGATTCAATACCTTAGGGCACCAAAAAAAGATCTAAAAAAAGGGCAGCACAGTATTATAGTTCCATCAACCAAGTTCAATCTGACTTCCACTGATATCAGGAAGTCATTGAGTTGCATAGCACAGAAACCAATGCTTTGTCCACCACATCCATTCCAAATTTATTTTTAACCTTTCTACAATGAACTTATTTACTTGAATCCCCATATTTGTTGCCTTTTTAGTTATCTATTTTAAACATATTAATTTTATCTGATTCCTTTGACAGTGCTTTTGAGATATCAGCTACTTTCTGTAAGGCAAAAAAAAAACTTGCACCTACATCCCTTTTAAAAGTAATTTTTCTCTTTTTAAACATATGCCTTCTTATTATGCTTAAGCATGTAGATATTAAGAAAGAGGATGTGCTGGAGCATTTGGAAAGCATCGAGTTGGATAAGTCACCAGGACCGGACGGGATGTACCCCAGGTGACCGTGGGGAGAGAGGGAGGAGACTGCTGAGCCTCTGGCAATGATCTTTGCATCATTAATGAGGATGGGAGAGATTCTGGAGGACTTGAGGGATGCAGATTGTTCCCTTATTCAAGAAAGGGAGTAGAGATAGCCCAGGAAATTATAGACCAGTGAGTCTTACTTCAGTTGTTGGTAAGTTGATGGAGAAGATCCTGAGAGGCAGGATTTATGAACATGTGAAAGAGGCATAATATGATTAGGAATAGTCAGCATGGCTTTGTCAAAGGCAGGTCGTGCATTACGAGCATGATTAAGTTTTTTGAAGATGTGACTAAACACAGTGATGAGGGTAGAGCCATGGATGTATTGTACATGGATTTCAGGATGGCATTTGATAAGGTACCCCATGCAAGGCTTATTGAAAAAGTAAGGGGGCATGGGATCCAGGAGGACATTGTTTTGTGGATCCAGAACTGGCTTGCCCACAGAAGGCAGAGAGTGGTTGTAGATGGGTCATATTCTGCATGGAGGTCGGCGACCAATAGTGTGCCTCAGGGATCTGTTCTGGAACCCCTACTCTTTGTGATTTTTATAAAAGACCTGGATGAGGAAGTGGAGGGATGGGTTAGTCAGTTTACTGATGACACAATGGTTGGAGATATTGTGGATAGTGTGGAGGGCTGTCAGAAGTTACAGCAGGATATTGATAGGATGCAAAACTGGGCTGAGAAATGGCAGATGGTGTTCAACCCAGGTAAGTGTGAGGTGGTTCATTTCAGTAGGTCAAATATGATGGCAGAATATAGCACTAATGGTAAGTCTCTTGGCAGTGTGGAGCATCAGAGGGATCTTGGGTTCAAGTCCATAGGACACTCAAAACTGCTACGCAGTTTGACTCTGTGGTTAAGAAGGCAAATGGTGTATTGGCCTTCATCAACCAGTTTTGGATCCTATTAGTAATCTTGCCTTCCATCTCATGTGCCTTAACCTTCTGGACTAGCCTATCAAGCAGGATCTTGTCAAATGCCTTACTAATACCCATGTAGGCAACATTTTAAAACTTGGTTTAATCAGTTCTCTTTGTTACCTTCTCAACAATTTTAGACAAATTACTGAGCCCTCCACACAGCCCCAAGGCTGCATTAGTCACACTACTTATTCAGAGTAGGTCATTCTCCAGTAATATTCCACACAGAGTGCTGAGAGCTGGTATAAAGCTCCAGCACATCCTCTTTCTTAATATCTACATGCTTAAGCTTTTCAGTCCGCTGCAAGTCATCATCAGCAAAAAAGATGAGTTGGCATACAGGGAGAAGGTGGAGAGGCTTGTCAGATGGTGTGAGAACAAAATCCGAGTCTCAACATGGACGAGACAAAAGAGATGATTGTGGACTTCAGGAAGGTGCAGTTTGACCACTCTCCAATGTACATCAATGACTCTGCTGTGGAGAGAGTGAAGAGCAGAAAGTTCCTTAGTGTGCAGATTACCTAACCTGGCCCACAACACCTCCTCATGAGTCAAGAAGACACAGCATTGTCTAAACTTTCTAAGGAGATTGAGATGTACAAGGATTCCTGCCCCCATGCCATCAACTTTCCACTGGAGCACCATTGAGAGTGTCATGTCTGGCTACAAACATTGTGTGGCACAGAGACTGCAAGACATCAGACTACAAGTCCATACGGAGGATAGTAAAAAAAACTCTGAGAGGATCACTTAGGTCTTCCTCCCCCTGTTTGTGACATTTACCAGGAGAGTTGTAGATGAAAGGCTCAAAGCATTATTGACTATCTCTGGTTAAGAAGGCATAATGTGCATTGGCCTTCATCAACCATGGGATTGAGTTTAAGAGCCGAGAGGTAATGTTGCAGCTATATAGGACCCTGGTCAGACCCCACTTGGAGTACTGTGCTCAGTTCTGGTCTCCTCACTACAGGAAGGACATGGAAACCATAGAAAAGGTGCAGAGAAGATTTACAAAGATGTTGCCTGGATCGGGAAGCATGCCTTATAGGTTGAGTGAACTCGGCCTTTACTCCTTGGAGCGGTGGAGGATGAGAGGTGGTCTGACAGAAGTGTATAAGATGATGAGAGGCATTGATCATGTGGATAGTTAGATGCTTTTTCCCAGCACTGAAATGGCTAATATGAAAGGGTGCAGTTTTAAGATGCTTGGAAGTAGGTACAGAGGAGATTTCAAGGGGTAAGTTTTTCACGCACAGAGTGATGAGTGCTTGGAATGGGCTGCCAGTGAGGGTGGTGGAGGCAGATACTAACGGGTCTTTTAAGAGTCTCCTGGACAGGTACGTGGAGCTTAAAAAAATAGAGGGCTATGGGTAACCCTAGATAATTTCTCCTGTAAGGACATGTTTGGCACAGCTTTGTGGGCCAAAGGGCGTGTATTGTGCTGTAGGTGTTCAATGTTTCTATGTTTCTATGAGGCTAACCGCTGTTGAGCTAGATCAGTCATGAGTCAGCAGTGGGCTTCATGATTGTTGAAGTCAGTGCTACTGGGTGATAATTGTTTATGGCTCTCTCCAGCAAATCATATCCTCTCAATTGTGTAGTGACCAGAACTGCACGCAATTCTGCAGATGTGGCCTAACCATTCTTTTGTAGTTGTAACATAATATGCCAACATTTCTATTCTATGTCTGGTCCTATGAAGTCAAGCTGTTCTGTATGCCTTCTTTCCACTGTATACCCCTGTGTTGCTGCTTTTCGAGAACCAGGCCATGGTTTCCTCTGTTTCTGGGTTCATCAACATTCCTCAGTCCTTATCATTTACTATCTAGGCTGTATCCCTATTTAATATCCCAAAATGTATTGTCTTTCACAACAGGATTAAATTCCATTTGCTAATGATTTGACCAGATTCCCATCAGATATATAACCTACTGTATCTTTAGGCAGTCTTCTTCACTATCCACAACCTCAGCAATTTTTATGCCTTTGCAAACGTACAATTTGTGTCTCCAATTTTCAAATCAACAATACAGTACTGTATAGCACAAATGGCAAAGGACCCAACACTAATTCCCACAGTGCACCACTAGTCAAAAACTTCCGATCAGTTTTGGATCCTATTAGTAATCTTGCCTTCCATCTCATATCTTAACCTTCTGGACTAGCCTATCATGCAGGATCTTGTTAAATGCCTTACCAATACCCATGTAGACAACATTTTAAACCTTGGTTTAATCAGTTCTCTTTGTTACCTTCTCAACAATTTTAGACAAATTACTGAGACAGGCTATCCACCTGGAATGACTGTGTGGAGTTTGCATGAACTCCTTCTCACCGTGCAGGTTTCCTCTGGGATCTCCCAGTGGCCACCCATTTTAATTCCACTTCCCATTCCCATTCCGATATGTCAATCCATCGTCTCCTCTACGGTTGAGATGAGGACACACTCAGGCTGGAGGAACACCTTATATTCCGTCTGGGTAGCCTCCAACCTGATGGCATGAACATCGATTTCTCAAACTTCTGGTAGTGCTCCCACCCTCCCTCAACATTCCTCATCTCCTTTTCCCTCTCTCACCTTATCTCTTTGTGTGCCCATCTCTGGTGCTCTCTGCTCTCTGGTGCTCCTCCCCCTTTTCTTTCTTCCATGGCCTTCTGTCCTATCCTATCTTACTCCCCCTTATTCAGCCCTGTATCACTTTCACCTTTCAACTTCCTAGCTCTTTATTCCATCCATCCCCCTCCCAGTTTCACCTATCACCTTGTGCTGTCTCTCCCCCTCTCCACCCTTTAAATCTACTCTTCATCTTTTTTTCTCCAGTACCTGAAATGATGACTGCACTTTATTCCATAGGTTCTGCTGTGTTCCTCTATTATTTTACGTGTGTTGCTTGCATTTCCAGCATCTGTAGATTTTCTTCTGTTTCCTCTGGGTTTTCCAATTTCCTCCCACATCCCGAAGATGTGTGGGCTGGCTAATGATTGGCCAATATAAATTGCTCATAGTGTAAATTGAGTGGGAGAGATTGGTAGGGGTTGGTGAAATTGATGGGAATGTAGGAAAAAGAAAATAATTTGGACAATCAGACACTTAGTCCCAAGGCAGAAATAACTAATCTGACGGGGGAATGTAAGGTCACTGGAGAAAAGTATAGAGAGGATGTCAGAAATTAATGTTTTTGACACAGAGTACTGAGTGTGAGAACGCATTGCTAGGGTAGTCGTAGAGGTAGATAGATTAAGGACATTTAAGAAACTCTTAGATAGGCACATGGATAATAGAAAAATGGAGGGCTAGATGGAATGGAAGAGCTTAATCTCTCACTTGCTTCAAAACACTGACAGTTATACCAGGGCCCAAGAAGAGCAGGGTAAGCTGCCTCAATGACTATTACCCAGTTGCATTTACATCTGCTATGGTGAAGTGCTTTGAGAGGTTGGTCATGACCAGAATAAACGGCAATTTGCGTGTCAGATGTAATCTCATTGGCTCTCCACTTGGCCTTTGATCACCTGGACAATAGCATGTTTATTGATTACAGTTCAGTGTTCATAACCTCCATTCCAATCAACAAGCTCCAAAACCTGGGCCTCTGTATCTCCCTCTGCAAATGGATCCTTGATTAATCACTGGGAGACCCCAGTCAGTGTGGATCAAAAATAATATCTCCTCCTCACTGGCCATGTGTGCTTAGTCCACTGCTCTACTCTGTCTACGCCCACAACTGCTTGGCTAGGCTCAGCTCAAATGGCGTCTATAAATTTACTGATGACACAATTTCAGATGGTGATGCGGAGCAAGAAAGATCAGCTGGGTGAGTGGCATCACAGCAAAAACCTTGCACTCAACATCAGTAAGGCCAAGGAATTGACTGTGGACTTTAGAAGAGGAAGTCAGGGGAACACAGACCAGTTCTTATTGAGGGATCAACCGTGGAAAGGCTGAGCAGTTTCAAGTTCCTACATGTCAGTATCTCTGAAGATCTATCCTGGGTCCGACATACTAATGCAATTACAAAGAAGGCACGACAGTTTTATTGAGAATGTTTTATTGAGAATTTGAGGAGACTTGGTATGTCACCAAAGATTTGCATTTTTTCAACAGGCATACCAAGGAGGACGTTCTGACTGGTTCCATCACCATCTGGTACAGAGGGGGTCACTGCACAGGATTGGAAAACCTGCAGAAATTGTAAATTCGGTCATCTCCATTATGGGCACTAGTCTCCCCAGCATCCAGGGTAGCTTCATTAGGCAATGCATCAAGAAGGTGGCATCCATCATTAATGACCTCATCACTCAGGACATGCTTTCTCATTGCTACCATCAGGGAGGAGATACAGGAGCCTTAAGGTGTGCGCTCAATGATTCAGGAACAGCTTCCTCCTTTCTGCTATCAGATTTCTGAATGGACAATGAACCCATGAATACTACCTCACTTTTTTTTTGCTCTCTTTTTGCACTTCTTGTTTAATTTAATTCTTACATATATTTCTTGCTGTAACTTAGGTTTTTAAAAAAATTATTATGTAGTTCAGGGTACTGCTGCTGCAAAACAACAGATTTTATGATATATGCTGCTGATATTAAACCTGATTCTGAATTTGATCTTTGAGTAGGTTAAACGGTCGTCTCAGCATCTTGGGCCAAAGGGCCTACACAGTGCTTTAATGTTCTATATTCTATAATTTAAAAGCAGTATAAGAATTTATGCTTGAAGGTTGCCCTGTTTCCCTGCTGAATCTGTATGACTATATTAGAATATGCTTACATAAACAATCATTAACATAGTCTGAGGTGATTGTTCTCAAGTGCTGCTAGTCAATATCATATTGAGGTAAGATACCAATAGTCCAATCAAGTAGGTAAATTTTTAGAGGACGTATATTAAATTTAATAATATTTGAATTCGATGAACTAAGTGGCCATATCAAAGTGTTATCCTTCATGTAACACAGCCAGTTCTCTGAATTACCACAAGTAATTCCACAGTGATTTATTTGTAAGCCGAAATGCTTCTAGAGTATTACGTCAAGTTTGCCTCTTAGCTTTTTAAATCTTCAGACTCGTCTGCTTCCTTTTGTTGTTAGTAATCCTCTGTCCACTTTTAGATCCACTAACACATCATTTACATAACAGCCATCCCACTTGATGTGTAAGCTGCATTTTGGGACTGGATTTTTTTTTTGTTTCATTGGGGAATAATTAAGTTTTGCCATTACATCATCACAAAATAAGGTGGATCCTTGGCAACCAAGAGATGTGCGATCTGCAGAACAAGATCATCGTGCAGCTGAAATGGAGCAGATAGTTGCAAACAGTTGTCTCTGTAATGGCACTCCTGGGGATGGTGTTAGTGAGGCCTCTTTCAAATGCATGTTGCTCTTATAGGTTCCCCTGCAGACTGGCTTACACAAACGTGAGTTTGCACATTTGCAGGAAAGGCATTTCTTTCCAGAATAGATAATTCAGCTTCAATTTTTTGATTTTTTACTTCATTGTCAAAGAATTTGACTCTGTGAAGCTGTGAGTAACAAAATGGACTTTTATTTCTCAGTTGCAAGAGTCTGCCCTGGGCTAATTATTTCATAATCTCTTTTATTTTCTCTTGATGATTATACCAGCTCTCAGCACTCTGTGTGGAATATTACCGGAGAATGACGTACTCTGACTAAGTAGTGTGACTAATGCAGCCTTGGGACTGTGTGCGTTCACATTGGTCTGAGATTTCTGCTTGATTGAATGATATCAATTTAAATGAAGGAAAAAGGAGTAAAATATTACTTTGTTTTCAAATAACTGTGAACTAGCAGAAATAGTATTCAGCAAGCCTGATGGTTTCTTTCCAAGTACGTGAGCTCCTATGTCTACAGGTATTATATGGGGCTAAGTGGTGCTAAGTGATATATGGCAGCTCTGAAGACAATTGCAGGGTGTCAGGTTTTGCCTTGGGGTGTTTCGAATTTCCATATGGCCCCATTTAGACCCAGAATTCTGACATGCATTCATAGGTGAATCCTAAGGCTGTATTCAACATTGTTCCCAGCAGTGGGGCATGGACATGTTGCAAGAGGAATCAGACACACTGGACATCTAGCCTTAGCTCTACAGCAGGGAGGGCTGGTGTACAGTGACCCATTCATTCTTTGAAAGTAAATAATTCCTTTACTTCATTTCAATATTTTAATAATCTGTCAGTTTTAATATGCTTTCAAAGTATCTACATCCCTTTTAAAAATATTTTAAATGCATAATTTAAAACCTTTTGCTTATCCCTGCTTCATTGTTAAAGAAGACACTGTGGGTGGGGTCTCAGGATGCACCACTTGGGGTCTATTTGTCACCTGGAGTACATTTCACCTAACTGGACACGTGGCAAGTGTGTGGGACCAGCTTGACTGGAGCTCTGCATCTAGAAAAATCGTGAGTAGACAGATGCCTCTGGCAGTGGGTCAGGTCCAAGACCATAAGATATAGGAGCAGAAGTAGGTCATTCAGCCCATCAAGTCTGTTCCACCATTCAATCATGGGCTGATCCAATTCTTCTAGTCATCCCCACTCCCCTGCCTTTTCCCTGTACCCTTTGATGCCCTGGCTAATCAAGAACTTATCTATCTCTTCCTTAAATGCACCCAATGACTTGGCCTCCACAGCCACTTGTGGCAACAAATTCTACAGATTTACCACCCTCTGACTAAAGTAATTTCTCTGCATCTCTTTTCTAAATGGATGTCCTTCAATCCCGGAGTTGTGCCCGCTTGTCCTAGATTCCCCTACGATGGGAAATAACTTTGCCATATCTAATATGTTCAGGCCTTTTAACATTCGGAATGTTTCTATGCGATCCCCCCTCAATCTCATGAACTCCAGAGAATACAGCCCAAGAGCTGCCAGACATTCCTCATACATTCCTTTCATTCCTGAAATCACTTTCGTGAATCTTCTCTGAACTTTCTCCAATGTCAGTAATGTCCTTTCTAAAATAAAGAGCCCAAAACTGCACACAATACTCTGTGTGGTCTCATGAGTGCCTTATAGAGCCTCAACATCACAGCCCTCCTTTTATATTCCATACCACTAGAAATGAATGCCAACATTGCATTCACCTTCCTCACCACTGACTCAACCTGAAGGTTAACCTTTAGGGTATCCTGCACAAGGACTCCCAAGTCCTTTTGCATCTCTGCATTTTGAATTCTCTCCCCATCTAAATAATAGTCTTCCTGTTTATTTCTTCCACCAAAGTGCATGACCATACTCTTTCCAACATTGTATTTCAGTTGTCACTTCTTTGCTCATTCTCCTAAACTATCTAAGTCTCTCTGCAGACTCTCTGTTTCCTCAACACTACCCACTCCTCCACCTATTTTTGTATCATCGACAAATTTAGCCACAAATCCATTAATCCCATAATCCAAATCATTGACATACATTGTAAAAAGCAGCAGTCCCAACATCGGCCCCTACGGAATTCCACTGTTAACCGGCAGCCAGCCAAAATAGGATCCCTTTACTCCCACTCACTGTTTTCTGCCGACTAGCCAATGCTCCGCTCACGCTAGTAACGTCCCTATAATTCCATGGGCTCTTATCTTGCTAAGCAGCCTCATATGCAGCATCTTGTCAAAGACCTTCTGAAAATCCAAGTACACCACATCTACTGCATCTCCCTTGTCTACCCTGCTTGTAATTTCCTCAAAAAATTGCAGCAGGTTAGTCAGGCAGGATTTTCCTTTCAGGAAACCATGCTGGCTTTGGCCTATCTTGTCATGTGCCTCCAAGTACTTCGTAATCTCAACCCCAACATCCCTAATGATCCAGAAATTTTAAACCCTGCCCCCTGCACCAGCTCATCAACCACAGATTCATCTGTAAAATCACCCTATTCTAAGCCTCACTGGCACGTTTACCAGACAGCGGTCCAGAGATTGTTACCCTGGAGACAAGGTCCATCTGTTCCACAACATTCTGCAGGACCCTGTAGTTCACTGTGCAAGTCCTACCTTGGTTTAACTTTCCAAAGTCTCACACCTTGCACGTACTTAAATAGAACTCCATTTGCTAAACAAACTTCAGCTAAACAAAATGCACTGTAACTTTGATAACCTTCTTTGCTCTTTACAGCTTATTTTTCAGCAGGCTGCAGTCAGTGCCAGAGGTCATTCCTGGATATTGGCACACGAGTTTTAAAAACTCAGGTGCTTTAGGGACTATTTGGTGGGTTGCATTCAGCGTGCAAGGTCGTTCATTGGTGATGTAAGATGAGGTTTTACAAGAGTTCAGGTGCTTTTGGGACTTTGGCAGGCTGCAGTCACAGCGATCTGTTAAGATATTTCAGCCTATAGTAGAGATATTTCAGTCTATAGAATATATTGCATTTAGTTCAACCCATCTATGACTTTCTACTTTCTACAGCCTTCCTTATCTACTCCACTTGCGTCCTTCACTTTGTTCCTCATATCATTCACTCAGTAACAATACACTCATCAGCTCAAACATTCTCTGAGCTAGGAAGCTTCTACATTCTTATCCCTTTTATAATTAAGAATTTATTTTGGAACCTCCATCTGATTTCTTGTCATCAACCTTATCTAATGGTGTCTAGTTGTGTTTGGCCCACAGGGTAATGATGCAGCTGCATCACTTATTTCATAACTTTAGAAACATCTGTTAGGTCCCTCTCATGCTTCCTGCTGTGATGAGAGACCTAGGTGAGGATGATTAGGACCCAAATGCTGGATATCTGAGACCAGAGTGGAGGAACGATACAAAACTGAAATGAAGAATCCAAAATTGAGCTGATCACTGAGCACTGAACCCCAGTTCAAGTCCTCTTTAAGTATTAAATCCTTTCGTCAAAACATGGCTGGCAGTTAGCAGGACAGCCTGAATCATTAAAGGGGCCACACCAGCTATCCATATTCCAGGGAGTTAGAGTGCCTAAAACCCTGAAGCTGGCGTGGTTGCGTGTGTGTTATAATAGGGCCCTCTTCCCTCTGGCCAGTTCCTGATGGCCGTGGCTGCTCAAAAAGACAATGATGGTAGTCATGGATGAGAGCCGGACCTAAGATGTCCCTTTCAGGAACTCTGTTACTCAGGTCCGAATCTTTCCCAGTCCACAACACCCCAAAGAGTCTGTGAATCCAGAAGTTTTCTCACGGTGTAGACCTGTTCCTCATCGACGAACATGGGTGGTGGCACGACTAATGCTGGTGGGGTTAAAGGGCTGCTGTTCACAGGTTTTAATTTGGAATGTGGAGATGTGGATCGTGAGTGTTTTGGGGAGCTGCAAGGTGTAAGTCACTTTCTTGAGAATCTTGAAGGGTCCAAAGAACGTAGGTGTCAATTTCTTAGACTCAAAAAGGCAAATCCTGAGTCAATAACCAGACCGCTTGCCCAGGCTGTAAAACTGGTCCCTGTCTTGTCTTGTAGTTTGCCTTTATTTCAACCTTCCTGATGAAAGCTAACAAAATCTTCCTTGTCTTAATCATCTCTCCTAGCAGTGTTGGACAAGATCTTCGGCCACAGGAACCCCAACCTTGACCTCCTGCTCAGGGAAGAGTGGCAGACAATACCCAAATTGATATTCAAAAGGGGACATCCTGTGCACCAAATTCCATAGAGTGTTGTGGGTGACTTCTGCACACATCAAATGGTTGCACCACTCACCCGATCTTTCAGGGGCCAGGCATCTAAGGGTTTGTTCCAAACCTTGGTTCACTCGGTCTGTCTGGCCTTTGGACTATGGGTGAAACTCAGAGGAAAGACTTGATGCTTCCCCAGTCAGCTTAGAGGACGCCCTCCAAAACCGCAACATAAATTGCCAACCGTGATCTGACACAATGTCCATCGAAAAACTGTGGATCCTGAAGACCTGGTGCAGGAGGATTTTGTCTGTCTCTGTTGCAGATGGTAGTCTGTCCAAAGTGATGAATGTGCAAGCCTAGAAAAATGATCCACAGTTACCATGATAACGGTCTTCCCCTTGGAAAGAGGAAGACCTGGGACAAAGTCCATGGAGTTGTGAGCCCATGGTCTGCCCAGAACAGAGCCATTGAGGTTGGGTCCGAGGCTCTTTGTTCCAAGCATACACCTTACATGCCTGCATGTATTGATGGACCTTCCTCACCATTCCAGGCCACCAATATCTTCTCTTAATGAACTTGAGGATTCTGGCAATCCCTATGTGAGCAGTCATTCTCGATACGTATCCCCTGAATATAAGCCAGATTTTTGTGGTTTGTCTATATGATAAAAGGGTTCTTGTCCCCCTCGAGCCAGTGATGCCATTTCTCCAGAGCCAACTTGAATGTGAGTAGTTCTTTATTTTCAATGACATAGTTCACCTCTGCCAGGGATAGCCAACTGGAAAACAACATACAAGGCTGTATTTTTTGTCTGAAGGTGTCCATTGCAACAACATTTCTCCAATGACAAAGATGTCCACCTCCATGATGAAAGGGAAGGTCCGGGTTAGGTGCAATCAAAATGAGAGCTGTCGTGAACTGCTGTTTGAGCTCTGCGAAAGCAGCCTCCACTGTGACAGATCAAACAGAAGGGTCATAGATCTCTTGCTTAGTGCTGTCAGCGGCTGAAGCTTCTGATGAACTTTTGGTAAAAATTGGGAAATTCCAGGAATCATTGGAGATGGTTGCTCTGACTTCCTGCTTCTTACCAGGGTCCAACTTGAGATTGCTATTGGAGAAGATGAAACCCAAAAATGAAATGGTGGTTATGTGAAATTCGGACTTCTCCAGTTTGACATAAAGATCATGATCAAGAAGCCTCTTTAGGATATCACTGACGTGAGCAATGTGCTCCTCAATGGACATTCAGAAAATTAGGATGTTGTCCAAGTTGACAAATACATAATATGGAGAGAATCCTGGAGAACATCATGTATAAAGGCCTGGAAAACTGCTGGTGTATTCACAAAGCCAAAGAGCATGACCAGGTACTCATAATGCCCTGTCGGTGTGTTGAATGCTGTCTTCCACTCATCACCCTCCTTTATGCAAACTAGGTTGTACGCACTCTGCAAGTCTTGTCCCTCGGAGAATCTTGAAGGCAGTGTTGATGAGTGGAAGAGTTTAACAATTCGACCATTTTGCCCTCTATAATCAATGTATGGTCGCAGGCTCCCATCCTTTTTCTGTACAAAGAAGAAGCCAGCACCTTCATTAGAGAGGTGGAGGGCCAAATAAATCCCAGGGAAAGAGCCTTTATATATTCCTCCATAGTACTTCTCTCTGGGCCTGAGAACAGGTATAATCAGCCCCATGGAGGACATCTATAGCACAGTCATAGGGCTGGTGCGGTGGAAGAGTTGAGCCTTTCCCTTGTTGAAGATCTCTTCCAAATCCTTGTAGACAGAAGGGATTTCTACTAGCTTGGGTACTGCAATTACCCTCAAGCATTCCTCCGAGGATGACTCTTGAGGCTCCTTAGGTAATGGGAATGATTTGGTAGACCCCCGAGTCTCCTCCATTAGTTCACAAGAGTCTTTAGTAAAAACAGAGGCCAAATCAAAGTCTAAGTCCTTGTCCGTATCCTCAGACACGGCAGTGAGGCCTGACAAATAGTCATCGTGCTCCTGCGACTAGGCTGTAAGGGTCTCCATTTTGCAGCCTCCCCCTTAGATGGAACCTGATAACTGCAGCCCTTTGACTTAGCTGCAAGAGCTCCAAACTACTTGGGCACCTCCTTGGCTTGCTCTTGAATTAGAGATCCTCTCTCTCTATCTCCAACACACCACTGACTGGACAGGGTTTGAAATCGCAAGGGCCTGTTGGCTGGAGGCTGCTTGTCTGTCCTTGAAGGCAGGACTGGTTTTTCCAAAGCAAGGGCATGCTTCAGTTTGTTTCAGAGTCCATGGCGGTACAGACTGATGAAGGCCTCCCCATTCCAACCACTCTCTGGGCCAAAGTCCAAAACTCAATGACATGGTCTGCTCCTAACCAACTGCCCTGATGCACCTTCGTCAGATGGTCTGAGCCTCAGTTGCTCCAGTGGGATGATGGAACACCCTCCTCATGGTAGTCATGAATTGCTCCAAATCCTGGCAAATCTCTGACCTTCGCTCCCAATACATGGTGGCCTTGCCAGGGCTTTCCCAGTCAGGAGATGGATCATGAAGGCCTCCTTTCCACACTCTGTAGGGAACCAGGTTGGCTGAAGTTCGAACACCAATGAATATTGAGTAGGGAAGCCTTGGCAAGAACCAGGATCATCATTGGATCTCTCTGGCGTCAGAAGATGGACCACCTCCTGCCTCTGCAAAGCAACTGACAGCCTCACTGAAGCCGTTCTGGCTTCCTCCCTGTAATAGCTGGCACACAGAGACATGGAAGTTATGTATCTCTAGGCCTTGTCTTGAAAATTCCTCGCTGCAGCTGATGAAAGGCTCCGAGACCACGCAGGGTTCATTTGGCTCAATCGTACTGTGTATAGCAAAACAGAAGCACTCCTCTGGGGCTAGGATAAAAAACATATTACCAACAACACACAACATACTGAAAATAACACATTGCACAAATAGCACATATGGTTATGATTTCAGAAAAAACATTCAGTCAGAAAGAGAGAGGGGAGAAAATCCCAAGTCTCCGAGTGACATAACCATAAATTGTCCCAATCTGGCTTGCTCTTCCACCAAGCAAACACTGGAGGGCAGCACTGAACAGATACCAGAAGGCAGAACCGAGTGAACACTGGAGAGCAGCGCCAACAGGAGGGGCCAGTTCCCAATCCAGCACAATTCCAGCAGAGGCCCCTGCTCTCTCCACTGGGCAGCTGCAACAGGCTGTTGCATCCAAGGTGACCCCACGGTCGAGGCCTAGTCCTTACCACAACCAAGGCAATGCAGCTGCCCCAGCATCGGTCTCGCCAATGAATGGACTTGGAGTATTATATGTCAGCAATGTCCAACAGGGTTTTGTGATCCTAATAAAAATGCCCAAGATAATCACTCAGCCCATTTGAATCACTTGCTCTGCGTGTTGTGTCGCACACCGTCTCAGCATGGCAATATGCAACAAGTCCAGGCAACAGCACAACGATATGCAGTAGGTCCAGCTCCATTGCTATCGAGCAACTAGTCCTGCTCTACTTAATGTTTGTAGTATCCAGCATTGACTTACCATCTCAAAAACGATATAAGATGAACAACTGTACATTTGATTGGACCCCAAACAGCCACTGCGTCTGGGCAGGGAGCCCTCGTACTGGAAGTTCCTAATTTCATGCACCTCCGGACTGCAGTTCGGAAGTACAGAGCAAGCTAAAGATCAGGTGTTGGTGCATCAGAACTTCTTCTTCATCTCTGGAGACGCCACTTACTTCTTCAGGTAATTCCTCAGTGTTCTCAGGAAATGGGCCAGATGGAGGTCACTAGCAAGGTATATGTTGCTGAACAGCAGAGATGCTGCTAAATGTTGATAAGGGTTGGTTTTGTTTTAATTGAATTCACAGTAAATTTACTTCTTCAATTAATTAATAGCAATGAATTGTAGTTTGTAATGCACTTATTATTGTTTATTAGCTAATATTTAAATAAGATTTAATATTTTATAACCGTTTAAATGAATTCCAGCTGTGTGTAAATTCTTTGGATTATCAGAGGCATTTATAAATAGTGAAGCAGCCCTTTGGAAGCCCAGTTGTCAGAGGGAGCCAGGGCAGTGCTGCAGGCAGGACCTTGGGATGTGATATTTAGGGGACTGGTTGCCACTCACTTGCAAGGCAGCTGTTACAAGATGGTGGTAAGATTGCTAGGAGCTATGTAGCTACAGGAAAAGATAAGTGTCAGCAGTGCTAGGGTATGCATCGAAACAGGCAAGGGCTTGATTCAGGTCCTTTTACGGTAAAGTTCCACATTTTGAGAAACTAGACTCAGTGTGTGTATTGCTTTTCGTATTTGCTTAGAGAGACACGAGACACAGCAAATGCTGGAATCTGGAGGAACTGGAGGAAGTTAGCAAGTTGAACAGTATCTGTGGGAGGAAAGAAATTTCCCTTACCCGCTTTACTCAATGGTGATCTAAAGTTACAACCTGAACCATAGACAACTCCTTTATCTCCCTCATAGATACTGAATGACCTGCTAAGTTCTTCCAGCAGATAGTTTATAGCTTTCTTATCTGCTTATTGCCCAGTGTTGCAGCTGTCAATGTTGTGGTTATATCTTTCTCTCAATTACTTTGAGATTGCATTTTAGTTGCATTCATATTTTCAGTAGTTTGGGGAAAATCATACTTCATTCAACCTCTGCCCCATTCATGTAGTTCTCTTTATCTTCTAACCTTATATGGCATGTTTCCCAGGAGACAGGTTCGTGACCAGATCTACATTTTTCATTCCGCTACTGATTACTGACGCACTTTATTTTTTGTTAATTTATTTGTGGTAATATCACTTTATGTTGTGTGTTTCAGTTATGTGTAGTGTGTTGTGTACCTTGGCCCAGAGGAACATTGTTTCATTTGGCAGAATACACATGTACATTTCAATGACAGTAAGCTTGAACTTGATTTTCCCTTGTACAATCTCAATGTGCTGATGTGATTAAATGATCCTCAATGATAGCATTGCAATACCAAGTTTTTCATTGTACCTTGGTACATGTTGTAATAGTAATAAAACAGTATCCCACAGATGTTTAATGCACATCGGCAGAGATACAGTGGAAATTCAAGGCAAAAGAATTTTCCTAACTGTAATCCATAATTAACTATAATCCTAAATTACCCAAAAAGTAGTTCCTTGGATAGTTAAGGAGGTTCTTCCTAACCTGATAAATGAAAGTGGTGAGAATGGGTGAAGGATAACAATTTCCCAGGGCAGGAGATGAGAAGCTGAGTGTTGTGTATTTAATATTTAAGAAATATTTGAGTAATCTTGTGAATGAATATATTAGTTGATTAAGCATTAAGCATACTTGTTTGTTTAAATAATTCATTATGGGTTATACGTATAAATACATGATGCGTGGACACCTCACAAACTCGTAAACTTGAAGTTAGACCTGAATTTCGGACTCCCGTATCTTCCTTTGAGTAAGTTTAATGATTGGCAGTCACAAAACATAACATTGAGTTATTGAAGGATCAAGTTAACTGTTCACAACTTTCTTAGAATTAGTAACAATTTATAAATTTTCAAACAATGTTAAATTGAGATGCTGGATAGAGACAGTCAGTTCTGAGGAAACGGAACAAGTTACAAGAAGTCATTAACAAACTTGAAGAGCAATTTCAAGATAGATTAAAGTGATGCTATACATTTTGGAAAGAAAAAACAGTTTTCTCATAATATATGGAAAGTAAAACCCTGAATAGGGTAAAATTGCAAAGTAAAATGGGGAAAAGAAATGTACAATCAGCTTCCACTGCATAGCAGAAAGATAAGCAGTCAAGGAAGACAGCTTGAGCACTGGAGCTCACGTTCGGAAGCATGGAATTGAAAAATGGATGGGGCATCTCATGTTTGATCTGAAACAGGCCTTGCCCTTAATCCTCCAATACTAGCTTTTATTTCACATTTATGTCACGTGGATACTTTTCAAGATGATTTGGAATCTACCATCCAAAGATGTGAAGGAGTCAATCTCACTCATTGCTTTCAGAAGAGAATGCCAACTTTCTTGCAATGTTAAGGGCAAATGTTTGGAGTTAATGAGGAGACATTTGCGGAGTTTGGCTTGAACCAAGGGTCCAAATAACAATATGCAGATGTTTAAGAATATGCGCATGAGTAGAAGTTGCCCTCATCTCACTGTGCAAGTGTAAACACAGAATGACTCGTCAGCATAACAGCGATTGGTGGATTTTCAGGCCCTCAAGCCCTCAATTTTTCTTTGGGGGGGTCGTGACAAAATACTTTGTTTCAGATCATTAGTGGATGTGTATGGTGGGAAGGCAGTCAAATCAAATAATCAGTGGACAGTTGTCTCGGTTTGTGTGACATTTGTGTCAGATGTTCAGTTGCTGGGAAAGGTTGCTGAGCAACAAGGTTGGGGATGTTGAGAATGAGTAGGGAAGGAATTGGTAGATGCTTAAGGTTTCTTCCAATAAAATCTTAATGAGCATAATAAAGTGTCACCAACACCGTGGTTTCAAATAGCAGGATTAGTCCTTTTCAGTGAGTTCTCTCTGGATACAAGCTAAAATTGAGAAACTTGCCCGTGCCTACACTGATACTTCATAATGTGAGCTATCACATATTCAAGGGAGGTGATCTGAAACATCGACTGTCCATTTCCCTCTATAGAACTTGCATGATCCATTAAGTTCCTCCAGCCTTTTGTATGTAATAGAGATAAATCATCTGCTGCCTTAGCTCAAAGTCCCACAGGAGCTCCCAAAAAAACAAAAATTAAATAGTTCAAGTCTCCTGAAGACTACTGAATCCCTTCCTTGGTCAGGATTGACCATAGTTATCGTACCCTATCTGTCTAAGTGATAGACAAGCTAATTCACAAGCCAGGGCAGTACGACGTGGAGAGCAAGTTGCTGTCCGTGCAGCAGGCTCCACGTTTCCCAAGGAATGGCAGAGACTGATACAATTTGGTGCCAGTGGTGTTGCAAGAGTTGCCAGTCAGCATCGAATACAAAGTCCAACTGCCTTAGGGATTCCAGTGTAGTGTATTTAATATTTCAGTACTATTTTAATATATTGTTTTATTAAGTCTTCTTTGTTGTTTACATAATTCACTATGGGTTATATATAAGAAGTATGTGAATGGCATATGTCATTACGCCACCAAGTCATATGTGAGCGCCTCACTAAAAAAGGGAAAATGTAAGTAGACACCATCCTGGATTCTATGATTTTTCTTTCAATTAGTTTCTGGAGTTCTGGATTTTTCCTCGGGGGGGGGGGGGTGTTAGTCCAGCAAGCTTCCCTGTGAGTGTGTATAGTCGCAAGGCAGAGGAGGTTTGAGATCAGAGCTTGCTCACAAGCAACAGGTTTTAAGGCACCAGCAACCTGACTTTATCCCTCTTCCTGTCAGTAGAAATGGCTCCTCTGGGCTTAGTAGCTAAGCCACGCATGAAAGCCAGGGGCTGAACTTGGTTGTCAGAGGCTATATGAGACACACACCATTGGGAACATTTAATAGATAGTGGGAGCTTATCCCAGCCCTGACTGTGACAGCCTTAACCTATTGACACCACAAAAAATATGTAAAATCTGATGATTTGTACTTTTGTCTTTGAGAGCTTACTGGACAGAAATTAACTGCTGTGTTTTTGTGTATTCATTTTAGTGGGCATGGGCAAGACGAGCATTTATTGTCTACCGCTGTGTGTCTTTGAGAAGGTGGTGCTGAGTCGCCGTTCTGAACTGACACATGACTTGTGATAAGGCTACTCCATCAGGATTAATGGGCTGGATGTTCCAGGATTTTGACCTAATGGTGATGGAGGAATATATTCCCAAAGTAATTTATTGCTAAATTATGAAAGCTAACAGAAGAGAATTTGCAATGGGTGATCCTATGCATATATTGTCAGCTGGATGTCTGGCTCATGCCAGTTCTCTGCAAAAGTATCCCAGTAAACTCCAGATTTTTCCACAGAGCACTGCAAGTAAATTACCATTCCCTTCTGAAAGCAATGGCTGACTCTGGTTCCTTCACATATTTAGGTACTAAATTCCAAATCGTTACAGCCGAATGCTTCTCCTCATTTAAGCCTGGCTCTTGCCAAGCACATTAAATCTGTGTCCCCTGGTTTCAGGCACTCACTGATGAGAAATAGTTCTCTTTACATCAACGAATGAAAATGAGCAACAAAAAAAAATCTGTAGATGCTAGAAACACACATCAGTTTAGGCAACAAATGTGGAAAAAAAAACAGCCAATATTTCTGGTTAAATATCCCTTGGCAGAACCCTGAAGAGTTACAAATTTTCTTCTCTGAAATACATTAGTGTACTGAATATATTTATGTCATTTCAGTAGACTTACCTAAGGAACTTCGGAACATTATAAGAAATACAAACAGGGAAAGGCCATTCAGCCCTTTACACCCATTCTAACACTCAATAAGCTGAGCTTTTCCTTCAGTGCCACTTTCTCACACTATTCCTATTTACCATGGTTCCTTCAATATGTATAAAATTTTTCAATCTCTCCTCTTGGAGAGCTCCAAGAATTCAACATTGCCTAGATAAGTACTTTTTTATTGCTTCAGTCCTGAATAACCAATTCCTTATTTTAACAGTGTGGCCCTAATTCGAGGCAAATCATCCGAAGCAGACATCATCGCTGTATCTTCCTTTGCTTATATTATCTCTTTATTTCAGATTTATTTAACTAGTTGAATTTAAATTCCTACAGTTGCTATGATGGCCTTCAAACTCGCATCTATAGACCAATACTCCAAACTGCAGTTACTGGTTCAGTAACTTAACCACATTTCTACATTGCCATTGTTCAAGCAAATGCCTTTAAACATTTCACAGACAAAGACTATCTTAGCTTTTGCATGAAGGGAAGATATTTCTCAGTGATATGGTAAGATAGCGGCTAGTGTTATGCTTTACAGCCCGTCGATTGAAGTTCAAGTCCCACTGCCATCTGTAAGGAGATCGTATGTTCCCACTTGTGTCGGCTTCTTCTGGGCACTTTGGTATCCTCACACATTCCAAACACACACGTTTTTGTTTATTGAGATACAACGTGGACAGGCCCATCCTGCCCCTTGCCATCTGCAAACCCCTGGGGGTGGAGCTAAGATGGCACTTAACAGCGACTCCTTCAAGCTCACCTGCAGACGCAGCTTAACTTCTACCTTTGATGTCTCTCTTTTTCCTTTTCAGGGCACATGGGGTTCGGCTGAAGACCCTGACTTGGAGTTACTCTCAGACTTCAGTTCTTTGCAGTGGAGGGACCCGCTCCCCAGGGCTCACGACCAGCCTTTGGGGCTTCGAGGCTTAATTCTATGCTGGTGCCACTGGCTGAAGCATTGCGGGAGAAAGTGCAACATTTGAAGCAGCAGATCAGTTGTCGGAGGCTCTGAATTCGGTGACTAGCGCTCTCTCTCTCACTTCCCCTCATTAGTGGGGGAGATTTTATTGCCAATTCTTGAGTCAAAGAACTTGGAAAAAAGCGATGTGACAGACTTTATCAATGCCCATGTCTCCCCCCTTGCTGTGCTTTCCCTTTATTAGTGAGAGAGAGGGCCTGTGGTATGTTGAATTGTTGGGTGAATGATTAGGTTTCATTGAACTGCAGATCATGGTCTTTCATGGGGACGTTACTATTGCTTGCTTGGTGGGTGGAAGGTGCTGATGCTTTTTCTGTGGAAGTGCGTGAGGGTGGGGGAGGGTCATTGCTTTGCTGCTGTTTGTGCGTGGGGGGAAGTAGGGGGGTTTGGGGTTCTAAAGTTTTTATTGTCATTCATTCTTTGGGGCACTCTTCTGTTTACATGGATGTCTGTGAAGAACAAGGTATACAGTATATTGCATACATTTCTCTGATATTAATTTTTTTTTTAGCGTGTCGCACCAGATGGTCAGCCATTCTTGTCTGGCACGTGGTGTCAGGATTGGTCATCTTTCGGATTAACCGGATCACGATATGAACGTTCCTGACTCGACCCTTGTTTTTTTTCGAGGCTGAGTGGCTAGCTCGACGCTCAACCCGGCACGGATGGAAAGCGTGCTTGGGGGTGGCCCGACTTGGATTTGAACTCGGGAACCTTTGCTCCGGAGTCCGGCACTGATGCCATTGTGCCACCAGCCGGCCAGATGGAACTATTGAACTATTGAACTATTTAATCCTAGTTTACAATTTATAATTTATGAATTATAATCCTAAAGACAATTTACAATGATCAATTAACCTAACAATCTTTGAGCTGTGGGAGGAAACCGGAGCACCTGGAGGAAACTCACTTCATCACGGGGCAAACATACAAACTCCTTATGGGCAATGGCAGGAATTGAACATGGATCACCTGTGCTGTAAAGCATTGTGCTAACCCCTATGATACCATGCCACCCCATATTGTTTAGTAAGCTGTGAGCATGCTATATTGGCGCAGGTAGCTTGGCGACAGTGGTGGGCTGCCCCCCCAGCAGATCCTCAGACTGCGCTGACCGTGATGCAAATAACACATTTCACTGATGGTGTTGATGTCCATGTGACAAATAAAACTAATTTTAGTCTTGAGTCCAGTCACCACACAGCGGCTTAAGCAGTTTAAGAAGCAGTGTTTCACTATCAGTCACTTTGTCAAGTCATTTCCATTGGAAATTAGCCATTAATTGAAGTCAGCATTTAAACAGCTGGATCCAGTCTGGATCAAACTTAAAACAATTCATCAAGTGACAGCATTCTGCATTGCAGTTGGAACTGGTTGTACTTTTCATGTATGTGTCTGACTGCTGAGGAGAGTGGTGTGAATACTGATTTTGCAAACGGTTAAGCTGATAGTACAATCTATATATAACCATATAACAATTACAGCACGGAAACAGGCCATCTCGGCCCTTTTAGTCCGTGCTGAACACTTACTCTCATTAGTCCCACTGACCCGCACACAGCCCATAACCCTCCATTCCTTTCCTGTCTATATGCCTATCCAATTTTACTTTAAATGACAATACCGAACCTGCCTCTACCACTTCTACTGGAAGCTTGTTCCACACTACTACCACTCTCTGAGTAAAGAAATTCCCCCTCGTGTTACCCTTAAACTTTTGCCCACTACATCTCAACTCATGTCCTCTTGTTTGAATCTCCCCTACTCTCAATGGAAGAAGCCTATCTACGTCAACTCTATCTAGCCCCCTCATAATTTAAAATACCTCTGTCAAGTCCCCCCTCAACCTTCTACACTCCAAAGAATGAAGTCCTAACTTGTTCAGCCTTTCTCTATAACTTAGGTGCTGAAACCCAGGTAATATTCTAGTAAATCTCCTCTGTACTCTCTCTATTTTGTTAGCAACCTGATTTTTCTCTGCTCTCTTCAGTTGATGCTGACTGGGGGAGGGTGTCTCTTCTGGAATAATAGCAACAGCATTAGGCCAGACTACTCCATTGCTCAAAGGGATCATGATGGGTCTGTGACCTACCTCTGTTCTTGTTGGAGAATCATAGAAAGAGCTATAGAGGGATGTAATATTGAAATAGGCCCTTTAGTCAGAAGGGACCATACCAACAATTAGCCACCCCATTGCACTAATCCATTACTCATCCCATTTTAGCCCCTCCAGATTTTATCATTCAGCCACACATGGGGGAGAACTTAAAGTAAATTAAGCTAATAATCTACCCATTTCTGGAATGTGGGAGGAAACCAACATGATCACAGGGAAAGCATGCAAACGCCACAAAGACAGGACTGGAAGTTACTGGAGGACTGAATGTACATGGCTGTAACTGCGAGTGACATGATTGTGCTGCCCTATTTATCAATGTACTTATTTCCAAACTATCTATGTCAGTTTCAACTTTGGTATTACATTGATCCAGCATCAATTGACCAGTTTGTAACTTCCACAAATCTCGGCGTGAGTCCTTCCTAACTTCACACATAAAGCCCTGCGTGAAGTATTACTACCCTGTAGGACAGGGCTCTCTTGCCATCAGAAATAAATTCTCTCTGCCTAGCTAATCAATATTGTGCCAAAGTTTATTTTAATTGATGGTAAAGATGCCTGATTTTTGCCTGTTTTAACCCAATTCATGATCTTCTGAAGGACTCAGTGGACATAACTCTCAAGCATGCACCTTTAAGCAGACGTTGGTACATTGCCATTGCTGGAACAGAGGAGTCCAAGCCAGGCTGAAACGCCAAGCAATCAAAGTTCCTCTAACCAGCATCGTCAAAGTTTCAAAGGTTTCAAAGGTACATTTAATCTCAGAGAAATGTATACAATATACATCCTGAAATTCTTTTTCGTCACAACCATCCATGAAAACAGAGGAGTGCCCCAAAGGATGAATGACAGTTAAAATGATAAAATCACAAAGCACCCCTCCCAGCTCCCCCTACCCATGTGTAAGCAGCAGCAAAGCATCCCCCCTCCCCAGCAGAAAAATGTATTGGCACCCCCCACTGAGCACTCAAGTATGCAGCAAAGCATCAATAAAGACACAGGCTTACAGTACCCCAAAAAATACTTGTTCACCCGGTAATTTGACATAACACAGGCTCTCCCCCTCCCTAATAAGGGAAAAAGAGGTGTCTCTGTTTCACAGTTGCTAACATCTTATTAACAAATGCACAGTCACTGGAGACCAGGATTCAGGACCTAATGACAAGATTGCTGTATTGGAGGGAAATAAGGAATTGTTGCATTCTGTGCTTCACAAGGACATACCTTACTCTGAGTACGGCAAATTCAGTGATCTGACTCGATACACAGAAGCTTCTTGATACACAGGATGGACCAAACTGTTGATTCTGAGATGGCAAAAGGTGGGTGTTATGTTTTGTGATAAACTCTCTGTGGTGTGTGGACGTAGTGGTCTTGGTCTTGCAGCACCCTTGTTCTGCTGACCTAATCTACCGATTACGTGCCAACCATTTTACTTATCAAGAGAATTCTCCTCTGTGATCCTGACCACAGTTTATGAAATGCCAAATGATGACAGTAACCTGACCCTCGAGATCTTGAATGCTATCTTCACCAAACAAGAACCCACTCACCTGAACACATTTCAAATTATAGTCAGGGATTTCAGTCAAGCTTGTTTGAACAAATCTCTGCCCAAATATCATTAGCATGTAACCTGCAGTACCAAGGGTCCCAATACACGAAACCATGGCTATAATATGATTAGGAATGCCTACCATTCGATGCCTAGATTGTATTTCATGAAATCTGGTCACTTGACTGTCCTTCTCCTACCTGCATACAGGCAGAGGCTAAAGAGCAAGGCTCCAGAGATAAGGAAAACAAGTAGTGGTTGCAGGAAGCAGAAGGGCGGCTACAGGATTGCTTCAAGTCAGCAGACCGGGCCGCGTTCAGTGAATCTGAATTAATACAGCATAGTTGAGAGAGACTTTATTAAAACAGTCTTGGACAAGTGTGCACCCACAAAATAATTTAGAATCTTCACCAACCAGAAGCCCTGGATGAGCCATGAGATTTGAAATGTGCTGAGGGCCCAATCAACAGCTTTCATTTCTGGTGACTAAGTAGGATACAAGAGGTCCAGGTACAATTTTTGGAAAGCCATCTCACATGCAAAGTGGCAATTCCTGACCAAACTTGAGTCAGTGGAGGATGCTCAACAGTTGTGGTAGGCCGTGAATGCTATTACCTCTTACAAAGTGAAACCAAGTGACATATGAGACAAGAAGGCTTCATTCCCAGACAAACTCAAAGCCTTGATTATGTACTTTGACCATCAAAGATAGAGGAACCTTTATAAACTCCCACAGATGTAGGTGGACTGTGTGCTTAGTCCTCTGCTCTACTCACATTATACTTATGACTGTGTTGCTAAGCACTACTCCAATGCCATATTTAACTTGGCTGACAACACCATTGCCAATTGGCCAAATCAAAGATGGTGATGAATCAGCATATAGGAGGGAGATTGAAAGTCTACCTGAATGATGCCACAACAACAACCTCTCACTCAATGTCAGCAAGACCAAGGAGATTATTGAGGAGGAAACTAGAGGTCCATGAGACAGTCGTTATCAGGGGTTCAGAGGTGGAGAAATTCAACAACTTTAAATTCCTCGGTGTTTTCACTTCAGAGGATCTGTCCTGGGTCCAGCATGTAAGAGTCACTATGAATAAAGCGTGGGCACACCTCTACTTTCTTAGAAGTTTGTGAAGATATGGCATGTCATCTAAAACTTTGACAAATTTCTACAGATGTCTGGTGGAGAGTATATTGACTGGCTGTACTGCAGCCTGGTATGGAAACACCAATGTCCTTGAATGGAAATGTTTACACAACGTACTAGATACATAATGGGTAATGCCCTCCCCACCACTGAGCATATCTACATGAAGCGGTGTGGCAGTAAAGCACCATCCATCATAGCCGGCTGGTGGTGCAGTGGCATCAGTGCCAGACTTCGGAAGCGAAGGCTCCCAAGTTCGAATCCCTCCCCCCACCCACCCGGGCATGCTTTCCATCTGTGCTGGGTTGAGTGCCAATGTAGCCACTCGGCCTCATAAAAAACAAGGGTCGAGTCAGGAATGTTCATACCGTGACCCAGTTAATCTGAAAGGAGACAAATCCTTGAGATTATGCGCCAGACAAGAATGGCTGACTGTCTGGTGTGACAAGCTATGAAATGACCATCCATCATCACCACCCAAGTCACGTATCTTCTCGCTACCACCAACAGAAAGAGGTACAGGAGCCTCAGGATCCACACGGCCAGGTTCAGGAACAGGTGTCAGCCATCAGGCTCTTGAACCAAAGAGGATAATTTCACTCACCTTCACTTGCCCCATCATTGAACTGTTCCCACAACTCACTTTCAAGGATTCTTCAATCATATTATCAATATTTATTGCTTATTTATTATTATTCTTTCATATTTGCACAGTTTGTTGTCCTTTGCACATTGGATATTTGTCAATCCTCCTGTTCTGTATGGTCTTTCATTGATTCTATTGTGGTTCTTTGGTTTACTGTGTATGCATGCAAGTAAATAAATCTCAGGGCTGTGTATGGTGATATATATGTACAGTACTTTAATAATAAATCTACTTTGAATTCTTTCATCCCTTGCAGTCGTTATTTAAGGACCCACATGAGCTGCAAGACAGATTTCAGAAAATTATAGTTCCTGGCATACCAAAATTGCTTAAAGTTACAACTGATCTTGTTCATAATCACTGCAAATGTTATCAGGCATATTTGTTCCTGTAGGCATAGATTGCATAAGTGTTCTTTATGGCTGGTTATAACATGCAATGCCTAATAATAATGATATTTGTCTTGAAGTTGCTGTCCTTCTTTACAGCCAGCTATTATTTTCTGTGAGGACCACGTCTGGTGGCCCAGAGGACGTGGTTTTGTTGACTTTCACATTCAAGATGGGGAAGTGCATCCTTCGTAATCTTCAGCCTTAACCAACCCCAAAGACATGTCCCAGTTGCTTGGTGACAGCTTCTCATTGGCAAGTGAGTCCCCAAACCCTACATAGGCAAATCACACACAAGGAAATCTGTAGATGCTGGAAATTCAAGCAACACACACAAAATGCTGGTGGAACACAGCAGGTCAGGCAGCATCACCTGTGAGTCGGCTGGTGTGGTATACCGCATCCGGTGCTCCTGGTGTGGCCTTTTATATATTGGTGAGACCCGATGCAGACTGAGAGACCATTTCGCTGAACACCTACACTCTGTCTGCCAGAGAAAGCAGGATCTCCCAGTGGCCACACATTTTAGCTCCACGTCCCATTCCCATATGTCTATCCATGGCCACCTCTAATGTCAAGATGAAGCCACACTCAGGTTGGAGGAACAACACCTTATATACCAGCTGGGTAGCTCCAACCTGATGGCATGAACGTTAACTTCTCTAACTTCTGTTAATGCCCCTCTTCCTCTTCTTACCCCATCCCTGATATATTCAGTGTTTCCCCCCTCTTTTTTTCTCTTTCTGCCCATCTCTCTGCCAGTTCTCCATCTCCCTCTGGTGCTCCCCTCCCCCTTTCTTTCTCCCTAAGCCTCCTGTCCCATGATCCTTTCCCTTCTCCAGCTCTGTATCCCTTTTGCCTATCACCTTTCCAGCTCTCAGCTTCACCCCACCCTCTTCTGGCCTTCTCCTATCATTTCGCATTTTCCCCTCCCCTTCCTACTTTCAAATCTCTTACTATCATTCCTTTCAGTTAGTCCTGACGAAGGGTCTCGGCCCGAAATGTCGACAATGCTTCTCCTTATAGATGCTGCCTGACCTGTTGTGTTCCACCAGCATTTTGTGTGTATAGGCAAATCACCATGTGCACCAGTACTTTTTCCACTCTCTGACCTGATCTGGAATTACCAAGTTTGACGTGCATTTCCCCCTTTTCATTCCTACTTTTGTCTCTCCACCATATCCACTTCTCTTCTTTCTGGATTGGGTGTCCAGAATGGAACGAGTCCATGTGTTAAGGAGTGAACGGGGCAGCACTCAAATGCCTTTTTAAATGTATTTTATCTCTTTTTTATTATAGTACTGAACTTCTCATTTTCACCTCGCATTCATAGGGCAGCCAATTAGTTTCTGTTGGACTTTATCCAAAGGCAGACTTATTGAGCGTAGACCTGTGAACAACTATGATCCTGCTACCCTCAGAAAAATCCTTTGACTTGCAATTCAACCATCCAGCTAGTTTGAAAACATTAAGAATCATAAGTATTTCTATTGTATGCACAAATAGATTTTTGTTTAATCTGAGTTGCATTTTCAGTGCAATACAGGATCGGAAGACCCATATTTACATATTAGTGAAGCATGCACTTTGTGCTATTAGTTTCTGCTAACAGTTTTCTTATTAAGTGGTGAGTAATATTTCAACTGTGCTTGGAGAAATTGCTGATCCGTGCACTCCACAAATGCACCTTATTTTACTTATGGTGATGCTCACACCAAATAATAATGATGGAAAATTATTTTTATTCAGCCTTAATTTTTATTCATAAAATATCAGTTGAAGAGAAATGAAAAACATAACAGATAATAAATAGATGTATACTCTTTTGGAATTTGAAACTAATGTAGAGCCAATTTTCTTACTTCTTGAAGCAAATATATTCAGATTGCTAATTGTGTTCATTTTGACGTGTATTCATTACCAGGTAGTCTAACTATTTAAAGCAAGTTTTTAAATAGACAGGCGATCATGTTCAGTTAAGCTCTATTGATTCAAAATGAAACCTTCTGCTTTTGTAATATATTCTTTCAGTGCTCTGAGGTGCATGAAATACCATTCTGTTATAATGGATTGAATTGTATTGATATTTAAAGCCAGCCAATAGCCCTTGCTTGGGTCATCCTGCTCCACAGGTCTCATTTCATAAAAGTAATGACTTTATAACTAATGACTCCACAGTTTTATTTCAATTGCATTTGTTGCACGTAAGTTACCTTATGTTTTGTCCCCTGTACTTTACAAATTATGATGCTCTTTTTACATTCAGCCTTCTAGTACACGGCTCAAAGTATATTCATTTATTCATCTTGTGCTTCCCAGAGTTTTGGTGGTTCTTACCTCTGCAGACAACATTCTTATTATTCTTATTAACCTTATTATACAGGTTCCAAATGTCTAACTTAAAAACATTCAGCATTTAATGGTGATAGTCTATTTGGCTGCTAGACCAGGTTGGAGACTGGGCTGACTGATTTGAGTGGCTTATCATTTGTCTCCCTAAAGCATCCTCACCATTAACATAGAATAGGTAAGGAGACCGGTAGAATTTTCTTCGCTTTGTATAGGGACCTCTGCTGTTTGTCATGCATATAAATAACCTGGATGAAAATATAGATGGGTGGGTTAGTAAGTTTGCAGATGACCTGAAGATTAGCGGTGTTGTGGAATGTGTAAATAACTGGCAAATAGCATGATAGGATATAGATCAGTTGCGGATATGAGCAGAGAAATGGCAGATGGCGTTTAACCCAGCCATATGTGAAGTGTTGCACCTTAGTAGCTCAAATGCAAAGAGACAGTATATTCTTAAGTGGAAGATTCTTAACAGCGTTGTTGAGCAGGGAGGCCTTGCAGTCCAAGTTCATAGCTCCTTGAAAGTGTCTGCACAAGTCGATAGAGTGGTAGCAAGGTATATGGTATGCTTGCCTTTATTAGTCAATGCATTGAACTTAAAGGTTGGGAAGTTATATTGCAGCTTTATGAAACTGTAATTAGGCTGCATCTCAAATGAATTGAATTCAATTGTTTATTATTTATATCCTTCATACACGAGGAGTAAAAATCATTACATTACATCTCTGTCTCAACGTGCAAATTGTAATAAATAGTATGTACAACAGGACAGTCAGAGTAACATAGAAATAATATTGTATCATCCTAATAGCCTGGTGGAAGAAGCTGTCCCAGAGCCTGTTGGTCCTAGCTTTTATGCTGCAATACCGTTTCCCGGATGGTAGCAGCTGGAACAGTTGTGGTTGGGGGTGACACAGGTCCCCAATAATCCTTCGGGCCTTTTTTACATACCTGTCTTTGTAAATGTCCTGAACAGTGGGAAGTTCTATCTACAGATGCGCTGGGCTGTCTGTACCACTCTCCTGTAATTAACGGAGGTACAGCTCCCATACCAGGCAGTGATGCAGCCAGTCAAGATGCTCTCAGTTGTGCCACTGTAGAAAGTCCTTAGGATTTGGGGGCCCATACCAAACTTCTTCAAACATCTGAGGTGAAAGAGGCACTGTTGTGCTTTTCTCACCACATAGCCGGTATGTACAGATCATGTGAGATCCTTGGTGATGTGTATGCCAAGGAACTTAAAGCTGTTCACCCTCTCAAACCCAGATCCATTGATTTCAATAGGGGTTAGCCTGTTTCCATTCTTCCTGTAATCCACAACCAGCTCCTTTGTTTTTGCGACATTGAGGGAGAGGTTGTTTTCTTGACACCACTGTGTCAGGGTGATGAATTCTTCTCTGTAGGCTGCTTCATTATTATTTGAGATTATGGCCAATCAGTGTAGTGTCATCAGCAAACTTAATTAGCAGATTGGAGCTGTGGGTGGCGACACAGTCATGGGTCACAGAGAGTAAAGGAGTGGGCTTAGGACACAGCCCTGAGGGGCACCTGTGTTGAGAGTCAGAGGGGCAGAGGTGAGGGAGTCCACTCTTACCACCTGCCAGCAATCTGACAGGAAGTCCAGGATCCAGCTACACAAGGCAGGATGAAAGCCAAGGTCTCTGAGCTTCTTGTTGAGCCTGGAGGGAAGTATGGTGTTGAATGCTGAACTGTAATACTTGCATACAGTTCTGGTCACTCTTTTCTAGATGGAATGTCAGGGCTTTGGAGAGGGTGCAGAAGAAGTTTACCAGGATGTGTCAGAATTAGAGGGCATGTGCTATCTCAGAAGAGATTAGATAAATGGGTTATTTTCTTTGGAGTAGCAGATGCTGTGGGGAGATCTGATAGAGGTTTATAAGATTACGAGGGGCATAGAGAGAGTAGACAGACATTACTGTTTTCCAATGGTTGAAATGCCTAATACCAGTGGGCATGCATTTAAAGTAAGGGGGGTAATTTCAAAGGAGATGTGACAGGCAAGCCTTTTACACAGACAGTGGTGGATGCCTGTAATCTGTTGCCTGGGCTGGTGGTAGAGTCGAAAATATCAGAGACTCTTAGGCGATGTTTAGATAGGCACATGAATGTGAGGAAAATTGAATGATATGGACATTGTACAGACTTAAGAGATTCAATAGTTAGCCATTTGAAAACCACTGGAATTGATTCAGCACATCATTGCATGCCAAGGGTCTGTTCCTGTTTCTGTACTGTTCTATGTTCTATATTCTGCAGGGGTGATGGAGATGCAACAACACTCAAAAAGTTGAATGCTTATGAAGGAAAGAAATTTCAAAGAATCAGCCCCTTCCCCCAAAGCTACACATTCATCCCACAATGTGGTGTTGGTGCCAGTTACCACCAATAAAGTGACCCTGAAAGTTTGCTGAAAGCACCATATAATAGTGAGAACTCCACAATCTGGGAGCACAAGAACAGTTGATCCTGAGAATCCTTGTTTGTTTGCAGGTAAACCCCAAGAGACGTATCACCACTATATGATGAAATCCTGTATTGAGAATAGGAGCAGGAGAACGCCATTCCACCCATCAGAACTACCCACCGTTCCGTATGATCTTTCCAATGCTCCTTTACTGTGCCAATTTCCCATTACTGAACTTTCCCAAATTTCCCTCTTCAAATACTTCCCATGATATAAGTTTCAAGTAGCTAATTTCAGGCAATCACCAATGGAACAGGTAATCAAACTCTTGTTGAACTCAGCTTGCCTGAGACAAGTTTTCTGATTACAGTGTCACTGTTCGTACCACCTGGCTGTTATCCTTATTGCCTATTTGAGTAGGGCATGCAATCAGTTCCCGTCTGCTCAACACAGAGCATGCTCTCTTTGCTTTGGGCCGTCTTTATGTTATATCAGGGAGGCCTAGACTGCCAGATGCTTGTGAACAGTTTGTCTTGTACAGGGCTTATGAACTGGGCTCATTGAGCTGCTGTTCCCTTTCAAAATATAAGTTGTCCCTCAGTTATGGAGTGGTCTAAATTCATCCAGTAAAATTTCCAGAGCTTTTCCTCTTTTACTTTTTGCTAATTATTTGGTGATTGGAAGGATAACACTGCAACTTGAATGTAACATAGAAACATCAAAATCTACAGCACGTTACAGGCCCTTCGGACCACAATGTTGTGCTGACCACATAACCTACTCTAGAAACTGCCTAGAATTTCCCTACCGCATAGCCCTCTATTTTTCTAAGCTCTATGTACCTATCTAAGAGTCTTTTAAAATACCCTATTGTATCCACCTCCACCATCATCACTGGCAGTGTATTTCACTACTCTCTGTGTGAAAAACTTAACCCCTAACATCCCCCTTGTACCTAATTCCAAGCACCTTAAATCTATGCCCCCTTGTGTTAGCCATTTCAGCTTTGGGAAAGGCCTCTGACTATCAACATGATCAATGCCTCTCATCATCTTATACATTTCTATCAGGTCACCTCTCATCCTTTATTGCTCAAAGGCAAAAAGGCCAATTTTGCTCACAAGGCATGCTCTCCAATCCAGGCAACATCCTTGCAAATTTTCTCTGCATTCACTCTATAATATGCACATCCAAGGTACTGGGTACCTTCTGTCTCTGCTGCATTGGAAAGTGATTCCTTGCCCATCAGACATTTCTTTGGAGAACTGGTAGAGTGTAAAAGCTAGAATCTGGAGCACAGTTAAACTGCTGGAAGAACTCAGCTGGTCATGCAGCATTAGTGTGGGGAAAAGAATATTGATGTTTCGGATCAAAAGCCTGAGTCTGGACTGAGCGTGTAAAGGGGAAATAGCCTGAGGAGTGATGAGACAGGAGTCCAAGGTTATGGATAGACTGAAAGACAATGGAAGGTTGTGACAGATGGGTACAGTGGATGATTCTTCTTTTATAAAGAAGAACAAACATGAGATGTAGATGAAATGAGTAGATGAGAGGGTGCAATTGTAAGTGTGAAGGTTGCTGCTGGAGGGTGATACAGTGATAAATAGGAGTACAGAACCTACCAGTGCTGGAATTTGCTCTATAAGGGAGCCAATAATGAGAAACATCAGGGGAAAGATAAAAGACAGATGGAAGCAGAATCAGCTGGGGAATCCTGCAGGTCAACTTTGTGTGGAGTATGTGAATGGAAACATGATGAAGCAGTGGGGGAAAGGGGTAACTGGTGGGGGGGGGGAAGCTGAAAGGGGAGAGTGGATAAAGATGGGATGACATGCAGAAGTTCAGAAGCTGAGAGAGGAGAGGGAAACATGGGGAGAGTTCCTTCAGAATGGAGGGGAGAGTTAACCAAAACTGGAAAATTTAACATTCATGCTATTGGGTTGTAGACTATCCAGGCAGAATATAAGGAGCTGTTCCTTTGGGAGACATTTCTTTGCTTCAGATCTAGGAGTGTTGCCATTGAGCTGATCAATAACCAATACTGAAAGGTGTAGGCTCCAAGCTCTGTACAAAACCATGGGAAAGATTAAAATGGGACTACTGTATGCTTATTTTGCTTCATCTCAGGTTGCATCTCCAAAGCTTTCACCTATCCTCAGCTCTCTCAAGGAACTCATAATTTTTAAACATCGCCTCCAAACTACCTTCGATTGTAAGCCCAAAAAAAAGAAAATCTGCAGATGCTGGAAATCTGAGCAACAGACACAAAATGCTGAAGGAACTCAGCAGGCCAGGCAGCTTCTTTGGAAAAGAGTACAGGACTGACTGAAGGATTTCAGCCCAAAACATACAAAATATTGTAAGCCATTGTTTCTCTTCTCTTGACTAATCCAACAAATTAGTCCAACTGTTGGCTTTGCTTGTTTTCTCCTCCAAAAACATTAGTTCATTCAAAATTCAGTTGCCTGCATCTTAACTCATACTGAACCATTAACAACTGAGCTTGCTGGATTAGATTGACTAATTAAGCAACACCCTGATTTAATTACTGCTAGTAGCTCCGAAGCCTGAATTATCCTGTCATTCTAATTTACCACACCCCAACCTCCTTCTGCAGTTCTTCTGTCCTCGGCGTTTGATCCCTCAAGCCTTTCCAATTTCAATTTCTCCACCAGTTCTGAACACACTTTTACAGAGTCCTAGGTTGTAAATTCCCATCCTAAGTATCTAGAGCCCATTTTCCTCACTATCTTTGATGTGCTCCTTGTAAACTGTCTTAGGTATTAAATTTTATTCAATGATGATCCTGTAATTTGTATTCAGTGATGCTGCGGCTATTTTTATATTATTTATGACATGCCATGTAATTCCTTGTTCTAGTTATGAACTTTAAGCTTTGAAGAGATTGGAAAGATGTGTATCTTGGTACTTTCTTGATGGTGTCTGTGTCTACAACTGCAGGAAAATATAGCCATTGTGTCAGCAATCACAAGCTGCTATGTCAGTGGCTTCAGTCTCTGCAGAACGATGAGCAGTGCAAATGTGGTTTTAAAAAAAAAAGGAATTCAACTAGTCAGATGCTGAAATGTCTTCTAGAGCCAAGAATGACATAAGGTTACAAGTAACAGTAGTATTAACTGTGGAAATGGTGGATCTGCGAGAGAAGTGTGTGAGTGAGATGAAACATTCAGTCTTGTTTTGATGAAGCCATTCTCAGGTTGGAGGAACAACACCTCATATTCTGTCTGGATAGCCTCCAACCTCTCGGCATGAACAATGATTTATCCAACTTCTGATAATTTCTCACTACTCCCCCTTCTGTCCTTTTCCATTCTGGCTCCCTTCTTACTTCTTCTCTTCTTCTCTTACCCTTTCTCCCACTCTCCTCTCCTACCAGATTCTTAACTCTTCCACATATCATCTCCCAGTTTCATTCCCAACCCACCTATCTTCACCCTCACTTGGTTTCGATTATCACTTGCCAGTATATACTCCTTCTGTGCCCCAACCCCACCTTTTTATTCTTGCTTCTTCCCCCTTCCTTTCCTTGTCCACTTGAAGTGTCTCAGCCCAAAATGTCGACTCTTTATTCTCTCTGTAGTTGCTGCCTGGCTTGCTGAACTCCTCCAACATTTTGTGTTTTGTTGCTCTGTTTGTTTTGATGTCAGTCATTGAATTTAGTACCTATATGTCACTATTTACAACTCTGAAATCATTTTCTTGCCATCATTCAGAGTAAATACAGGAAGCACAATAGAATCAATGAAAGAACATAACCAACAGGATGGACAAACAACCAATGTGTGAAAAAAAACAAACTGTGTAAATGTAAAATAAAGAAAAAAATAATGACAATAATAAATACATAGCAATAAATATTGAGAACATGAGATGAAGAGTCCTTGAAAGTGAGTCCATATGTTATGTAAACCATTCAGTGGTGGGGTGAAGTAAAGTTGAGTGAAATTATCCCTTTTTTCTTCAACAGCCTGATGGTTGAGGGTTGATAACTGTTCCTGAACCTGGTGGTGTGGGTCCTGAAGCTCCTTTTCCTTGTTGATGGCAGCAGTGAGAAGAACCTGGATGGTGAGGGTCCTTGATATGGATGCTGCTTTCCTGCGACAACACTCTTGTTGATGTGTTCAATGGTGGGGAGCTATTTACCTGTAAAGGACTGGGCCGTATTCACTAGGCTTTTCTGTTTAAGGGCTTTGGTGTTTCCATACAGGCCATGATGCAACCAGTCAATATACTCTCCACCACTCATCGATGGAAGTTTGTCAAAGTTTTAGATGACATACTGAATCTTCACAAACTTCTAAGAAAGTAGAGGTACTGCCATGCTTTCTTCACAATGGAACTTAAGTGCTGGGCCCAGGACAGATCCTCTGAAACGATTACACTGAGGAATTTAAAATTGCTAACCCACTCCACTTCTGATTCCCAATAACGACTGGCTCATTGACATCTGGTTTCCTCTTCATGAGGTCAATAATCATCTCTTTGGTCTTGCTTACATTGAGACAGAGATTGTCCTAGCAACACTCAGACAGATTTTCAATCTCTCTCCCCTATATGCTGATCTGTCATCACCAATGACAGTAGTGTTGTCAGCAAACTTAAATATGGCATTGGAGTTGTGCTAAGCCTCATCATCTTAAATATAAAGTGAGTAAGCACATTAGCCTTGAGGTGCATCTGTGCTGGAGGAGGTTTCTACAGAGCACTCAATAACTCTAAGCATTGTAAAGTATTGGACCCATTGGGATAGTGATCTATATAGGAGCTCATTTCACGCCATTTTAATAACAAGTCATGGGAGGGTTTTAAGAGCAGTCTGAGTCTTCAGGATTAAGTGAGGGGAATTATAATGGACAGGGAAGTTTGAGGCCCTTCCTTGATCAGGGTTGACCAGGGTTGACCCAACGTTAATGTAAACAACCCTGTGTGCATTGCCCAGTGTTTAATGGAAAAATGACTGTGCGCATTACCAGTGTTGATGTAAACAGGAGTGTGTGCATTGCCCAGTTGTGTCCTATCTGTCTATACAACTGCTAGCCAGGGCAGTATGATATGGAGGCTTCCCGTCTCTACACAGCTGATGTATCCAAGGGAACGGTAGAGACCTATACAGTTTAGCACCAGCAGCAATACTGGAGGTGCCAGTCAACATTGAACTCAACGTAAGACTAGCTTAGGGACTCCAGCTGTAGATTTTTCCTCAGGTTTTACTCCCGGTCTTCCTCATGAGGAAGTATAGTCGCAAGGCAGCGGAGGTCTGAGATCAGAGTTTTCCTTCTCTTAGATGAGCTGCCAACTATGGTTGACGAGCAACATCTGCCTGAAGCAGCTGGTCTTAAAGTATCAGTAACCCATGTTTGCCCCTTGACCTCCCAGTAGAAACAGTTCCGCTGGGCTTAGTAGCTAAGCCACATGTGAAGGGCAGGAGCTGGACTTGATTCTCAGAGGCTACTTGAGATCCACACCATTTGAAGCATTTAATAGATAGTGGCAACTCATTCTCACTACACCTGCATCCCCTCCCCACCCATTGCTATGACAACCTTAAGGAACTATAAATAATAAATAAATATAGAGAACAGGAAATAAACCACATCTGCTGACGCCTTTGTTTCCATTTCTTAACACAATCATGAAGAGTAAACTTGCATTAACTTTCTTCAGGCTGGCAACCTTTGTCTCATTAATCGAGGTCAGAAATTAATCTCCTGTTGTGATTTTCAGTTAGTGCAATTTTCTGAGCTAATGATGTGGCAGCCAGCAGGAGCATAAGTGGATCTTATCACCCAGCTCACAGAGCCTTCATTGAGGTCATCTGCTTGTCATTGAACCTTATCTTAACGAATTTATTTTTAAAGGCCATTCATGTGATCCCTGAAATGTTAAAAAGAAGAATTCCTCTGCTTTCCAGAAGACAACCATAACTTTTGTTCTCTGTTAAATGTCAGAAAGATGCATTTTGCTGATCTGACCTTGTTTATCAGTGAATGCTGATGAGAGTGAGTTCTGCAGCAATGGGGTTTGGCTGTTGCTATAGCAACACATTTTAGTAAGTTCAAAACTTGGCAGTCATGAGATCAATTCAGATTTTATAGGAAAGAGTTTGGAAAGGGATCTGAAATTCTGAATTAAAGTGCAAGATAGATTACAATTCTATTTTTTTTGATCAGTTCAAAACTGTATTCCCTTTTTGATGATATATGAGATTCCATCTATCTATTACTGTGTGAAATAGTTTAGTGAACATGCTGTTCGAACAGTAGGAAGGCCCGATGTGTAGCAATGACGAATAGGCTTGCACATATGGGGCCAAAACAGATGACACCAGCTATTTTCCATCTTGCCTTGGACTTTTATTTTGCTAATGTTTCTTGATATGGAACTCAAAATGAATTATGCCTGTCATCACCCTTAAATTCTTCTGATGATACATTTGGTTATGTGGGAAAAATGACTTGAATCAGAAAATATTTTCATGCAAAAAAGAAGTTTGGTAGTTTTGAATGTGTGGCTGACATAAAAATGGCCCATTTTGCATTGAATTTAAATGCTGGTCAAGACTTAATTTGTATTCAAATGGAACTGAAAGGCTAATCCTGTGATATGTAAGCAGTTTATCACTGTTCTATTTGTGGATTCTAGAATGTATACAGGGTCAAAGAGCCCACGTTCGATTATCTTTCCTGAAATGCAGAGGGCACACCAAAAACTAACAGAAGAGGTTGTAGCAATACTAAATAGCCTGGTCTCTGAACACCAAGCTGAATGAAGAATTGAGTCTCATTAAACTGTCATGGAAACAATCCAGTGTCCTTAGCTTATGACTGAATCTAAATCAGAGATTTTGGCTCACGGTTGTTATTTCAATTTGAAATCTTTGGGATTCTGAGCAGAAAGCATTTTCAAAACTTGATAAAAATGCCTTCTGACAAAAAGATTGATATTTCTATTGGATATTTAAGCTTTTTAATTATAGGTCATTGGTTCTTTAACAAGGTGGTGGAAGTGATGTCCTTTGTAAACTTTCTTCTTTTTCCCCATCTGTACAAATTTCAGTTGATCAAGTTTAAATTTCTGAAATCCCAAATTAGTCATGGTTGGTTGGCAACTGTTCCCTGGTGAATGTAGTCATTAGTTTAACTTTACCTCAACAGCAATGCAAAAGTAAGCCATTGTGCATTCCCAACAAGGCTTCATAAATTACTCTGGTTTTATTACCAACTATAATTGAAGTGAGAAACTGTGTCTTTAACAGCAGGTGTGTATAGGTAACAATTGTAATTGAATGCTTTGAAGCAGACTTATTAATGATGAAGGACTACTAGTAGATAATTAAATGAAGAGTAAGTCTGTGAATCTAATGAACAGGTTCTTTACCAGAGAGTGATCAGAATGCAAGAATCCATAAGTGGAACATGTCCAGTGTCCTATAATAATTTCAAAAACTTGTAATATTCTCGTTAAGACCTAATATGCTGCTGGGCTACTGTTAAGTTATATTTATAGGAACAGCAGCACAACACAGGAGCTTGGACAGAGGTGCAAAAGAAAAACAAGCTCAGTGGGTTCAGCAGCAGCTGTGGAGAGAACGAAGCTGAAGAGTAGAGTAATAGAGAGAGATGAACTCCCATCAATGAGAAGTTATCTTCTTCAAAGTCCGCCTACCTTGAAGAGACCGCAGTGGAACAATAAAACGGAAATCCAAGCTTGTAGATACTGGAATGTGGGGACAAAAACAAATGCAGGAGGAGCTCGGTCATGTTGTCAAAGAGCTAGAGAGCAGTAGAAATCCCTTCATAGATGCTGCATGACCTACTGAGTCCCTCCAGTAATTTGTATTTCTGTGCTAGCATCTGCAGTTTCTTGAACAGTGGAATTTGTTTTATTTCAAACTATAAGGCACTGACATCATATACATAAATATTTATGGAGCTAGTTTTCTGTGACCATATTGCTTCTTTACCATGATGATATACACATGCAGCCACAAAATCATTCAGTGATGTTACAAACAGTAAAATGTTATACAGCAGGGCCATAGAATATCCAGACTGAGGGGTGTCCAACTCTTCAATGCGACATCTGGAGAATGAGCTGAGTGCTCTTCTTTGTGGTTTGATTTACGCAAATCAGATCTGTCTAGTTCATACACATTAACCACCTTAAAGAAATCCTGAAAAAATATTGGCATAAGTTGTAATAAAGTTATTAGGCACATCCTATACCTAATAAAGTGGTCACTGAGTGAACGTTGGTGGTGTTCTGCTGCTATAACCCATGCACAAGGTTCAATGTGTTGTGCATTCAGTGGTGCTGTTCTGCACACCACTGTTGTAATGTGTAGTTATTAAGCCTCTCCTATCCTGTTGAAACAATCTGGCCATTCTCCTCTGATCTCTCTCAACAACAAGGCATTTACAGCTACAGAACTCCTATTCACTGGATGTTTTCTCATATCATACTCTTTAAACTATATAGTCTGTTGTGCATGAAAATCCTAGGAGACCGGCAGTTTCTGAAATACTCCAACCACTCTATCTGGTACCAACAATCATTCCATGCTCAAAGTCACTTAGATCACATTTCTTCCCCATTCTAATGTTTGGTCTGAAGAACAGCTGAACCTCTTGACATTGTCTGCATGTCTTTATGCACTGAGTTGCAGCTGTGTCATGGGCTGATTGGATATTTGCATTAATCAGCAAGTGTACCTAATAAAGTGGCCACCAAGTGTATGTTGCTGTATGGATTAAAAAAAAAGATTATAGTGAATTGTATCTTGCATTCTCTGGATGATTCTTTTCAAGTGTAATCCTATTTTTGTTTATTCAGCAATCTCATCATCATTTTGTAGAACAACATCACACAATAGCAATGAGGTAAATGGAAATCTGCCTGTTTTAGATCATATCTATTAAAGAAGAAATGATGCCTTGGGAACCTGGAAAGCAGAAAAAATCCTGTGTGATTCCTTGCTGTCATTTGTAAAGATGGGACAATGTTCTCCTACATGGCAACCCTTGAAAAAAATGTAAAGCCGTCATCTTGTTTCCATTAGAATTCCGTAGGCTTCCTCCTGAAATGGCAAGTGACCAGCATGCACTGGAGGACACAATGCTCTGTCAAAATAAAGACAAAATATTGAGTTTTACATAAGCAAGAGAATTCATGTGATGAAAATCTGAAATCAAAAAAAGCAAGTCCTAAAATTACTCAGCAAGTCATACAACATCTATGGAGATAGAAACATTGTTAACAAGTCAATGGTTCATCATAGTATTCTGGTCTGAAAACTTAATTCTATTTCTTTCTCCATTGACAAGGCTGGATATGTTGAAAATCTTCAGCTTTACCTATTATCATTGAACTGTAGAAAAAGATGTGTCTGAGTTCTTGAAAGCTTATTCCTAATAAGTATTCACAATGAGAATGGAACCTCACTTTAGACTTGATAATCAGGATCTCAGGAGCAATCAAATGAAATCAAAGATTAGCAAGGAAGACTTTTATTGAGTGACTGAAGCGAACAAAGTATCATGACATAATGTCATGTCCTCATGTCCTGGAGAGTATTAAGAAAGGGAGAGTGGGACAGAAGCAGATTCAGCACACTCACTTCATAAGTAGTTAGAGAGAAGAAAATTCCCAGAAGCTTGAAAATTTTAGAATGATTAGTTCAGTTCCAAATGTTTGATCATGTACCATTGAAATACCTCTTTGGAAAATTATTGCTAATAGAATTCAACAAAATTTAGTTCATCAGGGGAAAAGAAACAAATAGATGGGGATGAAATGATTTGTTTAACTTTTTAAAATATAACATTCATATAAGAAGACTGGTTTCTATATCTCTAATTTTTGTTTTCATTAATCACTGTATAAAACTTGTAAAAAGGTTTTTTTTTGTATTTGTTGAGGTGAATTTGTTTCAGATAGCAAATTGCTTCTGAATGCAAATATCCAAAGGGATTCCTGGAGATTTAATATCCAAAACTGATGATTTGCAATTGTGCTCAGTGTAAATAATTGCCAGAACACAATGCACATAATAGGGCTTCCAATTTAGAGAAAGGAGTACAGAGTGAATATTGGAGGAATTGTTTTAAAAATATGATTATATAAGGCTGAAGTGATAGAAAAATATTGATACACTTGACCAAGATCATTAATTTAGAGGAAATTCTCAAAAGTGATAGAAATGGTAATTTTTCTATTGGCAGGAAGGGGAAAAGGGGTAGCACAGTAGTGTAGTGGTTAGCATAATGCTTTACAGTAAAAGTGACTGAAGTTCAATTCCCACTGCTGCCCTTAAGGAGTTTGTACGTTCTGCCTGTGACTGCGTAGGTTTCCTCCTGGTGCTCCAGTCTCCTCCCATAGTCCAAAGACATACTGGTTGGTAAATTTGTTGGTCACTGTAAATTTTCCTGTGATTAGGCTAGGATTAAGTTGGGGGATTGCTGGGCAGCATGGCTCAAATGGCTGGAAGGGCCTATTCCACGCTTTATATCAATAAAATAAAAATAAAAATAAAAATCTTATTATTTTAGTTCAAATTCATGTTTAAAGTTGTCACAGCCATTCAAATACAGGTATAAATATCATAAAAATTAGGTTTCTTTGCAGCAGCACAGTACATGGATGAAGATAAGCTTATATCAACTTAAATTAAAATGAATTATACATGACTTACATATGTGCAAGATAAGAAACAAAATAAAACACAACAAAGCCAGTGCAAGATTCGAAAGAAAAAGAAATATAGTCTGAGGTAATATTAAGGATTTTCAGGACAATTCTACAACTTAAGGGCAATGGGGATGGAGCTGTTGTTGAACCTTGAGGTGTGGATCTAATGGAAGGGAATTAGCTATGAAGAAGTCAATTAATATAAGATTATGAACCTAATCTGCTCAAATGGACTGTTGTTCAGAAATTCTAGTATAATCTGTGGGGAGCACAGGCAGGCTGCTAATGGACAAGTGAGCTCCTGTGTTTGGGGCTTCAGTAATGTTGTGAGGCATTCCACGCCTGAAAGTGTAACAACCAGTGTTGTCTCCCTGTTTCTTGACTTGGGAGGCTGGTCACGAACTTGGTGGGGATGAAGGAGTATGTAGAGATTTTGGGATGGGAGAAATCATGTTAACCAGAGTTGCAGTAATAATAAATATAGGCAAAATACATCAGGAGGAAGGTTGATGACATTGAGGAGTGAGGTTGGAAAAAAAACCAGAAAGTGAGGTTGCAAGAATTAGGCAGAAAGGCTGCAGAAATTGGAGTGGGAGGCTGCAGTCTTTGGAGACATTTGGGAGGGAGCTTGGAGAGATCTGGCACCAAGAATCAGCCTTTTGGTCAAGATGGTGCCTGTGTAGAACACTCCTTCAGTCGACATCTTCTGAATAGATCATGAAACCATATACTTTTTTCTTTTATGTCGTTTACATTTGTTTTTCATCTTGAATGTGATTCTGGAACTGTTGGAGTCTGTGGTTTGCCATTTGGAGATAGCTTGAGTCTTTCCGTGCTCTGCAGTCTCTGAGAGGATTCCAGGAGTCAGGGGCAGTGAGCTGGCTGCGGGATGGGGCGCAAGCCAACATTCGACTCCATTTCACCAATTAAAGCTTCCATTTTCCGCTGATTAAAATGAAGAAGGAGATTGAAGCATCCAGGTAAATGCAGAAGGTGAGCACCAGCTACCTGCATTCTGATTTGTTGGGGTATTGCTTTGCTATCAGAGAGGGGAGATCGCTGGGGTCAGAGAGGGGAATGGCTGCCGCTATGCTTGGAAAATGTTACCCTGGCTTTCTGTGTTTTGGATATGGACTTGGACTAGAGACCTCTTTTCATTCTTTTAGTTTTTTTTATATTCTGTGCTTTTTGCCTGATCTTTATCATTTTTTTGTGTGCACGGGAGTGTGATTTAGGGGTCAATGTACCTGTTCCGTTTTTTTGTGGGATTTGGGGGGGACTGATGATTGTGCTGCCATTCTTTTCTTCCTGGGTTTCGTGGCTGTCTGGAGATGAAAAATTTCAGAGTTGTACACTTTGATAATAAATGAAACTTTGAACCCTTGAAGTCTGGAAATGTTGTGTTAGGGCACAAGTATCCAGTAATGTTGAATGTGGAGAGATCAGAATTGGGAAATTGGATGAACCCAGAAGCAGCAGCATAGGGGGAAAGTACAGAACTGTTATGGATGTGATTTGGGGTGTTTTTAATCAGGTTAGCTGATAGATTGTTCAACATTATTGGCAAATATGTATATATAGGGGAGGAGGTGATGACTTGGGTAAATTTGAGGCTTGCCTGCTGGTCTCTCTGTTCAGCACTGGAGGATTATCACCATGTTCCTCTAGGGGTGCTTAATGATGGTTGACCTCAGGGCAATGTCGTCCAGTTTCTCTGCCCTGTTAAAAAAAGGAACCTTGCATAGAATCACAGACTTGCATTTCTCAGCAGAGAAATGGGCCCTCTTCAACACTATGTCCATGGAAGCCAGCAAGTGCAGTAAATCGCCAATAATCTGCATTCCAATTATTCAGAAATGATTCTAGTGCTCGTCTAGATACCTTAGAGATATCAGAGACCACCCTTTTGGACAGTGTATTCTATCCTCTGGATAAAGACACTTTTCTTCAGATCTCCTCCTCACTCTGCACCTTAAAAGTATGCCCTACAGCTTTAGACATGTCTATTATGTGAAAAAGGTTTCTTACTATTCACTGTATGTGCGTGCTCCTTTTAATTTTGCCCTCCTCTATCAGGTTTCTCCTCAGCCTGCCCTGTTCTAAGGAAAACAAACCCAGCCTTTCCAAACTCTCCTCATAATTGAAACATCCTGGTGAATCTCCTCTGCACCTTTTTGTTATAAAAGAATATAGAACATAGAAATCTACAGCAAATTACAGGCCTTCCGGCCCACAATGTTGTGCCAACCATGTAACCTACTCTAGAAACTGCCTAAAGTTACCCTATCACATAGCCTTTTGTTTTTCTAAACTCCATGTACCTATCTAAGAGTCTCATAAAAGACCCTATTGCATCCACCTCCACCACCATCGCCAGCAGTGCATTCCATGCACCCACCACTCTCTGTGTGAAAAACTTACCCCTGACAACCCCCTTGTGCCTACTTCCAAGAACCTTAAAACTATGGCCCCTCGTGTTAGCCACTTCAGCCCTGGGAAAAAGCCTCTGGCTATCCACACGATCAACGCTTCTCACCATCTTATGCACCTCTATCAGGTCACCTCTCATCCTCCATCACTCTAAGGAGAAAAAGCCAAGTTGACTCAATCTATTCTCATAATGTGTGACTATAACTGCACATAACATTTAGCTGTGGAATCAAAAAGTGCTTTGTAAATTTCCGTGACATCCAGGCTTTTGGTATTCTATGTCCTGACTAATGAAGACTTCTTCATTTATGTCCTGTGCTGCCACCATCATGGATCTTTGGATATGTACACAATGGTCTTCAATAGTCCCTGGGGCTCTAACACCTATGGTAAATGTCCTACTATTATTAGACTGTTCATCGTGTTTTTGCTCTTATCAAGATGAAGATCCACCTGTCATTGCTTTGCTAAACTTAATTAGTTAAGCTAATTAATATCATTCTGTGACCCAAGACTATCATCTTCATAAGCAACAATGCAACCAGTTTTCATGTCATCTGCAAAGTTACTAATCATATCTCCAGTATATAAAAAATATAGCAAGGGTCCCTGCACTAATCACCATGTTACATCCCTGGTGGCAAGCTTCCTATCACAGAGCAATCCTCTACCATCACCCTCTCTTTGCTTCTTTGCTGTTATTAAGTGAACTTTGGATCTAATTTACCAAATTGCCTTGGTAGCCATGGATACTAATCTTTTAAACCAACCTTTCATATGGAATCTATCAAAGGCCTTACTGAACTCCATTAACACCATACCAACCACACTGTCCCAATCAGCATATTTTGCTACTTATTAAAAAAACTCAATTAAATCAGTCAGACAGCATCTCCACCAATAAGGATATGCTGACAATTTCTGATCAACACTGGCTTCCAAAGATAGACTAATCCTCCTAATTTTTCCAATAACATTGTTAGCCTCCTCAACATTAGTCTCACTGAACAATGACTACCTGGTACTGTATATCCCTGATATCCTTCTTGAATAAGGTTACCTCAATGTACATTGTCCACGTGTCAAGATCAATTAAGATTACTTCAGGGATTTATGATCATGACTGGCTGGAAAGGCCATGTATTTAAGCCTCCCATCATTCTGTTTCCTTAATCTTTACTTCCATGTACCTGTCCCTTTCTTTCTGAATGTTCTTCTGTTAATCACCTCTTAAAGTACACAGAGATATTGAAATAATTCTAATATTCAACTCCACATATCTCATACAAAACTCTGCCATGGATGATCCCAAGCTCGGCTGTGAAAGAAGTAGGGTTGTACACAGGGCTAGCAACCCCATCCCATAAAACCACAGAACAACAGAAATGCCAACTGAAGCTCCAAAGACTTCATCTCTGCAAGAGGAAGGAGAAGATGGACTAACCCAGGACAAAAACTACAGTGAGCTGCTCTCAGTAGCCTGTGCCCCTGTAGGAACAATGTGCTTAAGAGAGTTATCTTATACAAGACAGTCTTGTATATGAAGGAATTGATGCTTGTATTTTTCCATCATTTTCTATATGACAAGTCCAAAATTGCACATCCTACCCAGAAACTGGGGTGGGGGGAGGCAACAATTATACACAGTAATGTAACATTAGAACATTTCGAAACCTTAGAAAAAGAAAATGCCAACCAGTACTTTAACAACAATTTGAACCTTCATAGTTTTCACTGACAGAGAGAAATTCCTTTTTTCTTTCTGCTGTCTTGTATTCCTGTCCAAGCACATTTGAATTCAGAATGAAAGACTGCATAGTGTATGTCTGTGTCACTGTGGTTGAGCTGTGAATCAGATGCTCTATTGCTTGAGGATATCATTATTCAATGAATAGGTTTGAAATAAGATTTTTCTGCAAGTGATCCCTGAAAGCCTTGGCTGGGGACATTACATACAATTGACTTGACCAATGACTCCTGGCCACAAGTAAATAGCTTGGATATATACAAAGGAAACATTAGATAATAGGAAGTTTGAATTCCATTATGGTGCACACATGGCAGCTGTCTTTATCATCCCGATAAACTGAGCTGCAGATTGAATTAGTACATTTATTTTAAGATCATGGAACGAGTAGTTCCGGATTACAAATGAAACTTGGTAATTAATGAATAATGAAGTGCTTTGTTGAGATAAACAATTTGCAAATTCGTTACTCCTTAAGTGTGTGTAGTAGAGTGTTCTAAACAGAAAATAAATTACTGCCTTATTGATCATTTGTATGTCTTCATAAGCTTGTAAAAGTAGCTATTCAAGCTTAGCCAACTGATCAGGCATGACTAGAGAAAGGCAAGTCTTTAAGAATCTGCAAATATATTCAAACCTAATTGCAAACTTTTGAGCATCAAAAAGTCTTAGCCCAAAGGACTAAGATGTTCTTGACTGGTGACTTGGATGTGAGAGGAAAATGGGAGTGGAAGACTTAGTTTGGTGATTGTGCGATACAGAAAGTTAAATCTAATCACATTTTGAATTTTGAATCTTGGGTTGGGGTATGACTTATATTGATTGAGAAAAATAAGGGTTTGAATAAGAGATCAGTTCATGTCTAACAGAGGTGCACTTAAAATTAAAAGTTCATCAGATTGTACAATATAGAAGGAAGCTGGTTGGTTGGTTATGCCTGTGCCAGAGCTAAGAAATTTACTGGCCAATCCATTTGCCAAAGGAAATGCATTTTCTCTAGGTGCTCCATCAAAAACTTTCCTAATTTTAAATGCTTTTAGTAGGTCCTTCATTAGCTGCTCTGGTTTGAAGAAATTATCCAAGCTTTTCCATTCTCCCCTTGGAATTAAACACCATCACCCCCTTCCCAAAACCTTGATATCCTTTCAAAATTCTTACCCTTTGTTCTTTCATCAATGACTCAGAATTTCTGCTCCTGGTTCTTGACTCTTCCATAAATGGAAGCAGTTATGTTTTTTTTCTTTCCATTTGGACCCTTCGTGATTTTAAACTTTTTTCTAAAATAACCATTGTTTTATTGTGACCCACACCAGCTTCCCCATCCACCAAAATGAACTTCTTTATCTCCAAGACCATTCTAATAAATGTTTTCAGTATTGAGTTTAGGACTTGCCTACCTTTCTACAGTAAATTAAATATAAGAGGCAAAGCAAAGTTATGAGAAAAGGATCAGCAGACAATATCAAGGAGAATACTCAAAAGATTCTGTAACTGCATTACCAAGAAATTCAATCCCAGTCAGTAAACATGCTATATAATAATGGCTATAATAATGCAATCTTTCTCTTCCATTGAGGTCAATGGAATCCAATATTAAAGGCAGGATGAGACACAACGCCACTATTAGGCAGTTCACTTACTGATACGCCATTATATAATGCATCTAGTGATTCCAATTAGGAATGAACTTCCTGGCAATGAAATGCACAGACAAACATTTAAAGATTCAAAGGCATCCCCTTCATGAAAGTTGAAACTGCAATAGGTAGTAAATGAATATTGTGTGTATGCCTTTTCAAAGGAAGCAGATAATATGAAGGTTACCCACCTAGGCAAGAGAGGAAAGTGATGCGGAATGACTAAAGAGGTTAGTACTATTGTTTGTTGTATGTCACAAGTCTGAATGAAATCCATTCTATTTTGCTGAATGAAGCATACATAGAAAGACATTTAGAAATAACTGGAAATGTAAGTAATTTTAAACAGAAATAGTTAAAAATTTAGAAAGTATATGTACATTAAACACATCTAAGCTATATAAATCGATGAACAACATTAATATTGAGGCAATGCACTTTATGAAGTCAAATTCTAGTAGGACATACAGAGTAAATGGTGGAAAACATAGGATGTATGAATGTACATGTACATGAATGTAGAGAGAATCCTCGGTGTGCTAATGTTTACCTCCATGACAGTAGTGATAGGGTAGTGAAGACAGGATTTACAGGCAGTGTGCAGGAAGGATGTGGTAACAAACAGAGAGAGAGAGAGAGAGAGAGAGAGAGAGAGCAGAAGAGATTCAGTGGGATGTTGCTTGGAATGAAGGAACACAGTTATAAAGGAAGATTGGATTGTGAGACATTATTATCATTGAAACATGAGAGGTTGAATTACTAACATTATAGTGGTCTATAAAATGGTGAGGCATGGATAGGATAAATAGTCAGGTTTCTTCTTGGCCAGGAGAGGGAGGTCTGTAACTGGAGGTACAGGTTTAAGGTGAAAGGGGAGAAATTTAAAGGTGAACTGAGGAGTAAGCTTTCGCACCATAGCTGGTGGTTATCTGGAACTAGCTGACAGAAGATGTGGAAGAGGCAGATAAAATTGTAATGTTTTGGATAGAAAATGCATAGATGGATATAGGCCGAATGTTGGCAAATGGGAATAACAAAGGTAGGCATATGGTCAGCATTGGTGAGGGGGGGGGGGTCAACAGGACTCTCCTCTGTACTGTAGGATTCTATTATTTTATTCTTGTGATACTATGATTAAAATAAATTTTAAAAAACACTTCCCCACACATATCTTGGCAGTTCAGGTTAAAAACACCATGCAAATAAATGGGATCATGTAATATACACAAAGCTCAGTGCAGCAGGCTCATCAGTTCAAAGCAATCAATTTGTCCTGGTTCTCAGTGTCTAGCCCAACAGCAGAGTGGGTATAAGGTTGATAGATTCTTGATTGATAAGGGGGGTTAAGGGAGATATGGAGCCTGCTGCATTGGCAACAGTTTGGTCTCCATATTGGACTGCCCTCTCCATACTGGCTTGTAAATCATGTAGACAGCTAGAACACAACATCCCTGGCCAACCTTGAACAACGGAGAGCCTCCTGTAGGTGTGGGGGTAGAGAGAGGATCAAAGGGTGGTTCATAGAACAAAGAAACATAGAAAACCAACAGTACAATACAGATCCTTCGGCCCACAAAGTTGTGCCGAACATGTCCCTAGCTTAGAAATTACTAGGGTTACCTATAGCCCTCTATTTTTCTAAGCTCCATGTACTTATTCAAAAATCTCTTAGAAGACCCTATCGTATCCACCTCCACCACTATTGCCAGCAGCCCATTCCATGCACTCACCACTCCCTGACATCTCCTCTGTACTTACTCCCAAGCACCTTAAAACTATGTCCTCTCGTGGTAGCCATTTCAGGAGAATGATTTTAACTTACTCATGGTCTGAATCTAGAATGACTTAGGGATGACAGAAGCTGATTCTGTAACATCTATAGCTACATGCTGGATAAGATCATTGAATTTTGAGCACTGGCTGATTAGCAGGAGGCAATTGAAGGGAATAAAGGGAATATTTTTTGATTGGCTGCTGGTAACTAGTGGTTCCACAGGGCTGAGGATGGAACCAATTTCTTTTTAAATTGTATGTCAATGATTTGAATGATGGAATTGATAGCTTTGTGGCCAAGTTTGTGGATGATATGATGATAGGTGCTGTGGAAGCAGGGAGACTGCAAAACGAATTAGGCATATTAGGAGAATGGGCAAAGAAGTGTTGGGAAGTGTGTGATCTTGCACTTTGGTAGAAGGAATAAAAGCATAGACTATCTTCTAAATGAGGAGGTTCACAAAAATGATTCCAGGAATGAAGGGCATATCATCTCAGAAATGTTTGATAGCTCTGGGTCTGTACTTACTGGAATTTAGAAGAATGAGGGGATCTCATTGAAACTTATCGAATGCTGAAAGGCCCAGACTATAGTGGGTGAGTAGAGGATCAAAGGACACAACCTCAGAATAGAGGAACGTTCACTTAGGATGGAGATGAGGATGAATTTATTTCTTTAGAGGGTACTGAATCTGTGGAATTCATTGCCAGGTCATTTAAGGTGTATTTAAGGTTTGATAGATTATTGATAAGAGAGTGTGTGAAAGGTTTACAAGGAGAAGGTAGGGGAATGAGTTTGAGAGGGAAATGGATCAGCCATGATGAAATGGACAAGCAGACTCAATGGGTCAATTTGCCTAATTCTGTTCCTAAGTCTTTAATGTCCAATGGTCTAACATACAAGGTTACAGACAAAAAGTGTTTAGGACATTTGCTTCAATGTACCAAATAAAATCCTAATATTTCAAGATAAAGCAAATGAATCACCTGTTTTCCAATATCACTATATGCTTCTTTATTATTCATTTCTCACCAGTCTATCTACTGTAATATTAGAAATATTCTTTTCAAAAATAATATTGCCAATGGGCCTTCGGACTTGATGAATATTTTTGTTCCAAGTTCATTATTATTTAAGATGGTACTTACTTTTGAAGATAAAGCTGTGATCAATTTAGAGATTTCAGTGCATGCAGGAATCAGATTATCGACAGAATTTCTAATTACCTGGCCCTTAATACTGCAATTGAACAAGAGGTTCACATCAAATTCCCCACACAAGTATTTATCAAAGGTGCTTGCAAGTTTAAAATGTAGCCCAGAACTTGTAAACCTTGTTAATATTCATATCCACATAGTCTGGAGTACAAAACTCCTCACCATCTACTTGCACAAGCTAGGAATGCAATTGAATGTTTTCGATTAACCTAGGCAAGTTCAGTTCTCACACCACTCAATATGTCTGAGAGCATCCAGGACTAAACAGCAGACATGATTACTGCCTGTTCCATCAATGGGAACATTCATTTAATCCTCCTCCAATGCAGAGTGGAAGCAGTGCACACCAGTTACACTGGAGGTGTTCACACAGATTACTTCAACAGCACACTTCAGATCCACGATCTCCACCATCAAGAAGCACAGGGGCTTCATTAACGTAGGAACATTGCCATCTTCATATTCTTCTCCAAGTCTCCCACTATTCTGACAGAGAAATATATTGCCTTTTCTTTCATCCTCACTAGATATAAATCCTGGAAATCCTATCAAAAGCATATTATTAGTACCTGCACCAGAGAAACTGTAGCTGTTTCACCATAATCACTAGCTCTTTATAGGCAATTAAGGATGGAGTCATAAATGCTGGCCTCACCAGCAACTCCAAGACTCGCAAAGGTAAATAAATAAATAAAAATACAGCATAACATCACTGTATGAGTTCCTCAGTTTAACATAATTTCATGCAATTATTATTAACTACTTCATCCATTAACTTCCTCCAATATATGCTTATCCATTGGTTCATGTCCTTATTGTTGGACTTGTAGCTTGTTCAATTAAAGTTTCTGTCTATGATACTGCACTTCATATATGTCCACCCATTTTGAAGAAAAACGTAATTTTGATATAAGTCTTACTACCGAGGCCCACTGAAATGAATGTCCATCAGAATAATATTCTGAACATAGTCTCTGCTTCACTGCATTTGAATAGACTTGCAGCTGACATTATTTTAACTTTAAAGAAAAGTCAAAGAAACTGTAGAAAAATACTTTAGTTTGACTTCTCCTCTTCCTTTCCAGTCTTGAAGAAGGGTCTCAGCACAAAACATCGACTGCTTCTCTTTTCTATAGATGCTGCCTTGCATTCTGAGTTCCTCCAGCATTTTGTTTGCTTGCTTTGGATCTCCAGTATTTGCAGATACTCTCTTGTTTGTGAAAATACTGTACGTATTCTATCCCTACAAATAGAATAGAAGGTGGGTTTACTCACTTCAAACTGAAGATCTAGACATTGCCACAGGGAACATTTCAACTAAGCAAATAAACTGGAAAATTGCCCTTTACAAATAATGTTCTGTTGATCATGATAAATAAAATTAATACCTAATTTTACAAGAGAAGTTTCTGAAGAAGTAATTACCTTCAGAATAGACGAATAGTTGTTCCATGGGTTAACTCAGGCAAGTAGGTTAAAATTAAGATTCAAGATATAACATTCTTTTCATTTGCAGAGATGCAGCAAGAATTAAAATGGAGAATATTAAATCCAGTTCATTGTGGGCAAAAGCCCACAGTATTACTTCAACTTGAAAGAAAAAAGAAAGTGAATTTATAATGCTCTTCATCACACTTCATGATTAATGTGTTCCTGAGTTGTTGAAAACTAACAGGACTCCAAGCAGCAAATAAACTCAGTAGCCACATCTTAGGAACACACACAAAATGCTGGAAGAACTCAGCAGGTCAGGGAGCGTCTATAGAAAGCTGTTTACTCTTTTCCATTGATGCTGCCTGCCCTGCTGAGTTGTTTCAGCACTTTGTGTGTGTTGCTTGGATTTCCAGTATCTACAGATTTTCTCTTGCTTGAGTCATATCTTGGGGCTTTTTTTTGAAATGCTGGTTGAGAGAATAATGAGGTACAGCACTAGAGTTGGCTTTTGTGTTGTTGAGGTTCTCACTGTTCTTGAGTACTCTTATAGATAGCAGGGTCAAGGGATATGGGGAGAGGGCAGGAACAGGGTACTGATTGTGTATGATCAGCCATGATCACAGTGAATGGCGGTGCTGGCTAAAAGGGCCGAATGGCCTACTCCTGCATCTACTGTCTATTGTCTATTCTCTCTCCATTACAGGTATTCAAGGACCATGGATTCACACATTTGATGTTAAATTTCTTCATGGAAACTTTGACAGTATTTTTAATTGTTTTACACATCTGTTAATCTCTTACTGTAAGGAAGTTTTGGATAGAGTGTTTTGGGCGTCTGATGTTAGATATAAGAGTGACTTGGTCTGCCCATTCGAGCTGACTAACTCCAATTAGAAACCAATTGCTGGAGATTTTGACCTGGCGGAGGACAGTGCCATTAGTCTGATTATCCAGCAATTAGATTTTGTTGATTTTGGAGAGGCAGCATTGGTGGTTTCACTTTAGCTTTGAATTGCTAGTTGTAGAAACAAAAGAATTGTAGGAAGAAAATGCAGAGCAACGCAATATACGTAGGTAACCAAAGAAGATGGACCACTGTGATGCACTATTGAGAGAACATGAAATGGTCTGCCAGAAAAGAGAGGCTCAACTATTTTGTACAATGTTTAAAATCTTAGTTTTGGGTGAGATCGCTCCTATTTACTTACAAAAAAATTAATGTATGCAGAGTTCCCAGGAATGTAACCCTAATGTAACCAGATACTGCCTACACCAATTTACCAACAACCAAAAGATCTGCAAGAGCCTAAAATCGTAATGACTCAAGAACATACAAGAGGGCAGCTGTCACTAATGTCTAAAGATCATTAACATTATGCTGAGTTTGAACTCCTGATCCTTAAGCATTCTTTCCTCAGTTAATCAAAGGTCACATTGGTACAAGGTCTGACTTTGCTGAGAAGTGCATCCCAGGATATGGAAAGCATTTTGTATTTTCCAAAGTTCTTTTGTGGGCCTTTAATGAAGGGAGTGAGGATATTATGAAACAGGGGCAGGTTGGTCAAGGGTCTTGTTTTACCAATTGGTAAACCTAAAGTCCTTTTTCATATATGCTTCATTGAACAAGTTGACAATTACAGGCAATTAAAAACAAAAGTACCTTAAACACTCTTAAGGCTGATTTATACTTGTGCGTATGGGCTAGCCGCAGCCTATGCCGTAGCCCTGATTTTCACGTCTGTGTCATTCTAAGCCATAGCGACCATGTGCACCGAAATGCTAGTTGGCGGTGGGGTTTCAATGCCACTGTGTTGGTTTCTTCGTGAGTGACATGGACGAGGAAATGTACTTCAAACATTTTCGCATGTCGGCAGGTAGATTTGATGATTTGGTTCATCTATTTCACATCGGTGTACAGACATGGTGGAGAAGAAGCAACCGGAAATGCGTAGGAGGAAATGTGATGCTGCCAAGTGGACCAATCACAGTTGTTGCAGTCTGCATCGCCGCGACACATGAGTTAATATCTTGGGGAGGTGCTCGTCACCCAACACAGTACCTACGGCGTAGATGCGATGCACAAGTATAAATCAGCCTTCAGACAGCATCTCTGGAAAGTGCGTCAGAGTCAGCATTTGGTGTCTGAGTGTGTACCTACAATGTTTGAAGTTAGGATGACCTACTTCTGGAGCTGATATAAGTTGAAAAGTTTTCTATCTGTCCTATAGATTAGCTCCTTTAGAACAGGACACTTGCAGGTGAGTGGCAGCCTTTGAGGGAGAAAGACTGAGAAATGTGAAGAGCAGTGATACCACTTTGTTTGACAGCAGTCTGTCCTGAGCTTGGGTCCACAATATACAGGCAGATTGTGGATTGCAATTCATCATGAGACTAGAAAAAGGCAGTAACAAATACATATAGACAGCTAAACCAGAGAAGAAAGCTCCACATTCACATTCAAATGATGGAACAAAAGGAATGTAACGTCAGAAATACCATGTGCAGTGGTTGATGCTGATCTTGAAATTATCATCTGATGAAAACCATGCCCTTTGTGCCATTCATAAACAAAAAAAAATTGCCGATGTTAGAAATCAAAGCAACACTCACAAAAGGTTCTTGATAGGTTCTTGGTTGGACATGGCATCATAGGTTATGGGGAGAAGGCCGGGAACTGGGGTTGAGGAAGAGAGACAAAAAAGGATCAAGCACGATTGAATGGTGGAGCAGATTCGATGGGCCAGATGGCCTAATTCCGCTCCTATGTCTCATGGTCTTGTGGTCTTAAAATGCTGGAAGAACTCAGCAGGCCAGGCAGCATCTATGGAAAAGAGTACAGTTGGCATTTTGGGCTGAGACCCTTCATCAGGACTGGAAAAAAGTTGAGGAGTCAGAGTAAGAAAGTGGGGGAGGGGAGGAAGATCCACAGGGTGATAGGTGAAACCGGGAGCGGGGAGAGGTGATGTAAAGAGCTGGGATCTTGATTAGTGAAAGGGGGAATCTGGTAGGAAAGGACAGAAGGTGATGGAAGAAAGAAAGGGGGAGGAGCACCAGAGGGAGGTGATAGACAGGTAAGGAGAGAAGGTGAGAGAGAGAAATGAGAATGGGAATTGGAATGGTGAAGAAGTTGGAGGGAGCATTATCAGATGTTCAAGAAATCGATGTTCATGCCATCAGGTTGGAGGTTACCCAGTGGGGTAAAAATGGGTGGACACTGGGAGACTCTACTTTTTCTAACCGACAGTGCATAGGTGCTCAGCAAAGTGGTTTCTCAATGTACGTCGGGTCTCACTTATATAAAGGAGGCCACACCAGCTGCAAGGGGCCACATGCAGGCTGGAGGAACACCTAATATTTCATCTGCTGTCTGCCTAGATGTAGGAGATGAATTGTTTGTTATTGTAGTTCCACTCCACTCACTTCAGGAGAACAGCAGATATATCCTCTTCTCCTGAGGCTTTGCGGCTTCTCTAATGCAATGTGGCTTTCTATCGTACTGGTTAAGGGCATGGCAAGGTGGGCTCGATGGTGTGTTGTGGAAGTAGTAAAGAGCACTCATATTCAAGAAAAGAGTCGTGATGGAGGAGTCCTTCTCTTTGACATAGTTGTCCTGGGTGCATCATGATGGGCAGAAGATGGTCACCTAAAGAACATGATTGCCAATATACCTGGAAGTTTAAACCAGAAGAGAAGCAATAACTTCATGGTTAGACTTCACATTAACAATTAGTGAATATACATGAGCTGCCTCCTGTTTTAACACGAGCCACAATGCTATTTTCATCAGCTTAAAACACCTAATAATGAAAATTAATTATAATGTCAAGGAGGTCTCTTATTCCTTGAAAAACTCCAGACCTGCATGCCATCGAGGAATAAACTCGACTTCTTAGGTGACTTCAGTGCCAGGATTAGAAAAGGTCAGGTATAATTTGCACAGAGCAGGGGAAGGAAAGCAGGCAGAGCTAATTCCAGGAGACTCCTGACAGCATGAACTAGCTGATCTGACTAAGCTCCTGAGGAACACAACTGGTGGACACCTACACCCAAGATAATTAATGTGTGAAGCAAGGTTATTCTTTTCTAGACGCATCCAGCAGAAGAATATGGAGAGTAATGGGTTCAGAGAGAGTCTGGAGCATGTCAATGTTAAGAAGGGGAAGTGCTGCATGTCTTGGAAAACATCAGGGTTGCTAAATTCCCAAAGTTGTTGAGATCTATCCCAGAATACTATGAGAACCAAGGGAGGAGACTGATGGGGCCCTGTTGGAGATTTTCCATCTTCATCAGCCACAAGCAAAGTTCCAGGAGATTGGAGATTATGAAACACTGTTCCTTTATTTAAGAAAAATGACAAATAACTACAAGCCAGTGAGCCTCACATCAGTGGTAGGAAATTTATTGGGGAAAATTGTAAGAAACCAAATTTTTATATATTTTTATAATGATTAAGAAGAGTCTGTATGATGTTCACTGGGGAAATTCTGCCTAACTAATTTGATACAGTCAAATACTGCCTTGTGTCATGTAGTGAATATACTCCGACATCCTCGTCTCAGATGTTTTGTGCACATTTGAGTCTAGAGTTGATCTGGTGCCACACACACTGACTTTTCTCAGTTTTTGACGATTATCCATGGACTTTGCTATGCTTCGTGTCGTCTCAGGAAAGTAGCCAACATAATCAAAGACCCCTCCCAACTGAAGTATCCTCTTTTCTCCCCCTTTCTATCAAGCAGAAGATGCACAAACTTAAATCTTCATCTCAAAGCCAGTTTTTACCTTACTGTAATGATAATCTTAAACAGACCTCTTGCTTAATGAAGATAAATTCTTGATCTCTTAGTCTATATCTTTGAGGCTGTTGCACTTTATTTTTCAACCTGCAATGTACTTTTCCTGGAACTGTAACTATAATACTATATTCTGTACTACATAGTAATATTTTATATTTTCATTTCATTTTGTCTCTCCAGTTGATCTCAGACAGCCTCTATGATGTTGAGATCAGGGGCCATACCTTGTGTTGCAGAACTCCTTGTTCATCTTTTCATGGGAGATAATTCTTCATGACCTTAGCCATGTGTTTGGGATCATTGCCCTGCTGAAGAATTAAGTTGGGACCGATCAGATGAGTCCCTGATGGTATTGCAATTTGGATAAGAATCTGTCCGTACATCTCAGCATTGAGGATTCCATTAATTCTGACAAGATCAGCAACTCCGTTTGCAGAAATGCAGTCCCAAACCTTCAGGGAACGTTTGCTGTGCTTCACTGTTGGCTGCAGACACTCATCCATGTAGCACTTGTACCTTGTTGCTATGCTCACTCTTGCCCTGGTGTAAGAATTGATTATTTTTAAATTCATATCTGCCACACCCTCACCTTTTAGGTTGGTTGTCCTTCGCCCAGTTTGATTCTTCTACACCCGTTCCTGTTTCAGTTAACTAGTTTAGTTTATTCAACTCATTATGTGATTGATCATTGCCATCCTGTTTGTTAGCTTTGTTTAATCATGCAAAGGGCTATATACCTACAAAGTAATCAAGTTTCTATTTGAGAAATGGTCTATTGCTTAGTATGGTGTTTTCTTAAATAAAATATTAATATTTAATTTTTTTTGAAAATGAATGTTTCAAAATTTTAAATCTTACTCATAGAATGATGCAGAAGACAAAAATAAACATCTAAAACAAAATTTATATATAAAATCATTGCTGGTTATGTGCCTTTGTTGAAGCAGTCCAGATTGTGTTGGTTGTGGAATCACCGAGCATGTTACCTCTGATGTTTAACATGTGTGCACTTAATGGACATGTCTTCACTGCTAATCAATGTTGGTATTGATAGTGTTGGAAAATAGGGAACAAAGTTGATAACATGGTCACAGATCATTATGGAAGACTATTCAACTACCATTAATGGCTCTTGGTTTGGCACAGATGCCAATTTTTGCTCTGCTTGTTCTGTAAGACTCCCCCGCTCAGCGCTGATCCTAGCTATATTAGTTACTGTGAGAGGAACATGGGCACACAAGTGGCTGATACCATTAATGTTTGCATTTGGCAACAAATATTAAACAACTTGTCTTATTTGGAGTTGACCTTCAGTTGAGTCTCTAATGTTACAGATCCTGAGCCAGTGACACACATACATTCCAGTATATTCCTTCTCTGTTGGCTCATGTGCTGATTCTTTGTCGAACCCCTAGTCCACTGATGAAGGAAAGAGTCTATTGTGAACAAAATTCACTATCTGAATGTTGGGATTTCATAATTTGTTTCCAGTGTCAGAGCCCAAGCTTAGCTGATGCTTGTTTGGCTGACGAGGAACACCTTCAATTATATTAAAGTCAAATCTCACTGTGCTTCATATGATGCCAGGCATACATTCAAAGAGTACAGCAGAAAATGTCAGGGTGCATATACCACCATAAATCACAATATTCAAAATACTGAGGATCATACCTTTGCTTTCCCCAAATGGGAATACTAATGAACAAAAAAAATTGTTACATATTCTTCACTTATGACCTAGAAGAAATCCTGATAGATGTAAACCAGCAGGTGGAGTCCTCATCATCCTTGTGCAAGTTTAAAGTTAGCTATTTCATATTTGACACTAATTCACCAGGCAGGCAACAAGAACAGCATAAACACAAGATATTATGCAGCTGCTGGAAATCCAAAGCAACACATGCATATTGCTGGAGGAATTCAACAAGTTAGGCAGCATCTATGGAAATGAATTGATAGTCGACAATTCAACTGACAGCCTTCTTCAGGATGAGAAGAAAGGGGGAAGATGCCAGAATGAAAAGGTGGGGAGAGGCCATTCCAGAATTCAGAACATTTTGAAGGGATATTTAAATATCCAAGCTGGAAAAGGAATTTCCATAATTATTTTAAGAAAACTGATCAACAGAAAAATACCCAAAATACATCTACAGAATTAAAATATAATTTGTTAAAGACACACTTAACTGCTGTAAATTAATTAAAACAATTACAGTAATTAAAATAAGATGTAAAAAAAAACAAGCCATTTACATTTATTTATGTTGTTAATGAAAACTAAATGAATGGGGCCAAGTTAATAAGCAGCAGCAATGTCCAACATAAAGCTAAGGGGCCAGGATAAGAAGCATATCTAGCACTTTTGCTCAGTAACTTACAGAGATCCTTGGACTCAATAGCAAACTGAGAGCAGAGGAAGTATTCAGATATACTGTCTTTGATGTGCAGCATAAACCATACTTGCTTAGGAAGTACAGCGGAAATACAAAACACACTGAATGCGGGTACTTTAAGAAGTAACATCAGTCTACACTTATTTGATGGTTGGTTTTCTAACCATAGACTTGTGACCTCAATAATCCAATCTATTGTGTCGTCCAGATAAATTGTTTTCTTTAACCTAACTGTTTAATAGAGATGGTTATGGAACTAGTTGTACACTTAAGTTATCTGTAATCTGTTTTTCAGTTATTGAGTTATTTGGAATGCTCTCTGCATTGATAATTCTTACCATTCATTCCTCAGTGTCTGCTTGTGTCGAACAATTCCTGAATCACATATAAAATTCTGGGAAATTAGAATCTAAAGTTGTGACACACTTGACAGCCACTTCCTCACAATTCAGATATAGTTTCTACCCTCCGTTCAGAGATGTGAGCACACATTGGTGGAAGACTCCAGTGGAGTCCGGAGAGCATATTTTGAGTCCTATCTTTTGGATGACAAATTATACCAGGGATCCATGTGTGACTTGAGAAAGTGTAAAGAATCTTACAATTTGAGGAAGAATAATGAAAATCTGCTTTTATTATCCCTTGATTAAACAGGTTACCTGGTCCTCCTCTCAATAGAGTTTGTGAGAACAAGCCAAGCGCAAACTGTCCACCACATTTCTCTGCTCGGATAACTAACTAGTTATGAAAAGTATTTAATTGGCTCTAAAGCATTTTGGCACATCCCATGGCTACAAAACGAACATTCATTTCTCTTTTTTTATGCATCTTCATCCTTTCCCTTTTACAGAGGAATCATTCATTATCAGTTTTCCTTTACCAAAAACTGTCAGTTTAAAAGAGATGACAAACAAGATAAGGGACATCCATTTTTGGCAGTGTTATTTCAGGATCGGAGTTTATTCATGAAATAACCTTTTTAAATTGCTAATGCAGCATACTCTGAAATGAGGTGAAGCAAGAAGTTCACCCATTCCAATATTTAACTGCCAAGTCTGAGGTATTGATTTAAATCAGCCCTTCACTGTACCATTGTTAAAAAGCACACATATGAAGATTATTCCCTTTATTAGAGATTTCTCCTACACAAATTATATGCAATGCAGAACATTTTCTTCACTATATAAACATTATAATCTGGTTATAGCTACAGATAAGAAGCCATTTTTCTTATTGTTTTGAACCCAAAATTTACTTAATGTATGAACAAGCCTGCTTCTGAGCACAAGAGATTCTGCAGATGCTGGAAATCCAGAGCAACACACTCAAAATGCTGGAGGAACTCAGCAGGCCAGGCAGCAGCTTTGGGAGTGAATAAACAGTTGACGTTTCAGGTCAAGAACATTCATCAGGACTGGAAATGAAGGGGGAAGATGCCAGAATAAGAAGGTGGGGGGAGGAAAAGGAGTACAAGCTAGAAGGGAATCCCCTTTTCTCAGTTCCTTTGTCTCTGCCATATCTGTTCCAGTAGTCTTCACTTTCCAGAGCATCAGAAATCTCCTTCTACAAAGAGCAAGTTTCCCTTCTTCCACCATTGATGATGCCCTTATCTGCATCTCCTCCATTTCCTGAACATCCGTGTTCACCCCATCTTCTCACTGCCCTAACAGGGATAGAGTTCCAATTGTTCTCACCGACAAGCCCATGAGATTCCAAATCTAGCACATTCTCTACAACTTCTGCCATCCTCAATGGAACCCTTCCACCAAATGTATCTTAACCTCCTCCCTACTCTCCACTTTCTGCAGGAATCGCTTCCTCCATGATTCCCTTGTCCACTCGTTCTCCCCTCTAATCTGCCTCCTGGCACTCATCCTGGCAAGTGGACGTGCAACAACTAGCCATTCATCTTCATCCTCACTTCCATTTAGTGTCCCCAGATATCCTTCCAGGTGAGGCAAATCTTGTGAATCTGTTGGGATCACCTACTGCATCTGGTGCCCCTGATGCAGCCTCCTCTGCACTGGTGAGACTGGATGTAAATTGAGGGACTGTTTTTGCGAGCACCTTTGCTCCATTTGCAAAACACAGGACTTCTTGGTGGCCAACCATTTTAATTCCAATCCCCATTCCTATTCCAACATGTTGGTCCATGTCCTTCTCTTCTGCCATGGTGTAGACATTCTAAGGTTGAAGGAACAACATCTCATATTCCATCCATGTAGCTTCAATCTGATGGCATGAACATCGATTTCTCCAATTTCTGGTAATTTTCCCACTCCCCCTTCCCTCTTCTTCAATTCCCCACTCTGCACCCCAATCCTCTTCACCTTACTTGCCTATCATCTCCCCCTAGTGTCTTTCCTCCTTTCCTTTCTCCCATGGTCAATTCTCCTCTCCTATCAGATTCCTTCCTCTCCATCCCTTTAATTTTTTCCACCAATCAGCTCCCAGCTTTTATTTCATTCCCCCCCCACCACCTTCCCCAGCCTCTGGCTTCACCTATCACCTTCTAGCTTGTATGAATATCAATTTCTTCTTCTATTTAAAAAAAAGTTCCTTCCACCTCCCCTTTTCCTCTATACCCCACTCCAGCCTTTGTCCTGGAATCCAGAACAATGCACACAAAATTCAGGAGGAAGTCTGCAGGTTAGGCAGCAGATAGAGAATGGAATAAGCAATTGACATTTTGGGCTGAAGTGCTTCATCAGGACTGGGAAGGAAGGAGGAATCATCCCATCTTTCTGCCACAATAACAGGGATAGAGTTTCCCTTGGCCTTACCTACCACCCATAAACCTTTGTATCCAGCACATCATTCTTTATAACTTCTGCTACCTTCAACAGGATCCTACAGATAAATGCATCTTTCCCTCCCCCCATCTCTGCTTTCCACAGGAATTGCACTCTAAGTGACTCCCTTGCCCATGTGACTATCCCACCAACTTCCCTCCGGGCACTTAATCCCACAAGCATAACACCTGCCCTTTTACTTTCTCCCTCACCACCACTCAGGACCCCAAACAAACCTTCCAGTTGAGGCAATACTTTTGGAAGTCTGCTGGGGTCATCTATTGTATCTGGTGTTCCTGGTGCAGACTTCTCTATATCAGTGAGACCCGAAGTAGATTGCTTTGTTCAGCACCTTTGTTCTGTCCACTACAAACAGTGGGATTTCGTAGTGGCCACCAATTTTAATTCTTCTTCCCATTCTCATTCCTTCATGTCAGACCAGGGCTGACTCTACTGCCATGATGAGGCCACTCCCAGGTTGGAGAAGTAACATCTCATATTCCATCTGGATAATCTCTAACTTGCCAGCATGAACATTGATTACTCTACCTTCTGGTAATTTCTCCCCCCCTTCTCCCTTCACTCTGCTTCCATTCCCCATTCTGGCTCCACTCTTACCCCTCTCTTCCCTTGACCTGCCCATCATCTCACTAGTGCCCCTCCTCCTTCTCTTTCTCCCATGGTCCACTCTCTTCTCTCATCAGATTCCTTCTACAGTGAGCTCTTTGGTCTTGTGCAGGGAACCAGAAAGTGTTGGGCTCTGAAGTTTTAACAGCACCTGAATTGGTTAATTGTTGTTAGTAGAGACATTAATCATTTAGAGTTCCTTGTGTATTTTCCTGAGCAACTCACTCTTTATATTACGGTCTCCAGGTACTTTCTGTTTAAACTTATGTTTATTTTGGTAGACTCGGGGATTTCATCTTACTTGTATTATACAAGCGGATGCCTGATTAGCGTTAATCATGGGGTCCTAACTTAGAGAACATTTTGTCTCACAGTGTCAATTGGCTGAGCCACTGATGTTCTGCTGGAATTTTTATGATGAGGCTCTGGAGACTGTCTCTACATCAGAGTATGTCTTTCCTCCAGGCAGAGTACGATATAGAGATGGCAACCAGAATCTATCCTTAGCCACCTTGGTTCTGTCATTGCCAGGGTATGTTATGGCACCTTTTTCTTCAGCCCGTTACTTTTTCCACCTATCACCTCCCAGCATCTCACTTCATCCTCCCCTCCACTACCTACCCACCTTCCCCCTCACCTGGTTTCACCTATCACCTGCCAGCTTGTACTGTATCCCCTCCTTTCAGCTATTTATTCTGGTTTCTTCCCTCTTTCTTTCCCAATCTCGATGAAAGGTCTCAGCCTGAATTGTCTATTGTTTATCCCCTTCCTTTGATGCCGCCTGACCTGCTGAGTTCCTTTGGTATTTTGCTTGTGTTCAGCTGACAGATTCCATCAGCTGGAGTTTCATTGTATTCTGCCACTTGTGAATTTCGATACAATTCTGATGCATACTCTCATACACACTGTTGTTTTAAATTTATGGAGTACTGTTGTTCAAAAATCCAAATGCCTCCACAATCATGGTGAATTTCTTTTTCAACCAAATCCTTTACTTGAGTCTTCACAGAATGAAAAACAAGGTTCACTTTGCTTTCCAAACAGTGAACAGATTTTCTTGGTATTGCGTTTGATGAATACAAGAAGATCATGCAAGCTCTGCTGTGTGTGTGCATTGTGTGTAAATGAATTCCTTGTATTCATTGCATCCCATGGGCTAGATCAGAAAAAAATCTGCCTTACATGGTAAGTTTCCTTGGCTGAAATGCTGCATTTCCTCTGAGTTTGTTATTTACATCAGCTGAGCATTAGCCTTTTATTGTATACAGCCCGATTCAAAAGGTTAAAAAGCTTCTAAACCATGATTGGATTTTAATATTGCTTCAATGCACTCAAGGAACATTTTAACATTGCATGTTGTTAGATTTTGAAATGTATTTTGACAGGACCTCATAACAGAATATTTTTGCTTAATAATGTAATTATGTAGCAGTTATTAACACTTTAAATTCAGTGGCAGAATAGAGATACCATAGCAACATATGACATCATAGTCACTTGTGCCCTACTGCTGTACTGCATGATTTTTGGTATCTTTACAACAGCAGTGTGGCAGCACTGGCCGGCAAAATTATGTGTATCTTTGAAATGACTACGATCAGAAGAGCTCTATGTGCACGATGAGCGATGAGACATTAGTGCTATGTAGTCATCAATTAAAACACTCAACTTCGTTTAAATCAATAAAATCATTGTAGATTTTATTTATTTTGGCCCACAAAATAGAGGAGTTTTTTTTTAAACTGTAGAGATGTTTGATTGTGGGGAAGTAAAAATGGCTTCTGCTTGCATAAGTTCTTTTAGGATCCTGATGAGATGTTTCTGATACTCGATATATTTCAGTCCTGACGAAGAGTCTTGGCCTGAAACGTCGACAGTGCTTCTTCCTATAGATGCTGCCTGGCCTGCTGCATTCCACCAGCATTTTGTGTGTGTTGCTTGAATTTCCAGCATCTGCAGATTTCCTCACGTTTGCGTTTTTAAATTCACTACTGCGAAGCCAAGTCTTGACGAAGGGTCTCAGCCCGAAATGTCGACGGTGCTTCTTCCTATAGATGCTGCCTGGGCTGCTGTGTTCCACCAGTATTTTTGTGTGTTGCTATTTTTTTACTGTTATGTTAGCTAGTCCAGGCTGGTCAACCTGTCTTCAACTTAATTTACACCAGGAGAAAGTCAGATTGCCAGCCTGGACTTGTAACATGATGTGATTTTTTAAAAATCATATCATTTAATGAACATGGGGGATTTATCAGGGCAAATGATTTCTGGAAAAGCATCATCCTGTACAAAGGCAACAGTCTTCACCCATTACCTGCCTGTGTTCATGTGTGTGTTTTATGTTTTAATGTCCAATGTTCTGCCCTTCTGAAGAGCAAAGGATATTCCCATATTGTTAGTAATTGTTACTGATACGTTAGCCTGTATTTTGTTAGCTAGTAATTTAATTTAATCTCTATGTGTCAGTGAGCTAAAAGCCTGCAGACTTATGATAATGGATAGGAGAGCTAGGATCACCGTGACCAAATAAAGGTGAAAGACAGTTGTGGAGGGTTGGGGGATTGAGTTGTTTGGGAATATGGAGAATGAAATTGATTCAACATTGCAGAACTTCGAGTTCTGGTTGCTCCTTTTCCTGTTGCTAATTTGGGGCGAATACTGAGCTGAACTGAAGTACCTCTCGGAGTTTTCAAAGTTTCAGGGTTCAAAGTACATTTATTTATTGAAGTATACATGCAGCATACAACCCTAAAATTCACCTTCCCCACAGACCGCCATGAAATAAAGAACCATGAAGCAAGTCCATTCAAAGAAAAACTACAACACCCTCTCCTCCCCCACACGCCAAAAGTAATCATGCAAATGGCAACAAATAAAAACAAACAAAAACACAGAAAATAAAACACAATACCAGAGGCATACTTCAGTTCAACTCAGTGTTCATTAACTCCAGGCCACTCTGATTCTAAAAATCATCCAAAAGTAGTAACATAAAAAGTAGATACCAGAATTCGAAGTTCTTTATTGTTGAATCAATTTCTGAGTGATAATTGTTCCTACTTAATAAGGGTATACAATACTTCAAACAAGTTCTGAGACAATGGCTTGCATTATAGCAACTGACAAATACTGAAATGTTTAACTCTAGAGGGATCTAGTTTTATGAATACAGTATGTTGTTGTCAAAGTCAAAATCAGGTTTATTGTCATATCCAAAAGTACATATGCACAAGTGGAATAAGAAAACTAACTTGCATCAGGATCACAAACACGAGGCATCAGACATGACATTCATAGAAAAAATATAAATCACACACAAATTTTACAAGAAAGAATGCAACAAGAGCAAAATAATCCATTTTAATAAAACATGATCAAAGTAGTTCTAGTGTTTCCAAACTGTAGTGTTAGGATTGTGCCGTTTTGTTCAAGATTTAAATAGTTGATTTGAAGAAGCAGTTTTAAAACCTAGCAGTGTGAGTCTTCAGGTTTCTTTACCTCCTCCCTGATGGTAGGTATGAGAAGATGGCATGGCCTGGAGGCTGGAGAGCTTTGATGGTGGATGTTGCCTTCTTGAGGCAGTGCCACCTGTCAATAGTACTGAAGGTGGGGAGGGATGTGTCTGTAATGTATTGGGAAGATCATCATGATTATCATGAGATATGATGGGTTGATAAAATAGCTCTAAGTGAGTAACAGGTTACTTTTGCAAATACTGAATTCATTTTGTTGTCCCCTTACTTTATATGAAAATAAACCTTGTCTGTTGCAAAGTTCTAGATACATTGTCACTCTGAGAAGGGTCAATGGATGTTTAAATAGTGGCACCAACTGTATATGAGGCCAAAAGCATTATATGATAAAATGGCCTAAAATACTTTGTGCAAACAAAGGCCTTTCCAACACTAAGTCCACATATTTTTGGGGAATTATATTCCAAAATAAGAAAGCATGCAAATATGAGCCTTTGTAGAGAGAAAGCCACATTGAATTCAGCGCTGCCAAAACATCTCTGGATATTTCCAAATGATAGACTTACAAGACAACGAATATCATGGAAAAATAAAGATAGCATTTCATTCTTGTCAGAATTTTAATATAAGTAATTAAAGATGCCCTTTTCTGAAAAAAAGAACGATTCTTAATTCATCCCTGAGCAAATGTGCTATCTTTAGCATACTTGTAGCCAGCAGTTATTTGAACATCGTCATTAGTAATTTTATGAACCTGATGATGCTAATGCCAAAGAACAACAAATAAGGCTTTGATATTTCTGAATTAAAAACTTTTAGAAAAAGTGTGGATCTGGAAAATTGAACAGTGGAAGATATTTTATGAATGATGTTTTGATGGGAGGTCATTGACTTGAAATCTTAACTAATCCTAATCTGTCCTCTCATAGACCACCTGGCCTGATGAATATTTTTAGTATCTGCAAGGATTATTTAGTTAGTTTTTATCCCCATTCTCATTCCAACATGTCAGTCCATGGCCTCCTCTTCTGCCACAATGATGTCATTCTCAGCTTGAAGGAGGAACACACTGTTTAGGTTGCTTCCAAGCTGAAGCCATGGACATCAATTTTTCCTTCAGGTAACCTTTTCCCTCTCCTTCCTTCTTCTTCATCTCCCCACTCTAGCCTCGTGCTTCTTCTCCTCAATTCCCTCCCAGCCTCCTCCTTCTTCTCTTTCCCCTGTGGTCCACTCTCCTCTCCTATCAGACTCCATCTTCTCAAGCCCTTTACCTTTCCCACCCAACTGGCTTCACCTATCACACTGTGGCTTCCCCCCCCCACCACCTTTTATTCTGGCATCTTCCCCCCACCCCCTTCCTTTCCAGTCCTGATGAAGGATCTCAGCCTGAAATGTTACATGTCTATTCATTTCCATCGATGCTGCCTGATCTGCTGAGTTCCTCCAGCGCTGTGTATGTGTTGCTTTAGTTTTGTGTTATTCTAATCTTTCTAAATGACAACTCAAAATATATTTAGCATTATTGAATACAGACGGTCATAACTGCAGATTTTCAAAGGAACTTGATGACCATCGTATAATGATGTCACTTATTATATAATAAGTAATAAATGCAAAGACATGATAATTGAATCAGGAAAGAATTTGATTCTTCTTTCAGCAAGGCTTGAACACGCTCCTTGGCACAGGACTACTATCTGCATCTGCATATGTAAAGCAGTATTTGAGACTGTTAACAGATGTTTAACACACCTCTGGGAAAAAAATTCAAATTATATGGTGATAAAAATGTGGCCATTAACTTCTGGTTTCAAGCAGCACAGGCGAATCATCCAAGCACAAAAATTATATAAAAAACAAATGTGTCTAGTTTGCACAAAGAACAAAATGCTTCATACTATTTCCTTTCAGTTACCAGAAAAATTTTCATCACAACCAGCTTATTGCCACAAGACCCATGAAACATCATCCTAATTCTTTTCTTTCCAGACCATATTTGTGCTGATAATTCATTGATTTGCCTACATCAAGCTCCCTTGACTGCACTAATTTAATAAAGTCTTCAACCTTTTCACATACAGTTGAAATATGAATAGGCTGTCATGCTTTGTGAATACATTAGTTCTGGAATAGCACTGAACTTTAATGTTAATCTCACTGTCACTTACCATTTGTTTAGAAACATTTATATAATCCCCCTCTCACATCTTCATTTTCTCATTTTGAACAATATCCAGCTTCTGTATTTCTTCCATCGTCCTCCAGTTCATTCTTTTGCTAACAATACCACAGGTCTTTGTTTTCCTAAATCTGTAAATCCAACACATTTCAGTACATCTTATTTGGATCACAAAATGTCAAATGACTACCCAGAGAAGCAAAGCAGAGTTAACCGGGGTAAAAGTAAGAATAGTTGAAGGTTTGTAACAATCCACTCAATAACTGAAAGAGAAGTTGCCTCTATGTTTGTGTCAATTACACACCTAAAAATCACAAATTCTCAGAGGTAATAGGGTGAAGCAGACCAGGGAGAGGCCCTTTGGCTCACCAAGAACTTAAACCATATGCAACACACACAAAATGCTGGTGGAACACAGCAGGCCAGGCAGCATCTATAGGGAGAAGAACTGTCGATGTTTCAGGCTGAGACGTCGACAGTGCTTCTCCTTATAGATGTTGCCTGGCCTGCTGTGTTCCACCAGCATTTTGTGGGTGTTGCTTGAATTTCCAGCATCTGCAGATTTCCTCGTGTTTGCTTTTTAAACGATATGCATCCATTTTTATTCTAATCCTATCTAATTGATTATATTCTCACCAAGTTGCATTTCAAGTGATAATTGATATACTTTGTGTTTGTAATATAATATAATGATGCTACTACATTTCCCTCCACCTTTTTAGTGGCTATCTCTTTTTTCTTTCTAGTCGAGATGAAGGATCTTAACCTGAAATGTTGACTCTCCATTTAACTCCACAGATGCTGCCTAACTCGTTGAGTTCCTGCAGAGCTTTGTGATTTAATCCAGGTTGCAGCATTGGCAGTCTCTTGTGTCTCCACCACGTTGGCACTGCCACTCATGAGTAATCTGCCTTTGGTTTGAGATCCAGGTCTAGAACTTTAACACAGAGTTATAGAGTGTGCAAATGGTCTCTTTGACCCACTGAGTCTGTGCTGACCATCAATCAACTAGCTTTACAACAATCCCACTCTAACATTTTTTATTCTCCCCAACTGTCTATTAAATCCCTCCATCAATTCTACCAATTATCCACACAATAGAGGCAATTTACATTTGTCAATCTACCCACTGATACACTTGTCTTTGGGATGAGGAAAGAAACCAAGCCACCTGGAGGAAATCTATTTAGAGTCACAGGGAGAATGAGCAAACTCTACATAAACATGACATGGTTGAACCTGGGTCTCTAGTACTGAGACAGCTACTTAACTAGTTATACAACCTTAGAGTGCTACAAGGCTGCCTTCTGAGTATGCAGTCCAGGCTGATACTGCAGTGTGGTATTGGGAGAGAAATCCGTGTGTGGTAATTTTAGCTGAAGAAGCATCTGCATTTAAGGTTGATGTGAAAAAAAAACTTCCACTGATTAAGAACCAGGAGAGTTATTTTGGTGTTCTGACCAGCTTTCTTGCTCTCAGCTATATAACAAATATAATATAATACAATACAATACAATACAATATAATATAATATAACAAAATATAATATTAGCTGATCACTATTGCAGTCTGTGGGACCTTGTAGAGAAAAGTAACTAGTGATAAGCAACATTGTTAATTCAATCATTCTGTGCGTGCAAGAGCGCTGTGCGTACATGTTAACTCCTGGATTAAGTTTCATTCTACCAACAAAAATGGTCAAACAAAAAGCTTGAGAATCTTAAAAGAAAAATTACATGGATTTTTAATTTATGGTAAAGTAATTTCATGGGTCTAATACTGTTCTGAGAAGGATGACATCAGAATTTTCTTTTTAAGCATTTGAGCAGTTATGGAACTTTTGTTGCTGTTCAGGTTGAAAGTTTTGCTGATGATGACACATCTGTGAGTCAATCTGCAAATGCAGTGCATTTATGCTTTACTGACACAAATATTTAAACTTAGCTAAGCACTGAACAGTGTAATTAATACATCTGGCAACCACATGCTGAGGCTTGCTTATTCTTATACCTGCCTCACCAATCTTCTCCATTCCTTCCCCATGTACTACACCGACCTCTTGGTCAGATACACCACACTGTTCATTGTCTTACAGCTGGTGGTGCAAGTAAACCAGTGTGATAAAAAAGTTGTAAACAGTTGGATGAAATCGGCAATGTTGTCAATATAGCAATACTGCCAAGAATGTCAAGTTACTTTTATCCCTTCTGTACCACTATCATTTCAACAACTGGATACTCTATTCTTGAGGAGGATCAAAAATACTATAGATGCTGGAAATCTGAAACAAATCAAATAATTCAAGAACTAGGTCAGGCAGCATCTGTGAAGAGAAAAAACAGAGTTAATGTTTATTGTAAAAGTATGTGTTGAGATTTGGTGTAAGGTGTATGTCAGCCATACTACATGTCTACTCAAAGGGCTTATTGGGCTCCGAGTTCTGTGTTCTCCAAAGCCAGGAGGAACTAAAAGCACAAACACATTGTACTCCTGTCAATATGCATACAGTGGCATAAGACAAAAATAGTCTGTTCATTATTAAGATTCTTAATCATATAACAAAAGCTTTAATTAAAGTATATAATCATTAAATCCTATGCTGAGAGGTAGAAAAGGACAATGCATACTCTAGTTTTGTGTCTTAGCTGAAGTAAATAGGAAGAAGCAACTTGTAACTTTCACAAGTTTAATGTAGAAAATGTAACATAACAAGTTTTGGAATCATGTAGCTCCATACAAGCTAAAATGTGCATCTGGTATCTGAGGCATATTTAGAAAGCAGGGCCAAGTCTGAACAATTAATTCTGATCATAGTAATTATGTTGAAAGAGTGAGGAAGGAGTTGCTCCAGTAGTCCCCGTGTTAACTATATACCCAATCAAAACAGTAATAATACAGGTTAAACTAGAGAAAGAGAAAACTTTCCTATGATCCTCTCTCCATTGAAAAATAGGTGTACAAATTGGACAAAATACTTAATGATAACAAGTCATAAACACAAAAAAGTCTGAAGGTGCTGGAAATCCAGACCAACACATACAAAATGCTGGAGGGACTTTGCAGGTCAGGCAGAATCTATAAAAATGAATAAACATTCGATGTTTTGGGCTGAGACTCTTCTCAGGACTGAGAAGGAGGGGGGAAGATGCCAGAATAAAAAAGTGGTGGGAGAGGATGGAGGCTAGCTCGAAGGTGATAAGTGAAGCCAGGTGAGTGGGAAAGGTTTAGCACTGGAGAAGAAGGTGTCTGATCAGACACAAAGGGCAGTCATAGGCAGGTGAGGACATGTAAAGGGTCAGGTAGGAGAATAGAGGTAGACAGGTGGTGGTGGGGTGGGGGTGGATTGAACTGTCCTTGAATTGGGACATTTAATTGTCCATCACTAGGAATGACTTAGCTGTTTCACCTCTACCAGACTTAGTCGAATCCTGAATGTATTTGTTATAAATTGAGCTCTAACCCAAATGATGTGGAACAACATAATAAGTAAGCATGTTACATCTGCTTCTCTCCATGTGAGCAGGTCCATAGATCTTGTGGAAACCAATGTGTATCTATTCACTAACCTTCTGTTGTTTAGTGTGGGTCTGTTGAATGAAATAAGATATAGTCAGTTCAAGCTGGCAACCATAATGCATTGTGGACCGTCATCAGTAGCAGAATTATATTCATAATCTCATAACCAGGAAGTTATCATTGCCATCAAGACAGAAGATCAAGTTTTATTCAAGAAGTGGCACATCAGAGCAAAACCAGGCACCACTGGCAGTGTGTCACCAACGTAGTTGGCCTACATAGAAACGAGCTGCATGATGAACTGCAGAAACAGCACACAACTGCTCCAGCAAAGTGATCCCATACCCAATGGCTCAGACTAAAGCTCTGCAGTTCTGTCGCACCTGCTTATGAATGGTGCTGGAATTAAACAACAAACAATAAGAGGAGACTTCATGAGCATCCCCATTTACAATGATGGAGTACCCAAGCCTGTGAGCACAGAAGACAATTTGGAACAGGCAATGGTAGATAAACCATAGAAGACAGAAAAGAAGAACTATCAACGATTGTCCTGTACATCAGATCTGGAGCGAATGAAGAAGGAGCAATTACCATGTTTTAAAAAACAAAAATCTTGGAGAAATTGATGGGACAGAAAACCAACACATTATTGGGATTAGTTGACCTGTTTCTTAAGGCTTTGAAAGAGGCTGCAGAGGTACTGGATGCTCTGGTTCTCAGCTTTCGTCAACTAGAACAGATCAGAAGGTAGGAACAGCAACCCAAATGTCTGAGAATGTAGCAAGAGAGAAGGCATGGAACAAAGGAACAGTTAGCCTAATATCAATGATTACAGACACCCAAATGAGACCCAGATAATGAATTTAATCAGCATTGTCTGTTCTTCCGATGAACTATGGTTCACAGTCCTGTTCAGAGCTGCATTTTAGATTTAACCCACAGTTCATATTTGCATCTGAAGACTGGTGCCTGAAGTCAGTTTCTGAAGTTATTTGCTACATATGCTACCCTAAAAAACACTAACAGTCCCTCCTCTTGCCCCACCTGAAGAAAAATAAGTATGTACAAGGAAAAACCAATCTTGTGGTGGATCTACTCAAATAGGACAGCAAAAAAATGCATCTGCTTCTACCCTCTGATCCCTAATGGTTACCTACAAGATACTAAGCAGAGGGACTGTTCCAGAAATTTGAACAACATTCTTTAAAAATGCAGCTTCATCATTAATATGCCTTTTGCCCCCTTCCCTGCAGGCTGATTGCAGTTTTGATCTCATTTTTTATCTTCTCCCCTTAATCTCTGATAGCTAAAACTCTCCTTCCAGGGGCACCAGCAAGGTAAGTGCATCAGGCTCACAGGCCCTCTCATTGATGTATGGAAGGGTTTGGGGTATTCTCTATTTGAATAACTGCAAGGATCTCTCCCAGGCTGCACCCCCTTCTGAACTGTCCAGCCAGTTGCTGGGCTGACTGCTGAAAGGGGCCAGATTATTTGTATTCACTTCCCATTCAGGCTGGGGGTGACCACCTTCAGATGCCATGTGCAATCTTCCTCAGCCTGCAATGCCATCAAAGTTGTGGACTCTGCTGTCTCTGCTGCAATCTAAATCCCTTCCCATTAATTTTCCTCAATATCTTTTCCATTCTCTGCTATCCAACTAATCATCTACCTTCAGCAACCGGCCTTCATTACAGAGTACAGTTACCATTACACTTTAGCATGCTTTTCACAGGTTTCTGTCACACTCTTGGGGGCTTCTGCCTTCGCATTTGCTGTGGGTCTGTTTCTATCAACTCTGGTCAGGTCTGGTGTGGCCAGCTGATGTTCATCTCATAGCCTCTGCTTAATTACATGGTTACTGGGTGCACTTGATCCCCCCCACTCTGTCTGTGAGGACAGCAAGAAGCTAAGTCGTACAGTTGAACCCGAGTCTAGCATTTCCACTGGCTGCGTTGCTGAGTCTGCATACAGACAGAAGTGTCACTTGTTAAAAGTGGTCCTATCCATCAGGGAGCAAACCTTTTGGCTGCACCCTCTCCACGACATCGTCACACAGCTGTGGAAAGACTATCTCCTTTCCCTCCGCTCTCTCTGATCAGCAACGTGCTGCTGTTGTTTTGCTCAGTCCTTCAGCACTTTACTGCGGTTACAGTTGTCCTTCACATCTCCATGCAACCTTACTAACTTGGCATGTGTAGTTTCTTTCCACACACTTGTAATTTCTGTTGCTTCTTGTTCTTCCGTTGCCCTCCTCACACTGATGTCTGCCCACTTGTTCCCTTTCTGCTCCCAGCTCTCCCCTTTCTGGTGAGTCTTTACTGTAGTTACCTCAGGCAATTAAACTACCTCTAACAGCCGGTTGCTGTGCTTGCTCCTCCCCTTGGACCTCCTGACATGATTCCCACACATCTATCCTCCATGCTTGGGGCTGTTGTCTCTCTGTTGGCCATGTTAGCTGCTTTGCGGACCACACATGTTCACTGTCCCTGTCTTGTCCATGTTCTTTCCCCTTTTCCTGAGTTTACGATCACACCTGCCTTACTCAGCGTGTCTATCCCCAAGATCGTACCTTCATTGTTTGGGAAAGCCCAGAATCTACAGGAAGCTGCACTCCCTCAATCTCAAGTACCTGAGGTTGATTTCTCTCTGCTCTCATCGTTTCACCTCCTGCTCTGGTAATGTAAATTGCTTCTCCATTCGTGGGCAAGGGTAGATCACTTAACATTACTGACAGTCCTGTGTCCACTAACATTTTGCATTACCAACCCCCTAATAAAACCTCTTGGGTACATCCATGGATAACCACCACTGGTAACAGAGGCAATGAACACACACTTACAAACATGTATGTAAAATACAATTCCCAGAACGACTATACATGCCACCACTGGTGTCCCAAGCCTTCAGTAACCACCCTCAGCAACTGGTAGCCCCGTCTCACCGAGTTAACAAACAATGTTTAGTTTCTTACATAAACACAGACACACACACAAACACTAACCCCTTTAATATCTACCAGTTCAGCTCTCCAACATTTTCATGATGCCTAACGATCCAATAGCCATCACCCCTAAAAGGTCCAAGTGTAAGTGCTAATTTAAAAAATACTCACCTACTTAGAGTGCTGAGATCGCTGGCCACACAATGGGTTGCAAAGGCATCCTGAACGAGCCCCAAATGTTATATCGTGAACAATGCCACTGGAGAGAAGTGCTGGTAGATATATAGCAGTCTCTTTATTTGACAAAATGAGACAGAGAAGGCACCATATCAAGACTCCTATTAGTGGAAAAAGGCCTGCCTAACCCAACACTACACAACGTTTTATATGCTAAACATCAAAGAACAATTCAAGCTAAAGATCAAAACACATATTTACAATACTTCCTTTGAACCATACACCACCCTTACAACTCCCTCTTCCCAAGCACACAACAAACTCCTAAATGACAACCAAATAACAAATTTAATCAGCATTTTCTGGTCTTCCAATTAAATATGGTTCATAGTCTTAGGAATCCATTGTTCAGAGCTGCATTTTAGATATAATCTACAGTTCATATTCACATCTGAAGACCGGTGTCTGAGCTCAGTTGCTAAAGTTATTTGGTCTAAGCGCTTACACTAAGAAACACTCTAACAAAAACTGAGCTGACAAGATTCTAGGGATCAGGTTGCACCCATGGAGAGAAATGGACAGTCCAGATGAACAGTCTCGACCTGAAATGTTGACTGTCTATTTTGCTCAGCTGATGCTGCCTGACCTGCTGAGGTCCTGCAGCTGCTTGTTTTTATTTACTACAGATCCCAGCATCTCAATTTCAATTATATAGCTAGAAGCTACCATGAAAGCATTCTATACTATTTATTTGGATGAGAAATTCAAGTATCATATTTGTAAGTCTATTGATTCAGAGCTGGAACACTGTAAGTTATCATTGTCTGTGCCACGTGACAGTGAGTATAGGAATAGATGGAGGTGGAGGATAAATGTGTGGCTGAGGGATTGGAGCAGGGGGCAGCGATTCAAATTTCTGGATCATTGGGACCTCTTCCGGGACAGGTCTGATCTGTACAAAAAGGACAGGTTACACTTGAATCTGAGGGGGACCAATATCCCAATGGGGAGGTTTGCAAAGGCTAATGGGGAGAGTTTAAACTGGAATTGCTGGGGGGTGGGAACTGAACTGAAATGACAGAGGAAAGGGAGGTGGCTCACAAATAGAGAAAGCTTGGAGACAGTGCGAAAGGGAGGATAGGCAGGTGATAGAGAAGGAACGCACTCAGACCAATTGTTTGAGATTTGTGTCTATTTTAATGCGAGGAGTATTATGAATAAAGCGGATGAGCTTAGAGCATGGATGAGCACTTGGAGCTATGAGGTTGTGACCATTACAGGGAATTGGTTGGTGCAGGGGCAGGAATGGCTACTTCAAGTGCCAGGATTTAGATGTTTCAGAAAGGACAGGGACAGAGGCAAAAGAGGTGGGGGCATGGCACTGTTGATCAGAGATAGTGTCACGGCTGCAGAAAAGGAGGAAGTCATGGAGGGGTTGTCTACGGAGTCTCTGTGGGTAGATGTTAGAAATAGGAAGGGGTCAATAACTCTACTGGGTGTTTTTTATAGACCACCCAATAGTAACAGGGACATTGAGGAGCAGATAGGGAGACAGATTCTGGAAAGGTGTAATAATAACATGGTTGTGGTGGTGGGAGATTTTAATTTCCCAAATATCGATTGGCATTTCCCTAAAATGAGGGATTTAGATGGGGTAGAGTTTGTTAGGTGTGTTCAGGAAGGTTTCTTGACACAATATGTAGATAAACCTACAAGAGCAGAGGTTATACTTGATCTGGTATTGGGAAATTAACCTGGTCAGGTGTCAGGTCTCTCAGTGGAGATCATTTTGGAGATAGTGATTGCAATTCTATCTCATTTACCATAGCATTGGAGAGGGTTAGGAACAGACAAGTAAGGGGCACGTTTAATTAGAGAAGGGTAAATATGAGGCTTTCATGCAGGAACTTGGAATCATAAATTGGAAACAGATGTTCTCAGGGAAACATAAGGAAGAAATATGGAAAATGTTCAGGAGATATTTGCGTGGGGTACTGAGTAGATACATTCCAATGAGACAGAGAAAGAATGGTAGGGTACAGGAATGGTAGTGTACAAAGACTGCTGTAAACCTAGTCAAGATGAAAAGAAGAGCTTATGAAAGGTTCAAAAAAACTAGTTAATGATAGAGATCTAGAAGATTATAAGGCTAACAGGAAGGAGTTTAAGAATGAAATTAGCAAAGCCAGAAGAGGCCATGAGAAGGCCTTGGTGGATAGGATTAAGGAAAACTCCAAGGCATTCTACAAGTATGTGAAGAGCAAGAGAATAAGATGTAAGACAATAGGACCAATCAAGTGTGACAGTGAAAAAGTGTGTATGGAACCGAAGGAGATGGCAGATGAAATTAATGAATACTTTGTTTCAGTATTCACTACAGAAAAGGATCTTGGCGATTGTAGGGATGATTGCAGTGACTGAAAAGTTTGAGCATGTAGATATTAAGGAAGAGGATATGCCAGAGCTTTTGTAAAGCAACAAGTTGGATAAGTCACCGGGACTGCACGGGATGTACCCAAGGCTATTGTGGGAAACGAGGGAAGAAACTACTGAGCCTCTGACGATGACCTTTACATCATCAATGAGGACGGGAGAGGTTCTGGAAGATTGGAGGGTTGCGGATGTTGTTCCCTTATTCAAGAAAGGGAATAGGGATATCACAGGAAATTATAGACCAGTGACTCTTAATTCAGTGGTTGGTAAGTTGATGGAGAAGATCCTGAGAGGCAGGATTTATGAACATGTGGAGAGGCATAATATGTTTGGGAATAGTCAGCATGGCTTTGTCAAAGGCAAGTCGTTTCTTATGAGCCTGACTGAATTTTTTGAGAATGTGACTAAACACATTGATGAAGGTAGAGCCGTAGATGTAGTGTATATGAATTTTAGCAAAGCATTTGATAAAGTAATCCATGCAAGGCTTATTGAGAAATTAAGGTGGCATGGGATCCAAGGGGACATTGCTTCGTGGATCTAGAATTGGCTTGCCCACAGAAGGCAAGGAGTGGTTGTAGACGGGTCATATTCTGCATGGAGGTCAGTGATCAGTGGTGTGATCAGGGATCTGTTCTGGGACCCCTACTCTTTGTGATTTTTATAAATGACACGGATGAGGAATTGAGGAGCGGGTTAGTAAATTTGCTGATGACCCAAAGGTTGGGGGTGTTGTGGATAGTGCGGAGGGCTATCAGAGGTTACAGCGGGACATTGAAAGGATGCAAAACTGGGCTGAGAAGTGGCAGATGGAGTTCAACCCAGATAAGTGTGAGGTGGTTCATTTTGGTAGGTAAAATATTATGGCAGAATATAGCATTAATGACAAGACTCTTGGCAGTGTGGAGGATCAGAGGGCTCTTGGGGTCTGAGTCCATAGGACTCTCAAAGCTGCTGCGCAGATTGACTCTGTTGTTAAGAAGGCATACGGTGCATTGGTCATCAATTGTGGGACTGACTTTAAGAGCCAAGAGGAAATGTTGCAGCTATATAGGACCCTGGTCAGACTCTACTTGGAGTACAGTGCTCAGTTCTGGTCGCCTCACTACAGAAAGGATGTGGAAACCATAGAAAGGGTGCAGAGGAGATTTACACGGATGTTGCCTGGATTGGGAAGCCTGCCTTATGAGAATAAGTTGAGTGTACTTGACCTTTTCTCCGTGGAGCAATGGAAGATGAGAGGTGACCTGATAGAGGTATACAAGATAATGAGAGGTATTGATTATGTGTATAGTTAGAGGCTTTTTCCCAGGACTGAAATGGCTAGCATGAGAGTGCATAGTTTTAAGGTGCTTGGAAGTAGGTACAGAGAAGATGTCAGGGGTAAGTATTTTATGCAGGGAGTGGTGCGTGTGTGGAATGGGCTGCCAGCGGCGATGGTGGAGCCAGAAACAATAGGGTCTTTTAAGAGACTCCTGGATGGATACATGGAGCTTAGAAAAATAGAGGGCTGTGGGTTATCCTAGGTAGTTCTAAGGCAAGGACATGTTTGGTACAGCTTTGTGGGCCGAAGGGCCTGTATTGTGCTGTAGGTTTTCTATGTTTCTATTCGATGCAGAGAGTGCCATGGGATTCAATCATCCTCAGTGTCTGAGGATGGGTGAAGGCAGGGCAAATGGAAAAATCTGAAGTTATCCACATTGGTAGAAAAAAATTGAAAATTTGAGTATTTTTAAATGATGGGAGAATGCAAGGTGACCTAATTTATTTGAAAGTTAATATGCATACATAGCAAGTGATTAAGAAGACCAATACCTCAATTCAAGGTTTCAACCTGAAATGTTAACCAATCCAAATTCCTCCCCCCCACCCCCATGGATGTTTCTTGGTCTGTGGAATTTCTGCAGCAGACTGTTTGCAGCTCCAGATTCCAGCATCTGCTGTCGTTTTGTGTCTCCAAGACAAATGGTATGTTGCCCTTTATTGCAAGTGGATACAACAGGAAAGATGTTTAAATGTAATTGTATAGGTTCCTGGTATGATCGTGCCTGGAATTTCTGGTTTCGCTACAAAAGAAAGGATAGACTTACAATAGAATTGCAATGGAAATTCATTGAATTGATTTCTGGGACAAGAAGATTGTTTTATGTTAGCGGATGAAGCTCTAGAGTTTAGAAGAATGAGAAGTGACCTTATTGAAATGTGCAAAGTTATAAGAGCTCTCTGTAAAAAATAAAATACAAAATTTGTTTAACTAGCTGTTTGATGGTCAGTGTGGAATTGATGCCTCAAATCCCTGTTTCCACTCTGGATGATTCATGGATAGACAAGTTAGATATGGATAGGATATTTCCCCTGGCTAATGAGACATGAATTAGGAACTGCTGTCTCAAAATATGACTTTGGTTATTCAAGATAGGGAAAGTATGAGAGTTCTTCACCAGGGGAGTAGTGCATCATTGGAATTCTCTATCCAAAAGGTTTGTGGACTTCCATTTACAGTATGTGCTCAAGGCAATGATTGATTATTATTTGGATATTAAGGGAATCAAAGAATGTGGATTTGGTGTGGGAAGTGGAACCAAAGTAAAATATTAACTAGGATTTTACTAAAAAGTAGAGCAGATGTGAAGGGGTAATTGTCACTTCTTTCTTTTATTTATTGTTCCCAGATTCCTGTGCCCATTGTTATCAGAATTCTGGCAGATGATCCATTTTGATCTCATCTTGAGTTCCATGTTATTATAAAAATCAATCTTCAATCAATTTACGTCATTGTGGGTGACATCTGGAAGCAGACGAATGCATTGTGCACAGCAAGATCTCTGAGCCTCAACAACATCCCAGTTATAGTGTTGCACTGTTACTCTACTGCCCTCACAGTGCATATATACAAAGTTACGTGGTGAGTTAAACACCTCAAATATCACCCGAGATGGAAGCTTTCTTCAGTATTTTACTGAGACCTTACTTTTGAAACTGCAGAAAGTTAAGTAAAATAAATATTGATCGCCCTGTGTCTGAATATATTAATGATGTTGATTATTCTCTCAATTGGTGTTAACCAATACACCCATGCAACACTCCATAACAATGCTGTGTAAACAAGAGTAAATGCATGACGCAATGATGTCTTCATAATGATTAAGCGATAAACAATATGTCCTTCAAACTATATCTACTTACTGTTTACCATTACTAACAAAGCTTAAGACTCACTGATATTGCTTTTTCAAGGGCTACTTTGAGAGGATCGAGATGGATGTCATTCCACCGTGTGAATCCAAGTTAACACACACAGGAAATTATATGAAAACAGCTCATGTACAGGAAGTGATATTCATACAATACAAACTGCACCTCTAGAGATCAGAACAGCTATGCTCCCGAATGAGTTATGGATCTCAAACTTTAGCACTTCTACTTACCAAAGTAAAAAGTTGTTCGGTATGTCCTGTGCAATAAAAGTGAAGTAAATTATGTTTTTCTTGCCCTTTTCCCAATAATGAGTAATGATCTGTGTAATTGACAGAGCTGCTGAAAGATTAAGTTAATTAATAACCAATTAACTAATGGTCAGTCCAGGTTCATCTTGATAGATACAGCATAGCACTCTTGTATTTTGTGCTTCACACAATGAGAACAATTCTTTGCTTCATTTCAGTTCAAAGTTAAAAGTACATTTATTATCAAAGTATGTATATATGATACAACCTTGAGGTCTGTCTCCTTACAGACAGCTACAAAACAATGAAACCTCAAAAGAACCCTTTTTAAAAAAACAACAAACACCCAATGTGCAGGGAGAGAAAAAAAAAACAAATCATGCAAAAAATAAAAGTAAGAAAATAGCTTCAGACTGAAGTTTTCAAAAAACAGGAAGCCTGGCATCACTGTAGCTAGAGTAGGCCACTGCCTCAGTTCACCACAGTGCTGAGTAAACAATGCAAGACCACAGACACAGAACCAGGCATCACTACAGTCAGAGCTTTATAGCTCTGTAAATATGCATTCCAATATCCTTCTATTCCTTCAAGTTCCTCATTATGAAAATTTTGTTTGCTCCTTTCAAGTGAATTACTTCCTTCAAGTTAATTTCCATTTATTACTTTATGTATTGCCCTTCAGAATGGTTCAAAGATACCTTCTTGCAGCCTAGATTTTCTTCCTCGTTGTTAACCACACAACAAATCACGGACCCTTCACACCCTTCACACTGATTATTGGGGAGTCCCAATGCACGGCCTTCAATTCTCTAAAATCATTGAATAGTTTCAATGAGTTTTAGTAAATACATTGCAACAACCCCATGTAAAACTGTTCTCATAAATAACTCCCTTTATTTCCTCAAATCCATAATTTGGACTTGGGAGTCATCTCATTTTTTGTATCTAATAGATTGTCCTGGGTCCTCAATATCTGCAACTTAAATGTTTCCTATTGCTCTGATTGGTTTACCTTGAAATGATTGCTTTTGATTAACCTTTGTTAATTGTATTACAGCCTTATTAGAAAGGCTGATATTTTTTCTCCTCATCTATTGTCACCTCATATTTCTCCCCCCACAGTCCAAGGGCTCCTGAGATTAGGCTAGGTTCCTTAAGGTGGTTATGGGGGCAAACTCCCACTACCTGTTAAGTGCTCCCAATGGTGTGTGCCTAAAATAACCTTTGACAATGAAGTCCAACCCGTGGCATTCACATGGGGTTTGACTACTAAGCCCGGCGGAACGGTTTCTACTGACAGCAGAAAGGGCAAAAGTCGGTTACTAGCCCGTTAAAACCAGTCGCTTTGGGCAGATGGGCTTTGTTGGCTGAGGTTGGCAGCTCATCTAGGAGAAGAAAAGCTGTGATCTCAAACCTCCACTGCCTGGGCCTATGCCCACCCATGGGGAAGGCTTTGAGGGTGAATCTCAAGGCACCTAAGGAAGTTCTACATTGAGTTCAACATTGATTGGCAATTCCTGTGATACTGCTCTTACCAAACTGTATTGGTCTCTACCGTTCCTTTGGGTTCATCAGATGCATGAAGAGGGGGTGCTTGCTACAAGGGCAAGAGCTTGCATTCAATATTGTACTGCCCAGGCTTGCCTATCTAGACAGCTAGGACACAACATCCATGGTCAACCATGACCGATGAAGTCCTCACTTATTTAGGCTAGGATTAAGTTGGAAGTTGCTAGCAGCATGACTTAAAGAGCCAGAGAGGCCTATTCCATGTTTTATCTCTAAATAAATAATAATTAACCTCATCCATCACTACCTCACTTTATCATGTTTGAGCAATACCTTTGGCTCCTGTGTCTCTTTCCTGTATCAATAATTCTGGTCCTTGCTCTTCACTTTCTACTTTCTGGTCCAGGACATGGAACACAAATACATATACAGTATATCTAAATATGTCTATATACCTACTCTTTCAGAGGTTCAATAGGAATGGGTCATGCATTATTTTCATTTTTGAAATCCACACTGATTTCTCTATCACCTTTCCAATTTATAAATGATCTTCTGCAATATCTCTGAGTAATGATTCCATTTTCTAGCACTGATGCTCCGGAATGTATCCCTGCATTTTTAAAATATAGAATTCATGGTAGTCATCCGACAATAATTCATTTATATACGCTGCTTTTCCTTTTTTATTTAATTGCATTCAACAGATAAGTGTGTAAAATCAATTGAATTTGGGCATTTTAGTTAATTCAGTGGCTCAGGGAAGTGTGTGAGTATCAGAGATTCAAACAATCAATATGATCAGGTGTCTTTTTTTAAAGCTAACATCAATCACAGTGACCATGAAATAACAAGGTTTTCATTTTAAAAGCTGTCTGCGTCTATTATACAGCATCCTTCAGGATAATTTGCTCTGCATCTGCTTTCAATATAGTTGACTCTGCAACTACTCTGTTCATAGAGCAATTAAGGGTGAAGAATAAATGTTGGTCTAACCAGTAATACACGTATTTTGAGAAAATTAAATAATTATTTATGGTGTAATATTATTCAGCTTATCAAATGGTTTGATTTAAAAGTAATTTGCAACTGGTTACACAGCACCTATTATTTTAGTATACTAGATATATCTAAAGGAAATTGGACATTTAATGTTAAATTTAAACGACCTAACTGGCTGAGACGTAATTCCACGAGGAAGTATTTTTTCAACTGACTTTGATATCACTTGAGATTGTCTTGCTGTGTGATATTAGCTCTCACTGACAAAGTTCCTTTTAAATCATTGGCTCTTGCATTCCCGAATATTTCACTCAGTTGCTCTTTGTTGCTCGTGCTTATTTTAAACCACTTGAACTTAAACTACATTGGGAAGTCTAAAATTATTTTCTGAGGTTTCAAGCAAATTCAAGTCACTTGAGTAATAACTGAATACTGGAAAGTTGCAAAGTATATAATCAAATATATGTTGGAAACTTAGCCAAGCAAAGCCATGCCTATATTTTGTGCCTTGAATATAACTATGCATTCACTTGCTGAGAAGATCCAGATAGCATTGAGATAATGTGATAGATTTAAATTAATATTGTGCACTGGTTATTTAAGCTATTTTAATTAATAGATATACTAAGCTTAATCTTTAGTTCTTAACATTGTAATAGTGCTAATTTTGTTATCATGAATATAGTGAAAAAGTAAGGTAATTTAAATGACCTGGTTTTCAATTATTCCCAATTACTTGTGAATCTGGCAAATTTGTGTCAATTATACCTCATAGTGCAGCTCTGTGGCAAAGTTTTATTGTGAAATCGGTAAAGTGAGACAATATAATGGGGGGGGAATAATTTAGGCATTTAATAAACTTTATACCTTGATGGTGAACCTTGATTTCAGTTTTCTAACGTGTATGAATTAGCAAGGTTGGAATATCAATTTATATTGTAAATGGCATACATCCTCAGAACTGTGAAAGTAATAGTTGCTATTTATGGACTTAGTAAGTGTCATGGTCATTTATAAATATCTTGAAATGTTAAATATCACATTCATCCAATGAGGACCGGCTTGCCTTTTGACGTTTTTGTATTACACTGTGTATTGCACAGTGCATAAATTTCTTGTATGAATGGCTTTTATTACATATTTCTCTGTGTGATTGTTGATTGCTCCTGACTAGAGACAAAAAAATCATAATGCAAGGCGTCCACCCTTACAGCTATGTAGGCTTGACTCTTTAAACTGCCATGCCACGTTTTAATTTCATGCATACATGTCAGCTTCAAGACCTAGGACTCGATGAGTTTGTGGGTAGTTTTTCAGAGATTAGACTCATTCTCTAACTTGTTGTGTTGTATTAAAATACTAGATGAAAGTCTTTATAACTCTTTATGAGCCTGCAGCATGTAAAGCATCTGTACAAGTTAAACACCACAGCTTTGTTAATGTCTGATGTTTGCTGATAGTGGCTGAATTATTTCTTGGTTTCAGGGACCATTGGCATGAGGATGCTAATGAAAACATGAGTTGTATGAATGAAGAAAGCTATTCTGAGTTAATGGTATGAGAGTTTGCCTGTCTCTGTGTGTCTCTCTATGCTTGTGGAACTTATTATTGGGGTACCCGTCCCTCGGTTCTTGATATTTCACCCAGACTAAGGAATCACAATCATTGCTTAGGACCCAGGGTGCTTTCATAAGACATAATTCAGAGCTCCCCTCGAACAGTGACAGACAAGAAATAACTAAAAATCATGAACCCTAAAATTGTTGTGGAAATCTTTGTAACTTACTATGAAGTATTTCATGTGGTTTATTTGTGCTTTCTATTTTATGATAATAAATCAGGCTTAAGTTACTTTGTCATGCTTAGATGCACATTAGCACATCTTCTGCACACTTGAATTGTTTGGTCTTGGTCTCATCAACCCAGTCTATTACACTTATGCAGGCTTCCTGATACATACCCTTGAGATCTGTAATAATTTGGGCCAGAGAATCTCAAGACTGAGTGCAGAGGTTGTACTTCAAGACAACTGATGAGCACATTCTTGAATACCTTTCACCCTGGCAGCCTGCAGTCTCTTCCTATGAATTCAGAATAGAGTGATTGTTTTGAAAGTCTGATTTCAAATGAAGTGGCCTGCCTGGCTGAGTATGACTAGAATCTGACCACTGGGCTATTCATCTAGGAGAGGACTTTAATGTTAGCTTTGTTGCTTTCCCAGTTTGGAGGATTCTCTACAGACTGCATGGCGATGTCTTCCTGCTCTTTAAGATGCAACCTTGGGAATTTCCATTCGCAGTTCTGGGAATTTCTCTGCCCACTGATCCTGTTAACTCTTCTCATTGAATACAATATCTACAGAAAGTTCCTCATCACCGCTTAAACCCTGGCGTTTACAACTGAATCATAGACTACACACACAAAATGCTGGATGAACTCAGCAGGTTAGGCAGCATCTATTGTTGATGTTATGGACCGAGACCCTTCTGATGAGTTCCTCCAGCATTTTGTGTGTGTTGCTTTGGATTTCCAGTATCTGCAGACTTTCTTGTATTTATGAATCATAAGACATTTCACCAGTGCAAAGTGTACTGGATTTCACAAATAAACTCTTCTTAGGAAAGAAAGAAATAACTATTCACATTGCATGAACAAATCCTAAAAGCAAAATGTTTTGCTTCAGATATTGAATGACCTACAGATGTTGACTCCAGTGAACCTGTTCAACATTGTGAAGGAGTCTGTATTCATGGTCACAGTGGACTGCAGTAGATTCCTATTTTTGCTTCATCCCATCTATCTGTGCACCATAATAAATTGATCTAAGCTCTTCCTCACAGCTTTCAGTAATACCATATTTTGAGAACAACATTTGCAGAAGTTCTCCAGGGTGAAATGTGGGTGAAATATGGGTGAAATCCTATGTCCCCCAATCAGTATAATGCAGCACAGAAGTAGGCCAATCATCTAATTATGTCAAAGATGGCTTTCTGACCAAGCTATCCAATTAGTTGCATTATCTTCTTCTTGACCCATATTCCTGTAATACTTTCTCTTTAACTCTAGGTGGAAAATCTTGTCAAAGCAACTTTTTAACTGTTTCCTCCATCTTTAATCAATTCTAAACTGTAAAACTCGCTGCGCTGAAAAATATTCCCTTATTTCGCATTTTAATGTAATCATCTTAAACTTGTCTCCTTTGGTTACTGACTACATGGAGAAAGATTTTTTTATTTACTCTATCAGAACCACTCGTAATTCTAGAAAAGCTTTATTAAATCTTCCCCATCACTTTTGCAATATGAATGATCCCTATGGAATTCTAACAGTCGGATGAAGGTAACAGGAAAATAATCATTTGTAAATAGAACTGAATTTCACTTTGAGCTTTGCCAGTATGTATATACTTTCTGCATATTAACAGGATCAGATCTGAGAAATGCATTGCATTTGGAGGTGGTCTTCCAACCAGACCTAAATAAGTAATAAGTACAACCTTTAAACATCTCTGCAGCATTCCAGGAGCATCTGAACACGAGTATACACTTAATTGCAAATTTTGCATGACACGTGCCTTATATAAGGTTTATTTATTTAAGCACAGAACAGGCCCTTCTGGAACTTTGAGCCATGCCACCCTGCAATCCCTTGATTTAACCCTAGCCTAATCACAGGACAATTTACAAAGACCGATTAATCTACCAGCCGGTACTGTACATCTTTGGACTGTGTGAAGGAAGTAGGACACCCCAACAAAAACCCACACGTTCATGAGGAGAACATACAAACTCCCTACAACAGTGTCCGGAATTGAACCCGGGTCATTCATACTGTGTAAAATATTGTACTAACCACTACACTACTGTTCTGCCCCTCATGGGTTCAGTCATATAAAGACATCCATCAGGGTACGTCTCATTTGCATATTTACATACTAGTAAATGACATTGCATGCACTCTTAAGTAAATGTTTTGAACATATTGACTGAGATTATAAATGGTATTTATTAAATGGCTTTCTTAAACACTTAGACGTCAAGTCTCTGGTTTAGCTATTGTATTTGTCCTGACATGCCTGATCAGAGGGGATGATGAGACAGCCTACAGGGACGAAGTCCAGCACCTGGCCATGTGGTTTGCTGACAGCAACCTAGCCCTTAACACCCAGAAGACCAAGGAGATCATTGTGGACTTCAGGCACGCTAGGAGCCACACTCATGTTCCCATCTACATCAACGGAGCTGTAGTGGAGTGTGTATCAAGCTTCAAGTTCCTTGGCGTCCACATTTCCGAGGATCTCACCTGTTCCCTGAACTCCTCCATCCTGATCAAAAAGGCACAACAGAGCCTTTATTTCCTGCGGAGCATCAAGAAAGCTCACTGTCCCAGGATACTGATGGAATTTTACCTCTGTACCGTTGAGAGCATACTCACCAACTGCATCTCAGTGTGGTATGGCAATTGTCCTGTATCGGACCACAAAGCACTCCAGTGTGTGGTGAAAACTGCTCAGCGGATTATCGGCACTCAATTGCCCACCATCGAGAACATCTACCATAAACGCTGCCTGGGCAGGGTGAAAAGCATTATCAAGGATGCATCTCACCCTAACCATGGACTTTTTACTCTCCTTCCATCCAGTAGGCATTACAGGAGCCTCCGCTCCGGCACCAGCAGGCACAGGAAGAGCTTCTTCCCTGCGGCTGTGACCCTGCTGAACCTCACATCACAGCACTAAGCAGTATTGCACCCATATTGTACTGTCTCTGTACTTTTATATTTGTATGCTGTAACACTTACTTTTTATTTGCAGTTATTTTGTAAATAACACTATTCTTTGCACTTCTGATCAGATGCTAACTGCATTTCATTGGCTTTGTATCTGTACTCGGCAAAATGATAATAAAGTTGAATCTAATCTAATATGTAAAAACATGACTCAACTTGCTGTGATTTCTATCTCCTTTTCTGTGGTTGGTTATATATCAATTTCTGAACCCGGCTTGTCATTGTATATTTCCACAATATGTTTTAGCAGATGTACACTGCAATTATTTGGTCAGCATGAACAATTCATACAAGATTTTGGTTTGTACTGCAGACTGCATAATCTCTGTTATAACCCACTTTTAGTGTCACAATCTTATTATTAGTTTTAATAATCTGACTTATTCATGTTGTCTGAACTGCTTTTCATTGTATTTCCCTAATATTATGTTTAGATTCATATTATGATGTTGCTTTAGTTTGAATAGCTACCCTCCACTCTCTCCTCCAACAAGGTTGCAGCAAACATCAACATTTTAAATGTTTCTAACCCAAAACAGCTCCTCTGGGATAAATCCTGTGGCAGAATATGACATTGTATGGTTCTTAAACCAGAAACCAGCTGAAGTAGAATTTATGGTTGCACTTAAAAAAGCTGAAAAAACTGGTGTCTTCAAGGGCTCCTAAAGTGTGCTTCCAGATGTGGTGATGGCACCTTGGGAGGGCTGCTGGTATAAAGGAACATATGAATACCTCAGGCCATTGCATCTTGTAAAATACTCAGATAGAAATGACAGGGTTTGAGTCCTATTATGTGACAATTATTGATCTATACCACAAAGTGCAAGAAAATATTTTCTGCTCCTCAGTTATTTATTTTATTTAGAAATTAAGCGTGGAACAGGCCCTTCCATCGCAATGAACCACACCTCCTAGCAACCCGCCTATTTCACACTGGTCTAATCACAAGACAATTTACAATGACCAACTAACCTACTAACCGGCATGTCTTTGGACTGTGGAAGGAAACCAGATTACCCGGAGGAAACTATACTAACCACTACACTACTATGGCACTAGGACAATTATATATTGTACTGCCATACAAAATTCCACACATCTAAGTTCAATGCATTTGGAATGAGTGTTGACAAGGACCAACAAATTGTCCTTGCATTTCTGACAAACATCAATGTGGGACCTTTGGAAATATAATGTTGGCCACATCTACGTCTATAAGGTTCTACACCTTTCATAGACCACACACATGAGCATCAAATTTTCTAGATTAATACCCGGCCAACATACAATGTTTTTGACAGTTACTTACATATTTATAAAATCAGAGTTCAATTCGTCCAAGATTTTATTTTCTGGCTTCATAAGACTTCCTTGAATAGTTGGTAAGATCATTCCATATTCTCTTAAAATGGCTCAGTTTTTGAGAAGATATTCTTTACGGATTGTCTCAATGATGACTGCATGTATGCCTGGAATAATACTGAATCATATCCAAAATGGCTTTAGCTTCACTGGATAGCTTGTAAACTATCAGTACCACCTTTAGTTCAAGATGGACAACTTCTTGCTGGATAGAGACAATTTGTTTGAGTTTCACATTGTAGTAATGTTTCCATTTGAGAATCTCTTCTAAGTACGAATACTGTTGCACAGTTGATGGTCTACAGCTTGAACCATCTTGCCTCTATATGCTACATGAGTTTCAACAACAAATCAATATGACATGGGACCTATATCATACTTATGCTGAGGTGAATTTCAAAGTCGTATGTAAAGTTATTATTAAAATACATATATGTCACCATATACTACCTTGAAATTTGTTTTCTTGCAGGCATTTACTGGAAATAAAAAGAAATACAATAGAATTTATGAAAAACTATCAATAATAAAGACTGAGAAACAACCTATGTGGAAAAGACAAATTGTGAAAACAATAAAAATAAGTAAACAAGTAATACTGAGTTGTAGGGCCCTTGAAAGTGAATCTATAGGTTCTGGAGTTAGTTTATCCTTGAGGTGAGTGAAATTATCTATGCTAGTTCAGGAGCCTGATAGTTGAAAGTAATAGCTATTACTAAATCTGGTTATATGGGACCTAAGGCTCCTGTGCCTCCTGTCCAATAGCAGCAGCGAGAAGGGAACCTTGAAGATAGATGCTGCTTTCTTGAGGCAGTACTTCTTGTAAATGTGCTCAATGATGAGAAGGGTTTTGTCAGTGTTGGACTGGGCTGTATCCACCATTTTTTGTAGACTTTTCCAATCCTAGGCATTGGTGTTTACATACCAGTCCATGATGCGATCAGACAGCATGCTTTCACTGTCTATCTATAGAAGTTTGTTAAAGTGTTAGATGGCATGCTAAGTTATGTAAACTTTTAAGAAAGTAAAAGCACTATCATGCTTTCTTTGTGATGGTTCTTTCATGCTGGTCCCAGGACTTGTCCTCTGATATTGTCACACAAAAAAATTTAAAGTTACTGACAATATTCACTTATTCACTTCTGATCCTCAAATGAGGACTGTGTCTGAACCTCCAGCTTCTTTCTGTACTCAATAATCAGCTCTTAGGTATTGCTGATGTTGAGAGGTTGTTGTATAGCACAATTCAACAAGATTTTCAGTCTCCCTCCAATATGCCAATTCATCGCCACTTTTGATTTGGCAACGACATTGGTGTCATCATCAAAATTAAATATGGCATTGGCGGTGTACTTAGCCACACAATCATAGGTAAACTGAGAAGATCAGGGGGCTAAGCACACAGACATATGGTGTACCTGTGACTGTGGAGGAGATGATGTTGCCAAGCCATACTGATTGGCAACTGATTCCAATTGAGCATACCCTTGAATCTAGTCTCCATCTCTGTCAATATTAACTGCCTCCCCCAATTCTCTATAAAAGCCTTGAGATATCTGTGATGAATACTATTACTCATCAATTATTTGGTTGAGGATCTCCTTGCAATCACCATACATAATCATGTGGTCTTATCAGTGTTGAGTATCCTCATGAAGGATTGTCCATTCAGTTTGAATTGTTTTCATGAGATTCTTTTCTTTAGTTATTTTGAACTCTTCTTCCACCAGGCTTTTCAGTGAAGATGTCAGGGATTGAGGTATGTTGGTTTGCATTAAGCTTCATTGAGATGTTTATCTTGTAGCCAATGAAACCAGTGTATGTATCCTTAAGGTTTTGTTAAATTTATGTAGTAGCTTTTTCAAGCATGAGTACACAGTGCTAAACATTTTTCCAATAGACATTAAGTGTTTTTCAGCAATCCATTTTCAGTCATGCTCTGTTTCCTAGCTGCAACTATTGGCATTTCCAATCAATGTCCATTGTAATATGCAATGCTTTATAATTGATCTAGCATCTTCAGTAGTTTGTACTGGCATCTCTTGAGACAATGTGTTTTTGTCAAAGATAGATGCCTTGATTTCTTGCCATGTGTATCTCTTCTTGTGATGGAAACAATATTGATAAAGTCATAGAACAATGCAAGTCCTTTGACTCAATGAGTCCATGCCAACAATGGTGCCCACCCAACTAGTCCAAATTTTCTGTGTTTGGCCCATATCTCTCTATGCCCCACCACTTCATGTACCCATCAAAGTGCTTCATAAATGATACTATTGTACCTACCTTAAATATTTAAGACCATAAGACCTAGGAGCAAAATTAGGCCATTCAGCCCATCGAGTCTGCTTCACCATTCCATCATGGCTAATCCCAGATCCCACTCAAAGTGAAGTGGGATTTCTTCTGCATCTTATTTTATATATTCAACAACTTCTATAAGAAAGAGTTGCCCCTCAAGTTGTCTTGAAACTTTTCTCCTCTCACTCTAAAACTATGCCCCCCAGTTTAGAGTCCCTTGCCCTGGGGAAGAGACTGTTATTGTCCATCTTATCTGTGGTTCTCATTACTTTAAAGAACTTCCATAAGGTGACCCTTCATTCTCCTATATTACAAAGAAGTAAGTCCGAGGCTGCTGGACTTCTTGAAACTTAAGCCCTCTAATCCTGGCAACATTCTTGTAAGTCTTTTCTGCACTCTTCCCAATTTAATCATGTCTTTCCTATAACAGAGTGACCAAAACTGTACACAGTATTCCAAATGCAGACTCATCAACAACTTGTAGAATTTATGTCCAACTCCTCTACTCATTACCCTGATTGATGAAGGCTAGCATGCTAAACTCCTTTTCTACTACCCTGCCTTCCAGTGACTCCACAATTCACATGTGTTTCTAAGTTCTTCTGTTTCTATTACACTCCTTGGTGCTCTCCAAGCGTTAGTATGTCCGGTGCTGGTTTGACATCCCAAAATGCATCCACTTCACACATACAGTATATATATTGAAATCCATTTGACAATCCTTCACCCACTCCCTAGATGACCAAGATCATCCTGTAATCTCTGATAACCTTCTCCTAATTTAATCTCATTTGCAAATTTACCGATCAAGGCTTGTGTACTTATATCTAAGCCATTTATATAAATTAAAATATATCAAGGGTCCCAACATCAAACCCATCTTGCACACCACTAGTCACAAGTCTCCATTCAGAGAAACAACCTTTAGCACTCTTCTTTCTGCCTACGAGCAGAAAGAATCCATCTAACAAGTTCTCATTGAATTCTATGGAACCTAGCCTTCCAGACGAGTCTACCATATGGGACCTCGTCAAAGGGTTTGTTAAACTCCAAATAGAACATTATCCACTGTTCTGCCTCATCTACCTTTTGTTTATTTCTTCAAAAAACTCTAGAAGGTTTATTAAGCATGACTTCCTATATACAAAGCTACATTTCTCCTCCTAATCAAAGGTTGTCTCTTCAAATGCTAGTAAATCCTGTCTCTCAGAATTCCTTCCTTTAACTTCACCAATACTGTTGTTAGCTGACAGGCCTTTTGTTCTCTGGCTTGACTTTGCTACTATTCTTAAATAATGGATAAAGTTTAGCCACCTTCCAGTTGTCAGGAACTTCACGAGTGGCTAACAATGAAGCAAATATTTCCAGAAGGACATTTGATATTGCTGATCTCTACAACCTAGTCATTTATTTGTAAGGTTCTTATGAAATCAAAGATTCAGGATTTGAAGATTCAAAATAGATTCATTTTCAAAGTATGCATGTAGTAAACAATCCTGAGATTCATCTTCACACAGACAGCCAAGAAACAAAGAAAACCATTGAACCCGTTCAAAGAAAAACATCAAGCTCCCAACACGCACACAAAAAAGAACAAATTGCACAAATGGTGAAGAAGGAGCTAAAAAGATTGAATATAGTATGTTCTATGTTTGAATATAAAACATCAAATAATAAAGTCATCAAAACGGTCCAGGAATGTTCAGTTCAACCTAATGCTGTGTCATCCATTGAACGATCTTGTTGTGTCAAACTATTTGTAATTGTAGCAAGGGTGGTGGATAAGTCTAATTCCATTCTATTAGAATAAGCATTGATTTTATGCAAACTACATTTACATTATACTTTGGATAAATTTCTTCTCTCAGGTGTCACTTCTGGGCTTTCCCTGCGTGTAGTCTCTATTTGTTAGGCCACATTGCTCTATTAAAAGAACAGGTATCTGGTCAGTGGCAGTAATTGCATTTGCAGCAACGACTCACACGTAGTGTTGACATTGTAACAGGCATAAAGCTTTCCCAACTGCATTCTAACTATAAGCTACTATTCATGTTGCTGTCCGCCGACTGATGCGGTCTTACACTGCCACTTGCCTCAGGGAGTAGCCTTACAATTGATGAGAAAAGTGAGGCATGCCAAGTAATTTGGACTGAATCTGTGGTCATTTAAAATGTACAGAAATCCACCTCCCCATATGTTGTTCGAAAATTCACAAACCTTGATAAATCTTTTAATACCATAATATTGTTGCTGACCAATTCTCCTCTTCAATTCCTCATGTTGAATGTATAAATCTCGAATAGCCAAGGGTTGAAATAATATTGCAATTTCTGCACAACGTATTTGAGTGCAATATCTTTGTCTTTCTGTGGGACCCAAATTTGTAAGAACGGAATGGGAATCAGAACCAATCTATAGCTAATATCTACAACTAACCATTAGCCAAGCCTTATTTCAGTGCCTGCATATTTTCAAAATGATCCTCAACTTCAGAATATTGTGAGCTGGAAATAATGATTCAAGTGCTTGTATGAAAGTTTCCAAGATCATATATAACCATTCTGCATTACACCATCTTTTTGTCCCACATAACCAGCCCAGTTTATATACCGGGGTAATTGCACAAACCTTTTGTACTGCACCTTGCACAAAGAATGAGACGACTATGCTGAAAGTCTCTCTATCTCTGCTCATTTCACTTGTATGTTTAGTTCTGTTTAAGAGAACTTACTTCCCTGTTACAAATGACTATTGCCTGTCTTTTTGCACTCACACTTACTGTATAAACTTATCAACTGGATATATATCAGGGAAAAGTTTAAAAACCAAGTTATTTTTTCCTAAACTATTGTTCTGAGGTCCTATATGAATGCCATTTTTTCAGCAATAGTTAACTGATACCTTGACTAGTTTCATCAGAATATCATTCTTTTCCCGGAGTCAGGAAAACATACACCAGTTCTCAGTGAGGGATCAGCAGTGCAAAGGGTGAACAGCTTTAAGTTCCTGGGTGTCAACAAATCAGGAAGATCTATTCTGGGCATAACACATTGATGCAATCATGAAGAAGGCATGACAGTAGCTATACTTCATTAGGAATTTGAGGAGATTTGGTATGTCACCGAAGACTCTAGCAAATTTCCACAGACATACCATGGAGAGCATTCAGACTGACAGCATCACTATCTGGTGTGCAAGCTCAAATGCCCAGGATCAAAAAGTGCTGTAGGGGTTGTAAATTCAGCCAGCCCCATCTAAGGTGCATGTCTCTACACCAACGAGGACATCTTCAAAATGTAGTGCCTCAAGAAGGCAACATTCAGCATTGAAGACCCTCACCACCCAAGATATACACTTTTGTTATTAGTACCATCAAGAAGGAGGCATACGAGCTTGAGGGTGCACACTCAACATTTTAGGAACAGCTTCTCCCCTTGGAAATTTCTCGGTGTTATCATTTCAGAGGAGCTGTGCTGATCTCAGCACATAAGTGCCATTATGAAGAAAGCATGGCAGTGCCTTTACTTCCTTAGAAGTTTGCGAAGATTCAGAATGACATCTAAAACTTTGACAAACTTCTATAGATATGCAGTGGGGAGTATATTGATTGGTTGCATCACAGCCTGTAATGGAAACACCAATGCCCTTGAATGGGAAATCCCACAAAAAGCAGTAGATACGGCTCAGTTCATCATGTGTAAAGACCTTCCCATCACCGAGCAGAAAAGCAGTATCCAGTATCAAGGACAGAAGTCACGCTCTCTTTTCACTACTGACATCAGGAAGAAGGTACAAGAGCCTTAGGATTCACACCACCAGATTCAGGAACAATTATTAACTGGCAACCATCAGACTCTTGAACCAGAGGAGATAACTTCACTCACAACGTCACTGACGTGTTCCCACAACCTATGGACTCACTTTCCATGACTCTTCATCACATGTTTTTGATATTTATTGCTTATTCATTTATTTATTTATTTATTTATTCATTCATTGGTATTTGCATCATTTGTTGTTTTTTGCACACAGGCTGTTTGACATTCCTGGTGGATGTTGACTTTAATTGATTCTATGCTTCTGAGATTTACTGAGCATGCTTGCAGGAAAACAAATCTCAGGGTTGTTTATAGTGACATTTATGTACTTAGACAATAAATTTACTTTCAACTTTGAACTTTAAGATTAATTACAACTAGCAAGTAGATACACATCCTACATATAATAAATTTACATATTTGCATACAATTGTGATACAAGACCCAAGATATTGCTTAAGATATGTCTTTCTCAGAGACATTTAACCTTCAATTCAGTTACCCTTTAGCACCATTATAATTGGATAAAATTCCCTGGTTGAAATCTCTTGCAAGAAAGGCTGTGTCAGAGAGGAGCATATTTAGCAGGGCTCTGAGCACAAACTGACGGGAACCATTTCACATGCCTGCAAATGACACCATACAGCTTATGTGCTTGTAGTTAGAATGACTGCAGTCTGTTGGGTATAGAACTGTCAGAGAAGAAGGAATAAAAATGCATAGGTAGCAAATTGACCCAATAATCAAACTAACCATGCCCTGGTTGATGGAATTAAATATGAAGACAGAGTAATGAGTGTCAGATCCCCATAGGGTAATTGGAGGAATCGAATGACATGAATTGAAGGTCTATTATTGCTCAATACTCATGACGAGGCAATATTCATGTAAGACTTGCCTTTGTGACCTGGCTGGATCTCTACACGTAGTTTGACAAAAGACTTGGTATTGAAATGGCATTTTAAAAAGTCTGATCAGTTCAAAAAGTAAGATTTATCTTAGCTGCTCTCTATTGTGTTTGTTAATGTTTATGGCTTCTTTGATTTCTACTAAAACTATAGGTTTCTTTTGCTGTTTCTTTGAAGCAGACTCAACCTTTGTCTTAAGTTTGATTTGCTAAACAGCTGATTCTATCACCTTATTCAAGATTGACGATTATTTATTACCATTCTTCAGTACAGAGTGTAAAGAGCAAAATGATTGGCGCGCTCCATGGAAACAGTGGGCAGTTTCAAAGTCCTGAGAGTGCCCATCCATCTCACACAAACTCTCATGGTCCCAGAACACATCCCCTATTAGTCAACAAACTCACCAAATCCTCTACTTTCTGAGGAAGCTGAAGAGAGGTAGACTATGTACATCAATACTCGCAAATTTCTACAGATATGCAATTGTAAGCATCCTAACATGCTGCATCACTGCATAGTTTGGAAACTGCACTGTGGCGGACAGGAGGACCGGCATCTGTCTACAGGCTATCAAGGACATATATACAGAAAGGTGTAGAAAAAAGATCAGTGATATCATGAGGATCCCACCCAACCCTGCTCACAGTCTGTTTGTTCCACTCCTATCAGGTAAGAGGGTACGCAGCCTCCACGCCAGGACCACCAGTCTCAAAAACAGTTACTTTCCCCAAGCCATCAGGCTGATAAACACCTCCACCCACTAACCCACCTCATCACAACCCCCACAACCACTTACATTATCATTTTCTGTCAGTCATCTTATGTACAGAAAATCTTGCACCTGATGTCACTTTATGTACATACACTCATTCTATGTATGTAAGCTAATATTGTGTATTTATATTTATTTTGTTTTTATGGTGTTCTGTATGCTAATCGTGTTTTTTATGCTGCAATATAGTATATTTAACAATCATCTCTAGATTAGTGTTCTTGGCAATGCGGGCAGAGTTTATACTTACCCATGAATTACTGGATACCAGATTATCTAACACTAACGTGGTTGCATTATGGTAAATACACAACACCGAAGCAGGCCACTCAACCTAACTGAGCTAGACCCCTGATAATGCTCTATGTGAGCTTGAAGCTCACTCGTGTCCTTCTATTCCTTTCCCATTCATGTGCTCACTCAGTTCTCTCTTAAATGCATTTCTGTAATTTGTCTCAATGACTTGCATGACTGGCAAATTAACTTCAATACTCATATAAGATTATATTGTATTTCAGTACAGAAATTAAAGATGGCACATATTACTTGGAAAATAAAAATAGCTAAATGGTATAGTGGAGCTAAGGGATTGGAATACCAAACAAAAATCAAGAAAAGTTCTGATGCAAGATGAAAAGGTCTTGAAAAGGCCATTCAAACATGGGGGTTTATTTCTAGAATGGCATAATAGAAATATGCAATGTAATTCTAAGTTTGTAATGGCAGTTGGTTGGCATCCATCTGCCTCGAAGGACAATGGGTGAAGCTGATCATCATCACAAGCCTGGGAGGAAGATAATGGAGATCTTGAGATGCCCAGTAAATCTGTAATAAATCTAAAATGAAAAACATAAGATACTGAAATATTCAGCAGGTTAGGCTGCATTTTTGGAAAGAGTAATAGATTTAATGTATCAGGTCAACCTACTGAGTAGTTCCAGCCTTTTGTGTTTTTATCCAAGATTTCCATCTGTTACGTGAAATCAAGTCCACAGGTTTGGTGAGAAGGGACATAAGACTCGCACTGCCAATAAGTAAGTTAACCATTTATTTATAGGGCAAGCCAAACACTAAATATTCAGTAAACCATTCAAGTTACACCTGGTTATAAATACTTACCTAAAGTATGCATTCAGTCTCTCTCTGTCACTGCAGCACATGTTCACTGTTTCCATGGCACCATTTGCAACCTGGTCCCCAAAGAAACAGAATGTGGGTGCTTTTAGTATGCTAGGTTGATACTCTATCTGCACCATGACGGCCTATCTACTGATACCTACTATAAGCCTACAGACTCTCACAGCTACCTGGACTATTCCTCTTCCCACCCTGTCTCTTGCAAAAATGCCATCCCCTTCTCACAATTCCTCTGTCTCCGCTGCATCTGCTCTCAGGATGAGGCTTTTCATTCCAGGACGAAGGAGATGTCTTCCTTTTTTAAACAAAGGGGCTTCCCTTTGTCCACCATCAACTCTGCTCTCAAATGCATCTCTTCCATTTCCCGCACATCTGCCCTCACCCCATCCAGGCCGAGACCCTTCGTCAGAACTAACTGAAAGGAAAGATAGTAAGAGATTTGAAAGTGTTGGGGGGAGGGGGAAATGAGAAATGATAGGAGAAGACCGGAGGGGGTGGGATGAAGCTAAGAGCTGGAAAGGTGATTGGTGAAAGTGATACCAAGCTGGAGAAGGGAAAGGATCATGGGACAGGAGGCCTCGGGAGAAAGAAAGGTGGGTGGGGGGAAGCACCAGAGGGAGATGGAGAACAGGCAAACAACTAAATATGTCAGGGATGGGGTAAGAAGGGGAGGATGGGCAGATGAGAGCTGGGTTTAAATAGGCTGCAGATGATGAGCTGGAATCAAGTGGCAGGTGACTCCTGTTACTGGGTGGAGACTCGGAGTAAGCCTGACAGATGAATGAAAGAAAATGAAGGGCTATTTGGAAGGTAAGTGTTAGATTGATCTTGGTGTAGATTGAAGTTCGGCATGACATAGTGGGCCAAAGGGACCATGCTGTGATGGACTGTTCTATGATCTGAGGCAATCATGATCTGGAACTAAGATATCACCCTGCAGTATATACAGACAGACAGACATACTTTATTGATCCCGAGGGAAATTGGGTTTCGTTACAGTCGCACCAACCAAGAATAATGTAGAAATATAGCAATATAAACCATAAATAATTAAATAATAATAAGTAAATTATGCCAAGTGGAAATAAGTCCAGGACCAGCCTATTGGCTCAGGGTGTCTGACACTCCGAGGGAGGAGTTGTAAAGTTTGATGGCCACAGGCAGGAATGACTTCCTATGACGCTCAGTGTTACATCTCGGTGGAATGAGTCTCTGGCTGAATGTACTTCTGTGCCTAACCAATATGTTATGGAGTGGATGGGAGACATTGTCCAAGATGGCATGCAACTTGGACAGCATCCGCTTTTCAGACACCACCATTAGAAAGTCCAGTTCCACCCCCACAACATCACTGGTCTTACGAATGAGTTTGTTGATTCTGGTGGTGTCTCCTACCCTCAGCCTGCTGCCCCAGCACACAACAGCAAACACAATAGCACTGGCCACCACAGACTGGATGGATGGGTTTGGATATTGGGAACGTATTAAAAATGCATTGCATTTCTAGATTAAGGCTGCCTTAAAGTACCTATGATTGTATAATTATTTAATTATCTTTTAATGTTATTTTGAAGTTTTGCTCATTGTATAACATGAATCTGAGGGCATAAGTACAACTGATTCTGCAGCAGCTGAAGATGTATTTCTCTGACAGATTCACCAGGGTGTTAAAGAGGAAATCTGCAGACATGAAGTAGGTGTAAATGTTTCACAATGAAGAAACAGACCAAAGCATTAAGGCTACATCCACACTACGCCAGATAAACCCGTAACCAAAGCTTTTTCTCTTCGTTTTTACCCTCCGTCCACACTAAAATGACGTTTTCGTCCCCCCGGTACCAGAGCTTTTCAGAAACGCTTTCCAGGGTGGGTACTTTTGAAAATACTGCTCAGGTGGATCAGTGTCACCGGAGACTTCTGAAAACGCTGGTAGATGGCAACGCGCCATTTCATTGTTTTCTTGAACGCAACCTAACAAATTTCAGAACAGACGACAACGAGACAGAAGCCAGAAGAGTTAGAAATGTACTCACCAAATACCTTGACCCATAACTTCCTGAATAAATAACTTTGCTTACTTTGCCCTGTTTTCTGTCCTTGCTCGTATGAAGGTGGTTTACCTATTTATGCAAGTACTTCTCTGTCAATAGATATGTAACAGCCTAATGTAACATTGTATGGAAATGCAAGATAATACCGATGCAGACATGTTTTACACATTTAACAAGGTGCTTTATTAATGTAACAGAGTTAGTCAGTTTTTCAATGTCCATCGTCAGCCAGGTCATACAGTCTGTGAACTCCCTATCGGTTGCCTCCATACGCTTCAGTGTTTGTTTTTTTTTAAACTTTTAAATCTTCCTGCGCAAGAGCCAAACATGTTGCTTGTTTTCGGTAGGTGTCCTGCGCATGCGCTGTCGGAGGAGATTCAACGAAATCTCCGTTTCAATGTGGATAGAGATTTTTTAAAAACACATAGTGTGGACGCCTATCGTTTTTACGCGAAACCAGCATTTTCAAAGTTATCCGGTCTAGTGTGGATGTAGCCTAAGTCTTGTTCTATGTTTTCTGTTTAAAGATGATGCTTGGTATATTATCTGTTTTCCAGCTTTCTCCTTTTGTATTGGTTCATTACTTTTTGTGCTCAGTGATGTAAAACTAAGAGCGTAGCTTTGATGTTTTCCGTTAATTTATCTCAGTATCTCATAATCCATATTTAAGCAGACCATTGAACATTCAGATCTATAGAAATTAGTACCGTATATGTAGGATGCAGTGTTCCCCACAGTTATGCAAGCACAGCCTCTCAGCTCCAGCAAACCAGGTTTGATCCCAAACAATGGAATGGTCTGTGCAGAGTTTCTACATCCTGCCTGTGACCTTGTGGATTGTCCCTTAGGTGCTGTAATTATCTTCCACAATCCAAAACTGTGGTTCCTTAGCCACCATAATTGCTCCTATTGTGAGTGGAGTGGGTAGAATCTAGGGGCTTTTATGGGGAGGAGGGGAGAACAAATGGGACTAGTGTAGTGTAAAAGGGTGCTTGATGGTTGGCAAAAATTCAGACAGTTAAATGGCCTGTTTCCATACCTTATGAATCTGAGATCACAGAGTATTCCAACAGCCTGAACAATAAAACATGACTTCCACGTGATAGTTCATTGCTTTGCATTAAAAGCACTTTACTGCAAAACCATTAATTTGTGGTAAAGTGCTTTTAATCTGCAGAGGTAATTGACTTCTCGTTACTGTGTAAAGGAACTGATCATCTAAACCATTCAATTGCAGCACCCAGATATTACCTCATGCGAGCTTGATGGGGTTCATCAATATTGCCTTTATGAGATTTGCATATTTAATTCTATATTTACACAGCACTCCTCAATACTGCGCCATAAATTTTCAGTTGAAGGTCAGCAATTTATGCATTTTAAACCTTTGTAAGCTTTGTGTAAAGCAGAGGTGAAATAGGTTGAGGGTGACAGGGAAAGGAGGTGGGGTTTACAGGGTTGATTTGGAGGCATAGCAGAGGGAGATTATTTATGAAGGCTTTCAAAGGAGGGAGGTGATGTTATGCAGGGACAAAAAAGACCAAGTGTGCTATCCTGAAATGGTAATAACAATCATGGGAAATAACTAAAGCACAGTCATGTGAAACTAAATGCATTTGAGTGTGCAGGTGGAAATGTAGGGAAGACAACTTCATAAAACAAGCTCAGGCCACTTGGAATTCTACTTTTCTAAAAAAAAAAGAACATTGTTATCTAATAATTAATTAAGCATCATGTGACTGATTACATTCCTGAAATTTGAGCTGAACTCTGGATGTGATGCTACAATGAAGCAGACTGAATATGCAATTGGGAGTCCAGAAGATATTACATCTGAACTTTAAAAGAACAGCTTAATCTTAATCTGAAAACTGACACCCTTTGAGAGCATTGAAGTAGGTGGAATAATTGATCTAACAATGAAATATCAAAGTCAGGTTACAACATTACCAATGGTAATATTTGCAGGCTCCAGACCAGATCTGTTGGGAGGAAGTAGGCTGAAATTCGCCTGGGTTCATCACATTAAGATGTGTCAGGTTGGAACATTTCAGGGAGAGACAAAAAAAAAGTCTGCAAAGATAAACTGGGCATTTTGAACCATGCCCAAGCCAAAATTAATGCAAGTCCCTAACGTTCCACTATAATTCTTCTGCCAAGGACAGTGCCTAATGCAATGAAAGTAAATCTGGAGGCAGAAATTGACAGGTTTTCTAGACAGGAAGTAATTGAACCCATTAACTGCTCTGAATGGACGGCTCCCATTGTGCCAGTGTTAAAGCCTGAAGAATCCATCACAATATATTAAGGTTAGAGACTGACCGTTAATCTTGTCCAAGGAACATACAGAAAGGTTTGTCCATGTATAATCAGCCATCCTTCAGTATTTCCCCTGCACCTCTCAATATCATGGAAGAGTTTCTGCAGGCTTTCCCTGAGCTGCTGCTTATTTGGATGATGTGCTGGTTACAGGACCCTTGGGACACTCTGTGGAAGAAATACACAGCAGACTAGAGAGGCAGGACTTTATTTAAAGAGAAGTAAGTGTACTTACCTGGCAGTGTAAGTGCAGGGCATTGAACACTTCATCAATGTTAAAATTCAGTCAGTTTAAGAAAGGGAGAAGGCTATTACCAATGTTCCTGCTGTCATCAGCTCCAAGCTTTCTCAAGCACCTATATTTACTAATTATTATCTTAACTAGAGTCAATAACCACTTGTGCTGCTGGTTTAATATTGTTGTTAATTGTGATTGGAATGGCTTTTTGGGCATCCTATGACTATTTGAATAGGATTCCTGTTTAGTGCTTTAGCATGGCCATTGTTTTGAATAGAATGATTTGTCTTGTCATGTTACTCAGTCATTCAGCCAAGGCTCTGTTGGTATTACAGTGTCTACCCTCCTGTTTCTATCTCTTCATGGGGAGTTTGCCATTCCTCTGCTCCTGGGATTGAGTCATTGCCAGTGCTTCCAATGGATATCTTCCACTGTACCTGGGTTGAGTGGGTGCCAGCAACTGCTGTGACACAGAGTGCCTGCTATTCCTCGCATGTGGGTCCAGGCCTGCAAGTGCACACCGTGTCAACTACAGCAACAATTGTAACTAATGTTAAGGCCTATCTAGTATTGTTGATATATTTTAATAAATTCTTGCAAAATCCAGCAATTCTCTTGGCTCTACTATATAGGACTGCTGGAAAATGAGGCTGGACAAATAATAATGGGGGTCAAGGAGATGACAAATGAACTAAATAAGTATTTTGCATCAGCTTTCACTGTGGAAGACGTTAGCAGTCTACCAGATGTTGAAGGGTGTGAGGGAAGAGAAGTGAGTACAATTAATATTACAAGAGAGAAGTGCTCAAAAAGCTGAAAGACCTAAAGGTTCATAAGTCACCCAGACCAGATGAACTGCACTCTAGGGTTCTGAAAGAGGTAGCAGTAGAGATTATGGAGGCATTTGTAATGATCTTTCAAGAATCATTGGTCTCTATCATGGTTCTATAGGATTGGAAAATTGCAGATGTCACTCCACTCTTTAAGAAAGGAGGGGGGCGGCATAAAAGTAATTATAGACCTGTTAGTCTGACCTTTGTGGTTGGGAAGAATTTGTAGTCAATTGTTAAGGATGAGGTTATGGAGTACTTGGTGACACAAGACAAGATAGGATGAAGTCAGTATGGTTTCCTTAAAGGAAAATCTTGCCTGACAAAGCTGTTGGAATTCTTTGAAGAGATTATACATAGGAGAGATAAAGGGGATGTAGTGGATGTTGTATATTTGGATTTTCAGAAGGCCTTTGCAAAGTGCCACACATAAGACTGCCTACCAAGTTAGGAGCAAATGGTATTGCAAGAAAGTTACTGGCATGGTTAGAGCATGGGCTAATTGGTAGGAGGTGGGTCTCCTTTTCAAGAGGTCTAGAATATAAGAATGGGGATGTGATGCTGAAGCTTTATAACACACTTGTGAGGCCTCACCTTGAGTATTCTGGACAGTTTTGGGCTCCTTATCTAAGAAAAGATGTGTTGGCATTGGAGAGGGTTCAGAGGAGGTACACAAAGATGATTCCATGATTGAAAAGGTTATCATATGAGGAACATTTGATGGCTCTGTGTCTGTACTTGCTGGAATTTAGAAGGATGAGGGGGAATCTCATTGAAACCCTTCAAATTTTGAAAGGCCTAGACAGAGTAGATGTGGAAAGGATGCTTCCCATGTGGGGGTGAATAGGACAAGAAGACACAGCCTCAGGATAGAGTGGCTACTATTTAAAACAAAGATGCAGAGAAATTTCTTTAGCTGGAGTGTGGTGAATTTGTGGAATTGGTTATCACGGGCAACTGTGGAGGCCAGATGGTTGGGTGTATTTAAGGTGGAGATTGATAGGTTCTTGATTGGCCATGGCATCAAAGATTATGGGGAGAAGGCCAGGGAATGGGACTGAGGAGGGGGAATAGAAGGATCCACAATGATTGAATGATAGGCCAAACAGGCTAATTTTGCTTCTATGTCTTTTGATTTTATGGTCTATTACTGCCAAAGAATGTAAAATGGAGGTGGATTGAAGCTCAAGAAAAAGCTGATGCATGCTTCAGAGAATTGCTTCAGTCTGATATAGGGTTTAGACCTAAAATAATCTCCCACCCAACAAATTCTGCTTGGCCTGTTGTTGCTCCAGATTCCATCATCTGCTCTCTCTTTTGTCTTCATGTAATTTGCCTTCTTATATTGCTTGAGAGCATTGGAAATGTCACAAATTTCGTGATTTTGTTTCTCTTATTATTATAAATTTTGCACAGAGCCATGTTTGTACACTGAAATGATACAAACTTGTAAAGAAAAAGAACAGTTTTGAAAACCTATTTAAAAATAATGAAATTCAAAATGTGTGATTGACTTCTGTAGTGTCCTTAGAGAACAGTCCAGAAAGGGTCACATATCAATAAAATTGCACCTTTCCAGCTGTTGGAAATGCTGACAATGAATAGCAGAAAGTGTAACAGAGAAGCCTGAAAAACTGCTGAAGAGCAATGCATTTAGGAAGTACCTTCCCTGTACAGGGGGATCTTTTGGCAGGATGTTACCAGAGCAACATCTATAAGAGCATAAGAGCCCTTTCTGCACTATGAAGAACCCAGTTCTGGAACCAGATGGCTGGGCCAACAGAGTCACGTTAACCAAAGATCAAATATTTCTCCCAGCTATGATAGTTCAGTTTCTTTTATTTCTGTGCTATGACAGGAAGCAAGCAGCAAGTTCTGTTTATAACAGCAGAAGCAGCCTGAAAGTACCCTGGGCAAAGTTTCTGAGAGTGGAGGTGTTGTTGACTTTGTGACGAGTGCAGACTCTAGTTCTTGAGGTTTTCTGAGTTCACTCAATTGAGTGACGATCACCTTATGGATGGTAGTCTACAGAAACAATTCCCCTGCAGGAAGTAGCTTCTTGACAATATTGAATGGACAAGGTGTTGCATACTGTTTTATCAGCTGTGCTTCTCCTGCATCTCATTCATTTCCCATATAATGAAGTGGAACCACCTCTCTGCTTACATAACTTCCTCTGGGATTTTTGGGAGCACGAATTTTTGAGGAGAGTCTGCAGAAACACCTGGTCGTGTAGTGAGAACCCTTGCTGGGTCAGCTGATTTGAGATATGTAATGCAGAAGGCTGAGTCAGGCCTTTAATTAACATTTATTCGCAGGTTCCATCAACAGTGAAAGCACTCAATTATAGTCGGCCCTCCTTATCTGCGGATTCCGCATGCGCGGATTCAACCAACCGCGGATGAGAAAAACCTGGAGGTTCTCTCTCCAGCGCTCGTTGTTTGAGCATGTACAGACTATTTTTTCTTGTCATTATTCCCTAAACAATACAGTATAATAATTATTTACATAGCATTTACATTGTATTACGTATTATAAGTAATCCAGAGACGATTTAAAAGTACAGGCGGTCCCCGGGTTATGAATGAGTTCCGTTCCTGAGTCCGTCTTTAAGTCAGATTTGAAGTCGGAACAGGTATATCCGGTATTATTTAGGGTCAGTTAGTCAAACGTTTTTCTTAGTATATAGTACATATTTTACCTTTCTATGCATATAAAACACTTAAGAAACACACATATTTCTATAATTAAACGACTGCGTTGCTTAGTAATAATTGTAGTTTTCATCGGGGCAGGACCTTTCGCGTGCTCCATTAAAATTGTTCTGATCATTGACCGATGCAGCCTAATGCTTTTGTAATGACCGATGGCGTTTCAGCTCTTTCCGATCGCTTTATTGCTTCCACCTTATTTTCAATCGCAATCGTGATTATTTTCATGAACAGAAACACTGCGGATTCAGAGCTGCGCTGGGTCCTGATGTCCACTGCACTGAGACATGTTAAATAAAGTCCGGGGTTCCGCTGGGTTGTAAAGACCACCGCACTGAAATTGGTTAAATAAGGGACTTGAACATCTGCGTTTTTTGGTATCCGCGGGGGGTCTCGGAACCAATCCCCCATGGATAAGAAGGGCCGACTGTATAAGTGAAAGGCACCAGATATTACTTAACTCAGTGTGGCTGAAAATATCACTGGAGACAAATTTTAGGTGCTGAACTGCTCTTTGCACAACTTGAACTTTAGGAGAATAACAACACAGTACAAACAAAGCTCCATTAATAAAGACTATGTGATGTTATCTTTCACAGAAAAGTGCATAAAGTTACCTTGAACCACATTAACGAGATTATTGTTTGTTGAGTGCCTACATGTCTGGTAAATTTCTAGACCACATTCATTAAGACACTGAAGAGTGATGTATAATGACTTTCTTGTTTCTAGCAAGAAAGAGTTTTGAGAAATTGTTCTTTTACAATAATTTATCAAAATATGAATGTAAATGTGTAACTTTCTCCAGAGTCTATACTGAAAAAGCAATAACTAAAGAGTATGATATGAATCTGGGTGTCTTTCCACATTGCTTCTGGTTTTTAATAATATTTTCATTTGTCAGAAGGTTTCTTTGTTGCACAAATTGAAGGAGTCATTTCCTACTGTATGCATAACATTTTTGAGCAGTGAATTGAATTATTTCTGCTCATCAAAGGCAATGCCTCTAAGTGAAATTGTCAGTTATGGAGCATCTCAGCCAGATGGAACACAAACACATCACCTTCTGTTCAAATGACATGTGTCCATCAGGATCGACCTAAGTGGCTGTACTCTCTCTAGAATCCCATGAGAGGTAATTAAACTTGGTCAGTAGTGGAAATCCCTTTCACCATTCACTGCTACTGAGGTATTGCAGCTTGACACTTTCACGTAATTATCCTCCAAAGTAACAGGATGAAGATGAATTATTCTATAAATATTGGAAACACACCTGAGCATTTTCATCATCTTTTTATTTGTAAAGAAGAATGCAATTACAGATAACAATAAGACTGAAGATTTAGGCTTTGACTATTAGATGTAATTTCCAGTAACAAATCTCCCTTGACTTTTGGAGAAAAAGAAAGCATCAATTTTTGAAATGATTATCTGTTTCCTGAGCCTCCTTTAGATGAGGGAACCAATCTGAGGTCAGAAGTCTCTTCTTGGGCCATTTCAGAAATATCTCCATGGAAACCACTCCTTTGTCCTTGAGGGTCTTGAAATTTGTCTGATCAATTTTCCATGAAATGTAAGTAGAACCACAAAAGGCTGGAAAATTGCCTATATATATCTCCACCCTAAAAAGGTATATATATACCTATTTAGGTTGCTAATCCTTTGTGGAGTTAACGTGCAGATCCATATGTGGGAATCAGAGGAAAAAGACTCTGTAAGGTGTCAGGTATACAACAATGTGCATAACAATTTTCAAATATTTCATGCAGTGATGTCAGACTTATGCATAGTCTCAGAGTGAAAAGGGTCATCGTTGGTGTAATCAAGCAGCACTTGCTGAACAATAGCTTGGTCACTAAAGCTCATTTTGAGTTTTGTTAAGACTGCTTGCCTCCAAATCTTATTACACCTTCCATTCAAACATGGACTAACAAGCTGAATTTACTAATGAGGTAAGATGGATTCTCTTTGATATCAAGGAAGTGTTTGATTGAGCACAGTGGCACAACTCATGAAGCAGTTTTCAGACATCTCTGGGGACCACAAGTTCATTTCTGACCTCCAACATTATCTGTTTCTGCTTGGCTTATCCAGTGTTTCAGAAAGTGCCTGACATTTGCTCTACCCGTTTCCATAGCTGGCCTCACATTCATAGAACCATACTAATCTTTCAGATTAGTCATTCCAAATTGTAGCAGGTTTATCTCTTTTGAAATTGCCTAAAATAGAGCCATAATGTCGCAGCATGATATAGCACAGAAGCAGATTATTTGGCCCATCAAACATGCTTTTAACTATCCACTTAGAATAATCCTATATTAAACTTAAAGAAGAAAATGGTTGTGTATTTTGGTCAGATACTGAGGAATAACAATATTTGCAGATACTAGGAATGTTTTAAATGATAAAACTGTTGTTCTAATCTGATGAAATAGATGCATAAGTGCACATACTGCAGCATGTGTAATCATTTCAGTCTTGCCTTAGTTTGTTCAGAGAAAATTAAAAACAAAACAGGTGACCTTAGTCAGCACTGTAAAGCAATGAAAGTAAACAAAGGAATTAATAAATTATAGGCTGCTCTTTAATGTCTTATTTTATAACAGTATTTTACTCAAGAGTAAGCGGAGTTTGAGTCTCCTATCAGGACACATATTAGGTGATTTGCTTGACAGACAATGCAATAATTAGTTACCGGGTTAGCAGGTCAGAAGCCTAGACTAACTAGCTAGGAAATCCTTGGTTCAAATTTTCTCATGGCAGTTGAGAAATTTGAACTCCGTTAATGATCTGCTATTTAATATGTGTTTTTTTTATTATTTCTAATTATCTGGTCAAAGCAGAACACCTAGTTCTTTATTAAAGATTGTTGCTGTGCCTTCATATACCTCTTGGACTTGAGAATCAGAGGACACCTTTGTGCCTGTAATAGTTGTAAAGAATCTAGCATTATTCCCACATTCATCCCGAGCACTTCCTCAATGGTGCTCATTTCTGTGGATACTCATACATTTTTCTCCAATTTCCGCTTTGAAAGGCTACTGTACTGCCAGTACTCTTTGAAGCATTGTGTTTCAGATGTTAACTCAATGTTTGAACTTAAAGTACTGCAGGTCTACCCCGTCAACAAATTGCTCGTTGATCGTGAAATGGAAGGAGTTGGACTTGGTGCCGATCTTGTTGTCAGAGAGGTGTTGGTGTTGTGGAAGGCAGTGTGCAGCCTAACAGCTAGTGTTCATATTAATCGCTTTTCTTCTGATCACAAGGCACTGTTGGACATTGTTAATATGAAATACTGCAAGTCTGATGCACTGATTTATTGTTGGACAGCGTGGCCTTGTTTGTAATGAGGACATAGCCTCAAGCTGTGGTGTTGCTTGTTTATAGCCACCCAGGAGAGAGGCAACGGAGTCGATGCTGCCCCAACAGCCCAGTGTTCACTCAGTAGAAGATAAGCTTATTGTGTTCGATTACAGGCTGCTGTAATATTCAAGGACTCAGAGTCTTGGACCATATAGTTTTTGTGTGGCTGTATTTTACTGATATCTCATATATGCTTGCTGTCTTATATGTGCTATATGTGCCTTGTGCTGTGTGTGACTGTAGGTACTATGTTTTGGACCTTGGTCCCAGAGTGACACTGTTTCCTCGGCTGTATTCTTAGGTATTCATGTATGGTTGAATGACAATCAAACTCGAATTTGAAAATATTTTCCTTGCCTCCCTTCTGAATTAAAGGTAAGAGTAAATTAGAGTTCAAAGGCTGGAACTCCCTCCTGCCCATTTGGGATATATTCGCTTCCCTCGATACAGTATTATCCATGTGGTTTGTACTTCTGCTCAAGCTGATGTTTTTTTTAATCATTTTCTGTTGTTCTGGGATTTTAAACACATTTGAGCTTATCCACCATTCAGTCCTGTACCTAATTTCCATTTACTTGAGTAATTTCTTTATTCTCTTGTTTTAGACTATCCAAATAGTCTGTATGTTCAGGACTTGGTTAAAGTACAATTGAAGCAATGACATGGTGAAACACTCTAGACCAGCATCTTTGGGCCCTGGCTGCTGATGGATCACTGACTGCACCCCACCACCACCTTCAATCATTTTCCTCTGAGCATGTAATAGACCAGAATCGAAAGAAACATTGAGGAAATAGCTACCTTTGAGGTTACAAATCCTCATAGTGCCCATGCTATCAGGTAATCATGCACCACCCCAAAAGCACCTGTGCTGTCTGTATATATATTTACTTATTTGCCCCTACTGTAGCGCAAAGCCATCAGTTCCATCACCTGATCTGAGCAATTTCCTGGCAGTGTTCCTGCAGCTAATTCCTTACCTGTTTCCTGCACCACAGCCCATCTATGTACCTCCAAGACCCATCTATAAAAACTTCCTCTACTTTGCCTTCCATAGGTGTCTCCTTCACACAGATTTCTTCTTGGTGCTCTATTTCCATTTGGCTCTCATGTGCCCCCTCCTCCTCCCCCCCCCCCCCCCGTTAAGAAGGTGCTTATGGGGTTCATTCCAGTGTCCCTCACTGTTGTCACTGACTTCTCTTTGGGAACAAGAACTGCCTCCCAAGCTGCCGTTCTGCGGTCGGTGAGTGCTCTCAGCCTGCCTGTGCTCAGCAGCTCTACAGTGGCATGTCGTATGGGTTGTCCTATCATCACAACAGGTTTGCTTACTTGCACTGCCCACACTGCAATGATTAGTGCTGCTTACAAGTGTCTGCTTTGTTGAATAACAAAATCTTCTTGCGTCCACATGAGCCTGTGTCACCACTGCACTGTAATACTCTCTCTCGCTTTGCTGCAGTGAAAGGAGTGAGCCACATTGGGTAATAATAGTGCAGGTGCAGAGACCAGGGCTTTCTTGATATCTGTAAAACCCTTTTCCTCATCTGGCCCCTATTTTCCTTCCTCCAGAGGGGGCTGCCCTCCTTTGATTAAGACCTGTATTGGAGCCAGTAGTGCTGAGAACCCTGGTATGAAATTATGTCAGTAATTGAATAGACTATTATCTTCCCTTCTCTCCATATGTTGATTGAGCAGGACATGGAGATGATTGCAGAACACCTGACATGTCCTTCTTCCCCTGTGAAATTCTGTATCCTAGGTACTTCACAGTTTGTATACCCCTCGTCTCGCAGTATTTCTAAAACACTGGCTATTGCCTCTACATAACCTGCTTTGTCCTCCAAGGCAATTAGTAGATCATCTACATATTGTAAGATGGTCAACCAATATGATGTGAAATTGAACTTTTCCAAAATCTGCGCCATAACCTTATGAGAAAAGGCTGGGCTATTTTGGAATCCCTGGGGATGTCTGGTCCATGTACACTGCTACTCACCCAGGATGAAGACAAACCAGTCTTGGGACTCAGGTGCTAATGGGAGCCCCCAAAATCCATTAGCAATGTCAGGACTTAGAACAATTTATGTTCTGGAGACAAGTCATTCAGGATTGTAGCAGGGCTGGCCACAAGGAGATGCCATCTTAGTGTGGTCTTATTGAGGCTGTGGTATAGTTTATTGTGAACCAATATGATCCATCTGGTTTCTATACTGGCCGTATAGGTGAGTTAGTGGTTGACAAGGTCTCTCTTAGTATCCCCTGCTGTTTTAGTTCCTTCACTATGCTCTGGACTACTAGTAGGGCATATGTTTTTATAGGATACAGCTAACGGGGTTTATGCAGGTCCCTCTCTATTTTAACTGGGTTTATCCTCACCAACCACAAATTTGCTTGTGTCTAGCCCACACCCCTGTGAATTGCTGGTAGAGTAACCCATAGACACCTTCCTGGCTCTAGTCCCTGTTGATTGGACTATAGCTGCACTATACTAACCAGGTAATGTACTCTATTGTTTTCTGCCCCTGACTTGTCCACGTTATTTCTCCCTTTCTGGAATACATAACAGCCCCTCCTCCCTCAGGATGTCTATTCCTTATTACTCGGATAGGCAGAGGAATACCCTAGAAGCTGCACTCCACTGATTTCAGGTATCTGTGGCTCATTTCCTTCTGCTTTCACTGTTCTTCCCCGTACACCCGTAATGTAAATAGCCTCTCCAGTCATTGACAAGAGTAGTTCAGTTATCGATACCAATGCTACTGTGTCCACTAACAAATCGCATTGCTGGCCACCTAACAATACTGTTGTGTACGTCCATGGGTCACCAGTGCTCTCGATGGGGGCCGCTGTTAGCTATTAGTCTGACCTTAAGCCTGTCATTACTAGTTCTATCATCTAGTCTGCAATCAGATTGGACAGAGAGGGTCTTTCAGGGTTGGGGGCTTGGGTTCTCCTCCGCCTGTCTTGGCGGGTGTGATTCTCATGCCTCTTTCTCCTGTTAGGACAATGTCTCCACCCGTGGCCCTGGAGACCACAGCTGTCACATATTATCTCCTCTGCTTTTCTATATCTGGCGTGATAGACCCTTGCCAAGTACCCTTGGTTGTTGCAAGACCCTGAGTCTTCTCAGCAGTTACGCCTGCTTCAGCCACCTTGTGATCCCTCTTCCATTTCTTTCCATCTAATTCCCCAGCTCATGAAACTATTGTGGAGTAGGTGGATCCCACTGTTATCCCCAAGTTTAAAAACCTCCTGGTGGGCTGACTCAGCCCTTTCTTAAACATTTTCAGAAAGACTGGATTATCCCTCCCTGGATTTCCCAAGCCTGAGTATTCCTCATAAGCCTGGTATTTTTGCTCTTTGGCGCTAGTCCATTGTGGGTTCATCATCCTTCTGAACAACTGACATTATTATTCCCCAGTTACTCTCTCCTCCAAGATGCTATCTCACTTCTTCCTTAAAGTTCTGATATCTTTTTCTGTTGCTGGCATTCCTACCAGTTGTCTACGTTCCATCCAGCTCCCCTGGGGTATAACTGTCCCACGTATATCTCGGGCATTTTGCTGTAACCAATATGTGTATGTCTTGGATTTCGATCATTTATCTTATCTCAAGCCAATATTATGCATTGCCACACACAAAACAAATGGAGTGAAGTTTGTATGTAATGCTCTGCTTTTCCCTGGACTCAAGGGCTTGTGGATGGTAGCAATGAGTGTGAGTGGCTGGCTGGGATCATCGACGTTCTGAGCCTGTCGTTGCCTGCTCTCTAAAGGTGCCATTCTGACAGGCAGTACTGGGTATAACCTCTCCTGTTTGTGGGTATTTTCCCACTTGTCATCTCCCTGATCCAATGCTTCCCAATTTACCTCATCACCTTCCTCAGCCATTATTCCCATGCCTGTTGCCCAGTGAGCACCCACCTGCTAGGCCTCATCTCATCAGCATCTCAGTCTTCCTAAATCTCTGACTAATTAATTATTGTATTGTTCTGATTGTTCTGCCTGTTTTTCACCCTCACCTCTCTCTCCTTAAGTCTTCTAATTGTTCCTTCAATCTGTCCAGGTCTACTTGGTGCATTGTCTCACTGTCATATATTTCTGCACTATTGCCCTTCTTAGACTTTGAGTCGCAGGTTTTCCCAAACAGAGTCAGACACATAAAAGAGTTTCCTGGATGAGTATAGACACACCCTCTGGTGTCCCGAATGGTATTTCCCACACTACCCAAGTGTCCTCGGTAGCTACTCTACACTTAATCAGTTGTCCCTCTGAAGAATACACAAGCAACTTCTGGGGTCCCGAATGGTCAACCTTTCGCAACTGGTGGTCTTGTCTTGACAACTTACCCAGCACATGCACACACGCGCACACACACACACACACGCACACACGCACACACACACACGCACACACACACGCACACGCACACACACACACGCACACACACACGCACACGCACACACACGCACACACACACACACTTTTCTATCTATCAGTTCAGCTCTCCACCATGTCCTTTGTTACTGCATGATACCCTGGTCATTGGCCTAAACAGATTTAAGTGTGGGTGCTGCTCTTAAAAATATAATACCTAGATGGCTGAAGTCACTGGTCACAATGGTGTAAACAATTTAACCGTGTTGCTTGCTTTGACGCAATTCAATTACCACAAACCAATTCTCTTAATGTTTGGCTGACTCATATGCAATCTCTTAGTCTGTGGAGCAGCCTGTTCTTTCAACTTCCATTTGCTGCTTGCAATTTACAATAAACTCTGAAGGCTAATTGCAAGCTTCCTGAAATTATTTACATTTACAATATGAACTGAATATTGGTTCCTGTTTGAATTAATACCTGCTATATTCACATTACTCTAGAATACTCCCTAACAGAAAGAAAAATGTTGGGGTTTGTGGTGAGTGCTTCTGCTTGACCTGCTGAGTTCCTCCATCATTTTGTGTGTGTTGGTCCACATTTCCAGCATCTGCAGTCTCTCTGCTATCACCATTTATTCAATATGGGTTTAGATAGATCTTAATTAGAATTAGTTAATCAGTCCAAATCTGCACAGATTCAAATCATGACAAAATACAGGAGTTGTCTAACCACAGGCTGTCGGAACAGAATGTTTCAACCTGTATAACATTTGTATTCATTTAAATAATTTTCTGATGGATTTTCACTTTCCAGGGACTGAGAGACTTATTGCTGACCTTAACTTTCTAGCAGAGTGACATGACTTTTCCAGAGGGTCAGAATTTTTTGGTGATAACGTTAAACTCAAATTTTGTTGTAAACAAGAATCAGTAAATTACCAGCTACAATCAGTTTGAAGTTGGAGACACAGCTTTGCAAACAACAGCGTTACAGAGCACAGGTTGCTCACAACAGCAGGTGGCTGGCTGCAAAGACGTCTGGTTTGCACAGTGAATGACCAGGAGACGACTTGTCTCCATCAGCCAAATGCAAGACAATAGGGTTATGTCACTTAGCACATCAAACATGGTTACAAGTTCGGATACTTGTGTACACAGAACATCCGCCCTCAGAGCATTGATTGTGGGTATTTGAGACCTCTGTCGCCAGAAGCTTTTAAGACATTTGTGTGAGTTACTTTAAAATAAAAATAACTGGAAAGCATCACATGTAGATGATGTCATCTAATAGAAAACAGTATAAATATCAGAAGCATTGGTGATTGTTAGGAATGAAAGGGAGAATGGCAGAAATATGGAATGACAAAAAGAAGAACAGGAGTTCATTCCTCAACCTTCATTTTCTGTGACCTTCATTCATCTGCAACTCATTGGTATGTTCTCCTAGTTAATTAGGATTATACCTGTCTTTGGAAATTCTTGGTAGTTTGTAAATCTTGGTAATTTAGAATCTTTCATAAATCAGAAATCTTCTGTCAATGTTAAAGGTGTGTAAAGTACTGTTTGTCTAAATGTAAATGTATATCATTAAAAATAAAGTAACTGTGTTTAAACTACTTTGTTAGCGGGAAGTATTTTCTCCTGGTGGAATGGGGGAGGGGGGACCACAGATCAAGCACCTGCTGTTAGCAGCTAAAACTCACTGTAGTGACTGGACAGGGAAATAAGTTAGTCCTTAAAGAGCAGGTGGATACAATATATAGGTCCTATAGTGAGTATATCTGTAAATATCCATATTGTAGAAGGCTTAAAATCTTCTTTTGAAATTTGGCTTTGCAGGCAGGAAACCCAATACCATCACAACTTTATACATGTAACTCTCAGTTCGGCTAGCAGCTTAATACAGTCAGCCCTCCTTATCCGCGAATTCTGCATACACAAATTCAACCAACCGCTAATCGCGAAAACCCAAAAGTGCTCTTCCTGCACTTGTTGTTCGAGCATGTACAGACTTTTCTTTCTTGTCATTATTCCCTAAACAATGCAGTATAACAACTATTTTACAAAAGCATTTACATTGTATTATAAGTAATCTAGAGATGATTTAAAGTATACGGAAGGATGTGCGTGGGTTATCATGGATCAGGATCAAAAAATTTCGGAAGTTCTCTTACTAAGTAAGTCGGAACAGGTACATCCGGTATTATTTAGCGTCAGTTAGTCAAATGTTTGTCTTAGTATATAGATTATATTTTACCTTTCTATGCATATAAAACACTTAAGAACGTATGTTTCAGCACCATGCTCAGGAATGGAAGTTCCTGAGTTCACTCTGGTGACAGATCCCTCCCTAGAGCACTCTCCACCGTGCCGGGTTTATGTGGAGGATCAAAAACCCAAAACCCAATAATTAAACCACTGTGTTGCTTAGTAATAATTGTTACTTTCATCGGGCAGAGTCTTTCTCACTTCATCCTTTAAATTGTTCCAATCGTTGACCAACGTAGCCTAACACTTTTCCAATGACCGATGGCGTTTCACCTCTTTCCGATCGCTTTATTATTTCCACTTTATTTTCAATCGTGATCGTGATTATTTTTGTGAACAGAAACACTGCGGATTCAGATCTCTGCCATCTGGTCCTAATGTCCACTGCACTGAGACAGGTTAAAGAAGGTCTGGGGTTCTGCTGGGCTCTAAGTCCCACCGCATTGAGACAGGTTGAATAAGGGAATTGAGCATCCGTGAATTTTGGTATTCGTGAGGGGTCCCAGAACCAATCCCTCGCGGATAAGGTGGGCCAACTGTATAGGGTTTGATAGCTCCCGGCCTAGCCAAACTTAAGAAATCTCGTTTGGGTGGATGCTGCATGATGTGTCCTATGTTACAAATCAGTACTACAAAATAACCAACAGTACACAATATGCAATTAAATATTTGAGCTTTATAATTCTTAATTTGACTACATGGTTAGTAAAGAAAGAAAAAAAAGGGCCCATTCTCATGAAACAGTCTAATGCGCAACGTTGGAGCTCACTGATATGGCCGTTCATTCACCACTGACCTCCTCCGATCATTGCTGACCTTTGGACAAATTCCTGGCTCCCAGACACACAAGACAGAGCAACATCCCACTCATTGTTTAACATGCCCCCTTATCTCTAGTCATAACCCAAACATTGCTGCTAATGAAACCATTACCTGAGCAGTGGACATTACAGAGAAGCCATTACATTAGCAGTGAAACCTTACAGCATGTTACATACAAGGTATAAATAGTGATCAAAAGTTTGGAAGAATTCTTTGCTTTACAATTTGTGCCATTACATCATCTGTGGCCATTTGAAAGAATTTGTCCATCAGACCAGGCTTCTCCTGTTACCTTCCAATTCAGTCAATTCTGTTCCACTGTCAGAAAATGTTGATTGTACATAGACTCAATTGAGGGAGAAAGGAGGGCAGACATCCTGAGGGGCTGAAAAACATCCCAGCAACCTGAGGACTGGGTTGAAGGAAGCTTGGAAGTCAGCTACAAGTGTAAGTAACACTTCTGACAATGTAGCTTTCCTTCAGTAATGTACTGAAACACCAGCTTTGAGAGAAGTACCCATGCACATGTTCAGCAGATACCTATTGAAGGATATTATACACCTTATGATATTAATTTACAGTGATTAATAATTATCCACAAGATATATATATATATATATATAAAACTTTTTGCCTATTTTTGGGAAATTGAATAGTACTTCTATAACATTTTGTAAAATAGATTAAGCTTTTCTGTTTGGATTTGTGTTCTGAGCTGACCAGCAGAAAGCAAATCAATTTTGAAAAGCTGCTTTTGGAATCTACTCTTCACTGCAGATATCATAAATTGATGGAGTACAGCTTGAAAATTGCCAACATTTTGATTTTGCAGCCCTTCCACATGCACAGAAACTACAGTTGTCCACATAGCATCACAATACACACAGCAGCCACTTTATTACCATTATACTGCTTGTTAATGCCAATATATAATCAGACAATCAAGTGGGAGCAACTCAATGCATAAAAGCATGCAGGCATGCATGGTCAAAAAGTTCAGTTGTTATTCAGACCAAACATCAGACTAGGGAAGAAATGTGATGATCTAAGTGACTTTGACTGTGGAATAATTGTTAGTACCTGACAGGTTGGTTTGAGGATCTCAGAAACTGCTAATCTCCTGGGATTTTCATGCACCTAATAGTCTCTGGAGTTTACAGAGAATGGTGCCAAAAGCAAAAAAAAAAATCCAGTGTGTAGCAGTTCTGAGGGTGAAAATGCTTTGCTAATTAGAGAGGGAAGCTGACAGGAAGGGGAGAGTAGTCAAGTCACCATTATGGCCATGGTGTGCAGAAGAACATCTCTCAACACAAAATGTCAAACCTTTAAGTGGATGGGCTACAGTAGTACACCATGAAATTATAGAAATATAATTCTGTGCTAATAAAGTGGCCACAGAGTGTACACTTCCAGAATTACCATGACACCTATTTCAATCTCTTATAATTCTGTTGAATATTTCTGAGTTCAACTGTTTTACCATATGGTTGCAAATATTACAGTACCTAAAGGGAAGAAAGGGATTATAGAGGCTGCATTACAGAATAACATCAATGGGTTTATTAAAGTTATATTAAAATACATTTCTCTAAACCTTAATTATTTACAATAACAAACAGAACTTTTTTCACAAATCAGAACGACAATCAGTTGTCAAGAGAGCAAACGAACCTTGTTGCTTTGGATGTTCATCATTTTTAAAAATTGATTTGGTTAAAAACTACATTCTCATAGAAAAGCAAGAATGTAGGTAACAGCAACAGAGCTAATTGAGGTTCCATTGTGGTTCTTACATGGAAACAGTGTTAACTGTAATCGCCTGGCTGTACAACATATCCTGGTTTCTGAACAAGTGTCCCTGTTTTGTAACGTACATGAATTATTTGCTTTAACTTTGTGAGAAGAATCTGAATAAATGAATTACCAAGCAGAATAAATGTTTGCTTGTGTTAGGAAGAAGCTGAAGCATAGAAGCAAGCTTGGAATCTTGAATCTTTAGTTCTCATCTGTACTTCACATCTGATGCAATGGTCTGAGACTCGGGTCTCATAAACATTTCATCAGCTTGGAATATACTGTAGTGAAATGGTACAGAATCTATTGAATAAACTGAGGAGAGTGGAAGACTCTTGTGATTAGGACATAAGGGTAGGGCTTTGCATGGATTAGGAAAGGTTTGCCCCTTGGTGCAAGGGCCAGATTAGAAATCTAATAGTTCCTTTCTTTGAATAAATGAATTGGCAATACATGTTTGTGAAATACAAACTATTAAATACATAGAGGTACTAAAGAATAGAAAATGCAAAATACATCTTAGTTACTTACAGACACAATTGAAAAAAATACTAATTATTATTACTTGCTTTCTAGGTCTTTAATTAAGCATCAAGTTGTCTCTACAATTCATTGATTTATTGACAAAAGTTTGTTTTTTACTTCAGAAGATATTTGACTTAATAAGCTATTTTAATTCACCTTCGGATTTAATTAACATATTGCCATATACTCCAGGGTGCAAAAGTTTTCTTGCTCCAGTGAAGCTTACAGGGTAACAGTATATATGACAATAATAAATGCAAGAATAAGTAAAGTGGCAGGCACGAAACAATGGGATGGTACAAAGTATTCAAGTGCAAAAATATTGAAGTGACCAAGACAGAAGAGATAGAATTAAGTGTTTATTGATTATGTGATAAATCGGACAAATTTTATGTCATTTTAACCTCATTCAGATCTGCACTGACCATATCAGCATACTTTGAATGGTCTCATGAAAGTGGGAATAGGCCAAAGAAAGTAGGTTATTCCAACTTCTGAGTATGTTGCACTATTCATTTCAAAGCTCAATGTAAATTAGTATATATAATTGCCTGTATACAACTCTGAGATTCATTTTGTTGTGAGCATTCACAGTAAATACAAAGAGACAGAATAGAATTAATGAATGACAGCACACAACAAAATGGACAAATAAATAATATGTGAAAGACTGTGCAAATAGAAAAATCAACAATATAATAATAATAAATAAATAAACAATAAATTTCAAGAACATGAAAGCGAGTTCAAAGATTGTGTTCAGATCATTGCTGGGGTGATTGAAGTTGAGGTATTCCCTCTGATTCAAGAGCCTAATGGTTGAGGGGTAATAACTCTTACCGAACCTGGTGATATGGGACCTGAGGGACCAGTGCGTCCTTCCTTGTGGCAGCAGTGAAAAGAGAGCATGGCCTGGATGGTGGGGGTCCTTGATGGTGGATGCTGATTTGCTGCAACAGTACTCCACATAGATGTGTTCAGTGATGGGGAGAGCTTTACCTGTGATGGACTAGTCCAAGTCACCTATGTTTTGTAGGCTACTTTATCCAAGGCCATTGGTGTTTCTATACTAGGCCATGATAAAACCAGTCAATATACTCTCCACCACACATCCATAGAAGCTTGTCAAAGTTTTAGATGACATGCCAAATCTATGCAAATTTCTAAGAAAGTAGAGATGATGCCGTACTTCTGTAGAGAGTGGAGGTGTTGATCAGCCCCCGATGAGGACTAGCTCATGGACCTCCAATTCCCTCCTCCTGTAGTTAATAATCATCTCCTTGGTCTTGTTGAGAGGTTGTTGCTGTGGGTACCACTCAGCCAGATTATCTGTCTCCCTCCTATATTCTGATTCATCATAACCTTTGATTCAGCCAATGACAGTGATGTTGTCAGCAAACTTAAATATAGCACTGGAGTTGTGCTTAGACTCCCAGTCATAAATATAAAGTTAGGAGAGCAAGGGGCTAAGCACACAGCCTTGTGGTGCATCCTGATGATGACTGCGGTGGAGTTGTAGTTGATAATCCAAATTGACTAGGGTCTGCAAGGAGCAAACTGAGGATCCACTTGGACAAGAAGGAATTTAGGCCTAGATCTTGGAGCTTGTCATGACTGTGAACAGAGCTACCAGAGAGATGCAGCTGGTATATATAAAAGTCTTTATTCAGGACACACACAAGGAGAGAGACTCCCTAACCCAACATTACAGCACATTTTAAATGTTAAAGAACAAAGGTTATGGGATCATTTTTATAGTTACAATCCCCTTATAATGTTTCTTTTGAGTTACATGTAATTTTTCAAATACCTGGATTTTCTCACCAACACACTAAAAATGAGTGTTAATTACAGAGGTCTCTGAGTCGTATTCATGCAATGGGGTGTTAATTGCATTCATGCATATGCAGACATCACAGATTAATTGGATTTTTCCTGGTCTTCAATTCACTCTAAAATGCAGCTGCAGGAAGACCACTGTTCTGAGGTGCATTTTAAATTCAATCTATAATCCATATTAAGATCTGAATATTAGTTGCTGTTGAAATTAATATTTGCTGTATTGCATATCTCCAGAATATACCCTAACAGACTCTCCTCTTGGCACTCTTGTACATAAATAAATTGGTTCCAAGAAAAGCTAAACTCAAAGGAGGGTCTAATTAAATAGGACAGAAAAATGCCCTATATCCCTGGGAGAGATCAAGAATCCTGGATGGTCTGTTGCCTCCCTGGTGCCAGGGTCTGTGATATCTTGGATCAAGTTCTCCATATTCTCAAGAGGGAGGGTGTGCAGCCAGATGTCCTGGTCCATGTAGGGACCAATGATGTGGATAGGAAGAAGGAGAAGGTCCTGCAAAGACAGTTTAGGGAATTAGGTGCAAAGTTGAAGGACAGGACCTCCAGGGTTGCAATCTTAGGATTACTCCCCATGTCACGTACTAGTGAGGCTAGAAATAGGAAGATAATGCAGCTAAATATGTGGCTAAGGAGTTGGTGCAGGAGGGAGGGCTTTGTGTTTCTGGACAATTGGGCCTTGTTCCAGGGAAGGTGGGACCTGTTCCAACGGGACGGGTTGCACCTGGACTGGAGGGGAACTAACATCCATGCAGGAAGGTTAGCTAGTGCTGCTCTGGGGGGGGGGGGGGGGGGGGGGTTAAACTAGATTTGCAGGGGAGGGGAACCATAGTGTTAGAGCAGATAGTGAGGTGGAGGAATGTGAAGGTCATGCGAGAACTGCAAGTATAGTGCATGGAGGAAAGGCAGATCCAACATATAAAGACGTTTTGAGGAAAGAGAAGCAGAATAAAGGGTGTAAAGGTAGTAAGGTAGAAGGGCTAAAGTGTGTGTACTTCAATGCAAAAAGCATCAGGAACAAAGGTGATGAACTGAGAGCTTGGATACATACACGGAATTATGATGTTGTGGCCATTACAGAGACTTGGCTGGCACCAGGGCAGGAATGGATTCTCAATATACTTGAATTTCAGTGTTTTAAAAGGGATGGGGGGGGGGAGAGGAGGAGGGGTGGCATCACTGGTCAGGGATACTATTACAGCTACAGAAAGGGTGGGTAATGTAGCAGGATCCTCTTTTCAGTCAGTATGGATGGAAGTCAGGAACAGGAAAGGAGCAGTTACTCTATTGGGAGTATTCTGTAGCCCCCCTGGTAGCAGCAGAGATACCGAGGAGCAGATTGGGAGGCAGATTTTGGAAGGGTGCAAAAATAACAGGGTTGTTATCATGGGTGACTTTAACTTCCCTAATATTGATTGGAACCTGATTAGTTCCAATGGCTTAGATGGGGCAGAATTTGTTAAGTGTGTCCAGGACGGATTCCTGTCACAGTATGTTGACAGGTCAACTAGGGAGAATGCCATACTAGATCTACTATCTGGCAACAAACTGGCTCAGGTCACAGATCTCTCAGTGGGTGAGCATCTGAGGGACAGTGACCACCACTCCCTGGCCTTTAGCATTATCATGGAAAGGATAGAATCAGAGAGGATAGGAACATTTTTAATTGGGGAAGGGCAAATTATGAGGCTATAAGACTAGAACTTGGGGGGGCGGGAATTGGGATGATGTTTTTGCAGGGAAATGTACTATGGACAAGTGGTCGATATTTAGGGATCTCTTGCAGGATGTTAGGGATAAATTTGTCCCGGTAAGGAAGATAAAGAATGGTAGGGTGAAGAAACCAAGGGTGACAAGTGAGGTGGAGTATCTAGTCAGGTGGAAGAAGGCAGCATACGTGAGGTTTAGGAAGCAAGGATCAGATGGGTCAATTGAGGAATATGGGGTAGCAAGAAAGGAGCTTAAGAAGGGGCTGAGGAGAGCAAGAAGGGGACATGAGAAGGCCTTGGCAAGTAGGGTAAAGGAAAACTCCAAGGCATTCTTCAATTATGTGAAGAACAAAAGGATGACAGGAGTGAAGGTAGGACTGATTAGAGATAAAGGTGGGAAGATGTGCCTGGAGGCTATGGAAGTGAGCGAGGTCCTCAATGAATACTTCTGTTTGGTATTCACCAATGAGAGGGAACTTGATGATGGTGAGGACAATATGAGTGAGGTTGAACTTCTGAAGCATGTTGATATTAAGGGAGAGGAGGTGTTGGAGTTGTTAAAATACATTAGGGCGGATAAGTCCCCGGGTCCTGATGGAATATTCCCCAGGCTGCTCCACGAGGTGAGGGAAGAGATTGCTGAGCCTCTGGCTAGGATCTTTATGTCCTCATTATCCATGGGAATAGTACCGGAGGATTGGAGGGAGGTAAATGTCGTCCCCTTGTTCAAAAAAGGTAGTAGGGGTAGTCTGGGCAATCATAGACCAGTGAGCCTTACATCTGTGGTGGGAAAGCTGTTGGAAAAGATTCTTAGGGATAGGATCTATGGGCATTTAGAGAATCATGGTCTGATCAGGGACAGTCAGCATGGCTTTGTAAAGGGCAGATCATGTCTAACAAGCCTAACAGAGTTCTTTGAGGAGGTGACCAGGCATATAGATGAGGGTGGTGCAGTGGATGTGATCTACATGGATTTTAGTAAAGCTAAATCCCCATTGAATTTCCCCATGGGGATGAATAAAGTATCTATCTATCTATCTATCTAAATGGATATTGATAAGGTTCCACATGGTAGGCTTATTCAGAAAGTCAGAAGGCATGGGATCCAGGGAAGTTTGGCCAGGTGGATTCAGAATTGGCTTGCCTGCAGAAGGCAGAGGGTCGTGGTGGAGAGAGTACATTCGGATTGTAGGGTTGTGACTAGTGGTGTCCCACAAGGATCTGTTCTGGGACTCCTACTATTCATGATTTTTATTAACGACCTGGATGTGGGGGTAGAAGGGTGGGTTGGCAAGTTTGCAGATGACACAAAGGTTGGTGGGGTTGTGGATAGTATAGAGGATTGTTGAAGATTGCAGAAAGACATTGATAGGATGTAGAAATGGGCTGAGAAGTGGCAGATGGAGTTCAACCTGGAGAAGTGTGAGGTGGTACATTTTGGAAGGACAAACTCCAAGGCAGAGTACAAAGTAAATGGCAGGATACTTGGGAGTGTGGAGGAGCAGAAGGATCTGGGGGTACATGTCCACAGATCCCTGAAAGTTGCCTCACAGATAGATAGGGTAGTTAAGAAAGCTTATGGGGTGTTAGCTTTCATAAGTCGAGGGATAGAGTTTAAGAATCGCGAGGTAATGATGCAGCTCTATTAAACTCTGGTTAGGCCACACTAGGAGTACTGTGTCCATTTTTGATCACCTTACTATAGAAAGGATGTGGAAGCATTGGAAAGGGTACAGAAGAGCTTCAGGGAGCGCGAAACGCAGAATCAACTATCGCTGTGATGATTGTATGCTCTAGTATCAATTGTTTGGTGACAATAAAAGTAAAGAAAAGATTTACCAGGATGCTGCCTGGTTTAGAGAGTATGCATTATGATCAGAGATTAAGGGAGCTAGGGCTTTACTCTTTGGAGAGAAGGAGGAGAGAGGAGACATGATAGAGGTATACAAGATATTAAGAGGAATAGGTAGAGTGGACAGCCAGCGCCTCTTACCCAGGGCACCACTACTCAATACAAGAGGACATGGTTTTAACGTAAGGGGTGGGAAGTTCAAGGGGGATATTAGAGGAAGGTTTTTTACTCAGAGAGTCGTTGGTGTGTGGAATGCACTGCCTGAGTCTGTGGTGGAAGCAGATACACTAGTGAAATTTAAGAGACTACTAGACAGGTATATGGAGGAATTTAAGGTGGGGGAATATATGGGAGGCAGGGTTTAAGGGTTGGCACAACATTGTGGGCCAAAGTATCTGTACTGTGCTGTACTATTCTATGTTCTATGTTCTATTTTAGACCATCTTCCCCAATTACCTATCATATCCCTATATGTATCAACATCTACACTACTATCACCTAATGGCTACCCACAAGGCTCTAAACAGGATTTGTTCCTGAAATTTAACCAACTGTCTTTAAAATTCAGATTCAGATTCAGTTTATTGTCATTTAAAAACCACAAATGCAAAGCAGATAAAAAATGAGACAATGTTCCTCCAGAATGATATCACAAAAGCACATGACAAAACACACTACACCAGAAAATCCACAAAACGTTTGGCAATCCCCAATCCAGAGTCTGGAGAGGCTGCTGCATATTAATATCATGCTACTGTCTTAGCGTGTTCCCCGGAAAGGAGCTCCAAATCCACCAGACAAAACAAGACCAAAAACTAAATCTACAAGACCTGCACAAAACCACATAGTTACAACAGTGCAAACAATACCATAATTGATTTAAAAAAGACAGACTATGGGCACGGTAAAAATAGTCCAAAGACGTTAAAAGACTATAAGTCTTTTAACGTCAGCTTTAGCATCTGTATGCCTGCTGCCTCCTTCCCTGCTGGCCAAAAGTAGTGTAATCATGTTCTTAACTTCACCCCTCCTTTCTCTGATAGCTAAAACTCAACAGTGGCTATTGGTTGTTGCTCCCTGATCAGGGGAACCAGCAGGGTAAATGTATCAGGTTCACAGGTAACAGTTCACACTCCATGCCGTGACAAAGGGTTGTCAGAATCTTGGTGACCAGTCTTTCAGTCCCCGTTATTAATGTAGAGGAGGGACTGGGGTGGTCTCTATTTAAATGACCGCAAGGACCTCACTCTGGTGGCACCATCTCAACCCATTCACTCCCTATTCCAACAACACACACAAAATGCTGGTGGAACTCAGGACGAAGGGTCTTGGCCCGAAACATCGACAGTGCTTCTCCTTATAAATGCTGCCTGGCCTGCTGTGTTCCACCAGCATTTTGTGTATGTTGTTGGAATTTCCAGCATCTGCAGATTTCCTCGTGTTCACTCCCTATTCCGACTGGTGTGACTGCCTTCAGATACTGCGTGTAGTTCTTTCTCTTCCTTAGTCTGCCACACCATCGGAGTTGTGGAACCTGATGTCTCTGCTGTAACTCCGATCCCTCCCCATTTACTTTACCCAGTATTTTCTATTCTGAGCAAAGCAACTAATCATCTACCTTCAGTGACCAGCCAGTTACCATTATTCTTTAACATGCTGTTTACAGCTTGATGTCATGCTCTCTTGGTGGCTTCTGCTGTTGTGTTTGTGTGGGTCTGCTTCCATCAGTCGTGGTGAAATCTGATGCAGCCGGCTGAGGTTCATCACTTAAACTGTCTGTAATGACTCTGTTACTGGGTGCACTTGATCTCTCACTCTGTCTGTGGGGCAACAAGAAGGTGAGTTGTATGGTTGAACCTGAGTCCAGTGTTTCCACTGATGGCCTCACCAGGACTGTACATCAACACAGACATCATTCATCTGGAGCACCACCTGTGGTTCCATTCACCTGTCTTCTCAGCCAGCTCCCTTACCATGACTTGATCATCTCTCTGTGGGAGGAGTATCTTCTCCCCTAGCTCTCTCTGATCACCATTATGCTGCTACTGTTTTGTTTGATTCCTCAATGTGTTACCCTGGTTACAGTGGTCCTTTACATCTCCATGTAATCTTGCTAACATGGCATTTGTAGTTTCTTCCTGTACACCTGTAATTTCTGTTGTTTTTTGTTCTTCCACTGCCCCCCTGGCACTGATGTCTTCCCACTTGTTCCGTTTCTGCTCTTAACTATCCCCTTTCTGGTGAACCTTTACTTTAATCACTGCTACCTCCTCGGGTAGCCGCATTACTTCTAACAGCTTCTGAATGTGCTTGGCTCCTACCCTTGAAACCTTCTGACATGATTGCCACATATTGCCATCTCTCCTCCCTGCTTGGAGCTTCTGTCTCTGTGTTGGCCATGTTAGCTGCTTTGTGGATCACACGTGTATGCTGTTCCTGTCTTGTCCATGTTATTTATCCTTTTCCTCAGACTATGATCACACCTGCCTTACACAGTGTGTCTATCCCCAGGATCGTCCATTCATTGTTTGAGCGCACACAGAAATCTACAGGAAGCTGCACTCCCTCAATCTCAAGTACTGAGCCTGATTTCTCTCCACCCTCATTGTTTCACCTCCTGCACAGGTAATGTAAATTGCCTCTCCATTCATGGGCAAGGGTAAATCTGATATCAATACTGACAATCCCATGTTCACTAACATTTTGCATAGCTGGCCCCCTGATAAACCTATTGTGTACATTGTGGATGACCACTACTGACAATAGAGGCTGCCATCAGTCATTTGTCTGACCTCACCAACTGGTCAGCAGTCACATCAGAAAGAAAGGGGTGCTGCTGTGGATTCTGCCTGCTTTAGTGAGTGACTCACATAAGTTCCTCTCTTTTCAGGATGCTGCCTCCAGCCACGCCATGAGAAGCCATAGCTGTAACAAGTCATCTCCTTTACCCTTCCACATCTATTGTATTCCAGCATTCCTTGCTAGCTGCCCTGGTTGCTGACACACAAATCAAATCTTCTGTGACATCACAGCAGCTACATCCACTGCAGCTGTGTTACCACTTCTCTTCCCCCTCTTCTGGTCTATCTTACCGGCCCAAGATACGATCACGGGTAGGTCAATCCCACCGCTATGACCAAGCCTAAAGCTTGCTGCTGATCTGAGCTCAAGCTGCCTTCAGCGTTTTCAGCAAAACGGGGTTATACTGCCCTGGATTATCCAACCATGAATACTCCTCATACATTCGATGTTTACATTCTGTCTGGCTCATCACCTCTGTGAACCAATAATGTTATTTTTCCCCAGTTATGCTCACCTCCCCCAGTCACTGTTTTTCATCCTCTTAAAGAAGCAATATCTCTCTTCATTGCTGGTGTTTCCAGTAGTTGCTTATGTACCATCCCTCATTCTCTGGTCTATGCTGTCCCATATATTCTTCATGCACTTTGCTTTTACTGACATGAGTATATCTTTGAGGTGCATCTGGTGAACTTAAAACATTTCCTCGCTTTTGGGCCAGAATTCTGCATTGCCACAGATGACTAAGTAAGGGCAGGTCTGACACAAAAACTTTGTTTCTCTCCAGGAGTGAAGGGTTTATGGGTGGCTGTAATTAAGGTCAAAGGCTGGTGTGGCTCATCAGGGTTTTTGACCTAATGTTGACTGACCTTAATAGGAACCATGCTGATGGATATATCTGGGTATACCCTCCTCCTCAAATCTCCCAGGCCTCCATCAGTCAGAGCTGACCATGGATATTACGTCCTAGTTGTCTAGATACAAAAGCCGGGGCAGTACGATATGGAGAGCAAGCTGTTGTCCGTGCAGCAAGATGCCCCTCTCCACACAACTAATGAACACAAAGAAACAGCAGAGACTGATGCAGTTTGGTACTAGCAGCACCGCAGGAGTTGCCAGTCAACTTTGAACTCAATGTAGGGCTGCCTTAAGGACTCCAGCTCTGGAGTTTTTCCTTGGAGTTTACTCCCAAAGCCTTCCTCATGAGTGGGTATAGCTCCAAGGTAGTGGAGGTTTGAGATCAGAGATTTCATTCTCCTAGGTGAGCTGCCAACCACGGATGACAAGCCACATTTGCCTGAAGCGACTGGTTTTAAGGCGCCAAGAACCCATCTTTACCTGTTCTCCTGCCAGTAGAAATGGTTCTCCTGGATTTAGCAGCTAAGCCACAGGTGAAGGCCAGGAGCCAGACTTGGTTGTCAGAGGTTATTTGAGGTGTATGCCATTGGGGGCATTTAATAACAACCCCCAGCTATAACAACCTTCTCTCCACACTAATTCCCACACTACACGAAACATAAATGATGGATAAAAAGTAAACAGTACACATTTAAATTCACAGAATCTATAATCTGTCACATGTGCATCTGAACTCATAATGAATGTTACATTCCTTTTCATTCAAAACTGTTACACCAAGGCTACACACTTATTTTTAAAACACATCAACACACTTGCAAATGAGTTTCCTACTATACAGTTCCACAAACGGGTATTCATGCACCTCACTGGCATCGAGACGGTCAGTAAACACCCTTCACAACTAGTGGCTCTGTCTCACCAAATTACACAAAATGTCTGCTTTCCTACATAAGCACATGTGTATGCACACACATCACATTACTTTTCTATCTAGCAGTCAGTTCTCCACCATGTTCATGATACTTTGTGATTCTGTGGTCATTGACAAGAACAGATCTAAATATGAGCACCAATCTTAAAAACATACTCACCCACTTAGACTGCTGAGATCACTGGCCACACGATGGGATATAAATGTATCTCAGATGAGCCCCCAAATATTGTGACTGTGAATGAATCCACAGGAGAGATGCACCTGGTAGAAATAAAAGTCTTTATATGGGACACACACAAGCTGACCACCTTTGGAGGAGAGGGAGGGAATGAGAGAGAGGGAGAACGGGGGGGGGGGGGGGGGGAGAGAAAGAGAGAGAGAGAGAGAGACACACACACCCCAACCCAATATTACAGCACATTTTTATATGTTAATGAACAAAGATATTGGACAATTTTTATAGTTACAATGCCTCATAATGCTTCTTTTGAGTTACACATAATTTTTCAAATACCTGGAACTTCCCACTAACACACCAAAAGTGGCTATTAGTAACTAAGGTATCTGAGTCATATTCATATAAAGGGGTATTAATTGTGTTCATGCACATGCAGACTTCTCAGATCAATTGGATGTTACCTGGTCTGCAGCTGACTCCAAAAAGTGGTTCCAGGAAGAACACTGTTCCGAGCTGCATTTTAAATACAATTAACGATCCACATTCAGATCTCAAGTGTGGGTGCTGTTGAAATTGATATTTGGTATATTGCATATCTCTGGAATATACCCTAACAGAGCTTATTGTTTTCTTTTGTGGGGATGATAGTATTGAATGCCAAGTTATAGTCAATGAATAGGATTCTGGTGTATGCATCTGTACTGTCCAGATGTTCCAGGATTGAGTGAAGAGCCAATGAAATAACATCTGCTGTTGATCTGCTCTGATGGTCGGCAAATTGGAATGGCTCCAAGTCACTTCTCAGGCAGGAGCTGATACATTAGATCAACAGCCTCCCTAAGCACTTCATCACTGTGGATGTATATGCTACTGGATGATAGCCTTTGAGGCAGGTTGCCACATTCTTCTTAGGCACCATTATAATTGACGTAGGTAGGTACCTCAGATTGCTAAAGAGAAAGAGGTTGAAAAAAATCATTTGATTAGCAGAGGTCTTCTCTACTCATCCAGGTAATCTCATCTGGATGCTCTCACATTGGTCTCAGAGACTGAAATTACAGGGTCATTGTGCGCTGTGGGAGTTTCTGAAGGTGTCTTCAGGTTTTGATGGTCAAAGCAAACATCAAAGCCATTGAGCTCATCTGGGAGCGAAATCTTGGTTGTCATCTATGTTGCCTGGTTTCACTTTTTGGAGGTGATAGCATTCAAGTCCTGCCACAGCTGTTAAGCATCCTTCAGTGATTCAAGTTTGGTCTGGAATCGCTACTTTTCCCATGAGATACCTTTCTGGAGATTGTACCCGGACCTCTTGCAGTTCACATAGTTGCTAGACCTGAATACCTCTTTTTTGGCCCTCAGCAGACTGAGGATCTTATGGTTCATCCAAGACTTCTGTTTGGGGAAGACTGAATGATTTTGAGGGGAAACTCTCACCTACAACTCGTTTTATAAAGTCCAAGCCAAACTCAGATCCTCTGAGTCCTTGAACACAGCCCAGTCCACTGACTGAAGCAATCCTGTAGCCGCTCCTCTGCCTCCTTCGACCACCTTATCTCTGGAGTCTTGCTCTTTAGCCTCTGCTTGTATGCAGGTAGGACAGGAGGTGAGATCGTGACTGGCTTTTACTCCAACGCTGTTCAGCTGTTTTGATTTTTTTATCCTTTGCCTGACAAAAATATACTTAAAATCATTCACACATTTTATTGGAGGGTTCTTCTTTTCTATCAGCCCCTGTCTTCAGATGTGTATCTTAATGTTTCCCTCAGACTCTGTCTGTGGATCTGATTGTACAGTCCTAAGGTACTAAAAGTAGAAGCTGATAATTGAATTGCTGCCACTAAGTTAACAAATTTCACGACACATGCCAGTGATATTAAACCTGATTCTGATTCTGAAAGGATGTTTTATTTAACAAGTGGAAAACTTGATGTCTCAGGATAGTATTACTTATTAAATAGACAAATTCTGCACTTTCCACTCTAAACTTTGTGCAACAATAGTTTGCTATCCTGTATAATCCCTAAAGAGTTCAGTTTTAAACAATCTTTATCCATATCACACCCTTAATGAAATTCAAATCATAATTCTCTGATTAGTTATAAGGTGAGGGTTAGTTTTCCAATTTCATTGCTGTTTGTTTCTCTCAGCAAAATTTATTTTGGATGAAACAACTTCTCACTATCATCAAATTCCGCTTAATCATGAACGTAAGGTCTCTTCTAATCAGAGAGAAGATTTGTCCCTGATTCACCAGTTCTTTATTAAGTTTGGATTTATTTGAGAAAGTATATTCAGTACCTTTACAAAAGTCATGACAATGTTTGTAGAACATGATGTCCAAAAATGTGAGTCATCAGTGTTGTGCAAACATTCAGGATGGACTTTTCCCGGCTTTCCATATCCTAATACAAAAGGCGAAAGATCTTTGCCACTTGTAATCCATTTGCTCTTCCAGGTTCAAATCTTTGTGAGTGCGCAGTCTAACGTCCCTACTTTCCTTCCATGTCTGCCTCAATATAGATCAATTTATGGTCCGATCTCCATATTGTTATTGTCCTCCAAATAAAATGACGTACTTACAGTACATAGGTTTCAATCTGCACTGTGTCACCATTAAGTCCTTTTGAAATTTGCCCATATCCTCCTCATTATTTACTGCATTTCCAACTTCTGTAGCGTTTGCAGACCTTGAAATGTTACTCCTCCAGCTCTGGTCAGACCTTCAAATATAATGAGAGAAGCCAATAGCAAACCCTGAAGGTCCCAATTGAATAATTTCTCCACCAATTCCAGATGGTCAAGCAAGGATAAACTAGAATGGCTTTGTGTTATAGATAATATTTTTGTTCACTATTTTGTTTGTATAGTTTACTGTTTAAGTGTTCTATTTGCATTATTCACACTCCAAGGGGTGCTTAAGAACAATTGACATCAGACAATAAAAGGAGATTGCAGGGAAGATAAATAAAAGATTTATCTATGAATATAAGTGTAGTGTTCTCGCTCAGGTGTAAGAGAACGCTGAACTAAACACCGAGGTAAACCGTAGTCAATGAAAACAGGATCACAGTAAGATTAACCGTTTACTGTTCACTCTTCCACATTAACGTATGGTGAAAACTGTTGATAAAACAATACAAGATTTGTACAGTATTTGTTTCCTTCTTGATATCACATTTACATCGTAAATACTTGCAAAAGTAAACTACAACAACTACATTACATTAAAATGCAGCATACAGTCAGAATCTACCTACACCATTGACTGCTTTAAATACACTTCAACACAAACTATCCGCAACTCTTTAACTAACGAAAACATAAACCTTATCGACCGTCATTACTTTTAACAGAATCAGCGTTAACATTTTAATTCAACATATTGATTATCTCATGAACTTACGGTGTTGCTTCACTATGTTTCTAGTGCGTAGAAAGACAACTTTTCTTGCGCTGATCCTACACATGTGAGCCCCCTCCTTCCCATTTCTCCAAACTGGTATTTTCCCACAAGACGTGGTGAAACCGGATGTGACGTCATCGCATGCCGCGATATATCACAGACAACGAATTTACTTTAAACAATCCTAACTTTAACTAAAAAATGCTAACAAACGAATTACTAAAGCGAAAATATTATAAACTAAACAAATGCCATAAAGGCAACACACTCCCCGCTTGACCTTCACAATGAACATAAAACTTCAGTCTCTAAATCAGTCCTTAGGTAGAAGTAGAATGACTTCTGTAACTGGCCTTTGGTAAATTTTCACATCACCTTGTTCAGTAGTTTTCAACTCAACCTTCCTGACATGTCCATCCCTACTAGGGAATGTGGCAGTGATTCTGGCCATTGGCCAGCTGTTGTGGGCGATTTGCTTGTCCCTGAGCAGGTCTAAATCTCCAACTTGAAGATTCCTGCTGGGTTCTGTCCACTTTTGTCTGTGTTGCAACAAAGGTAGATATTCCTGTCTCCAACGAGACCAGAACCGATTTGCCAGAGCCTGGACCTGTCTCCATTGCTTTGTGTGCAAATCCTTATCAGAGAAGTCCCCTGGTGGAGGGGGAGCTCCTGCCTTCTGCGTAAGGTGCGTTGATGGCGAGAGTATGAAGGGGTTTTCCGGGTCAGAAGACACAGGTAGGAGTGGTCGTGCATTTATAATGGCTGTGACCTCTGCCATTAGTGTGCACAGTACCTCGTGGGTCAATCAGGTGCGTTGCTGCATCACAGGTTTCCTTTTCAGGGTTTTTTGCAAGGGCGTGAACCGCTTGACTGCCTGCTCTTTGTTGTTTGGCAAGCACTGGCGTGGTTCTCTGAAAGGCAGTGGGGCGACCCCATTACTTGCTTCATCTCTGAAGACTTGGTGTCCTTTGTTTTTAAGAAAATGGCATCTTGAGCTGATTGAGCAAGTTTATTATCATGCTCAGTTTGAGCGAAGACTGACTGACCCAGCGTCTCGTCAGTTACTTTACATTTGTTAAAGCCTTGTCGTGCTTCCTTAATACACATGACACTTGTGCGGGGTTGAAAAATTGAATGGTGGCCACTCTCTAGCACATTGGTCTTGAATGTGTTAACCGTCGGTTTGTGTACATTGCCAGGGCACACCTCTCCTATCACCACCCAGCCCAGATCCAGGCGTTGCGCAAAGGGGGCGTCGTGTGGTCCATTGACCTGCTGCCTGACCTTGTGCACCCGGAGAACATCTTTTCCTAATACCAGGAGTATTTCTGCTTTTGGATCCAGTTCTGGGATGTGCTTGGCAATGTGGTGGAGATGTGGCTGGTGTAGCACCGCACTTGGCGTCGGGATCTCAGTGCGGTTATTCAAGATTTCATTGCACTCTAAGAGTGGAGGGAGATAGATGACAACTTTACCATCCAGGGACTTGAGTTGGAAGCCTTCTGCCTTCCTTCCATAAGTTTCTACGCTGCCTGAGCAAGTTCTAAGGTAGTATGGGAACTGATTACTCTCAATGTGGAACAAGTTAAAGAACTCTGGACTGACTAGTGAGCGATTGCTCTGATCATCCAGAATTACATAGGCTTTGATGGCCTTGTCTTCGGCTCCCTTAGGGTATACCTTAGTGAGGCAGATCTTTGAACAAGAACGGCTTGATTGAGCTTGACCGCAAACTTCTGTACAGCTCGAGCTGACAACAGTTGTCCTGGAGTGAGCCTCTCCCTCCCCGCCGTCCTGTTGTGAGGGTGAAGGAGCTTTGTTGGTTTGTGGTAATGGGCCGGGATGCATGGCCCCATCGTGATTAGTGCTATTACATTCTGGGTACTTCACGGCGATCGTACACTCTCTAGCAAGGTGAGAGGTAGAGGAACAGCATTTAAAACATATTCTTTTCTCCTTGAGAAGGGCCAACCTCTCTTCAAGGGGTTTTTCCCTAAACGTTCTGCATTTTTTGAGGGGGTGGGGTTTGTTATGCAATGGACAATTCTTGCTAGGGTTGTTGTTAGTTGTAAAGGCTTCAGTCTTAAGCACTGAGACAGGTTTATTAATGTTGAAATTATTCGAAGAGGACTTATCTGGCTTGGTGTAAATTGTAGGCTAGGGTCGTTTCACTTCTTCGCCTCCTTGCACACAAACCTAGTGAAATACTCAAAGGGAGGAAATCGACCATTGTGGTCTTCCTTGTACTCTGAGGCAACGGACACCCACCTTTCCTGCAGCCCAAATAGATAGATAGATAGATAGATAGATACTTTATTCATCCCCATGGGGAAATTCAACTTTTTTTCCAATGTCCCATACACTTGTTGTAGCAAAACTAATTACATACAATACTTAACTCAGTAAAAAATATGATATGCATCTAAATCATTATCTCAAAAAGCATTAATAATAGCTTTTAAAAAGTTCTTAAGTCCTGGCGGTTGAATTGTAAAGCCTAATGGCATTGGGGAGTATTGACCTCTTCATCCTGTCTGAGGAGCAATGAGGACAAATGGAAGTTTGTCCACGATTTGTCTAATCCCGTATGGAGTATCTAGGTATACTAGACCAGTTGAGTAGCCATCTTCTTTGGTGCCTTGAATCTCCATGAGTAAATCTCCGAGCTCTCTTAACTTAGTGTGGTCCTTGGCTAACACCTTAGGAAAATTTTCCAGACGTCGGTATAGCGCCGCTTCAATAATTTCGGGGGCCGCATAGCCCTCCTGAAGTCTCTCCCATGCTTTGCTTAAGGCTAGCTTGGGGTTGTTGATGTACTCTAAACGTATGCGTCTCACCTGTTCGCATGATTCTTTTCCCAGCCATTTCGCCATAAGATCCAACTCTTGGGTTGCTCTGAGCTGGACTCCATCGATAGCATTGGTGAATGTGGAGTACCATGCACGGTAATTTTCAGGTTTATCGTCAAACTGGTATAGTCCTGAAGTGACGAGATCTTGTCGTGCTAAATACTGTGCCATGGGTTCAACTGCAAGTGGCACCCTGGCTGGGGGAATATGTCGGCGGGTATATGACTGAGGGCGTACATCTGTTATGGAATTTGCTGTTCTGAATTCGGCCTTTGCCTCTCTTCTCGCCAAATCTGGTAAGTTTGGTGACGAGAAGTATTTGTCATCAGCCCTTTCATTCTTGAATTCATCGCGGAGTTGCAAGGGTAAATTGTCTTCCTCGGATGGATGTGATGCAATCGGGCCTCTCTGAGACTCCTCATGAAATGGGACGTTAGCAAATAAGTATGGAGAGGAAGAACGAATCTTCCAGTCTATTTGAGATCGGACATAGTCGCTTGTGTGTTCCAATCTGATCTTTTCCGAAGTAGATCTGTGGTGAACTAGATATACCTGTCTGACTGCTCCTGAGGCTCCTCCCACAGACCCCTGTATAAAGGTGACTGTGGGCTGCCGCTCTCCCTCATTCTCCCCAGGATGAAGTGCTGTTTATTCTTCCAGTCAATAAAAGCCGATATCTCACTTCATAAGTCTCAGCGTGAGTTATTGATGGTGCATCAAGATCTTACGTCAACCAGATCATACATTTCTTCAGCATTTTCTATTAACTCTGCTTCCACCCTGGCAGCTTCTGCTTCTCGGTGTAGTGTCAGCACTTCTAACTCTGACGCTATTCTTGCCCTTTCCAATTGGTTTTTGGCTTCTCTGGCAGCCTTTTCCATCTGGTTTTCGGTTTCTCTGGCAGCCTCTTCCTTCTGGTTTTCGGCTTCTCTGGCAGCCTTTTCCATCTGGTTTTTGGCTTCTCTGGCAGCCGCTTCCTTCTTCAATTATGCTTCTTGTTCGGCGTAGAGCGCTCGCACCTTGGTGGCTTCTGCCTTAGCTCTTGCATGGGCGGCCTTACTTGATGATGCCCTACTGCCCCTGTCGCTGGATGGCAACGACTTGATGCTGGATCGAGTTGTCATTGCAGCACTTGAAACTCCTGATAATGCCGCCTTTTCACTGTAGTGTTCTCGCTCGGGTGTAAGAGAACTCTGAACTAAACACCGAGGTAAACCGTAGTCAATGAAAACAGGATCGCAGTAAGATTAACCGTTTACTGTTCACTCTTCCACATTAACGTATGGTGAAAACTGTTGATAAAACAACACAAGATTTGTACAGTATTTGTTTCCTTCTTGATATCACATTTACATCGTAAATACTTGCAAAAGTAAACTACAACTACATTACATTAAAATGCAGCATACAGTCAGAATCTACCTACGCCATTGACTGCTTTAAATACACTTCAACACAAACTATCCACAACTCTTTAACTAACGAAAACATAAACCTTATCAACCGTCATTACTTTTAACAGAATCAGCGTTAACGTTTTAATTCAACATATCGATTATCTCATGAACTTACGGCGTTGCTTCACTATGTTTCTAGTACGTAGAAAGACAACTTTTCTTGCGCTGATCCTACACATGTGAGCCCCCTCCTTCCCGTTTCTCCAAACCGGTATTTTCCCACAAGACGCGGCGAAACCGGATGTGATGTCATCGCATGCCGCTATATATCACAGACAACGAATTTACTTTAAACAATCCTAACTTTAACTAAAAAATGCTAACAAACGAATTACTAAAGTGAAAATATTATAAACTAAACAAATGCCATAAAGGCAACACAATAAGAACATAGGGTAAATTCCTTTTTCCAAGCTTTTTCCACTGAGGTTGAGTGGGAATACAACTGGAGGTCATGGGTTAAGTTTGAAGGGTGAAACATTTAAAGGGAACATGAGGGGAAACTTCTTCACTCAGAGGATTGTGAGAGTGTGAAAAGAGCTGCCAAAACAAGTGGTGCATGCAAGCTCAATTTCACTGTTTAAGAGAACTTTGGATAGGTACATGGCTGGTAGGCATATCAGGGGCTATAGTCCTGGTGCAGGTTGTTTGGCATTGATGGTTTAAACAATTTGTCATAGATTAGATGGGCTGAAAGGCCTGTTTCCGTGTTGTACTTTTCTATGACTCTGGGATTCTGTAACATCACATCCATTGATAGTGCATGGGCTGGAGATACTCAAGGGGTAAAAATTGGTGATATCTTGGAAGGTGATATATATTGAAATATACAGAAATAGGAAAGGGTGAGATTCAAGAAGGACTTGATAAAGAAGATGAATAATATTAAAACTGAGAAATTGTTTGCACAAACAATGTAGATATTGTGGTAAGGAAATCCAGGGGTAATGCGTAAATGAAATTTAAAGGTAAGGACAGCAGTGATTGGATCACATCAGATTTTCAGAGATTGGGATCCTCGGAGATTGTGACCATGTGCATTGTAATGGTTAAGCTTTGCTATTATAAAAGTACAGATAAGGATTACAGTAGCGGTTAACTTGAAAGGTGCATATTGCAACAATTCTATGAATATTATGTCCTAAACAATATATTTGAATTTCATACAGTTAATACAGAATGATTGATAATCATTCAGAAGATAAAAATGTCCTCGAAGCTATTTGTTTCTTTTGGGGGCCTTCAAGTTAGCTGCAAGTTATTAGTTGACTATTGCTAACTTTACTTGTTAATACACTGTACTTGCGAGGACAGTTCTTTAGGATTTTTTAGACAATTTTCTGTCCACTCTTTCAAGAAACAAAGTGAGACAGCAGGATCTTATAGATGCCATTCTTGATTATCTTTTCAGTGAATGCCTTACACAGAGTGGTGGCCTTTTTTCCTGTTAAGCTCAGTACGTAGGACAATTCGGTCTTGATCTCTGAGAGATACAATGTATCTCTGTACTTAAGGAAGGGGCAAAGACGTTTATGTGAGGAAATGTAATGTAATACATGAGATCATTAATATGCATGGACAATTTTAGTGTTTAAATATAGATTAAGTCTTTTGAAAGTCTTTGTCCTCGTAAAGGCTCTAACAAATAACATCCATGGCTTTATCTACAATTTAAATCTTGATAAGGTCATTATTTTCACATTTCTTAATGACATAGAAGATTGCTATTCAGCCTAAGTCCATTCCAACTCATAGAGCACCCCATTCCCCTACTGCTCTCCCCATGACCTATTCTCCCAATATTTCTGTCATCCCTCTTCCTCTTCGCTTGATCCTTCCGCTCACCTATGCTACTCACAATTTACAGCAGGCAGTTCATCTACCAAACTGCATGTCTTTAAGGTTTGGAAGGGAACTGGAACTTCTAGGCAAGAACCACAAGGTCAAATGGAAAATGTGCAAACTTCACAACTCTATCTGGAAGTATATTTAATACGTCTATGGCTTGCATCAAAAGAGAGAGATTCATAATTACACTGTTGGTGAAGGCTTTATATATCCCTGGTATAGTGGCCAACCAGACAAAGGAGTTTGAACAGCTTCCATGGATAAGATAATAGCTTTCCATAAATCACTGGTTTTGCTTGTGAACTTCTATGCTGGTTGTTTGTGGTTCCCTATGAAGGAGATAATGAGATGAAGGAGATGATGAGAGCAGTTTTATTCTTCGCCTGATTATCTTAATTTTTAAAAGAAAGTCCTAAAATCTACTCCATGTCCTTATGTAAAATGGAAGACGATGCTATACTTTTCCTGCTGATGGCAACAGTGGCAGCAATTTTTTTTTGTTGTTTTGTCATAATATAGACTGACAGGTGCTTCTCCCACTGGACCTAGAGTGGGTTGTAATTGATTGTTGTTGATGAGATGAAATAGGGCAATTGTCAGTGACTGACATGTTTCCCATTGTTGAAGTTCCTGCAAATCAAGTCCATTTTTTTTATCTGGCCTTTGGGAATTGCCATACAGATAGTTTTCCTCTGCTTGTTTCCTTACCAAAGCTTATTTTTAACCCTTTGTTCATTGAAGGATCCACCTGATCAAAATGATTGCTTTCAGTAGCCAAAATATACTTGGCTAGAATTGCCAACCTGTTGCACTCCTGCATAGAAAGCTTACACAATTCCTCTCATCTTAAATTTCAAAATCAAATCTTTGCTGATACAGGCTGAGTACACCTCCCTTATCTGAAATTTTGACCGCTGACATGATAACACAAATTGAAAATTCTATGTGATGTGGGGAAGGTTCCCAGGTGATCCACAGGTCTCTGCACATAACAGTCAGTTCTGAGAAGGGACCTCACATACGTATTGAATAGAAATAAGGAAGAATAGAAAAAAAAACTGCATAAATGAAAAATGAAGATCTCAATCGTGTATTGAGGTTCATCAGCATTGGGGTAAACATATACCGCTTATGTAGTATGCTGATCGTGAATCAAACAAAGATCTATTATATTGAACTGAAAATAAGGTAATTATTTTCTACACTAACATTAAAATATCATATAAAACTAGCCATCCCATCATAGTTGCTGTGGAACAGGCAGCTGTTTGTGAAATCAATGGCGGATATGAATCCAATTGCAGCACTGGAACCCGGTATTCAACTCTGGCAGTCTGTGAAGGACCTAGCTCCATCATGTCCAACTCTGAGAGCATCACACTAACTGTACATAAGCTGTGATATAGATAGATGGATTGATACTATATTGATCCCAAAGGAAATTACAGTGTCATAGTAGCATTACAAGTACACAGATATAAATATTAGAAGAGAAGTAGGAAGAATAAAAAATAAGTTACCAGAAACAGTCTAACAGGAAGGGGTCATCACTTCCTCAGCTATAGGTTGACTCATTATAGAGCCTAATGGCCAAGGGTAACAATGACCTCATATAGCACTCTTTACAGCCAGCGCAATTTTCTTAGTCTATGACTGAAAGTACTCCTCTCTTCAGCCAAAGTGACATGCAGAGGGTGAGAAACTTTGTACAGAATTGCCAGGATTTTCTGCAGGGTAATGGATGGATGGATGGATTTTGTGTTTAGACTTGGGTCCCATCCCCAAGGTATCTCATTAAATATATACAAATATTCCAAGATCTTAAAAAAAATCCGAAATCCAAAATACTTCCGACCCCAAGCATTTCCAATAAGGGATGCTGAACCTGTATCACGAATCATATCAAAGCTTAAATCAGAATAATTTAACATGGGATTATTTTATATGGAAAATCATAGTTGACCATAAATGTATTTTAGATGGGCAGAAACTGGTTGAAATGTGTGAAGAATGCATTCGATTTGTTTAATGATAAAGCACAGAGTAGGTCTTTCTGGCACTTTGAGCCATGATGCCGCGGCAACTCCCGACAATCCTGATTTAATCTTAACATAACCATAGGACAATTTACAAGGTTCGTTTAACCTACCTGGTACATCTTCGGACCGTGGGAGAAAACCGGAGCATGCAGGAAAAACACATGGCATTCCACAGGGAGGACATACAGACTCCTTACAAATGACACTTGAATTGAACTCTGAACTCCAATGCCCCAAGCTGTATAAGAGTTGTGCCAGCCACTACATTACTATAGCAACCAATTTTCATTAAAATTATTCAGTAAAGTGTTTTAACTTTTTCATTGGATGAACCTGAAATGCTCTTCTGGCATCTGGAGTAATGATTTTGAGTTATGAGGATAGATTAGGTTGCAAGGGAATATGGTTTGCTGCAGTTAGATGGGTGACAAGAGATTTTATAAAATTCTGAGCAAGTTTAACAAAATATGTACTGAGAGAGTGATTCTCCTGATCTGGGAAAGCAGGGTGCATTAATTCAGGATAAGGGATCATTCATTTGAAACTTTGACGAGGAAGTGTATCTCTGAGAGGGTTGTGAATTGTCCCTTCCCTAGAGAGCTGTGAGCTCTGTGTTAACAAGTCTAAGAGCAATACTTTTCTAGTTAAGTAACAAAAAGTAACATTGGGAGCATTCACTAGCTGAGGCAGAGTCTGTAGAAATAGAAATGATATTAATGTTTCAGATCAAAGCCTCTTTATCAAAACTGGGAAAAACAGAAAACCAGGTAGTTTAAAGTTGGGTTGGTGAGGGATGGTAGAGTGAGACCATGGTTGCTCAGGTTTTCTCAATGTTTATGGAACCATCTGGTGAATATATCAGTGAAAGCACTTAGAAACCAGAGGGCAAATGTTGAGTGTGGCCAGAAAATCAGAGGAGAGAGAAAAATTGAATTAACATGGCAGATGGATAATTTTGTTGCAGAACTGATTATTTCTAATGTAGAAAAAAAAGTCTTCTGAAATTGTTGAATTTGATTTTGAGCACTGAATGCTACAGTGTGCCCAGATGATAGATGAAAAGTTAAGTTTCATGCCTATCTGTACCTTCCCTTTCCCTTGTCCACCTGCATATATTTGCATAATTATTTTCTTTCTTTCTGTTTCCACACAACACCTACCATCCTCTGTCTCTAAATGTCCCCTCCCTGTCCCATACATGACTCCATAAACCCATGAACTTCCCACCTTACCTGGTTCCTCCTATCACAAACTAGCTTCTTAATCACCCCTCCCCCAGGCTGAGGAGGGGGGGAGTCCACCAGTCACCTCGGACTCCTGTTTCACACATCCCTCTCTCCATGTTAATCTGGCCATCTTGCCTCTCCACTCAGTCATGATGCTAGGCTTCAACCTGAAACGTTGGCAATTCTTCCTCTCCTATGAATGCTGCTGAGTTCCCCTAGTAGCTGGTTCATTGCTACAGGTTCCAGTGTCTGCAGTCTCTTAGGTCTCTCCCACTATTATACCATATTTGTGCATTAGGTACATTTTAGTACATTGCCACTATATGCCAATGAGATTTTGTCACAGCCATATCAACACATGCTTTAAGATTCAGGGATGAATGTTAGAATACCAGAGTTGGAGCACTTTTTTTTAATACTTGTTTGATAATTAGCTTCATTAAACCCTGGAGAGGGTAATCTCTGGATTAATCTTAGCTGCCAACACCTCTTTATGAATGAAGCAGTGAGTTATTTGTGTACCTGATGCAGCTTTAGTCACACTGTAGTCGAATGCCTGTTGGTCATGGTGGCCATTCAAACTACAGCAGTACAAATGCAACAATCTGGCTGGAGTCCTGCAGAAGCTAAAATGTCAACGGCAGTTACACTTCATGGCATTTCCTCACAGCAAAGTAAATTTTCATGAAAGCTCCTTCATAACTACAGAACATATGAACAATAAGAATCACTAATATTAGTCAACTCATGTAACTGTACTGGAAAGTAGCCTGGCGTTTTCACTCTGCCAGTCAACCGGGATTCAATGCCTTCTGCAATATCGAAAAATCTACTTGGGACTATAAGTCTTGCTAGTCAAGACTGATACACAAGCATCTATTACCGAAGACATTCTTAAGCCTACCTATTGTAAATCATCATATGCAATTGGAAAAGTAATGGACAAGCAGGTGTGTGACTTCATTTATTGTTACTGCAGCGGGAAGCAGTTTTTATAGAGATGACATTTATTCTTGCTCCCTTTGGGAGAAAAAAAAACATATTTTATTCATGCAACACACACAAAATGCTGGAGGAACTCAGCAGACCAGCCACATCTATGGAAAAGAGTACACAGTCGACCCTTCATCAGGACTGGAAAAAAAGATGAGAAGTCAGAGCAAGAAAATGGAAGGAAGGGAGGAAGAAGTACAAGGTGGATGGTGATAGGTGAAACCAGGAGAGGAGGAGAGGTGAAGTAAAGAGCTGGGAAGTTGATTGGTGAAAGAGGTAAAGGGCTGGAGAAGATGGAATTGGATAGGAGAGAATAGGAAGCTGTGGAAGAAAGGGAAGGGGAGGAGCACTGGAAGGAGGTGATGGGTAGGTAAGGAGATAAAGTGAGAGAGGGGAACAGGAATGGCAAATGGTGAAGGGGGGGGGGCAATGACACTTCTTCCAGTCCTTCTCCCACCTTCTTGCTTTGACTTCTCAGTTGTGATGAAGCTGGCCCCAAACATTAACTGCTTACTCCTTTCCATAGATGCTGCCTAGCCTGCTGAATTCCTCCAGTATTCTGTGGGTGTTGCTTGAATTTCCAGCACCTGCAGATTTTCTCTTGTTTGTGATACTTTATTTATGTAGGGTCATGCTTTCTGCTGAAGACTAAATGCTTTCTCATCTTCTCCAATTTCTCCTTTGTTATATTGATCAGCAAACACTTCATCTCTGTCACATTTGCTCAGACAATGATCCAACTGCATTGCCTCAAAAAGCAAATTTAACTTTTTATTTGAACTTCATTTAATTTCATTTGAAACCCATGTGCAAACCAGATTTTAAATGGCAGACCTGAAACTGAGAGCAGTAGATTCGGATGTAAAGTTATGTTGAATTCATTTGGGGTTTTCTGAAATTTCACTCTATTCTGGTACCTTAAAACTTGCAAGATGAAATATAATTATATATTCTACCATGGACTAGAGGAAATGCTTCAGTCCATGAAGTAGTTCTTGTGCTGTATTAAAATACTCAAGAAAATAATAGAAATTACTTAATAATGAACAATTAAAATGGAGAAAATTAAGGTTAACTAAGAAAACTAATGAAAGCATGGCAGTAAGTAAGGCAGTTAAAAAGGTCTCTCAAGATTGACTGGTCCAGAAGGTCAAAGCAAAGGGGATCCAAGGTAAGATAGCTAATTGGTTCCAAAATTTGCTTGGTGACAGGAAGCAGAAGATGGCGGCATGCTTGTTCTTGCAGAAATATAGCTCTAGAACAACATCCCATGCACCATTAACCTACCAGTCATGACTCTCAGGGACCTGGCTATATTTTTTGGGTGACTATATGTTTTTCTGCTATTGTGCTGTGTACTGTGTGTGATAGTTGGCACTGCATTTTGCACCCTCACTCCAGAGGGCCGCTGTTTCATTTGATTGTATTCATGTGTATAGTTGAATAGAAATTAAACTTGAACTTGAAATGTTTTAGGTAGCAGTGGCAGAGTGATGTTTTCTGATTGGAAGTGGTGCACTGCAGATATATGTGGAGGGGTCCTCGTTGTTTGTGAGACTTGGATGTGATTTTGCAGGAGGTACGATAAGAAAGTTTACAGATGACACACAAGTTAAAGTGTGTATGGAGAGTGAGGAACATTGGCTAAAGACATGGATCAGATGGAAACTTGGCCATAGCAGGCAGGTGAAATTTAATCCCAATAAAAATGATGCATTTTTGGGAAGTCAAATAGAGGTACAACATATATTGCATACGCTGGTGCTCTAGTGATGTTGGGGATTCAAATCTGTTAGCTTCCTGAAAGTGTTAAGATAGATGGCAGAAGTGTTAAGAAGAAGGCGGAAGGCATATCTGAATTCATAGATCAAGCATATAAAGTATGAGTTGGGGCATTATGTTGAACTCTACAAAATTAAAAAGAAAACTTTTTTTAATTTATTGAGATACAATGCAAAACAGGCCCTTCTGGCTCTTTCAGCCAAGAAACCCCTGATCATGGGACAATTTACAATGAACAATTAACCTACCAACTGGTGCAACTTTTGGACTGTGGGAGGAAACCAGAGCATCCGGAGGAAACCTATGCGGTCACAGATAGCATCAGGAATTGAACCCAGATTGCCTATACTGTAAAGCGTGGTGTTAACTACTACACAACCGTGCAAAGATGGTGTGTAGTTCTGGTCAGCATATTATAGGAAGGATGTAATTGAGATGGAGAGAATATAGAGGAGGTTATCTGGATTGCAGAAGATAAGGCAAGAGATTGGATAGGCTAGGTTTGTATTCCTGGAATGAAGAGGGCAGATAGGTGATCTGATAGATCTCTATTATATCAATCTATAAGGGCCATTGCTAAGGTAAATAGTCATATTTTTATCACCCATGGTCATGGAAGAATGCATCGTTTTACTTTGAGAGGATGGAGGTTAAAAGGGGATTTGCAGGAGAAGATTTTTACAAAGTGTTGTTGATACCTGGAATGTGCTACAAGAACAGGGGAATGGAACACAGACAGAGCAGAGTTGAATTGTACCACAGAGGCAAAATTCAAAAGGGTGAAGAATGCAGGACTGAAGGTGCTGTATTTAACTGCATGTAGCATTTGGTTTAAGGTGGACAAACTCATGAAGCAACTAAAGACTGGTCATTATGACATTGTGGGCATCACTGAGTTGTAGCTGAAAGAAGGCCATAGTTGGGTGCTTAACATCAAAGGGTATACTTTGTATCGAAACGACAAGCAGAAAGGCATAGGCAGTGGTGTGGCTCCACTGGTAAGAGCTGGAATTACATCTTTAGAAAGAAGTGACATAAGATCTGAGAATTTTGAATCTTTGTGGGTAAATTAAGAAATTGCAAGGGTGGAAAAAAACATTATGGGAATCATGTGGGGTTAAGATTGCAAAGGGAGCTGGAAAAGGCATGTAATAAGGGTAATGACACAATTTTATACTGAGGGAATTCAATACGCAGGGTCATTGGGAAAATTAAGTTGATGTCAGATCATAAGAGAGAGATTTCTTGAATGCCTACAAGATGGATTTTTAGAGCAGCTTGTGCTTGAGCCTACTCAAGGAAAGGTTATCCTAGACTGGGCGTTGTGTAATAGAAACATAGAAACCTACAGCACAATACAGGCCCTTCGGCCCACAAAGTTGTGCCAAACATGTCCCTAACTTAGAAATTACTTGGTTTACCTATAACCCTGTATTTTACTAAGCTCCATGTACCTATCTAAAAGTCTCTTAAAAGACCCTATCATATCCACCTCCACCACTGTTGCTGGCAGCCCATTCCATGCACTAGATTTTTTTAGGGAGCTTAACATAAAGGAACCCTTGGGTGGCAGTGATCATAATATGATTGAATTCATACTAAAATTGAGAGAGAGAAGCATAAGTCACATGTATCAGTATTGCAATGGCATGAGAGAGGAGCTTGCCCAGGTGGATTGGAGGAGGATGCTGGCGGGGGTGACGGTAGAATGGAAATGGCTGAAGTTTCTGTGAATAGTTCACAAGGTGCAGGATAGATACGTCCTGTAGAAGAACAAGTTCTCAAATGACAGGAGTAGGCAACAGTTGCAGACAAGGGAAGTTAAGGACTGCGTAAAAGCTAAGGGAAGGGCATATAATGTAGCAAAAGTGAGTGGGAAGTTGGATGATTGGAAAGCTTTTAAATTCCAACAAAAGGCAACTAAAACAAGCTATAAAAAGGGAAAAGATGAAATATGAGGGCAGACTAGCCAATAATATTAGGCAGTATACCAAAAGTTTTTTCAGTTATATAAAGAGTAAAAGGAAGGTGAGAGTTGATATTGGACCACTGGAAAATGATTCTGGTGAGTTAGTAATGGGGGACAAAGAAATAGCAGATGAACTTAATGGGCACTTTGCATCTGTCTTCACTGTGGAAGACACTAGCAGTGTGCCAGAGGTCTGTGAGTGTTAGGGAGCAGGACTGAGTTCAATTGCTATTACAAAGGAAAAAGTGCCAGGCAAACTCAAAGGTTTTAAGGTGGATAAGTTACCTGGACCAGATGGACTACATCCCAGAGTCCCAAGAGATGTTGCTGAAGGGATAATGGATGGTCATGATCTTTCAAGAATCACTTGACACTGGCATCGTCCCAGAATACTGGAAGTTTGTAAATGTTACTTCACTCTTTAAGAAGGGAGGAAGGCATAAGAAAGGAAATTATAGGCCAGTTAGCCTAACCTCATGGTTGGGAAAGTGTTGGAGTCTATTATTAAGAATGAGATTTCGAGGTACTTGGAGAATAATGATAAAATAAGTCAAAGTCAGTATAGTTTCTGTAAAAGGAAATTGTGCCTGACAAATCTGTTAGTTCTTCGAGGAAGTAACAAGCAGGGTGGCCAAAGGAGAGGCTGCAGATATCATTTACTTGTGAAACCCCGGTTGCCTAAGGATGTGTAAGTCTAGGGAATACACACTCTAATCCCAACAAATTCATAAGATTAGGATGGCTGTCCCACCCAAACGCTGGTTTGTGTGAATACTGTTTAATTTGATACCTTGTTAAAATTCTGTGTCAAGAAATAACAAATAGCACTCTGCATACAATTAAAGAAATCATATTTCTGAATGCTAACTTAACTAATGGGTTAGTAAAGAAAGAAAAAAAAACAAACAAAAAGGGCCCATTATAATTAAACATTCAAATGTGCACAAGCTGGGGCTCAATACTTCCAAAAGTCATATTCACTGATCGTCAGTAGACCTCTACACCTTGCTCCATCGAATCATGGTCCCCCGCCATGTTGAATCCTATGTCCAATTCTCTCCAGCATCTTCTCTCTTCATCTCCAAGACCCCAGTTCACACTCATGTCAGACGCACAAAAAAACACCACTCCCCTGATTGGAGGGCTCACATTGCAAAGCACCTGTTATTTCTAATGACAGCCCAAGCACTGCTCCTACAGAAAGACCATTACATTAGCAGTGAGACCTTTACCAGGGTGTTATGATTGGATTTTTCAGAAGGCATTTGATAAGGTGCCACAAATGAGACTGCTTAACAAGATAAAATCTTATGGTGTTACAGGAAAGATACTGGCATGGATAGTGGAATGGCTGATGGGCAGGAGGCAGTGAGTGGTAATAAAGGAGCCTTTTCTGTTTGGTTGCTGGTGACTAGTGTTGTTTCTCAGGAGTCATTGTTGGGACCACTGCTTTTCACATCATTTGTCAATGATTTAGATAATGGAGTAGATGGCTTTGTAGCAAAGTGTGTGGATGACGTAAAGTAGGTAGTGCTGAGGAAGCAATGCAATTGTAGCAGAATTTAGACAAATTGGAAGAATGGGCAAAAAAGAGGCAGATGGAATACAGTGTTGGGAAATGTATGATCATGCATTTTGGTAAAAGGAAAAATTGTGTGGATTATTATATAAATAGGGAGAAAGTTCAAATATCAGAGGTGCAAAGGGACTTAGGAGACTCCCAGAAGGTTAATTTACAGGTTGAGTCTGTGAGAAATAAGGCAAATGCAATGGTGGCATTTATTTCAAGGGCAATAGAATATAAATGCAAGGAGATAATGCTGAGCTTTTATAAGACACTAGTCAGGCTGCACTTGGAGTATTGTCAACAGTTTTGGGCTCCATATCTCAGAAAGCTTCTGTTGTCATTGGAGAGAGTACAAAGGAGGTTCACGAAGATGATTCTGGGAAAGAAGGGGTTAATATATCAGGAGTTTTTGGCAGTTTTGGACCCGTACTCACTGGAATTTCAAAGAATGTAGTGCAATGTTGAAAGGACTAGATAGGGTGGATGTGGAGAGGATGTTTCTTATGATAGGGGTATTCAGAACCAAAGGGCATAACCTCAAAATTGAGGGGTGATCCTTATAACAGAAGTAAGGCGGAATTTTTTTAGTCAGGGAGTAGTAAATACATGGAATGCTCTGCCACAGACTGTGGTGGAGGCCAAGTCTGTGAGTATATTTATGGTGGAAGTTGATCATTTCCTGATTGATCAGGGCATCAATGGATCTGGTGAAGACTGAGGTGCATGGAGTTGAGTGGGATCCAGGATCAGCCATGATGAATACTGGAGCTGACTTGATGGATGGAATCGCCTAATTCTGCTCCTATGTTTTATGGTCTTATTCACTATGTTCAAAAGTAATCTAGACATAAACTTAAATAGGGTACCTCCAAGAGGACCACAACCTTGTCGTAGGGTTTGGAGGCTTGTGTGTTTCAATGACCCAGAGCTATGTAGGCTGGAGTCAGGGCTTTATGCTTTGGCTCTTAGTATGGTCACCCATGCCAAGCAAGTTAAAGGGTAGAGGCCAGATTAAGAATGGTCCAGCAATCTTCTAGGTTCAGGGGTTCAGCTTAGGGCTAACATCCCTGACTGTCAAACAAGAACTGCTATGGAAGCAGCAATGAAGAATCCTTCTATATCTGTGTGCAAGGGTATATGGCCAAGAAAGACAGGGATGGATGACCTTCATTGCTGCCCTAAAGGTCATCGGTATAACAGGCAGTAACTTAAATAGGGAAGACAGAAAAAATAGGGACCTAATGGAACATGAGGGATTAATGTAGATGAGCAAAATGGTTGGTATTGATGTGAATGACTAAATGGCCTATTTCTCTACTGTATGATTCTATGACTCTATGACTCTAATATGTCATTTATTTTATCTTCTGAATTTATGTAAATTAGATGTACTCTAATCCTAACTGTCTCGTTCATTTTATCTGTCTGACTACCCAACCATTTGCCTGACTGCCAACCGTTCAATACTTCTAAATGAACTTCCAAGTGAAATTCAACCTGTATAATATTAATCAAAGAACTTCATGAAAGTATATTTTAATTAATTATGATCAAGTATTTCATTTAAGTTCCATGAATATTTTTCTCTAATTGAAGGATAATAACATACCACACTATCACATTTCCAATTGTGCAATATTTTGTCTGTTGGAGATGAAAATATTAAAGTGCAGCTCCCAATCTCTCTCACAAATTAAAGAAAAAAAATAGCCAGTTATGTTTTAAAAGAAGCATTTCCAATCTAGTCTGTTTGCACATCTCCCTTGCTGCCTTGTCCTCCACACACACCATCATCTTCACGTTAGCCTTTGAAGTCACCATCTTGACATTGAAAAAATGTATTGCAGTTCCTCCATCACTGCTGAGTGAAAAACATTGTGAGCAAGCTGCCTATTGGCACACCGGAAATATCGGTGGTGTTAAGTGTTAGTCATCCAATTAGACACTTCACCATTACCTTATTAAGAACAACTGGAGATGGAGAATAAATGATGTCCTAGTCACTGCTGCCAATAGCTCAGGAATAAACAGAAATGTAATTACACCTGGGAAGGAAATAACTTGCAGTTATAAAACATTGTTCATGACCTGGGGGCATTCTAATTCTTGGCAGTCAATGAAGCACGTATGAAGTGTAGACTCTGTCTAATGTAGGAAACACAGCAGCCAATTTGTGCAAACTGTCGCACAAACCGCAATGTGATTCTGGCTGATAATCTGTTTTAGTGACATTAGCTGAAGGTAATTATTGGCCAGGCACCAAGGATAATCTCCCACCCCCATAATTTGCTACTCATTCATCTATTGTGTGCAATGTTAAATTTGGAACTCTTTAAAGTAGGAAAGTTCTATTCCCCAGCAATGTGATATTGGTTCTTGAAGGTACTTAAAAAAATGATAGCTGTAAGGCGTCGACTCAAGATTTTCTTTCGTAATTAGCTTCTGTCAGAACGGATTAATTCTATCTGCAATGCAATGTCCTGTAAAAGATCATCCTATTGGAAAGGGGATTAATGCTGTGAGTGAGTAGGTACCCCAGCTGATCTCAGATCAGAATTAATGGAATTTCTACAGATAGTGTGAGCACCTCTGATATGAATAGCTTAGGGGGATGACTTTCCCAATTCTGTCACTGTTTGCAGTTAATCATGGATTTTACTGAGAGCACTCGAGTGGCTCCACTGATTTACAGGGAAAGACTGATGAATCCAGTGACTGCAGATGTCTCCCAAGGCATGTTGAAGTTATTAATATCTGAGCAAAAGAATGAACTAATTTTGAAGATGACTTGTATATTTGAGTTTGCCACTGACAGATTTATGACATTATGAGATAATGTGTGTAGGTAATACTTGGCTAAATCATTTCATGTGCCCTTTGCTATTTGTACACAAGGAGAAGATTTAGATAAATCTTCTGATGTCTTATATTTTAATTGCTTATTTTATCTCTCCACTCACATCTTTCCTGTCATAAACTTAACACTGAACCAAAACTATTCTTCTTATTCAACATGTTGGCAGGGGTAGACATAAATGTAACCATTCATACTCCACAGACAGCATACCAAAGTCCTCCATTACAATCCCTAGAGCAGTCCCGTCCCAGTGATAACACAAGACCCCAGTGGTAGCTGTACAGACCTATACAGGTGCAAGGTGCAGCTTCTCAAACCTGGGCATTTGAAAGTTATTATGTGCTACATCCATTGTTGGATTCTGATGTTTTTAATCCAAGGTTCTTTCGGAAGTCAAGGAAGAGGCATTAAAATTCTTGCTTTACAATAATTTTGTTAAGCACTAATAAAACAAAGATAATTGGAAATAGGGAATAGCAAGGGTCTACTAGCTAAGAGCAAGGTAATGCTCAGAATCATCTTGAATAGACTGAGACCTCAGGCAGAAGACATCATTGCTGAGGAACAAGCCGACTTCCATAAGGGCAGAAGCACCACTGAGCAGAGTTTCAACCTCCACACCCTCTGTGAGAAAAACCTTCAGCAGCAGAGAGAGTTCTACCACGTCTCCATAGACTTCAAGAAGGCGTTTGAGAGTCTGGCATGATGCCTTATGGGCCACCATGAAGAAATTCAACATGGGGCAGAAGCTGATTCATACAATCCATCAGCTTTACGCCATGACAAACAGTGCAGTACTCACACAGGGCACCATCGGAGTGTGGTTCCATACCTCTATAGGAGTCCATCAGGGCTGCCTCTTCTCCCCCACTCTCTTCAATGTCTTTCTGGAACGGATCATAGGAGTTGCCCTTGAAGATCATGTGGGCACAGTCAGCATCAGAGGGGGAACATCACAAACCTAAGATTTGCCGACGACATTGATGGACTTGCAGGAAAAGAGGACGAACTGGCCAACCTGGTCAGCCATCTTGACAGAGCCTCCACACAGTTTGGAATGGAAATAAGTGCCGAGAAAACCAAGCTCATGGCAAATGCCTACAGTGCCATCACAACAGATATCTCAGTGCATGGTCAGAAACTTGAGACAGTGTAGCAGTTCAAATACCTGGGGGCAATCATCAGTGATAAAGGATCAAGACCAGAAGTCCTGGCAAGAACCGCACAGACAATGACTACACTATCCAAACTCAAGACAATATGGAGGGACAGCAACATCACCATGAAGTACAAGATCAGACTCCTGCATGCATTGGTATTCTCCATCTTCCTGTATGCATGTGAGACATGGACCCTCACAGCAGAGCTGCAGGGGAAGATAAAGGCATTGGAAATGAGATGCTATCGCAACATCTTGGGCATCTCATACTTGGACCACATCACAAACGAGCAGATCCACAAGACCATTCAGCACCACATTGGCCCCCATGAAGACCTTCTCACAATGGTGAAGAAAAGAAAGCTGAGATGGTATGGCCACGTAACAAGATCCAGTGGCCTTGCAAAGACCGTTCTACAAGGAACTGTGGAGGGGAAAAGAAGGAGAGGCAGACAGAGGAAAAGATGGATGGACAACATTAAAGAATGGACAGGGAAAGCATTTGTGGTGATCCAGGCCCTGGCACACAACCATGACAGTTGGAACAGACTGGTGCAAAGCTTGTCATGATGGCACCCCGACGACTCCACCAGGAGTTAAGTGTGCAAGAAGAAGAAGAAGAAGTAGCTAAGAGCAAAGAAAAGAAAAAGACAGAGAGATGGTGGGCCAGTGTGTTCAGCCCAACTTATACCATAGATAAGAGACATTCAATTCACATTTGTAAATAAGAGTTAACTGAACAAAAAGCCCCTATTCAAGTAATGTGACACCAAAGAAACTTCCAGAATGAGAAAGAATTGTAACCACAAGGGGGCACACTGAACAATTGCAAAAAAATACTGTGACCATTAGGAAACATACTGATCAGATACGTGTATAAAGATAGTTATGTTAAATACAAGCAGGCATAAATTGTTAAACAGCAATGAAAGTAACAATTATACTATCTAATCCAACACCAGCATTATTCACCACAATTATAAACATGAGAAATTCTGTAGATGCTGAAAATTCAAAGCAACATACACAAAATGCTGAAGGAACTCAGCAGGTCAGGTAGCATCTATGGAATTGAATATATAGTTGATATTTTAGGTCGAGACTCTTCCTAAGGACTAAAAAAGAAGGGGGAAGACATTAAAATAAAATGGTAGGGAGAGGGGAAGGATGATAGCCAGAAGGTAACAGGTGAAACCAGTTGAGCAGGAATGGTAAATGGCTGGAGAGGAAGGAATCTTTGATAAGAAAGAAGAGTGGACTATATGAGAAAGGGAAGGAGGTGGAGATCCAGGAGGGAGGTTATAGGCAGGTGAGAAGAGGTAAGAGGCCTGAGTGGGGAACAGAAGAAGAGGGGAGGAAAAATTGATGTTTGTGTCATCTTGGAACAAGAAGAGGCCATGAACCGACATGTTAGAATGGGAATGGAAATCCAATTTAAAATGTTTGGTCACTGGGAAGTTTTGCATTTGCCAGATGGAGCAGAGGTGCTCAACGAAGTGGTCCTTCAGTTTTCATTGGGTATCACCAATATAGAGGAGGCTACTTTGGGAGCACTGGACACAGAAGTCGATCCCAGCAGATTCACAGGTGAAGTGCTGCTTCACCTGAAAGGACTGTTTGGGGCCCTGAATGGAGGTTAGGGAGGAGGTGAATGGGTAGCTGTAGCACTTTGGCCGCTTGCAGGAATGAGTGCCAAGAGATAGATTAGTAACGAGGGACGAATAGAAAAGGGAATCACGGAGGAAACGATCCCTGCAGGAAGTTGAGGAGTAAGGAGGTAAATATATGTTTGGTAAACATATTTTCACCTCTCCCCCACAATTACACATCTGTAACCTCAGAGTTGAACATAGCCTTCTCCATATCACTAGCATTGAGCTCTGGAATCAATCTTGGTGTGACGAGGAGGGCAGAAGGCCATAACTTGTGTTTGGTCTGGACCACTTGGTTCCAGACCTCAGTGTAGCCTTGGTCCAATGACATGTTGTGAGACTTCTACACTGAGTGAAGTTCCACCTGTTCAATGTGGCGTTAATGAGAGCTCACTGTGGTTGAACTGGCTGCAGAGTACCCTACCATAAAATGATAACTTCACATTAAAGACATTTCACTGGCTGTAAGTTTCTTTGGTATATGCAATGAGATTGTAACCAGCAGTGTATAAGTTAAAGTCCTCCAAATGAGGCAGATTTTAATCTTAGTCCTCATGTCCAAGTTTCACACTGAAATAACAATATAATTTATTAAAAGAGGACCCAGCAAAATTAGATTGAAAACATTTAATTGTGGTTAGTGAGCATCTGCACAGTGGGAAGCAGTCAAAGAAGAAACAGCAAAAGGTTATAGATGATATATTGCTGTTGGGGTAAGACTTATTTTTCCCTTGTTATCCTTTTGACCTCAATGTAGTTGAAGAAACATCTTACAATTTGCCTTAATCCTGGCTGCCAGTGATCTTCCCTTATCCCTCTTAGACTTCTTAATTTTCTTCAAATGCTTTCCTACCTTTCTATACTCCTGATAGACCAGCCCATCATTAGTTCCATAAACATGTCATATATTTATTTTCATCTCCTTACCAAACTTTAGAAGTCCCTCAAAATCTAAGGTTCTCTATACCTGTTATCCTAGTATTTACCCCTATAAGAATATATTGTAAATTGATTTAAGCTTAAAATAGGACATTGTCATTGAAAACTATGACAGGACAGGTGCTTCAGAACAGCCACCTCATTCAATTAAATTGTTAAAAACAGTGATTAGGCTGATATTTGGACATGAGGATCAAGATCAAGATTTGCCCCATGTGGATGACTTTATACTCTGTGTCTTGTGAACTCATTACATCTCAAAGAAGTTTATAGCCAGTGAGCTGTCTTTAAGGTGATGTTATAATTTTATTTTTGGATCCTCTGCAGCTAATTTCACCACAGCAAGCTACCACAACACCTCATCCAAAAGATGGCATCTCCATTAGTAAGGGACTCCCACAGAACTGCACTGGTTTTAAGGTATAGTGAGATTTGAAACCATTGACACAAAGGCAAAGTTGTTAGTACTGGGAATCACAGCAGAGCCATGTCAGCTAGAATGTCCAAAGGGTCCCATGATTAAAATTAGTCTCCCATTTTCTTCCATAGGAGCTTATTCCATGAAATCAAGAACTGTCTCCCTGGTGTTCCTGCCAAGTTTATGTTTCATTGCTGAAAATCCAGTCCTTTTGTTGGAATTAACTGCCTGTTCTCATTAATTATCCCTGATTCATTAGAACACATACAGGCAACTTGCTGAGACTCCAGCATTCTTAAAATTGTTAACAGTAGGAGGTTTAAGTGCATAATTTTCAAAGTAGGCACTGCTTGGTTGTCTAAGGTAAAATAATGATTGTTAATAACAATTCATTTTTTCATAATAGGGATTAATTTGTAGCTACAGGCTGGCTTTTTTAATAATTTTGTATTGATGCTCAAATGACAGCTTCGAGTAGGCAAGGAGCAAAACAACTGGGACCTGCACATCCTTCATCAGTGAATTACAATCAGGAGTGCAAATTAATGTGTTCAATGGCATCAACTATGTGGAAATAGTACTCCTATTGTCTTATTCAAAATATAAAGAAAATTACATTGTGGTGGGAAAATTTTACCTTTATCAATTTGCAAAGGAAGTACAGCACATTCAATAAATGTACTGTATGCATACAAAACATACTTACATATGAGGCAAAATGTAGGCTTCAGATATGGTCTTTAATTGCAGTTGATCAGAAGAACAAAATAGTATTACAACAAATTTTTCCATTAACAATTAAAATATCAAAGGTGTTAGAAAATCCTATACTTTGTTCATGAAAATAGTCCCCATAATTTAATCCTTGAATTTTCTATAAACTTAATTTTAAATTTTTGGAATGGCATAAGGTCTTGAAATCTTGTAGAGATGTAGAAGTCATCAATTTTCTCCAAGCTCATAGACCATAACTCTAGGAAAGGTTGTTGTTTCTTTAAGCAGTCTTTGTTCATGAGTCAGCTCTGGGGGCTGGGTCATCTTGGCTGAAACTTAAAGGGTTCACTTGTCATATGGTTCACCTCTTTTGAGTAACTTGATCGATTAGTTCTCAGTGTGAGTTCTTTTAGCCTCAGCTGAGGTCAGCTCACATCATTCTGACCTTCGCTTGGGCTTTTCTGTATGTGTGACAAGAAGCACGAGAGAACATAATCTGACCAGTTCCAATGGATATTCTGTGATACATTTGAGTATTACCTTTCTTTTTTTGTTATCATTCTCTCCCAGCATCCGATCTGTTAGTCTCATTTCATTCTGAAAATAATTAACATTTGCATTAAAAGTTATCTTTCTTGCAGACACTTAATGTTAAAAAGACATCATTTATCATTTACATACAACCTTCAGAAAAAAGCGCGTATATTTTGACACAGATTCCAGCTATTCAGTATGTGGGGGAGGGGGAATCTTAATCCAAAGCCTTTCCCCACTGGGCCTTAACAGCAGTAGCACATTGCCTTGGATCTAAAATCATGCCAGCATCTGGGCAGCACTGAGCACTGTAAGCCTTGTGAGCCCCAGGCACACCAGAGGAGATCTTTGAGTTAATAATTCTTCAACATGGCTAACATTTTTCTCAGTGGGCAGATTTCCCTACAGCACCGAGTCTTACATTACGGAGCTGCTCAGGAAGAACCTCAACAAATATTACAGCACCTCTCTCCAGATTTTCCTGACAAAGGAACATTCTGGCAGAAGAGAGATGTTGGTTTCACTTCAAATACAGCAGTTATGAGGCGAGAGCGTGGTGAGGTCCACACTTAACTTAAAGGTTTTGACGGACAAGATTCTTTGCACCACCAGCCAAGCAGAATCTGGTGTTTGTTTGAAGAGAAGGCTCTAACACTCTGAATAGAGAGCCAGGTGACAGGCCCTGATGTGGGATTCTGACTTGAAATGTCAATAATTCTTTTCCTCCCACAGATGTTGCCCAGTTCCCTAAGTTCCTCCAGCAGATTGGTTGCTGCTCCAGCTACCATATCCACCTGCTCCTTTTCCTGCAGGGCTATGATGAGTTTTCATGCAAATTCATGCCAAGTTGAATAGTGATCAAAAATTGTTTGCTCACCTAGACTCTTCCAGTTGCTTTCATCCATAACTTCATAGGAAACAAGAAGTTCTGGCAGCCTTTAGCTTGTACATAGTCTGACAGAGATTGATTTATAGATCAGTCTGTCAGAATGCTAGTACACTACTGATCCAACCTCGCCTTGAAGGCTGCTGATCACAAAATTCTCCTATGGATGGAGGAACAAGCACAATACAACTGCTCTACCAATCAGCGTTTGCCTTGGAATTTAATCTTGGAGGACAGCAAGACAAGGTACAAGGCTTGCATACCTGTTGGGGCTCCCCTTTGACTATTAATCATTGAAAGTATACTGAATTCCCTTGCAACCTTTTGTGTTCCAAACAGAACAACATCACCATTCCAATCTATTCTCAGCATGAATTTCTTCATTTTTAGAATCCTTTTATTAAATGTCTTCTTCACTTTCTCTCAAGACTTTAGATCTTCCCAGGGTGTAATACCTAGAACTGGGCACAATACTTCAGATGGTCGAACCAGTGTTCTATAAAAATTCATTATAACTTACTGGCTTTTGTAATCTCTGCCTTTACGAATATTGCTCAAAATCTCACATACCGTAGATTCCGGATTTTAAGCCGCTACTTTTTTCCCACATTTTGAACAGCTTTGAACTTTGCGGCCTATAATCCGAAGCGGCTAATGCATTATTTTTTTCATGCCGCCTCGTAAACATTTTGCCTCATAACAGTAGACCAATAAAATTGATGAGTAGTTCACAGAGGTCCAATGAAATTGTACGATAAATCAAGCGCACTTTCACAATTAAATTATTGTAAATCAGTCATTTGTACTCACCCTCATCAACATGGAAAACACTCGAAGCATTGTGCTGCCTACTTAGTTTAAACTATATTTGTTTTCTGTACTACATCGCGGGATGCTATGACGTCACACCCGGTTTCGCGGTGTCTTGTGGGAAAATGCCGTTTGCGATAAACGGAAAGGAGGGGGGGAGCGCATTACGCGAGCGGCTTTGGATCTGAGCGAACGCTGCTTTTAAATGCCGTTTGCGATAAACGGAAAGGAGGGGGGAGCGCATTACGCGAGCGGCTTTGGATCTGAGCGAACGCTGCTTTTAAATGCCGTTTGCGATAAACGGAAAGGAGGGGGGAGCGCATTACGCGAGCGGCTTTGGATCTGAGCGAACGCTGCTTTTAAGTTAAAGGTGATCAATAACTTTTCCTGGTAGGCTGCAATATATATATTTTTTTACCAGTCGTTAGGAGATATTGGAATGTTGTTCAGTAAAGAAGTATACGCAATGTATATTTAAAAGTAGCCGCGTACGGGCACGGTTCGAAAAAAAGCATTTGCAATATGTATTTGTTTTTGTTACCATATGGATTTAATTAAAAGTTAAAAAAATCCTCACGTGTAATATCTTTCTGTGTAAATATCTCATATTACAACGTGGGACACCTGCGGCCGAAAATCCGGTGCGGCCTAAAATCCGGTGCGGCCTAAAATCCGGTGCGGCCTAAAATCCGATGCGGCCTTTACAATTAAAAAATTGATTTTATTTCTAAAATTAGAGCCAGCGGCTTTTAATCAGGTGCGCTCTGTAGTCCGGAATCTACGGTACTTTAATTACTATCTCAGCATGCTTTGCCACTTTCAATTGTTTGATATCTCTATTCAAGTAGCCCTTTTGGAATTGTAACTTCTGATTTATATTGTTGCAATGTAACCAAAAGTATTTGCATGGGACCAACTCTGCAAGTCTCAGGGCATTTATGTCATCTGACTCAAGCTGTCTTACAGTTTCAAAGTTATCTTAATTAAAAATCAGAAGACTGAAGAAGTCTCTTTTCTTGTTTCCTTGGTCCTAATGTTTCAGGTATGGACTGGTCTTTGAATTCAGTTCATTTAAAAATAAGTATCCCTATAAATAGAATATTTGCAAGGAGCAGGTATATCCTCACTAAGTCTCAATCATTGTTCTGAGTTGTTCTAAAATACATATATCTGCTGTTGTTCAAAATAAATTTCTTTGTGCACCCACTCATTTTCCAATAAACCAAATAAATTCTGTGATGACAAGAGATAGTCATAGTTAGATATCCTGTGGTGATGGTTCATAGTCTGACAGCCCAAACCCTTTCCTCCACTGACAAGCCAAATGAAGAGTGTGATAGAATACACTCTACATGTCTGATTATTGTGGAGGATAGAACTCTCAAAAAGCTAGTTGTACCTACATCAATGCAGCCTGTCTGATAGCACAACATCAATTACCTCAAATATTTATTCACCCCAGTACCAGCACACAGATGGTGCTGTGTGTGGCATCTACACAATAATCATGGAGTTATTTGCTCAGGGTATACTGAAGCTGCATCAGCTGTACCTCCCCAACCTGCAGCCTCTTCCACCAAGAACAAGAATAGCAGGTACCTAGCAAACACATCACAAGCAGATTCCATTGGAATTCAGATGTAATCCTGATTTAGAAATATATTCAAAAACACAAGAGATTCTGCAGATAGTGGAAATCCAGAGCAACACACACAAAATGTTGGAGGAAATCAGTGTAACACTTACCCAACAGGCTGGTATATGTTTAGGGGAAAAGGAGATCCAGCCACTCACCAACCCCACCTCCCGTACACGCAGGTGCTGTGAGAATCAAGTTTATGCCGCGCGCACACACACCATATCAAACTCAGACCAGATACCATTATGGAATACACTTTAAAGATTTTACTAAAACTAAAAGAGTACTATACAATACAATATATATGAAGGAAAAGAAAATAAAGTAAAAGGCGCCAACTTATCAAAGTTCAGTCAGTTTAGTGCACATCGTTGGAGCTCAACCATCGAACCATTCGACCCCTCGTCACTTTCCTCCGACCTCCCCGTCCTCGCACCTGGGACCACCCCCAGTGGTCGACTGAGCAGTGCAGCGCATGTCCACCTTCCTCGGCGTCTCCTTCCTGCCTCCCCTGAAATGACCGCGAAACCCCCAAGCTCCCAGCCTCACAAGACAAAATAACATTCCCCATTGGTTAAAAAATGAATACAATCCCTATATCAGCAAGTCCAAAGCTAAACAACTGCGAGAGAAAACACTTATTAAACATAAAAGCATTCCTACTCTAGCAAACCAAAGAAGCCATTTTGATTAACATACACAGTACATTGTACATCAGCAAGTCAAACAGCCTTTATAGAAGGGAGTAAACAGTCGATCTTTTGGGCCAAGACTGGAAAGGAAGCTGGAATAAGATGGTGGGCGAAGGAAAGGAGAACAAGCTGGTAGGTGATAGGTGAGACCAGGTGAGGGGGAAATTGGGTGGGTGGAAGAGGGGAGATGAAGGCATAAGCTGGAGAAGTAAAGAGCTAAAGAAGAAGGAATCTAATAGGGGAGGACAGTGGACCATGGAAGTCAGGGAAAGAGGAGGGGAACCAGAGTGAGGTGTTGGGTAGGCGAGGAGAAGGAAAGGGGGAAATAGAAAGAATGAGGAATGAGGAATAGAAAAAAGAGAGGAGGAGGGAGTGGGAAAAATTGCTGGTAGTTGGAGAAATTGACATTTATGCTGTCAGGTTGGAAGTTTACCTAATGGACTAAGAAGTGTTGCTTCTCCAACCCGAGTTTGGCATCATCATGGCAGCAAAGAAGCCACTGACAGACATGACAGAATAGTAATGGGAAATTGAGTTGAAATGGGCAGCCACTGGGAGTTCCTTCCTTTTGTGGCAAACAGCTCAAAAATCAGCCTCCCAATCTGTGTCGGGTCTCGCTGATGTAGAAGAGGAAAGAGATCAGTGGGAACGGATGAGTGGACAAGGGAGTCATGCAGAGAGCGACCCCTACATAATGTAGGCAGCGGGCGAGAGGATGCTATACTTAGTGGAATGATGCCATTGGCAATGGCAGACGTTGCAGAGAATAATGTGCTGGATGTGGAGCACTGAGGCAGGATGGTAGGTAAAGCAAAGAGACACTCTATTCCCGCTATGATAGCTGGAAAATGGGGTGAAGGCAGATCTGCAGGAAATGAACAAATGAGGGTGAGAGCAGCATTAAAATATACTGCTGTCTTTTAATTCAAGAATACCTGATCCAAAAGCACTGTGGGAATACGTTTAGAAGAAGCACTTTACCAGTTTAAGAAGGTAACCTACTACCAACTTCTTGCAGATAGATTTGGCCAATGTCCATGTCTGGAAAGCTGGAAAGTGAATTACAAAAAGTCAACTTAATGGCCTTGAATGTGATTTTCCAGTCTTTATTTAAAACTTCCTCAGAAACGGTATGTTTCCTAAGTGCAACTCTACAGTCTACACTACTGTACTTTGATAATTCATTACTGGACAACGAACAGACCCATCCCCAGTCAGCTTTGAAATATGATATCAATGAATGCTGCTCCATCAGCCTTTGTGTGAATTGCTTGCGCTCAGCATTTTATATTCCCAGAAATTGCTGGTACTTCAAATTTTGTTCTCCGGCTGCGCATGCACCCCCTAAATAAAGCATTGTTCATTACCATACACAAACCCCTCCTCTACTTACACACTTCTTCTACATGGGCACAATCATATCAGATTATGCAGAAACCTGATTCCAATAGAATGAGCAAGGTCACATCAGGGATGTCTCATCATTCAACCAGAGTCTGCTAGCAGGATCAGCTCTGGGTCTGGAGACTGAGGTGACACTGGAGTAGTCTCAGTGCCAATAGAGAGTGAAAATCTGGCTGAATGGTGCCACAACAATAACCTCTCACTCAACGCAGCAAAACCAAAGGGCTGATTAGCGAGCGCAGGAGGAAGGACCCAGAGGTCCATGATCCGGTTGAGTCTCTGGTGAGGAAGGCAAATGCATTGTTAGCACTTATTTCAAGAGGACTAGAATATAAAAGCAAGGATGTAATGTTGATAAAACATTTGTGAGGCCTCACTTAGAGTATTGTGAGCAGTTTTGAGCCCCTTATCTTAGAAAAGATGTGCTGAAAACTGGATAGAGTTCAAAGAAGTTTCATGAAAATGATTCCAGGATTGAATGGCTTATCATGTGAAGAGTATTTGAAAGCTCTGGGCATGTATTCACTAGAATTCAGAAGAATGAGGGGTAGAAGGCCTTGATAGGTTGGATGTGGAAGGATGTTTCCTGTGGTGGAAGAGTCTAATAATAGAGGGGTGTCCTTTTAGAACAGAGATGAGGAGGAATTTCTTTTGCCAGAGAGCAGCAGTGGAGGCCAAAGTCTTTAAGTATACAAGGTAGAGGTTGATAGATTCTTGATTGGCATGAAGGGATACGGAGAGAAGGCAGGAGATTGGGGCTGAGAGGAAAAGTAGAAATAACGGAGCAGACTCAATGGGCCAAATGGTCTAATTTTGCTCATATATCTTATGGTCTTATGGCCTTATCAGTCCTCCTCAGGGCATCATAAGTAGAGAGGTTCAGCAGCATTAAGTTCCTTGGCATTATCAATTCAGAGGATCTGTCCTGGACCCTGATGTAAGTGCCATTATAAAGGCGGCACTGTAGTGCCTCTATGTCAAAGATCAAAGTTCAAAGTACATTTATTATCAAAGTACATATACATCCTGAAACTCAGTTTCTTGTGGGCATTCACAGCAAATAAAAGAAACAAAAAAGAAACTCAGTAGAATCAATTAAATAATGCACCCAACAGGATGGGCATGGCTCTGTTGGTAAAAAAATGAAACTAAATCATTAGAAAGAGGTGACATAGGGTTGGAAGGTGTTGAATCATTATGGATACAGCTAAGGAACTGCAATGATTAAAAACACCCAGTTATATAGACCACCTAACAATAGTAAAGATGTGGTCTACAAAACACTGGAGATAGAAAATGAATGCTAAAAGGGCAATGTTATAATAGTCATGGGGAATTTCAATATGCAAGTAGATTGGGAAAACTGAAGGGGGAGTTTCTAAAATACATACAAGATGGCTTTTTAGAGTAGACCATGTTCAAGCCCACTAGCAGATCAGCTTTTCTGGATTGGGTGGTGTGCAATGAACCAGAATTGATTATTGTGACAAGTCCTTGACAAGGATGACCCATCCAAATACTGAAGTATCTGAAGCAGGGATCAAGGCACCATATCAAACTGGATCAAGAACAGAACACAAAACAAATGCTAGAAAAATCACTGGTAGGGCTTACCATGAAGCGCTGAACCTCAGTTCATGTGCTCCTTAAATACTCAATTCTTAGTGCCCAAAACATGATTGCCAATTAGCAGGACCATCCTGAACCCTTAAAGGGGCTGTGCCAGCTAACCATACTCTAGAGGATCTAAATCCTGAAAGCTAGCATGTTTAGCAGTGTCTCATAACAGGAACCCCTCTCCTATGATCAATATGATCAATCCTGATGGCCCTCTCCATTTGGAGAGGCAGTGACGGTAGTTGTGGATGATAGCTGGAACTAAGATGTCTATTTCAGGCACCTAGCATATCTCCTCGGGTCTGAATTCTTCCCAGTATATGAGGTAACACCAAATACCTTGAATGGTATGTGAATCTAAAAGTCTTCCCACTGTGAAAACCTGTTCCCCATTAATAAACCCTGGTGGTGGCAGGGCTGATGATGGTGGGGCTAAGGGCTGGTGCAGCTAGGTTTTACTTTGGAAGTGTGGAATGTGGGATTGATCAAAAGGATCTTGCAGAGCTCCAAGGTGCAGACCATGGGGTTTACTTCCCTGAGAATCTTGAAAGGTCCAAGAACTTGGGTGCCAATTTCCTGGACTCTACTCGAAGAGACAAATCCTGAGTCAACAGTCAGACCTGTATCCCAGGCTGCAAACCTGTCCCTGTCTTCTCTTGTGGGTAGTCGTTATTTCAGTCTTCAGGGTAGGAGCTAACAGATCTCCCTTGCCCTAGTCCATCTCTCCTTGTAGCGTCAGATGAGGTCTTCGGCTGCACGAACCCAAACCTCAGCCTCCTGCTCAGAGAAGAGTGGTGGAGAATACCCAAACTGGCATTCAAAAGGGGACATTCCATGTGCCGAATGCCATAAAGTGTTGTGGGCAACCTCTGCCCACATCAACTGGTTGTGTCTTTCAGAGGCCAGGCATCTTAGGGTATGTTCCATACCTTGGTTCACCCACTCCATCTGGCCAGTAGACTGTGGGTGAAACCCAGAGAAATGACTCGCTGTTGCCCCAATCATTTTGTAAAACTCCCTCCAGAAATGTGATATGAATTGTGGGCTATGATCTGACACAATATCTACCAGAAAGCTATAAATCCTGAAGACCTGGTGCAAGCCAATTTTGACTATCTCCACCACTGATGATAGTCCGTCCAAGGCAATAAGTTTGCAGGCTTTCGAGAAACAATCCATAATTACCGTGATAACAGTCCTCCCCTTGCAAGGAGGAAGACCCATAACAAAATCCATGCAGATGTGTGTCCATGGTCTGTCCAGGACAGGAAGAGAGTGGAGAAGCCTTTGATGTCAGGAATGGGACTCCTTGTTCCGGGCACACACCTTGCATGCCTGCACATACTGCCAAACTTCCTTCAGCATTCCGGGCCACCAATACCACCTCTTGATAAACTCAAGGGTCCTGACAATCCCTGAGTGAGTAGTAATTCTCAATAAATGCCGCCATTGGAGTATATGGGACCGGAAAGAACTTGGGATAAACAGCCAATCCCGAGGACCATACTAAGGAATCTCCCCTCGCTCAGTCCTGACGAAGGGTCTCGGCCCAAAACGTCAACAGTGCTTCTCCTTATAGATGCTGCCTGACCTGCTGTGTTCCACCAGCATTTTGTGCGTGTTGCTTGAATTTCTAGCGTCTGCAGATTTCCTCGTGTTTCCTTTGCATGGTCCTCTATCTTCATCCACAAGACCAATGTTTGCTACTAAATCTGCCCAGAACCAAGTGGATGGCAGTCCAAGACAGCTGGGGGCATGGACTGACTCAACAGCTGCAGCGGTATGATGAGCCAATGGGTGGTTCCCAAGTGCAGATAATTTCTCGCTGCTCCAGAATCCAACAAGAATTCACCTCTCATTAGTTCATAGCCCTGCACGACACCAAAATTTGTGAGGTTGGGGGAAGTGGCTGCTACTATAACAGCCCTCCCAACACCAAATTGTCTGAACTGTTCCCCTGACAGCTGCAACTTTGGACGTTCAGCCCGCAGATGACCTGCTTCCCCGCAGTAATGGCAGCAACCTCAACTCTGATGCTGGAACCTCTCATCGGTAGAGATACTTATGCAGCCAATTTGCATGGGATTGACATCTGATTAGGAGATAAGTTGGTCATGGGTTGAGATGGGGTTGGGGCGTGTGGAACTAAGATGGGTTGAGGCCGGGTTCAGGCTAGCCCTCTTCGACATCTTGATGTAGTCCCATTTACGCTCTGCCAGATGATCATCAAGATGTATGGATTGGTCGATCAGAACCTCTCACTCCTCGGCTGTTTCTCCCAAGGTGAGGCCATCCTTCAGTTCATCTCGGAGCCCATGGCAGTATAGAGTGGCCAAGGCAACCCTGTTCCTACCACTCTCTTGTGCCAGTGTCCAAAATTTGAACACATAGTCAGCTGCTGACATTCCACCCTGTCGAATCTTCATCAGGCAGTCCGAGACTTGGCTGGCTCTGGTGGAATGATGGAACGCCTTCTTCATGACGGCCATGATTTCCTCCAAAATCTCTAACAATGTTCCCAATATGTGGTGGCCCAGGCCAGGGCTTCTTTCAGTCAGAATAGAGGTAATGAAGGCCCCCATTCTGCTGTCTGAATGGAACCCCGGATGGCTGGAGTTCAAACATTAATGAGCACTGGATGAGGAAGCCATGGCATGAACTCAGGTGACGATCAAATCTCTCCAGGATCAGAAGATGGACTGGCTCCACAGAGCAACTGACAGCCTCACTTGAGCAACTTTGGCCCTCTCCCTGCGGTGACCTGGAGGTTGTATATCTCCAGGCTCTGTCTCAACAGAAGTGTGTGAAGTTGCCATTACTAGGGAGAAGTTCCTTAGGAAATCTGAAATGTCTGAAAGCAGATAAGTTACCTGGACCAGATAGAATATGGCTCAGTGTTCTGAAAGTGGTGGCTGAAGAGATTGTGAAGACATAATTCCAGGTGTTTATCCATGCCCTGAGATCATCTTCCTTTCCTACGATACTTACTGCATTGAAATATATGCAGCTCAGAACATTCATCGCACCATACTCAACCTTTTGATTCCTGACTTTGTCTGAGGTCCTTTTGTCTCTACATTTGAAACATTTGTCTCTGCAACCACTCCACTATCTGTTCTAGCACTGTGGGTCCTATTCCCCTGCTACTCTAGTTTAAACTCCCCCATGAAGCACTAGTAAACCCTCCCACTAGGATATTAGTCCCCTTCCAGTTCAGGTGCAAACCATCTCTTCTGTACAGGTCCCACCTTCCCTGGAAGAGCCAAATGATGCAAAATGCTTATGCCCTCCCTCCTACACTGACTCCTTAGCCACACGTTAAACTGTATAATCTTCCTATTTCTGGCTTCACTAGCCTGTGGCACATGCTAGCAATCCTGGGATCGCAACTGTGGCGGTCCTGCCCTTCAACTTGGCTCCTAATGTCACAAACTCACTTTGCAGAACCTTATCACACTTCCTATCTATGTTATTGGTACCTACATGGACCATGACCTTTGGCTGTTCACCCTCTCACTTAAAAATGCTGATGATTTGACCCAAGATATGCTAGAGTCTGGCACCGTGGAGGCAACGTACCATCCGGGATTCTCTTTCTCATCTGCAGAGCCTTCTTCTGAACATTCCACTGAGTACTGGCCGGAGATATCACATGCTCCTTGTATGTTAAACTTTTCATTTTTGGGGTTGTTCTTGTGAACATTCTCTGGTCTCTTTCCAGGGTCGGCACATACTTTCTGAGATAGAAAATCCAGATATGCTCACAATATTCTAAATGTGACCAGTTTGAATTATTTAGGGTCTATTGTAAGATTGGTTTATGAATGTTATATTTTTGTGGATTCATTCTGCACAAGGTCAGACACATATATCCTTCCATTGCTCTCTCACCCTGGCTCCCTGTTTCCCTGTTACTTTACCTTGTACACAAATAGAGGCTTATGTTCTTTCACAGCATGTTAGGAAATTAAACTTGTGCTCAACCTTTGGACTTACGGACCACGAAGTGCCTTTCTTCTGTACACCTGTCCATATGGTTACCTGGCCCTACCAGTGTAGGTGTAGTTAGCCACACTTCCTGCATGTATTGGTGCAGACTGCCAATGAAAAATGATTCGTTCTGCAGGAAGGAGTGATCTGATCCAGTTTGAGTGGTCATCAATTAATCTACATTATGTACCTTAAAGGATTAATTGATTTAATGGCATAAATGACACGTAACTGGAGTTTCATGATGGATTTCCCACTACTAAATGTTTATGGACTTAATTGGCTTGCAATTTTAGCCCCTTAGTGTATTTTCACTTACATTGAATGTCAGTCTAATAAATATGCTCTTATGTGTATAACTCTCTGCTGTTGTGGTCAGCATGCAACGCTGCCAACTGTCATCATCCAAGGTATCGCCTTCTCCTCAATCTAATCAAAGAAGATGAAACTAACTTTCTACCAGAACACTACCTGTTCACTGTGATGCAGCAGTGAAAAGTAGATTGGAAGATTTGCTGTAATCACCTGGAATGATCCTGTGGTAGGACAGATCGGAATCACATTTACCTTTATTTTATGGAATGGAGCCCAGTGACTAGTGGTGTGTCACAGGGGTTGTGAGTATATGGAATAAGTTGCCAAAGGAACTGGTTGGGGCAGGTACAATAATGTCATTTAAGAAACACTTAGCTATGTGGTGGGGCAGTGTTTAGAAGAATATGGGGAAAGGACAAGAAATTGGGACTAGCTGGGTTGGTACCATCGTTGGTGTGGAGTAATTAGGCTGAAGGGCTTGTATCCAAGCTGAATTGCTCTATGAATCCATGACCTTCACCAAGAACATAGATCTGCTACAAAATTATGAGATGGCCTTCTCAGAGATAGATTTGATAAGTCAAATCAGAAAAACCTAAAGCTGGAAATATATTCTTCACAAGAGAAGTCCAGGAGGGAGATGCTTCCCTGAAGACTTATTGGAAATAATATCCTCATAGATGACTTCCAAGTTCATGGATCACCTAGACTGGTGAGTCACAGACAACATTTTGTCTCCAGTAATCAGTGTCATCACTTTGGCCTGAATCAACTAGGTATCTTAGCAGCTAAGAATGCACAATCACTCTTATTTTAAGTGCATTATTGGTGAGGTGTTTGATCAACTGACCAGTTAGGCCTTCTGAAGTTACAAAACTGTCCCTTTAAATTGCAAGAAACACAAGAACAGATGCAAAGTGCTTCTAGATCAAATAAAACTACTCCATGATGTTTATAGAGTGGAGGTTTGAAATCCAATTCATGTCACTTCTATGAAATTTGGGTATTTCTTAACAATGACACCATCAGTTGGTTGGGAAAGTCAGGAGCATTAGAATGGATCATAATCAGTTTTAATGTAATTTGAGACAAAAGAGGTTCTGCAGGTATTGGGAACCTTGAACACATGCAAAATGCTGCAGGAACTTGGCAGATCAGGCAGCGTCACTGGAGGGAAATACATAGTTGACATTCTGGGCTGGAAAGTCTAGGGCAGAATCCAAAATAAGGGGGTGGGGGGAGGGGAAGGAATATAAACTGGCAGGAGATAGGTGAGATGAGGTGACGCAAAAGGGTGGTAGGTGGGGGAGGAAGAATGATGTGAAAAGCTGGGAGGTGATAGGTGGTAGAGGTAAAGGGCTTAACAAAAAGGAATCTAATATGAGAGTACAGTGGGCCATGATTGAAAAGGAAGGAGGTGGGGAACAGATGGAGCTGATGGGCAGGTCATGAGAATGGGGGAGGAGAAGAGAAGTGATGAGAGGCCTACAGATGCAGAAAAATAAATAAGAGGCTGGGCACGGGGGAAGTGGAGAGAAGTGGTTGCCAAAAGTTAGAGATGCTGACACTCATACCACCGGGCTGCAGGCTACCCAAATGGAATATGAGATGTTGCTCTATCAACCGAAGCTTTCCCTTGCTGTGGTAATAGAGGAGGTGATGGGCATATATGGCGATGTGCGAATGGGAAGTCAGACTGCAATGGATGTCCACTGGGAGGTCTATCTGTTGCAACGTACAGAATGAAGGCGGTCAACCAAGCGATCCCACAATTTGCTTTGGGTCTCACCGATGCAGAGGAGGCTGCATTGTGAATATTAGATACAATAGGTGACCCTGACAGACTCACAGGGAAGCATTGCCTCTCCTAGAGAGGAAGAGTAGGGACAGTTACAACATTTGTCACACTTGCAGGGATAAGAGTCATGTGGGAGATGTGTGGGGAGGGATGAGTTGTCACATCTCCCCCCCCCCCCCCCCACCATAACACCGATAAAGGGTCTGGGTCTGAAGCATTGACTGTTTATTTCCTCCATAGATGCTGCTTGACCTGTTAAGCTCCCACAGCAGTTTTTCTCTATTGCTCAATTACGTAATCATACTTTCACACAGAATCAATCCTACTCAAGGTAAAATCAATTTCTACACACTTAACAGTCAAAATAAAATAAAATATGATATATTTTACTCATTGAATGTGTCTTACAATTATTTCTAAACTTTAATATATTTTAGGGGTGTAAGTTTATAATCTTTGCAAACTAAAACAAACTATTATTAATTCCAAATAGCTTCAACCATTTGTTCCTTGTCTATAAAAAGAAATTCCTCATATATTTCCTCATATATTTGGCAGAATAAAAATCCTAGGTTAGGTAAAATATACTTACAGAAGGCAAAGAAGGAAGGTGGATTAGCATTGCCTAATTTTAGATTTTATTATTGGGCAGTTAATATCAGATATTTGATATGTTGGTTGAAAGATTGGGATGGATCTTTTAGCCCTCATTGGGTGAGCCTGGAAATTAAATCGGTACCAGGTTTTGCACTGGGTTCTATTTTGGGGACTTCTCTCCCTTTTGCTCTTTCTAAATTGCTGAAACAAATTGACAACCCGATAGTTAAACATACTTTATGTATATGGTTTCAATTTCGGAAATTTTTTGGGTTGACTCAGTTTGTTTTAAATATTCCTATTGTATCCAATTGTTTTTTCCACCCTTCAATTATAGACCAAGCTTATTTGGCTTGGAAGACTAAAGGATTACTACGATTTTCTGATTTATTTTTGGATAATTGTTTTATGTCTTTTGAGCAGTTATCTAATAAATATAATTTGCCTAGATTTCATTTTTTTAGATATTTACAGATTAGGAATTTTTTAAATACTGTACTTCCTACTTTTCCAAACTTTGTGTCTTCAGGCATTTTGGAGAATTTGTTTGAATTAAACCCCTTTCAGAAAGGGCTTATATCAAAACTTTATAATATAATTATGAAGATACATTCAGAGCCCCTTTATAAGACAAAAAAAATGATTGGGAAAGAGAGCTCAACCTTATTATTCCTATTGAGAATTGGGATAAAATTCTTCAATTAGTTAATACATCATCTATATGTGCTAAACATTCATTAATACAGTTTAAGGTTGTACACAGGGCTCATATGTCCAAGGATAAATTGGCTCATTTTTATTCCTATATAAATCCTATTTGTGATAGATGTCAATCTGAAATAGTGTCTTTAACTCATATGTTCTGGTCGTGTCCGCTTTTGAAAAAATATTGGAAAGATATTTTTGATATTATCTCTGCGGTATTGAACATTGATTTACAACCCCATCCTATTACCGCAATTTTTGGTTTACCAATGATGGACTCACTTCATTTATCTTCTTCCGCTTGTCGAATGATTGCATTTCTTACACTAATGGCTAGAAGATCTATTTTGTTGAATTGGAAGGAAATTAATCCTCCTACTGTATTTCATTGGTTTTCTCAAACTATGTTATGTTTAAATTTAGAAAAAATTAGAAGTGGTGTATTTGACACTTCTACTAAATTTGAAAAGATATGGAGACCATTTATTCAATATTTTCATTTGATGTAATAGGACCCTGTTCCAGGCCTATTTGATTTTCCAGTTTTGATTTCATATATGTCAGGAGGATTGGAGTTGATGACACTGATGATTTTGTATTTTTGTGAGATATTATAAGCAGCCCTTTTTTTTCTCTTTTTTGTTTTTTTTCTATTAGTTATTAGATATTTAGATTAGTTTTTCAGCATAATGATTTTTTTTCTTTTTTCCTTTTTCTTATTTCTTTTTATTTTATATTATGATACACCTAGGTTTGCCTTGTCTGTTTGTATATTGTATCATTTACGATGTGGGAATACTTATTTATACTGTAATCATTGTTCTTGTAATCTTTTATAGTTAGTTGAAATATGTACGTTTCTAATCCCATTATCTATGTACCAATTTTTTGTTGTTGTTATTAATAATGATAATAAAAAGATGGGAAAAAAAAGAAATCAAATGACAGACAGATTCATGGGGTTAGAGTCAGAAGTTAGTGGAATTAATTGATTTTGAGAAAATATTAAGCTTGTTGACAATATTTCTCTGGCAATGTTTTTCAACAGGATGTAGTGATATTGTGACTTAATTATATCATTACAGGAATTTGTTTGGTAATATGTTTAAATATTCATATAATTTACTACTTGCGTTCGGAATTCAAAGTTGGTGAAGTCTTATTTTAGAATTTCACGTTTCTATTGACCGCTTTTTTTGTATTCAGCAGATCTCCCACAATAACCAACACAATGTAGTTTTATTTGCCACTCGTAGCTCAGTGACATTTTAAGATGTCAAGTGAGTTGTCAGTTTTTGCCTTGCAAGCAAGATCTTACTTCGTATCTTTTGGACTGATGCAGGAATTTTTGAGAGCTCACATATATGTGACTTAGATCTCATGTCCAATAAAGCAAAATAAATCATTTTTTTCTTGTTCACAGTCAGTATGGAATTGTATAGATTAAGAAAAAAAACAGAATTTGGATTCCATAAATTTTCACCAATACATCACATTATCGCAGAACATTAAAAGCCATTTGATTTTTTTTTGTTTAAAAGGTTAAGAATGGAAATTATGTTATATTTATCTTTTCTTCAGTATACAAACATAACCACAGCAACTATTAAGCAGTTGGGTTATTATTGCATGCAGCTGTATACAGTGGTGAGCATTCAGTCTATGATTACAGACGAGGCAAGCTCTGTTAACTAAACAGCTATTTTTAGTACGACAAGCACAAAACCATGACCCAGGGAGAGAACCCACTCAGTCTCATACACGGGGGGGGGGGGGGGGGGGGGCAGGACATGATGATTACACACCGTGGTTACAGTCAGGGTGACCCACAAACACACAAGCCATTAACTACAATAAATTGCATTGTAAAACAATAAATTAACTTGAACATCCCACCATAATCCCACAAACGTATTTTAAAACATAAACAATGAATAACACTGGCAATTAGGAATGCTGGAGCAGAGTCAAGAGTCCTGACACTGCCACGTGGGGCACTGGGAGATGTCTGTGGCCCCGCCCCCCATGGAAGGCATTGTTGGGTGAGGTAAGAGTCATGGCACCTGAAGTGTCGCTTTCTTCCTTCAGTATTGCTGGGTTGGTGGTGGCTGAGGGCTGATATGTTGCCAGCTGGTCTCAATGCAACATGGCTGCCTTCCGCTGCTCAGGCAACCTCACCCAGTAAACGATATTAGAGATGCAGTTGAGCACATCTCCTGACTCCCTCTAGTGGCTTCCAAGCTTGGGGGGATAGGCCCTTCTTCTGGATGGGGCAGTAAACCCATACTGACGCCCCTACCATGTACTGCAGCACTGGCACCCTGGACTGGCGTTTCGGCCCCTTCTAGGATGCCCAAGTGTTGCACCAGTGCATGAACAGCTCACGGCCTGCCTTTACTCAGGCCAGTGGAAACACTCACACAACTTGCCCAGAGTCTTTGCACTCCGAAATGGGCAATCCTCACCAGCCCGTGCACCGACCTCAGCAACGTGGTGCGGAGCCCCTGGGGGATCATCAGCTGTAGGAGATGTCTCTCACCGTTGGAACAGCAACCCGTCGCGCACCTCCGGCATGCCACACTGCGAGTATAGGGCCTTGGTCTCTGGATCCAGCATGATGACCTCTTCCCGCTCTGGCCACCATCCCATGATCGGCCATCTCCTCACCTGGGCCAACACGGAACTGCTCACCCGTTCACTGCGTCACTCCTGGTCAATGGTGGGAAGGTCTGCCCCACTGACAGCTGGGCCTGACATGCCACCATTACTGTTTGCCCCTGGTTCCACTGTGTTGCGTTGGGCCGTGGCGTGGTGTGCTGCACTGTGAGACTGGTGGTGGTTATTGCTGCATCCGGCCGGTCCTCTACCTGGAGCTGCCCTGCTGGAGAGCCACAGCTTCAGCGCCGAGGTAGAGTGTTGCCCCTGGCACATCCACATGGGCCCTCTGGGACAGCAGGTCCAGCCAATGATGCAGGACTCCAAGAAGTCAGCTAGCCACACCTCGTGCCCCTCACCAGTTCTCCCTGTGCACCTCTTCTCTCTCATCGCTGCACAGTTGCCAGCCACCGTACACAGCTGGACTGCAGTCGTTGTCCACCCAGGCGGGGATGGCTGGTCCGTGTTGGACAGGACACTCGGAGGATGAAGGTGATAGTTGTGTCCATCAGTGCTCTCCACCATGCAGACAATGTGTGTAGTGTTCTCATACAGGTGTACGAACTCTGAACTAAACACCGAGGTAAACCGTAGTCAATGAAGGCACGATCACAGTAAGATTAACAGTTTACTGTTCACTCTTCCACATTAACGTATGGTGAAAACTGTTGATAAAACAATACAAAATATATACAGTATTTGTTTCCTTCTTGGCATCACATTTACATCATAAATACTTGTAAAAGTAAAACTACAACAAACTATATTGCATTAAAGTCTCATTATGGTACACCATACAGTCAGGATCTACCTATGCCACCAACAGCTTTAAATACACTTCAACACAAACTGTCCAGCAACGCTTTCAATAGCACCAGAAAATAAACTTTATCAACCATCATTACTTTTAACAGAATCCGCGTTAACATTTTTACTCCAACATATCGATTGTCTTATGAACTGACAGCGTTGCTCCTATGATGTTTCTTAGTGTGTAGAATGAAAACTTTTCGCATGCTGATCCTGCACACACGAGCCCCCTCCTTCCTGTTTCTCCAAACCGGTATTTTTCCACAAGATGTGGCGGAACCGGGTGTGACGTCATTGCATGCCGTGATACATCGGCTGTGAGGGCAGGCATTAAGGCGTTCTGGTGGGAGTTCTGCCATACGTTGAACTTCCAGCTTCCCTCGCAGTTTCCAGCAGGTTACACATCAGTGGAGTACTGAAATGATCAGTGTTTTGCCTCCCAAGATCCACAGTCCCGCTGCCCTGATTGCTCCCTCTGTCAGGTGACGGCCCTGATGCCTTACCTGTTCGTGGTGGTGGCGTGTGAGCAGTAAGGACACGTGGCTGTCTTTGGGCAGGATAACTGGGCTCTTTTCTGCAGCTGAAAGGTGAGAGTGTATTAACCGGCCTCCAATGCAAATAAGATCGTTCTTCAGGATCGGGTTGAGTTTCCTGAAAGGGCTGTCCTTTGGTATTAGTTTATCAGCTTGGAGGGCCGAAAACTCCCTTGCAAAAGCTGCTCTTTGAGTTGCTTTAAGGATGACGTCCTTTGCCTGGGCCAATTCGTCCGCAGTGTGAGGTAAGTTACATTTGTGCCATCCCTTGCATTTTCTATTTTACGATGAGTGTTTGTGTGATCTGGCCATGTGAATGAGGAACGCAAGTCCTCTCACTAAGGAATTCAAAGTGGAGAACCGCTGAAAGCGTTCAGTGGTGCTTATTGATTCTTCCAGGTAGGTGAAACCGGTTTGTATTTGTGGCCGAATTTCCGAGTCACTTTCGGGTTTGATCAGCTCAAATGTCTCACTCATTTGAGTTTTTTCTGCTGGTGGAGCAGGTTTATTATCATGCTCAGTTTGAGCGAAGACTGACTGTCCCAGTGTCTTCTCGGTTACTTTATTACACTTGTTAAAACCTTCTTGTGCTTCCTTGATACACATGAAGCTTGTGCAGGGTTGAGAAATTGAATGGCAGCCACTCTCTAGCACATTGGTCTTGAGCGTATTAACTGTCGGTTTGTGTACATTGCCAAGGCACACCTCTCCTAATACCACCCAGCCCAGATCCAGGCATTGGGCAAAGGGGGCATCGTGTGGTCCATTGACCTGCTGCCTGACCTTGTGCACCTGGAGAACGTCTCTTCCGAGTACCAGGAGTATTTCTGCTTTTGGATCCAGTTCTGGGATGTGCTTGGCAATGTGGTGGAGATGTGGCTGGTGTCGCACTGCACATTGTGCTTGGCTTCGGAACCTTGGTGCGGTTATTCAAAATTTCATCGCACTCTAAGAGCGGAGGGAGGCAGATGACAACTTTACCTTCTAGCGATTCGAGCTGGAAGCCTTCTGCCTTCCTGCCATATGCTTCTATGCTGCCTGAGCAAGTTCCAAGGTAGTATGGGAACTGAATGCTCTCTACGTCGAACAAGTCAAAGAACGCTGGTCTGACTAGCGAGCGATTGCTCTGGTCATCCAGAATTACATAGGCTTTAATGACCTTGTCTTTGGCTCCCTTAGGGTACACCTTAGTGAGGCAGATCTTTGAGAAAGAATGGCTTGACTGACCTTGACCGCAAACTTCTGTACAGCTCGAGCTAACAACAGTTGTCTTGGAGTGATCCTCTCCCTCCCCGCTGTCCTCTTATGAGGGCGAAGGAGCTTTGTCAGTTTGCAGTAACAGGCCAAGATGTATGGCCCCTCCGTGATTAGTGTTGTTGCATTCCGAGCACTTCATGAAGAACGTACACTCTCTAGCGAGGTGAGAGGTAGAGGAACAGCATGTAAAACATTTTTTTTTTCTCCCTGAGAAGGGCCATTCTCTCATCAAAGGGTTTTTTTCTAAACGTTCTGCATTTTTTGAGGGGGTGGGGTTTGTTGTGCAATGGACAATTCTTGCTAGGGTCATTGTTAGTTGTAAAGACTTCAGTTTTATGCACCGAGACAGGTTTATTGATGTTAAAATTATTCGAAGTGGATTTGGTTGGCTTGGTGTGAATTGTATTGCTACCTTGACTCATGAAGCTCGGTCGTTTCGCTTCTTCGCCTCCTTGCACACAAACCTAGTGAAATACTTAAAGGGAGGAAATCGACCACTGTTCTCTTCCTTGTACTCTGAGGCAACAGACACCCACCTTTCCCGCAGGCCAGTTAAATAGCCATCTTCTTTAGCGCCTTCAATCTCATGAGTAAATCTCCGAGTTCTCTTAGCTTAGTGTGGTCCTTGGCTGACACCCTATGAAAATTTTCCAGCCTTCGAAATAGTGTTGTTTCAATAATTTCAGGGGCCACATAGCACTCACAAAGTCTCTCCCATGCTTTGCGTAAGGCTAGCTCAGGGTTGTTGATGTACACTGAACGTTTGCATCTCACCTATTCACATGATTCTTTTCCCAGCCATTTTGTCATAAGATCCAACTCTTGGCTTGCTGTGAGCTGGACTCTGCTGGTTGCATTAGCGAATGAGGAGTACCATGCACGGTAATTTTCAGGCGTATCGTCAAACTGGTATAGTCCTGAAGTGACAAGATCTCGTCGTGCTGAATACTGGGCCATGGGTTCAACTGCAAGTGGCACCCTGGCTGGGGGAATATATCAGCGGGCATATGACTGAGGGTGTACATTCGTTATGGGATTTGCTGTTCTGAATTCAGACTTTGCCTCTTCTCTCGCCAAATCTAGTAAGTTTGGTGTCGAGAAGTATTTGTCGTCAGCCCTTTCATTCTTGAGTTTGTCGCAAAGTTGCAAGGGTAAGTTGTCTTCCTCAGTTGTGTAAAGGGGGTTTCTTTTTTTTTCTTTATTACTGTGTATGTAATCAAAATGGCTTCTTTGTTTTGTTAAAAGCAGGAATGCTTCTTTGTTGCGAGAGAGTGCTGGAAGCTTGTTTGGGTTAAAATTTACTGATAACGAGAATTGTATTCCTTTGTAAACCAATTGGGATTAATGTTGTTCTTTCTTCTGAGTCTGTAAGCTATTGTTGGCGGGCTTTTGGGGAGATCGGCGCGAGGGGTTGAGAGAGAGAGGACGCAATGCTGTAAGCTGGGCGAGGAACGGACCCCAAGCGGGGGTCCAAGGCCAGGAGGTACTCCGAGGAGAGGAGATAAAGCTAGATGTGCTTGGTTGACCACTTCGGGTGGTCCTAAGCTGCAAGTCGAGGAGTTCGGAGGGGATCAAATGGTGGCCAGAAGACTTTAGTAATTGAGCTGCAATGGTTGTGCACAAAGTGGTTTGGACTTTGATAAGTTTGGTGCCTTTTCTTTATTATTTTCCCTTCATGTATACTGTATCGTTATTAATCACTTAGTTATAGTAACCTTTATAAATTGTACTCATTTAGTCGCATATGGTGTACTGTCTGTTTTTGGGCGAGGCGGGGACATCACACAGCATCCACACCAGCTGATTACCCAGTTTGGCGGGGCCGAAGGCTGCTCCCCCTAGACGAGAACGAGCTGAGCGAGCCTGAGGCGACCCAGGGGGTTACAGATGGATGCGATGCAATTGGGCTTCCCTTTGTCTCCTCATGAAGTGGGACATTAGCAAATAAGTATGGAGAGGAAGAAAGAATCTTCAGGTCCATTTGAGATCAGACGTATTCACTAGTACGTTCCAATCTGGTCCTTTCTGAAGTAAATTTTACTTCATCTAGAACGTGCATTTCTTCAGCGCTTTCTAATATTTCTGCTTCCACCCTGGCAGTATTGGCTTCTCGGCGTAGCGCCAGCACTTCTAACTCTGTTTCTATCCTTACCTTTGCCAACTGGTTTTCGGCTTCTCTGGCAGCCGCTTCCTTTTGGTTTTCGGCTTCTCTGGCAGCCTTTTCCCTTTAGTTTTTGGCTTCTTTGGCAGCCTCTTCCATTTTCAATTTTGCTTCCTGTTCGGCGTACGACACTCGCACCTTGGCAGTTTCTGCTTTAGCTCTTGCTTGGGCAGCCTTATTTGCTAATGTGCCACTGCTCCTGGCGCTGGATGGCAACGACTTGACGCTTGATCGCTTGGCCATCATACCATTTGTAGAAACACCTGGTAATGCCGCCTTTTCACTGTAGTGTTCTCGTACATGTGCAAGAGAACTCTGAACTAAACACCGAGGTAAACCGTAGTCAATGACGGCAGGATCACAGTAAAATTAACCGTTTACTGTTCATTCTTCCACATTAACGTATGGTGAAAACTGTTGATAAAACAATACAAAATATATACAGTATTTGTTTCCTTCTTGGCATCATATTTACATCATAAATACTTGTAAAAGTAAAACTACAACAAACTATATTACATTAAAGTCTCATTAAAGTACAACATACAGTCAGGATCTACCTACGCCATCAACAGCTTTAAATACACTTCAACACAAACTGTCCAGCAACGCTTTCAATAGCACAAGAAAATAAACTTTATCAACCATCATTACTTTTAACAGAATCAACGTTAACATTTTTACTCCAACATATCGATTGTCTTATGAACTGACAGCGTTGCTCCTATGATGTTTCTTAATGTGTAGAATGAAAACTTTTCTCGTGCTGATGCTGCACACACAAGCCCCCTCCTTCCCATTTCTCCAAACCGGTATTTTCCCACAAGACACGGTGAAACCGGGTGTGACGTCATCGCATGCTGCGATACATCACAGACAAAGAATTTACTTTCAACAACCTTAACTTTAACTAGAAAATAATTACAAACAAATTACTAAAGCGAAAATGTAATAAAGCTAAGCAAATGCCTTAAGGGCAACATAACGGGTAAGCCTTGCTCTTCACTCAAACTGCCCACCTGAAGGGGCAACAATGGAGGGATACTGCTGGAGTTCTGGGGCAGTGCAGCCTGCTTGCCATTTCTTGATGGCTGTGCTGGGCTGTGCCCTGGCACTGGTGAGAGGCATTTATGGGCAACATGGCCTGCTTCGTCACACCGGTAGCAGAGATTACTCTGTGGCACAAAATGGGGCCGGCGTGGCACTGATCGGACTTGTTTCATTGGCTGCCCCTTGTCAGTTCCCTCCTTCACCTCAGTAACACAATTCCGGGCTCATGGCCTGAAGGGAGTGGGTGCAGGAACACCTTGGGGGGCTGAAATTGCTTCTGCCTTCTCCGCCTCGTCCAGCAATGATGGTGACATCAGGCGAACAAGCTACAGAAGGTGCTCCGGCATCAACGCCTTTACAAAGGTGTGGAGGGCAAGCTCTTCCTGGGCCGTGGGAGGGAACTGGGGGTAACCACACCAAGCACAGTGGTGGAGATCTGCTGCAAGCATCCCCAAGCTTTCTCCCACATGGTGCTATCTGCTGCACAGTTCTTCCCTCATAGCTTCCTCCAATGGCCACTGTTCAAAATGCTGCTCCAGTGCAGTACAAGGGCCCTGTAGCCATGCTGCTCAGCTGGCATTAGGGTGAGGAGGGCCTAGAGGACCACAACAAGGTGTACCACCATCTCAGTGGGGCTCCACCCGTTGTGCCATGTGGCAAGTTTGACTTGCACCAGGTCGGGCTCCAGGCAGCTGGTACCATTGTATCTGGGGAGCTTCAGAGTGGACCTTGTGGCGTTAATTGCTGAGGCCCGTTGGTCCTGCTCTTACTCTAGTGCCATCGGTGGTGCCTGCCATGTTGCCTGTCCTCCCATGGCTGCAGGGTTTTGGGTTTCCCAGTGTGGGCCATGAGGGAGGAGGGTGATGCACTCCACCAGTTCCCCCGGGTTGGAGAGCCTGGGTAGATTCGCTCTGTCGGGGCTCCCTGGGGAAGGCACGATGCTTGGTTCCTAGGTCCTCCCTCCGGGTTCCGTCTTCAGGAGCCCAGCCCAGGTGTCGGGAGAGTCAAACTGCCCAGTCCCTTGACTTCTTCCCCAGGGTCTTTAGACGTTCCATCAGACATTGTAGCTCTTCAATCTCATTGTCATTTTCTAATCCCACTCCTGACACCAGCGTTGCGAGTATTCAGAGTATGATGACAGACGAGAAACGCTCATTTATCTCAACTAACATCCATTTTGCGACACGCACAAGAACAGACCAGGCACTATGACCCATGGAGAGAACCCACTCAGTCACATACATACAAGGGAGGTGATTATTACACACCCTGGTTACAGTCAGGGTGACCCACAAACACACAAGTGAACACCTGTATAACCTGAGCTAAAATGTAACAAAAATTGATTTTGAATATCCCACCAAAATCACAGGAACATGTTTTTAAACAACAACAAACAGCACAGGTCATTGGAAATGCTGGAGTGCTGGAGCAGGCTGTGGAGATTCAGACAACACACAGAACTTAAATTATACATAAATTATTATTTACCAATACAGTGCAGAGTAGGCCTTTCAGCCCTTCAAACCATGCCACAACAGCAAACCCTGACAAACTCAATTAACACTAACCTAATCGGGGACAGTTTACAATGATCTTTTGATCTAAGCAGTATGTCTTTGAGCTGTGGGAGGAAATCGGAGCATGCAGGGAAAACCCATGCATTTCAGAGGGAAGACATACAGTCTCCTATCAGAACAGCGCTGGAATTGAACTCCAAACTCTGGTACGTCCCAAACTGTAAAAGTGTGGCCCTAACTGCCAGCCTACCATGGCACCCTAAAGATGTAGAGGGACATTCAGCCCATTGTGTCCATGCCAGACCATGGGAGAGTAATCCCATCTGCCCCATTCATACAAGACAGTGAAGAAAAATGTGGTGCAATTAAAATCAATCAGTGCCAAGTTCATGGTAGTGCAGGAGGTGGTCTATAATGTGCCATTGCTGAGGAAGGATTAGGATTGTGCAGGCCAGCTCTAGAACCCAATGGTTGCAGGAAAGTAATTGTCCTTGAACCTGCTGATGCAGGACTTTAGGCTTCTGTACTTGTTGTCCGATTGTAGCCAGAAGCCGGCCTGGCTCGGATGGTGGGATCACTGATGATACATGCCATTACCTTGAGGCAGTGTTGTCAGTGCTGGACAAGGCAGTATGTGAATCATGACAATTACACTCAAGCAGAATTCTGTTTTTTTAAAATATCCATTTGTAAATGTGGTCAGCAATTAAACTACTAACAGATAATGGTAGGAGGATATTATCGGGTGGATGATAGAATTGAGGGAAAGGTGTGTGGTCAGGAATGTGAGTCAGGTGCGCAGCTAGAGCCAGTGGTCAGAAACGTGGATTGGGAGAATTTGGAACATGGGTCATTTGTGCGTCTGGAGACAAGTGTTCTGGAATGCAGTCGAAGCTGGAGGATTTGGAAGATTACAGCCCAAATGTTAGCAAATGGGACAATCCTGGAAGTTGCAACTTGGTTGGAATGAGCCAGTTGGAGCAAGGGACGTGTTTCCATGCAGTATAGTTTTATGGCTCTATAACATAGCGTGTGATTTGAACTGGGGATAGACATCTCAATGATCAATGGTCACACATTGACCTCAGTATCTTGGTACCAATGGACTTGTGAGTCACTCCTCCTTCTGTTCTCACTTCTATCTTAAGCATGAGCACCATCAGTGGTAATGGGCAGAAACAACCTCCTGGCACCTTTCATGCCCTAATGGAATGGACAAGGAATCTGACATCATTGCACATTGTTCAATGTTACATGGAGACTGATCCATTTTCTAGACCTATTTTATTACAGCAGTTAGGTTTTCAAGAACTGAAAGGGCCAGAAAATGTTAAGAAGAATATTATTTCAGTTTTAGCAGTTCTGCCAGGAATCCATCCTCTCCAGTGCTACAACCAACCCCCAGAACTCCCCTCAATATGCACCCTCTCCCCATCCTGATGCAAATTAGTCCATTGCCTTAAAAATGACAAGAATTTCCTTGGCATGAGTGCAGGGGCAAGCCATGGATCACTTGTGTGGAAGTCATCACCAAGCCCTAACTCTGCCAGCCTCAGGCATAAACAACATTTTGGCCCTGGGTAAACACCATTTGTCTCTGACAGGATAAATGGAGACCTTCGTTCCTCATGAATGACAAAATGTTTGCTCTACAACTGAATATGATTAGGAATAGAATAGATTTCGCTGAAGCAGTGCCTTGTCTACTTTACTACAGTAACCTAATCTTTCAAGTCATGGTTTTAGTTATAATATTAATCTATTCCAAAACAGAGCAATTCTTGAAATTAATGTCTTCCCCCTTTTGTACAGAAAACACTGCCACTCTACCATTGCACAGGCAAGGATACTCGTTGTTCTAGAGAAATCATGACCTTGTGTGGAAAGAATGTGAAATTATCCATTTGATACACACAGAATACATATAAATATGTAGTTAGGGAAAGGGATTATTGGTTTATTGTACAAAGAATAACCTTAATCTTGAAATGCCAGTTTGGTTTAGAAATTCAATCTATCAACTAGTTACCTTGATAAATTATCCATCATTGATAGGTATTCTGTTGGGCTAGGAATAGATTTATAGGATCTAGAAATATGTAGCAAGCATTTTAGTGCAATTAAGAACATTAAAAATGGTGTACAGGTTCAGGCAAACATTCTCATCATTATGATAACAGGGATAATGTTTATATAAAATACATAGCACTAGTGATAAAATGTATCAGTGATTTGAGTTGGCACAATCATCTTGATCAGTGATTCCGCTGAGGTTTCTTATGAAAGTTAAGTGTATTGCAAGTGGTATTTAATATTTTTCATTTACTTCTATTTTTCATTGACTTTGAAAAAATCCAGCGCTTGTTAACTAGGCCCACCAGAAAGGATTTCAATTATATTTCCCTCCCAGAAGAGAATTAAAAGAATGAATTTCCCTTCTTTGAGGGAGATGTGTCATTCATTAATGACCAAAAGATTACAATATAAAGGCAAAATCGACATGTCTGATTCTTCATATTATCTATTCTTTTTGAAGCAATTCCTCACTGGTGTGTATATCAGCATAAACTTAACTAGGTCCAGGTATAATTTAATGGCTTGTATTCAGAAGAAAACAATCAAACAAGTCCTTTTCCAGGCTGAGACAGTGGTGGAATTAATGCTGATAAAAATATACTTTGATCTGCATCACACAAAATCACACTGAAGAGACAGGGCTGAAATTTCTTCCTTTTTTCCCAAATGTCTGTCATTGCTAATGCAGCTTGCAATTCTGTATTCCACTCTGCCTGAAAATCTTGATTCTATTCAGCAGTGCAGTGTTATTTTGCCTAATTATCAGTGCCAGGTTTAAGTTCTTTTCCATTGATACATCAAGATTATCTAACTGGAGCGGAAGAAGTCATGGTGTCATTCTGTTTCAGAAGATTAACAAGCCCATTTGCTGTGCCACTGCTAAGAGATACACCACTCCCACAAAACAGCAGAATGTGACTCTAAGGCCATTACAGAAATCAGTGATCCATTAGTGTTTGAGGTCTGTGGTCCACCCTCAATTTATTATCTTGGCAGTGTCACATTAATATTGACCCAACTCCTGTGTGACAGTGCACCACAGACATTACACAGTTGTAGAAATAAAGCTAAAAGAAAAAGTCTCCTTAACTTCACATAGTAAAATTGCTTACATCCCTGTATCACTGTGCAAAGGTAGATTTGCATGTTGCAAGTGATTATCTTTGATTACCTTTGCTTTCTTGAGGTGCATTTGCATTGGTGATAATTGCTATGAATGTATCAGTAAACATCTTACTGGCAAAAATGACGTCTATCAAACACAGCATGCATGCCCAACGACCAACGAGGCACTTATGAAAAAAAACATGCAGAACACCAGCTTAATTAGCAATTTTAGCAATATATCTATCAACCTCCACTTTAAATACACCCAAAGACTTGGCCTCCACAGCCGTCTGTAGCAACTACGGAATGATGTACTGAGATGGTCTAGATGTGCTTCAAAATAATGATCCTGGGAGAAAGGGGCTTTATGTATGATAGCTGTTTGATGTTTTTGGCCTGTACACAAAGGAGCTCAGAAGGATGAGAGGAGATATCATTGAAACCTACTGGATACCAAGTGGTCTGGATAGTGTGGACATGGAGAAGATGTTTTCACTTGTAGGTAGCTCAGTGGCATAGCTGGTAGATTTACTGCTTTGCAGTGTCAGAGACCCGGGTTCAATCTTGACTTTAAATGCTGTCTATGTGGAGTTTGCATGCTCTCCCTGTATCAGAGGGTTTCTCCCAATTGTTCTAGTTGCTGCCCAAGGACATTTGAATCACTTGTCAATTGGCTACTGTAAATTGCCCCCAGTGTGTAGATGGATGGTAGGTTTTGGGTAGAATTGATGAGAATATAGGGAAAATAAATTAGGATTGGTTTAATTGGGTGACTGGTGGTCAGCACAGACTCTGTGGGCTAAAGTTGTATGATTGTTTAAGGTTATAGGGAAAAGGCAGGAGAATGGGGCTGATGAGTTCATTATTGGTGGGGGTGTTTAGGGTTATGAGCAAAAGGGGTTGAAGATGAAAGCCATGATTGAATGGTGGAGCAGACTTGATGGGCCAACAGGCTTAATTCTTCTCGTCTATCTTATGGTCCTATGGTATTCCCATCAATTTAGTGCATGCAAGCACAGAACAAGAGAGGAAGAGAACCTAAAGATGCAGGCTTGGTAACAGCTTGGTAAAAACATAGTTATGTCATTTGCAACTGAATTGTGTATATGGTAGCTCCGAGGGATAAAGAGGTTAAAGGCTTGATAAACAGTATTTTCTAGTTATGCATACTGCCCAAGAACTCCTGCTGAGACTGAGTGTGCATTTGTGTGTCTGTGATGTCCTGTGGTGACTTGCATGCCATAACTGATTACGAGATTACAGCTGAAGAAATTCCCTTGGGGAAATATGCTGGACTGCCACCAGTATCTGTGAAGTGATTCATTAATGTCACGCAATGGCTTCAGAAAAGGCAAAGAGGAAAGTGGACAATTGTGCAATGGTGTTAAATAAAAATAGAAACTTTGGAAACATTCAGCAGGTGATGTAGCATCTGTTCAAAGTTTAAAGTTCAAAGTACATTTATTATCAAAGTATTTATACAAACTTGAGATTCATTTTCTTATAGGGAACTACAGAACAAAGAAATGCAGTAGAACCCGTTTAATAAAACAAAGGCCATCAAACATCCAATGTGCAGGGAAAAAATGTGCAAACAATAAAATTAAGCAAGTATCATTCAAAACTGAAGTTTACAGAAATTGAGTCTTGATAGTTGCAAGCCACAACCACATTTTGGTCCAGAGATGAGTAAACCTCAGAGAGCAATGAGCTGAATTTCAGTGCAGATTTCAGTAAAACTTGCAGAGCAGCAATTGGACCATCCCATCCCTCACCTCTGGCCTAGACACCCTGACTTTTTCAATCGTTCAAACCTCAAGTTATTCTTTGCCCTCCGTCCCAGCACCTGCTGCTTCAATATGCTTTTGGGCCAGTGCTCTGCCATCTCAATTTGGCCCATAGCAAAATTTCGCAATATGGCTCAGCACTTAAATCGATCAAACCTTGAGCCTTTCCTCACTCTCAGGCCCATGTCTGGGCCCGGGCCCCACCACCTTCTGCCGTATCGAATTGCCTCCAAGTTCGCACCAGTCATTCCCTTTTTTCTGGACTCTGCCACCTTGATTCATCCCACACACAGCACACTGCAACTATTCTGAATCTTCAAGGCTTCAGTTCCCACTGCAGAAATGCCAATTTGTACAGGCGGTTCAAAAGCTCAACTCCAACAGGGAATGAGTTCAACTCTGTGGAATGCCAAGTAGTTAACTTTTCAGGTGTGAGGCCCTTTGCCCCAGTAATAAGGATATATGTACTTTGCTAATAATACATGCAGACACCCAATGATGCTAAGTGGAAATAAGAAACCAATTTTGCTTAAAGAATGTACCAACAGGAATAGACCATAAACTTTATTATATACTGAGCTAATTCAACAGTATTTTAAAGCAAATGAAATAGCCAATGAGAAAAAAATATTAATCTTACTGAGTGCATTGGGCTTAAAGGAATACAATTAGCTTTGAAGTTTAACTGCTCCAACCAAACTAGCAGAAATAAGCTTTGCTGATATTTTCAAAATAATGCAGGAACATTCAGATCCAATGCTATTGTTCGAAGCAAAACCAGAGATGCAACTTGGTTGCAGTCATCAATGAAATATAGTAAAAAAATTGCAGCACCTAAATCAAAACCACCTGGCTGAATAAATTATGTTACCGTTGTGGCAGGGGCTCATATGCATCAGACCAATGCAGGTTTAAAGGCAAAAGTTGCAGAAAATGCAAACAGCATGTCGGACAGACAAAAATCAGTGCACTACACAGAGATGAGAAAAAGATAAAATTTCAAGTTACAGTTTTTAAAAGAGCACTATTCTGCATGCTGTTGATGAAAAATCTGATGATGATGAGAATGACACAGGACAGTGCAGCCTTAAGATTTACCATATGAAAATTAACAATATAATTAACAATAGTAAATTAACATAAATATGATGTGCAATCAATATGGCTTATGCCAGAAGCCAGTGGCAAATTTATTAAACTGTCATTAGACACTAGTGTAGATGCTTCATCGTTCTACAAAATGAATATGAATGTCATTTCAAAGATACTACAGGTATCCTACTAAGAACTCGTTCTGGAGCAAAGATAACTCCTGTGGGAATGACATCCGTAACAGTGAAATACAACAACCATCAAGCCACATTGAGCTTGTATGTTGTAAAAACAGGCAGGCCAACTTTCATACAACTTTAGCATTATGGGGATGTGATTGGGTGAGACAACTACAATTTGGTTGGAGATTCATCCATCATTTGCATGCCAAATTTCCTGCAAAGAACTCAATTAAAAATGAATTAAGAAAGTTACCAGAAGATGCCATAATTGTCTTCATGCCGTACACCATGAAGCTTTGCCCAACAGAGGACAAGCAGGTGTTGGTGCCAAACTCTGTGCCCCTGGTTGGAAAACATATTGGACCAAGGAAGGATTATGCTGCTCAGAGGAACTATGAAAGTGATGAGATCAATGGTCTGACTTCAATGCCCTGGTTAAGATTTTTACTAATATATCATAGGTATTTCATTTCAGTGGTTCTACACGAACAATCTATTCTGCTTTTAGCCTGTTTGGGTTTGTGCTAAAGACTAGGGTCTATGTTGTTCCACTTAGCAATGTTGTGTCAGCCAGTCAGGATGGTGGAATTGGGAGAATGCTGGGCAGAGAGGCTTTGTGATAGATACTGATGTGGGTCAAGTTCTTATTGGCGGGAGCTGGGAGAAGACGGCTGAGGATGCCGTCCCTGTTGCATAAAGTGCTTGGTGCAGATGAATGGCTTAAAGGGGAAGGACCAATACTCCTGTGGGGGAGCCCATTTGCTCGTGATGAATTTCCAGCGATGTTCGGAAGGTGGTGTGTGCTTTTACACAGTGAATTGAAGACAACTGCAAGATGAGCTCCAACTTATGCGCACATTTGGACTGGGTTAGCTCTAATGGGCTCTTTTTAATTCTTTTTCCTTTTCTTATCCCTACTAACTGTTCGATAATGCTGAAATTTGTAAATATGCTTTCTTTATAATTGTATGTAGTGTAAGATCTGTTATTCCTTGCCAATGGCTAATTGCATGGGGGCAGTACTTACACAGAACTTGTACAGATTGGAGTTCCGGTCATCGAGACATCCAACTTCCCGGTTTAGGTGGGACCCAAATTGTACTGACTCTAGACAAATGGAGTGTGAGAAAGGTGGTTTTCTCACTGCTGAGTCCAGTGGCAGTTAATGAGGGGGCTAATGAGTCACATCTCTAGAGATGCCTGGTAAAAAGGAACTTCATAGGCAACACATCTGAGAAAGATTCTGATATGTTAATCAGGCAGTTACGTGCAAAATGTGGCTTGGTTTAAGCTGAAAGAGAGTTCAAGGAGCTTCAGGAAAGTTGCAAGCATTTAGTTTTTGTGAGTATAAAGAAGCAAAATCTACTCTGTGTGCAGGAGGTTATTTATTAACTTCAAGTGAGAGACAATGGAGATACAAAAGCAGAGGATCTGGCGTTTGATGTTGTGGATGAGGAAACCAAGAAGAGAGATCAGATCATAAAGGGAGCAATGGAGGGATTAATAAGAGAATACTCTAGTGAACTAGCTGACCATCTCAAGATCAAGGTGCAGAAACTAGAAGAAGGAAAAGGTAGAAGAAGAAGAAAAGTGGCTACTGCTGTCAGATCCACTTCTTGCAGTCTCAGAGTCAACTCCTACAACCACCACAGAGGAGGCCCCAAAAGCTGAGATTGTTTCACAGCCACAAATCTCACCCATCAAGAAAAGCTGTTATCCTACCAGAGTCAGAAAGTCTCCATGGCGATTAAATCTTCAGGGTTGAAAAGGAACAATTTTAAATTTACCATGCTGTGGATGTCATTAGAAAGTAGTTGTATTATGTGTATATAGCTGAGGTACATTCTCTATTGACTTGGAGGTTATACCTCAGCATATATTTAATATTTCAACAATATTTGAATAATCCTGTATATATATTGGTTGATTAAACATTCTTGTTTGTTTAAATAATTCACGACGGGATATATTTATAAATATGTTAATTGCATACATCATGCTGCCACATGCTCACTTTAAGTAAACCTGAAGTTAGATCTGCATTCCTTGACATCCGCATCTTCCATTGAATTAGTTTAATGTTTTGAAGTTACAAAACATAACAGTATCCACGAAAGTTAGAATGGTTAGTATAACAATCAAATCACATAGCATACTAGAACATTTGTTCCATTGTTTTCCAAGCTCTTCTCTCATTTCCTGCCAATAATTCCTCCGGAGAAAACAATTGTAGTTAATTTTACTGAGGATCCCTCAACACGTCAGGCGTAATCTGGTGTGATGTTATTAGACTTGGTGAGAAAGAAAAGGAGAAAATGGCTGCGTCGACTCGAAACTTGGCTTATATGACTGGGTGTGTATGACACATGAAATATGTCACTAAGTAAATGAATCTGGTAATGATGAAAATGCATCTGTAGAAAACAATACTTCACAAGAACATGATAGCTGTTCTGTTGACTAAAAAAGGTTCACAGCTACACAGTATGTTATCAAGTCTTCTAATATAATGGAGAGCAAAGAATTTTGATTTAAGGAAGTCTGCAACCCCTAAAAATTAAAACGAGGCACAAAATTTAGAACTAGGAATCAGAAGTCAGAATCTGACTGCCAGTGAGTATATTGCTTCCAAAAAGGATTTACCTTAGTCTTGGAACATTTTGGCACATTTTTAGATTGTATATTTTGTGTTGTTACTTTGCTGTTTAAGAAACAAGCAAATCTGATTAAAGTCATGGAATCCAATGCTTGATCTTGCCTGCAAAACGATAACATCAATGGAGCTGACATTGAGGCATGCTGGGGATATTGACTAATGCTAGGTACAAATATTAAAATATGGTTTACAGTAGGATGTGGTTGATGACAATAAAAATAATTATTTCTTACTTTACAAGATATAGGGAGAATGAACAGGATGTAAAGATTTCAGCAGATCAGATCTACCACGTACATTTATGTATTTAGTCTTGTGATGTTTGACACTTCATGCACCTTGGTTTTGTACACACAACATAAATACTACCTTATGATGTAAAGGTATCTCCTTAGGGCCTTTCAGTCTACAATAGTTACTGATCAATTAATGACTACAGTTAACTCTGAATGGTTAATGATCTGAGCATTTTAAATTCATGCACAGAAGCTACAGGATCAAAGAAGGAAATCTTAAAATAATCAAGGAAATATTCAGATAGCTGTATGAACATAATATAATGCTCAATAGAAGCAAATCATAGAGTTACGGAGTTAAACAGCATAGAAATGAGCTCTTCGACCCAGCTTAACCTACCAATGTGCCTTCTTGAGCTATTTCCATTTGCATCCATTGGGCCCATATCCTTCTACACCTTTCCAATCTAGGAAGCAGTCCAAGCATCATTTAAATATTGTAATTATGCAATCATGCAGAAATAGACTCAAATGGCCTGCAGACAATCAAAGAAAAAATGAAGGAAGAGAGAAGGAAAATGGAACATTGACAGCATTGCAGATCTAGAATATGGAAATTGTACTTATTGTTTACCTGCACTGCATTTCTTCTGTAGGCATTACACTTTATTCTACATTCTGTTACCTTGCACTATGTAAGGATTTGCTCTGTGTGACCAGTAGGCAAGACAAGCTTTTCACTGTATCTCAGTACATTGATAATAAACCAACTGCATTCCATAAACTAATTATGTTCTATGTTGCATTTTAGTAACACCATCACATCGTTTACTGATGACAAGTTAGGCATCTGGGTAACCTATGATACAACATTGGCATTAAGCCAAATTGTGCAATAGGAGTCATTATTAATCATGCAGTGGAAAATTATTTTTTAAATCTTTTTCATCACTTCCTGAGAAAGGATTCTGGGACTTTTCTTTAGAATGAAAAGCATTCTCAGTTTCTATTTTTCAGACCCGTTGTTTGTCCCCTCACTCTCAGCCTCATGTTAGCAATTGGTGGTTGTACTACATTATCAAATCCCACAATATCAGTACTAAGAATGCAGCAGTGGTCAGCTTTGTGACACGACATAATTACATAATTAGCAGTAGAAGGAAATACATTTGCTGTGGCTTGAGCGAATTCTCTTCTAATAACCTGGAGAAAGCATGCAAGAAAATAATCTTAATGTTGGAAAGTGTATGGAAGGAATTACTTTCTAGTTATAATAATGGAGATACTGAAGATGACAAAAAGCATCATCACATTATAACCATATGAGAATATTTTTAAGGATGAATTGAATCAGAGAATGTCCAAATGAAGACAATAACATAACTGACCACCATTCATGTTAGTGTAGGCAGATTGTATTAAAGGGGAATAGAGAGTTGTCACGGGGAATATGTTGAGAAGGCAAATTTCAAAGAACCTGGTCATGTGAACAGAAAGACAATAGCCGGAGGATTTGTTTATTGGTTTAGGATTAAAAACTTTGAAGAGTGTAGCAGATAGTGTAGCCTTTGGCAAGGGTACAGTATCAAGCCACCAGAGTAGGATAGATTAAATAAACAAGGCTTTTCCATTGATAAGTGTCTGAAAGGGATTGGTGACTCTTTATACTCTTCAAAAGTAATTGAAACAATGAAACATCCAGGCTTTTACAGCACAACAGAATATTCTGTTGAGATCCATCTGCTCATGGTATGGCTGATCAGAAAAGTTCGTCTCAGATACGCAGTTTCATTTGTTTGTATTTGAGTACTTTAGGAAAAAGGTATTAAATTAGTCCGAGTAACATTTGGTAGGTCGGATTCCTGACACAAAATGTAGACTGGCCAAGCAGAGGAGAGGCCACACTGGATCAAGTACTTGGCAATGCACCTGGTAAGATGACAGATCTCTTGGAGGCCGAGCATTTCAGAGACAGTGACCTCAACGCTCTGACCTTTACCATGGATTTGGGCAGGAATAGGAGCAGATAGTATGGGAAAGTATTTAATTAGGAAAGTGTAAATTATGATGCCTTTAGCAGAACCTTGGCAGTGTAATTTTGCAACAAACATATTCAGGGAAATGCAGAACAGAAATGTGAAATTGTTTAGGGAACTCTTGCATGGGGTTCTTGATAGGTTTGTCCCATTCAGGCAGGGAAAGGATGGTAACCTAGAGAAACTATGGTTAACAAGAGGTATGAAACATCTATTCAAGAGGAAGAAAGAAGTTTAGTTAAGGTTTAGAAAACAAGAATCAGACAAGGCTCTTGACAGAAGGAAGGTAGCAAGGAAAGAGCTTAAGAATGGACTTGGAAGAGCTGGAAGGGGGCATGAGAAGGCCTTGTGAATAGTATTAAGGAAAACCCCAAGGCGTTCTACAAGTACGTGAAGAACAGGAGGATGAATAGAGTGAGGGTAGGTCTAACCAGGGATAGTAGAAGAAACATATGCTTGGAGTTGGAGGAAGTAGGAGAGGTCCTTAATGAACACTTTACTTCAATGTTCACCAGTGAGAGTGACCTTGATAAAATGTGGAACAGGCTGATATGCTGTAACCTGTTGACATGAAGAAAGTGAATGTGCTAGAGATCTTGCAAAAATTAAGATAGATGAGCCACCGGGCTGTAATTAGAGGTTACTATCTCTACCCTACTCACTGGAAACTCTCGGGGTGAAATTCCTGGAGGAGAGGCTACGGCTATAACGAGACAACATTGACAAAGAATAGTGTCTAAGATCTGTACTGTGTAACCAGGAATTAGTTCTGTTTAATTATACCAAGGGATATGGTGAGTTAAAACACCTTTACTGTTCCGAGTGTATAAATTGTGTATGAAACATGCTCAGTAGTGTTGTAACTGAGAAATGCTTCGAAATGACAATATGATACTGATTTATTTTGAAATTGAAATAGAATGTGTATAATAGCTTACAGATTGTAATCCTGTTGTATACAGGTTAGGTTTTTTTTGTGTAAGTATTGTGAATTGACTTTTCATGGATGACACACTATTTCATCCAATATGTGGGAATGACATTTGTAACAGTGAAATACAACAACCAACAAGAAACATTGGGCTTGCTTGTAGTAAAAACAGGAGTGCCAGCATTTTGGGGATGTCAGTTGTCAAGACAACTTCAACTTCATTGGAGATCCATCTGCAGTTTGCATGCCACATGCTCTGCAATAGAGTCAACTGAAAGCAAATTAATAAAGGTACTGGATGATGCCACAGCAGTGTGTAAGGATGGCATTGGAAAACTCAAACACATCAAGGATAAAATAGTGTTCAATGAAAGTGCTACAGCCAAGTTTTGCAGAGCCTGTCTGGTTCCTTATACCATCCTTGATAAATTTGCCAGTAAGCTAGATCGTATGGAGGCTGAAGGAATTCTTTCCAAGGTTGAATGGAGCCCAAGGGCAATGCCAGTGGTGTCAGTAGGCAAGAAAAATGGCCCTATCAGAATCTGGGGTGATTTTAAGGTCACCATCAACCCAGTACTGAAAGTAGATCAATACTGTGTTCTGAGGATCCAGAATAGCTTTGCAAACTTTTTTGGAAGGAAACCCTTTAGCAAAATTAACTTTGCTGAGGCATACCTGCAGATGGAGATGGAAGAAGAGTCCAAAGTGCTTCTCACCAGAAACACTTTATACTTTATACTCTAATAGGCTTATTGTTGGAGTAGCATCCACACCTGCACTCTGACAGAAAGCTATAGACCAGGTGCTGAAGGGTTGTGCAGGCACTCAGTGATACCGGGATGACATCATTGTTACCAGTAAGGATGAAAAGGAACATCTTCAAAATATCAACAGTATTAAAAGATTAGAAGATTATGCGATTAGAACATAATGCAACAAGTATGGTTTCTTTAGATCAAGCATCATCTACTATGGTCTCACTATTGACGTACAAGGATTGTACAAAAGCACTGAGAAAATGTAACCAGTGGTGGGTGACTCAAGGCCAAAGGATGTGTCACAGTTGTGGTCATTCTTAATGTTTGTCATTTACTATAACAGGTTTTTGTCAAATCTGGATACTGTGCTCTACCCTTTGAACTCATTACTACAGATTAGGAAGAAATGGCAATGGACAAAGCAATATGAGGTGGCTTTCCAAATGGCAAAGTAAATGTTAGTGTCTGATATTATTATCCACATCATCCAGTGAACCTTGCCACACACTGTTCAGGATGACAACAAGACCAGAAGCATGGTGTCCAGAGCTGTCAGAAGAACTTCCTGCAGTCCCAGAATCAACTTATACAACCAACAAAGAGGAAGCCCCAGAACCAAGAGTAAGGAATCCTCCATAGTCATTAAAACTTTAGGCCTGAATGGAACAAATTAAAATTTACTATTCAGGGGATGTGTATATTTCTACATACAAAACTAGACAGCATTTGAGTTGTTGCTTTCTGTATTGGGGTGAGGTTCATAGAAAAGTAGGGAAGAGTGTTGTGTATTTACTATTTCAGTAATATTGTGAATACATTGTATGATTAAGCATTCTTGTTTGTTTAAATAATTCAGTATGGGTTATATGTAAAAGTATATCCATGGCATATGTCATCACACCCCAACTCATATGTGTTTGCCTCACTTAAATTAAAAACAAAGTTAGTCTTGCATTTTCAGCTCCCTTGTTTCCCTATTAGTTCATTTTGGAGTTACACAACATAACAGTATCGATAACTTTTTGTTAGATTTTCCGTTCAAGAACATTGAAATTTCCATACCAGGCTGTGAAGCAGTCAATCAATATACTCTCCAGCACACACCTATAGAGGTTACACAAAGTTTAGGTGTCATGCCATATCTTCACAAACTCCAAAAGAAGTAGAGGCATTGACGTACAATGTGAAAAGAAGCTGACTTGATATTGAGCCCTGCGGAACACAACTAGTCATCAGCAGCCAACCAGAAAAGACCACTTTTATTCCTAATCTTTGCCTCTTGCCAGTCAGACAATCTTCCCTGTAATACCATGGGTTGTTATCTTGTTAAGCAGCCGTATGTGCAGAACCTTGTCAAAGGGTTTCTAAAAATCCAAGTAAACAACATTCACTGTCTATCCTGCCTGTTATTTCCTTAATGAATTCCAACAGATTTGGTCAGGCAAGATTTCCTGTTAAAGAAACCATGCTGACGTTGGCTATTTTGTCATGTGTCTACAAGTACCTTAAAACATCATCTTTAATAATGGATTCCAACATCTTCCCAACCATTGGAGTCAGTCTAGCTGTTCCATTTGCCTCCCTTCCTTCCTGAAGAATAGAGTGACATCTGCAATTTTCCTGTCCTCTGGAGCCATTCCAGAATTTATTGATTCTTGAAAGGTCATTAATAATGCCTCTGTAATCTCTTCACCTACTTTTTCAGAACGTTGGGGTGCAGTCCATTTAGTTCAGGTGACATCTACTTTCAGCTTCCCAAATACCTTCTGCTTAGTAATAGCAACTACACTTATACTCTTGAATTTCTGGAATACCTCTGGTGTCTTCCACAGTGAATACTGATGCAAAATAATTGTTATGTTCATCCACATATTCTTTCATTACTACCTCTCCAGTGTCATTTTCCAGCAGCCTAATATCCACTCTCGCCTCATTTTTACATTCCACGTATGTTCCCTAATCAAATCTGGTTCATTACTCAAAACCCAATCCAGAATTGCCTTTTCCCTAGTGGTCTCAACCAAAAGCTACTCTAAAAAGCTATCTCGTAGGCATCCTACAAATTCCCTCCCTTGGGATCCAGCATCAAGCTGATTTCCCAATCTACCTACCTATTGAAATCCCCCATGACTATCTGAACTTTGCCTGTTTTACATCCTTTTAAGCTCTCAACTATGATCTTCTTTCAGCCATGACTTAGTGTTGCCCATAATGTCATACCTGGCAAATCCTAACTGCACTATAAGATCATCTGCTTTATTTGGTAGACTGCTTGCATTTAAATATAACAACTTCAGTTTTGTATTCATCACCCTTTTCGATTTGCACCTATTTTTACACTTTTCTCACCCCACTGAGTGCTATTTTCCCTATCCTCTGTCTGTTCTTTCTCACAGTCTCACTACGCACTGCATCTACTTGTGTATCAACTGCCCCACCCTCAGCCCTATCACTCTAGTTACCAACGCCTGCCAAATTAGTTTGAACTCTCTCCAACAGCTCTATCAAACCTGCCTGTAAGGATATTGGTCCCCCTTAAGTTCAGGTGAAACCCGTCCTTCTTGTATAGGTCATACCTCCACTCCCTCCCGCCCCCAGAAGAGGTCCCAGTGATCCAGAGATCTGAAACCTTGCTCCTGTATCATGTGTGGGAGTAGTTTCCAGTACAAGATGTGGCAATAGAATCTTTTCTCAGAGATGACCATGAGACATGAAAGCAGACTTAGGACATTCAGCCCATTGAGTCTGCTCTGCTTATTCCATCAGGGCTGATTTATTATACCTCTCAACCCCGTTCTTCTGCCTCCTCCATGTAACCTTGACTCCCTCACTAATCAAGAACCTAGCAGCTTCCGCTTTATATGTAGCTGGTGATTTGGCCTCTGCAGCCATCTGTGGCAATTCATTCCAGGTGTTCAAGGAACAACTCCTAGAATCAGAAATAGATGGATTAGTTTTACAGTTGCAACAGAGACAGCTTGGTCTAGGATGTACTGAGAGTGGGGTCATGCATATAATACCATTGGTCCCCATGGGGGCAGGGGAGAAGAGAGATCATATTCAACAAGGTCCCACTGCTTATATGTGATACATGTCCTGCAAAGTATAATCTCAAAACCTTAAACAAATTTGTTAAACGTAACATCCTTTTCATCAATTCATGTTGACTCTGTCCAGTGTTATACTCTATTTCCAAGTGTTTGTAGGAGGAGATTGAAGTATCCAGCTGAAGCACACGGAGCCACAGGGACAGTATGCAAACTCCACACAGACAGCACCACAGGCCATAATCAAATTACACCGTGAGGCACTGGTATTGTTTGTTTTACCATAGTCCACTCAACTCATGAGCTTATACTGTAGAAGTTAAGACTAGGGTTTTACATCACTACTTTGTATCTTTGGTTTTTCTTTATGTCTCTTGCTTTAGGGAACGGGATCATATATATACATTTTTTAAAACACAATTCAATCAGTTATTGTAAGAAACAATGAAGAAAAGGAAGGGTTAATCAGATTTTTTAAAATTATAACCAGCTGAGGGTTATAACCTGATGAAACTGATTTACCAACCCTAAACCTATTCTTTCTTAAGTCATTTGTAAATGGGATTTCAGCCCAATTTATTCTTGACATAACATAGAAAGACAGATTAAGAAAATTCAGATTTATAAAAGCAAAATTCATTGCTAAGAGTGGGGTTCATTATCCAGTAGAGACGTAGCTAGACTAGGGTATATGTAGTTTAAGAGCATTTCAAGTGATACGTCAATCATTGACACAAGGAGAAATTGCGCTCGGCAACTTCCATCATTTACAATACTCCTTCAAAGATTTGAGACCCACAGGTGTCCAACATTTGTGGAAATGTAATGTATATTTCTGGCTTACAGTTTTAAGAGGTGTCAAGCAGTTGAAAACCCCTTCTTGTTCTATGCTAACAGCAATGACAATATCTCAAATCAGTATTTGATCATTTGCCACATTGGTTATCTATGTTTTTATATTCCACTCTTGTACATTCAAAGGCAGACTTAGAAAACAAGAAATCCAAGGGACATACATACTATTGTATTTCCTGGTAATATGCCAATTTTGCTTTTCTTTAGAGTTCACAAAGCCTAATTATATTGTAGGAATTTCAATTGACTTATGTAGACGTTATTTTTGGTTGGAGTACTTTCTAGGCTATTTATGCTGCATAAATAAATGTTTGTAACATCTTTCTACCTGAGACTATCTGGACACTTCTTATATAATAACTGTATAATACTGATAGTAAATATTCACTGAATTGTTGAAGGAGCAGTTTAAATGGAGCAGCTAATTCTTTTGTTTCCGCACTCATCCATAACCCATGAGAGTGGCAATATATGCTTATGGGATCGAGATAAAGTACAGAAATACATTGTGCTTGAGATAAGATGCTCCATTTGGAAACAGTGCAATTCAACAAAGGAATGGGGCTGGAAATGGTGCAAAGGTGTGCAATTACTGATGAGAATTGAAGACAATAGCTTCAATCTCAATAATTAGCTGAAGGAAATTGGGAATCGTGCAGGGATGGATGTTAGACCAACACACCTGGTGTGTGGATGTGTTGAGAGAGTGATCAAGATGTAAAGCTGTTGTTATTAACATACATTTGGAACCTCGATCACTTGCCTCCAAGGAATCATCAGCTGGCATTGGCATGTGCATTATTTATTGCTCTTTCATTTTCTTTTTTCCTTCTCCTCTTAGGCACTTTTTCTTTTGTATTTCTTTACAGTTTGACAGCTGTAGAAACTGCTAATGTTTTCTTTTGCTTTCTGTCACCGGAGAATAGAAAAAAAGTTAAAGATAGGTATAGAGAAGCAAGTCATCTATTATCCATAGTAAAGTTGACACAGTGCCAACTTTAATGAGGAAACATTTCCACATCTACACATAGTCAAGATTCAATGAGAGGAAACAAGAGAACTGCAGTAAGTATGCGTGCATCGTGATGACTGCAATCACTGCTGCCAATTTTTAAAATTCTGTAGGTTCCTGCACTCAAAATAAAAATGCAGTTTGCAGAATTTATGAATTATTTATGTCACTATTTTACATATTATAGCAAAACAATAATTTTGATCAACGGGAGTGTTGATAGGGCAGTAATAAACCCTTCAGGAGAAATAATGATCCTGCTGCCAAAATGTCATGGTGTCATAAATTGTAATTATTGAAGTCGGTGGTAATGCCCAATGATGTATCAATGTTTCCTTAGGTAAGGCAAATGTTTACGATATTTGTTTCATGTCAGCAGTGAGTGAGTGAATTCTGTACTTTATTAACATCTAACAAATGCCTTTTACAGAGGATTCAGGGGAAGGCAAAGTCCGAAGAACAGGGTATGACCAGTTTGTTCTAGGATTTCTCACAGACAGAGTCTCTGAAGCTTTCTGTCAACATTGTTGCAGTCCAGAGGACTGTTTCCCAGAGTAGGATTAAACAGACTTGATCTATACTCTCACAAACAAGAGAAAATCTACAGTGTTAGAAATCCAAGCAACACAACACAAAATGCTGGAGGAACTCAGCAGGCCAGGTAGCATCGATGGAAAAGACTACAGTTGACATTTCGGGCTGAGACTCTTCTGCAGGGCTTAAAGAAAAAAGTGAGGAGTCAGAGTTAGACAGGCGAGGAGGAAGAGACACAGGGTATTAGGTGAAACTGGGGGATAAGGGGTGAAGTAAAGAGCTGGGAAGTTGATTGATGCAAGAGGTACAGGGTTGGAGAAGGGGGAATCTAATAGGAGAGGACTGAAGGCCATGGAAGAAAAAAAAGATGAGAGGAGCACCAAATGGAGGCAATGGGAAGGCAAGGAGATATGGTGAGAGAGGGAAAAAGGGATGGGGTGTAGAGAAAGGGGGCATTACTGATCGAGAAAGGGGAGGAAGGCGTCGGAAATAGTCAGGCAAATTTGTGGGCAGGGTAGAAGCTGGAGGCAAAGTTGATGAAGTTGATGTGCTCGGCATGGGTGCAGGAAGAAGCATCAATGCATTTGTCAATGTAGTGTAGGAAAAGTGGGGGAGTGACACATGTAGGTTTGGAACATAGACCATTCCACATAGCCAACAAACAGGCAGGCATAGCTGGGACCCATGCGAGTGCCCATGTTTTGTTTGGAGGAAGTTGGAGGAGCCTAGGGAGAAATCATTGAGAGTGAGCACTAGTTCCACTAGACGAAGGAGAGTAGTAGTGGACGGAACTGTTTGTGTCTGGTGTCCAGAAAATAATGGAGAGCTTAAGGCCTTCCTGGTGGGGTATGGAGGTGTGTAAGGCCTGGGCATCCATGGGGAGAATAAGATGATAGGGGCCAGGGAACCTGAAATCATGAAAAAGATCAAGACTGTATGAAGTTTCATGGATGTAGTAGGAAGGGACTGAACCGGGGTGGGGAGGTGGGGGGTTAAGATTGAGTCAAAGAATGCAGATATGAGTTCAATGGGGCAAGGACAATCTGAAACGAACTGAAACCTGGACAGGCATGTTTGTGGATCTTAGGTAGGAAGTAGAAATGGTAGATGCAGTGTGAAGGAACTATAAGTTTGGTGGCAATACTTCTTCTCACTCTGCTGCTTGTAAAAATGCCACGCCATCTCCTCCTGTCAATTCCTCCATCACTGCTGCATCTGCTCTCAGGATAAGGCTTTTCATCCCAGAATGAAGGAGATGTTCTCCTTCTTCAAAGAAAGGAGCTTCCCTTCCTCAGCCACCAATGCTACCCTAAACCGTATCTCTTCCATTTTGTACACATCTGCTCTTACCCCATCCTCCCGCCACTCTAGCAGGGATAGGGTTACTCTTGTCCTCACCTACCACCCCACTAGCCTCTGTGTCCAGAACATAATTCTCTGTAACTTCCACCACCTCCAGCAGGATTCCAACTCCAAGTGCATCTTTTCCTTCCTCCCACTTGCAGCTTTCCACCGAAACTGCTCCTTCCATGACTGCCTTATCCAGTCATCCCTTCTGACTGATCTCCCTCCTGGCACTTATCCTTGCAAGCAGAACAAGTGCCGCACCTTCCCCTACACCTCCTCCCTAACTACCATTCAGGGCCCCAAATAATCCTTCCAGATGAGGTGACACTACACTTGTGAGTCTTTTGTGGTTAACTATTGTATCTGGTGCTCCCGGTATGACCTCTTGTATATCAATGAGATCCATTCCCATTTTGACAATTCCATCCAAGGCTTCCTCTATTGTCATGATGAGGTCACACTCAGGTTGGAGGAACAACACCTTATATTCTGTCTGGGTGGTCTCCAACCTGATGGCATGAACATTGATTTCTCAAACTTCCGGTAATGCCCCCACCCTCTTCTTCACTGTTCCCCATCCCCTTTTCCCTCTCTCACCTTATCTCCTTGCCTGTCCATCACCTTCCTCTGGTGCTCCTTCCCTTTTTTCTTTCTTCTATGGTCTTCTGTCCTCTCCTATTAGAATACCCCTTCTCCAGCCCTGTATCTCTTTCACCAATCAACTGAAACATATAATGTTCTTATGGAGCTTGATAGTTTAAATACAGTGATATGTTCCTAGGCTCGGAACAGAAGTCTGATTGTCCTGCATAGTAGTGTTGCAGTTAACCTAATGTTGTTGGAGTACCAGCAACCACTATCTGTAAAGGGTTTGTAGTTCTCACTGTGGCCATGTGGGTTTCCTCTAGGTGCTCCGGTTTCCTTCTATAGTCCAAAGAATTATGGGTTAGTAGGTTAATTGGTCACATGGGTGTAACTGGATAAGGAGTCAGAAAGGCCTGTTACAGTGCTGTATCTCCAAGTATATGAATAAAATATACAATTGAAAAGCCATGACAAAGGTAAACTCTACATCACTCAAGGATGAACTTTGAACCATTGAATGCCAAGCAAGATTGCTATTCTTCTGTAGGTGCTCCTTGTCTAGTTCTTCTTTAGTGTGATTGTTATGTTCCATTTATCTGCTTAGACTTGGCTACGGTTCAGGACTTGCTACTTGCATCATGGGAGGTTATTTTAATTTCAAAATTACCATTTCCTCTGAACTTTTCACATTGATCACAAAGCATATCACTTTCATTCTTGTAGTGTGTAGTAGGTCTTTCATGAAGCAACTGAAGATGATGAGGCCCAGAACTCCAACCTGAGGATCTCCCGTAGTTGAAATAGTTGGACCTCAAACCTCTGCTTTGGAATGGGTGGATACCCAATGAGAAATGGTTGGAGTGACTAATCTTGTATCCACTAAAATTTGGAAGAATGAGATTTGATGTTTGAAGTACATAAGGTCTCTGGAATCTTGATAAAGTGGGAGAGCATGATTACACTTGTGGGGATACAGTACATAAATGGATAAACCTGTTTAAATAAAAGGGTTTGTCTGCTTCAGATGGAAGTGAAGCAACAATATTTTCTAATAAAGGACCATGCATTTTTGGAGCACTCTTCATCAAATGACATTGGAAGCAGAGTAGATGATATTTTTAAAGGCATATTTTTGATTAACAAGGGAGTGAAATGTCACTGGAGTGGAGAGGGAAATGTAGAGTTGAGGTTAGAGTCTGATTCATACATTATGTTATTAAAGATTGGAGAAGGTTTGAGAAGCTAAGTAACTTACTGTACTTCTGCTTTTAAAACTATGAATTCAACCATGAGAATAAATCTAAATTTAAAAGTGTGCACTGTTCTTGCATCTACTTGTACTTCAAATCAGAGGTCCCCAACCACCGGGCCACAAAGCATGTGCTACCGGGCCACGAGGAAACAATATGATTTGGCGATATGAAACGATATGAGTCAGCTGCACCTTTCCTCATTCCCTGTCACGTCCACTGTTGAACTTGAACCACACGCAAGGTCATCAGCTGCCTAAATGCAGTTATAACCTAGCGCCAGGGATCACTGGTTGGCCTCAGGTAACCGGCTGCCTCAAGCGGCCGGTGAGAAGTGCCATTGCTACTGGCCTGGAGCACGAACAGATGGGTGCTGCCTCTAAACCTGTTTAGCACATCGAATGTTCGTGGGGAATCCAGTGCTAAAATATTCGTAGATGACCTAATTCGGGCTCAGGGTTTCATAAGTAGCAGAGCAGCTACCTTGCTGCAATCTACTGAAAGTCATCCCTCGAGCCAAACTTTGGTTGACCGATAGATCCTACCTACCTACAAGGAGGGTGGGCCAGCGTCCTGTCATACTCCTTGCTCGGTCGGTCGCTCTCTCCGGACTGCGACCACAGCAGCCCTGGTACGGGGACCTCCAGCCCTTGCCTTGTCCTCTCACCCCACCCATGACCACCCACACCTGGCCAAGGTGTCTGGCAGCGGGCGGGCGGGAGGCTGGAGTTCGGGCCCGGAGGCTGTCTAATGAGGCAATGAAGCCCTCAAAACTGCTTTGGCACCTTTAGTCCAAGCACCCTGCACTTAAAGACAAACCCATTGAATTTTTTCAGCAGAAAAAACATGAGCAAGTGGGACAGAAGCAAGTGCTGACAGCCACGAAAATTAAATTGCGGAATAGACTGGACATAAGATACCCCCTTCGAGTATCGCTGTCTCCCATCATCCCTCGATGGGACTATCTTGTTGCAGGGAAACAAGCCCAGGGCTCCCACTGATTCAGCAATATTGGTGCGTTGCAATGATTTTATATGTCGATATGAGGAAAATATGCGCTGTGTGTTTAATATCCAAACGCTACTCAAAATGTATGATGCTATTGACTTATAATTGACTTATCACTATATTCATGTGAGGAAAATATGAGCTGTGTGTTTAATATTAAATTCATTAGATAAACCCTTTTAGAAACAAAATTGAGTGTATTAGCCACTTATAAGTGACTCATAGTTGACTTATCACCTATACTGCGGGCATGATTAACACCACCCCCATCCCGTCGGCCAGTCTGCAAGAATATTGTCGATATTAAACCAGTCTGCGGTGCAAAAAAGGTTGCTGACCCCTGCCTCAAAGAAAACCAAATGGTTGCTGCTAAACTATCTTCCCATTGATCCGAAAGATATTTAGAGCAAAAGGTTGACCTATAACTCTCTATTTTAGCATTAACTAATTCAGGAATTAATTAGCTCTACTGCTGTATTTACCGTAGTACAATTAGTTGCTTCATTGGCATTTAAATGCCTTTTTAATCCAATACCAATCCAGAATATCTGTGCTAGTGGTACATAATGTTTCAAATTAGACTGCTTTGCTTAGTACCAGGTAACTGAATCAGTTGGAAATACTTAGTATATCTGACAGCATCTGTCAGGAGAGAAAGGAGATTGCTCCACTTAAACCACATGATTTGCTGGATAGTTCCAGTATTTTTTCTATTATTTTGGATTTTCAGCGTTGTTTCAGTCAAACTCTTTTTTTTACCATACAAATTCCAATTTTATGCAGAAAACTTGGATAAGGACCATGAGCACTGAAAAAAATTAAAGGCAACTGAGGGAATAATGAACAGTTAGCTTAATTGAATGCATTATTTTTTAAATAATTCAAAACAGGCATAATATTCTTGTAAGCAGGTTTGCTAGAGCTGTTGGGGAGAGTTTAACTAATTTGGCTGGGGGATGGGAACCAGAGTGACAGGGCTGAAGATGGGGCAATTAGTATACAAGTAGATGCAGTGTGTAGTGAAACTGTGAAGGACAGGCAGATGATGGGAAAAAGATTGGGGCCATGGTGATCATCACAATGGTGGATTGGTTCTGCAAGGAAAACCAATTCATTGATTTCTCCAAACTTCCATCAGCTGTTGAAATGGCAGTCCTGTTTCTCCAACAGTAATTTGCTCCCATCGCTTCCCCCAGGACATTATGTTGGACAAGGGCCCACAATTCGTTTCCAGCTTCTGGTGGGTCTTCTGCTCCCTTCTCCACACCTCAGTGAGTTTGTCCTCTGGCTATCACCTGCAGACCAATGGACATCAGAGAGAGCCAGTCAGCAAGTGGAGAAGTTTCTGTGATGCTTTGCCGCCTCTAACCCTTCCACATGGAAGAAGTATCTGCTCTGGGCCAAACCGTCCCACAATCTACACACCTCCTCTGCACAGGAATGTCACCCTTAGAAGTGCTTCAATGCTGGAATGCTCGGAAAAGTGCATGGAGGGCCATCCTCGCTGCCAACCACGTCTACTACTTCCAGACTAACCACCGTTGGTGCCCAGCCAGACTACTCCAGACTGGGAACCATGTCGGTGATCCACCTAAGGTCTGCCCCTTCACATCAGCTTCCATAAACTCTCTCCACAGTTCATTGGTCCCTTTAAGATTACCTATCGCATCAACCCTGTCACTTAACACCTTCAGCTGCTACCGTCCTTGACAATCACACCAATTTTCCACATGTCCTGCCTTAAGCTAGTTGCCATGGACCTCTCAACCCACCTGAGCCTGCACCTCCAGAACCAGGGATGATGGAAGGTGGTGTAGTGTACACAGTTTGCTGGTTGATGGATTCATGTTGTTGTGGATGTACCTGGTCAACTGGGAAGCATCCATCTAGTTTCACCTTGGATCCATTGCTCATCAAGAAGTTCCACTGGACCCAATCGGATCGCCTTGGGCCATTAGGTGCCAGCCATACAAAAGGTGTCCCCTGTCAGGCCTGTAAAGGCAGGCACCCTGAGTTTCCACCCAGCTAGCAGTAGTTAACTGCTCCTTGTTTCCAAGTCATCACTTGCAGCCCATTTAAACCCATCTCTCATCCACAATCCTTGTTTATTCAAATTAACCAGCCAACCTCAACCAATTGCTCCTGGACTTCAGTTACTTTCTTGTGTTAAGTTTCTGTTCTTTCTTGTTTTGTGGCTCCATGTGGCTTGTTATTTTGCAGTTTATTAGGAAAATATCATTTCCTGCCATATCAATTCTGCTGCTCTGCTTTTGAGTCAAAACTCTTCTGCATTTTCTATGAGGTTGGTCGGGTAGTGACGAAGATCATCAAAGCTTGTCATACTTTGGGAGGACAAATTAGGATAGGTATTATACAGTGAATGTAGGGCACTGAGGAGTGTAGTAAACCAGGGATCTGTGAATACAGAACAATAATTCCTTGGAAGTGGTATCACAGTAGATAGAGTCATAAAGTGAATTTTTGGCACACTGACCTTCATAAATAAGAGTATTGAGTTGTATAAGACATTGATGAGGTCAAATTTGGAGCACTGTCACTTAACTACAGGAATGATGTTAAGATTAGAAGAGTACAGAGAACGTTTACAAGGATGTTGCCAGGACCTGAGAATATGAGTTAGAGGGAAAGGCTGAATAGGTTAAGCCTTTATTTTTCCCTTAGAGCATAATAGAATGATAGTGATATACAGAAATATGAGGGCATAGATAGGGCTGATAAGGGAGATAAGCAGGCTTTTTCTACTGAGGTTGTGTGAGACTAGAACTAAAGGTTATAGGAAGGATATGGGGACTGTGGAGAGACTGCAGAAGAGATTTACCAGGATGCTGCCTGGTTTAGAGGGTTTGAGTTATAAGGAAAGTTTAGACAAACTTAGGTTATTCTCTCTAGGCTAGAATGTAGGTTTTTCGTAAATAAAACAGCAAACTTGTTTTAAGTTTAAGGGAAACTGGAACAACTCCTTCATTTTCAACCAAACGTCAAACATAAAGTGTGGTTAAAAAAAAACTTTATGTCATCACATCAGACCAGCTTCTTAAAGTGAACCCCAACTCAATGAAAGTGATTGTGAATTATACATATGTTTCCACCCATTACATTACTCTACAGAGGTCTGCCTGCATCCCCCCCCCCCCAGAATTAATCAAAATTAGCATTGTGAACCTGTCTAGAGCTTAGATGAAACATCTGGCTCGGGTCCAATGTTCCATGAGAAGAATCACAACAGGTGCCTCAGGCTCATCCAGAAGTGGGTTGACTTGTTGACAGGGGTTGAGGAATCCTTTAAATCTTGAAGGTCTGGTATAAGGCGATTTACCAAAACACATTCACAGACATCCCACCCTGCAAAAACTCATTTCAGGGAGGTAGCACGATCAAATTGCCGGAGACTCCCGGGAGAGGTGGAATGTCTGCAATAGAGTAGCTCCTTAGCAGCTAGCTTAAATAACATTAGCTATGCTAATGAACGAATGACACCTGTTAAACTCACCTCAACATGTATTTTACATTTTAACCCACCATGGGCAATAGAAAAGTCACTGTTGCAAACAGTGCAATGAGCAACACTATCATTATTTTTGACCCCTATTAGGCAGGGGTACACTTTGGTGTAGTCTGGGGTGAAGAACGTTTTATATTTTCTTTTTTTGGAACACTCTGCCATGTTGCGCTCTCTCTCTCTCACTCATTCTCTCTCTCTCTCTTGCTCACTCTCGCTCTCTCTCTCTCTCGCTTGCTCGCTCTCAAAAAAATTGATTTCCGGGATATTGTATATAATTTGCAGGTGTCAGGGAGCTGCTATCAATTTGCGGGAGACTCTCGGAACTTCCGGGAGAGGTGGGATATCTGCATTCAGGTTTAGCCCTCATATCTATGATAAAAGTTATTCCTCTCTGTTCCAAAACGTGGAACGAGCCATCACAAGGGGGCCAAAGGAGATGTTGGTGTGCATCATGGCAGACATAAACAAGCAAGGCAGAATGTTGGTCAACAGGGCACCATAATGAGGTAGGAATAGGTGCTGAAGAGGGTAGAATGCTGCTGAGAAGCCAACTAGCTGGTTGGCACTTCCTCGTGTTCATAACAAAATGAGGGTGGTAAAAGCACAGACCTGGTGCTGTGCAGTTTGCAGTCACGGGAGTGCGTGTGTTGGAAGCTTTGCTGACTGGGCTTATTGAGGCAGGGAAAGGAGGAGGAGGAATTCTGCACCTCTGCCTGGCGAAGTGTAGACTATCAGCCATTTTAGCAAGCTCCCTATAGTTATTCATGTATGCATTAACAAGGATGCATTTCAGGAGGGTGTTCAAGCAAGCTCACCACTCTCACTCTGTGGCACTATTGAGTGACCCCACTCTGTCATAATATTCAGTGTCATCTGCGGAGATTTCTCACAGCGCGAATTGGGCCTTGGCTTGTACAAACCAAGCGACAGCACTTTGCTCCCAAAACTCTGGCAGTTTCAAAGCAATCGCATTGGCCAACAGGTTGAATAACTTTGGAACCGTTCCAGACTATCGAGTCATCAATGTAGGTTTTTGTAAATAAAACCGCAATAGCATTTTAAGTTTAAGGGAAACTATAATGACTCCTTTATTGTCAATCAAACACCAAACACAAAGTGTGGTAAAAAACTTTATATCATTATGTCATCACATCAGACCAGCTTCTTAAAGAGATCTTCAACTCAATGTTGGTGGTTGTGAATTATACATATGTTTCCACATTATCCTATAAGAGCATCACAGCAAGAGGGCAGACTTGATAGATTTTTCTAAAACCATGAGAGGCATAGATAGTTGGAATCTTTTATTTAGGGCAGAGGTGTCAACCACCAGAGGACATGATTTTAAGGTCCGAGTAGGGAAGTTTTAAATGTGATGAGACAGACACATTTTAACAGTGGTAGGAGGCTTGAATAGGTTACCAGCTGTAGTGGAATCAGTTAGTTTGTCAGAATTTAAGAGGCTTTTAGATAGGCAGATGGATAGAAAGGGATGTGGATGATACACAGGAGGAGGACAATTTGTATAAATTGGGATCACGATTGGCACATCATGGGTCAAATGGCCAATCCAGTACTGCACTGTTCTATGAGAACTGAAGTTCTATTTTAGCTGTTTGTTTTAATCACAGTTTAGTTGGATATGGGATAAATGCAGGCAAATGGGACTAGCCCAGGAGGCAAATTGGTAGGCATGGCAATTTGTGCGAAAAGCCTTGTTTCCATGCTTTATAAATCTATGTCTGAGTACATTGTACTTTGGTATGAAAGTAGAAAGAGGAGTACTTTCGCTGCCTTCTCTTCAGAAGTTATATAAAACTAATGAGTTAAGGCAGAGTTCTTTTGCATATTTAAATAGAATCAACCTCTTAAAGCTCAACATGCAGCCAATGATATGTAGTTAGTTATAAGACAAAGCTATGTAAGATCTTCAATAGAATTTGAAACAGCACCAAGTGTGGGTGAATATCCTAGCTGTCTCCACAATTGTCAAGATCCAGATATGGTTTCATAATTATTAAATAATTACATTATGGTTGGATGTTAGCAGCTGCCTGTTTCTGTAAATAGATCACTGTTGTGTACCTGCATATCAGTGTGCTGGTGAATACTGATTTATTATGTTGAATTCTGTGGAAGAGTACTAAATTTTTAATCCTCAGTTTCACCAAAATTGGGCAAGCAATTATATTCTTCAAAATTGGGCAGTGCTCTCAAACTTAAAAAGGTTGCAGCTAATAACAATGGTTTCAGTAACACCATCGTGATATATTGTCCTGAGAATGCTCTGATAATGAGCATTATTCGAAAAAGAGCCTTAAAGTTACATTGTGCAATACTATCACAGAAATGGTTTTAACATTGTATGCCAGTTTTAGCCATGACAGCAGATTTATTTTAAATGCAGTCTTATTTGTTAAAATAGCAGGGTAAGAAACTTCAAATTACTATATTGCACAATGTAGCTTCAAGGTAAAGACTTGGATCCACTTGTGTTTAGTCAATGTTTATGTAGGGAAAATGCTGAATAGCTAATTGAAGCTTTTGGGGCTCCTGTAAAATGCAAATAACAGAAAACCATAGAGGGAATTTTTTATGGCAAAGTTAATATATTATTTGATACAACTGATGTTTTGGGATGTGGACTTTACTAGCAAGATCTGTATTTATTGCTGTCGCTAATTGCTCTTGAGAAGTTGGTGGTGAACAGATTTTTGAACTTTTTTTTACTTTCAAATGAAGGTGCTTCCACAGTGTAGCAAAACTGCCCTTTCTCCAGTTTATAATCTCAACCCATGGACAAGACATATCTCTTTGCATATTTACTGTGGAGCTAATGGCATTGTGGTCATTGGATGCAAAATATTCCACTACACAAACTTCTGTCACCTGCTCGGTCTCATTTCTTAAGAGCAGATCCAATATTGCAAGCTCTGTCATTGAGACTTCACATATTAATCAATGAAACCTTCTGAACACATTTGACAAACTCTAACCTATATTGACCTTTTACAGCGTGGGATTCCCAGTCAATATGTGGCAAGTTAAAATCACCAACAATAACAACCTGAAACAGTCTGTGGTCTCTTTAGAAATTCGTTCCTCTAAATCCCATGGACTGTTGGTTGGTCTGCAATATAGCCCCATTAATGTCGTCCTATCTTTCTTATTTCTCAGTTCCATCCATAATGTTTCACTAGTCATGTTCTCCAGTCTGTCTTGAGAGAGCACTGCCATGACACTTCCCTGACTAGTAACACACCCCTCCTCCTTTAATCTCTCCTGCTCTGTCATATCTAAACAATGGAACCCCAGACTACTGAGCTGCCAGTCCTGCTGCTCTTGCAACCAAGTCTAATTAATGGTTATAACATCATTACTCCAGGTGCTGGTCCATGCCCTGAGCTCACCCGCCTCTCCTACGATACTTGTTGCATTGAAATATGCACAGCTCAGGACATTAGTCGCACCATGATCAATCTTTTGCTTCCTGACTTTATCTGAGGACTTACTAGCATTTGGCTCCACAACCTCTCCACTAACTGTTCTGGCACTTTGGTTCCCATCTCCCTCCCACTCTCATTTAAACCCTGCCATCCAGCATTAACAAACCTTCCTGCTAGGATATTAGTCCCCCTTCAGTTCAGGTGCAAACCTTCTCTTCTATACAGCTCTTACCTTCCCTGGAAGACAGCCCAATGATCCAAAAATCTGATGCCCTTCCTCCTACACCAAATCCTTAGCCACATATTAAACTATATAATCTTCCTAGTTCTGGCCTCACTAGCATGTGACATGGGTAGTAATCCTGAGAACACAGCCCTGGAGGTCCTGCCCTTTAACTTAGCACCTAACTCCTTGAACGCCCTATGCAGTACCTCTTCACTTGTCGCAGCCATGTCATTGGTACCTACATGGACCATGACTTCAGCTGTTTGCCCTCCCCTTTATGAATGCTGAGGATCTGATCTAAGATGTCCTGGACCCTACCACCTAGGAGGCAACATACCAACAGGGAATCTTGTTCTCACCACAGAACCTCCTGCCCATTACCCTAACTAACAAATCCCCTATCACCACAACATGCCTCTTCTCCCCACCTTCACTTCTGAGTGACAGAGGCAGACTCAGTGCTAGAGATTCAACCACTGTAACTTTCCTCTGTTAGGTCAACCCCACCCCCATAGTATTCAAAGTGATGAACCTGTTGTTGAGGGTGATGGCTACAGGGGTACACTGCACTGGCTCCTTACCCTCTTTCCCCTTCCTGACTGTCACATAATTTCCTGTGTCCTGCACCTTGGGTGTAAATATCTCTCTATATGATCTATCTACCACACTTTCAGCCTCCTGAATGATCCGGAGTTCATCCAGCTCCAGCTTCTTAACGGACTGTTAGAAGCTGCAGCTAAATGCACTTCTCGCAGTTGTAGTCATCAGGGACACTGGAGGTCTCCCTGTCTTTCCACATCCCACAAAAGGAGCACTCCATACTCCTGCCTGGCATTCCATTCCTAATGTCCTAACTATGCAGATATAATGAAGGGAAGGAAAAAAAAACTTAATCTGGAGTTTTTCTCTTCTTGGCTTTCTCTGACAGAAGCTTCTCTTCGCTTTAGCCTTGAAGAGCTAAAGCCTCAAGATCACCACTCTGACTCTGTCCACTCAGATGACAGCTGCTGCGATGGTGGCCATTGTGTTTGCTCCTTCCTCCCTTTAATTTGCTCTAGATAATCAAATGTGGTTTGGTCACTGGTCAAGATTCTAATATGCTGCTGTGACGTTCTGCTCCCTTTTCTACTTGGGCAGTAAACCTGAGTGAAATCCGCTCCTCAAACTTCCGATGTCTGGATTTGTCACAGGTTAAAGTCCTATTAAGCTGTCAAGATACACATCTCCATTTTCTACTCGGGAAATGAACCTGTGTGAAATCTGCTCCTCTCAAACTTCCAATGTCCAGATTGATTGCTGGTCACAGCTCTTTTGTCCTCAGTAAGGTGAAGCCCTTACTGTGGACAAAAAAGTGGCATCTCCTGGTGGCCACCCATTTCAATTCTACTTTCCATTCCAATTTTCTTGAACCTGATAGCATGAACATCAATTTCTCAATCTTCTGGTAATTGTCCCTCCACTTCATTCCCCATTATTGTTTCCCTCCCTCATTTTATCTCTTAACCTGTCCATCACCTCCCTCTGGTGTGCCTCAGTATTTCCATTCTTCCATAGTCTTCTCTCCTCTCCTATCAGATTCCCCCTTCTCCAGCCTTTTTTTCTTTCACCAATCCAAATCATTTATATAACCCACAATAAACAATGAACTTTCAGGACTTCATTGTATAAAGTTCTCCAATAATGAATAAAATCCTGTTGGCTACCACCTCATTTACTTTTGCTACTGAGAAAAATTTTACCCGAATATTGTCATTTTCCCTTGGACTCCACAGATTTTTAATTTTTTGATTAATCTGTCATACGAGATCTTGTCAAAACCCACATAAGATGCTCTAACCTCATCTGAACTACTTATTATCTCCTCACAAAATTCAATTAAATTAGTGAGACATTATCTTCCCTCAGCAAATCCACACTGACTGTATTTAATTAAGCAGAGCATCCCTAATAGCATTTATGCGATCCTTCAGAACTTTCTCCAACAGTTTGCTCACAACAAGTCTCAGACCATCCGAGGGTACTTAGTGCATAAGTTACCTGGACAGAGTTAGTTAATGATTTGTCTAGACTATGTTGATTAATGAATTACCCAAACTGTCAAATATACCAAGATCCATAAACTTCCCGCCTTCCAGCACCATATATGTAGAAAGAAAGCAGTGGAAAATTAGTCATACACTACACTTATTCTTCTCTTGTTTCTCAGTGGAACCTGATTTATATCATAGCAAGGCATGAGAGTTGTAAGCGTACAGTCCATGGTCGAGGCTGCATTACAGTCTGGTAATGAAACATCATTGCTCTTGAATGGAAAATCCACCAAAAAGTAGTGGGATGTCCACTACCATGGCTAAAGCTCTTCCAAACATTGAGCACATCTACATTAAACACTGTCACAGTAAGGTAGCATCCATCATCAGGGAACCTCACCACTCAAGACATGCTCTTTTCTCACTGCTGCCATCAGGAAGAAGGTGCAGGAGCCTTAGGGCTCACACTATCTGTCACGGTCCCGACTGTTAATTCCCCATTTTCTCCTAATTTCCTTTGATGGCAACACACCTAGTTTTCATCAGGACCTGCAGTATAAGCACCCTGGCTTTGCACCCACTAGTTGCCAGATCATTGGTTTTGCCAGTGTGGTAATTAACGTTTCCCGGCCATTTAGGATTGTGTGTCCTAAGTTTTGCTTTGGTACCGAGATTTACCTGTGCAACTCCATCTCTCTGAGTCAAGATAAGTTTTCTAAGTTCAACTCCAGTTCTGAGGTTTACCTGTGCAACTCCGTCCCTCCCTGCAAAGAAAAGATTTGTCTGCCGCTTCCCTTTCTACACTCCGTGTCAAGATAAGATCTGCCTGTCTCCTGCTTTCCTGCACTCCCTCCTGTTTACTGTTCAACGCTCATGCTCACGTCTGCATCCTAACTCAATCTCTGTGCCTGTGTCCTGCATTTAGGTTCACCTCGTTCATTGCAAAACTATCAGGTTCAGAACCAGTTAATAACCCTCAACCAAAGGGGACAACTACATAGAAACATAGAAAACCTACAGGCACTCTTTGCTTTCCGTGGGCAAGCCAATTCTGGATCCACAAAGCAATGTCCCCTTGGATCCCATGCCTCCTTAGTTTCTCGATGAGTCTTGCATGGGGTACCTTATCAAAGGCTTCACTCCACTTCACTTGCCCCATCATTGAAATGTTCCAACAGCTTATGCACTTCAAGGATTCTAGGATTCTTCATCTCAAGTGGTCGATATTTGTTGCTTATATATTATTATTGTTTCTTCTTTTTGCAATTGCACAGTTTGTTGTCTTCAGCACTTAATTGATTTTGTTATGATTGTTATTCTATAGATTTATTGAGTATGCCCTCAAGAAAATGAATCTCAGTATTATATATGGTGACATATATGTACTTTGATAGTAAAATTTACTTTGAAGTTTGAAATTTTATCCTGTTAGGTATTACCTCTCCAGTCCTTAGAGACACTGATGTGACCCTGACTGAACAATTCTTCATTCATTTAACAGGTACAGACTGAAACTATATCATCCATGACAGACAATACACGAACAATCAATAATCATCTTTATTGCAACTTGAATGAAAACCAGGAGAAAATTTTAAAAAATAATGTTTACTTTCTTGCCTGTTGTCTGTATAAAGAAGAGGTGCTAAATTATTAATCTCATTCAGGACCTGATAAGCAATCTCCTTCAATTCTCCTTGTTTAGAATAGATTTTTTAAATAGACGTGAATTTAGTGAAAGTAAAATATTCATCAATCGTTTAAAAAGGAATTTTGTAACTAGACATCTTGGCCTGGACTCTTGTTTCAAATTCTTAATTGTTGTGTAAATTTCCTGCAAATACAAGCAGGCCCCTTTTGGCCTGACTAACAGGGACACAAGAGTCTTCAGATGCTGGAATATGGGTCAACAAGCCAACAGTTGGATGAACTTAATGGGTCAGTGGCATGGGTTGAGGGAAAAGAACATAAGAACATAAGAAATAGGAGCAGGAGTAGACCATTCGGCCCATCAAGCCTGCCCCACCATTCAATAAGATCACAGCTGATCTGTCCCTAAGTTCAGCTCCATCTACCTCCTTTCCCCCATAATCCTGAATTCCCCTACTATGTAAAAATCCATCTAACTGTATCTTAAATATATTTAGTGAAGAAGCCTCAACTGCTTCCCTGGGAAAAACAGTTTCTCCTCATCTCCATCCTAAATCTTCTCCTCTGAATCTTCAGGCCATGTCCCCTAGTCCTAGTCTCACCTACCAATGGAAACAACTTTTCTACTTCTATCTTATCTACCCCTTTCAAAATTTTCTAGGTTTCTATAAGATCCCCTCTCATTCTTCTGAACTCCAGAGACTCTAGTCCCAGGCAACTCAAATCTCTCCTCATAGAATCTCCTCATCCCTTCATCTCTAGAATCATCCTGGTGACCCTCTTCTGCACTGACTCTAAAGCCAGTATATCCTTCCTCAAGTACGGAGACCAGAACTGCACACAGTACTCCAGGTGTGGCTTCACTAGTACCCTGTATAGTTGCAGTATGACCTCCCTGCTCTTGAATTCAATCCCTCTAGCAATGAAGGCCAACATTTTGTTTGCCTTCTTAATAACCTGTTGTACCTGCAAGCTAACTTTTTGTGATTCATGAACAAGCACTCACAAGTCCCTCTGCACAATGGCATGCTGCAATCTTTCACCATTTAAATAATAATCTGCTCTTCTATTATTCCTTCCAAAGTGGATGATCTCGCATTTACCAATGTTGTATTCCATCTGCCAGATCTTGGCCCACTCACTTGACCTATCTCTATCTATTTGCAGACTCTCCACATCCTCTGTACAATTTGCTTTTCCACTCAGTTTAGTGTCATCAGCAAATTTTGAACATGCTGTTTTGGGTTGAGACCCTTAATCTGGACTTTATCTGGGTAGGTCTGATGGAGGATGTTGAGCCAAAATGTTGACAGTTTAGTTCCCTCCACAGATGCTGACTGACTGGCACTGAGTTCCTCCAGCAGTTTTGTTTTATTGGGTAAAATGTCCAATGTTAATTACTGCAATGTTGAATCAGATTTGCAGGTCTGGCAAGTAAGATAGAAAAAACTTGACGGAATAAGTGTATTCATTATTTATCTACAAACTGTAAAAATTCAACCAGACATACAGTTTCCCCCAGTTACAGAAACTACAAAGCTGAATATTTAACAAACATACATTCGACAAAAACATACTTAGGTTAAAGTGCATGCAGAGCATATCTTCCTAATGATCATGTGTATGGCTTGCATTAAACAAGGGAAGAGAGAGAAAGAACCTCCCACATGTGCTGTCTATATACCCAAGATATTTGAAACTGGACACCAGACAGCTAACCAATGGGAAAAGCAGCTGCATTTTCTAAATGAACCAATTTGGATGGAAGCGACTTTCGACAATAAGAATACGCTCTGCCCTGCCACAGGACACTCCAACCCTCAAAAATTGTGAATGTGATGATCCAAACTTCAGACTAGTATGACTCTAATGAAATCCCAATTAGGCTACATATAAAACACAGAAGTACAAAACCCAGTACTGTAAACCCAATAGCCACTCACTGTACTTACAGGATGATCAACAGCTGGTGCTGTTAAAGGCAGACCTTCCCCTTTTAATGTGAAAACCACCACCATAGCCATGTGTTCTACCATTCCAGAAGTTATTTCAATACCTTCTTCCTGGCTACCACTGTCTCAGTATAATTCTGAGATAAAAGCCCACTGGCAGAGAACTTTAGTACCCTCCTCTACTCTGCTCTATTCCATTTGGGGTTTTAAATTCTGTTCAGTAAGAATGGGATACCCGTTTCACTGCAGCCATAATTCAAATCCACAGTGATTCATTATACTCAGGGGAAGCAAGCAGTGTTCTCAAAGCGTTACGGAACACGTGTTCAGACAATAGACTCCCTAAAGCACCTATCTCTCTGTTAAATAGGACCACTCCAGTGTCTCTCTCATCTCATAAATTAATAACCATACAGTCAAAGACAACTCTCCCACCAGCCTTTTGCAGGTAGTCACACCGGGGCCTCAGGAGACTGATAAGTGGGTGACGGTCAGGAGAGGGAAGGGCAAGAGGCAGACACAGGAGAGTACCCAGTGGCTATACCCCTTGATAATAAGTACTCCTGTTTGAGTACTGTTGGGGGAGATGGCCCATGTGGGGGAAGCAGCAGTGGCTGTGCCTCTGGTGCAGAATCTGACCTTATGGCTCAGAAGGGTAGGGAAAGGAAGAGGAAGGCAGTAGTGATAGAGGACTCTATAGTTAGGTGGTCAGACAGGCGATTCTGTGGATGCAGGAAAGAAACTCGGATGGCAGTTTGCCTCCCAGGTTCCAGGGTCTGGGATGTTTCTGATCACGTCCATGATATCCTGAAGTGGGAAGGAGAACAGCCAGAGGTCGTGGTACTTTTTAGTACCAATGACATAGATAGGGAAAGGGAGGAGGTCCTGAAAACAGACTACAGGGAGTTAGGAAGGAAGTTGAGAAACAGGACCAGGAAGGTAGTAATCTCGGGATTACTGCCTGTGCCATGTGACAATCAGTATAAGAATAGAATGAGGTGGAGGATAAATGCGTAACTGAGGGATTGGAACAATGGGCAGGGATTCAGATTTCTGGATCATTGGGACCTCTTTTGGGGCAGGTATGACCTGTAGAAAAAGGATGGGTTTCACCTGAATCCCAGGGGGACCAATATGTGGGCGGGGAGGTTTGCTTTGTCTATTGTGGAGAGTTTAAACTAGAACTGCTGGGGGGGGGGGGGGGGGGTGGGAACTGAACTGAAGTGACGAAGGAAGAGGTGGTTGGCTCACAAATAGAGAAAGCTTGGAGGCAGTGCGAGAGGGAGGAGAGATAGGTGATAGAGAGGGGATGTGCTCAGACTGATGGTTTGAGATGTGTCTATTTTAATGCAGAGTATTATGAACAAAGTGGATGAGTTTAGAACGTAGATCAATGCTTGGAGCTATGATGTTGTGGCCATTACAGAGACTTGGATGGCTCAGGGGCAGGAATGCTTACTTCAAATGCCAGGCTGTAGATATTTCAGAAAGGACAGGGAGTGAGGCAGAAGTGGCGGGGGCATGGCACTGTTGATCAGAGATAGTGTCATGGCTACAGAAAAGGAGAAAGTTATGGAGGGATTGTCTACGGAGTCTCTGTACGTGGAAGTCAGCAACAGGAAGGGGTCAATAACTCTACTGGGTGTTTTTTACAGACACCCAATAGTAACAGGGACATCGAGGAGCAGATAAGGAGACAAATTTTGGAAAGGTGTAACAATAACAGGGTTGTTGTGGTGGGAGATTTTAATTTCCCAAATATCGATTGGCATCTCCCTAGAGCGAGGGGTTTAGCTGGGGTGGAGTTTGTTAGATGTGTTCAGGAAGGTTTCTTGACACAATATGTAGATAAGCCTAGGAGAAGCTGTACTTGATCTGGTATTGGAAAGTGAACCTGGTCAGGTGTCAGATCTCTCAATGGGAGAGCATTTTGGAGAAAGTGATCACAATTCTATCTCCTTTACCATAGCATTAGAGAGGGATAAGAACAGACAAGTTAGGAAAGTGTTTAATTGGAGTAAGGGGAAACATGAGGCTATCATGCAGGAACTTGGAATCATAAATTGGAAACAGATGTTCTCAGGGAAACGTACGGAAGAAATGTGGCAAATGTTCAGGGGATATTTGCATGGGGTTCTGCATAGGTACATTCCAATGAGACATGGAAAGGATGGTAGGGTACAGGAACCGTGGTGTACAAAGGCATTTGTAACACTAGTCAAGAAGAAAAGAAAAGCTTATGAAAAGTTCAAAAAACTAAGTAATGATAGAGATCTATAAGATTATAAGGCTAGCAGGAGTGAGCTTAAGAATTAAATTAGGAGACCCAGAAGGGGCCATGAGAAGGCCTTTGTGGACAGGATTGAGGAAACCTCCAAGTCATTCTACAAGTATGTGAAGAGCAAGAGGATAAGAGAATAGGACCAATCAAAGGTGACAGTAGAAAAGTGTGCATGGAACCGGAGGAGATAGCAGAAGTCCTTAATGAATACTTTACTTCAGTATTCACTACGTAAAAGGATCTTGGTGATTGTAGGTATGACTTACAGCGGACTGAAAAGCTTGAGCATGTAGGTATTGAAGAGGATGTGCTGGAGCTTTTGGAAAGCATCAAGTTGGATAAATCACTAGGACCAGACGAGATATACCCCAAGCTACTGTGGGAGGTGAGGGAGGATATTGCTGAGCCTCTGGTGGTGATCCTTGCATTATCAATGGGGATGGGAGAGGTTCTGGAGGATTGGAGGGTTGCAGATGTTGTTTCCTTATTCAAGAAAGGGAGTAGAGATAGCCCAGGAAATTATAGACCAGTAAGTCTTACTACAGATGTTGGTAAGTTGATGGAGAAGATCCTGAGAGGCAGGATTTATGAACATTTGGAGAGGCATAATGTGATTAGAAATAGTCAGTATGAATTTGTCAAAGCCAGGCCGTGCCTTACGAGCCTGACTGAATTTTTTGAGGATGTGACTAAACACATTGATGAAGGTAGAGTAGTAGATGTGGTCTATATAGATTTCAGCAAGGCATTTGATAAGGTACCCCATACAAGGCTTATTGAGAAAGTATGGAGGCATGGGATCTAAGGGGACATTGCTTTGTGGATCCAGAACTGGCTTACCCACAGAAGGCAAAGAGTGGTCATATTCTGCATGGAGGTCGGTGACCAGTAGTGTGCCTCAGGGATCTGTTCTGGGACCTCTTCGTGAATTTTATAAATGACCTGGATGAGGAAGTGGAGTGATGGGTTTGTAAATTTACTGATGACACAAAGGTTGGGTGTGTTATTGGTAGCGTAAAGGGCTGTCAGAGGTTACAGTGAGACATTGATAGGGTGCAAAACTGTGCTGAGAAGTGGCAGATGGAGTTCAACCCTGATAAGTGTGAAATGGTTCATTTTGGTAGATCAAATATGATGGAAGAATATAGAATTAATGGTAAGACTCTTGGCAGCGTTAAGGATCAGAGGGATCTTGGGGTCCGAGTCCAAAGGACACTCAAAGCTGCTGTGCAGGTTGGCTCTGTGGTTAAGAAGGCATACAGTGTATTGGCCTTCATCAATCGTGGGATTGATTTTAAGAGCTGAGAGGTAATGTCAAAGCTATATAGGACCCTGGTCAGACACCACTTGGAGTACTGTGCTCAGTTCAGGTCACCTCACTACAGGAAGGATGTGGAAACCACAGAAAGGGTGCAGAGGAGATTTACAAGGATGTTGCCTGGTTTGGGGAACATGCCTTATGAGAATAGGTTGCGTGAACTCGTCCTTTTTTTCCTTAGAGTGATGGGGATGAGAGGTGATCTTATAGAGTTCTGTAAGATGATGAGAGGCATTGTTTGTGTGGATATTCAGAAGGTTTTGTACAGGGCTGAAATGGCTAGCACGAGAGGGCACAGTTTTAAGGTGCTTGGAAGTAGGTACAGAGGAGATGTCAGGGGTAAGTTTTTTACGCAGAGAGTGGTGAGTGTGTGAGTGCCGGCGATGGTGGCAGAGGCGGATACGATAGAGTCTTTTAAGAGACTCCTGGACAGGTTCATGGAGCTTAGAAAAATAGAGGGCTATGGGTAACTCTAGGTAATTTCTAAGGTAAGGACATGTTTGGCACAGCTTTGTGGGCTGAATGGCCTGTATTGTGCTGTAGATTTTCTATGTTTCTATGTTCTATGTTTCCAAACTTGCCAATTCCTTGGTGGATAATTTTCTGAGCTTTGTTGTATCAAAAGCGCCAATTGTATCATCCCCCACAATTTCCTGATGCTCTTCCCTCTCCCCCTCCTGAGAGGAAGAAACAGTGGACTAATGCCCCCCTTGGCGGGTGTGGGAACACATCATCCTTGCCTTGGCCTGTATTGTTTCAGCCATGCACTGAAGAGAGCAGTCATTTTGAGGTTTAATCCAAGGGGTCCATGCTACCCTCTCTCACTAACTTTCATTATCTATCCAGATATCCGCATACCACAGTAGAATCATTGCACCACTTCATCATTGCTCCAATCTTAACTGCGTCGGGCTGCCAATGCTTTTGGCATGCAGCATGTAAGACACCCCCCCCCCCCCCCACAGAACATCTACCCCTCTCCTATATTTTTGAGGAAGTGGAACTTCTGAAAATGAAGATCAATTCTAATAATGTATGTCAAATTCATTGCAAGTGTCTAGTTCAAGCCATTGCAATTTAATAAATTGCAATCAATTGTAACAGTCCAAAGCAATCAATTATTTAATGACTGTAAATTTAAAATGTTCAATCTTCAAATAAGCCCTAAATTATAAGTTTTAGGGTTATTCTACTTGGGTCCCTAGATCTTGCATTTCATTGCTATTGCTCATTTCACTAAAGAACCGAAGTCAAATGGAAAATATATTGATTCTTACTGTTGCTTTCAATGATCTTGATACCAAAAGCTTCCCCTACAGAACTTCGTTCTCACAATTACTTCCCTCTATTCGTAATACCCAACAAGGTTTTCCTCCCTAGACGTCACACCATGAACCGGTAAATTCCCAGCTCTAAAGTAATCAATGGCTGTCTACAACCCCCTAGTATCAACAACCAAAAACATTGATTAGCAGAGAAAAACCTTGCATAAATATTGTCTCATTTCTTTTTAAAAGGTTGAAGGTTAAAGATTAGGTTTATTTGTCACATGTAGATTGAAACATACAGTGAAAAGTATATTCATGTCAGATGATATCAGTCAGGATCATGCTGGGCAGCCCACGTGTGTCACCACGCCTCTGCTGCCAACAACCTAACATGCCGCTACTCACTAAAACTAAATATACTCTTCCGGACTAATGGAGAAAGCAGGAGTGCTCAGAGGAAACCTGCTTGGTCACAGGGAGAATATACAACCCCTTTCAAACAGCTGTGGCAATTGAACCCTGATCTTACACGGGGCATATTAAGGCTTTGCGCTAACCACTACACTACCATGTCACCCTTTTGCAATGACGTTTACTGTATCCTGAGTTTCCAAGATCCTGGTAAGATTAATAATATTTGTTCTTAGATAAATCATAAAGCTTGTATTGAGGTCTGGGACCGAGAGCTCCCCACTTTCTTTTATTGGATATATATTGTATTTGTTTCAACCCCTCATTTCCTGGTCCTTGAATACCTTCTTTTCCTTTGACACTGATTTTCTTTAAGCAGCTGCTTCCAATTCTCTTGTATTAAATAGTTTTGCAGTCTAATTAAACCAGCCTTTCCACTAGTTAAAAAAATATTTATTTGTCCTTTTACATAACCAGGATAAATGTAGCTAAATTATGATCAATGCTTGCAGCATGCAGTCCCACAGGCTCACAAGATTCTAATCTGGTCTAAAGATCTCAGATTCCCAGCTGCTTAAATGATTGATTAGTAAAGAAACAATTTACTTCAATTACTTCCATCCATAATCTTGCAAAATTTACAAATGAGCATATGACCCATAATTAATGTCGATCAGGCAAACAAAAACTTGGTATTGTGGCTTATTTATGGTAGCAGGACAGACAACAGTGACAGATCTTCTTCACTGCAGTCTTCTTGAACTGATCAAGGCAGACCAAGGCCAGAATAAGGAGGTCCATAGCTCTCCCAGCTTCTTCTTGGCACAATGGCGTAAATACTGTAGTTTGTGTGGTTTGTGAACATCATTCATTATTCTCACAACTCATTCCATTAGTAAACCAATCTCAAACAGATAAGACTATAAGACATAGGAGCAGAATTAGGCCATCTGGCCTATCGAGTCTGCTCTGCCATTCAATCATGGCTGATCTTTTTTTCTATCTGTCCTCTTCAACCCCAGTTCCCAGCCTTCTCGCTGTAATCTTTGATGCCATGTCCAATCAAGAACCTATCAATCTCTGCCTTAAATACACCAAATGACTTGGCCTCCATAACTGCATGTGGCAACAAATTCCACAAATTCATCACCCTTTAGCTAAAGCAATTTCTCTGCATCTGTGTTTTGAAAGGGTGCCCCTCTATTCTGAGGATATGCCCTCTTGTCCTAGACTCTGCCACCATGGGAAACATCCTTTCCACATCTACTCTACCTCGACCTTTCAACATTCAAAAGGTCACAATGAGATCCCCCCCTCATCCTTCTGAATTTCAGCGAGTGCAGACCCAGAACCCTAAAAAGTTCCTCATGTGTTAACCCTTTCATTCCTGGAATCATCCTTGTGAATCTCCTCTGGACCCTCTCCAATGCCAGCACATCTTTTCTAAGATGAGGGCCCAAAACTGTTCACAATACTCAAGGTGAGGCCTCACCAGTGCCTTATAAAGCCTCAGTATCACATCCTTGCTCTTGTATTCTAGACCTCTTGAAATGAATGCTAACATGGCATTTGCCTTCCTCACCACGGACTCAACCTGCAAGTTAATTTTTAGGGTATTCTGCACAAGGACTCCCAAGTCCCTTTGCATCTCAGATTTTCTCCCCATTTATAAAATAGTCCATACATTTATTTCTACTACCAAAGTGCACGGCAATGCATTTTCCAACAGTGTATTTCATTTGCCACTTTCTTGCCCTTTCTCCTCATCTGTGTTCACCCTTCTGCATCCTGCCTGTTTCCTCAACACTACCTGCCCCTTGACCAATCTTTGTATCATCTGCAAACTTCACAACAAAGCCGTCTATTCCATCATCTCAATCATTTATATACAGCATAAAAAGAGGTGGTCCCAACACCGTCCCCTGCGGAACACCACTAGTCACTGACAGCCAACCAGAAAAGGATCCTTTTATTCCCATTCGCTGCCTCCTGCCGATCAGCCAATGCTCTAGCCATATTAGTAACTTTCTTCTAATACCATGGGCTCTTAACTTGGTAAGCAGCCTCATATGTGGCACCTTGTCAAAAGCCTTCTGAAAGTCCAAATATACAACACCAACTGTATCCCCTTTATCTATCCTACTTGTAATCTCCTCAAAGAATTCCAACAAGTTTGTCAGGCAGGATTTTCCCTGAAGGAAATCATGCTGACTTTGTACTATCTTGTTCTGTGTCACCTAGTACTCCATCACCTCATCCTTAGCAATTGACTCTAACATCTTCCCAACCACTGAGGTCAGAATAACTGGTCTATAATTTCCTTTCTGCTGTCTTCCTCCTTTTTTAGAGTGGAGGAACGTTTGCAATTTTCCAATCCTCTGGCACCAAGCCAGAGTCCAATAACCTTTGAAAGATCATTTCTAACACCATCACAGACTCTAACGCTACCTCTTTCAGAACTCTATGGTGCAGTTCATCTGGTCTGGGTGACTTAGGTGCCTTTAGGTCTTTCAGCTTTTTGAGCACCTTCTCTCTTGTAACAGTAACTGCACCCACTTCTCTTCCTTCACACTCTACAACATCAGGGATACTACTAGTGTCTTCCACTGTGAAGATTAATGCAAGATACTCATTTAGTTCATCAGCCATCTCCTTATCCCCTCTTATTATTTCTCCTGCCTCATTTTCTAGCAGTCCTATATCCACTCTCATTTCTGTTTTATTTTTAACATATTTGAAAAAGTTTTTACTATCCTTTTTGATATTATTTGCTAGCTTGCATTCGTATTTCATCTTTCCCCTTCTGAAGATTTTTAGTTGCTCTCTGTAAATTTTTAAAAACTTCCCAATCCTCTATCTTCCCACTAATTATTCCTTTGTTGTATGCCTTTTATTTTGCTTTTACAATAGTTAGGACTCCCCCTGTCAGCCATGGTTGTACTATTTTACCATTTGAGTACTTCTTCATTTTTTGGACGACATATGCCCGACACTTTCCTCGTTTTTTCCAGAAATGCACACCATTGCTGCTCTGCTGACATCCCTGTCAGCAGCTCCCTTCAATTTACTTTGGCCAACTCCTCTCTTATACCACCGTAATTTCCCTTACTCCACTGAAATACTGCTACATCAGACTTTACTTTCTCCCTATCAAATTTCAAGTTGAACTCAATCATATTTGTGATCACTGGCTCCTAAGGGTTCTTTTACCTTCAGCTCCCTAATCACCTCCAGTTCTTTACAAAACACCCAATCCACTATAGCTGCTCTTCTAGTAGGCTCAACTACAATCTGCTCTAAAAAGGCATCTCTTAGGCATTCAATAAACTCACTCTCTTGAGATCCATTACCATCCAGAATTTCCCAATTGATCTGCAAGTTAAAATCTCCCATGACATTGCCCTTTTGACACACCTTTTCTATTTCCTGTTGTAATCTGTGGTCCACTGTTGGGAGGCCAGTATATACTGCTATCAAAGTCCTTTTACACTTGCAGTTTTTTAACTCAATCCACAAGGATTCAATTTCTTCTGATCCTATGTCACAACTTTGTACTGATTTGATGCCATTCTTTACCAGTAGAGCCACACCATCCCGTCTGCCTACCTTCCTATCACTGATTAAAAATGTAATCTCGGACATTCAGCTCCCAACTGCAACCATCCTTCAGCCACAATTCAGTGATGGCCACAACATTATACCCGGCAATCTGTAATAGTGCAACAGTATCATCCACCTTATTTCTTATACTATGCGCATTTAGATGCAACATTTTGTGTACCTGATTTGCTATGCTTTCTGATTCTGCATCCACAATGTTTTGATACTGAGCTGTGGGCTCAAACTAAGTCCCATCACCTGCTTGTCTTTCTTGACAGTCTGACTGCACACTATCTTTACTTTTTTACCATTCGTCCTATCCTGACAATGATGGGATTCCTCCAGACTTGATAAATCACTGCAAGAGCTCACTCCTCCAACCTTTACACAAGGTCTTCTGTCAGTGCTGGAAGGAAGGAGCCGTACCACAGGATATGCGCGACTCCAAAATTGTCACTTTGTACAAGAATAAGGGTGATAGGAGTGACTGCAACAACTGCAGGGGTATCTCCCACCTGAGTATTGTCGGCAAAGTCTTTGCTCATGTAACTCTGGCACATCTACAAACTCTGGCAGAATGAATCTACCCTGAGTCCCAATGTGGTTTTTGCACAAGGAGGTCAACTGTCGACATGATTTTCTCACTCCGTCAACTTCAGGAGAAATGCAGGGAACAACAGAAACCCCTCTATGTTGCTTTCAACTTGACCAAGGCATTCGACCTTGTCAGCAGGGATGGGCTCTTTCAGATTCTCCTCAAGCTCAGCTGTCCCCCAAAACTCCAAAGTATCATCAAGTCATTCTATGACAACATGAGGGCTACTGTTCAGTTTGATGGCAGCTCATCAGAACCCTTCACTATTCGTAGTGGAGTCAAACAAGGATGTGTGTTGGCCCCAACATTATTCGACATCTTCTTCTCTCTGCTATTGAAGCACACATTTGGGATATCGACAGAAGGCATCCACAGGCACACCAGCTCTGATGGGCAGCAGTTCAACCCTGCGCGCCTGAGAGCAAGAACAAAGGTGTGAGAGATCTTAATATGTGACATGCTCTTTGCCAATGACGTTGCTATAACCTCGCACACTAAACAGCAACTACAAACTCTCATGGAACGCTTCACTAAGGCATGCAAGGACTTTGGGTTTACCATCACCTTAAAGAAAACAAATGTCCTTGCCCAGAATGTAGTGGAGACACCAGTCATTACTATTGAAAATTACGATCTAGAAGTGGTCCACGAGTTCACGTACTTGGGGTCGACCATTAGTGACACTCTCTCCCTCGATGCTGAAATCAATAGGTGTATTGTCAAAGCAACATCAATCCTTGCTTGACTCTCCTCATAGGTCTGGGAGAATCTGAAAGTCACTACAAAGACTAAGACTGCCTTGTACAATGCATGCGTTATCAGCACCATCCTGTATGGTAGCGAGACTTGAACCATCTACTCCAAACAGGAGAGGATACTCAATAGCTTTCACCTACGCAGCCTTCGCCACATCCTCGATATCACCTAGAGAGACAAAGTCCCAAACTCTGATGTCCTCTCCGCTCTGGACTTCCCACAATGTTCACGCTTTTAAGACAACGTAGACTGTGTTGGCTGGGCCACATCCATCATAATAAGGATGGTAGACTGCCAAAGGACATCCTCCATTGAGAACTAGCAACAGGCAAGAGGAACGTTGGTAGACTCCAGCTTTGTTTCAAGGACTTCTGCAAGCACGACATGAAAACCCTAAAGATCAACACAGAGTGCTGGGAGGATACAGTAGATGACCACAACAGATGGGGAGGTACTCTTCAGCAACACCTAGAGCAAGGTGAAAGAGTGATCCTGAGTCAGTTTGAGGAGCGGAGAGCTAAATGGAGAGCACAGCAGACAGCCGACAACAATTCCACGACGCCCTACACATGCAGCAACTGTGGCAGAGCCTACCATTCCAGGATTGGCCTCAATGGCCACAGTCGACACTGTTCGACAAACCAGTGACTACCAGAGGTGCAGAACGCATGGTCGACCACACCTATCACACACCTATCCTGAGTCCCTTCACTCCAGTTCCCACCCCTCTGCCAAATTAGTTTAAACCCTCCCCAAAAGCTCTAACAAACCTGCCCATGAGAACATTGGTGCCCCTCGGACAAGTCATCCTGTTTCACTGGCAAGTGGCGCAGGCAGCAATCCAGAAATTATCACCCGGGAGGTCCTGCTTTTCAGCTTCCTACCTAGCTCTCTAAATTCTCTTTGCAGGACCTCTTTGCTTTTCCTTCCTATATCATTTGTACCAATATGTACCAAGACATCTGGCTGCTCTCCCTCCCTCTCCACAATGTTGTGAATGTGATCTGAGACATCCCTGACCATGACACCTGGGAGGCAACACACCATCCGGGTGTCCCATTCAGATCCACAGAATCTCCTGTCTGTTCTAGTGTATTTCTTCTTGATGAAACTATAGTCACAAATACTTCTTTCCTTTATTATGTTTTGTCAATGCAACTGTATTATTAAATTGATTACTCTTACCAGTGTGAATGTACAGTCATCGCCTGTCTGAATGTCAAAAGGACCAAGGACACAATTGTGGACTTTATGGATATGCACATGAACCAACCCTTTCTGAGTATACATGGTTCCTCCATAGAAAACAGTTAAGTGCACTAATTTCCTGGGTATTGAAATCATGGACAACCTCACCAGGGTCCTGGTCCCTCAATATCACCTCCCTGAATAACAAGACACAGCAGTACCTCCACTTCCTGAGGGGGTTGAGGCAAGTGAGACTCTCCCCTCGCCCACACACACACCATCTTAAATGAATTTTACAGGAGCACCATGAACTTTTCTGACAAGTTGCCTCTCTATCTGTTATGGGAGCAGCCGAGCCTCAGACCAGAAGTCCCTACAAAGGACTATAAATAACTGACAGGATCATAGGGGTCTCCCTACCATCCATCGGGGACATGTATCAGGAACGCTGCGTACATAGGGCCCTTACCATTATCAAGGATCCCACCCATCCATCCAGCATCCTCTATGACATTCTACCATCAGGCAGGAGACTCCGATGCATAAAGGTCAGAACGTTCAGGATGGGAAGCAGCTTCTTCTCCCAGGCAGTCAGGCTTCTGAACTCTGTGCCACATTATTCAAGGTTAAGCTTTTACACTTCCCTTGTTAATATCCGCTCTGTTAGGACAGCAGAGATGACAGGCGGGATGGTTGACTTCTCCTCTCTCAGTCTGTGGGAATGCAGGGTGACCTCTGGTGTCCCTGACCACTGCAACTGTGAGATGTGAGCTTCTAACAAACTGCATTAAAGAGTTGGAAATGGAACTGGATGAACTCCAGATCATTCAGGAGGCTGGGGAAGGATGATCGATATTAAATATAGGGAGGTAGTTACAGCCAAGGTGCAGGACACAGGAAAATGAATGACTGTTAGGAAGGGGAAAGGGGTTAAGGAGCCAGTGCAGCGTACCTCTGCGGCCATCCCCCTCAACAACAGGTATATCACTTTGGATACCACCGGGGCAGATGACCTAACAGAAGGAAGTGGTCGGGTCTCTGCCATTGAGTCTGTCTTTGTGACTCTGAGGAAAAAGGAGAAAAGAGACATGCTGTGGTGATAGGGGATTTGTCAGTTACGGGAATGAGCAGGAGGTTCGGTGGCTGAGAATGAGATTCATGGATGGTATGTTGCCTCCTGGGTGCCAGGGTCAGGGACATCCTGAGTCCTCATTATTTTAAGCCAGAAGTCGTGGTCCTTATAGGCACCAATAACATGGGTAGGATGAGTGACAAGGTCCTGCATAGGGAGTTCAAGGAGTTAGGTGCTAAGTTAAAGGGCAGGACCCCGAGGGTTGTGATCTCAGGATTGCCCCTTGAGCCACGTGCTAGTGAGGCCAGAACTAGGAAGAATAAAGTGTGTAATATGTGGCTAGAAGTAGGAGAGAGTGCATAAGATTTTTGGATCATTGGGAATGTTCCAGGGAAGGTGGGACCTGTACATAAAGGATGGTTTGCATCTGAACTGGAGGGGGACTAATATCCTAGTAGGAAGGTTTGTTAATGTTGCATGGCGGGGTTTAAACTAGAGTTGAGGGGGATGGGAACCAGAGTATCAGAACAGTTAGTGGCGAGATTGTGGAGGCAGATGTTGGTAAGAACTTTGGCAAAGTTAGGAATCAAGAGGTTGACCATGGCGCACTAGTATCCTGAGCTGCTAGAAGAATTGTAGGAAAGGCAAATGACAGTGCTGAAGATGAGGTAGTGTTTTACAAACAGAGGGAATGTGTGATGAGGAGACGCTGTTAATAGTGCAAAATTGCAGTCAACAGAATGACTTACAACGTAAAAGCTGGACAAAATCAAAAAGGGTGAATACAATATAGTAAATACAGTATATTTAAATGCACACAGTATACGGAATAAGGTAGATGAATTTGCAGATTGGCAGGTATGGTGTTATAGGCATTACTGAATCAAGGCTGCAAGAAGATTATAGCTGGGAGCTTAATTGATCCAGAATAGGCCTGCCCACAGAAGGCAAAGAGCGGTTGTAGATGGATCTGTTCTGGGACCCTACTCTTTGTGATTTTTATAAATGACCTGGATGAAGAAGTGGAGGGATGGGTTAAGGATGTAGAAACTATAGAAAGGGTGCAGAGGAGATTGACAATGATGTTGCCTGGTTTGGGGAGCATGCCTTATCAGAATGGGTTGAGTGAATTCAGCCTTTTCTCCTTGGAGCGACGTGGGTTGAGTGGTGATCTGATGGAGCTGCATAAGATGATGAGACGCATTGATCATGACAATAGACAAAGGCTTTTTTCCAGGGCTGAAATGGCTAGCACAAGAGGGCACAGTTTTAAGGAGCATGGAAGTATGTATAGAGGAGATATCAGAGATGAGTTTTTTATGCAGAGAGTGGTGAATGCTTGGAATGGGCTTCCAGCGACGGTGGTGGAGGCGGATACGATAGGGTCTTTTAAGAGACTCCTGGACAAGTATATGGTGCTCAGAAAAATAGAGGGCTATGGGTAACCCTAAGCAATTTCTCAGGTAAGGACATGTTCAGCATGGGCAGGAGGGCTTGTATTGTGTTGTAGGTTTTCTATAGGACAGGCAGGAAGGCAACATTGCTCTGTTGGTAAAAATGAAATCAAATTATGAGAAAGAGGTGACATAGGGTTGGAAAATGTTGAATCATTGTGGATAGAGCTTTGGAACTACAAGAGTAAAATGACCCTGATGGGAGTTGCATACAGTTCCTTAATAGTAAAGATGTGGCCTGCAAATTACAATGGAAGAAAGAAAATGCATGCTAAAAGAGCAATGTTACAATAGTCGTGGGGGATTTCAATATGCAGGTAGGTTGGGAAAATCAGATTGGTGCTAGATTCCAGGAGAAGGAATTGTTAAAGTGCCTACAAGATGCCTTTTTAGAGCAGTTTGTGGTTAAGCCCACAAGGGGATCAGCTATTCTGAATTGGGTGTTGTGCGATGAATCAGAATCGGTAAGAAAACTTAAGGTAAAAGAACCCTCAAGGAAAAGTGATCATAATGTGATCAAATTCACTTTGAAATTTGAGAAACAGAAGCTAAAGTCTGATGCATCAGTATTACAGTGGAGTAAAGGGATCTACAGAGGCATAAGGGAGGAGTTGGAGAGAATTAATTGGAAAAGAACACTGGCAGGTGTGGCAACAGAGCAGCAATGGCTGGAATTTCTGGAAGCAGTTTTAGAAGGCACAGAATATGAACATCCCAAAGAGGAAGAAGTATTCTAAAGGATACTATTCTAAAAGATGACATAACCATGCCTAACAAGAAAGTCAAAGCCAACAGAAAAGCCAAAGAGAGAGCATAGAACAGAACAAAAATTAGAGGGATATTAGTTTTTAAAAACCAACAGACAGCAACTAAAAAAATCATTAAGAAGGTAAAGCTGGAAAATAAAAGTAAGTTAGCCAATAATATTAAAGAGGATACCGAAAGTTTCTTCAGATATATAAAGTGTAAAAGAGCGGCGAGAGTGGATATCGGACCACTAGGCAACAATGCTGGAGAGGTAGCAATGGGGGACAATGAAATGGCAGTCGAACTGAATAAGCATTTTGAGTCAGTCTTCAATACAGAAGACAGTAGCAGCATGGTAGAAGTTCCAGGTGTCAGGGGTCATGAAGTGTGTAACTTACCATGACTAGAGAGCAGGTTCTTGGGAAACAGGTTGGTCTGACGGTAGATAAATCACCTGGATCATATGGTGTACATACCAGGATTCTGAAAGAGGTGGCTGAGGAGATTGTAGAGGCATTAATAACAATCTTTTAAGAATCATTAGATTCTGATATAGTTCTGGAAGATTGGAAGATTGCAAATAGCATTCCACTTTCAAGAAGGGAAAGAGGCCGAAGAAAGGAAACTCTGGGCCAGTTAGACTGACCTTCATGGTTGGGAAGATGTTGGAGTTGATTATTAAGGATGAGCTCTCAGGGTACTTGGAAACACATGATAAAATAGGTCATAGTCAGCATGGTTTCTTCAGGGGAAGATCTGGTCTGATGTATCTGTTGGAATACTTTAAGAAATATGAAGCAGGATAGACAAAGAAGAAGAGTTGATTAATGTTGTGTATTTGGATTTTCAGAAGACCTTTCCCAAGATGCCACACATGAGGCTGCTTAACAAGTTATGAGCCTGTGGCATTACAGAAAAGATTCTAGCATGGGTAAATCAGTGGCTGAATGGCAGGAGGCAAAGAGTGGGAATAAAGGAAATCTTTTCTGGTTGGCTGCTGGAGAATAGTGGTGTTCCACAGGGGCTTGTATGGGACAGACTGTTTTTACAATTTGTATCAATTATTTGGTGATAGAATTGATGGTTTTGTTGCAAAGTTGCAGATGATAAGAAGATAGGTGGAGGGACAGATGGTTTTGAGGGAGTAGAGAGGCCTCAAAGAATTTAGACAGATTATGAGTATGGGCAAAAAAGTTGCAGATTCAATACAATGTTCAGAAGTGTATAGTCATGCACTTTGGAGGAAGAAATGAAAGGGTAGACTATTTTCTAAATGGAGAAAAATGCAAAAAAAACTGAGATGCGAAGAGACTTGGGAGTCCTTGTGCAGGACTTTGCAGGTTAAGTCTATGGTGAGGAAGGCAAATGCAATGTTAGCATTCATTTCAAGAGGACTAGAATATAAAATCAAGGATGTAACATTGAGACTTTATAGAGTACTTGTGAGGCCTCACTTGGAGCACTGTTGAGCATTTTTGGGCCCCTTAGAAAGGATGTGCTGAAACTGGAGAGGGTTCAAAGAAGGTTCATGAAAATGATTCCAGGATTGAATGGCTTGTCATATGATGGCTCTAGTCCTGCATTCACTAGAATTCCGAAGAATGAGGGCTGACCTCACTGAGATCAATTGAACGGTGAAAGGCATTGAAATAGTGGATGTGGACAGGATGTTGTCTATGTTTGGGGAGTCTAAGATGCAGCCTCAGAATAAAGGGGCATCCTTTCAGAATGGAGATGAGGAGCAATTTCTTTATCCAGAGTGTAGTGAATGTGTGGAATACTTGACACAGGCTGCTGTGGAGGCCAAATATTTATGTGTGTTTAAGGCAGAACTTGATAGGTTCTTGATTGATCAGGGCATGAATGGATATGGGGAGAAGGACAAGAGATTGAGGCTGAGAGGATCAGCCATGGTGAAATGGCGAAGCAGACTCGATTGGCCAAGTGGCCTAATTCTGCTCCCATATCTTATGGTCTTATGATCACATTTGAAGTGTCACTGGATAATTTGTACTCTACCCTACAATATTTAATGGCTGCACTTTATTTTGGTTAGCTATGCATAATTAATTTGTAGATTTAATTCTTACTTTCCGAAAGTTATTGTGTGTTATGTTAACCATTGTGCTTTACCTCCTGGTCCAGGGAAATGTTATCTCTTTTGGTGGTATACATGTATAGAGTTAACTAATAATAAACATGACTTGATTTGACTTGTTTTATTCACACTGTTATCTTTACAGAGGAATCTAGTCACCTTACACTGATTTTTGTGAGCTTCCGCTGGAAACCACATTTTAAAGCATTTCAATAATCTCTTTAATTGAAGCCTCTTTTAATATTGAAACACTATTTTTGTTCAATTTTTTTTGTTTTAATCCTTTCACTTATGTTCCTCTTCTACTATTTGGTGGCATCTTCAGAAACAGCTCTATTTCTATCTTTAATATCTCGATTTTTCCCTTTCAGGTTTCTTTTGAAGACCCTGACCTGGAGTTACATGCTGACTTTGGTACTTCGTGGGAATGGAACTTGTACTCGGGGTCTCACGACTGGCGTTATTCGAGATAACAAGGATGCGACCTAGAAGATTAGCTCGCCTTCGGAGTTCGTGGATTTCGTGGCTCTGGAGGCAGGCGGACTCGAGGTCGGGACCTCTGCAGGGAATCTGTGTGTCCTGGAAGATGGAAGATCGAAAGCAGCAAGCTGGTTGCTGGCTGTGTGCCCAGCAACCTGAGTTCTTTGGGCACAGAGCTCGGCAACAGCAACACAATGGACTTTTAACATCATAAACCACCAAGTTGTTTGGTATGTCTTCCCTCTCACTGTGAAATTGTGAAATGGAGACACCTCTTTTTCCCTTATTAGGGAGAGAGAGAACCTGTAGTATGTTGAATTACCAGGTGAATGAGTAGTTTTTGGGGTACTGCAATTCTGTGTCTTTACTGATGCTTTGAGTGCTCGTTGGTGTTACCGATGCTTTTTTTGCTGGTCGGGGAGGGGGATCGTTGCTTTGCTGCTGCTTACAAGTGGGAGGGGGAGCTGGGAGGGGCTTTGGGGTTCTAACATTTAACTGTTATTCATTCTTTAATGGGGAGTACTTTGTTTTCGAGGATGTTTGTGAAGAAAAAGCATTTCAGGATGTATATTGTATACATTCCTCTGACATTAAACACACCTTTGAAACCTTTGAAATGAAGAGGCACTTGCACATCCTGCCAAGCAAAATAGATCACGTTAATAAAACCAACAATTTAACAAGTATTTTTATGTTTGTGGATTGAGTAAGATAACATTTTTGATTATAATTCTCTCATTAGTTAACAGATTAATTCTTAACACATTAATAATAAGGTAACTATTATCTCTGCTGGGTTTATTTCCTGAAACTGTCTCTCACTGCCAATGGTAAGGTTGCAACATAACAATTAAAATAGTCCTCTCAGATGAATTTGAAGAGTTATATTCACTCTTTAGCTTTTTCTCTGGCACAGACCCAAATAATGCTGAATCTTCCCGCTATCACTGGTTTGTTATTTGTGTAGTTCTCAGAAACTTGTTAATGTATTTGCTCTTCTGGGTCCCCTTGATTGTTAGGAGACCTGCTGCACAACTCAGTCTGATTGTCACTTTTTGTTCCTTACATATCACACATGTAATTGTTTCCTTAACCAGCTGGAAACAATCACAGGTATGAGGAGGATTGAATTTCCCATATGCCATTCTTTTTCACACCTGCGATTCTTTCCTTAACCAGTGCTGGGATATCTTCCCCTTTGTTAGTCCTCTCTCAATTGCAGCTGAAATAAAAACTGTTTTCAAATACTCAACTACCATTCTTGTTGCATGTCTATGTGTGCCCTTATTTGAAAATGTAAATAGTGTGAATTGAGAAGAATTGTACTGATCAAAGTTCAAAGTAGATTTGTTATCAACATACCGACATGTCACCATATATTACTCTAAGATTTATTTTCTTGAAGGCGTTCGCAGTAGGTACAAAAACACAATGAAAAACTACATACAAACGAAGATGGTTAAACAACTAATGTGCAAACAAAGCCAGACTTTAAATGCAAAAAGCAAGTAATAGTAATAGTGAATAATGAAGTAATATTGAGAACATGAGTTGAAGAGTCCTTGAAGGTTACTGCTCATGTAGTCTATAATCAGCTCTTTTCTGATGGTGAGTGAGAGGCTGTTGTTGTGGCACCATTCAGCCAGATCTTCAGTCTCTTCTATATGCTGATTCATCACCACCTTTAATTCAGCCAATAACAGTGGTGTCATCAGCAAACTTAAATATAGCATTGGAGCTGTTCTTCACCTTATAGTCATAGGTATAAAGTAAGTAGAGCAATGGACCAAACACACAGCCTTGTGTTGCACCAGAGCTGATGGAGATTGTGGAGTAAATTCTATTGCCTATCTGAATGTCTCCAGGGATCGGATATGGCCCAAGTGTGAAGTGAGAGGCACTGAAGTGGGTCAATATTTTCACAGACTTTAATGAGAACAGTGTTAAAGGGAAAAAAAAAACAATAAACACTAGGCCAAAACAGGACCGTTAACTAAAACTCTCAAATGGTAAAGGAAGCCTACACTGTGGCTGAAAAGAACAACTAAAACAAATAACATAGAAAACCTACAGCAAAATACAGGCCCTTCAACACACAAAGTTGTGCCAAACATGTCCCTACCTTGGAAATTACTAGGCGTACCCATAGCCCTCTATTTTTCTAAGCTCCATGTACCTATCCAAAAGCCTCTTAAAAAACCCTATCGTTTCCACCTCCACCACCGTTGCTGGCAGCCCATTCCACACACTCACCACTCTCTGAATAAAAAAACTTGCCTCTGACATCTCCTCTGTACCTACTCCCCAGCACTTTAAAACTGTGACCTCTTGTGGCAACCGTTTCAGCCCTGGGAAAAAGCCTCTGACTATCCAGATGATCAATGCCTCTCATCATCTTATACACCTCTATCAGGTCACCTCTCATCCTCCATCACTCCAAGGAGAAAAGGCGAAGTTCACTCAACCTGTATTCAAATGGCATGATCCCCAATCCAGGCAACATCCTTGTAAATCTCCTCTGCACTGTTTCTATGGCTTCCACATCCTTCCTGTAGTGAGGCGACCAGAACGGAACACAATACCCCATGTGGGGTTTGACCAGGGTCCCATATAGCTGTAACATTACCTCTCAGCTCCTAAATTCAATTCCCCGATTGATGAAGGCTAATACACCATACCACAGAGTGAGTCAACCTACGCAGCTGCTTTGAGTGTCCTATGGACTCAGACGCCAAGATCCCTCCGATCCTCCACACTGCCAAGAGTCTTACCATTAATACTACATTCTGCCATCATATTTGACCTACCAAAATATGTCACCTGAAACTTATCTGGGTTGAACTCCATCTGCCACTTCTCAGCCCAGTTTTGCATCCTATCAAAACAGAGGTCCCACTGTAACCTCTGACAGCCGTTCACACTATCCACAACACCCCCAACCTTTGTGTCATCAGCAAATCTACAAACCCATCCCTCCACTTCCTTATCCAGGTCATTTATAAAAATCACGAAGAATAGGGGTCCCAGAACAGATCCCTGAGGCACACCACTGGTGAGCAACCTCTATGCAGAATATGACCCATCTACAACCACTCTTTACCTTCTGTGGGCAAGCCAGTTCTGGATCCACAAAACAATGTCCCCTCGGATTCCATGTCTCCTTACTTTCTCAGTAAGCCTTGCATGGGGTACCTTATCAAATACCTTGCTGAAATCCATATACACTACATCTACCGCTTTTCCTTCATCAATGGGTTTAGTCACATTTTCAAAAAATTCAATCAGGCTCGTAAGGCATGACCTGCCCTTGACAAAGCCATGCTGACTATTCCTAATCATATTATGCCTCTCCATATGTTCATAAATCCTGCCTCTCAGGATCTTCTCCATCAACTTACCAACCACTGAGGTAAGACTCACTGGTCTATAATTTCCTGGGCTATCTCTACTCCCTTTCTTGAATAAAGGACAACATTTACAACCCTCCAATCCTCCAGAAACTTTCCTGTCCCCATTGATGATGCAAAGATCATTGCCGGAGGCTCAGCAATCTCCTCCCTCGCCTCCCACAGTATCCTGAGGTACTTCTTATCAGGTCCTGGCAACTTATCCAACTTGATGCTTTCCAAAAACTCCAGCACATCCTCTTTCTGAATATCTACATGAGCTTTTCAGTCTGCTGCATGTCATCACCACTAATCACCAAGATCCTTTTCCATGGTGAATACTGAAGCAAGGTATTCATTAAGTACCTCTGCTATTTCCTCCAGTTCTGTACACACTTTCCTACTGTCACACTTGATAGGTCATATTCTTTCATGTCTCATCCTTTTGCTTTTCATGTACTTGTAGAATGCTTTGGGGTTTTCCCTAATCCTGCCCACCAAGGCCTTCTCACGGCCCCTTCTGGCTCTCCTAATTTCCTTCTTAAGCTCCTTCCTGTTAGCCTTATAACCTCCTAGATCTCTAACATTAGCTAGCTCTCCGAACCTTTTGTAAGCTTTTCTCTTCTTCTTGACTAGATTTATTACAGCCTTTGTACACCACAGTTCCTGTACCCTACCATAACTTCCCTGTCTCATTGGAACATACCTATGCAGAACTCCACACAAATATCCCCTGAACATTTTCCACATTTCTTCCGTTCTTTTCCTTGAGAACATCTGTTTCCAATTTAAGCTTCCAATTTCCTGCCTGATAGCCTCATAATTCCCCTTAATCCAATAAATGCTTTACTAACTTCTCTGTTCCTATCTTTCTCCAATGCTATTGTAAAGGAGATAGAATTATGATCACTATCTCCAAAATGCTCTCCCACTGAGAGATTTGATACCTGACCAGGTTCACTTCCCAATACCAAATGGCCTCTCCTCTTGTAGGCTTAACTACATACTGTGTCAAGAAACCTTCCTAGACACACCTAGCAAACTCCACCACATCTAAACCCCTTGCTCTAGGTAAATGCCAATCAATATTCAGGAAATTAAAATCTCCCATCATGACAAATCTGTTATTATTACACTTTTCCAAGGATCTGTTTCTCTATCTGCTCCTCGATATCCCTGTTACTATTGGGCGGCCTATGAAAAACATCCAATAAAGTTATTGATCCCTTCCTATGCCTCATCTTCACCTACAGAGACTCTGTAGATAATGCTCCATGTCGTCCACCTTTTCTGCAGCCATGACACTATCTCTGATCAATAGTGCCACGCCCCCACCTCTTTTGCCTCCCTCCCTTTCCTTTCTGAAACATCTAAAATGCAGCACTTGAAGTAACCATTCCTGTCCCTGAGCCATTCAAGTCTCTGTAATGGCCACCTCATCTTATCTCCAAGTACTGATCCACGCTCTAAGCTCATCCACTTTGTTCATAACACTCCTTGCATTAAAATAGACACATCTCAAACCTTCAGTCTAAGCGCACCCCTTCTCTATCACCTGCCTATCCTCCCTCACACACTGTCTCTAAGCTTTCTCTATTTGTGAGCCAGCTGCCTCTTCACCAGTCTCTTCAGTTTAGTTCCCACCCCCAACAATTCTAATTTAAATTCTCCTCAGTAGCCTTAGCAAGCCTCCCCGCCAGGATATTGGTCCCCCGGGATTCAAGTGCATCCTGTCCTTTTTGTACAGGTCACACCTGCACCAATAGAAGTCCCAATGATCCAGAAATCTGAATCCCTGCCCCCTGCCCCAATCCCTCAGCCACGCATTTATCCTCCACCTCATTCTATTCCTAGTCTCACTGTCATGTGGCACAGGCAGTAATCCCGAGATTACTACCTTTGCGGTCCTGCTTCTCAACTTCCTTCCTAACTCCCTGTAGTCTTTTTTCAGGACCTGTTCCCTTTTCCCACCTATGTCATTGGTACCAATATGTACCACAACCTCTGGCTGTTCTCCCTCCCACTGCAGGATATCTTGGATGCAATCTGAAACATCCCAGACTCTGGCATCTGGGAGGCAACTACCATCCAAGTTTCTTTCCTGCATCCACAGAATCACCTGTCTGACCCCCTAACTATACAGTTCCCTATCACTACTGCCTTCCTCTTCCCTTCCCTACCCTTCTGAGCCCAGGGCCAGACTCTGTGCAAGAGGCACGGCCACTGCCGCTTCCCCCAGGTAGTCTGTCTCCCCCAACAGTACAGGTTACTCTCTAGTACCTGACTATTCTCCTTCCCCCTCCTGATCTTGACCCACCTATCTGCCTCCCGTGGCCCTGGTGTGACCACCTGCCTATAACTCCTTTCTATCACCTCTTCGCTCTCCCTGACCAGGTGAAGATCATCGAGCTGCATCTCTAGTTCTCTAACTTGGTCCCTTAGCAGCTGCACCTCGACGCACTGGTTGCAGATATGGCTGTCCGTGAGGCTGGGAGACTCCAGGACCTCCCACATCTGACACCGAGCACAAAACACGGGCCTCACACACATACCTGTCTGGAAGTAACACAGGTAAACCTACCGCGCCTCATTCCATTACCACCTAAACCTGTTGAACCAAAGGCCTATCACTCTGCTACCTCTCACTCTGCTGCCCGCTCCGAACGCTGGCCCTTGGAAAGGGCGGTCTTCTTTTTAAACCTTTCGCGCTCTACTGGCCGATGTCACGTGCCTGTGCAGTCTTGCCTCTCTTTTACCCCATGTAGTAAAAACTGCCTTCACTCCCGAAATCAGCTGTTCACTCGCTGTCTTCTTGCTGCAAAGAGTTGTCACGACAGTTCAATTTCTCAGTCAAGGCTGAATGCAAACAGGCAGGGAAGCGTTGCTGTGCTCTGACCAAGTCTCGACAAATATTACGACAAAATGAATGGAGTTAAATATTATCCCAATGAAATAATAAATAGCTGACATGTGCATGTTCAAAAGCGCAATTGCTGTATCTACTGTGCTGCCGAATCCGTGGTGTAATGCCGACGAGACTGTGGCCTGCAAGTGACAAAATTGAGGATCCAATTAGACATGGTGGTATTGAGGGTCAGGGCTTAGAGCTTATTGATTCATTTTGAGGAGATGATAGTATTAAGTGCAAAGTTGTATTCGATGAAAAGCATCCTGATGTATGCATCTTCACTGCCCATTTGTTCCAGGGCTGGATGAAGAGCCAATGAAATTGCATCTACTGTTGACTTGTTGAGATGGTAGGCAAATTGGAGTGGGTCCAATTCATTCCTCACTCAGAATTTAATATACTTCATGACAAATCTCTCAAAGCACTGCATCACAGTAGATATAAGTGAAACTGGATGATAGTCATTGAGGCACCAACGTGACTGAAGTCTGCTTGAAACAGGTGGCACTTTAGACTCTTGCCAAAGCAAGAGGTTAAGGATGTCAGTATACACTGCAACCAGTTGATTAGCATTGGTCTTCAGTACTCAACCAGACGCATGCTCTGGTCCAAATGTTTTCAGTATATTCATGCTCCTGAAGGATGCTCTCATGTCGGCCTTAGAAACTGAAATCAAAAGGTTTCTGGGGGCTGAGGAGGTTCATCAGTCTCTTTGCTCTGTCAGTGAAAACAAACCTAAAAGGCACTCAGCTCATCTGGGAGTGAAAATCTGTTGTCACTTATGAGGAGGTGATAATATCCAAGCTCTGTCACAGCTATGGAAGATCCTTCTGTGATTCTGGTTTGGTCCAGAATTGCCTCTTCTCACATGCAATAGCTTTCCAGAGATCATAGCTGGATCTCTTGTACTTTGCTTGGTCACCCGACCCGAATGCCACTAAACTGCCCTCAGCAGATTGCCAATCTCTTGGCTCATCGAGGGTTTCTGGTTGAGGAAGAATGAATGATTTTGTGAGGGCACACTCATCCACAAGCGACTTTATAAGGTCTGTGACAACCATAATGTATTCATACAGTTCCTCGGAGTCCTTGAATACAGCCTTGTCCACTCTCCAGAAGCGACCACTTAGCCACTCCTTTGCTCTCCACGAGCACGCTTTGTTGTCCTTACCTCTTGCTCTTTAGCTTCTTTCTGTATGCAAGTAGGAGGAGGACATCCATTGATCAGATTTTCCTAAAGGTGGTATAGGAATGGATGGTAGTGTAGCGGTGGTTGAGTGTATTGGGACTTCTGGTGCTGCAGGTGATATGCTGATCGAAATTGGGCAAAGATTTCTTCAAGATGGCCTGATTATAGTCACCAGCAATGGCATCAGGGAAGGTTGTTTCTTGTTTAATGATTGCAGCACTCAATATACCAAGTGTTTGCTTAGCATCTGCATTTGGCTGTATGTAAACTGCGATCAGGATCACAATGGGAAATTAATCATTAGATGTTCCAGGCCAGGAGAACAAGAGTGCAACAAGACCGATACGTCCAAGCACCAGGGAGAGTTTATCATGAAACACAGTCTACCACTTCTTGCCTTCTTTGAATTGGCAGTCCAGTGCATCCACTGTGTCAAGAACCCCAAGGATTACAGTGCTATTTCTGGTGAGATGGGAATGAGTTATGTTTCAGTGAAATAGAGAACACAGCAATCAATCATTTCTCTTTGATACAGCAACCTTGTCCTTTGGTCCTCTATCTTGCTCTCCAGTGAATGTACATTGTCACATACGCGCAACACCTGGAATCTGGTTTTGCTGTTAAAAAACACTATTTTATTAGTAACTATTATTAATACTAAACTTAAAACCAGATAATCCAAGGGTTAGCAGTGTTATGCATATATAGGTGTAAATATATATACCTCTTCAAGATTAGGTGGGAAATGTTACAGTCTTACGATGGTATGTAAGAAAATTCAGTTCAAATGCACAGGTTAATTAATGCAAGATGTATGTAATCCAAAAGCGAATGTTGTGAGAAAGCAATTATGTCGATATTCCACAGATTCCACAACAACAATATAAAATAACAATAGCAATAGGTTTTATCTCCGAAGTTGTTCCACTCCACACACAAAATATCACCAACAGTGATCTTCAAGGAATATCCTTTCAACACAAGTGGTACCACACAGGAATTCAGCTACAGGACATCTCAAAGTGGTGGTCACAGGATACTCAGACAGAATCCATGTATGGATTATCACCAATAGTAGCTTATCACAAAGGGGACCATCTTCAAGGGAATCACCACCCAGGCAAGGATTGACACACTGGTAGATTCCACAAGGTTACCCCAATAACACACAACGCAATAGCCATTTATCCAGTTTCATGACATACAAAATAACTCCAACAGTGATTTGGCACAGGGATGCCTTTCTTCAGTGAACTACCACACCCCGACAAAGGGTAAACACACACGTGGTATTCACAAAGGTTTTCCCCTCACCAGAGAACCTACTCCTGTGGATTAACTAAGTGACAATCACACTTTCGCATTCGAATGGAAACAAACTTATCCTCACGGGCTACTTAGAGAGAGTCATTTATCAATACACAGGATCAATCTTAACTCACCCCTTTTGAGCTACTGAAAGTTTAAACCAGCGACCGACTCACTGGTGTCTTCCATTGACTGAATCCATCTTGACTCTGAGTTGTGCGTGTCTGTGTGTCCTTGTATATTCAAAACAAGCCGCAAGAAACCATAACATTGATTGTCCATCAAATAACTCCACCTCACTCTCTGAAGCAGCTCAAACAGTGTCCAAAATCCGTCTCATTCTCCCGTTTTAAGTGACAGTCCACAGAAAAAATGAACCCTAGGGGTACATAAGAGCATTCCCTAACAAAAACCTAGGGAGAGGTAGTTTCATACCCCAAAGCTTTAATCTGTCTTGAAGTCTGCTCCAGTGTCCTCTCTTTTGAGTGATGGACGGCCATCATCCACATCAAAGTGCCGTTCCTGCATTATTCAAGTGTGGGAGTCAAGTTTGAGTTCTTTGAGAGATCATATATTGTATTAATTAATGAGATTGTATTTATTTGAAAATATATTCAGTGAATTAACCACTGCCACAGTCTTTCAACTCCACCCCCAGCTCACATTTCGTACCTAACACATCCTGTCTATCACCTTATTCTTCTTCCAGTCCACTAATTACCTCGGAGTTCTTTCTTTCCAATCCCCTTCTTCTCTTTGTGCTGGCCATCTCCCTTCTCCACTCACAGTCCTGAGGCAGGTTTTGGCCTGAAATGTTGACAACTTCCATCCTCCCACCAATGCTGCTAGGTCTGCTGAGATCTTCCAGTCGATTGAGCATTGCTCCAGATTCCTGCATCTGCAGTCTCTTGTGGCTCATATGATCCTGCTGAAAACAATTCACACTGTGAGGTGTAATCATCTAGAATTCTTTGCCAGAAAGAAGAAGAGAAGGAAATTGTTATGATAATGACAAAGAGAGTTTGGCGTTATTGGAAATAAAAGTATAGAGGCTTTGCAATACAGTCTAGGGTTGGTGCTGTGTTGACACATGACCGAAGTGCACCATTCTTTGACTCATTAATTCAGAAGAGAATTTAGGAGACAGGTACAGGAATCTGAAGACCCATATTCAATGATTCAAAAATAGCTTCTTCTCCATTGACATCAGATTTCTGTACGGTCCATGAACCCATGAACTTTACCTTGCAGTTCTTTACTTTTGCATTATTTATTTATTCATCCATAATTATTTTAAGTTGTTGAACTGCACAGCTGCTGCAAAACAACTAATTTCACATTACCTGAGTCACAGATAATATGCATGATTTGGATTCTGAAGGTCATCAGAAGTGGTGTTCCTTGTTCTCAACACACTTACCTAGAATTTACTCAGTCACCACTGCAGCTCAGAAAGTTCTCTTCCATCCTTGAAGAAATAACTTCTGCATGGAATGTGTCTATTAGTGAAATGACTTATAGATTAAAATTTCTGAAAACCTGGAACTGCAGAGATTCCATTACAAAATGACAAAATAACAAGCTATATTAATCAGAATTTTGTTCAAAAAGAATGATAATTTTACTCCCATTTCACCCATCCAGTGATTAAATTAACACTCACTAACTAAATATATTTTTCATAACTATGATATTATTTCCTCATGCTTTCATTTGGCCAGTTTGTAAACACTTTCAGCACTGACATTTTGAAGTAATTCAAACCCTCAAGTTCTTTTTAAATACAGGGGGGTGTGCTTAGCCCACTGCTCTGTTCTCTATATACACATGACCATGTGGCTAGGCATAGATTAAATACCATCTGTAAATTTGCTGATGATACAACCATTGTTGGTAGAATCTCAGGTGATGACGAGAGGGTGTACAGGAGTGAGATATGCCAACTAGTAAAGTGGTGCCGCAGCAACAACCTGGCACTCAACATCAGTAAGACGAAAGAGCTGATTGTGGACTTCAGGAAGGGTGAGACAAAAGATCACATACCAATCTGCATAGAGGGATCAGAGGTGGAGAGAGTGAGCAGCTTCAAGTTCCTGGGTGTCAAGATCTCTGAGGATCTAACCTGTTCCCAACATATCGATGTAGTTATAAAGAAGGCAAGTTAGCGGCTATACATTATTAGGAGCTTGAAGAGATTTGGCATGTCAACAAATACACACAAAAACTTCTATAGTTGTACCATGGAGAGCATTCTGACAGGGTGCATCACAGTCTGGTGTGGGTGTGGGGGGGTGGGGTGGGGAGTGCTACTGCACAGGACCAAGAGAAGCTGCAGAAGGTTGTATATCTAGTCAGCTCCATTTTGGGTACCAGCCTACAAAGTACCCAGGATATCTTCAGTGTCTCAGAAGAGCAACTTCCATTATTAAGGACCTCCAGCACCCAGGGCATGCCCTTTCCTCACTGTTACCATCAGGTAGGAGGTACAGAAGCCTGAAGGCACACACTCTGTGACTCAGGAACAGCTTCTTCCCTTTTGTCAACAAATTCCTAAATGGACGTTGAATCTCTGGACACTACCTCACTTTCTTTTATATAAAATGTTTCTGTTTTTGCATGTTTCTTTTAATCTATTCAATATACGTATACCACAATTGATTTACTTATTTATTATTATTATTATTATTATTTGTTTCTTTGTTAGATTATGTATTGCATTGAACTGCTGCTGCTAAATTAACAAATTTTACGTCACACGTCAGTGATAATAAACATGATTCTGATTCTGAATTAGCTGTTGTGCTCATTTGAGTTCTTTCTTTAGCTAGGATTTCCTTGGTTAGGGTAGCACAATCTAAATAAAAATACATATTGTAATAGTAATGGAATGGTGTAATAACATGAACTGTTACTATTTTTGGAAAAGGATTAGCTCAGATTAGAGGAAATTTTAAGTTCTTTAGTGTTCCAATATTTTGCTGGAATACTGAGGGGAATTACTTCTCTGTGTTGGACATAACATAAACCAACAGAGTATCAGGATTATTGTTCACCCAATAGTTGTAGATTACAATTATATTTGCAGAATTTACTTCAGTTTCTATTGACAGTAAAGCATCTTCTTTCAAATCAGTTATTCCAGTCACAGGATGTTATTTTTTATGTAAAGTATCTGAAATGCAATTTATACTGAGATTTCAAATGTTTCAGAACATGAAATATCCTTTCAATAAAAGGAAGAAGTGAGCACAAATGCAAGTAGGTTTATTTTTCTTGCACTTATCTATTTAAAGCCATCTCTAGACCTATCAGTAAATCCATTCTGTAATGCACATATTAATTGAAGAAATTATAAAAATACCACAAAAAATTGGAAAGCTTTGAAATGACCATCAATTGGTGCTGGGAAATTTAGTCCATTGTGGAGTAAAACATTTGAATATGGCCTGGGGAATGGAAAAGCTAGAAATATCTCCGGAAGGATTTCTGAATTCAATAGGGCAATATGTAAAATAATTATACTAATCTGAAAATCATTCTCATCAGACAAAATGAGGTTGCCAAGCAACCATTACTGAAAAGCCATCAGAAGGCAAAGGTAAAATTTGAATTGAATGTGGTCAGAGAATTGAAGGATAATTTCTTAAATAGGTTTGAAATTTCCATTCAGGAAGGTATCAGGCAGATTTGTTTACTCCTGAATTGTTTGGTGTTGTATGAACACCCATGTTAGGAGGCAGAGTTCATATTACCTGAACTTAGCTGATGCATTGTAAGTGGAAGCTCCATGAAGGCAACATGTTGTTTGTTATGATAATAGAAAAACTGATAAACATCAAGTTTGAGTAACCCAAAAGAAAACTGGTGCTTGAACTTTCAGAAATTGTTGAAATTTCTTAGCCTACTCGAACAACAGGGCCCACAGAAAATGCCATCTCATTGGATCTTCAGTCAATCCTGAAACATCTGGACAGCAAAGATGACTGCAACAAAATAGTCTTTATCAACTACAGCTCAGCATTCAATACAATCATCCACTCAAAACTCATCAATGAGCTCCAAGTCTTTAGCCTCAATACCTTCTTGTGCAATTGAATTCTGGATTTCCTCACTTGTAGATCCTAGTGAGTTCAGAATGGCAACAATATCTCCTCCATGATCTCCATCGGCACAGGTGCACCACAGGGCTGCGTGTTTAGTCCTCTGCTCTACTCGCTTTATGCCTTTGCCTGTATGGCTAAGCACAGCTCCAATACCATATTCAAATTTGCTGATGACAGCGCTGTTGTGGTCTGAATCAAAGATGGTGACGCATCAGCATACATGAGGGAGACTGAATACTTGACTGAATCATGCCAGAGCAACGGCCTCTTACTCAATGCTAGCAAGACCAAGGAATTGATGGTAAACTTCAGGAGAAGGAAACCAGTGATCCATGATCCTCATCGGAGGATCAGAGGTGGAGAGGGTTAGCAATTTTAAATTCCTGAGTGTTACTATATCAGAGGAACAATCCTGAACCCAGCATGTAAGTGCAATTGCAAAGAAAACATTGCAGTGTCTCTACTTCCTTAGGAATCCATGGAGATTCGGCATAACATCTAAAACTTTGACAAACTTCTCTAGATGTGTGGTGGAGAGTGTATTGACTGGTTGCATCACATTCTGGTAAGTAATCACTAATGCCATTGATGGAATATCCTACAAGAAGTAATGGATTTAGCCCAGTACATCGCAGGTCCTCCAAACTATTAAGCAGATCTGCATGGATCGTTATTGTGTGAAAGCTGCATCCATCATCAGAGACCCCCACCACCCAGACCATGCTCTTTTCTTGCTGCTGCCATCAGGTAGAAGGTACAAAAGCCTCAGAACTCACACCGACAGTTTCAGTAACTACTACCCCACAACCATCAGGTTCTTAAACAAAAGGAGATAACTGCACCATCCATTGAGATGCTGGCACAATCAATAATCTCACTTTAAGGACTCTTTATTGTGTTACCTCATGTTCTCATTATTTATTGCTATTTATTTAAATTAGCATTTGCACAGTTTGTTGCCTACTGCTCTCTGATTGATCTTTCATTCTATAGATTTGCTGAGTATGCCTACAGAAAGATGAATCTCAGGGTTGTATATGATGCCATATATACATTTTGATAATAAAGTTTACCTTGAACATTTGTCAAGGTGTATCTTTGGTGAGAAAATCTAACTAAAAGTCACCAACCTGAAAATAGATAGTAAAGCACCTTCTATTGCTGTATCTCTCCTGTACTTTACTCTACTGGTACTACCTGATCTCCTCAAGAATATTTTGTTTTATTTAGGTGAGACTGAATAATAAGCTGGTTTGGTTTTTCAAATTGAAAAACAATGCTGGAAAGCAGAAAAAAGCTGGAAACACTCAACTGGTCATACAACATCAGTGGAAAGAGAAACGTAGTCAATGTTTTCGGCAATAGCTTTTTGTCAAAACTGGGAGTAACAGTAAACAAGCTATTTCTAAGTTGCAGGGATAGAGGGGGAAGGATGAAGAGGACAAATTTTATCTCTGATAGATTGAGGCTTCAGCTGTGGTGGAGATAGGTTGCAATTGAGGTCACCCAGTCCATGTTTTAGAGAGAGAAAAGGAGCAAAAGCTATGAAATTAAGTTAGACAAAGAATGAGAACTCAAAGAAATGAAGTTAGTGTGAAATGTCAAACTGTAAAGCATTCCTAGCTGACCAGACTGTTTTAATGGAGAGAGAAAAAACTGAAACCGTATCACAGATAGGTGACTTACCAATTCTGATACCAACACAGAAACCAAGTTGTAGGATTTGATTTTGAGACTGGAAGACTGTAGTGCACCCAGATGAAAAAAGAATGGTGTTGTTCTTCAAGTTTTTGTCACACATTGCTACAATAGTGTTGGAAGCTACAGGTAGATAAATTACCTGGATATATGATGGAGAATAAAAGTAACAGGCAACAGAAAACTCAGTCAGTTAAGTTTATTTGCAAGTTATCCCTTTAGATGTTCCCTTTGTTTTTTCCCCCTCCTATATCCTCTCTGCAGCTTAAAATGAACTTGTGTTTGGTCTTTCCCAGTTCTGACTTTGAGAGTTTGATTCGAAACAGGAGCTCTGTTTCCCTTTCCACAGAGCCTTGCTGACATGCTGAGTATTTCCAAGATTTTCTGGTTTTGTACTGCTTTCTATAACTGAAAAGTTCTTTTTGAACATGTTAAAAGGTTTGTAAATGCATTACTGTCATCACATTGTGCACCATCTTTGTTGTGGAGAGAGGATGCTTGCTTTTGAATCAGCTGATCCAAACAAGAATGACACAGCTGAAGGACCTTTATGTTCAGATGTTTGATGATTCCAATATGACTTTAACAACTTACCATCATTCTGGTCAGCAAGTCTCCATTTCTTTGTTGTTTTATAAACTTTCAAAGACAATGATTATTGTAAAAATCTGCTGAAGGAACTCAATGAAGGATGTGTGTGTGTGTGTGTGTGTGTGTGTGTGTGTGTGTGTGTGTGTGTGTGTGTGTGTGTGTGTGTGTGTGTGTGTGTGTGTGTGTGTGTGTGTGTGTACGCGCGCATATTTAAAACTGCATTATTTTACTTAAACCTTTTTAGCATATTTATGACTGTATGAAGCACTTATTTAGTGATCAGATGAAGTTTATTATCAATAATAATGGGTCTGAATAAAATCATACAATTCCACCATGCATTTGCAATAGATGTAGATTGCAACAAGAGTTGTCTCTTTCTTTCTTGATGTGATCTTGCAATTTTAGAGATAAGGAATAATATGTATGTTTATTACAGAGCAAGAATCGAGCATCTTTGCAGCAAAAATTCCACATCATTCAAAGGTTAATATGTTTTCTTGTGGAAAAAGCTGCTATCGATGAGCATTTGATTGCTTTATTGAGTATTGAAATAATAATGACCTATGTTTGGACTGACCACAGTTGGGTCTGAATTTTGGGCAATCCTTAAGCATTTATAATTGTGGCTTGGCTGCTTGTGAGAATCAAAATCTTGATTCCTGTAAAGGCAGTACAGAATTATGTGGTTCATCTTTCTTCTGGCAAATTGCAGAATTTTAAATGTTGATATAAACAAACTATTTCTTCTTCCTCTTATCTCTGAAGAAGATGACATCAACGAAGATTGAAATCAATGAGGATGCGAGCAGAAGGTGAACAATGTTCGGCACTACCAGCCCATGGGTAACTGGTCTCTCCCTCGCTCTCGATCATTGCTTCCAGAGGAAGATGTCTGATTTCAATTGGTCTCTTATTTGATTTTGCTCTAGGATGATGCTGGAGTCTTAGATCTTGGGCAAGATTTAATCAATGTGGTTTGTGGATTGGATTCGTTGATTCACATTGTGATGTGCTTCTTGTTTCTGATTTCTCCTTATTTGTTTCTATTTTATCTGGTTTTGATCAGGGCAGACAGCAGATAACAAATGACCTGCGATAGATTGAACTGAACTGAGCCTAGCTGAATATGCCAGGACTCTTTGTGGGTTGGTGTTTTATATTCTGTGTTTTTCACTTGTTTTATTCTGCCATTTGTGTGATTTGTTCTTTGCTCGTTGGAGGTTTGATGTTTTTCTTTGAATGGGTTGCATGGTGTTTCTTTGTTTTGTGTCTTTCTGGGGAAGGCAAATCTCAGGGTTGTATACAGCATACATACTTTGGATATTTGAATCTTCGAATTTCATTGAATTCTAGTTTTTAATCATATTGGCATCCTTTACCCTCATACTACCCTGTCTGCTCATTTTTCAATGAAACTATAATCAGGGCCTCAGGGAAAAAAAACTGTTTTCTTCTGATAATTGTTGCGTGGATTGGGGAGCATGCCTTATGGGAATAGGTTGAGTGTATTTGGCCTTTTCTCCTTGGAGCGACGGACGATGAGAGGTGACCTGATAGAAGTATATAAGATAATGAGAGGCATTGTTTGTGTAGTTAGTCAGAGGCTTTTTTCCCAGGGCTAAAATGGCTAGCACGAGAGGGCATAGTTTTAAGGTCCGTGGAAGTAGGTACAGGGGAGATGTCATGGGTAGGTTTTTACTCAGAGTGTGGTGAGTGCGTGGAATGGGCTGCTGGCGGTGGTGATGGAGGCGGAAATGATAGTGTTGTTTAAGAGGCTCCTGGATGGATACATGGTGCTTAGAAAAATAGAGGGCTATGGGTAAGCCTAGGTAGTTCTAAGGTAAGTACATGTTGGGTACAGCATTGTGGGCCAAAGGGCCTGTATTGTGCTGTAGGTTTTCTATGTTTCTATGTATCCTGTACCAAAAAGGGAGAAACTTTGAAGTGAATAAATAACTTTTCCAAAGTGTTTTTTTCCAACTTATAGTTAAATTGGAAATTGTATAAAAATAACAAGATACATGAATGCAGTGTTTATCTTTATTTGTACATGCAGTATCAGCAGCTCTGCTTTAGACAAAAACAATTTCAATGCAATGTATGGTATAATTCAGATTCAGAAGTGGTAAAATTCTAAGTAAATTCAACAGTATGAGCCATGAGAATTTACTGTCATTGCATCCACTGTTCCTGTCATTTGTCTTGCTCAGGAGATCAAAGAAATGCAAATTCTAGTGAAACATAACATATCTAGTTATGTTAAACAAGTATGACTCCCAGTACATGACCAAACATTGCTTCCTTGCTTGCTAACTCTTTGATAGATCTTACTTTAAGTTATAACAATTGTAGTTAAATTAGGCAACGTAAAGCAACAATTATTATTTTTAATTGTTATGGTGAAAATTTGATGAATATTTCTTCATTAGGAGAAAATGTATCTTGCTTTGATTTTGTATTTGAAAGTTCCACAGTCTCATATGGATTAGGTCCAACATGCACGTCTGGTGATTGGGCTTTCTATTGCATGGTGCAACAAAGTAATTAAATTAGTGCATTGGTAAATTACTTTACTATTGTAATACAGAATGTGCCAACATACAGTGAAACCTTTGTTCTACATGCCGTCCATATAGGTAATTTTATCACAGCGGTGCATTGAGGTAGTACAAGGTCAAACAGTAACACCAGGCAGAATTAAATGTTACAGTTACTGAAAGAGTGCAGTACAAGCAGACAATAAGGTGGAAGACACTAATGAAGTAGATCGTGATGTCAAGAACCCACCTTATTGTACTAAGGAACCACTTAATAGTCTTAAGTCAGGTAGAAGCTGTCCATGAGGCTTTTGTGCCTTCTGCTCGATGGGAGGGGCAGAAGAAAGCTAAGGGGGGTGGGTACTTGATTATGTTGGCTGCTTCACTGAGGCAGCAAGAAGTATAGTCAGAGTCCATGGAAGGGCATCTGGTTTCTGTGATGTTCTGAGTTGTGTCCACAACTTTCTGCAGTTTGGCGCCATCTTAGGCAGAGCGCTTACCATACCAATCAGTGAAACATCTGGATCACACGAGTTCTGTGACGCCTCCATAAAAAACATGGTGAGTATCACAGGAGACATGCCAAATTTTCTTTAGCATCCTGAGGAGTTGGAGGCACTGGTGATGATTTTGAGGATTACTTATTTCACTATTTTCACAATCTCACAACAGTCAGCTAACTGATGATGTTCATTTATCCTGACTTGACATTCTTTCACGGTCCACAAATACAGCTCTGAAAAACATGCTCAGATTTGAATGGTACAAAGGTTTGACTTTTAAAGTTCTGAACCTGGATACTTGTGACTGCACTCAAATGGAATTTGGATTAATGTGAGACCTTTGCCTCTCAAGCATGCTGACTAGGTCTGCTTATTGCTACAGGCTCATATGCACAGCTGCAAAATGAGCTGAAGTCTGCATCACTGTAAGTAAACCAACCGTAATGACTTTTCTGTTCCATATGTTCTCTTCAGATTTAGATAACCCAAACTTCACACGAGATCTTGGAATTATTGGGAAGCTGGAAACAAGTCACAATTCTTACCTATGCAAACCTTGAATTAAAGGGATAAATTCCCAATGCTGTGCAACATCACATGTGACTTCTCTTCTGTTTGCCTTGACAGGGATTTGACTGCCCTTATACATTGCCGATGGTGCTGAAATAAAATGATTTAAGTGGATAGCTGTGATATAATTAACTGCATCATCAGTCAAGTGGAATGATGCAACATATCCTGAGCAGTCTGATCAATGATTTTCTCATTGTGTGACATGAAAGTGGTTTGTTAGCTTTCACATGCTAAATTTAATACATCATATGCATCATAACCTTGCTTTTTTTGCCTGAATTTTTGATCTACTTGAATTTCTCTGTAGTCCAAAATACATTCGCTTATGATACCACTGTTGCTGGCGGAATCAAAACTGATGAAAAGGAGGTGTAGAAGAGTGAGACTGACTGTCTGGTTAAGTGGTGTCACAACCACAACCTCACACTCAGCGTCAGAAAATGCAAGGAAATAATTGTGGACTCCAGGAAGGGAAAATTGAGAGAAAACACACCAATACTATTTAAATGTTCAGTGGTGGCAACAGTGAGCAGCTTCAAGTTGCTGGTCATCAGCATTTCGGAGCATTTATCACATTGATGCTATCATAAAGACACACATTCACATCTCTACTTCATTAGGAGTTAGAGGAGATTGAATATAACCATATAACAAGTACAGCACAGAAACAGGCCATCTCGGCCCTTTTAGTCCATGCTGAACGCTTACTCTCACTGAGTCCCACCGACCTGCATTCAGCCTATAACCCCCCATTCCTTTCCTGTCCATATACCTATGCAATTTTACTTTAAATGATAATATTGAGCCTGCCTCTACCACTTCTACTGGAAGCTCGTTCCACACAGCTACCAATCTCTGAGTAAAGAAGTTCCCCCTAGTGTTACTGCTAAACATTTGCCCACTAACTCTCAACTCATGTCCTCTTGTTTGAATCTCCCCTGCTCTCAATGGAAAAAGCCTATCCACGTCAACTTTATTTGTCCCCCTCATAATTTTAAATACCTCTATCAAGTCCCCCCTCAACCTTCTATGCTCAAAAGAATAAAGACCTAACTTGTTCAACCTTTCTCTGTAACTTAGGTGCTGAAACCCAGGTAATATTCTAGTAAATCTTCTCTGTACTCTCTCTATTTTGTTGATATCTTTCCTATAATTCAGTGACTAGAACTGTACACAATACTCCAAATTTGGCCTTACCAATGCCTTTTACAATTTTAACATTACATCCCAACTCCTATACTCAATACACTGATTTATAAAGACCAGCATACCAAAAACTTTCTTCACCACCCTATCCACATGAGATTCCACCTTCAGGGAACTATGAACCATTATTCCTAGATCACTCTGTTCTACTGCATTTTTCAATTCCCTACCATTTACCGTGTATGTCCTATTTGGATTATTCCTACCAAAATGTAGCACCTCACACTTATCAGCATTAAACTCCATCAGCCATCTTTCAGCCCACTCTTCTAACTGGCCTAAATCTCTCTGCAAGCTTTGAAACCCTACTTCATTATCCACAATGCCACCTACCTTAGTATCATCTGCATACTTACTAATCCAATTTACCACCCCATCATCCAGATCATTAATGAATATGACAAACAACATTGGACCCAGTACAGATCCCTGAGGCACACCACTAGTCACCGGCCTCCAACCTGACAAACAGTTATCCACCACTACTCTCTGGCATCTCCCATCTAGCCACTATTGAATCCATTTTACTACTTCAATATTAATATCTAACAATTGAGCCTTCATAACTAACCTTCCGTGTGGAACCTTGTCAAAGGCCTTACCGAAGTCCATATAGACAACATCCACTGCTTTACTCATGTCAACTTTCCTAGTAATCTCTTCAAAAAATTCAATAAGATTTGTCAAACATGACCTTCCACGCACAAATCCACATTAACTGTTCCTAATCAGACCCTGTCTATCCAGATAATTATATATACTATCTTAAGAATACTTTACATTAATTTACCCACCACTGACGTCAAAGTTACGGGCCTATAATTGCTAGGCTTAATCTTAGAACCCTTTTCAAACAATGAAACCACATGAGCAATATGCCAATCCTCCGGCACAATCCCCGTTACTAATGACATTTGAAATATTTCTCTCAGAGACCCTGCTATTTCTACACTATCTTCCCTCAAGGTCCTAGGGAAGATCCTGTCAGGATCTGGAGATTTATCCACTTTTATATTCTTTAAAAGTGCCAGTACTTCCTCTTCTTTAATCATCATAGTTTCCATAACTTCCCTACTTGTTTCCCTTACCTTACACTATTCAATATCCTTCTCCTTAGTGAATACTGAAGAAAAGAAATTGATCAAAATCTCCCCCATCTCTTTCGGCTCCGCACAGAGCTGTCCACTCTGATTCTCTAAGGGACCAATTATATCCCTCACTATCCTTTTGCTATTAATATAACTGTAGAAACCCTGTGGATTTATTTTCACCCTACTTGCCAAAGCAACCTAATATCTTCTTTTAGCTTTTCTAATTTCATTCTTAAGATTCTTTTTACATTCTTTATTTTCCTTGAGCACCTCATTTACTTCATGCTGCCTATATTTATTGTAGATATCTCTCTTTTTCCGAACCAAGTTTCCAATATCCCTTGAAAACCATGGCTCTCTCAAACTTTTAACTTTTCCTTTCAACCTAACAGGAACTTAAAGATTCTGTACCCTCAAAATTTCACTTTTAAATAACCTCCATTTCTCTATTACATCCTTCCCATAAAACAAATTGTCCCGATCCACTCCTTCTAACTCCTCAAAGTTAGCCTTTCTCCAATCAAAAATCTCAACCTTAGGTCCAGTCCTGTCCTTCTCCATAATTATATTAAAACTAATGGCATTGTGATCACTGGACCCGAAGTGCTCCCCAACACATACCTCCGTCACCTGACCTATCTCATTCCCTAACAGGAGATCCAACACTGCCCCTTCTCTAGTTGGTACCTCTACATATTGCTGCAAAAAACTATCCTGCACGCATTTTATTTTTAATAATAATTTGTTATTATTTAATTATTTATGGTTTTATATTGCTATATTTCTACATTATTCTTGGTTGGTGCGACTGTAACGAAACCCAATTTCCCTCGGGATCAATAAAGTATGTCTGTTTGTCTGTCTGTTTTACAAACTCCAAACCATCCAGCCCTTTTACAGAATGGGCTTCCCATTCTATGTGTGGAAAACTAAAATCTCCCAGCATCACAACCCTGTGCTTACTACAAATATCTGCTACCTCCTTACAAATTTGCTCCTCCAATTCTCGCTCCCCATTAGGTGGTCTATAATACACCCCTATAAGTGTTACTACACCTTTCCCATTCCTCAATTCCACCCAAATAGTCTCCCTAGTCGAGCCCTCTAATCTATCCTGCCAGAGCTTCGCTGTAATATTTTCTCTAACAAGCAATGCAACACCTCCCTCTCTTATCCCTCCAATTCTATCACACCTGAAGCAACGAAATCTAGGAATATTTAGTTGCTAATCACACTCCTCCTGCAACCATGTTTCACTAATAGGTACAACATCATATTTCCAGGTATCAATCCATGCCATAAGCTCATCCACCTTTCTTACAATGCTCCTCGCATTAAAATAAATGCATTTAAGAAATACTCTCTGTTTATCACTAACAACTTTACTATCTTCTTTTTCTTCCTTCTCCCATACATCTGTTCCTGCACTTTGGTTCCCATCCCCCTTTGTATCTAGTTTAAATCCAATGGAGACTCTCTAGCAAACCTACCTGCAAGAATATTTGTCCTCCTCCAGTTCAGATGTAAACCGTCCCGCCGGAACAAGTCCTACCTTCCTTGGAAAACTGCCTAATTATCTATAAAACTGAAGCCCTCCCTCCTGCACCATGCCTTCAGCCATGTATTGATCTGCGCTATCTTACTATTTCTAAACCCGCCTGCACGTGGCACTGGTAGCAATCCTGAGATTGCTATCCTGGACGTCCTGTCCTTTAGCTCATCACTATATGTCACTAAAGGCTCCAGCAAAATTCTGTAGATGTATAGTGGTGATCAATCTGACTGGCTGCACCGCAGTTTGGTATGGAGCCTCCAAATACATAGGAACACAGGAGGCTACAACGGGTTGCAGACACAGCCTGTTCCATCTTGGGCTTAACCCTCCCTGTCATCAAGGACATTTTTAAGAGGCAATGTTTCAAGAAGGCAGTATCCATCATTTTAAGACCCTCACATCTCTTTCCATTGTCACCATCAACAAGGAGGTACAGAAGCCTGGAGGCAAACACTCGGCTTCTTCCCCTCTACCATCCAATTTCTAAATGGACATTAAACCCATGAACACTACCTTGCTACTTTTTTGTATTTCCATTTTTGCTTACTGTAATTCAAGATTTTTTCAATGTTCATCATGATTGCATTGTACCCCTGCTGCAAAGTTAACAAATTTCATGATATATGCTGGTGATAGTAAACCTGATTACAATTCTGTTTCAGATTCACCTGGGACTTCTCGTGACTACAGGACTCACATCCAATGTTTTAAGTATAGCTTTTACTCTTCTGCAATCATATTTTTGAATGACCCGTGAACCCATGAATCCTATCTTGTTATTCTTCTTTTGCACTATGTATTTATTTTGTAACCTTTAGAAATTTTTATTCTAGCATTGCATTGTATTTGGAGAACACATTTCACAATGTCAGTGAAAATAAATTTGATTCTGCTGCTGATATATTTTTGAAATTGTAAATTTCAGGATGCAGAATGGAGTATTTATTTGTATTGTAACGATGATTCAATACTACATTGTAGCGATGTACTACACACAGCGCTGAAATAACGACACGTAATCGGTAAGTCGTTTCGAGACTAGTTTATACAAACTTTGCGGCACTGGCATTTAATCCCTAGCGCCCGCCCTCTCCGGGCGGAAATGACATCAGAGGTGCATTACCAAAGTCTCCCCCCCGCGCGCTGGCTACTTGTGAGCCAGTTCGCCTGTGCAGAACGTGGGTCACCACATAACTCCCCCCCCCAGAATCGGCGATGCACCCCCCAATGTCCACAGTCTGGATCAGCCTCTGTTTGGGAGGTCTGCCTCTGCGCCGCGGTGCCTGAACCTCGACCGGCTTTGCTAAGCCCACATGGGCTGGTTTGAGTCGGTCCACTGTAAAAACCTCCTCTCTCCCCCCAATGTCCAGAACGTATGTGGACCCATTGTTGTTGATCACCTTGAACGGCCGCTGTAGCAGTGCCCGGTGTCCGCCCCTTCGTACAAACACAAACTTACAGTTCTGAAGGTCTTTGGGTACATGGGTCGGGGTCCATCTGTGCTGTGAAGTCGGTACGGGGGCCAGGTTGCCGAGCCTTTCGCGTAGTCTGTCCAGGACTGCTACAGGTTCTTCCTCTTGTCCCCTTGGGGTTGGTATGAACTCTCCCGGGATGGCCAGGGGTGCGCCGTACACCAACTCGGCCGATGAGGCATGCAGATCCTCTTTAGGCGCTGTGTGAATTCCAAGCAGGACCCAGGGAAGCTCGTCCACCCAGTTAGGTCCTCTCAAGCGGGCCATCAGAGCCGACTTCAAGTGATGGTGGAAGCGTTCAGCTAGTCCGTTCGACTGTGGGTGGTAGGCAGTTGTGTGGTTTAGCTGCATTCCCAACAGGCTGGCCACAGCCGACCACAGGCTGGAGGTGAACTGGGCGCCTCTGTTGGAGGTAATGTGGGCCGATACCCTGAAGTGTGCTACCCAGGTTGCGATCAGTGCTCGGGCGCAGGAATCGGCAGATGTGTTGGTGAGCGGGACCGCCTCTAGCCACCTCATGAACCGGTCTACCATAGTTAGGAGGTACCGCACTCCTCGGGACACTGGTAGGGGGCCCACGATATCCACATGAATGTGGTCGAACCTCCGGTGGGTGGGTTCGAACTGCTGCAGCGAGGCTTTAGTGTGCCGCTGCACCTTGGCTGTTTGGTACTGCGCGCACGTTCTGGCCCATTCACTGACCTGCTTGCGAAGTCCGTGCCACGCGAACTTGCTGGAGACCAGCCGGATGGTTGTCCTGATAGATGGGTGTGCCAAACCGTGTATGGAGTCGAAGACTCGCCGCCTCCAGGCTGCCAGGACGATGGGGCGAGGTTGCCTGGTAGCCACGTCACACAGGAGGGTCCTCTCACCTAGGCCTACAAGAATGTCCTGCAGCTGCAAACCCGAGACTGCGGTCCTGTAGCTGGGCATCTCGTTGTCTGCCTTCTGCGCCTCCGCCAGTGTTGCATAGTCCACCCCCAGGGACAGGGCCTGGACAGCTGGTCTGGAGAGTGCGTCCCCCATGACGTTGTCCTTTCCCGAGACATGCTAGATGTCCGTCATGTACTCGGAGATGTAGGACAGATGTCGCTGCTGGCGAGCCGACCAGGGATCGGACACTTTCGTGAACGCGAAGGTCAATGGTTTGTGGTCCATGAACGCGGTGAACAGCCTGCCTTCTAAGAAGTACCTGAAATGCCGGATTGCCAGATACAGTGCCAACAGCTCCCGGTCGAAAGCACTGTACTTGAGTTCGGGTGGTCGTAGGTGCTTGCTGAAGAACGCCAGGGGTTGCCAGTGCCCCTTGATGAGCTGCTCCAGCACCCCACCGACTGCTGTGTCAGATGTGTCCACCGTGAGTGTGGTCAGAACGTCCGTTCTGGGGTGCACCAGCATCACGGCATCTGCCTCCTCGTCCCAAGTAATGTCCTTGCCTTTACCTGACATCAGGGTGTACAAAGGGTGCATGATACGGGCTGCTGAGGGGAGGAAATGGTGGTAGAAGTTCACCATACCAACGAACTCCTGTAGGCCTTTGATCATGTTGGGCCGGGCGAAGTGGCGGATTGCATCTACCTTTGTGGACAGAGGTGTTGCCCTGTCTATGGTAATCCTGTGGCCCAGGAAGTTGATGGTATCAAGACCGAACTGGCATTTGGCCGAGTTGATCGTGAGGCCGAAATCACTCAGGCAGGAGTAGAGCTGGCGGAGGTGGGACAGATGCTCCTGGCGACTACTGCTGGCTATAAGGATGTCGTCCAAATAGATGAACGCAAAGTCCAGGTCGCGTCCCACCGCGTCCATTAGCCACTGGAACGTCTGTGCGGCATTCTTCAGGCCGAACGGCATTCGGAGGAACTCGAACAGGCTGAACGGGGTGATGAGTGCTGTTTTGGGGATGCCTTCAGGGTGCACCGGGATTTGATGGTATCCCCGGACGAGGTCTACTTTGGAAAATATTCTTGTCCTGTGCAGGTTTGCTGCAAAGTCCTGTATGTGCGGCACGAGGTAACGGTCTGGAGTTGTAGCCTCGTTCAGTCTGCGGTATTTGCCGCATGGTCTCCAACCCCCAGCTGCTTTGGGCACCATGTGCACGGGGGGAGGCCCATGGGCTGTCGGACCTTCGTACGATCCCCAATTCCTCCATCCTCTTGAACTCCTCCTTTGCCAGGCGGAGCTTGTCCGGGGGGAGCCTTTGTGCGCGGGCGTGGAGGGGTGGTCCCTTGGTCGGGATGTGGTGCTGAACCCCGTGTCTGGGCATGGCTGCCGTGAGCTGCGGTGCCAGAATTGATGGAAAGTTTGCCAGGATTCTGGTGAATTCGTTGTCCAACAGCGTGATGGAGTCCAGGTGTGGGGCCAACAACTTGGCTTCATCCAGGGAGAACATCTGGAAAGTCTTGGCATGTACCAGTCTTTTCCCTTGCAAGTCGACTGGCAGGCTGTGAGCTCGCAAGAAGTCCGCCCCCAGGAGTGATTGGGCCACCGTGTCCAGTGTGAAGTCCCACGTGAACTAGCTGGCACCGAACTGCAGCTGCACTGTGCGGGTAACATAGGTCCGTATCGTGCTGCCGTTTGCGGCCCTCAGGGTGGTTCCTGGCTTCCTGTTGCGGGTGTTGTACCCCATCGGGGGCAAGATGCTGATTTCCGCTCCGGTGTCAACCAAGAAGTGGTGTCCCGACTGTTTGTCCCAGACGTACAAGAGGCTGTCCTGGCGGCCAGCCGCCATAGTCATTAGCGGCAGCTGGCCCTGGCCCTTGCAGGGCGGGCGACAATGGCGGGCTTTTGTGCCCCACCGCTGGTGGTAGAAACACCACTGTTCACTGGCCTCCTCACTCCTGCTTCTGTGTTGTGTGCACCCCCTTGCCGGGCCTGGTCTGGTCCGCTGTTGGGCGCGTGGCCTGGTAATCTGACCGACGGACGCCACGCTCTCCCTCTTGGCTTTCCACAGCACGTCTGCCCGGGCCGCCACCTTCCGGGGGTCGCTGAAATCTGCGTCGGCCAGTAGCAGATGTATGTTCTCGGGCAGTCGCTCTAGGAACGCTTGTTCGAACATGAGGCAGGGCTTGTGTCCGTCAGCCAGGGCCAGCATCTCCTTCATCAATGCTGATGGCAGTCTTTCTCCCAAACCATCCAGGTGAAGCAGGCAGGCACCTCGCTCATGCCGTGAGAGGCCAAAGATCCCAATGAGCAGCGCTTTGAATGCTTCATATTTGCCTTCTTCCGGGGGCGACTGTATGAAATCCGCAACCTGGGCGGCAGTCTCCTGGTCAAGGGCGCTCACCACGTGGTAGTAATGCGTGGAATCAGAAGATATCTGCCAAATCTGGAACTGGGCTTCTGCTTGGCTAAACCATACGCGTGGTCGCAGTGTCCAGAAAGTCGGCAGTTTTAGCGAAACTGAATGAACAGATGAAAAGTCGGTCATCTTTGGTCCAAATCCCGTTTGGACCGTCGGGGTCACCAATGTAGCGATGTGCTACACACAGCGCTGAAATAACGACACGCAGTCGGTAAGTCGTTTTGAGACTAGTTTATTCAAACTTCGCGGCGCTGGCATTTAATCCCTAGCGCCCTCCCTCTCTGGGCGGAAATGACGTCAGAGGGGCATTACCAAAGTCTCCCTCCGCACGCTGGCTATTTGTGAGTCGGTTCGCCTGCGCAGAAAATGGGTTGCCACAACATCACCTAAAATTAGAGAAAAACTCTTTGAAGAGTTACGCCAACCATCAGTGTATGGCATCATGCATGACCAAAGTATCAAGATAGTACATTCAGCAATTGTGCATATTATATTGAACATTAGGGTCCTCAAAGAAATCCTTGACCTATATCTCTTTGAGGGGTTACTCAGTGGCTCAGAAAGCAGCTCCACTTCAAAGTAATTCAAAAGCAATTCCAGCCACTTGTAGTAGATCAATTTCTCATATACAGCAGGATGCAGGGAAAAGAAGCAAAATGCGTCATCAGCACTGGGAGGGAGGCTTCCTAAGTTTTCAACACCTGATCAAGGATTGCCTTGGATTGCATTGGATTAGGTAGATTGACTTTTTTTAATGTTTGCATATGTATGTATAATCAGCTGCTTGTATGCTTTCAGTCATTTGTAGTATAGTTGGATCTGTACTCCTGAGGTTTCTTTGTCCATAAGCCTAAGATGTCAGGACAATGTAAATCAATCCTGTACTTGTTTCACAGACTGGAAACAGTAGGAGGTGGTTAGGTGAGGTCATAAATGTTTACGTTGCTTCATTATTCACCAGTGAGAGGGAACATAACATTCGTGAGGACAGCTTAAAACCGATTTATATTCTTGAACACGTTAATGCTAGGAAAGAGGATGTGCTGGAACTTTTGAAAAATATTAGTACAAATAAATCCTTGGGGCCAGATGGAATATATTCTCGGTTACTATGGGAAGCAGGGGAAGAGATTGCTGTGCCTTTGGCATGATCTTTGTATCGTCACTGGCCACAGGAGTAGTACTAGATGACTGGAGGGGGCATAATGTAATTCCTTTGTTCAAAAAAAGTAGGGATAACCCTGTGAATTATAAACCAGCAGGTCTTGCTTCAGTGGCAGGCAAATTATTAATTCTTAGCCACAGGATTTACAAGTATTTAGCATGTTTTTAGCAGATTATGCCTCATGAGCTTGATTGAATTCTTTGAATATGTGACATAGCACATTGATGCAGGAAGAGCAGTGGATGTGGTGTATATGTATTTTAGTAAGGCATTTGATAGGGTTCCCAATGGTAGTCTCATTCAGAGTCAGGAGGCATGAGATCCATGGAAACTTGGCTGTGTGGATACAGAATTGGTTTGCCTATAGGTGGTAGTAAATGAAATGTGTTCTGCCTGGTGGTCAGTGACCAGTGCTGATCTGCAGGGATCTATTCTGGGACCTCCACTCTTTGTAATTTTTATAAACGACTTGGATGAGGAAGTAGAAGAGTGGGTTTGTAAGCTTGCATATGACGCAAAGGTTGGTGGAGTTGTGGATAGTGTGGAGTGTTGTAGGTTGCAACAGGACATTGATAGGATGCAAAGCTGGGGTGAGAAGTGGCAGATGGAATTCAACTCAGATAAATATGAAGTGATTCATTTTGGAAGGTTGAATTTGAAAGGCTGAATACAGGGTTAATAGCTCCCAATCTAATCATCTACATCTAGTTTGCAGTATAAAGAGGGATCTCAAGGTCTCCTGTCCATTGTTACTTTTTGTCTTTTCTCTTTATTTGCCTCTATTGATTCTATAGATGCTTTCTTTTCTATGCTGAACATCTAATAAAATGGCTGTAACCATAAGATTTGACCCTTACCCTTGACATACTAAAAACCTTCTGGACAATATCATCACCAGCATTGTATGGTAACTGTAATGAGGAGCCTGGTTAGTTTACTGTCCACGCTTAATGATTGGACAGCCCCAATAAAAGGGGAAGCAGATTCTAATTTTAGCCTGCTTTGCAAATGAGGTAGGTCTGGAGTTCCAGTGTGGCACAGAATGGTTACAGTATATTTGTCAGCTTATATCACATGAAAATATTACCAATGGATTTCCTGTAGGTCAGTTAGGAGTTTGGGGAGGTGCTCATTATGATTTTATCTCCAGTACTGAAAAGCATAATTGAAGAGTTAAATACACAACAAGAAGATGACAGAATATGGAGAATTAACAAGAAAAAAGGTTTTCCAAAAGTCATTGGTTTCTAGCGGGATCATTTGCTTTAGGTAAAAGCCTTCATGGACATTGTGCTTCTTACCAGTGGATAGGGGAAGCTTCTTGTTGACACCTTAAAGTTGTACCTGGAGGCAGCCTTAAAGTAAGCAGGATGATGCAACGAACATTCTACGAGCAGAACTCCGTTGGTTGAGCAGCACCTGCAGGAGGAAAGGAAATGTCACCATTTTAGATTAAAATTCTGCATCTGGACTTGAAACACTGACAATGCCTTCCCTCCCGCAACTGCGGCTCGCTCCTCTGAGATCCTTCAGCAGATTGTTTTTCTTTTTGTTCTAGTTTCTTGTGCCTGTCTAGGATGAGTGTAATGCTCTGCTACAGGAATTGGTGTTTAATGGCTTATCCTGTATGATATAGAATAACTTGGTTTATTATCGTCATGTACACCAAGGTACAGATGATAATATTATCCTGCATGCCATCATGCAGATCATTCCAATACAAAAATATATTGAGGTTGTACAAGGGAAAACAAAAACAGAATGCAGAATAAATTGTCACATAATAGTCATACTTGTGCAACTGAGGATATCCGACACTTCCAGCAATCCAAACAAAGTCACATCCTGAAGCACTGTGATTATTCTTGCAATGAGCAAGGTTGATAATTTTGGCCATCCAAGGCATTAGCTTATCTTCTTCAGAGATCTGTGTACACTTGTGAGATAGTACAAACAGCTCTAGAAGATCCCTGGAAGGATCTGAGGGAGAGAAGTAATGGATTTGCAAAGTGTGTCTACAGAGCTAGAAAATGGCTGTTTGTTCTTAAATGTCTGCACCATTTGCCTATTAGCCCAAACCGTCCCATCCTCTGAGGTTGAGACATCCTGAGAAAATTCATCCTCTGTTCTTTGAGGTAGGAATAGGATCCAGTGAGCAAAATATCTCTTTCTGCTGCAGGTATAACTGTTAGTCAGTGTGGATATCCTACGGGTTCTACATTTAAAAGCCACTCTAAATAATGTAAAGTTTTAAATAAATGTTATTATCAAAGTACATATATGTCACTATATACAACCCTGAGATTCCTTTTTGTTGTGGGCATACTCAATAAATTTATAGAATAATAACCATAACAAAATCAGTGAAAGACCGCCCAACTGGGGTGTTCAGCCAGATTGCATAAAATAACAAACCATGTAAATACGAAAAGAAGAAATAATAATAACAATTTATAAATAAGCAATAAATATCAAGAACATGAAGAGTGCTTGAAGATGATTCCATTGGATGTGGGAGCATATCAATGATGGCACAAGTGAAGTTATTCCTTTTGTTTCAAGAGCCTGATGGTTAAGGGGTAGAAACTGTTCTTGAACCTGGTGATGTGAGTTCTAAGGATCTTGTACCTTCTTCCTGATGGCAGCAGTGAGAAGAGAGGAGGTCCTGTGTGGTGGGGTCCCTGGACGATAATGCTGCTTTCCTGCAACAGTGTTTCATGCAGATGTTCTCAATGGTTGAGAAGTTTTACCAATGATGAATTGTGCCATACACACTACTTTTTGCAGGATCCTCCATCCAAGGGCACTAGTGTCTCCATACCAGGCTGTGAGACAGCCAGTCAATACACACTCCACCACATGTCCACAGAAGTCCATCAAAGTTTTAGATGTCATGCCGAATCTCCGCAAACTCCCAAGGAAGCTGAAGTGCTGCTGTGCTCTCTTTGTAATTGCACTTATGTGCTGGGTCCAACACATGCCCTTCGAAATAATAAAACCTAGATCCTCCAATGAGCACATGCTCATGAACCTCTGGTTTCCTTCTCCTGAAGTCTATAATCAGTGCCTTGATCTTGCTGACACTGAGTACGATGTGCCGTTATGACACCACTTGGTCAAATTTTCAATTTCCCTCGTATATGCTGATTTGTCACCACCTTTGATTTGGCCCATGACAGTTTTGTCAATAAAAAACTTGAATATGGCATTGGAACTATGCTTAACCACACAGTCATAAGTGTTGAGTGAGTAGAGCAGGGGACTAAGCATACAACTTTGAGATGCACTTGTGTTGATGGAGATTGTGGAGGAGATGTTGTTGCCAATTCAAACTGACTAGGGTCTGCAAGTGATGAAATCAAGGGTCCAATTGCACAAGAAGGTATTGAGGCCAATGTCTTGAAGATTATTGAAAGGATGATGATATTGAATGCTGAACTGTAGTTGATACAGACCATTCTGATCTATGTACCTTTGCTGTCCAGATGTTCCAGTGTTGAGTGAAGGGCCAATGAGATGGCATCTGCTCTGTTGGTATGTTTCATCACCAGTTTGGTAAGACACTTTAACCACTGTGGATGTAAGGGCAACTGGGGGATGGTCATTGAGGCATGTCACCAGGACCTTCTTGGGTACTGGTATAATTGAAGCCTGCTTGAAGCAAGTGGGTACCACATTCTGCCAAAGCGAGAGGTTAAAGCTCTCAGTGAACACACCAGCCAATGATTAGCACAGGTCTTTAGTATTGGGCCAGATGCTTTTTGTAAGTACACTCTTCTGAAGGCTGCTCAGAGATTGAAATCATAGGATCATCAAGGGACGTGGGGGCTTTGTGATGGTCCTCCATTTTTGACTGACTAAACAGGCATAGAACGCATTAAGCTCATCTGGAAGTGAAGCCCTGCTGTCCCCTATGTCACTTGATTTAGCATTTTAAGAGGTGATAGTATTCAAGCACTGTCACAACTGTCAAACATCATTGATTCAAGTTTGGTCCAGAATTGTCACTTTGCCAGTGAGATGGTTTTCTGGAGATTATACCAGGACCTCAACACAGGAGTCCCTCAGGGCTGTATACTAAGTCCCCTCTTTACACCCTGTTTACTCATGACGCTGTCGCTACCCACAGCTCTAATCTGCTAATTAAAATTGCCAACTACACTACATTCATTGGCCTTATCTCAAACAATAACGAGGTGGCCTACAGGGAAGAAATCATCTCTCTGACACAGTGGTGTCAAGAAAACAATTTCTCCCTCAATGTCACAAAAACAAAGGAGCTGATTGTGGATTACAGGAGGAATGGAGACGGGTTAACCCCTATAGACATCAATGGAGCTGGGGCTGAGAGGGTAAACAGCTTTAAGCTCCTTTGCATCCACATCACCGAGAACGTCACGTGGTCTATACATGCACAACAGCACCTCTTTCACCTCAGATGGTTGAGGAAGTTTGGCACAGGTCCCCAAATCTTAAGAACTTTCTACAGGGGCACAATTGAGAGCATCCTGACTGGTAGAATTACTGCCTGGTATGGGAACTATACCTCCCTTCATTGCAGGATCCTGCAGAGAGAGGTGTGGACAGCCCAGCGCATCTGTAGTTGTGAATTTCCCATGATTCAGGATATTTATAAAGACAGGTGTGAAAAAAGTATCACTGGGGTCCCAAGTCACCCCAACCACAATCTATTCCAGCTGTTACCACCCAGGAAACTGTACCGCAGCATAAAAGCCGGGACCAACAGGTTTTGGGACAGTTCCTTCCACTAGGCCATCCACTGATTAACTCATGTTGATTTGAGTGTATTTTTATGTTATATAGACTGCTCTATTTATTATAAATTACTATGATTGCACATTACATGGAGATGTAACATAAAGACTTTTAGTCCTCATGTATGCAAAGGATGTAAGAAATAAAGTCAATTCAATTCTTGTAACTTCCTTGGTCACCAGAATGGAATATCTATGATCTGGCTCTCAAAAGAACTCATGGTTCATTCAGGGCATCTGACTGGGGAGGACTCTGAATGATTTTGTGGGGACAAACTCATCTACAGTTGTTTTAATAAAGCTTATTACAACCATGATGCATTCATTCAGATCCTTAGATAAGTCCTTGAAGTCCCAGTTTATTGACTTGAAGAAATCCTGTAGCTGCTTCTCTGCCTCCTGCGTCCTAATTTCTGAAACATTGCCCTTTATTCTCTGTTTGTATGATGGTAGGACAGCAAAGTGATCAGATTTCTTGAAATGCGGTCTGGGCATGGAATGGTAGGCATTCCTTATCTTAGTGTAACAGTGGTCTAATACCCTGGGACTTCTGCTGCTGCTGTTGATTTATGCTCTTGATAACTGGGCTTGGTTTTCTTCAAACAAGCCTGGTTGGAGGGCATCAGGATGGATTGTTTCTTGTTTGGAGACAGTATCATGCAGTATCACAAGTGCTTGATTATAGTCAGTTGCTGCAGTCAGGATTATGGATGAGAACTCCCGAAGTAAATAGAATGGACAGCATTTGACCATTAGGTATTCCAAGCCAGGGGAACATGAGTTCGACAAAACTGCCACATCCGAGGACTAGCGAGAGTTCATCATGTAACACATACCTCTTCCTTTTGCCTTTTCCTATCAGCAGTTTGGACCATTCTGTAAATCAAGAAGCCTTCGGGTCTTATCGCTGTATCTGGCGTGCATAAAATACAACAGGCTCTCATTTCTCTGCAATACACCAATCTTGCCTTCAGGTACTTAGTTTTGTTCTCCAGTAACTGCACATTTGCCAAAAAGATGCTGGGCAGAGGAGGCCTCATCCCTTTGCATTTCAGCCTGGCTTGGTCTCCTGCCATGCTTCCGGTCGTGGTGATGAACCTTTGTCCTCTGTACCTGTCTGGTCCACCAAGCCCCTCTGTTGCTATTGAGATCTGTAGATCATTAAGTTGATTTAAAAGTCTGTTGCTTAGACGGAAGTTACATGCTGCAGATTACAGTGAGAGTAATTAAGAAGTGGTACATTTAAAAGAATATTTGGAACTGTTGTCTGCAGCCTACAGAATGTGTGATGAGAGTCTTTGACGAGGATGGCTTGGACCCAAATGCTGGAGTATCCAAAGCAGGGATCAAGATACAGTATCAACCTGGGTTGAGAACTGCGCACAAGACAAACGCTAGACAAAATCACGGGTAAGTCTTAATATTGAGCACCGACATCAGTTCAGGTGTTCCTTAAATACTCAGTTCTTGGTGCTAAAGCGTGTTTGCCAATTAGCAGGGCGGACCTGAATCTTTAAAGAGGCTGCGCCAACTATCCATACTCCAGGGAGTTAGAGCATTTAAACCCCAGAAGCTGGTGCAGCTGGGTGTGTGTCATAACAGAATGTCACTGATGATCACTGGCATCATTTCAGAAAGATCATATTCATTAAATTAGTACAATTGCTTTCAAAATTTCAAGCAGAAAATGTAAAAACATAATTCTGGTAATTCTGTGCAGGTCAAGCAGCATCTGTGGAAATGGAAGGAGAACTGAAGATTCAAATCAATAACCTTTCATCGTAACATAACAGTTACTCCCAGCAAAGCAAGCAAGCAGCTATGAAGCTGGACGTTTAGTGAGAAAAGTGGTTGTCATCTACTCAACCTCTGTCCAAAGGGATTACATTCTATCTGGTTTCACTCATATTAGGATATGATGTTGAAGGGTGTTTCCAAAGTTTTTTTCAAGGGTTTCCAAAGATTTCCAAGTACCATCTTCTCAGTGTGTTTCCCATATGTTGCCTTATGGGTTTTAGGAGTCATCTGGCTGTTTGCCTGATTTTGATCACATTGACTTTTCTTTTCCTTTGTTTGAACCGTTGACAAAATAACAATAACATTTTTAATAAAGTACAGATAAACTTTTGATCAACTTAATAATGACATTTATCATATGAGGAATGTTTGATGGCTCTGGGTCTGTACTCACTGGAATTCAGAAGGATGAGGGGGGAATCTCATTGAAACCTTTTGAATATTGGAAGGCCTAGATAGAGTAGATATGGAAAGGCTGTTTCCCATGGTGGAAGAGTCTAGGACAAGAGGGTACGCTCTCAGGATAGTGGGGCGCCCTTTCAAAACAGTGATGCAGAGAGAAATTTCTTTAGCTAAATGGTTGTGAATTTGTGGAATTTTCTGCCACATGCAGCTGTGGAGATCAGGTCATTGGGTGTATTTAAGGCAGAGATTGATAGGTTCTTGATTGGACATAGCATCAATGGTTACGGGGAGAAGGCCAGAAACTGAGGTTGAGGAGGAGAAAAAAAAGGATCAGCGATGATTGAATGGTGGAGCAGACTCGATGGGCCAGAAGGCCTAATTCTGTTCCTATGACTTATGGTCTTTAAATAATACACTTTTAAAAATAGTGAAGCACCTTTTCACTTACAAATTGTGACAAAAAATTTGCTGTATAGTTGTTGGATATACTCAGTCAAAGCATATAAAGCATGATTAGAAGCAATGCCATGAACTTGACTACGGGAGATCTGGCTTATGGCCTCATTAATACAGGGCCATATTTTGCTCTTGACCAGTCTATCATGACCCTGAATAGGTCCACTGCATAAAGCAACATTAAATAATACAACCACAAGAAAATCTGCAGATGTTGGAAATCCAAGACACACAAAATGCTTGAGGTATTCAGCATGCTAGGACAGTCTTGAGACCTGATGAAAGGTCTCAGCCTGAAACATCGACTGTTTACTCTTTTCCATTATAATGCATATTGCAGTGTCTTTCTTTAAACCATTTTCTTTGCCTTTCATCAGCCATTTTTGATCCGCTGAACCAGCACTTTTTTTTTAACCCAATACAAGCATAACCCAAAATAAATCAAAGTTTGATTTGAGTTCAGGTGAAGGGTCTCAAGTCAAAATGTCACTTGTCATTAAGCTCCTGTGTCTTGGAAATTTAATTTGGGTTTGACAAAATTCACAGAATCTGATCAGTGTTATATTTCCATTCATTGTTCACTGGAAAACTACCACTCCAGGGATGGTAATTTTATCAAAGTGGTTAGATGGAAAAGGACCAGAGATGATTTTAACTTAATGCCTTCATTGAAAAGAACACAGCGTTTGAAGTTAGACTACAATGAAAAATGCTTGTACTTTTACAAGTTATTTTTCCTCAATGAAAACTGGAATAAACCTAAATCAATAAAATTGTCTTGTAGTTGTCATTTCAGCTGCTTCTCAAGATATTTACCTATAGATCTCCAAGGGTTAATTTTCAGTTGTCTTTATCAGTATTCATTATCTTGCTAAAATATATATATATGCATGTTACACTAAACTTCCATTAGGCACAAAGCAAAATTCTATTAAGGTGTACTCAGCAACACTGAACTTTTGAAATAGAACATTTTGCTGAGGGACTTATCTTTATCCTTTGACAATTCATCATACAAACCGTCAGCTTATTTCATCTAAACAAAACCATTATAGCTCTATAATGGAAAGTGCATCTAGATTTGGTTATGTGCAGGGTAAATACCTTGAGGTCTCTAAAGGCTGTTAATTTAGCTGGTTAGGAGCATTTTTTTTAAGAAAATGTGCTTTATATGTATGTATTTTCTCAATTATGGAAAATACCAATTACTTTGGGAAGCAGGACAGGAAAGTCGAAGCATTCCCTTAGCTTTTAATGCGGGCATTTGGAAATTAATTAACTAGAGTAGACCTGTCATGCTGAGGAGGATTCCACTGGCTTCTGAAGTCTTTCAGAAATTCCTAATATTGACTGCAGGCTAGTCCAAATTATTTTTGATGGCTACTCATGTAAATAGATTCCTAGCAATACATTAAGGCCAAGTAACTGGTTGAGAAGTTCTAAAAAACATTTGATTCTTCGAGTATTTTACATTAGAATTGGACTCTACAGAATGTATCTGCACATCTAGAAAATAGCAGTGATCTCTCACTGAATTTTTGCGGTGCTGATAAGGCCAGCTGCCCAATATCATTTGCACTGCAAAAGTTGTTACTGAGCAGCCTTCTGGGACTGCTGCACTTCTTCTCATCAAAGTTCAAAGTACATTTATTATTAAATTATGTATACAGTATTAAAGAATTGAAAATACACTTGGACTAAGATATTAACCGTCCTGTGCTATCACCAGTGGGATCAACAGTTGATCTGCCACGTGTCTTCAGGAGTTTCGGCCCGTTTATGATCAAGACTCCCTCGAGGTGGTGGGCCAGCAGTGCTAAAGCACCACCTCCCACTGGTGAGCTTAAAAACTTGGCATCTGCCTCTATCAGAGCTGTTGGTCGCTTCCATCCAACAGATAGTCTACTCTTCAGGTGTCTATGCAACTACTGAAGGGTTTACAAAAGATGGATACAGTGTCCGACCATCTGCCCCTCTGGATGTACTTGGTCCACACCCATGCTGATCCTGTCTCTGCTGCCTCAGCTACAGCCCTGCTGGTTGACTTGATCTCTCTTCTAGTGAAGTCAAGGTCACGCAGCCGCTTCTGGAAAGTGAACGAATAAAGCCACAGCAATCTACTTTGTCTGGATAGCATGAGACCTTCCACATTTGGTCTCTGCACTCTGATCTTAATTCTGCATACTTGGTTAACTTGGGCTTCATCAATGTTGTCTTCCCAGGGGACTGTGAGTTCACCAATAACCACTTCTCTACTGGTGTCAGACCATAAGATTATATCTGGACGCAATGTGGTGAAAGCTATTTGCGCTGGGAAACTGACTTTCCCATCCAGTTCAGCCTTGACACACCAATCATTGGCTGAAGGAAGTATGCTTGATCATGGGCTTGCACTGTACACCCTTGACTTGGAGCCTTCTTTCACAAATGATATGCGATGTTCTGTGCAGCATGGGGCATGAGATACGTTGTGCTGCAGTACCCTCTGCTCAACCACTTCTGTTACATCTTTGAGAACATTGTTATGTCTCCAAGTGTACATGCCACTGGAAAGATTGACTCTGTATGCACTCAAAATATGTTGAGGTGTTCCCTTCTCGCCACATGATTCAATAGCATCACCTTAAACCAGAAGTCATTAATGAGGGTTCAGATTCAGAATGGGAATCAGAATCAGGTTTATTCTCATTAAATATGTTGTAAAATTTGTTGTTTTGTGGCAGCAGAACAGTACGATACTTAAAACTTACTACCATAGATTCTGGACTACAGAGCGCACCTGATTAAAAGCCGCTGGCTCTAATTTTAGAAAGAAAATCAATTTTGTACTTGTACAGGCCGCACCGGATTTTAGGCCGCACCGGATTTTCGGCCGCACCGGATTTTTGGCCGCAGGTGTCCCACGTTGTAATATGAGATATTTACACAGAAAGATATTACACGTGAGGATTTTTTAACTTTTAATTAAATCCATATGGTAACATAAACAAATACATGTTGCAAATGCTTTTTTTCGAACCGTGCCTGTAACGCGGCTACTTTTAAATATACGTTGCGTATACTTTTTTACTGAACAACATTCCAATATCTCCTAACGACTGGTAAAAAATATATATACTGCAGCCTACCAGGAAAAGTTATTGATCGCCTTTAACTTAAAAGCAGCGTTTTCGCTCCGCCGCTCGCCCCCCGCCTTCCCGTTTATCGCAAACCGGCATTTTTCCCACAAGACGCGGCGAAACCGGGTGTGACGTCATAGCATCCCCGGATGTAGTACAGAAAACAAATATAGTTAAAACAGTTCTAACTTTAACTAACAAATGAATTACTAAGCGAAAATATTATAAACTAAATAACTGCCATAAAGGCAGCACAATGCTTTTCTTCGAGTGTTTTCCATGTTGATGAGGGTGAGTACAAATGACTGATTTACAATAATTTAATTGTGAAAGTGTGCTTGATTTATCATACAATTTCATTGGACCTCTGTGAACTACTCATCAATTTTATTGGTCTACTGTTACGAGGCAAAATGTTTTTGGCAGCATGAAAAAAAACCATGCATTAGCCGCACCGTATTAAAGGCCGCAGAGTTCAAAGCTGTTCAAAATGTGGGAAAAAAGTAGCGGCTTAAAATCCGGAATCTACGGTATACATGACAATAAAAATATATTGCATTCAACTTTGCAACCTTGCACTCAATGTCAGTAAGATGAAACAGCTGATGATGGACTTCAGGAAAGGTAAGATGAGGGAACATGAGCCAGTCCTCATAGAGGGATCAGAAGTGGAGAGAGTGACCAATTTCAAGTTTCTGGGTTTCACAATCTCTCAGGATCTAACCTGGTCCCAACATATCAATGCAGCTGTACAGAAGGGAAGACAGCAACCATATTTCATTAGGAGTTTGAAGAGATTTGGTTTGCCAACTAAACCACTCAAAAACTTTTGCAGATGTATCACGGAGAGCATTCTGACAGACTGCATCACTGTGTGGTATGGCGGGGGGAGGGGAGCTACTCCAGAAGACTGAAAGAAGCTCAGAAAGTTGTAAAATTAGTTAGCTCCATCTTGGATACTAGCCTCCAAAGTACCTAAGACATCTTCAAGATGCCTCAGAAAAGTGACGTCCATTACTAAGGATCCCCATTACCCAGAACATACCCTCTTCTCATTGTTACCATCAGGAAGGAGGTACAGAAGCCTGAAGGCACACAATCAGTGATTTAGGAACAGCTTCTTTCCCTTTGCCATATAATTACTAAATGGACATTGAACCCATGAACACTACCTCCCTTTCTTTTAATATGTATTATTTCTGTTTTTGCACTATTTTTAATCTATTTAATATGCATATATATACTTACTATAATTGATTTACTTACTTATTTTATTTCTTTCTGTATTATTATGTATTGCATCATACTGCTGCCTCAAAGTTAACAAACTTCATGATACAGGTCGGTGATAATAAACCTGATTCTGATTCTGATACAGTAAAATAAATAAACAGTCCAAAAGAAAAACAAAATCGTGAGGGAGTATTCATGGGTTCATGGATCATTCTGAGATCTAAGAGTGGAGGGGATAGAAAATGTTGAATGTGTGTCTTCAGTCTCCTGTACCTCCTCCTTGATGGCAATAATGAGAAGACAGTAGGTCCTTGATCGTGATGGCCCTTAATGATAGATGCCGCCTTCTTGAGGTATCTCCTTGTGAGTATGTTCTTGATGGTGGGGAAGTTTGTGCCTATGGTGGAGTGAGCTGAGCTTACAAACTTCTTCACAAACAATGCTGTTAGATAAAGAGCTGCAGCGTCCAGAAATAATACAGGGATTATGGTGTATTTCTATCCCGGCAGGAACAATTCTTTGATACGTAATCAGAGTTATGTACTCTATTTATCATAAACTTGAATGCATCATGCATATCATCTATTTCTTCTGCTTGTTTCTCCTTACTGTTCAGTAGTCCATTTGATTTGAGCATCCATACTTCATCCCAATATCTTGAATATTCCACTGAAATGAGATCTCATTATTGTATAGCTAAAATAAGCTGAAATCCGTGTCCTTTTTATCAAAGTAAATCAAAATAAATTCCTAGCCAATGAATTAATCATGTGATGCTATTTGATGCAATTAAAAGTGTACCTCTCCTGGAACGACTTAGTGAGTGACTTAGAGGAAAACTTGTAGGCATTAGTGTTTATCGGTCCCTGCTAACCTTGTCCTTCTAGATGCTTTAAATTGTTGAATTAAGAAGTGTTGCAAAAACTTGTGCATTATATAAACAGGATATACGTATTTATCTGGAAGGATTTGGACATCAGCAGATAACATGCCCATCATTGAGCTCCTCAGTGCCACACTCATTCAAATGTTGTCTTGACGTTTAGGATAGTGACTTGGTTACTTCTGCATTTGGGTTTCAGTTATTTTGTACATTTTGAACCAAAGTTGTTATGAAACTCTTCTGTCAAGTGATATTGTTGGAACCCAAATTGAGCAGTTTCGTTGTAACTTCAATGACTGCTTGAATTATTAGTCAATATTTCAGTATTATTTATTTATTTAAGTTTTTTTTAGTATTTGCATAGTTTGTCTTTGATTGTATACTGGTTGCTTATGTGTAGTTTTTAATTGATACCATTGTATTTCTTTGCTCTACACTGAATGCCTGCAAGAAAATGAATTGGTGACTTTATGTACTTCAATAATAAGTTTACTTTGAACATTGGACTTATTCTATATCCTTGGCTGCTTCTTCTGAACTTCTCCAGCACAGTGAAGGTTGTCAACACAATGCAAAATACAAATTTTGATAAAATGCTGCAGGGTAATGTGCATCTGTACTGTTTTAGATGCCACTTTAAGCACGACAACACATTGCACACTACTGGTGCAATTTCACAGTCCATACTATTTATATACCAAACAGCAGGAACTAATCTTCTCCCAACACTACAGAGCTTCTGTGAATCCCAGGGCATTTTACTTTTATCATTCAGTTAAAAAAATAACTTCACACAGAAAATATGGCATGCACAAATCTTACTGGTGCTTGTCAATATTTTTACCATCTATGAAGTCAGGCTCCAGAATCAATTCATAATTTTGTCATTTGTTTACATAACAGCTTCACTTAGGCTGCAAGTATTGGAATTCACCAGTACGCTCTTTGCAATCAAGCATCATGCTGCATTTTCACATGTTTTAAAATAACATGATATTCCAGATAAAATAAATATTAAGGCCTTGGTGCAATTCCCTTGTCACTTTTAACACAAATATTTTAAGAAAGAAAATGAGAAGAGAATGACACATATGTAATGGTATAAGTATTATAGGTTGAATTTGTCAGATTGAAATGTGAATAGAAGTGTAATATTATATCTGTCTGCTTTTATTTGTAAGTGGCAGGAAGTCAGTGTTTTTTTTGACAGACTTTGACATGCTTTCATATCAAATGTGCTGTTAATGTTGGCTTTTTTTAAAATTGCCATTTATTATTTCCTTATGCCTTGATAAAAATGCAATGGTTTTACTCTTCTCTTTCTGCTTAATGGGTTTTGGTTTTGTATATCACATGTTTCAGTTGCCCTACATTTTGTGGGACTTTAGAGACCACAAGTCGCCATTGGTACTGAATCATTCAGCACACATTAATAAAGTGATCATTCCATGCTTCTTAATTAGTTTTCATTTGATAATTACAGAAATAATTGAAGTGCATTGAGTGTATAATTGAGTTGGCATACACCTAACCCAACTGATCCCATCTGTCACTGCTCTTCTATTGAGTCAGTAAGCTGAAGCAAGCTCTGTGATATATACTTCTCAGCTCCATTGTATCACATGCATTCTGGGAGCAATTGGGATATTATGCCTTCAGTTCATTGCCATTCAATGGCAGAGTGGTATGATTGATTGTCTGCTTGTCACTTATATTTTAAAAAATCAGTTTGTTAAATTGTTGATTAAGTTTGTGAGCATCAACCATTACAATGCACTGAAGACCACTGTTCTCCAAATATTCATAGAGTTTACAGGAACAATTTATTATACATAGGATCATAGAACCCTTCTGCACAGAAACAGGCCCTTTGGCCTATCAATGGCTGTACTAATCCCAATTGACCCACACTTGGACCAAGCCGTCAATACCCCTCCCATCCATTTTGCAAATTTCTCTGAAATGTTGTAATCAACCCCACATCCACCACTTGTGCAAACACTGCCCTCTGAATGAAGAAATTCTTCCTCATGTTGCCTTTAAACATTTCACCTATCAACCTTAACCCATGACCTCCAGTTCAAGTCTCACCTACCCGCAGTGGAAAAAGCCTGCTTCCATTTACTCTATCTATACCCCTCATAACATTTAATACACCTCTATCAAATTTACCCTCAATCTTCCACATTCAAAGGAATAAAGTTTTTATCTATTCAACCCTTCCCTGTAAATCAGTCCTCAAAATTATGTTTGTTCTTTAACAAAGACAAACTTGCATGGTTAAAAACACTAGTACTATTTTATTTACAGATTTACAGAATGCTCTTGGCAGGCTGGAGTGTCTGGAGTAAAATGTGGTCTGGTGGAAGCCATTCTGTATATCTGTGAATAAAATAGTACTCGCATTTTCACCCATGCAAGTTTGCCTTTGTTAAAGAACAAACATAAAACTCAAGTCATAGCAACATCCTTGTAAATTTTCTCTTCAGTCTTTCAATCTTTTCTACATCTTTTCTGTAGGAAGATGATCAAAACTGGACACATTACTCCAAATTAGGCCTCATCAATGTCTTATACAATTTCAACATAACCATAAGACTATAAGATATAGGGGCAGAATTAGGCCATTTGGCCGATCAAGTTTGTTTTGCCGTTTCATCACGGCTGTTCTAATTTCCTTCTCAGCCCCAATCTCCTGCCTTCTCCCCATATTCCCTCATGCCCTGCCCAATCAAGAATCTATTACATCTACCTTAAATATACATAAAGACTTGGCCACCACAGCTGCCCATGGCCAAGAATTTCACAGATTCACCACTCTCTGGCTAAAGAAATTCCATTCTGAAAGGATGCCTGTCTATTCTGAGGCTGTATCCTCTAGGCTTATACTCACCCACAATAGGAAACATCCTCTCTGCATCCATTCTATCAAGCATTCACCATTCGATCAGTTTCAATGAAGTCACCCCTCAATTTTCTGAATTCTAGTGTGTGCAGGCTCCGAGCCATCAACACTCTTCATTTGACAAGCCATTCAATCCTGGAATCATTTTTGTGAACCTCCTTTGAACTCTTTCCAGTTTCAGCATATCCTTTCGAAGATAAAGGACCCAAACCAGCCCACAGCATTCCAAGTGAGGCATCACCAGTGCTTTGTAAAGTTTCAATATTACATCCTTGCTATTATAATTCTAGTCCTATTGAAATGAATGCTAGCATCACATTTGCCTTCCTCACTAACTCCTGTACTCAATATACTGATTTGTGAAGGCTAATGTGCCAAAAGATTTCTTTATTACCCTTGTTATCTGTGATGATATTTTCAACGTATTATGGATCTGTATTCCTGGATCCCTCTTTCTACAACACTCTTCAGAGCCCTACTGCTCCGCATGTAAGATCAACCCTGGCTGGTCCTCCCAAACTGCAACACCTCACACTTGCCTGCAATAAATTCCATCTGCTATTTTTCAGCCCATTTTTCCAGTTGGTCCAGATCCCACTGCATGCATTGATAGTTTTCCTCCTTCTCGACTACACCCCAGTCTTGGTGTCATCTGAAAATTTGCTGATGCAGTTTACAGTGTTATCATCCAGATCATTGACAATAGATGACAAACAGCAACACACTTTGCACAGATCCCTGTGGCATACCACTAATCACAAGCCTCCAGTCAGAGAGGCAATCATCTACAACCACTCCTTCTCTTCTTCCATGAAGCCAATTTCAAACCCACTGTTTGTCCTTGACTGCCAGCACTGAATAATAAGCACACACCTCCCAGTATTCAGATCCAGTGAAGTCAAAGGGGTGTATCAGACTGGACTAAACTGGTGTCTGGAATTGCCTTCCTTGTTCATCCATGTCCCTTGTCAACCCGGCCAAGAGAGCTGGACTCTTTGGTCTTTTTTCCTCTTGTATCTTGCAGCGAGAGCCAAAACCAGCACTAACTTAGGAGTGGGGAATGTGAGAGGAACTCACAAAAGTTACCCCCACCAGGAATGTGGTATTCAGAAAATTGTTGTAGCTCAAGTTCATGTTTATCATTGCTTTAGGCATACATACACAAGGTATAATTGCCATGAATATCAGCATTTTGCAGTAGCTGCACAGGACTTTCACTACAAGCATGAAAAATGTGTTAACATCTTAAATAAACAGAAATAAACATAACATACATATAAACAAAAGCAATGAAATAAACATAGTAACACTGGTGCAAGATTGAGAGTGAAATAGGAATATAGTCCAAGGTAATGCTCACATTTTTCAGGTCAGTTCAAGAACCCGATAGTAGTGGGGAAGAAGCAGCTGTTGAACCTTGAGGTGTGGGTCTTCAGGCTGCTGTATCTCCAGCCCAATAGCTGCACAAAAAGAGGGCATGGCTCAGATCATGGAGGACCCTTATGATGGATGGCAGCTCCCTGAGACCTCACCCCAGCAGCTACAGGAAGCTGAAGACCGACACCTCAAGGTTCAAGTACAGCTTTTCCCCCACTGCAATTAGGTGCTGAACTGGCCCGTAAAGAAAACTCTCCCTCAGACTATATTTCTGTCAACTTACATTGATGTCATTGCATTACCATTTTGTTAGGTGCTGAATGCATAATTTATGTTCATTTAGGTTTATGTCATTAATATTTGTCATTTTGGTAATGTACTGTGCTCTTGCTGCAGAAAGCTAATTTTCACAGCATTTATAGCGTGGATATGTATGTCCATGACAATAAACATGAACCTGCAATCAACACAAAACTATTCTCCACCCCTTAAAAGGTTAGAGAATGGATTCCAACTGGAAAGAAAATCAGATATGTTATACAGTCATTGCTAAGAGTACAAATATATTAGCTGTTTGAAAAGCACCCATTCAAAACATTAAAGCCTTTAATTAAATACACAGGATTGTGCAGATACTGGAAACCTTGAGCAACACACAGAAATGCTGCAAGAACTGAACAAATCAGGAGGCAGATCTATGGATGAGAATACACTGTTGACATTTTTGACCAAAACCCTTCATCAGGACTGGAAGGGGCAGAAGCCAGAATAAGGGGGCGGGAGAAGGGGGAGCAGTACAAGCTGGTAGGTGATAGGTGAGTCCAGGTGAGGGAGAAGATGGGTGAGTGGGAGGGGGAGGGGGAATGAAGTAAGAATTTGGGATAGTATAGGTGGAAAAGGTAAAGAGTTGAAGAAGAAGGAGTGAACTGAGACCATAGAAGAAATGGAAGGAGGAGGAGAACCAATGGGAGCTGATGAGCAGGTGATGAGAAGTTAGAGATGTTCATGAAGAGGAGCCTACACCAAGAACACTGGATAGAATAGGTGACTCCGACAAATATCCGGCATCTCAATATGGGATCTTCCCACTAAGCACATTTTTCTAGCAACCCGCCCCCCCCCCCACCCCTGCTTTCCATAGGGATCACACTCTACATGACTCCTTTACTCATTCATCTCTCCCCACTGATATCACTTCTGGTACTTGTCCCAGTAAGTGGAACAAATGCCACACTTACCCCTACATCTTGCCCCTCACCACTATTCAGGGTCCAAAATAGTCCTTCTGGCAGCGTTTGTTAGGGTCATCTATTGTATCTGGTGCTCCTGGTACGGCCTCTCCTACATCGGTGAGACCAGATGCAGACTGGGGAAACTTTGTCAAGCACCTTCACTCTGTCCGCCACAAAAGGCAGGATCTCCCATGGGCACCCATTTCAATTCAACTTCCCATTCCCATTCCCACATGTCAGTCCATGGTCTCCTCTATTGCAACACTGAGGCTTAACTCGAGCAGCATCTCATATTCTGTCTGAGTCACCTCCAACCTGATGGCATTGTCCTTGATTTAATATACTTCCCTCCCTCTCTCTTTTTCTGTTACCCTCTTACCCTTTGTCTGCACCTGCCAATCACCTCCTTCTTCCTTCCATTTCTTCCATGTCCTCTCCCATTAGTTTTCTTTTTCTGTTCTTTACCTCTTCTACCCATCCCCTACCAGTTTCTTACTTCATGCTCCTCCCCCATCCACCCACCTTCCACCTCACCTGGTCTTTCCTATGCCTATTAGTTTGAAATCCTTATCCTCCCCCCATCTTCGTATTCTGGTTTCTGCCCCCTTTTCTTTCCAGTTCAGATGAAGGGTCTTGATCTCATGCTGTCTATTTATTCCCCTTTATGAACGCTGTCTGATTTGCTAAGTCCCTTCAGCATTTTGTGTATGTTGCTAAAGCCTTTTACTTGCCCATTCAAGTTTTAAATCACACACCTGCATGATGGTTTATAATTGGAAGCCTGCTGTATGTGTCACAGACAGAATACATGATGAAGAACCTTTCATATCAGGCAACCATCACTTACTTGTGACCGATCAGTCATACCCAATCAGTGTTAGCATAAAAGTGTCATAATTGTCATTGCACATTTTTTTTTCAATGTAACCTTTGGCAATTGACCTTTTTTGTCTAAATCTCTGCATTTCACAGAGTTTAGATATATGGTAATTATTTCTTCATTGTTCGGTATCTGAAGTTTCAACATCATCAGTCTATGAAAACAAGAGTTGACTGATGTGCAACACAGAACTGCTCCTCAGCGTATCCATAGCAACAAGCTTCAAATCTCTGATTTGATGAATTAGAGTATATTATAATATGTATAAAAATAGAGACCTTTGTAACTTAGAAGCCAACCTTAATTTATATGGACAGCTGTAATAATGGAAACTTGCAATATTATACATGCTTCTGTTGATTTAATTATTTAACAATAGGGACAACTTTGGTTCATGATTTACATATTAGAGTCAGAGATGTGAATAATAATTGGCTAGCCTGCTCACTTTATACACGAGTTGGTGGGGGAAGGAGAAAAATATGGTAATATTTAAATATTAATAAGATTTCAAATTGGATTTCGGCAAATAACACTCTTCAGTGTTTTTCATTAATACCTTTCCCAAATACCAACTCCACCATTCTCCCATATCAGCATCCATCTTTTTCTGTCTAAATTGCCATTTTCTTTCTAACTCATTCCAATTAATTAGGAGGCATTGATATCTGCCTTTATCTTTCTATATGTTGATGTTCTGGAGCATGTTGATATTAAGGGAGAGGAGGTGTTGGAGTTGTTAAAATACATTAGGATGGATAAGTCCCCGGGGCCTGATGAAATATTCCCCAGGCTGCTCCATGAGGCAAGGGAAGAGATTGCTGAACCTCTGGCTCGGATCTTTATGTCCTTGTTGTCCACAGGAATGGTACCGGAGGACTGGAGGGAGGCAGATGTTGTCCCCTTGTTCAAAAAAGGTAGTAGGGATAGTCCAGGTAATTATAGACCAGTGAGCCTTACGTCTCTGGTGGGAAAGCTGTTGGAAAAGATTCTTAGAGATCTATAGGCATTTAGAGAATCATGGTCTGATCAGGGACAGTCAGCATCGCTTTGTGAAGGCAAATCGTGCCTAACAAGCCTGATAGAGTTCTTTGAGGAGGTGACCAGGCATATAGATGAGGGTAGTGCAGTGGATGTGATCTACATGGATTTTAGTAAGGCAAGGTTCCAAACGGTAGGCTTATTCAGAAAGTCAGAAGGCATGGGATCCAGGGAAGTTTGGCCAGGTGGATTCAGAATTGGCTTGCCTGCAGAAGGCAGAGGGTCGTGGTGGAGGGAGTACATTCAGATTGGAGGGTTGTAACTAGTGGTGTCCCACAAGGATCTGTTCTGGGACCTCTACTTTTCGTGATTTTTATTAACGCCTGGATGTGGGGGTAGAAGGGTGGGTTGGCAAGTTTGCAGATGACACAAAGGTTGGTGGTGTTGTAGATAGTGTAGAGGACAGTTAAAGATTGCAGAGAGACATTGATAGGATGCAGAAGTGGGCTGAAAAGTGGCAGATGGAGTTCAACCTGGAGAAGTGTGAGGTGGTACACTTTGGAAGGACAAACTCCAAGGCAGAGTATAAAGTAAATGGCAGGATACTTGGTAGTGTGGAGGAGCAGAGGGATCTGGGGGTACATGTCCACAGATCCCTGAAAGTTGTCTCACAGGTTGATAGCGTAGTTAAGAAAACTTATGGGGTGTTAGTTTTCATAAGTCAAGGGATAGAGTTTAAGAGACGCGATGTAATGATGCAGCTCTATAAAACTCTAGTTAGGCCACACTTGGAGTACTGTGTCCATTTCTGGTTGCCTCACTATAGGAAGGATGTGGAAGCATTGGAAAGGTTTCAGAGGTGATTTACCAAGGTGCTGCCTGGTTTAGAGTGTATGGATTATGATCAGAGATTAAGGGAGCTAGGGCTTTATATGGGAGGCAGGGTTTGATGATCGGCACAATATTGTGGGCCAAAGGGCCTGTAATGTGCTGTACTATTCTATGTCTATATCCTGACGCCAGAGTCTCTCATACTCTTTAACAAAAAAGAGTGCTTCAGGTTTACTAACTCCATCTTACATATCTACTATATCTTCTACAGGGCTGCCTGGGCTTTCCTATCTTCATGAATGAAGAACCCTGAAGCTTAAGAAGCAAATCTATGTAATATGAAACACACCAATGTTATTCATTCCAGATTTGTTTCTAGGATATATCAATCACATTTAGATTGTGGAGACCGTGAGCCTGGTTGCTTTGTGTACATTAAACTATATTGTTTTAACATAAATATTTTTCATAGATGAAAGGTATTGAGTACAGGAGCTGGGACCTTATGTCTCAGTTATATAAGGCATTAGTGAGGCCTGATTTGGAGTATCAGTGCAGCTTTGGTCACCTCCCTGCAGGAGAGAAGAAAACAAGTTTGAAAGAGTACAGAGAAAATTTATTAGGATGTTGCTGGGACTGAGTTATAAGGAAAGATTGAATTGGTTAGAACTTTATTTCCTAGAATGTGGAAGATTGAGGGGTGATTTGATAGAGGTATACAAAGTTATGAAGGGTATAGATAGGGAAAATTCGAGCGGGCTTGTTCCGCTGAGGTTGGGTGAGACTGCAACTAGAGGTAATCGGTTAAGGGTGAAAGATGAAATGTTTAAGGGAAACATGATGGGAAATATCTTCACTTAGTGAGTGGTGAGAGTGTGGAACAAGCTTCCATTGCAAGTGAAGGATGCGATTTCTATTTCAACGTTTGAGAAGTGTGGATAGGTAAGTGGAAGCGAGGGATTGGGAGGGGTGTTGTCATGGTCCAGATTGATGGACATAGGCAGTTTAAGTGGTTTGAACAAACTAGATAGACCAAAGGACCAGCTTCTGTGCTATAGGTTTCTATGATTGTATGACTACATTCTAAACATTTGAACTCAATTTAGTTGAGAATACCTACTATAGTGCCTGGTATCCTTACTGTCCTCTCACAGTGTTTGAAGATGATAAGTAATTAGTTTACTATTGTCACCTAAGTCAGTTAAAATACTCTGCAGGAAGACAAATAAGGTGCAAGGTCTGTGGCAAGAAAGATTAAGAGGTCAGGAGTTCAGCTTTATCATACAAGAGGTTCATTCAAGTGCCTTATTACAGTGGGATAGATACTGGCCTGGAAACTGGTGGTGCATGTTTCAAACTATAGTGTCTTTTGCACGATGGAAGGTGGGGAGGGATTGTGGTGAGGAGAGAATGATTGGGCTGGGACGGATCTTTGATTATGTTGGTTGTTTTCCTGGGGCAGTGAGAAGTTTTAGTCAATGGATTTAGTCTGTGATTCAGCCAGCATCACCTTGGCCAGGTTCTGCTTCATACAGAAGGTATACATGCCTCCTATTTTGACTCCCCATATTAAATAGTACTGACTGGTGTTTATGAACTTTAATTTTTCAATGATTTGATGAGGCACAGATCTTGATAGGCTATTGTTTCTTATTTGAAAATGTGACTCAGAGCTTGCAACAGTGAAGAACCATAACTGGACAGTGAAGACACAAGGGACAGCAATTATTGAAATCAGGAACACCAAACAATCTGCTGGAGGAACTCAGTATGTTGAGCTGCATCTGAAGGGATGCAGAACAATTGTCAATGTATCAGATCGAAAACCCTGCTTCAGCATGACCATGGTAAACCGGATTCTGTAAGCTGATGTGTTTTGCTGTTCCTTCAGAGCACAATCATAAAACAACAATGGTTTATTTCATATGAAATACAAGAGTGAAAATAATCTTCCACTATAATGTAAAGCATTTCATATCACCGTCTGATAAATAAAATTATGAAGAACCCCTGTTAATGGGTTAAACTAATTTTGTAGGTAACCATTTGTGCAAGTAGCTGGTATTAGCCTTTAGATTGCAGACTTCATAAACTCATTCCTGGAATCAGTCAAAGCCACCTTTACAAAGAAGTAAAATCTCTCTGCCTCACTGTTTCACACAGTGGCTCTTTGGTTTAGGAACATTGAGTTTATGACTTTTTTGCTATTACACCATTGATTGTTTGGGATATGAGATCTTGGTATACAAGTACATGCTTCACTATAATGAATAGCACACCAACACTCTCAGTGCAAGGAACACTGTGTATGAAAATTTCTATAAAACAAAGAGCTTGCCCTTTTTGAGTTATGACATTTCCCTTGTTACAAACCCCGTAACTGGGTCACTTACCAGCAAAGAGAGAGAGGTCCGCTGAAATCTGATGGTACTATTTTTAAACGTTTTTATTTATAAAGGGGCACAAAAGTAAGGTTAATACAAACATTCAGATAATATACGTCGTCAATACTCAATCTAAAGCGCGGGTATAGTAATAATCAACAATAAGAAGTAGCTCTATCGTTTGTCTAGGGGTAAAACTATTGTCCGATGGAAATATCAAAGTCTCGGAAGTTCATACAGGCTTTTAGCCTTTCAGGGACCGCTGGGGTCTCACACGTGTTGGAGAGAGAAAATAAACTTGCCAGCCTTTTGGACTCAACTCGTTGAATCGGGAACATGGGTTCCCCGTTGTCATTTCGAAGTCTTTTTCGGGGTTATCAGCCACTCGTTCCCCAAGCTAGAGGAACCGAATCATACATGGCTCCCGAACAGCTTCCCGTCCTCACGGGAGCGATGAGCGATGGTCTCTCCTTCTGGGGCGTCGCTGGGGTACTGCCTCCTGCAGTCTCCTTTTTATCATGACTGGCAGATTTATAAATGTCAATCAAGGTAGGGTGATACAATCCCCACCCCACATTGCCCGAGGGTGTCCATGTCCCTGATAGCTGGCACGTACTATAGAGTTGCAATTCACACAGGTGTCTCTAAGAACAATGGTCAAATCCGTTGCATTGTCTCTCATTTCCTGGGTCCAAGACCTGAATTAATAGCGATTTTGCCATTCTCCGGAAGGAGGGGGCTGGTCCCGCACCCTTCGGCCCCTCAGAGCTGTGGTACATTCATAACACCCCCTTTCTTCAAAGCGTTTTCACCAGCTCACAATCCAAAATGACCTTACGTAAGGACACCATTTCTGTCCATTTTCCTATTCCTCTCAGGGCTACTTCTCCCGTCTGAGGTCCGAATTTTAACATGTTACTGCTAATTAATGATAGCTCCGCCCCCGTGTCTCTCCAAATCCTTACGGGAATTGGTGGGTCCCCCTCCCTCACAGACACGGTTCCGTGTGACAGATAAATCTCAGACTCCTCGCGCTCTCTGCTTACCCGGGACCCTCTTGCCGATTTTCTGATTACCACTGCACACCCGATAGGGACTGCTGCTTTCCCTTTTTCTGGCTCCTTCCTCGGAGCAAAGCACCTAGATGCAATATGTCCTCCCTTTCCACAATTAAAACAGGTCAAGCCCGGAAATCTCGGGCCGCCTGGCCTTTCCCCCTCAACCTTACCACTAGCTCCCGGCGGGACCTCTGCCTCAGCCGGCGGACTTTCTCGATCGTTCCCACGGTCTCTAGGGGGAATTTTATTCGAGGGAAACTTTGTCTTGTGGGTTAGGGCATATTCATCTGCGAACCTAGCAATTTCTGAGATGGACATTCGGCTTCTCATTCAAATACATCCGGATCTCCTCTGGAACACACCCTTTTAATTCCTCAATCAAAAATAACTCCCTGATACGCCCATAGTCCTCGTCCACCTGTTCCACGGTGCACCAACGGTCCAAGAGCACACCCTCCTCATGGGCTAGCTCGGTATACGTTTGATTCCACCCTTTCCATAAATTTCTGAACCTTTGTCTATAAGCTTCAGGTACTAGCTCGTAACTCCGGAGAATGGCCTCCTTTACTTTGGCATAATTCTCCGCTTCCCCCTCCTCAACGGGCAACGCCGCATATGCTCGTTGTGCCTTCCCTTTTAACACACTTTGTAACAACGCCACCCACTGCTCTTTGGGCCACTTCTGATTTACTGCCACCTTTTCAAAAAGCAAGAAATAACTATCAACATCCGACTCTTCGAATGGAGGTACTACCCTTAACTCCCGACTAACGTTAAACCTCTCCTCTTGGTCTGACCCTTGATCTCTTCGCTCTTTCCTTAACTTCTCCATCTCCAAGTCATGTTTCCTCTGTTTTTCTGCCTCCTCATACTCCCTCTCCTTCTCAGCTCTTTCTTTCTCTTTCTCAGCTGCTTCCAGCTCCTTTAGCTGGAGCTTATGAACCCGTTTCACCTCTAACTCCTTTAGTTGGAACGCCTGCTCCCTTTCTTTCTCTTTCTCTCTCTCAGCCTGTTCTTTCTCCTTCTCAGCCCTTTCCTTCTCCTCAGCTCTTTCCTTCTCCTTCTCAGCTGCTTCCAGCTGCTTTACTTTAAATTCATGTTCCAACCTTAATTTCTCCAACTCTAACTGATCCATCCCACTCGCTAGTACCTTTTCAGGGATATTTTCCAAATCCTCAGCTGCAAACACCTTCTTCCCAATGTAATACTGAGTTATTACCCTTCGCACTTCCCGCTTTTTCATTGATGACCTCACCTCTGTGAGGCTTAACCCCTTCGCCAGATTTACCAAGTCTAATTTGGTAGCTGCCTCTAGCGCCCCCAGAGTCAGGTTTCCCATAAATTCATCCACGTCCATCTTTGCTGGTTTCCCGTCTGGCTACCCGTTACCAGATCCAAATTTTTGACTTAAACCCGATTCACTGGCCCTCCAATTTGGTGTCAAATCCTGAGACGAGTACCCCAATGTTGTTACGAACCCCATAACTGGGTCACTTACCAGCAAAGAGAGAGAGGTCCACTGAAATCTAATGTTACTATTTTTAAATGTTTTTATTTATAAAGGGGCACAAAAGTAAGGTTAATACAAACATTTTGATAATATACGTCGTCAATACTCAATCTAAAGCACGGGTATAAATACGAAGTAGCTCTATCGTTTGTCTAGGGGTAAAAATATTGTCCGATGGAAATATCAAAGTCTCGGAAGTTCATACAGGCTTTTAGCCTTTCGGAGACCGCTGGGGTCTCACGTGTTGGAGAGAGAAAATAAACTTGCCAGCCTTTTGGACTCAACTCGTTGAATCGGGAATGTGGGTTCCCCGTTGTCATTTCGAAGTCTTTTTCGGGGTTATCAGCCACTCGTTCCCCAAGCTAGGGGAACCAAACCACACGTGGCTCCCGAACAGCTTCCCGTCCTCATGGGAGCGATGAGCGATGGTGTCTCCGTCTGGTGCGTCACTGGAGTACCGCCTCCTGCAGTCTCCTTTTTATCATGACTGGCAGATTTGTAAATGTCAATCAAGGCAGGGTGATACAATCCCCACCCCACATTGCCTGAGGGTGTCCATGTCCCTGATAGCTGGCACGTACTATAGAGTTGCAATTCACACAGGTGTCTCTAAGAATAATGGTCAAATCCGTTGCATTGTCTCTCATTTCTTGGGTCCAAGACCCGAATTAATAGCGATCTTGCGATTCTCCGGAAGGAGGGGGCTGGTCCCGCACCCTTCGGCCCCTCAGAGCTGTGGTACATTCGTAACACCCTTAAGAACCTTTTACCCTTTTCATAAATTAAGCAATATCTTTATTTAAATAGGTCATTTTGCAGAGTGATATATATACCATAGTTTTGCTTTAGCCCCTTCCTACTTTCTGTGCCATGGATTGGCTGGTTAAACTATTAAGCAAAGCCATGATCTTTTCCACCCACCACCTTCATCAACACACCTTCTGTTGCCATGACAACTAAATTGTCTCACTGACAAAATCTTCTGAACTCATTGAATAAGACCATCAAATTCTGGTTTAAGTTGAATATTTCAACATGCTGAGTATCGCAGTAGGTCAGCCAGCAGCAATGATGGCTGCATTGGTGCTGCTTTCTGCATCCATGCTGACCTTGCCAAATCTATCAGCCTTACCTCCATCTTTCACTCTGCCCTCAAATTTAATTGATCCAGCTCTGGCACCTCTTCCCCTTTCTTGATCTCTCTGTCCCCATCTCTGGAAAGAGACTGAAGACTGATATTTTTAACAAACCTACTGACTCTTCCAGCTGTCTTGACTATACCTCTTCACATACTGTCATTTCTAAATATGCTATTCCCTTTTCTCAGTTCTTCCATCTCTGCTACATCTGTTCTCAGGATGCGGCTTAACATTACAGAACATTTGAGATGTCCTCATTCTTCAAAGAAGGAAGTTTAGCTTCCTTTATCATCGATGCTGCCCTCAACCACATTTCCTTCATTTCCCGCACATCTGCCCTCACCCTATCTTCCCGCTGACATAACAGGGGCCGAGTTCCCCTTGTCCTTACCTACCACCCCATGAGCCTTTGTATTCAGCGCATCATTCTTCCAAACTTCTGCCATCTTCAATGGGATCCTACCACTAAGCATATCTTTACACCCCCCCCCCATACACTCCAACTCTCCATTTTCCAAAAGGATCTCTCTTTATGTCACTACTTTGTCCATTCATCCCTCTGATCTACCCCCTGGCACTTAACCGTGCAAGTAGAACAAGTGATACACCTGCCCCCTATACCTCTTCCCTCGTCATTGTTCAGGGCCCCAAACAGTCCATCCATGTGAGGTGATACTTCATCTGTGAGTCTGTCAGGGTCATCTGCTGTATCCATTGCTCCTGGTACAGTCTTCTAGAGGAGGACAAGCTAGAAGGTGATAGGTGAGACTTGAAATGGCTTAGAAATGATGGAAAAAATGGTGCAAGTAATTTATAAGCTTGAAACCTTAAATCAATGCAGCCAACATTTTGGCCGAGGCCCTTCATCAGGACTAGAAAGGAATGGAGATGATGCCAGAATAAGAAGATGGGGGGAAAGGAAGAGGACAAGCTAGAAGGTGATAGGTGAATCCACATGGGTGGAGGAGGGGGAGAAAGTAAGACGTTGGCAGGTAATAAGTGGAAAAGGCAAAGAGCCAGAGAAGGAGAAATCTGACTGGAGAGGAGCGTGGATCATGAGATAAGGGGAAGGAAGTAGGGCACCAGGGGGTGGTGATAAGCAGGTGAGGAGAAAATATGAAAAATCAGAGAGGAGAAATTAAGAAAAGGGAAGTGGGGGTGGGTGATCATGTTCAAACATTATTTTTCATTCATTTAAACACACTGGTGTTTTCTTGTTATTGAGATAGAATTAAACTATCTAGGTATATAAATATAGTTTTATTTCTGGGTCAGAGAGGTTCATCAGCAGTTATGAATGCTGGAAATTGAGAGACAAAATAAGTCCTTTCTGGGAGGAAGATCAAGTAGGAACTGTAAGTTCATCTTTTTGGAACTTTATGCATTTCCCAAAATGGAAACTGTCAACAAATGTGAATGCATACATAGGAATGGATGAATAGACTGGGCTGCTTTTCTCTTGAGTAAAGAAGGCTAATGTGTTGTTTAATAGAGGTTTCTTTAACAGAGTTCTCAAAACCAGATGGCATAGTTTTAAAGTGAGAAGAGAAAGATTTAAAAGTGATCCGGTAGGGTAACATGTCCCAAAGCAAGTGTTGTGTGTTTATGGAAAACACTGACAGAGAAAGTTGTAGAGATGGGTAAAATTACAACCTTTAGAACTCATTTAATCAAACACATGGACAGAAAAGGTGTAGAGGGTACAGGCCAAATACAGGCAAATGGAAGATGCTGAGCTCAGTCACTCAGGGGGCATGGATGAGATGGGAAGAAAGATCTGTTTTCATGCTCTATGACTCTAACATAAATCTTCAAAGTGATGAAGGGTTTTGGTGGAGTGGTATCAGGCAAATATTTTCACTTGTAGGAAAGGGCGTAATGAGCTGCCACCATTATGAGAGAGTCAACTCAAAATTATGTGAGGATTTAGGAAGAAACTTTTTGTTTATCTAAAAAGCAGTTAAATACAATCAGGGACCACTTTATTAGGTGCAACTGTACAACTGCCCATTAATTGTGGCAGCAACTCAGTGCATAAAACAATGCTGGCATGGACACAAGGTTCAGTTGTTCTTCAGATCAAACATCAGAATTAAAAAGAAGTGTGATATAAGTAACTTTGACTGTGACTCTGAGTGTGCGCAGTATACAGAATAAGGTGGATGAACTTGCAGCATAGTTGCAGATTGGCAGGTATGATGTTGTAGTCATCAATGAATCATGGCTGAATGTTTTTGTAGCTGGGAGCTTAATGTACAAGGATACACATAGTATCAAAAAGATAAGCAGGAAGGTGGAGGGGGTGGTGCTTCACTGTTGATTAAAAAAAAGGAAACCAAATCATTAGAAAGAGGGGATATAGGGCTAGAAGGTGTTGAATCATGGTGAATAGAGCTAAGGAACTGCAAGGGTAAAAAGACCCTGATGGGAGTTGTATACAGACCCCCAAACAGTAGGAAGGATGTGGGCTACAAATTACAATGGGATGTAGAAAATGCATGCCAAAAGGGGAGCATTACATTAGTCATGGGGGACTTCAATATGCAGGTAGGATTACAGGTAGGAGGCAGAACTTCTAGAGTGCCTATGAGATGGTTTTTTTTAGAACAGCTTGTGACTGAGCCCACCAGAGGATCAGCTATTCTGGATTGGTGTTCTGCAATGAACCAGAATTGATTAGAGCTTAAGGTTAAAGGGCCCTTAGAGAAAAGTGATCATAATATGGTCAAATTCATCCTGAAATTTGAGAAGAAGAAGCTAAAGTCAGATGTGTCTGCATTACAGTGGAGTAAAGGGAATTACAGGAGCATGAGAGAGGAGTTGGCCAGAATTGATAAGAAAAGAACACCAGCAGGGATGATGGCAGAGCAGCAATGGCTGGAATTTCTGCAAGCAATTGGGAAAGTACAGGATATGTACATCCCAAAGAGGAAGAAGTATTCTAAAGGAAAGATGAGACAACCATGGCTAACAAGAGATGTCAAAGCCTACATAAAAGCAAAAAGAGGACATATAATAGAGCAAAAATTAGTGGGAAGTTAGAGGACTGGGAAGCTTTAAAAAGCCAACAGAAGGCAAATAAAAACATCATTAGGAAGTTAAAGATGGAATACAAAAGTGATTTTGTCAATAATACCAAAAGTTTCTTCAGATGAAGTATAAAAGGGAGGCAAGTGTGGATAATGGAACGCTGGGAAATGATGCTTGTGAGGTAGTAATGGGGGACAATGAAATGGCGAACAACCTGAATAAGTCCTTTGCATCATCTTCACTAGCAGTATGGTGGAAGTTCCAGGTGGCAGGGGATATGAAATATGTGATGTTGCTATAACTAGAGAGAATGTTCTTGGGAAACTGGCTGGTCTGAAGGTAAAGATAGATAAGTCACTGGGTCCAGATGGTGTACACCCCAGTTCTGAAAGAGTGTCTGAAGTGATCATGGAGATATTAGTAATGATATTTCAAGAATCACTAAATTCTGGAATAGATCTAGAAGACAAGAAAATTGCAAATGTCACTCCACTCTTCAAGAATATTTGAAACTATAGGCTCATTAGTCTGACCTCTGTGGTTGGGAAGATGTTGGAATTGATTATTCAGGATGAGGTCTCGGGGCACTTGGAGGCACATGATAAAATAGGCCATAGTCAGCATGGTTTCCTCAAGGGAGAATCTTGCCAGACAAATCTGTTGGAATTCTTTTAAGATGTAATGAGCAGGATAGACAAAGGAGAATCAGTGAATATTGTGTACTTGGATTTTCAGAAGGCCTTTGACAAGGTGCCACACATGAGGCTGCTTATCAAGCTACAAGCCCATGGCATTACAGGAAAGATAAAGTAGTCACTGATTGGCAAGATGCAAAGAGTGTGAATAAAGGGAGCCCTTTTGGCTGACTGCCAGTGATTGGTCGTGTTCCACAGGGGTCTGTGTTAGGAACAATTCTTTTTATATTATCTATCCATGATTTGGATGATGGAATTGATGGCATTGTTGCACAGTTTGCAGATGATATCAGGATAGGTAGAGGGGCAGGTAGTTTTGAGGAAGTAGAGAGGATACAGAAGTGCCAAGACATATTAGGAGAATGAGCAAAGAAATGGCAGATGGAATACAGTGTTGGGAAGTGTATGGTCATGGACTTTGGCAGAAGAAAGGATTGAGCATTTTCAAAATGGAGAAAAAATACAGAAAATTGAGGTACGAAGAGACTTGACAGCCCTTGTGCCGAATTCCCTAAAAGGTAATTTGCAGGTTAAGTCTGCGGTGAGGAAGGCAAATGTGATGTTAATATTCATTTCAAGATGACTAGAATATAAAAGCAAGGATGTAATTTTGACTCTTTATAAAGCTTAAAATTGAGGTTTCACTTGGACCAGGTTTGAGCCCCTTGTCTTAGAAAGGATGTGCTGAAACTGCAGAGGTCCAAAGGAAGTTCATGAAAATGATTCCAGGATTGAATGACTTGTCATATGAAGAGTGTTTGATGGCTCTGGGCTTGTATTCACTAGAATTCAGAAGAAAGAGGGGTGGCCTCATTGAAACTTAGTGAATGGTGAAAGGCCTTGATAGAGTGGAAGTGGAGAGCATTTTTTCTATGGTGGAAGAGTCTAAGAGCAGATGTCAGAGCCTCAGAATAGAGGGCCATCTATTTAGAACAGAGATGAGAAGGAATTTCTTTAGCCAGTGAGTGGTGACTCTGTGGAATTCTTTGCCACAGGCAGCTGTGGAGGCCAAGTCTGTATGTATATTTAAGGCAGAGGTTGATAGATTGGTCAGGGCATGAAGGGATACAGGGAGAAGGCAGGAGTTTGGCGGCTGAGAGGAAAATTGAATCAATAATGATGAAATAGCAGAGTAGACTCAATGGCCAAATGGCCTAATTCTGCTCCTATATCTTGTCTTGTGGAATTATTGTTGGTGCCTGGGTGGTTTGGGTATTTCAGAAACTCCTGATCTTCTAGAATTTTTATATACAAGTCAGTAGAGTTTATAGAGAATATGCAAAAAGCATTAACATCCCATGAGCAACAGTTCTGTGGGTGGAAACATGTTGTTAATGAAAGGGGTCAGAGGAGAATGGCCAGATTCATGTAACCTGACAGGAGGACAACAGTGACTCAAGTAACCACACCTGACAACAGAGCTGAACAGAACAGCATCTCCGAACACACAACACATCGAACCGTGAAGTGGATGGAATACAGCTGCAGAAGACCACAACCACACACAGTTCAACATACCACAGGCTGTCCCTCTCACAATAGAACAATACTGAAGGCATTGGCAATGAATGTAAAATTGAATAGGATTGCATAGCTATTCTTGTAAATATATAATTTATTATGAATAAAGTTAATTCTGATATTTAACAAATCCTTCCTCCCACAGCCGCTGTTTGACCTGCTGAGTTCTTCGTGCAGGTTGTACGTTTCTCCAGATTCCAGTGTCTTCACTCTTATTTATTCTAAGTTACTGAGATATGTTCTGTACCTTTTGAAGATATCAGAAAATGAATTCAGGGCCTTTTCTCTTATTTCCTACTAATGCATACACTCTGATTTTGTAACCAAAAACACAAGCATCTGAGGAATTCTGCCACTCAGGCAGTCTTTATGGTAGCAAAGGGATTAGAGACATTTTGGATCGAACCCTGTATCAGAAATGTTGTTATTTCTTTGCCTCCACAGATGCTGCCTATCCTTCAGATTTCCTCCAGATTTCTGCTTCAGCTCCCAGCATCTGCAGTCTCTCGAGTCTCTGATTTTGTGCACCCTGTAACCAAGCAAAGTAAGTAAATTCCAAATTGCCATTTCCTTTCCCCAAAGGAGACCATTCCACTTGCAATCCAAGTGCTTACACAATAGACAAAACCCTTAAAATTATGTCAGCATATCTTTGCACTCAAAAAGCAGCCCAAGAAGGCAAGCAATAATAAGCCCCAATCTTGCTCGCTTTTGATCTCTGTGTATTTATCACATTCTTCCACATGCCTGACTTAATTTTTAAATAAAACCTTTTCTTTTGGAGTGAATATTTTAACAGTTAGTCATAGAGATGATTTAAATTTCCAGTTGTATGACTCATTGAATAACAGCTTCAGAAAGAATTTCATATCTTTCAAAGCACGCAGATGGGAAAAGGAACTGACAATGTGACCTGTAATAGGTGCTTAATAGTATGGTTTCATTTTGGCACTGCAAAAAATAGTTATATTTAAACTCTTACATTACATCAGATGCCAGTGAGTCAAAAAATTAGATACTTAAACCATGTTCCTGTAAAATTGTTAAAGAAAGGTGTAATTAATCCAAGCAACACAATAAAAATGCTGGGGGAACTCAGCAGGCCAGGTTAAGTTTCCACCAGCATTTAGGTTGCGTTCCTTCGATTTCCAGCATCTACAGATTTTCTCTTGTTTGTAGTTAAACCAATCCCTTTTAGTTTCTTACCTCATATCCTTCCTGCAAACAACGTGCACAGATTAAGTGGTGGAAAAAAACAGGCCTAGAGTTTGCTGAGCATTTCCTATAGTTCCATAAGGAACACTGGCTTTTGGTCAGCCATCTCCCTGCATTTAGTGATTCCCCTGCAAATACAGGAACCCAGAACCACTGATGGGTCTCTTTCCATTGTTAGAGAGCACACCAAATGCAACACTGCAGCAACAGCATTGTGGAGTTGCCACCACATATATTAACAGTGCTTCTCTTGGACTGTGCCAGGTTGGATTTGATGTTGGGTCTGCAAGATCATCCATTTGCAAGGTAATTTGTTGCTTAACTAAAAGGTGCATATGATTATACATTACTGTACTTAAAATTATACATGTTTGCTTCAATGCTCTGAGTTTTTGAGCTCCTCTGAGAGTGTCCCAGTTTATTACATTTTAAACTTCTTTAATTGTTTCCGTCACTTTTCGTTCTGGAGTATTGAAAATACTTGACAGCTTTGACAGATGGCAAAGACGAAAGCATGGCTGTCAATTGCTTTGTTTGGAAACTTGTGCCCTGTAATTAGCTGTTTAAATTCATTATTCAAGTTTCAGACTTAATCACATCTCTCTCAGGCTTGATGTAGGATTTTAACCAAGTATGATCTCTTTCTTCTAAATGATGTTTGCCAGAAGATTACAAATACAAACTTCCATCATCTTATTATGATTATGAAGATTGAATCTGGCAAGATGGCGCCAGCGACCAATGGTGACATCCTGTAAACAGCTCATGAAACTGAGATACACTTTTTCTTCTAAATATACTTCTCCTGAACTACATTCGATTGAAGCCAATAATTTCTATTTTCAGAATATATTATTGAGCTGACAAAGTAATCTGGCACTTTTGCCATCTCATGGGGGATCTGGTGAGGATGAGAGAGGTGTTTATTGACTCCTAAGGGCAGAATGCAAACACTTGGTCGGCTCCATTACTCCATGCTGGTTAAAGCGCAAGTAAGATTAAAATCGATGAGGACTAGTGCGGAAAACGAACAGGTGTTCAACACATTGGCTTGATCGTTGCAAAGTTTTGTCGCCTTGGTGACTTGTGGCATGTCTGTAGACTCACTTTTGGGAGACTCTGTGGTTTGGTGTTTAATATTGTCAGCACTGAATAGCTGTGGTTCACTTCACAGTCTTTGCAGTTCATGTTTCATGTGTTTTTGTTTTCTCTATTTTACTGTTTGTATGATTTGATTGAAGTGCTTCAGCATGGAACTGGCTCTGTGGCCGTGGCCTGCAGATATTGACACTGTGCTGAACTGACTAACTTGATGGTTGTGGCATGTGGCTAGTGGCTTCTGGACTGGCTTCACTTGCCTCAGCGGCTCGTGGTTGCAGACCCTTTCGTGGATGCAGACCTCTGCAGTTCGATGTTTAATATGTGGTTTGTTATTTGCTTGCATTTTGTTGTTGAGCGATTTGTTCTTTTTCGCGCGTTGGGTGTTTGATGGTCTTTATTGTGTGGAGTTTTTCTTTAAATGCAGGAAGACAAATCCCAAGGTTGTATACTTTATACATACTTTGAATACCTATCCCCTTTTCCATTCCGACATGTCAGTCCATGGCCTCATCTTCTGTCATGATGAGGACACTCTCAAGTAGGAGGAACACAGCTCATATTCCATCTAGGTAGCCTCCAACCTGATGGCATGAACATTGATTGCTCCAACTTCATCACCTTCATGATATCATTGTTACTGGATGCTATGGATACCTTACTGGAGGACCCAACTTGCAAGAAAAGAGGAGAGCATTCCACAATCTGAGAGCAGATCTCTTCTTCAAAGTGTAGTGAAAAGTACCATTCCCAAGCTGTTGAATGGATTTTCAACCTCACTTATTTGTAATGAAAATGGTAATCATCCCCAAATTTGAATTTTATATAAGCAGGGTACAACTTAGTTTCAATCAATAAAAAAATTGCTGGGAACATTTAACAAGCCAAGCAGTAGCTCTGGAAAGAGAACAGCTGAAATTTCTCTTTGGTCAATTAACTTTTCATAGGTACTGCTTGCAATGAAAGAAGAAAAGTCACAGGAAGATTCTGCCTGGGAGAATTAGAGGTTGACTACAAAATAGGAATTTGTAGCTCTGCCACAGATGAAGTTGGATGGCTGCTCCGGGACCTGGCTTCTGGACTGGGTCTGTGGCAGATAGTAAATGGTTCAATATGATGGATAAAATAACTTAGCATCATTCTTAATGTTCTAAACCTGGCAGATGTACTGTACCTACCCACAATAGCACTAGTTGGAGTGACCACCACACTATCATTATGGAGGCAAAGGTCTTTATCTGGTCTCCTACCAATTGACTTTTGGTCCTTCTACCACACAAATAAGATTGAAGTTCCTTTAATAAAAATAGCAATGTCAGTGAGAATGTTAGAAATATTCAGAAAGTCAGGGAGCATTTGTGGGAAGAAGAGCAAAGTCAATAATTCAGGCTGCAGATCCTTCACCAGTACAGGAAAATAAAGTCAAACAAATTAGGTTTAAATTGCTTAGAGGTGGGAGAGAGATAAATAAGACATAAGGAATATCTCCAAAAGGGTGAGGTCATGTTTACCGGGTGATAAACTGTTGATGAAACCATCTGGTTAATAGGTTAATGAAGGAAGTTAAGAAGCATATGCAAAGTAACATAGAGAAACTGTGAAATGCAGATAAGAGCTGTAGGAAAAAGCCTAGTAGATCTTGCAGACTGAATGCAGGTACTTAACAGAGCAACCACTCAATTTGCTTTGCTGAAATTCAATCCCTGCTTGAAACCATGATGGCAAGTGGCAAAGTGGTCATAGAATTCTATTAGGTTAAGAAAATGCAATGCTTTCTAAAGCTGTAGTTTTGCGCATCAGTCAAAACCTATGGAGAAATTCCATAATTGTTTTTTAGGGAACTGAGAAAATTCAAATGCAGAAGTCAGTATGAGAAAAGATGAATGGTATATCTGCTCCAACATCTATCCAGCCAAAATAGATAATAGTTTCCTGTTATTTACTTTCTAGAGAAATATTTGTTTGACTCCAAGGGGAGTATCCAATGCAACTAGTTTAAAATCCAGACAGTCAAGATAAGTGTAGTTCTTTGATTGCTCCAGAAAAACACAATTAATTTGACAGTCTGTTAACAAAACAACATTTGAATATGTTTCACCCTGATTTCTGTATGAGTGATACATTTTGTATGCTAGTTGCTTATAATTGGGTATAAGGAGGAGTGAAAAATCAAAATGAAACAAACACATCTGCTGATTTATATAATCTGTATATTTTTTTGATTTCTGTGGCATTTAACTTGGCAGAATTTATTGAAATTTTGTTTTGCATTCTCGGGGATATTAATTGCTTTGTCATCCGATTTTTTTTACACTCGAGACTATTTATTTTGTGGCTTTTTTATCAAACTAAATTCTGTTTTCCACTTGGGTTCTCTTTGCTTTGAGCGTTATCAATCATTGGATGGATGATACATCGAGAAGCTTTAGGATTTGCAGCTGTTGAACTAGTCACTAGATGGTGTAGTGAGAATGGGGTCAGCATATTCCAGCAATAGCTTTACCACCTCCCTTTCTGAACACACAGCATAACTTGGCCTTGCTAATCAACCCAATTGGACAAAGAAACACGGAGATTAGAGCAATGAATCATCTCAATGGATACATTCAGGAATATATTTTGTTCCTGTGATGCCAACTGTATTTCAAAAACATTACCAATACAAATATTATCTGAATAACCTCATCCATACTATTTGGACATTTTCCATTCATCCTATCGGCAACAGAGATTTTATAACATAAAATCATTAACAATTTTTGATTCTGTGTTTATTTTACATTGCTGAGATGTTCTATCAGGGGGATTTAACTTCCCTAATCAGTTGAGTCACTGAGTTTACACTATCTAGGCTTTGACTATTTATGTCAATTAATGTTTGTCTTTAATTTATACTAAATATTGGCTAGCATATATTAAGTGTTTGAGATAAATGTAAATGTTCAGAAAATTTATGCAAACTAAAGTTGTTCAATTGTCGGTTTAAAATCCCAGTTATAGCTTTCCCAGTCAATCACAAATCCCCACTGTACACTGCAGAAATGTTGGGATTTTCTGTAAGGGCCAAGCTGTATTAAAAAAAAATTAAAAATCTTAATCGAGCAAGTAAGCAGGTCTTTCAGACGGTTTGATTCATATTGAGTGCTGTTAATCAAAACAAAAAAAAAGTAGAAAACTCCAGGTTGCTCTCTTTGTATTGAAATTGATTGGTCCCTGTTGGTCGTAACCTGGGTGATGAACTTTGCAAAAGACAACTGAGGAATATAATCCATTCGTAATGGATTCTTTGACAATCTATGATCAAAGGTCCCATCCATCTTCACACTGAGCAACAGTTCTAACTATATGACTGCACATAGATTTCAAAATATCTCCATACATTTCAGGGCTTTTTGTTTGGCTCTGGGAGCCAAGTTTGAGAATGTGGCAGAGTACATATCGATAGTAACCTGTCGCATTAGACACTCCCTTTAAAACGCTCGATGGCTTATGAAAGATATGCATCATGACTATTTTAAAAAAAAAATTTTCACACTGATAAATGGAGCCACAGCAGGAACTGTAATAATCCTGGAATCCCTGTGAATCCTGTCTCCTTGTCAAGATCCCTTTGGTTTCCTGCTCTACGTTCAGGTCTACGCCAGCCTCCCCAACTGAGTCGACGTGCCAGTGTCCTGCACTTGGGTTCTCCTCCATCACCTCTGTGTTACAGAACGAACTGGCCAGAATGAACCCAGCGGACATGGACCCGGTGCAACAGGCCCTCATTAGCCAGGACTCCCTACTGGGCATACATGAGCAACTACTCAGAGAAGTCATGAAAGATCTTCGTGCCCTACCCGAGCATGTAAAGAAGGTCAGTGAGCAGGTTGACCGGGTATCCGCTCCCCTTACTCCGTTCTTTCCAAGAACCCAGTCTGACTAAACCACACAGCCTGCGGTGGGTACGCCCTTTGGCTCGGCAACACAATCGCCTCGAGAGCTTTACATACCCGAACGAGATCCCTACGCTGGGGACCTAAGGAAGTGCTGTGCTTTCTTACTGCAGTGCTCTCTGGTTTTTGAGCAACAGCCACGTACATACTCCCCAATGCCATTAGGCTTTACAATTCTACCGCCAGGACTTAAGAACTTTTTAAAAGCTATTATTAATGCTTTTTGAGATAGTGATTTAGATGCATATCATATTTTTTACTGAGTTAAGTATTGTATGTAATTAGCTTTGCTACAACAAGTGTATGGGACATTGGAAAAAAAGTTGAATTTCCCCATGGGGATGAATAAAGTATCTATCTATCTATCTATCATACAGCTCGGACAGATCAAAAATTGCGTACATCATGGGGCTGTTACGAGGGGATGCCTTATCATGGGCCACCGCGATCTGGGACAACCAGCCAGAGGTCTGTTCCTCCTTTTCCACCTTCGTCTCCGAAATGAGGAAAGCTTTTGAACAGCCCATTCGCAGGAAGGATGCTGCTAGGCGCCTTCTGACTCCCTGTCAGTGCTCGCGAAGTGCAGCGAAATACTCCATAGAGTTCCGAACTTTAGCGGCCGACTCTGGGTGGAATGACGAAGCACTACAGGAAGTGCTTCGACAGGGTCTCTCTGACAAGATAAAAGATGAATTAGCGGCCAGTGATGACGCGAACAGCCTGGACTTTGTGGTCTCTCTAGCCACCAGGTTAGATAATTGACTTCGAGAACGTCGGAGAGAGAAGGCCGGTCGCCCCGCTCCTCGGGGCATCCTATGGCCCACCTTACCATCTTCAGCCAGCCTCTTTTCCCCGTCCCCTCCTATTGTAGCCCCCACTCCAACTGTTCTGGTGAATCAGACGGCACTCCCTTCAGTTCCCCAAACCCGGATGCAGATCCAAGCTACTGTAACCTACAACCAACAGTCCCTGTCCTTGTCCACCTTGACAGACTCCGGTGCTGAGGGGAATCTGTTGGATGAAGACATAGCTGCCCAGGCCGGAATTCCTCTGGAGCCGTTGTCTACCCCTCTGGAAGCCCGGGCACTGGACGGAAGACTTCTGGCTCGAGTCACTCACCGTACACCACCACTGTCTTTGATCCTCTCTGGGAATCATCGGGAGCAGGCACAATTTAACCTAATCTCCTCTCCTCAAGCCCCGATAGTACTTGGATACCCCTGGTTACACCGCCATAATCCTTGCATTGATTGGTCTACCGGGAGGACAGCCGGCTGGAGCCCGTTTTGCCACGCCACCTGTCTGCAGTTGGCCCTATCCCTTAGGGAGGATACAGCGACGTCGCCCGTCTTTGAAACCCTCGACTTGTCCAGAGTTCCCACAGAATACCACGACGTGGGACAGGTATTCAGCAAGCAACATGCTCTTTCCCTGCCTCCACACCGCCCGTATGACTGCGCTATCGACCTTCTCCCTACTTCGACCTACCAGTTGCCTGTATAACTTGTCCCGGCCTGAGAAAGAAGCTATGGAGAAATATATTAGTGAGTCTCTCGTGGCGGGCAGTATTGGACCCTCATCCTCCCCGGAGGGCGCTGGATTCTTCATTGTGGGGAAGAAGGATGGCTCTCTCCATCCCTGCATCGATTACCGAGGCTTAAATCATATCACCATTAAGAACAAGTACCCACTGCCTCTTATAAGTTCTGCGTTTGAACCACTTCATGAAGCCACCATCTTCTCGAAGTTGGACCTCCGAAACGCCTGCCATTTGGTCCGGATAAAGGAAGGGAACGAGTGGAAGAAGGCTTTCAATACTCCGTTAGGCCACTTCGAGTACTTAGTCAGGCCTTTCGGCCTCACCAATGCCACCGCAGTTTTTCAAGCCTTGATTAACGATGTACTAAGAGACTTTATTAACCGCTTTGTGTTTGTCTACCTGGATGACATCCTGATCTTTTCCAGCAGTCCCCAGCAACACGTACACCATGTCCGTCAAGTCCTGCAGAAGCTGGGGAAGAATAAATTATTCGTAAAGGTGGAGAAATGCAAATTCCACATCCCCTCGGTCAGCTTCCTACGTTATATCATCGAGAGGGGACAGGTGAGAGCTGATCCCGAGAAGAGCCGGGCTGTGGCGGAGTGGCCCAAACCCATGGACCGCAAGCAACTCCAACGGTTCCTGGGGTTAGATAGATAGATAGATAGATAGATAGATAGATAGATAGATACTTTATTCATCCCCATGGGGAAATTCCAACTTTTTTCCAATGTCCCATACACTTGTTGTAGCAAAACTAATTACATACAATACTTAACTCAGTAAAAAAATATGATATGCATCTAAATCACTATCTCAAAAGCATTAATAATAGCTTTTAAAAAGTTCTTAAGTCCTGGCGGTAGAATTGTAAAGCCTAATGGCATTGGGGAGTATTGACCTCTTCATCCTGTCTGAGGAGTATTGCATCGATAGTAACCTGTCGCTGAAACTGCTTCTCTGTCTCTGGATGGTGCTATGTAGAGGATGTTCAGAGTTATCCATAATTGACCGTAGCCTACTCAGCGCCCTTCGCTCAGCTACCGATGTTAAACTCTCCAGTACTTTGCCCACGACAGAGCCCGCCTTCCTCACCAGCTTATTAAGACGTGAGGCGTCCCTCTTCTTAATGCTTCCTCCCCAACACGCCACCACAAAGAAGAGGGCGCTCTCCACAACTGACCTATAGAACATCTTCAGCATCTCACCACAGACATTGAATGACGCCAACCTTCTTAGGAAGTACAGTCGCCTCTGTGCCTTCCTGCACAAGGCATCTGTGTTGGCAGTCCAGTCTAGCTTCTCGTCTAACTGTACTCCCAGATACTTGTAGGTCTTAACCTGCTCCACACATTCTCCATTAATGATCACTGGCTCCATATGAGGCCTAGATCTCCTAAAGTCCACCACCATCTCCTTGGTCTTGGTGATATTGAGACGCAGGTAGTTTGAGTTGCACCATATCACAAAGTCCTGTATCAGTTTCCTATACTCCTCCTCCTGTCCATTCCTGACACACCCCACTATGGCCGTGTCATCAGCGAACTTCTGCACATGGCAGGACTCCGAGTTATATTGGAAGTCTGATGTGTACAGAGTGAACAGGACCAGAGAGAGCACGGTCCCCTGCGGCGCTCCTGTGCTGCTGACCACTGTGTCAGACCTACAGTCTCCCAACCGCACATACTGAGGTCTATCTGTCAAGTTTGCGAACTTCTATTGCCAGTTGATCAGAAACTACAGTCAGGTGGCGGATCCTCTTACCCAACTTACCTCACCTGCCACCCCTTTCCTTTGGAACTCCGAGGCGGACCCAGCATTCGCCGAACTGAAGAGGTGTTTCACGTCTGCCCCCGTTCTGATTCAACCGGACCTCTCCTGTCAGTTCATTGTGGAGGTTGACACCTCTGACTCCGGGGTGGGAGCAGTACTGTCCCAACGTTCGAGTCCGGATCAGAAACTACGTAACAGCAAACCACCCGTCAACCTGGAGCGACCATCTCCCGTGGGTTGAGTACGCCCACAACTCCCTCGTGAGCTCTGCCATTGGGAGGTCCCCGTTCGAGTGCTCCCTTGGGTACCAACCCCCGCTGTTCCCCACTCAGGAAGAAGAGATCGTGGTACCGTCGGTTCAGGACCATGTTGATCGGTGCTGGAAGGTCTGGGAGGAGACTTGCACGGCCCTACTCAGATCGACAAACCAAAATAAGAAAACGGCCAGCCGACACAGGACTCCAGCACCAGAGTACCAACCGGGGCAGATGGTGTGGCTTTCCGCCAAGGACATCCGGCTCAAATGCGAACCTAGGAAACTCGCCCCCCACTTCCTGGGACCATTTAAGCAATAGTTCAGATTAATCAGTTTGAAAGGAGTTAAAAAATCTAATATAATAAGCCTGGGAAATTTAGTCTCCATTTATAAACACAAGTGATTCTGCAAATGCTGGAAATCTAGAGTAACACACCTGATTGAAGATTCTTGTCCCAAAACATTAACTGTTTACTCCTCTCCATACATGCTGCCTAATTTGCTAAATTCTACAATGGATATTCACTTTTCAAGGCCCAACCTCAGCTTTCTAGTACAGCGGCTATATGAAGGTATAGTATGACTTTTCCAGATGGTCAGAGTTGTTTGTGAAAAAGTTAAATTTCTAACAAATACTCTTTGCTCAGCTTTTTGTTATAATCAAGAACTAGTCTTCAGTTTTTTTATGTAAATTGCAAGCACTATTCAGTTTGAAGTTAAAAGTATAGCTTCAAGCATTGTTTACAGAGCACAGGCTGCTGAGCTACTAAGGGGGCTGGCTGCTAAGAGATGTGGTTTGCAATGTGAAGTGCCTATGAGACCTCTTGTCTGCATTATCTAAATATAGGACAATGAGGTTATGTTAATTGGTCTGCATTAAACCAGATGAGTGCAGCTAAGTTATTAAGCATTATTGTGATACAGATCAGGGAAGGTTCCAAACCAGGCTTAGTCTGAACCTAGCACATCAAACATGATCACAGGCATCATCAACCAAATTTCATTTCCATTGAGTTTGCTCATAAAACATGGAGTGTGTTTGGGCAGTATCAATCAGTTTGGCAACACTTCCAATGGGGAGCAGGCAAGGGAATAGGGTTGAAAGAAAAGCACACGTGACAGGATGGCATAGCTAAATTGATTTACCAAAAAAGGCCTAATTCTGCTCCTATGTCTTATGGTCATGGACACTATTGTAATTTGCAGGGACTTCACCAAGCAACTGCCAGACTGTTTTGTTACAGACCACATCAATGAACGCCAGTTGTGTGCACAGGCCTTGAGTTTGCTCTCCACAGCTGAGGGAAAGGAAACACATTTCTCCATAAGTGGCCATTGAGTTGGCCAGTAAAAATAAATATGACTTACGGTAATTAACTGTGGTACCCTATGATTAAAAACCTGACATTGGCCCCTCACGTTCTACTCACAGGGAACCCAGTCAAACTGCCTATTGAGTCTGACTGGAGAATAACAGATTTTGTGATTTTTCTCTGAATTTGCAATTGAACAATGTTTGAAAAAGCACCCTCCTACAGATACTACTCCCCCACTGAATTCTTCTAATAGATTGTTCCTCCAGATCTCAGCATCTGCACTCTGTTGTGTCTCTTTCTAAAATTTTAAAGGTAGAATGTGAAGGCTTTGGAAAAGATACAGAACAGGTTACCATGCTACTGTCTGGATCAGGGGATACAAGCTATGAGAAGCAGTTCATTACATTTCGATAGATTTCACTTGAGCGTCTGCAGCTGAGATGTGACCTGATCAAAACTGATATAAGTATGAGAGGCATAGATAGTCAGAATCCATTTGCCAAAGTAGAAACATCAAATGCTAGATAACATGCATGTAAGGTGAGAGGAGGAATGTTTAAAGGAATGAGTCCTGAAGAAGGGCCTTGACCCAAAATGGCTGCTGTTTATTCATTTCCATGGAAGCTCCCTGACCTGAGTTCCTCCAGCAATTTGTAGGTGTTGCTTTGGATTTCCAGCATCTGCAGAATTTCTTGTGTTTATATTTAAAGGAGGTGTGAGGCGCAAGTTTTTTTTTACACAGAGTGAGAGGTGCCTGGAGCAGACTACCAGGGATGGTAGTGGAAGCAAATGTATAGTGCTATTTAAGAGGCATTTAGGGAGATGCATGAATATGCAGGGAATAGTGGCAGAAGAGACTTAGTTTAATTCAGTATAAATTTTTAGACAGGCATAATGGGCCAAAGAGCCTGTTCCTGTGCTGTTCTGTCCCATGTTCTATGTTCTTAAAAAAGAATCCCATGCTATATAATTGCAAGCTATATGAAATCAAAGAAAATGCAGACTGACATTCCATAATTTCCCTCTTGGGGTTCTGCCACAAGTAATCTCAAAAGCATTAAGGACAGAAAGTGCATTCTGTGGAATCAGGGTGTAGCTTGTATATCGGAAAACAATCCATTTCTGATCCACTCCTTCCATTCTATTAACATTGTTTTATTTTAACCTTTGTCAAGGCTAGGACCGGTACCTAAGAATGAATGCCCCTGATATTTCATTGAATGTTTTCTAATTACCATTAATTAAACCATTTAATCAGTGACTGCTTTTAGTCTTGTGTCTCTGTGTGCTTTGAAGCAAATGCTGAAGTATGCTTCGTGTACGACATAGTTTGATCTTATTTATGCCCTTCTGAAGGCAATAAAAGAAATACAATGGGGCCAATCATAACACAAAAGGGACAAAGACAATTTAGGATTAAGAAAAATTAATGAGATACTTTTATTACACCCTGTTGAAAGAACGGTGACAGTTATAATTGAGGCAGGTCATCATTCTCGTCTTGGACACTAGTACAATACATGCTTTTTAAAAGCAGGTGGGAATCTCAGACAACAGAAGTAAGAGGTTGAATGTGTCGGTAAACACACCAGCCAGTTGGTCTACACAGATCTATAGTGCTCGGCCAGGTACACCATCTGGACCAGAAGTCATCTATCGATTCATGCTCTTGAAGGATGCTTGGATGTCGGTCTCAGAGACTGAAATACAGGATTTGTGTGCTTGGGTCATTGTTCTAAAAGGCATTGAATTCATCTTGGAGAGGGGCTATTGTCACTTACGCTGCCTGATCTCCTCTTGTATGAAGATACAGTGCCTTGAAAAAGTATTCAGTCCCCTCAACTATTTTTAACATTTTATTGTCTTATTCTCTAAATTTAAAATATGTTGTGAAGTAGGATTTTTAAGCTAATCTACAAAACATTGGGCATTGCATCAATCAAAAGGGAAATTCCAGAACCTGTCAACAATTTACTAAAAATTAAAAACAAAAATTGTGAGGCTGAAGATGTATTTAACTCCTCTGTAATTACAATGTTAACTTTCCTCAGGTACAATACTGTTTTATTTTTATCTTACGAACTCACGCAATTTGTTAGGTAGAAAATTGGAGGATCACCTTAATAAATACCTCGTCTCTCTATAAGGTCCAACAGTATGGTAGATTTCAACAGACCAAACCAAAATGAAGACAAAAGAGCATTCGATGATAATAGAGAAGCACAAATCTGGATTGCTGGCTGGTAGCGTAGTGGCATCTGCACTGGACCGAGGTGAATGGTCCTGGATTCGAATCCAGCCGGGTCCTTGCAAGCTTTCCATCTGTGCTTGGTAGAACATTGAGCTATCAACTTAGTTCCATTAAAAAAAATCAAAAATGCTAAAGGAATGGCAAAGTTGCCACCTGATGCATCATAAGGCCTGGAAAGGAATGACAAAATCAAATCTGGGTAAGGGGACAAGACCACCTCAAAGGTACTGAAATTACTTCAGAGCTAGAGCAGTTCATCATGGACAAGTTGGAAAAAATATGAAGCCAAATATTTAGGGAACTGCTCCCCTAAATTTAATTGCTGGAGAAGGACATCATTTGCAAGAGAGGCTACTATGCCACCAAAGGTCACTGAGTGAGCTGCAGAAGCCAATGGCTACAACTGGAGATGAAGTTCATGGCTCCACAATCTAAGGTCTTGCATTAAGGGTATATATTAAAGAGTGGCAAGGAGCATGCCCTGACTAAAAAAAAGCACATCCTTGCCCATGAAGACTTTGCAAAGCTTCACTTAGAAATTACTGTAAAGGTGTGGAAGATGGTCTTGTTGTCAGATTAGACTAAGGTGGAGTGATTTGGCCTCAACAGTAAGTTGTACTTTGGCGTAAATCTAACACTCCACATCAGCCAGGTAGCACCATCTCCACTGTAAAGTATGGGAGTGGTAGCATTATGCTATGGGGACGCTTTTCAGCAGCAAGGACTGTGAATCTGTTCAGGAATGATGGGAAAATGATTGCTGCTAAATGTAGAGAGATCCTGGATAAAAACCTGCTTGCCTCTGCCAGAAATCTTAAACTGGGGAGATAGTTCATCTTTCAGCAAGATAACGACCCAAAGCACAACCAGAAGCAACAATGGCATGGCTTCAAATGAAGCACATTAATGTCCTTGAGTAGCCCAGTCAGTGTCCTGACCTTAACCCAACTGAACACCTCTGGCAAGACCTCAAGATTGTTCCCCAACTAACCTGGCACAGCTTGAGCAACTTTGTAAGGAGGAATGGCAAATCTTGCTCCATTGTGCAAAGCTAATAGAGACTCATCCAAAAACAGTACTGGCTGTAATATCTGTGTGAGTTGCTTCAAATAAGTACTGAGCAAAGGGGGGAATGAATACTTTTGAACTGCTGACATTTCACTGTTAGAATTTTTTGAGTTTTTAATGCTTTACAATTTTCTCTTTTTCTTGGGTTCTACTGTGAAAAAAGCATGTGATTTTAAAATAAAAATTCTCAGTTAGATTGATCAAAATCCCTGGTTGTAATACTCATTTATGTGAACAAAGGGGTGGAGGCTGATTACATTTACAAGGCACTGAACACTGTACAAGCCTTGCTACAGCTGTCAAACATGCATCTGTGATTCCAGTTAAGTCTGAAATTGCCTCTGTGGACTCACATTGCATGCCAGAGCACACACCTGGAGCTTGTGTATAACCCTAGGTTACCAGCCCTAAACAGCACCTATCGAGTCAAATAGTATTTCAAAAGCAACTTGCAAATCCAATAGAAGTCCTGGTCTCTCCTTGACTTCTTATGGGTCAGGACCTACTGAGTGTAAAAAAAATGGGATTCACTTTGTCTTGTTGTTGAGTTAAGTCTTGTTTTATGCTGTGGAATCTGCAATCATGAACCCATGGCAGTCAAACCTGACTTGAATTAGGATTCTTGGTCTGTGGATTGAATGCAAAAATAAGTAAGTAATTCTTTTTTACAGCTCAACACTTTTAGTTACTACTTTTTGTTGTAAATTGCATTCTATTATTTTAAAATTTTGAATAGTACTCATCTATTTTAATACTGTTTGACTGTCTCTGACAAACAAAAACAATTAAAACTATTGAATGCACAGAACACTCAAAACAACCCTTCAGCCCCAAAGTTCAAAGTAAATTTAATATCAAAGTACTTATAAGTCACCATATAGAATTCTGATTTTTTTTTTCTTGCAGGCTTACACAATAAATTTAAGAAACACAAGAGAATCAATGAAAGATAAGCATCCAACAGGATGGGCAAATGACCAAAGTGCAAAAGAAAATAAAAATAATATTACTAAATACATAAGCAACAAGCATTAAGAACATGAGATGATGAGTCCCCGAAAGTGAATCCATACTCTGTGGGAACAGTTTAGTGAGGGGGCGAGGAAAGTTGAATGAAGTTGTCCCCTGTGACTCAAGAGCCTGATGGCTGATAGTCAACAACTGCTCCTGAATGTGATGGTGTAGGTCCTGAGGCTCCTGCACCCCTACCCTTGATGGCAGTAGTGAGAAAAGATCACGTCCTGGGCAGCGTGGGTCCTTGATGATGCATGCTGCTCTCCTGTGATAGAACTCCACGCAGATGTGCTCAGTGCTAGGGAGGGCTTTACCCATGATGAAACGTGCCATATCCATTACTTTTTGGAGGATTTTTCATTCAAGGGCATTGGTATTTCCATACCAGGCTGTGATGCAGCCAGTCAATATACTCTCCACCAGACATCTATAGAAGTTTGTCAAAGTTTTATGTTGAATCTTTGCAAACTTCTAAGAAAGTAGAAGCACTGCTGTGCTTTCTTTATTATGGCACTTATGTGCTGGACCCATGACAGATTCACTGAAATGGTGACAAGACAGTGTGAAGGAAAGCACAGGTTTGATTTTGATTCTGATTTTTAAAAAATTGGATAGGTATATGGACAGAAAAGGAATGGAGGGTTATGGGCTGAGTGCAGGTAGGTAGATCTAGGTGAGAGTAAGTGTTCGGCACAGACTAGAAGGGCCAAGATGGCCTGTTTCCATGCTGTAATTGTTACATGGTTATATGATAACACTGAGGAATTTAAAGTTGCTAACCTTCTCAACCTCTGATCTCTCAATGAGGACCGACTCATGGACCTCTGCTTTCCTCCTCCTGAAGTCAATAATCATCTCTTTTGTCTTGCTGACATTGTGTGAGTGTTTGTTGTTCTGGCAGCACTCAGGCAAATTTTCAATCCCGCTCCTATATGCTGATTCATCACCTCCTTTGATCCAGCCAATGACAACGACGTTGTCAGCTAACTTAAATGTGGCATTGCACCTGTGCTTCACCTTGCAGTCATCAGTGTAAAGTGAGTAAAGCAGGGGCTAAGCTCACAGCCTCGAGGGACACTCGTGCTGATGGAGACTGGGGAGGAGATGTTTCCTTTTGTTGAAGCTTTCAACAAGTATTAAGGGAGCAGGACACCTGCGCTGCCAAGGCCAAGCTGCCATTAAAATCTTACTGCCAAAACCCCAGGTCAGGAGGCTCCAGACAAAGTGCCCATCACATCCAGCTCAGGTAAGTATGATTATAGGATGCGCTGTACTTCTGTGATGGCACATTTCCAGGAAAATCCATGTCACTCAGCTTTTAACTTTGATATTAGGGAAAATAAAATATATATATGTGTTTACATACTTTTCATTCAGGTTACAGTCTTATTGATAATTGACTAAATATTAATCCTGACTATACAACAGGTTTGCTTTTCAAGAAGGAGTCACAAGGGACTGCAGATGCTGGAATCACAGGCATCAAACTATCTGCTAAAGGAAGATATGGAGGAAGAGTTAATGTTGCATTAGGTTTGCTTTTTAATTTCTCCTCTTTATTTACACTAAAGAGACCATCAAAAGAGTAAGTGTCAGTAAAGACATAGCCCTTAAACATGTGCACATGGTTGTGACATAATCTCAGTTCCTATCTTCTCAGCTCTGTTCTGCACATTCTGGGCTAACAATTCCCAGCAACACTGTGGTCACAAGGGTTTCACCCAAGGAACCTTGACATCTTGTCTGTGTAGTCAGACTCAGTCTCTTTAGAGCCTTGGGGCAGAAAGGGTGTCTTGGTGACTGGACTCCCAGCACGTAATAACCTTAAACATTTGCACTTGGGATGTTCTCTGTCTCTTTATGTGGACCTCCTGTCAAAGCGAATGAGAGTTTGTGTGATTATTATAGACCACAGCACAAGGAGCTTGATGGGGCCACATTGCCTCTCATTACTAAATTTTTGCCAGTTATGTTAAGGGAATAACATAATTAGCCTCTGTCTGGATTTTCTGACTTGTTTCACCCAGGCTTTGGCACAGCTCTGAGGTTTGGGCCCTCTTGAGCACATTTAAGAGTCATAATAGAAAGTGCAGGGAATAAGGTTATTGTTAGGAAAATGGAGAGTGAAATGAGAGTTTACATTAAGGCTAAAGGCCCTTCATGAGAAATGAGTGAAACAGGTGGGTGGGGAATGATTAGTACAAAAGGAATATCTCTGATAGTGAGAGACCAAGATTGGTCAGGATTGTCATGAGCATAAATATTGGGTTGATAGGCTACAGCTGGTTGTGAGATCAGTAACACAGATGAAGAAGTGTAAACGAATGCACAGGCTGCACACTGCTTATTATTACAGTGCAGAAGGCCACAGGCTGGAGTAAAAGTGGGAGCAGAATTAAAATGTCAGGTGACAATGAAGCTCAGGATCAGCACTGAGGACTAAACACAGGTGTCCATAAAGTGCCCTCCTGATCTGCATTTAGCTTGTCCATTGCAGAGGAGATCACGTTCTGAATACAGAATGCTGGACACTAGACTGGAATCAGTGCAAGTGAATCATAGCTTCACCTGGAATGGAAGGACTGCAGCGGAAGAGGACGATGTGAAAGGACAGTACTGCACCTACTGCAATTGAATGTGAAAGCCCTATATGGAGGGTAGTGTTTGGACATGATTGAAGAGCAGAAAGGAAATGACCTCCTCGCTGTCCTGAAAGGGAAGGGAGAGGCCATATGCATCTGGTGGTGCATCTATTAAAGTTGTTGGAAGTAATGAAAAATGATCCATTGAATATAGACACTGGAGAGGTAGAGGGAGAGGACAAGGGGAATTCTAACCTTGCTCTATCCAGGTGGAGTGGGGTGAGAGCAGAAATAGGGGAAATAGATAAGGTGTGTTAAATGACTGTCAACTATGTAGAGAGAGCTCCAAAGTTCAGGAAGAAGGACAACATCTCAGAGGTATCTATGTAGAAAGTTTCATCACTGGAGCAAATATGATGGGGATAGAAGAATTGAAGAGAATGGAGTGAAATAATATAAGGACCAGTTTACCCAATTTCCTTAGAAAAATGCTCTCTCCTGTTCACCAAGGTTTCTGAAGCCACTTTGAATCAGTTACAAATGCCATGAATCTGTGGTCAGACCAGCTGCTGGCCAGAGCAATAAATGGTCCAAGAATAGGGGCAATAAACAGAGTTCCTTTGGTGCCCAATAACTAACACACACCCACTCTAATGGCAATTGAACATGTCTTTTTAGCAAAACATGGGGATCAATGCAGCAAGCAAATGAGAGAGGAAATATCTCTGACTACAAAGATTAAACAGAATTCATGCTGAAGTCAAGTCAAGTCACTTTTATTGTCATTTCAACCATAACTGCTGGTACAGTACACAGTAAAAATGAAACAACGTTCCTCCAGGACCATGGTGCTGCATGAAACAACACAAAACTACACTAGACTATGTGAGCAAACATGAGGAAATCTGCAGATGCTGGAAATTCAAACAACACACACACAATGCTGGTGGAACACAGCAGGCCAGGCAGCATCTATAAGGAGAAGCACTGTCGACATTTCGGGCCAAGACCCTTCGTCAGGACTAACTGAAAGGAAAGATAGTAAGAGATTTGAAAGTAGTGGGGAGGGGGGGGAAATGCAAAATGATAGGAAAAGACTGAAGGGGGTGAGATGAAGCTAAGAGCTGGAAAGGTGATTGGCGAAAGTGATACAGAGCTGGAGAAGGGAAAGGATCATGGGACGGGAGGCCTCAGGAGAAAGAAAGGGGGAGGGGGGATAAGCACCAGAGGGAGATGGAGAACAGGCAGAGTGATGGGCAGAGAGAGAAAAAAAAACAAACAACTAAATATGTCAGGGATGGGGTAAGAAGGGGAGGAGGGGCATTAACGGAAGTTAGAGATGTCAATGTTCATGACATCAGGTTGGAGGCTACCCAGCCGGTATATAAGGCGTTGTTCCTTAAACCTGAGTTTGGATTCATTTTGACAGTAGAAGAGGCCATGGATAGACATATCAGAATGGGAATGGGATGTAAAATTAAAATGTGTGGCCACTGGGAGATCCTGCTTTCTCTGGCAGACAGAGCGTAGGTGTTCAGCGAAACGGTCTCCCAGTCTGCATCGGGTCTCACCTATAAAAGGCCACACCGGGAGCACCAGATGCAGTATACCACACCAGCCGACTCACAGGTGAAGTGTCGCCTCACCTGGAAGGACTATCTGGGGCCCTGAATGGTAGTGAGTTAGGAAGTGTAAGGGCAGGTGTAGCACTTGTTCTGCTTACAAGGATAAGTGCCAGGAGGGAGAATGGTGGGAAGGGATGGGGGGACGAGTGGACAAGGGAGTCGCGTAGGGAGCGATCCCTGTGAAAAGCAGAAAGAAGGGGGGAGGGAAAGAGGTACTTGGTAGTGGGTTCCCGTTGGAGGTGGCGGAAGTTACAGAGAATTATACGTTGGACCTGGAGGCTGGTGGGGTGGTAGGTGAGGACAAGGAGAACCCTATCCCGAGTGGGGTCGCGGGCGGATGGAGTGAGGGCAGATGTGCGGGAAATGGGAGAGATGCGTTTGAGAGCAGAGTTGATGGTGGAAGAAGAGAAGCCCCTTTGTTTAAAAAAGGAAGACATCTCCTTCGTCCTGGAATGAAAAGCCTCATCTTGAGAGCAGATGCGGCGGAGATGGAGGAATTGTGAGAAGGGGATAGCATTTTTGCAAGAGACAGGGTGGGAAGAGGAATAGTCCAGGTAGCTGTGAGAGTCTGTAGGCTTATAGTAGATATCAGTAGATAAGCCATCTCCGGAGATGGAGACAGAAAGATCAAGAAAGGGGAGGGAGGTGTCGGAAATGGACCAGTAAATTTGAGGGCAGTGTGAAAGTTGGAGGCAAAGTTAATGAAGTCAACGAGCTCAGCATGCGTGCAGGAGGCAGCGCCAATGCAGTAGTCGATGTAGCGAAGGAAAAGAGGGGGATGGGTACCCGTGTAGACTTGGAACATGGACTGTTCCACAAAGCCAACAAAAAGGCAGGCATAACTGGGACCTATACGAGTGCCCATGGCTACACCCTTGGTTTGGAGGAAGTGGGAGGAGCCAAAGGAGAAATTATTGAGAGTAGGAACTAATTCCGCTAGATGGAGGAGAGTGGTGGTAGAGGGGAATTGGTTAGGTCTGGAATCCAAAAAGATGCGAAGAGCTTTGAGACCTTCCTGGTGGGGGATGGAGGTATATAGGGACTGGACGTCCATGGTGAAAATAAGGCGGTGGGGACCAGGGAACTTAAAATCATTGAAAAAATTCAAAGCGTGAGAAGTGTCACGAACGTAGGTGGGAAGAGATTGAACAAGGGGGATAAGACAGTGTCAAGGTATGCAGAAATGAGTTCGGTGGGGCAGGAGCAAGCTGAGACAATAGGTCTACCTGGACAAGCAGGTTTGTGGATCTTGGGTAGGAGATAGAAACAGGAAGTGCAGGGTGCGGGAACTATGAGGTTGGTGGCAGTGGATGGGCGATCCCCAGAGCTGATAAGGTTGGTGATGGTATAGGAGAAAGTGGCCTGGTGCTCCTTAGTGGGGTCATGATCAAGGGGTAAATAAGAGGAGGCACGAGAAACAACACAAAACTACATTAGATTTCAGACCTACATGGGACTACATAAAGTGCACAAAACAGTGCAAGACAGTACAATAATTAATAAAGACGACAACAGGCACAGTAAAGGACAAATTACAATATAATAATAAATGATGTAAATGTAATATAAATATAAATGTAAACAATGTAAACAATGTTTTAGCAGGAATTGAGAAAGAAATGAGCAAAAATTGCAAAGGGAGTGGAGTGATGTTCAGTTGAGTCCAGATATTTCAATTTAGACTAAGGAAATATTTCATTTTATGTGCTCAGTAGTAACCTGGATTGCTCTTTGAAATAAGAAACATAAATACCATGTTAGTGAATATACTTTGAAAGTGAAACTGCAGCAGTTTATAAAGTAGTCATTGGGATGGCATCATAGTGCAGCAGGTAGATCTGGTGGCTCATAGCTCCAGCAAACCAGGTATGATTCATATGATTATGGTGCAGTCTATGTGGAGTTAACATATTCTCCCTTTAACCTCATAGATACCCCTGGGTGCTTTGGTGTCCTCACACTTCCCAAAAAAATATGATCTTTGGTAAGGTAATGTTATGTGTTAACTAAGATAACCCTGGTGGCAAGGGGTGGAAGGAGATGAAGAGTGTGTGAGTGATAATGGGTGAAAGGAATAGATGGTATTATTCCTGTTCCCTTGTCTGGTGATGTGACAGATGGCAGGGGAGCTGCATGGGCTTGGTCGTAGCAAGGACTAGGCCTCAAGCTGCGGGCTTTGCTGCTGCTGCAGTCCAGGAGGGAAGACACTGGAGGCAGTGTAGCATGTCCTGTCCAGTTGAGGTGTGGCCTCCCTGTCAGTGCTGCTCTCCAGTGTTTGGTCGGTGGAAAGGCAGGCTGGATTGTGTGCATGTGTTTGGCTGAGGACTACTGGGAGCTGCTCCATCAATTTGTAGGATATGTCACTCATGGAGTTCGGTCAACCTACATTTTTTTTGCATGACCAGATGTGTGTTCACTATCTTGAATGTGTTTCATGCCTCGTACTGTGTATGTTTTGCTCCTTGGCCCCAGAGAAACACTGCTTTGATTGCCTGTATTCATGTATTGTTGAATGATAATTAAACTTGAATTTGATTTGACTATTACTGGAATAGCAGTTGGTTGATGGCAGGACTGACAATCTACTGTAGTGCTCCAAGTGTAAGATAAACCACCAGATGATCAGTGTCCAAGTTCATGTGTAACTAACGAACTAATGCCAATGTGATCTCAGTAAACAATCGGTACCTTTAAGCAGGTAAGAGTTAACATTGCTGGAATAAATTCACACATGGATGATTGAACATTTTGTGCCATTTTAATTGTGATATTTCTCCTATTATCTAATTATTTATGCAAGAGCCTTTCATTATTAGTTTCAAAAAGGTCTTTCAATTTTCTTTTTCTTCTTCAGCCTAATTTAATGAAATAAGAATAGAAAAAAGCTGAGATATAAGGCGGAAGCCCTGTCGCCATCTGACAAGAGAAAATAACAGGTTAGCATTTTGGGTGCAAAGCTGACAGATGCTGACAGACTTACTGTTTACTTCCAGCATCTTCTGTTTCTATTTCAGATTTCTCATATCCCACCTCCTTTTCTTCTCAATGTTTCCTTCATTGAAACCCTTAGATCATACCATAAGAAATAATTAAAAACTCTTTTCTTACTTGTTTTGCAAAAAGTAATCAAAACAAAATTGAATTTTTAACATTTGGGTTTTAAAGCAGATAACTTCCAAGCACTTGTCTGCGTTTCCTTTCATTAACAGAAGGAGCAGAGTGCAAGGAGCTAGGAAAATTGTTACACGCCTTGGGCAGTGGACTTGTTTCAATGACTTCAATAGATTGAAGGAAATACTGATTAACATTGCCTCTTCAATACAATCATAATTTTAACCTGAAACATTTATTAGCCAGTTTAACAAAACACTAAATATATCTTTGAGAGCAAACTTATAAAAATAACCTTTACCATCAGGTTAGTAATCACCTTTTCAAACCTTTGATATGCCATGCTTTCCAACAACTCTATTTTCATCAATAAACTATTCATGGTAAGTATTGAATTGGTGCTTTTGAAAAGAATGTGAGGAAAATAATTAATGTCAAGGGTGTAGTAAACATAACACAACGATCAGCCAGAATACTTACTTGAAAGTCAAGTTAGTTAAGCAATTTACCGAAACCTCTTTATGGATAAATACTGACAGATCAAAAACTGCATATTGGTAAACACGGGCAAATCCACTTCTTCCCCAAAGAATTCCTGAGAAACATAGTCACAGTGCAGCACACTGAGTTCCAAGTCTAATTATCAATTAATTTTCTATTAATTGGGACTTACCAGTGGGTGTGTTATTTTACAACAGCTTTGTCTGAATAAAGTCGATTACTGATTCTACCTGCATTAAGAAATTACTTTTTCAACTAATAAGTCTTTAATAGAGAAATTGAATGGAAGGAAAGAAGAAAAGTACAAACAATGAATACAACAATGGAAATACACACCGGAGCAGACCATGAGACATCTAACCATGCTCTGTATTCAATAATATTATTAAATAGTCTGATGTTTGGACTTAGTTCCTTTTTGCCACAAATTTCCCTGTAACCTTAATACGAACCCTTAGTATTTAAGGGTTTGGTCTCCACCACTGCCTGGAATAGAGAATTCCAAAAAAAAAAATCATTGTTGTCTTGAAAAGGTAGCTTCTCCTCTTTCTATGACTATGTTACAGTTCTAAACTCACCAACTACAGGGACATATCGACCTTGACACGTGATGAGAGGCCTTGGAGACAACGGTAAGGAGCCAAGTATCTGAGACTAGACATGATTTTCAGATTGAGGCAAGAATGCCAGATGAGAATCTGATTGAGATAGAGATCCAAAAATACAATCACAGATTGAACAAAAGTTGATCTGATGTCTGAATGCTGAACCTGAGTACAGGTGCTCTTTAAATATGAAAATCCTGGCACCAAAACATGACCGTCAATTAGCTGAGTGGGCCTGAATATTTAACGGGCCTTACCAGCTATTCATACTCTGGAGAATCAGAGCATCTAAACCCTGGAAGCTGGTGCAGACTGGTGTGTATCCGATCGTGACAAACCTCAATGAGGTGACCTCTGTTGACTTCAGAGATTTTTGCATAATCTTTCTGCAAAGGACAATCTTCCTATCCCTGGAATTAATTTAGTCAATTTGTCAATTGTTGGATTGATCAAAGAATTGAGAATTCAACATTCAATCAATTGACTCTTGATTTGCACCCACTATTATCACTTGTGTAGGCAACTTCACACAAAGGTAGATTCCACAAGTAGGATGCAAGATGAATGACCAATTGATCTAAATCTTTGGAGGCAGAGAAATTAAAGCTGTTCTAAAACAGTGGACCTTCACTGTTTGATCAGTATCTGGTTTAGGTGAAATCTTCTGCTGAAACAATTTATGGGTGTTGGGAGATCTGGAAGCCGTTTTTCAAAGGATCTATATCTCTATCTTCTAATTACATCTCAACAGAGTATTAGCTTGCTTCATGAAAATTTCAGAACGGCATCATATCCAAAGGTTAGTAATCAACATGATGAGATGCAATATTGCTGATAAAATGCATAGGCTGCTTGCAAACTGTTATGATTCTCCCTCCTTTGCACTTATGAGGCAAATTAATGGAAGTAGATGTAGCTTGTATTATTAAGCATTAATATTCCATTGCAATGATTTTCTAGTTAGTGTTCTGCTGATTTAATGATCTTGTAAATATTAAAATCTTTAGATCTATTCCTGTCTCACTGGATGTTGTTGAGGGAATTATACCTTTCTTTGTATTATTTGCATTGCAGTACTCCTGCACTCCAGAGATTTTAGTGCAAGGTTGCTGATTCACTCATAAAATTGCTTGCTTTGCTTAACACATTGCCTAATTATCAAGTTTTCGTAATTATGAAGTTTGATCTGTGTTTAAGCTGTATCACAGTATATATTTCAGAATAGATTTATTGCACAACAAGCCTTTTTATCTTGGTAAATTTATAGTTGAGATTTCATTTTATTGACTATCTCGTGAAGATAAACATAAGTCCAGTGCAAGGTAGTTATTCAAAATAGAACTCTAATATTTGACTAAAAAATAAAATAATACAGTCCCAGCAAAGTATCTGCTTCTCAATTTAGTGTTGCATCATGTAAGAGGATTGAAATTTCTGAGTAGAATGCCATTCTCAAAGATCAAATTCAACACATTGCATAAAGCTTTGTGCCAGGAATGCTGATTCGTTAAACCTATAAATATGTATGTAGAACACAAGCAATAAACATTATTTTCTATCAATGATCTTCATTTTAATTTGTTAAAGATAATAAATGTTTCTTTGCTATCCTTGTGTACTTACACTTTGCTTTATTTTAGCACTGGACAAAAATGTAAAGATTTTAGATAACTTATGATGATATTCTCATGCAGTATATGATGTGTATTTGAAGGTTAGCTTCTGCCAGTGAACAATGGATGTTGACTTTCAGGTGGTAAGAGGTGAAAGGAGAGAAATGGTGGAATGATGAGCAAATCACAAGAAGGTAAATTTCATTGAAAATCTAACTAGCTCGTGTTGGAGATGGCATCAGAAAAGTGGCACAAATGTATTTGTCTAGGGTTTGAAAAATATACTTATCTGACAAGAGTTCTTATAACGATATAACCATATAACAATTACAGCATGGAAACAGGCCATCTCGGCCCTTCTAGTCCGTGCTGACGCTTATTCTCACATAGTCCCACTGACCCGCACTCAGCCCATAACCCTCCATTCCTTTCCTGTCCATATACCTATCCAATTTTACTTTAAATGACAATACCGAACCTGCCTCTACCACTTCTACTGGAAGCTCGTTCCACACAGCTACCACTCTCTGAGTAAAGAAATTCCCCCTCGTGTTACCCTTAAACTTTTGCCCCCTACCTCTCAACTCATGTCCTCTTGTTTGAATCTCCCCTACTCTCAATGGAAAAAGCCTATCCATGTCAACTCTATCTATCCCCCTCATTATTTTAAATACATCTAAATAGTTCCCCCTCAACCTTCTATGCTCCAAAGAATAAAGACCTAACCTGTTCAGCCTTTCCCTGTAACTTAGGTGCTGAAACCCAGGTAAAATTCTAGTAAATCTCCTCTGTACTCTCTCTATTTTGTTGATATCTTCCCTATAATTTGGTGAAAAGAACTGTACACAATACTCCAAATTCGGCCTTACCAATGCCTTGTACAATTTTAACATTACATCCCAAATCCTATACTCAATGCTCTGAATTATAAAGGCTAGCATACCAAAAGCTTTCTTCACCAACCTATACACATGAGATTCCACCTTCAGGGAACTATACACCATTATTCCTAGATCACTCTGTTCTATTGCATTCTTCAATGCCCTACCATTTACCATGTATGTCCTATTTGGATTATTCCTACCAAAATGTGGCACCTTACACTTATCAGCATTAAACTCCATCTGCCATCCTTCAGCCCACTCTTCTAACTGGCCTAAATCTCTCTGCAAGCTTTGAAAACCTACTTTATTACCCACAACGCCACCTACCTTAGTATCATCTGCATACTTACTAATCCAATTTACCACCCCATCATCCAGATCATTAATGTATATGACAAACAACATTGGACCCAGTACAGATCCCTGAGGCACACCAATAGTCACCGGCCTCCAACCTGACAAAGAGTTATCCACCACTACTCTCTGGCATCTCCCATCTAGCCACTGTTGAATCCATTTTACTACTTCAATATTAATACCTAACAATTGAACCTTCCTAACTAACCTTCAGTGCGGAACCTTGTCAAAGGCCTTACTGAAGTCCATATAGACAACATCCACCGCTTTACCCTCGTCAACTTTCCTCGTAACCTCTTCAAAAAATTCAATAAGATTTGTCAAACATGACCTTCCACGCACAAATCCATGCTGACTATTCCTAATCAGACCCTGTCTATCCAGATAATTATATATACCATCTCTAAGAATACTTTCCATTAATTTACCCACCACTGAAGTCAAACTGACAGGCCTATAATTGCTAGGTTTACTCTTAGAACCATTTTTAAACAATGGAACTGCATGAGCAATAGACCAATCCTCTGGCACCATCCCCGTTTCTAATGACATTTGAAATATTTCTGTCAGAGGCCCTGCTATTTCTACACTAACTTCCCTCAAGGTCCTAGGGAATATCCTGTCAGGATCTGGAGATTTATCCACTTTTATATTCCTTAAAAGTGCCAGTACTTCCTCCTCTTTAATTGTCATAGTTCCCATAACTTCTCTACTTGTTTTCCTTACCTTACACAATTCAACATCCTTCTCCTTAGTGAACACTGAAGAAAAGAAATTGTTCAAAATCTCCCCCATCTCTTTCAGCTGCACACATAGCTGTCCACTCTGATTTTCTAAGGGACCAATTTTATCCCTCACTTTCCTTTTGCTATTAATATAACTGTAGAAACCCTGTGGATTTATTTTCACCTTACTTGCCAAAGCAACCTTGTATCTTCTTTTAGCTTTTCTAATTTCTTTCTTAAGATTCTTTTTACATTCTTTATATTCCTCGAGCACCTCATTTACTCCATGCTGCCTATATTTATTATAGATCTCCCTCTTTTTCTGAACCAAGTTTCCAATATCCCTTGAAAACATTGGCGCTCTCAAACTTTTAACCTTTCCTTTCAAACTAACAGGAACATAAAGATTCTGTACCCTCAAAATTTCACCTTTAAATGACCTCCATTTCTCTATTACATCCTTCCCATAAAACAAATTGTCCCAATCTATTCCTTCTAAGCCCTTTCGCATCTCCTCAAAGTTAGCCTTTCTCCAATCAAAAATCTCAACCCTGGGTCCAGTCCTATCCTTCTCCATAATTATATTGAAACTAATGGCTTTGTGATCACTGGACCCGAAGTGCTCGGCAACACAGGCAACAGTGCTCTGTTATCTGACCTATCGCGTTCCCTAGCAGGAGATCCAACACTGCCCCTTCTTTAGTCGGTATCTTTATGTATTGATGCAAAAAACTATCCTGCACACATTTTACAAACTCCAAACCATCCAGCCCTTTTACAGAATGGGCTTCCCGGTCTATGTGTAGAAAATTAAAATCTCCCACAATCACAACCTTGTGCTTACTACAAATATCTGCTATCTCCTTACAAATCTGCTCCTCCAATTCTTGCTCCCCATTAGGTGATCTATAATACACCCCTATAAGTGTTACTACACCTTTCCCATTCCTCAATTCCACCCAAATAGTCTCCCTAGATGAGCCCTCTAATCTATCCTGCCAAAGCATTGCTGTAATATTTTCTCGGACAAGCAATGCAACACCTCCTCCTCTTGTCCCTCCAATTCTATCACACCTAAAGCAACAAAATCCAGGAATATTTAGTTGTCAATCACACCCCTCCTGCAACCATGTTTCACTAATAGCTACAACATCATATTTCCAGGTATCAATCAATGCTTTAAACTCATCCACCTTTCTTACAATGCTCCTAGCATTAAAATAGATGCATTTAAGAAACTCCTCACCTCTTCCTCTCTGTTTATCCCTAATGATGCGATCAACTTTATTATCTTTTTCTTCCTTCTCCCCTACATCTTCGGTTCTTCCATCTCCCCTACACCTTCTCTATCACCTGCCTATCCTCTCTCACACACTGTTACTAGCTTTCTCTATTTGTGAACTAACCTCCTCTCCCCTAGTCTCTTCAAATTGAAATTCTTGTAACAATTGAAGAAAAAGTCAATGGCTGGAATTTCTGAGTGGAATTGAGTAACTACCTATAGTAAGTACCAACTGAGTAGAGACTTTGTGGCAGTAGATGAGATCATGGGGTTTTGTTTACTTTTTGTGTGTTATAATAAATCTATTGTACAGAGACGTAATCTTTTTCATTCCCATTCTATACAATGGATAATTTTGGACCCCAACATCTCAACTAAATGTCAATTATCCAGTTAACTGCTTAGAAAATAACTGTGGAAGGACTCCAGAAAATAGCAATCTAAGTATTTCCTCTACTTACAGGCTTCAGCAGAAATCTTCAGATTATGATCAGGAGTGGGAAGTCCTGATGGGTCATCTGGTGATACATCTAGTTCAACAACTGCTGAACAATGCCAGAGATGAGATTTCAATCATGACCCTTTGCTGTTTCTATGTGTGTTCTCCCCCATGAAAATATGGGATTCTTCCTGATGCTCCAATTTCCTCCCACATTGCAAAGGTTTAATTGGCCTCTGTAAATTGCCCTGTGATCTGTTCAAAGCAATTTTTTTTTATCAAATTACATATATGTCACCATATACTATCCTGAGATTCATTTGACAATAGAATCAATGAAAAACTGCACGCAGCGAAGTCAGACAAACAAACAATGTGCAAAAGACAATAAATTGTACAAAAACAAAATAATAAGTATTGAGAACATGAGTTGTAGAGCTCTTGAAAGTGAGTTCATAGGTTATGGAATCAGTTCAATGTTGTTGCAAGTGAAATTATCTGTGGGTTCAGGAGCCTGATAGACAAAGGCTAATAACTGTTCCTGAACATAGTGGTATGGGACCTAAGGCTCCTGTGCCACTTTCCAGATGGTAGCAGTGAGAAGAGAGCATGGCCTAGTTTGAGGGAGACTTTGACGATGGATGATACTTTCCAGTGACGGTGATCCTTGTGGATGTGTCGATGGTGGGGAGGATAGTTGTTAATAGTCAGCTGTTTGGTTTTGCCGACATTGAGTGAGTGGTTGTTATCGTGGCACCATTCAGCTAAATTTTCAAGATCCCTATAGAAGATATAGAAGATCCCTTCTATATGCTGATTTGTCACAATCTTATGTACGTTTAGGTGATGATTGAATGGCAGAATCTTGAAGGAGTAGATGGGAATATTAGGAGAATAAAGAATAGGATTAATATATGATAGGTGTAAATCTGTGGCATCGGTGGTGGGGAAAATACTAGAGTCAGTTATCAAAGGTGTGATAACAGCACATTTGGAAAGAGGTGAGATCATCGGACAAAGTCAGCAAGGACTTGTGAAAGGAAAATCATAGAATTTTTTGAGGATGTAACTAGTAGAGTAGTCGGGGAGAACCAGTGGATGTGGTATATTTGGATTTTCAAAAGGCTTGTGACAAGGTCCCACACAGGAGATTAGTGTGCAAACTTAAAGCACACGGTATTGGGGGTATGGTATTGATGTGGATAGAGAATTGGTTGGCAGACAGGAAGCAAAGAGTGGGAATAAACGGGACCTTCTCAGAATGGCAGGCAGTGACTAGTGGGGTACCGCAAGGCTCAGTGCTGGGACCCCAGTTGTTCACAATATATATTAACGATTTAGACGAGGGAATTAAATGCAGCATCTACAAGTTTGCGGATGACACGAAGCTGGGCGGCAGTGTTAGCTGTGAGGAGGATGCTAAGAGGATGCAGGGTAACTTGGATAGGTTAGGTGAGTGAGCAAATTCATGGCAGATGCAATTTAATGTGGATAAATGTGAGGTTATCGACTTTGGTTGCAATAACAGGAAAACAGATTATTATCTGAACAGTGGCCGATTAGGAAAAGGGGAGATGCAACGAGACCTGGGTGTCATTATACACTAGTCATTGAAAGTGGGCATGCAGGTACAGCAGGTGGTGAAAAAGGCGAATGGTATGTTGGCATTCATAGCAAAAGGATTTGAGTACAGGAGCAGGGAGGTTCTACTGCAGTTGTACAAGGCCTTGGTGAGACCACACCTGGAGTGTTGTGTGCAGTTTTGGTCCCCTAATCTGTGGAAAGACATTCTTGCCATAGAGGGAGTACAAAGAAGGTTCAACAGATTGATTCCTGGGATGGCAGGACTTGGTGAAGAAAGACTGGATCGACTGGGCTTATACTCGCTGGAATTTAGAAGACTGAGGGGGGATCTTATTGAAATGTATAAAGTTCTAAAGGGATTGGACAGGCTAGATGAAGGAAGATTGTTCCCGATGTTGGGGAAGTCCAGAATGAGGGGTCACAGTTTAAGGATAAAGGGGAAGCCTTTTAGGACCGAGATGAGGAAAAACTTCTTCACACAAGGAGTGGTGAATCTGTGGAATTCTCTGCCACAGGAAACAGTTGAGACCAGTTCATTGGCTATATTTAAGAGGAAGTTAAATATGGCCCTTGTGGCTAAAGGGATCAGGGGGTATGGAGAGAAAGCAGGTACAGGGTTCTGAGTTGGATGATCAGCCATGATCATACTGAATGGCGGTGCAGGCTCGAAGGGCTGAATGGCCTACTCCTGCACCGATTTTCTATGTTTCTATGTGGCTGGTGGTTAGCATGGAAACAGGCCAAATGGCCTGTTTTTGTACTCTCTCTATGTGTACTCTCTCTATGTCTCTAGGTGTCATCTCTCTATGACACCTCTGAATATTTACATAGAAAGTTTTGCCTTAATATTAGAATTCTAACTCCTGCTATGGCTGAAGTCATCGCAGGAAAAGAATAATTGAGAAATTAATCTTAGATTCTTTTGTTCTAAAACAGAAATTCTCCATTTTTTTCCATCTTTGAATCTAAACTGGATTGACTACAGGGTGCAGCAAGGTGAATTTGTGCAACTTATGTCTATAAGTATGATTACAGTGCCCAATTTCTGCATTATTTGTCATGTTAATCCTTGAAATTAACATATGATACTGCCTGCACATACATAGCCTCTAACACTCTCATATTGGAATTAACAACAATTAATAAGACTAGATGCAGAACATTCAACTATTTTGCTTATTGTTAGCAATTGAATTCTGCAGATTACAGTCAACGAAAATTGCATTTTATTAATTAATCAGATTAATTCTAACTATTGGTGAGTGGTGTAAAGCACCAATTATCTAACTCTCCCTGTCTTCTATTGAATTCAGTGGGAAGAATAACTGAGGAATATGTAGGAGCATTGGAAAAAAATTTCATTGGAAAAAACTAAAAATAGCTCCAGTCCTGTTTCTCTTCTGGAAAACTGGGGAGTGGAGCAACAAACGATGAGTCAATTTCTTTCAGAAGGTGGTGCATGATATTTGGCATGCAAATATGTTTAGTTAATTTCTCCAGCATTGTAATCCTGCAGGAACTCAACAGCAGATTGGCCAACCATACAGGCTACTTCACCAGCTAAGGCATTATATGCCACAGAAACATGATGCAGTGCCTTTGCAAGTAGAACAATTCTTATTTTTTAATAGTATGCATGTGTGCAGAAATTATTGAATTGAAGCAGGCTATTCTGCCCTAATGGTCTACATTAGTGTTTATACTCTGCATGTCTACCACCTCCCCAACCCATTACCATTTAAAGCCGTAACTTAGTATTTTTATTCCCTGCTTGCTCAGGTCGGCATGAAGTTTCCCCTTACTACAGCCATTCCTCTGCTGAAGTTAGTCTACCTCCCTTCATATTAATAAGATCAATAAAAATAATTCATATCTCTTTTATTTGCTCCTGAATTCTTCATTTGATCCATTAGATGCTATACTACATTTACACTCCTTTATTATAGACTTATAATCAAATGGAAATCTTTTTCTCCACACCTTCCTTATTAATCAGTTCTTAATTTTATAGACCACTATTTGATCTCCTGTTAAGAAATAACTCAAACATACAAGTATTTCCTGATAACCACATGCTATAAAGCTTTGCAACATAGTAGTATTTTATCCATTTTATATTAGTGTTGTAATATGTATTTATTTTATAGCTTTCCAAGAAAAAATCTGGTCAAAATTCCAGCTAATTCTATTGCTTTTTCTTCCATTTTCTCTATAAATGAACAACAGCATTTGCATACTTTATGATCATATCAGTTTGATTTATGTATCTGTATTTTCAGATCTCATTGATTCTCTTAAATGGGGTAATGCACTACTTAACAAGGCTTTCTAGGGAATTTTTAATGCTTCTCTTTATCTCAGTTTAGTAGTTAAAGCAGATAGGGTCATATATTAAATTTTCATATGTAAGGCAGCACCTCTGAGAATGCAATACCTCTCCATACTGCACAGAAGCATCAGTCTAGATTATGCACTCTATCCATCAATATTGCATGAATGACAACCGTCTGATTCTCCGAAACTGTGAGTCAAGCCAATGCCACAAAATATTCAAAGCAAAAACTCTCAAGTTTTCCAAATGAATTAGCTTTTCCTGCCATCTCCTTCTCTCTATAAATCACCCACAGATATGAGAGGGGATTTGTACATTCTGACCAATCAGAGTAAAGTTTAACTTTAATTTCTTTGTTGTCTATTTTGGGGCCATCATACAATTCATCACTGGCTTGGCAAGGAATCCATCAAATCAATTCTCCTTCACAAAAGCCATTGACTGCCAAAAACACTTAAATCTGTTCTTGCTTCTTATACAGTACCCATGAATGCTGTTTGTTGTGCCTATTCCCTTCAATATACTGTACATTCTCTCCAAAACAAAATCTCTTCAAAAGAAGTCAATGTCAAAGACTTTCAAGTATATTTATTTCATTCCCTTAGGCTTTGTGTAGTTTTTTTTCTTCCATCACTGGATGGTCAGAGATTTGACCCTATTGTCCATTTGCGAAGCATCTGCAGTTCCCATATCGGCCTTGTCAGTCACCTGAGCTCCCAGAAGTATCTAAGAATTGAATAAAGATTGGACAGAGATTGTACTATCTGCTGGTTTATTTGTAATTCTGTTCTACTAATTCCCACTGGGCTGAACCAGTCCACAATCATAGTTTTTTCTGACTGTTTTATGATCAAGAATGGTTTTGCATTATCAAAGAACACCATGATAGTAAGGATGATGTAAACTCCTGAAAGAGGCTTTTTATTATATTTATTTTTTAGTACCCGTATGCTCCTGTTGACGTCAGCATTCACTGTCTATCTGTAACTACATAGTCATAGAGTTGTACAAGACAGAAATAGGGCTCTTTGGCCCACAGCGATACTGCCTCCTGTTTAACCTATCCATTCTAGTCCTATTTTCCTGCTCTGAGCATGAAGCCTTTATACCTTGGCAATTCAAGCACCTGTTTTAGATGCTTCTTAAATGCTATTAGTGATCTGACCCCACCACCTCATTCAGCAGTTACTTCTTGACTCCAACAACCTGCTTGGTGAATAAAAAGATATTCCCACTCAGATCCTCACAAAACCCCTTACCTCTCACCTTATGCCCTCTGTTTTAGATGCCTCTACCAAGGGAAAGAAATAATTCAGATTATCCATCCCCTTCATAATCTTCTTTACCATCATAAGGGTCACCCCTCAGCCTCCTCTGCTCCAGCGAGAACAAATTATGTATTAATGTAATTGTTCCAGCAGGATATCACTTGACTTTCCCATTCTCTTGTTAGTTGGTGGCACAGTAGCGTAGTGGTTAGCACTACGCTTTACAGTGCAGGCGACCTGGAATCATTTCCCGCTGCTGCCTGTAAGGAGTTTGTACATTCTCCCCACGTGGGTTTCCTCTGGGTGCTCTAGATTCCTTGCACAGTCCAAAGACATACTGGTTGGTAGGTCAATTAGTCAATGTAAATTGTCCCGTGATTAGGCAAGGATTAAAGCGGGGAATTGCAGGGTGGCATGGCTCGAAGGGCCGGAAGGGCCTACTCCACGATGTATCTCAATAAATAAATAAAATAAATACCTCCCTCCTCATCCATGACTATTGACATGATTTTTCAGCTATTTAAAAAACAGTGCCAGAAACTGTATGATCTGTGACCATAGTACTATCCCTTATTACTTGAAATGTTACCTTCACTTATTTGGACTCTTTTTTTTCCTGCTTGAAACCATGAAGTGTGGTTTCTAACACCCCCTATCACCCCTAGAACAAAACCTGCCACAGCCAAAGTCAGAAATGATGTTCTTGGTGACCACAGTGACTTAACTTTCTGCACTCTCCACAGGGTTTAACTGCATTATATTCTTTGTTCTTAGAGGACACTGTTGTAATGTGAGTATTATTAAAAGTAAGTTAATATTAATCGGGAAGCTGGTGGTAGCAAGAGGTGGGATCCGGGGTTGGTGGGGTTTTTACTTCCGCTCTTTTTACTCCCAGTATGCATTGTATATAGTCCTCCACCCATGCCGCACGAGGTACCTGGAAGCCTCTGTATTGTAAATATCATTTACCGTCCCAGATAAAGATGCTCTTTTGGCCATCAAGTTGTCGAGTGGTCTTTTTGTAAAGCAGAAGTTACCACATATTTTTGGCGACGAGGTAAACTGGTTTTGTGGACGGGTCGGCCCCGTTTTTGATCAGGAGCTGTGAGCGGGCGAGGAGCCTCGTGTTCAGATGGCTACGTTCGGAACGGTCTGTGTGTTCCACGAGTAAGTCGAGGAGTGGCAGGAGTACGAGGAAAGGTTGGGCCACTTTTTCTGTGCTAATGGAATCACTGAGGAGGCTAAGAAGTGCTCTATTCTCCTGAGTGTGTGTGGGGCAAAGACGTACAAGCTGATATGGAACTTAGCTACACCACAGAAACCAGGAGAAATTCCATAAGACGAACTGGTCAAGCTCGTGGGGAACCACCACAATCTGAAGCCTTCGGTGATAGTTCAGTGGTTCAAGTTTCACAGCCATGTCCGGAAGCCAGGTCAGTCTGTGGGCGATTTTGTGGCCGAGCTTCGGCAGCTATCGGAGCATTGCGATTTCGGAGCCGTGTTGGATGACATGCTCCGTGACAGATCAGTATGCGCCATTAATAATGACGTTGTACAATGCCACTTGTTGGGGGAAACCCCACCATTGACTTTCAAGACAGCCCTAGAAATTGCTCAAGGCATTGAGTTGGCTGCTGATAATGCCAAGGATATACAGAAAGAATATGGGGGGGGGGGGGGGTCGCAGTTGGTGGCAGTGCACCAAGTCAGAAGGGAGACTGGTAAACAGACAAAGTGGGTGGAATGTTTTCGGTGTGGAGGAACGCACTATGCAAATGTTTGTAAATTCAAAGATACTGTCTCTCATGCTTGTAGCAAGAAGGGACATTTAGTTAAGAAGTGCAGGAGCATAAAGGGTAAGGTTAAGCCTGGGCAGGGGAAAGCTCAACAGACTCAGGCAGCCACACACCACCTAGGAGAAGCAGACGGAGAGGCAGCGTGTGCCTACAACATGTTTGGGGTGGAAACAGACGAGGGACCACCTGAACTATATTATGCCACAGTCACTGTCAAGGGAAAGGACATTAAGTTCGGGATTGATTCAGGGGCTACAGCATCGGTCATTAGTGAAGAGACCTACAGGAGGACATGGGGGTCCAACCTGCCTCCCATCAGACCATCTAAGCTCCAACTCAGGACCTATACGGGGCAGCCCATACCTCATGTAGGGGTGTTATATGTAGATATTTCAGCCGGGGGTCAGAAGGCTGAAGCCAAGCTGGTGATAGCTAAGGGCAGTGGGCCCAGTCTTTTGGGCCACGATTGGCTTTGCAAAATCTGGCTCAACTGGCATGAAATTAAGTATGCACACACAACGGAGGACATTCTGCAGCGGTATAGTGATGTTTTCAGGGGTGAGCTGGGCACACTGAAGGGCGTGACTGTGAAACTCCATGTCGACCCTGAGGCCACACCATGTTTTTTTAAGCCCAGGTCAGTGCCCTATGCCATGAAAGGCAAAGTCGAGGCGGAGCCGGTATGTTTACAGGGGCTGGGCATCATTGAGCCCGTCCAGTTTTTAAGGTGGGCGGCTCCTATTGTTCCAGTTTTGAAGGCAGATAAAACAGTGAGGATATGTGGGGACTACAAGCTTATGGTGAATCAGGTCTCTAAGCTGGAGGAGTACCCATTGCCATGGGTGGCTGACCTGCTTGCGACCTTGTCAGGGGGTAAGCTGTTCACAAAGCTGGACATGAGCCACGCCTACCAACAGCTGCTGCTCGACGAGGATTTAAAAGAATATGTCACCATCAATACGCACAAGGGATTATTCAAATACAATCGCCTGGTGTTTGGAGTGGCGTCTAGCCCCGCCGTTTTCCAAAGGACAATGGACTCTTTGCTGCAGGGGATTCCACATGTAGCAGTGCATCTTGATGATATTTTGATCACGGGAGCCACGGAGGGGGAGCATCTAGTTAACTTAGAACAGGTGCTGAAGACGCTCTCAGACGCAGGGCTGTGGTTGAAATGCGGAAACTGTGTGTTCCTGGCTCCGAGTGTGACCTGCCTGGGACACAAGATTACAGCTGAGGGGTTTGCCCAGTGGAGGAAAAAGTGAGAGCTATTAAGGAGGCCCCAAGCCCCAACAGTGTCACTGAACTCGGATCATTTTTGGACATAGTGAATTCTTATGGCAAGTTTCTTCTGGACCTCTCAAAGGTTTTGACTCCATTGTATAAGCTGCTTCACAATGACATTAAGTGGCGGTGGGGTGAAGAGCAGGAGGAAGCTTTCAAGAAAGTGAAGGCATTGCTGCAGTCAGTGAAGCTGCACATTCACTATGACCCAGACAAGGAGATCACCCTTTCATGTGACGCTTCACCCTATGGAGTCGGGGCAGTTCTCTCACATGTAATGGAGGACCGTTCAGAGAAGCCTATTGCTTTTGATTCACGTACCCTGACGGGTGCTGAGAAGGGATATTCACAGCTAGACAAAGAAGGTCTGGCCATTGTTTTTGCGATCAAACGTTTTCATCAGTACCTCTATGGACGTGCATTCACAATTTATACGGACCATAAACCACTGATGAGCCTTTTTAGGGAGACCAGATGCATCCCACAGCTAGCCTCAGCCAGGATACAGCGTTGGGCTCTCACATTGTCAGCCTAACAGTATACTATAGTGTACAGAGCGGGTGGAGATAATGCAAACACCAATGTGCTGAGTCGACTCCCTTTACCTGAGAAGCCTGTTACTACGTATGTGCCTCCAAAGACTGTTTTCATTGGACAGGCTGTCCGTGACACCTGTAAAGGCAACCCAGATCAAGCAATGGACAGAGAGGGACCCAGTCCTGTCTGAAGTCAAGATTTTTCTTTGATAAGGTTGGCCCAGAGTTGTGGAAGGAGAGGAACTGAAACCTTATGCCAAACAGAAGACCGAACTGAGTCTGCAGGATGGTTGCATTTTCTGGGGTCGAGGGTCAGCGTGCCTCCCCCTGGCCATTCACAGATTGTGAAGGAAATTCATGAGACTCACCAAGGGGTGTCTTGAATGAAAAGCCTTGCAAGATCCTACGTCTGGTGGCCAAGAATGGATCAGGATCTGAAGAACAAGGTAAATTCATGCACGCAATGTCAGACCAATCAGAACATGGCACCACCAGCTCCTTTGCACCCATCAGAGTGGCCAGTCTACCCCTGGTCTAGGCTACATTTGGACTTTGCTGGCCCCTTTATGGGACAGATGTTTCTTGTAATGGTAGATGCGCATTCCAAATGGATCGAAGCTCACATCATGAGCAACATCACAGCCCCCTCAACCATAGACAAACTCAGGCAAGTGTTTGCAGTCCACGGGTTGCCTGACACTCTGGTCACTGATAATGACCAGTGAATGATAATTTACCAGTGAGCTGTTCGGTGAGTTCATGCGGCAGAAATGGCATTCATCACATTCGGACGGCCCCTTTCCACACAGCTTCAAATGGTTTGGCTGAGCAGGCTGTTCAGACAGTGAAGGAAGGCCTGAAGCGGATGACAGGGGACTCTCTTAGTACCCGGCTTTCACGTTTCCTGTTTAAATACCACCTCACTCCACAGACTACAACTGTACGCACTCCAGCAGAGATGCTGATGGGGCATAGGCCTAAGTCAAGATTGGACCTGCTGCGCCTGGACATGAAGGCAAAAGTGGAGAGAAAGCAGGAAAAGCAGAAGGAGGGACATGATCAACATGCGTGAGACAGACAATTAGAACCGGATGACAATGTCTATGTGAGAAACAATCAGCAATGGCTACCTGGTGTTATTCTTAAGCAGAGTGGCCCAATCTCCTATGTTGTTAAGCTGACTGATGGGCATGTTTTCCGCAGACATCAGGACCATGTGCACCTGTGTCATGATTCCGGCTCAGAGGTAGACAGTTCCATGGAATTTCCAATGGTGAGACAGACTACTGGGGAAGCATGTCCACCAGTGACTTTGCTAGAGGGAGACACACTGGCAGAGGGGGCAGAGTCCCCTGAAGAGGATAGACCATTCTCACACGGACACACAGACCCCTCTTGTATCCCCAACACTAGATCCACCCAAAACATCCTCACCAGCGGTGCATGCTTGGTCACCGGGAGTAGTGCGTAGATCGCAGCACCCTCGCAAACCTCCTGACAGACTGAATCTTTGATTGGATAGTTTCTTCTGTTGTTAGATTGAATGTTGAACTTGTCATGTTTTTTAGGTGTTTTTGTATTGGCAACCTGTTGCTAATGATGCCACTGTTTTTATTTCCTAGTTCTTCTATATTTGGGGAATGTTGGATTTTAAAGGGGGAGAAGTGTTGTAATGTGAGTATTATTAAAAGTAAATTAAAACTAATCGGGAAGCTGTTGGTAGCAAGAGGCGGGATCCGGGGTTGGCGGGGTTTTTACTTCCGCTCTTTTTACTCCCAGTATGCATTGTATATAGTCCTCCACCCGTGCCGCACGAGGTACCTGGAAGCCTCCGTATTGTGAATATCATTTACCATCCCAGATAAAGATGATCTTTTGGCCATCAAGTTGTCAAGTGGTCTTTTTGTAAAGTAGAAGTTACCACAGACACCATCTAGTCCTTTGTATCTCCTCCTCTGTCCAGAAAGATCATGTCTGATCTTTTATCTCAATGTCTTTAGATTCACTTGATAACTTCATCTACCTCAGCTATGTGCTCTGGAACACTATTGAGGTGCTCCTCATCCTCCATGGCTTTTGTTCATCCTTGTAAGCTTTCCTAAAACATAAGGTTGGTCATTGCCTCCTGCTCTATTCCTCTGGCATATCAGTGATTTAATTTTTCTCTGAGACATTCCATCCAGTTTTGGGAATTCACTTCCCCAGGGAGCTTTGGTTATCTGGACATGGATTGTTCCCAACTTTTTGGTTGCTAGGTGAACCAAGGCATATAGCAACCATCCTGGAATGTGGACTGGGCAAAGAATAAATCATAAACATGAGAATGTCTGCAGATGCTGGAAATCCGCAAGAATGCACACAAAATTCTGGAGGAACTCAGCAGGTCAGACTGCATCTATGGAAATGAATAAATAGTTGACGTTTTGGGCTGAGACCCTTCTTCATGACTCCGTAAATCAGAATTGTAAGCGGCCACCTGGCTTTCTTCTCAAATTTCTTAATTTTCCTACTTTTCTTCATTGAAAGCACAGAGTTAACACAGACTGAGTGATAGCCTCCATCAGATTCAGCATAATTGCTAATATTTTGCTAAGATAATATTTTTGAATCACCATTTTCAAATTCTAGAGTTTCTTTACTGCCGTTCTCACTCCTCTACTTGTCATACATAGCTTGATTTATTATCATACTGAGAGTCTGCAGCTTTCATTTAGTTTATGATAATAAAAAGAGAAATTGTAAATCACGTCATTTCTCCACAATAATACTTGGAAATTTCCAAGTCAGTTGTCAAACCTTTATCCTGATCTGATTCATTTGGCTATAGTAAATAGAACTGATATAGTAAGGGTGGGGAACTAGGGAATGCTACAAATTCAACTTGTTAGTAGGTGTATGTTTCAACTCAGGCAATTTGAACTGACTGACAGAAGAAGAATGTGTCTCAGGCAAGGAGTATGAATTCTCTCTGACCCCTTGAAATCCACACATGCTCTAAGCAGAATCAGTCTAAAAGCCGTCAGGATGGGATTAATGCTAAATCTGGGGAATTTGTAGTTCATACTGTTCCAATTGCTAAGTTAAAGGAAGGAAGAATGTGATTATAGTGAGCAGAGAGGGTCTCCAATGGGAATAGTCCAGCAAGAAGATGGAAGCGTAGTTTAAATGTCCATTGAAGCAAGTTGTTTCTTCCATTTATCATTTTTATTTATGAGGGGTTTGAAAAGGTCTCTCTGAACAAACATTCCACTGAAGCAAGCCCTCGTTTATCTAAAGCAATGTTTTACAATTGTTGCTGTATGGGCAAATTCCTACAGATGTCATCATACTGGTGGGACTCATCCCCTTCCACACACCCTGGCCTGCAATTATTGACATACTCCAAGGGGCCAGCACAGTGGCTTCAAAGAAACTGCCAGCTACACACAAAAGAAATGCCATGACTGCAGAAATGAGTTATTTCAGTATCCGACAACAAAAATGATGAAGGGGGACGTTAACTATGTCCACTTATGAAATTCCACAAAAGCAGGCCAGTTGATTGTGTTGCTGAAACATCTATATGGCTGCTTCATACAAATAATAAAGTTAGGTTCTGTTTCAGGTATCTTGCTCAACATTCATTCATGATCAACATATTAAAATAAGATAGAGATGCACTTGTCCTTCTGCTATTTGTGAAAATCATCTGAGTTAAATTTGTTTGCCACATTTTATCATGTTATATGTGACAGTATTTCAAGAAGTCTTCTCTTTATTTTCCTTTAGGAGCAGTGAGTGCTGTACTAATGTAAGTTACGTTCTTTTTCTCTTGTACCTTGTGTGGGGAACTGTACTTAGTTTTGTTACATTACCATGGAAAATATTTTGTTGTCATTGAGAGAGAACTGAGTTGAATCAGGAAGATTACTGAGACATTTGGGAATTATAGGAAAAAGCTGCACACACTGACCTTATTACTTTGGAGAAGAGACCTGAAGTTTTCAAAACTGCCAAGTGTGATTCATCTGAGTATTTATAATGGGAAAAGTTTAAGATATTGAATAACTTGCAGTACATATTAAATATATATAACACATTTAAAGACAGCAGTGGAGGTGGGGGTCTCGGTGAAGCGACGCAGAAGATAAGGTGAATGTCATGGAGGGATTGTCTACGGAGTTTCTGTAGGTGGAGGATAGGAACAGGAAGGGGTCAATAACTCTACTGGGTGTTTTTTATGGGCCACCAAATAATAACAGGGACATCAAAGAGCAGACAAGGAAACAGATTCTGGAAGGGTGTAATAATAACAGAGTTATTGTGATGGGAGATTTTAATTTCCCAAATATCGATTGGCATCTCCCTGGAGCAAGGGATTTAGATGGGGTGGAGTTTGTTAGGTGTGTTCAGGAAGGTTTCTTGACACAGTATGTAGATAAGCTACAAGAGGAGAGACTGCACTTGATTTGGTATTGGGAAATGAACCCTCAATGGGAGAGCTTTTTGGAAATATTGATCATAATTCTATCTCCTTTACAATAGCATGGGAGAGAGATAGGAACAGACAAATTAGAAAAGTGTTTAATTGGAGTAAAGGGAATTATGAGGCTATCAGGCAGGAAATTGGAAACTTAAATTGGGAACAGATGTTCTCAGAGAAAAGTACGGAAGAAATGTAGCAAATGTTCAGGGGATATTTGTGTGGAATTCTGCATAGGTACATTCCAATGAGACAGAGAAGTTATGGTGAAGTACAGGAACCGTGGTGTACAAATGCTGTAATAAATCTAGTCAAGAAGAAAAGAAAAGCTTACAAAAGGTTTTGAGATCCTGGTAATGTTAGAGATCTAGAAGATTATAAGGCTAACAGGAAGGAGTTTAAAAAGGAAATTAGGGGAGCCAGAAGGGGCCATGAGAAGGCTTTGGCAGGCAGGATTAAGGAAAACCCCAAGGCATTCTACAAGTATGTGAAGAGCAAGAGGATAAGACGTGAAAGAATAGGACCTATAAAGTGAGACAGTGGAAAAGTGTGTAAGGAACTGGAGGAAATAGCAGAGGTACTTAATGAATACTTTACTTCAGTATTCACTACAGAAAAGGATCTTGGTGATTGTAGTGCTGACTTGCAGTGGAATGAAAATGCAAGGCTTATTGAGAAAGTAAGGAGGCATGGGATCCAAGGGGACATTGCTTTGTGGATCCAGAACTGGCTTGTCCACAGAAGGCAAAGTGTGGGTGTAGATGGGTCATATTCTGTATGTAGGTTGGAGACCACTGGTGTACCTCAAGGATTTGTTCAGGGAACCTTACTCTTCATGATTTTTATAAATGATTTGGATGAGGAAGTGGAGGGATGGGTTAGTAAATTTGCTGATGACACAAACGTTGGAGGTGTTGTGGATAGTGTGGAGGGCTGTCACAGGTTACAGCAAGACATTGATATGATGCAAAACTGGGCTGAGAAGTGGCAGATAGAGTTCAACACAGGTAAGTGTGAAGTGGTTCATTTTGATAGGTCAAATATGATGGCAGAATATAGTATTAATGGTAAGACTCTTGGCCGTGTCGAGGATCAGAGGGATCTTGGGGTCCGAGTCAATAGGATGCTCAAAGCAGCTGCGCAGATTGACTTTGTGGTTAAGAAGGCTTACGGTGTATTGGCCTTCATTAATCATGGAATTGAATTTAGGAGCCGAGAGGTAATATTGCAGCTATATAGGACCCTGGTCAGACCCCACATGGAGTACTGTGCTTAGTTCTGGTCGCCTCACTACAGGAAGGATGTGGAAGCCATGGAAAGGGTGCAGAGGAGATTTACTAAGATGTTGCCTTGATTGGGGAGCATGCCTTATGAAAACAGGTTGAGTGAACTCAACCTTTTCTCCTTGGAGTGACAGAGGATGAGAGGTGACCTGATAGAAGTGTATAAGATGATGAGAGGAATTGATCATGTGGATAGTCAGAGGCTTTTTTCAAGGGCTGAAGTGGTTGCTATAAGAGGACACAGGTTTAAGGTGCTGGGGAGTAGATACAGAGGAGATGTCAGGGGTATGTTTTTATGCAGAGAGTGGTGAGTGTGTGGAATGGGCTGCTGGCAATGTTGATGGAGGCGGATATGATAGGGTCTTTTAAGAGACTTTTGGATCAATAATGGAGCTTACAAAAATAGAGGGCTATGGGTAAGCCTTGTAATTTCTAAGGTAGGGACATGTTTGGCACAATTTTGTGGGCCGAAGGGTCTGTACTGTGCTGTAGGTTCTATGTCTATGTCATGTCTACATAGTAGCACCGGAACGGCAAGCTGCTAGTCACCCAATCTCGTTTTTGCAAAAGTGTTCTCTCGCTACATTGTTGGCAAGACAGAGCCTGTCTACGATCGTGAAGTATTGTGTTATGGACTGTAGTTTTTGGTGGACTCTAGATCAAGGTCTCTTTGGGGTGCTTTTGGTATTGCTTGCCTGGTGTGGGTAGGGTGGGGAGGAAATCAGTGCTTCTGCTGGTGCAAGTGGGGAAGGAGGAGGGGGAGGGTCAATGCATCTGCTGGTCCTTGTACATGGAAGAGGTAAGGGAGGACTCTGTGTTCTAACGCTACTATCATTTATTCTTTGGGGTTTCTTGTCTTGTGGATGTCGTTATGAAGAGTAAGAATTGCAGGTTGTATACTGTATATATTCTCTGGTACTAAATTGTACCTTTTGAACCATTTGACATTTTAGCATATTTATTTGTGAAAATATAACTGAGTTATGAAATAATTTATCAGGATGGCTTTGAGGCATGCAAATTAAGTGAACATTAGGATCATTTGGATGTGTTATTGGCAAGATCATAGATTGGAGGTATAGTTAGAAGCTAATAAATAGGGCTGAATATGTTAAGAAAGGAGGGGCTTCTTAAGCATTACCACATATTTCTATTCCTAACTATTTTGTTAAATGCTATCTAATTTTGACTTAACATCATTTGCCTTTTCATTTCAAAAGATATTACTAACCTTCATGCTGTTAATTGTGCTGCTCCGCCTGTACTTCTCTAATGATAGCAGCATTGATTCATACTGTCAATGAACAGAATACCTTCAGATATATTTTTACATTTGGCTGCTCCTGATCTGCTTTCCCCATTATTAAGCAGTAAAAATTTTGTAAACGTGTGAGTACATTTAAATGCTAAGCAGCTGCTTGAACGCCTATATATACACTGCTCTGCACCCAGAATAGGTTTATCAGATGGTAGTTCTGAAGACTGCCTTCAAACTAATGAAATGTTATGAGATTTCCAAAGTGAGATGGCAAGAAGATGGGCCAAACTCTACACATGAAAGCAGCCTCAGAATGATAGAATATGACCCAATTTGATTGTTGACACGGATGATTTGTACTAAGTGCATAAATAAAGACATGCTTTTATTTTACTCCATTAGGAGAGGAACAAAAACCCTTCTAATACATCCTTCTCTGAAGTGAGGCTGAGTCAATCAAATATGATAAAATTCTAAACAGAAGGATGATATTTGCAACTGGAATAAATGGTAAGGATAAAACAGGAACTGCTATTATTCTCTAAACTACAATAATGAGGATATTTGAATTGTCTCTGGATTAAAATGAAGGAAAGCTATCAAAATAATGTAATCAGGAGCATCACTAATGAAATCTACTCTTGAGCTACTTACATTTAAATGAAAAATGTGATAATCCAAAGGATGCAACAGATTTGAAATTAAAAAGACAAAATAATGGATATTGAGGGCTAACTGATTAAAAAATGTAATGTCAACAATTTGTTCATTTGCCAACTAGCCTTAATACTACAAGTAACAATTTCTTATGAGACAAGGGTTTTAACAATGACCACATTGTAATTGGAGTGAGTTAGGCATTGACAAGCTGCTTCTCTTGAATTGCTATCACCTTGGTCCATTTACCATCAGAACATTTGAGTTTGTAGTGATTATTCTGATTTTGAACTGCAAGGCTGAGGCTGCAACAGCTCTGACATTAAATTTTTAAAATAGTCAGTAACGGTGTTTCCTTTATTATCTATTTTAACCCCAGGGAGATATGACCAAATGCATGTTTGTGCCCAGCATAACTCAACAGGGAGGACCATGAGCAATGAAAGCTTCCACTTATCTTGAATTCTAATTGGTTAAACCTTTTGGTAATCCTTAGGAGCACCCTCAATAAAATATTGATGAAGCCACATAAGCACAAACAAGGGACAAAGATATTTTAAAGGTGGAGGGCAAGGACTAGTGGTAAAGAATTTTGAGGAGATTTTAAGGCCCAGAGACTAGAAATGCAAACCGAAAATTCTAGCTCCACTTAGAATACGGTTGTGGTGTAGAGGTTAAAAGATGAGATTACTAGTCCAGAGACCGGAGTTCAAATCAAAACAGTTGATAAGAAGGAATGTTAATGATTCATAGTAACAATCACCTTAAATTGTTATAAATTACAGTCTAATTGATCAATGCAATGGGAAGAAATCTGCCTATGTTACTGGGCCCATTTCATGTGGACTTTGAAAGGCATTCTCTCAGTTGAATATGGCTCATCACTACATTCTTAAGGGTGATTAAGAATGAGAAACAGAATTTACATTTTAGGTAAAAAGAACTCTAAAAAATTCTAGAAATCTGCTGTGTTTTGGTTGTACCACATGAAATAAGCTGCCAGTGAAAGTGGCAGAGGCAGGGTGCAATTACATTGTTTAATGGATGTTTGGATAGGTTCATTGGACTGGAGAGGTAAATGCGACTAGCTCAGGTAGGCACTTTGGTCAGCATTATTTCTATGTTGTATAACTAGAATCTATAGCTCAATGAAACAAGATCAAAACTGCCCATGTCTGTACATGACCAGTTGAGTCTCTCTCCCTTGTTCCCTCTTTCCTCCTCCCCCTCCCCCTCATTACTAGCCATAATTACTCATATTTTTCAAGATTCCAGATGAAGTGAATTTACATTGCACAGCTCCTATGGAGGGACCTGAACAAGTGAAAACTTCGGAAATACCTATCTGGTGAATTAGCAAATGCCTCATCATTCTCCGCACCGAAGAAGCAGAGAAAGGAAAATGGCTAATGGCTAAATGCTTTATCTTGGAGGAGAACACATCTGTGGATGGATTTCAGAGACGAAGGAGGTTGCAGGGTTCATGAGGGACAGGCCATGGAGAGATTTGAAGACATGAATGAAATCTGTAAAATAAAGATATTGCTGTTTGGAAGCACAAGAATAATGTTTGAAGAGAAGCTTGATACTTCACTCCACCAATGGAGGAAGATGCTGTGAATGTGTGTCGGATTTACCCCGGGGTAAAGACAGGAATGAAAGTAAAAGAGTAGAAAAACAATTTGGTGTGATTGATGTATTAGATTTTACTCCCACACTACATCATGTATTCCTGTCCAGCGCCAGTGATGTGCCCAGTTACTGGTGAGGAGTAAAAGTTACCATCCTTTATTATACTCAGCTGGAAGGGACATGATACAAGAAAGGATAGATGTGTAGACCGCCGTTCTTCTCATCCAGCACATTTAAGTTTCACCAGCATGTCCCCAAGTCACTGAAATATCATTATTTTCTGAGATCTAATATTTTATTTCAGGTTTTAAATGAGTACTCTGAATTTCATAATTGTATCTTATTACCTCAGGGTAGTACAATAAATTGTTCTGAAGCACTGTAAAATAAATTGAAACACTCTAAACAAGGCTCTTAAATAGATAAGTATAATGCTTGTTGAAAAAAAATCAGCAAACTGGTCTGTACTTTTTCAACAGGCAACAAATCCGGTGAAAAACAAGGATGCTTGAAGAGATCAAAGAACATAGAACAGTTCAGCACAAGAGCAGTACCATTTGCCAACAATGCCTGCACTGAAAATGTGGAATTAAAATTCATCTCTTGTGCCTGTATATGATCTATATCTCTGCATTCCCACATAGTTATGTGTCTATCCAACTGACTCTTAAATGATACTATGATATCTGCTTTCACTGCTAGCCCTGCAGCCAGTTCCAGGCATCTACCACACTCTCTGTAAAAAAAAAATTGCCTTGCACATCTAAGTATTCTGCTCTCATCTTTAATACATGTTTTCTAATATTTGACATTTCAACTCTGGGAGAAAGATTATCACTGTCTACCCTAACTATGTCTCTCATAATATTATAAACCTATCAGGTTGACCTAGAAAATATTTTCCTCCCAAATGGGACATTTAAACATGTTCAGTTTTGCCCTTGAGCAGTTTTGAAGAAGTAGCTATAATGGCGAGTAGGCTAGCTAATCAAAGATCTGATTGGATTTCTTGTCAATGCTGGAAATTAACCACAAAATTGGAAGTTTCGGACTTGGGCCTTAAAGGGGTCCACACGACATGCAAGGGTTGGCCAAAGGTGGTGGCATGGCAGAGAGAGAGAGGAATAGAGGAGAACAGGGAAATGGAGAGGGAGTGGGAGTGGGAAAGGGAGAGAGAGGAGGAAAGAGAGAGAGAAAGAAGATTGAGGGGAGTGAGATCTTCACTTCATGGACAAAGATCTTAGCATTCTGGTGGAGAAGGTCCATGGTTGTAGAGAGTCACTTGGTACCAAAGAGCAGGAGGTGGTCAGTAGCAAAGTGTGGCACACCAGTGGCAGAAATGAACAATAACAATGAAACATTTCACACATGGTGTAATATAGGAATAAATGTCATGTGCTTTCAAGGTGGATGAAGGTGAGTTGTCCAAAGTTTACAATTCCTACCGAGAGGTACTACTGTTAGATTCAACTCTATAGACGTTTGTTCTCCTGGCCCCCATGTGTGCTGCCAGCTAGTCATGGCACCATCTCACTCACAGTGAAAAGAGGTCAATGTAATTCATTAACTAGCCTCTTTGTCTTGAAGTTCAAGATGAACGGTGGTCATCATTCCAAAGAGGAAGAAGATACTTGTGTGCTCAGTAATTGCAAGGTCAATAAGAAGGAGCCTTCCTTCTTGATGGACACAGTGTTAGTACCCCCAGTTAAGTTTTGTCTTTTTGTGCATTTTTCCCCTAGCCGCCAGTCTGTGGTTTTGTATTGCCGTGTGTTCTTGTTTGTTTTCATGCCCCATGTGCTCCTGTCCCCGCTCCTGCTCTACTCCAGCCCCTGTATTACTGAGAACTCCACCTCTCACCTGTTTCTCATTATTACCTGTTTTGCTGCCACTTCTGTCTCATTGTGCTCCACCTATCATCTGCCTTTCTGTTTATTGCTCATTGTATTTTAGTCCCGTGTTTTCATCTATTTGTTGCCAGATTGTGTGAATTTTCCTGAGCCTTTCTAGCAATCATATCTGTACACTGTTCATCTGAATATCAACTCTGCCTGTTTCTTGATGCTGGTTTTTGGATTTCTTTGGATGTTTTGATCTCTGCCTGAACTTTGACGCCAACTTTGTTTGCACCTCAGAATTTGTTACTCAATTAATATTACTGTGTGCACGGTGCTAGATCCTCAAGGATCCTCAATCCTCAATGCCTGCTCCAGTGTCCTGACACAACAACAGCCAGCTCCCTTGCAGTCAGGTGTGAAAAGAAGCAGCAACTGTCAGCGGAATTGAAACATCATTTCTCCTTAAGCATCACTATTGCAATGGCCTTTCAGTATACAGTAAAAGAATACACATACACTGCCCACTCGGGATTTTGTCTGCAGCAGTGCTGGAATATTTTTACAGGTCTGACCCGATGACAAGAAGTTTGTACAGAGGCAAAAGGGAAGGGAGAATATTATTGATTAGTATTGAACTATGATTATAAGATGTACCAAGATACAGTAGAATACTTTTGTTTTGTGTGCCATCCAGACAGATCATTCCATATATCAAGGTAGTAAGAAGAAAACAAAATGCAGAATACAGTGTTGCAGTTACAGAGAGCATGCCATGCTTGTAGACAAAGTGCAAAGGCCACAAAAGAGACTTTGAGAAATTTAAGAGTTCAAGAGCTTATCTCTAACATATAACAGGCCAATTCAAGAGTGCAATAGCAGTGGGATAGAAGCTGTCTTCAGCCTGGTGGTTTGTGCTTTTAAGTGTTTGTGCCTTCTGCCCGTTGGAAAAGGGGAGAAGAGTAAAGGACTGTGGTGGGAGGGGATTCTTCATTAACCTCTTCCCCAAGGCAGCGGGGTGTTTTGGCACTCCCTCTGACAATGAGCCAGAAACTAAAATGATAAGCAAACCCTGCATTATCATGTCTACTATATCCATAAAGTCCCAGATCAGGCACTGCCTCTGATAAGAACAGGTCATTGGCCAAAGGGAGCACTGCATGAAAGGTGTCCACTGCTACAGGTTTATGCAGTCTGGAGAAAAGATAAGGAAAAAGAATTCATAGAGTTTTATAAAATATAGACAGGTTATTCAGCCCAACTGGTTCACACTGATTAAGATAGCATTTGGTCAATAATATTGTGAATTCACAAGTTGATTATGGAGCTAGAACACCATCAATTCTCTTCCACTGTCAACAGAACAATCGGATGCAGCAAATTTTTGCTCTGGCCTTTTAAAGAGTTCTCATCACCTTTCAGAATCAGAGATCTGTTAACCATGAGCCAACTGTAGATTAGAAATTGGAACACTGCAAAAACTTTGCCCTATCCAGGCCCTTTGTACTCTGGCACATTCGATACCAGGAAAATTGAAATCTTCCATTAACATTTCTGATTTCACAAATATGCAATTTCTTGACACACCTACTCCTCAAGTTCCCACTGACTATTGAGGGGTCAATAATATAGCCCTACCAAGGTGACTCTCTCTTTCTTATTTCTAAGCTCTTCTTAAATGGTCTTGTTAGATGAACCATCCAGAATATCCTCTAAGCATTTCATGTCCTCCCTTATCAAAACAGTAAAACCCCCTCCACTCCTATTTGTTCCCCTGTCATGCTTAAAGTATCAATTTTCCAGAACTTTGATCTGCCAATCCTGTCTTTCACTTAGCTAAGTCTCTGTAATGCTCATGCTATCCCAACTCCTAGAGGCAATCCACACCCTCAGTTCTTCTGTCCAATGGAAAGGGGAGAAGAGAGAATGTTCAGAATGGCAGGGCTCTTTGTTTTATTGGATTCAGCAGAAAGTGTATTCAGTCCATAGAGTGGAGACTGGTTTTCATGATATGGTGAGTGTGCCCACAACCCTCTGCAATTTCTTGTGCCACAGTGCAATATCAGTAGTATAAACAACACCACCCCATGCTTATTATTTTCCAGCATGTTACTTATTCTAACAGAAAATTAAAAGCAAGGGTAGTTCACAACTCTGTGGCTACAATTTACATTGTTGAAATTTATCCATGACTTAGAACGCCCCTGCTGGCACAGGAGATTTTTTTTTTTTGCTTTTGATTTTAACTACCTGATTGTTCAGTGCACTTCTTATTTGGAGAGCTCTTATTACTGTGTGTGTACTTACAGGAGCTGTTCACTGCAGAGCTTAACGTTGTGATGTCAGTCTGAATTATGACTTCATGCTTCGTGATGTGGAACAACATTTTTGCATGGGAATTGATATGTGGGGGCTTAGTGACTGGAAAGGATGAGGTGGCTACAGACACATAGGACTTCTCTTTTCCACTCTGGACAATTCCCCACCCCCTCCTGTCAAGGTTGCTGTCAGCTCAATGCTGACCACATGCTACTGCATTGTGGTTACCGCGGAGTGATTATTTTAAAGCACAAACATTCTTCCCAGTTCTTAACATTCTTAAAAAAGAAGAGGCAGCTGAAAACAGCAGGAATTCACACAGCCAAGGTTTTAATGAGGGAAAGGATTTACATCATCCAAATGACTTCAAGATAAATTTAGTTTACTAGAATTTTCATTTTGCTTATTCTTTAATTTGTACTAAATTCAGCTCCCAAAACATTAATCAAAAATAGATCAAATAAAATTCCTGAGTAAATAAGTTTTCAAAAGATTCTGGATTACTTGAGTAAATGAAACAAGTTGGGCAGATAAAGGAAATATAAGTTTCTCCTTTTTATCAGAAGAGTAGAAAAGCAGATTTTGGTTTTAATGAAGAGGCTACAAAATGCCAGACACAATAATTTGTTTTCAGATATGAAAAGAAATGGGTTAAGATTCAGGTATGGGATGAAATACAAAAATATACTTTCATAGCAGGATTAAAATAAGGCAACTTCTGGAGTGCTTTGTAAAATTTTCTCTGCAATACTTGCATTGGAGGCAGTTCATAGAAGGTTTAGTAGGTTAATTTCAGGAACTAAGATTTTAAGATTAAGAGAGATGATTGCCAAACTTTTGTGGCGTGTAGAAAAATAAGATGACATTTTTCAGAAACAGAATCTGAGGGAGCAGCAGAATAAAAGCTAAGAGAATGTTTCCTCCTCATGGGGAAATCTAAAAGGAGGAGAGATTATTTCAGAAAAGGAGGTTGTTCATTTGCAATGGAGGAGAATTTGGAGATGTGAAACCTTAGAATTCTCTTCTTGAGTGAGTTGTAGAGATTGTGCTTGAGCTTTTTACTGAAAAAATACTGTATGCACATATGATGGCATGGAAGATTCCATCAGATCAACAATTGAAAATGCCCTGCATTATGCACAGTAATTAGCAATCATATATTAAGGGGATGATACCTTTCCCTCAGGATCTAATAATTGGGATATTGAAGATGTTGGGCAACTATTAGTACAGGTTGAGTACTCCTTATACGAAAATCAAAAATCCAAAGAACTCCAAAATCAGATTTTTTTTTGAATGCTGATGTGATACCGCAAATAGAAGACTCCACAAGCCACTGGGAAGGTTCCCAGGTGATTGCAGGTCCCTGCACACCCCAGACCTCACATATGTAATGAACAGAAGTTAATGAAAAACATATTTAATATCCATAAAGCAAAAAATGAGATCTGGATTGTGTATTAAAAGAGTGGATTCACCAGTGTCAGAGTGGACATATGCCACTTAATGGTATGCTGATCATGAAACAAGCAAAGACCTATCACGACAAACTGAAAATTAATGGTACTAGTGAATATTCAGCAAACTGGTTGCAGAAATCTAAGAAAAGGCAGAACGTTATATTTTTAAAGCAACTGCTGATCACGAAGCAGCAAACAAATTCTTTAATGAATTTGCCAAGATCGTCGCTGATGTAAGTCTAACACCAGAGCAAGTCTACAATGCTGGTTGTTTTTATACCTTACATAAAACCTAACAAAAAGTAAAACACAGTGAATTGTAACCTTTTAATCAAAACACAACATCGTAGGTGCCAACTGAAAGCCTGCCATTGTTTGTTGCTGTTCAAGAAATGATTCAGGCATTCTCCCGGATCTGTTGTGCTGCTTTTGTTACCCTGCACACATTATATTTTCATTATACTAATGGTATTTAACAATATTTATTGTTAAGTATATATGTGTGATGAACAAGTGTAAGACAAAGTCTGCATATTGCTGGTACATAAATTCAGAATCAGAAATGTGCCAATCCCAAATTATCTCATTATATATTCTAAAATTCAAAAAAATATGAGACTTCTGGCCCCAAGCATTTTGGATAAGGATTGTGTCTTGTGAGGCCATGGTTTATTCTGCCTATTGGAAGTCGCTTTATCATGATTGGTTAGTTGAGAAACTGCTGCTGCTTTTCCCATTGGTTAGCCAACTGGAGTCCAGTTACAAATATCCCGGATATAAAATACCACATGGAAGAGTCTTGCTTTCTCTTCATTTGTTTAAGGCAAGCAGTGTGCATAACCATTGTGGTGGTATGCCCTGAACATGCATTTAGCAAAGTGTGTTCGTCCAATATATATCTGTTGAATATTTAGCTTTGTAGTTTCTATAACTTGGGAAACATGAATGATTGGTTGAATTTTTTACTGTTGGTGAATAAATGATTAATATACTTATTTGGAGTCAGTGTTTTCTGTCTCTTTTGGCAGACCCGCAGCTCTGATTCAACATTACATTTTGGCACTGCAAGCGAGCAGGGTCTGGCTTTTTGAGAGAAATGCATTTCTTTAAAAGGTCGTTTGAAAGAGAGGACATCCCTCCCCCGAATGAGAGATCCAGAGTCCCATGGTGGACAGATTACAGCACAGCCATTACAAGTCTCGCTAACCTACTGATGGGATATGGAATGCCAGGAGATTGGTCAGACCAGTTAGATTTCACTGGGGTTGAAATGGGACACCACTTTGCTTCTATACTTAAATCACTGGGTTTTCACAGGAGAAAGGATAACTGGCCGGATGCTTTCTGGCTGTTTGCAGCAATTGTAAGGCATCAGTATAAAATGATAGCATCTCCTAAGAATGTATTATTCTGAGAGAATCACTGTTGAAGGCTCAGATGAGTTACAAAGTTGAAGCTGAAAAGAATACAGACAGAGCTTGTCAGATAATGAAACCACAGTATTTGGATGCTATGTACCGAGCTAGTTAGCTGCTTGATCCTGTTAAGGTTTGAGCCATGATAAAAACCATGATCCTACTCTGGAGCTGGGGGTTAGGGATCTCTGGCTGGGTGATGAAAATGAGGGAGGGAGGTTAGCATGGCCTCCTCAGTTTAATCCTCAAAGTGATCACCCTCGCCTACATGTGTTTGAAACAGTACAGGCGAGGCCAGCGATCACGCATTCCCACACCCACCACATCAGTCCATGGATTCTTCCTCTCAGGACGAGGAAGAGGATCGGGAATGTGTGGAAGATGGATTAATGAAAACCTTTGAGACAGCTGAGGTCAAATAATTCTCCACTAAGCAATTAGTGAGTGTAGGTCCAGACAAAAGTCTGGGAAGTCTTTGCTCACATGGTTATTGAGGATATGAGATGAGGCAAGTACTGGAGTGAGCCTATCTGACAGAGAGGTAGGTGTTGCAGGGAGCCTATCATTCCAACACACGATCAATAATGCCCTGAGGATGCTGCTTGCTTGCCCTGAGCATAATGCATCACTACGGGATTGGATAATGGCAGCAGTTAAACTTAAGTATTATTCTCTTAGTGAATAGAATTAAAACCCCCAAGTGGAATTGAGCACAGTAGAGAAGGTTACTAGAGTCTTACACCAGTGGGTACTTATCACAGAATTATACCAAGATAGAGGTATCCCGCTAGAGAATATTTAATTAACATCTGGAATAAGATATCTGGTTACAGTGGCAGCTTCCCAAATAAAAGGGGTAGAGCTTTCTTTAATAGCACCAGCTGTTGGTCATCCTGTAAGTACAGTGATTTACTTATTACAAGGTTTAGAGTATGTAGCAGAGAGTGTGTGTAGTCAGGTATGGAAGTTGGATAAGCAGACGGGGAATGGGCGGGGGTGTTCCCTCATATTCTGTAAAGAAATGTTTTAGTGTTGCTCAAATCTGGGATCCCGGAAGTGCAGGTAAATGGAGTTCCCACTCACTCCTGTTATGCAATGTGGAGGAAGTACTGTCCGAGGAAGTACTGTCCTAGGAAGCAAGAAAGGGAGGCTGATAAGGGGAAGTGTCATTTTTCAAAACCTCTGAAATTGAGGGTTCCTTTTGTCCTCTACCAGATTGCTCACATTCAATTCAGGATTCCTTGCAAAGGATATTGGCTAACGTTCGGCAGCAGTGGGAATCAGGGGATGGCTAGCATATGGAGTGGGTCATTCGACCTGCATCCCTCTTCCCTGTAAATAGAGTGTGAATGATTTGCATGCAGAGAAATGTGAGGTGTAGCCACATGCATCAGTTTGTTTTTGTGTTGCATGTAAGGACTTTGCCTTTAAGAGACTGTGAATGTGTTGGGCCCCATCCAGTTTCTTTTTCCTTCACAGTTGTTCTCTGATGAGTGTACTATTTCTCTGTGAGTAATGAACTGTCTGCTTTTAGTTTTTGCAGTTCCATACAAAGCACAGCCTAAGCTTCGTGTTTTGTGTTCTAATCTGTTAATTTGTTTCTTGTGAATGTTTAGTCAGTTACTATGCTTCTTGTTTTATTAAATATGTTGTGTGTTTATTTTGTCTTAATTTGTTATGTTATGCTTTGTTACTTTATTTTCCCATGCAGTTGGTTTTAGGGATGACTCACATTTTGTACTGGCCATATGAACTTTGAGCAGATGCTGCAGAAATTGGGTAACTTTATTTCAGATATGAGATGTCCATATTTCAGACAGAGATAACCATTTGAGGAGCAGTTCTGGTAGTTCTGTTGTTACTGTGTTTTCTAAGTATCCAGTGGCTAATCAGAAGTGAGTGAACTTGTATCTCCCTGCATTAGAGATGTCAAAGTGATGGGTGCTAATTTATGGTGGAAGATCCTGTGTTACATTCCTGAGGATGGCGTTTGCATTTTCACACTGGACCAATGGGTCAGATTACAGAATTTGTATGAGGATTTGGGACTAAGTTGCGTAAGGTACACCATTAATATCAATCCCTTTGGCAAAGAAAAGACTACTGGGGAAAATGATCTGGCTGCTAGGGTTTTGACATTCTGGCTTGGAGAAGCTGGGAGGGGTTAGTCAATTTCAGCCAGCCTCAACCCAGAGAATGGTAATGGCCTTGGGGAAATGAACCTTAGTAGCACTGGTGGAGTACGTACTTTAAGGGCTGGTATTTCCTTATGTACCGTTTGTTTAATTGGCAGGTCCTCTCTCTTAACCCTTACATACTGTTCAGGTGAAATTTGACCTAATTTGACATTTGATAGCAGTAAAAACACCCTAACTCCCATTTTTTTAGCCGAAATTTGATGACTTTTCCTAAAGTATCCCAAAGTGCACAACAAATGAAAATATTTTAAAATGTTATACTTTTGTATAGGTGTTACAAATTTTTGTACAGTGAGAATGTTCCGGGTCAAATTTGACCCGTATCTATTGAAATGGATTTTAGATCTCTGAAACATTAATTAAGGATTAATCACCCATTTATTACTGTCAGATTGGCTATTTATACATTCTAAATAGATCTGTCATTCAAAATTTGGAATAGACACTTGTTATGAGGGGATTCTTGGGCTGGGTCAAAACTGACCCGGACCATACTGTGAGGTATAGAATATGAACAGGTTGCCTGGGTTAAAGTGAATTCTCCACCTGATAGAGTGTTGGCATAGGTGGTATGTTGAGTACAGGTACAAGGTGCAAAGAGGATGGCAAGTGTGAGCAGGAACAGTGTCCTGGGATGGTTGTGTCTAAGCCAGATGGTGCTAAGAAGCTGGACAATTGGGTGATCAATGGCACTTATTAGATATGCAGTTCCTAGGCCTACCTGTGGTTCCCACAGGGTGTTGTGGTTTATTATGTTGTGCTGTACATATTCCACCCCAATGCCCTCGATGAGCAACTTGCTCATGCTGATTGGTAAGAGGGCTAATACAAAGGAAGGAAAGTTTTGAATGATTATCGTGTGTGCGCCATTCAAGGTGACAGTGCATTACAGTAGCTTCATGTGTTTGTTTGTCTTAATGTTATTTAGCGTGTTTCTTTCATTGTTTTAGTACTGGATATCAACAGACTGCAATAACAATGGACATTAGTCTGTTTAAGGATACTTTCATCATCCTTCTGGCTCCCGGGATACTCTATTCCATTGATTGCTGCGCCTACAGTAGCAGAGGCAATATTGTGTATACAAGGGAGCAGCTACTAGCAGCCAGGAGCAGCCTTTGTTTGCACAGCAGAAGCTCGATATTGCAGACAAGCTGAGGTGGAGATACCGAGGCTGCAGATGGGGTAAAGAGCAGCGCAACAAGAGACGGAGATATAAACCATATCTCTCACTTGGCATTATGGGGAATGTAAGGTCGCTGGCAATGAAATTGGAGGAACTACCAATACTCACAAAGACACAGAACAAGTACTGAAAACGGTGTTTCACCGAGACATGGCTACAAGAGCAAATCTTGGATTCCAAAGCTACCGTGAATGGGATTTCAATGGTACGAGCAGACAGTTGATCTGTAGTGTGGTAAGAGGAAGGGCAGTGGGCTTGCTGTGTCTGTGAACAATAGATAGTGTAGTCCCAGTCACATTTCTGTGAAAGAACGAATCTGCAGTCCAGACATGGAACTGCTTGCTGTGAATTTGTGTCCATATTATCTGCCTCATTCAGCCACGTCATTGACTACATTCTGCCTTCCTGATGCAGTCCCAATGCTGAGTGCGACATCGTACACACTACCATTGAGCGACTCCACACTCAACACTCCAATGCATTCACTGCAGTATCGGGAGACTTCAACCATGTTTCTCTCTCGACAACCCTACTCACCTTCCATCGGTTTGTCAAGTGTCATACAAGAGAAAATAAAACGCATGACCCCTTGTAGGCAAACATTAAAGATGCATATACCTCCACCCCTACTTGGAAGATCAGATCACAACCTGGTTCACCTCATGCCCTTTTATAAGCCCAAAGTACAGCAACAGCTAGCTACCACTAAGATAGTGAAGAAATGGTCTCCAGAGACCATCGAGGCCTTGAAGGGCTGCCTTGAGGTTACTGATCGGAATGTGCTTTGTGAACCATATTGGGTGGACATTAACAGACTTACAATACTGATTGCTGCACTGGCTACGTCAGCTTCTGTGTGGTCACGATAATATCATCAAGGACTGTTCACTGCTTCCCTAACAACAAAGCATGGGTCACCAATGATCTAAAGGCTACAAAAATAGAGCCTTTAGATCAGGAGACAGGGAGGAATTGAAACATATGCAGAGAGATCTAAAGGAGAAGATAAAGAGGAGTGCAGGATAGAGTTGGAGAACAAGCTTGGGCAGAGTAGCACATTGGAGGTATGGAGAGGAATAATGAAAAGCACTGGCTTTAATCACCCTAGCTGTAGAGCCTCAGAGTGCAGCCATAAATGGGCTTAATTGATAAACCAATTCTTCAATAGGTTTGACAATTGCCCTGCTGTTCACACCCCTCTCAGCACACCAGCTCAGGTGCTGAGGCATCCAATGCTCGCTCAGCACCAATGCCTCCCCTCCTCCCTCCTCCAGTTTAACACGTGGATGAACAACACAGGCTACTACTGTCTACATCCCCTCTATTCCCTGCACCTACCATTCACACCTCCACAAACCAACTGCTATCATCCCGATCTTCACCTCCCCCAGCCCCCATCTTCCTACTCCCAAGTCATCATGGACTCACCTTCACTACTGAGCAGGCGAGAAGGGATCTGGGGAAGCTCAGAAGTGGCAAAGCATTGGAACCAGATGGTGTGAACCCCAAGGTCACTGACCTTACGCATCATGAAAACCCTCAAGAGGCAGGTCCTGGCTCACCTCTGATCCTCGTCAGGTCAGTCCTCAAACCCCTGTAGTTTGCCTACCAGAAGCACATCGGAGTTGACGATGCTGTCATCTACCTGTTGAACAGGGCTTACTCACATTTGGATAAACAGGACAGCAATGTGAAGACCATGCTTTTTGATTTCTCAAGTGCCTTCAATACCATAAAGCCCTCATTGCTGGGGGAGAAGCTTCATTCAATGCAGGTTGGCACTTCCATTGAATCCTGGATAATGGACTACCCAACTGGCAGACCACAGTTTGTACGGCTTCAGAGCTGTGTGTCAGACATGGCCAAGAGCAGCACGGGAGGCCCCACGGGGGATTGTATTGGCTCACTTTCTGTTTACCCTGTGTATCTTGGACTTTAGATATAACACAGCCATGTCTTCTGCAGAAATTCTCTGATGACTCAGCAAAAGTTGGGTGTATAAAGTGAGGACAGGAGGAAGAATGCAGGGCCCTGGTGGAGGACTTTGTTGAATGGCTCAAGCGGAATCATCTGCAGCTCAACATCAGTAAGACAAAGGAGAAGGTGATGGACTTTAGGAAGACCAAGCCTGCATTATTCCCTGTTACTATTGATGGTAAGGAGATGGTTGTGGTGAAGACCTACAAGTACCGGAGGTGCACCCGAATGACAGACTTGAGTGGAGCATCAACACAGAGGCTGTGTACAAGAAGGGCCAGAGTTGCCTCTACTTCCTGAAGGAACTGAGGTCCTTTGGATATGCAGGGTTCTCCTTCACATGTTCAAGTCAAGTCAAATCAAGTCACTTTTATTGTCATTTCAACCATAACTGCTGGTACAGTGCATAGTAAAAATGAGACGTTTTTCAGGACCATGGTGTTACATGACACAGTACAAAAAAACTAGACTGAACTATGTAATAAAAAAAAACAGAGAGAAAGCTACACTAGACTACAGACCTACACAGGACTGCATAAAATGCACAAAAATGCACAATAAATAATAAACAGGAGAGTAGGGCAAGGTGTCAGTCCAGGCTTCGGGTATTGAGGGGTCTGATAACTTGGGGGAAAAAACTGTTACATGTTCTACCAATCTGTTGTCACCAGTACAGTCTTCTATGCGGTGGTGTGCTGGGGCAATGACATCATGACGAGTGATGACAACAGGCTCAATAGAATGATTAGAAAGGTTGGCTCTGTTCTAAGAGTCAAAATGGACATACTGGAGGCTGTGATAGAAGAAAGGATCCTCCAGAAAATCCTCATAATTCTGGATAATGTTTCTTACTTTCTGCATGCAACCTTAGCTGAACAGTGAAAGACCAAGATCTGCTGCTCCAAAGAGCTCTATACGAGGTCATTCTTACTATCAGCCATTAGGCTCTATAATGAGTCAACCCATAGTCGGGGAAGTGCTCACCCCTCCTGTTAGTCTGTTAGTAACCTCTGTTTAAGCTCTGCTTAGCTCTGTTTCATTTTAAGGTAACTTCTTGTATTCTTTCTTACTTCTCTTCTAATATTTGTATATCTGTGAATTGTAATGCTACTATGATACTGTAATTTCCTTTAGGATCAATAAAGTACCCATCTGTATATCTATGTATCTCTCTCAGCATGATACATCCAGACTTTCTCAGGAACTGATTTTGATGACCTTAGATTACCTACTTACATAGGAAGGTAATTTGTACTGATATTGGTAAGGAATGCTGCACCTACATTCCTGATGGGTCACATGGTGTTGATCACATCTGAGAGTCAGAGTACAAGATCATGTAGAGGACCAGCTCATTAGCTATTAAATTCCAGAGTAGGTTAGTGGCCTTCTGAGACACAGGGTCTACTGTAATATACTGGGAGGTGACTGTTGGGTTTATAGTATTGGATATTGTAACTCTTGTGTTTATATGTAACTTAAGTAGTTCATAGGAGTTGTACTAGTCTGAGGGTTGGATCATCATGTTTGCAACTTTCAAGGCTCGGGGTGTCCTGTGGGAGAGGAGTGGCTTATTATGCCTGTTGAAAGTCACTATATTGTGATTCGTTGGTTTAGAAACTGCAGCTGCTTTTCCCATTGGTTACCCAATTGGTGTCCACTTTCAAATATCCTGAGTCTCAAATTGTGTGTAAAAGTGTCGTACTTTCTCTTCTTTTGTTTAAGGCAAGTGGTGTGCATAACCAGAGGGAAAGTATGCTCAGCACATGGTTTTCGTCAAGTGTGTTTGCTGAATAGAAATCTGTTGAATATTCAGCTTTGTAGCTTCTGTAACTTGGGGAACATGAATATTTGGTTGAATTTATGATTAAGATACTTATTCACAACCAGTGTTTTCTGTCTCACCTGCCAGACCTGTGAATCTGATTCAAAATTAGAGGTACAACCTGAAATGACATTATCGTTGGAGATGATACTGATCTTGAAGAGTTTCCTTTAGGTAAGTATGGCAAAAACTTAGAAGACCTGGAATGTGGAAAAGCATGAGATTCTTGAGGAGCTCCAGATTCTAAAAAGATTGGAGGAACTTTTTGCTTATTCTGAAAGTAGCTCTGAACCAGTGAAATTGAAATTCTACAAGTTGGAAATTCCTTGTTCAGTTCAATGAATGCAATCAGTCATGGCTAGAATATAGAAAAAGTGGATACTGTTAACTAATCCTCAGGCATGCTTTGTCATGTGCTGAAACAAAACAATAAAGATTTTTTTCTTGGCCTGGGATGTTGGTGACTGTGGACATGCTGGGAGATTTGACAAGTTAATTGCTGCTGTCTGGAATAAGTCTGGGAAGTTGAATGCATTGAGTGTGAGTGGTCATCTATGCATGGAGCCAAAAGAAACGGGGTAGATCTTAAATGGGTATTTTGCATTTGTACTTACTCAGGAGACAGACACATAGTCTATAGAAGTGAGGTCATGGATCACTTACAGATTATAGAGGTGTCGTAAAGAGAGCTTTTGCTTTATTGGACTTCATAAATCAAAGTACTGAGTGCAGGAGTTAGGATGTTACGTTGAAGTTCTACAAGACTTTGTTGATGTCTAATGCCCAATTTGGAGTTTTATATGCCGTTCTGGTATATTATGTGTAATTCTGATTATCTACCTACAGGAAAGCTATAAGATTGAAAGAGTGCAGAGAAAATATTCAAGGATTTTGCCAGGACTTGAGAACTTGAACTACATGACAGGTTGAATCAATTAGAATTTGATTCCCTGAAGCATAGGAGTAATGGAAAATTTGATAGACGTGTATTAAATTATGAAGAGTAAAGACGGGGTAAATACAAACAGGTTGAAAGGGAGAAAGGTTAAATGTTTAAGGGGAACATAAAGGGGGGGGAGCTTTCTCTCTCAGACAACAGTGCAAGTGTTGAATGAGCTGCCAGCAGAAGTGGTGGATGTGGATTTGATTTCAATGTTTAAGAGAATTTTGGACAGGTAGATAGATGGGAGGGAAATGAGGGCTATGGCCCAGGAGATGGTTGATGAGACATAGGCAGAATTATTGTTCAGCACAGACTAGATGTGCTCAATGGCCTGTTTTTGTTCTGTAGTGCTCTATGACACTATGAATGCTGGAATATAAATAAATTTAAAGACATTAACACTTGAAATTAGTGGTCATGCCCAACATTTCATTTTAACTGGCCCTGATATTTTCCCTCAATCTCAGTGGGAAGTGGGTGAATGATATCAATAGATCTTTATTTTCCATTAATCTGATTTCCACTGTTAGGTTGGTCTGATCACTTGGGACAACTTTGCAGCCAAACTTCTATCTTTTGCATTGTGAGGCGATATATATTTTTTTCAGTCTAGTGCAGCTTTGGATTCTGATCCCAATGGTAGGAACTATTCTGGAAAATTCACTGCAACCCATACCAAAAGGCAGTCCATGTAGAGAAATATGAAGTACTGTTGTAAACAAATTACACTTTGGCACTGTGTCTGAAAATAAGAGCCAAGTAATATTGATCCAAATTGGATGTACTTTCAGCATATTGTTTCTGTTGTCCAAACCTAATTCCTCTGTCACTAGAAGGACAATAGGTGACAAACAAGAAAAAAATCTGCAAATGCTGGAAATCCAAACAACACACACAAAATGCTGGAGGAACTCTGCAAGCCAGGCAGCGTCTATGAAGAAGAGTAGCTTCTATTATGCCACAACAATGAGAGTTGGCTGTCAAGTGTTTTCCATCTACTTTTACTTGTACTTCAGCTCCAGAATGTTTGGTATGAGCTGCTCAATATTATCATCATATAAGATATTTAGCCTGTAGAATGCAGTTTTGAAATCTGCTGCAAGAACATTGCCATATGAAAGCAGACAGTGATGGTAATGGGAATTAATGTGCATTTAGGACACCTTTCATATATTTGATATTTCTCAGTCAACAAACTGTAGCCCTATTGCAGAAACTTAGTAGCTCACTTGCAGGTCCAAAGGATGAGAAATTTGGGTAAAAGCCAATTTTAAATATTGCCACAAAGTGGCAGGGGTGGGGGCGAGTGCAAGAAGTGCTGGTTTGTAAAGTACAGTGGCAGGTTTGCAGTTCATCATTTGATGATAACTGCATCATTTTCTTCAAGATAGAGCTCCACCCCATCCAATCCTCAACTCACTGGTGTGACTGGTCTCTTTTGCATGAGTGATTCTTAAAATGGCTGAAGATAACCAACATATTAGTATCTATAAAGTTAGTCAGCCCCACGAAAGGTGGTTATTAAGTAGAGTCTTGCTGTCAATACACACATACACACATTCTGGGAGACCTTTGAAAAATAATCTCATCCGTTTATTGAACTGACATTCCCTTTCTCCCTACTCCCTCTGTGATGGATATTCACTGTCCAGGGCTCAGCAGGCCTTTGTTGCCAAGCTGAAGCTTTCTAACGCAGTAACTGATTCATCCAGGGGTCAAGCAATTGTCTTTGAGTTATTTCAAAGTACATTGATTTTCATAGTATTTATACTATATGCAATCTTGAAATTTGTCTCCTTACATACAGCCAAAAAACAAACCCAATAGAACTAATTTTAAAAAAGGCCTGTTAATTATAGACCACAGCCTCAGTTCTGTGCAGAGCTGAGTAAAGTTTGTGGAACTGTGAGCTGAACCAGCTTGTCCCTTGCCTCCAGCCCTGACACCCTGACCTTTTCAATCTAACCCAGCACTTAAATCACCAAAGCCTCAGGCCATTCCTTGCACTTGGGCCTGGGCCCTGCATCCTCAATTCAGCCTGTGCCAGACCTTTCCAATTTGGTCCAGTGTTTAAATCAATCAAAACTTGGGTCTTTCTTTACTCTTAGACCCAGGCTCTTCATTGATTGCCTTGCTTCTGATCACCTTGGTTCTGCCATATCGAATTACTTCCAAGCTTTCAAGCAATATTCGTTCCTTAGTCTTTTGTCATAAACAAGTGAACAATAGGATCCTTGTTGGCTCATTACTTAATCAAGAAAAAACAATGTGGTCTGCTTCAGCTTAAATAAGCAATGCAGGCACATGGCCTGATAAATGTAATTGAAAAACATCACATGCATGTGAAGTCATAAAATAGCAAAAAACAGTACATATGTTAGAGGGTTGTCAGGCTTATTAGGAATAGTCAAGGAAAGACAAGAAGGATAACAAAAAGATGGGGTGACTAGAATCCATTCCTCTGCCTTTGATTTTGGAGACAGATGACTCATTTGTTTACATCTTGGTATGTCTTTTTAGCTTCCTGTGGTTGGGAAGTCCTTTTAGAAATCATTTGTAATTTGAAAATCTTTCGTAAGATAGAAATCTTCTGAGTTTTAAATGGACTTCAAGAATTTTAGCTAAGTTTGAATGTGTATCATTCATTAAAAATGAATTAACTGTGTTTAAACTACTTCACTAGTTGGAAGTATCTCCTCCTTGGTAGGGAGGGAGACCTACAGCTCAAATAGTGGGTATTGGCAGTTAAGCTCACTGTGGAAGATAAATGAGGAAGTGATCAGACTTTTGAAGAGTGGGTGGCTACAGTATAACATCACTTGAGTGCAGGTACCCAAAGCTATCTAAATCAGGTCGGGCTTAAGATCATCATCTGAGTTCAGAACTTCATGGACTGCAAACCTAATACCATCACACCTCTCCCACCAACCCCCCCCCCCCCCCCACACACACACACCCCCATCCCCAAAGCCTGGTAATGGTTAATTTGCTTTATATGAAGCTTATAAATGGCTTTCAAAATAACTAATACTGCTGCTTTGAATCTAATTTGGGCCTGGTCAAAGCAAGTAACAACTTTGATTTATAAATTAACTTTAACCATATAACAATTACAGCACAGAAACAGACCATCTCGGCCCTTCTAGTCCATGCTGAATGCTTACTCTCACCTAGTCCCACTGACCTGCACTCAGCCCATAACCCTCCATTCCAATTCCATTTGGTTAAACAATTTTAACTTTATCTGAGATCAGATTTCCAGTTTTGCTGAAGTGGCTTCTTGGTATTTTGTTAAAGCAGATAAAGTATATTTACTGTTCATGGTGGTGAATTCTGACCACATTTTCTGACTGTCAATGCATATAGTGAACCACAATTGTGATGGGCACTGCTTGGACACTGTTTTTTGCTACTGAATTGACTGTAGAAAGTTGTTTAAATGCATCAGCCAATGCTTGCCAATTCTAAATTGTTGGCTTCAGCTTTAGAGAGACAGCAGAGTAACAGACACTTTTGGCCCACGATCCTGTGCCACCCATGTGACCAATTAACCTACAAACCTGTACGTCTTTGGAATGTGGGAGGAAACAGGACCACCGGAGAAAACCCACACGGTCACATGGAAAATGTACAACCTCCTTACATACAGTGACAGGAATTGTACGCAGATCACTGCGCTGTAATACTGCTAGCTACCACGCTGCCCCATACATTTTTCTTCTCTTAAAATATTTTTTTGAAAAATATCCTTTTAAAAGAAAGTGTATTAGATCATTTCAGTTTGTCACATGCCTTAGTTTCCCACAATTGCTATAAATGTCCTCCCTTATTCCACAATTTACTAATAGCTCTTGGTGTTCCCATTTCTCAACTGCGAATTGAACACTGGACTATTGGCATGAAACCTGCAGCAGAGAATTAATTCTTTGTTAGGGTTCTAGATCTCCATGTTGAGATCTGATCTAGAATGCCGAGATAAGAGGGAAAGAAAGCTAATCAAAACAGGAGATTGGGCAGAGCTTTTCAAGTGTTATGCCAGGACATTGTAATGAACCATTCTGGCACTGATGTCAGGGAATTGTTTATTACTGTGTTAGGTTCAATGCAGATTGACCTGTTGAAGCAGTATCACATACGACGTGGAGTAGAAAGTAGCTGCATCAACGGAGTCTTCCAGATAGGAAATGAAAAGAACGAGGGGAAAGTCAATAAACCAAGGAGGACAGGAGACCAGACAGAGTTGTCATTGGAAGTCCCTGGCAGAAGATGTCTCCCGTGGATCTAGATGTGACACTGATGCACTGAGTCCACACTTGCACAATTCTGCTCCACCCCTGAGGTCAAATCCCTTCGCTCTGGGACACACACTTGTATTCGATCACACTCCATGGGATAATGGGATGGACTCAGAACAGGTCCAACAGAATAGAAATAGCAACCATGAAGTGCAATGGTCTGTTAGCAGCGATTGAAATGTATGCCATGATTTGTCACCTCATTGCCAGGTTGATCTTCATTACAATTAAGGCAGGAGATTAATCCCTTCAGAAACTGCAATAAAGTCAGCAAATGCTGACTTTACTAGTGACACTTGTGTCCTGAAAAAAATACCCTAAATGGGGGAGGGGCAGGCATTGGTAACGCAGTGTTGCAATGCTGTCACAACTGAAGCATCAATTGGATAAGTATCCCAGCTATTTCATTGTACAGAAAGAACTAATATTGTAAAAGGTGCTTGTGTAGTCTGTAGTTCTGAAATTGCCTGGTCAAATCCCTTAGGGTCAGGACAGTATTCCTCTTGAAAATGGAAAAAGGCTGTAAGGTGTGTTCTCCGCTTGAATGAAACTGTTCCTCAAATCAAAAGACACAGTAGACATAGTGTAGACACAGTTTTAATAAAGGATTTACAGTGAAAACAGATTGCTCTCTTCACAGTCTCGTATAATTTCTATAATTGTCTCCACCTACGTACCCGTGATGCTGTTGCAAGGGAATTTCTCATTGTACTTCACCTAGTGCACATGACAGTAAATTTGACTTGATATCACATGACAGAATTACAATTAACATCCAATCCATTTTATGTGATTTCACCTGGAAATGATGGTTACGTGAATTTTACTTTCTCTGGCAAAATTCAAAATGAATCTTGTAGCAATGAATCTTTTCCTTGGCACCACACGATCTCATTTCTAGAATAAGATTCCTGGAAGATGAGATACATTCAACTTGACCCAAGATTTTCCGCAATCTTGACTCGAGACTTATGGAAAGAACAGCCTGTGACCTGAGGTAACCCGAGCCCAGTGTTTGTCTGGCCTAGCTAAACTGGCTTGAACAGGTCTGTCTTGGTGGGTGGGGGGGAGGGGGGGACAAAGCTGTTTGGAAGAGCAATCAAGTAATATTGTTTGCAGGCTTGGATCAGGTCCAATGAGAAGCTGACACAGGCCAGCCAGATAAGCCAGAGCCAACAAAATTGAAGCACAACAGTTTGATCCAATGAGAAAGAAGATAAGAATGGAGGGTGCCAGGTTATGAATCAATGAAATCTCTGGAGACCAATAATTGCTAAAGGATGTGGAAACATGGGAATTGCCTCATGATCAAGAGGAATGTCTGGCCAGATCTTATTTCAGGATATTATCTTTCTGTTGTTTAACTGGGTCAGAGATACCTAATGACTGTGTGCATAGATAGTTTTGTATGATTTGTAGCCTTCCTCAAGTATTGATTTTTGCATTTGTTTAAAGTGAACATTTATTATTTGTGTCAGGGAAATGAGCCTATGCTAAAGTTAATGACCCAGCATCGGGTGCTACAATTCGACATGTTTGCAGGAACAAAGATTTTTCAATAAAGGCTAAAATCACTTATGACTCTTCAAGATTAAGAGTGTCTGATTACAAGTTCTGGCCACATTTACAATGCAGCTAGTGGGAACGGTTCTATCACTTAATCTGGTGATCTCCTAGATGACAAGCCAGATGGGAGAATACATAGAGTGGAGATTGTTAGTTATGGGGAGAGATTAGAGTCATGTGGATTATTTTTCCTGGAGTTAAGGAGGCTGGGGGTGGTCCAATAAACCTAAGCAAAATTTTAAAAAGGCACAAGTAGGCTAGGTATTCAAAAACACAAGAGATTCTCTCCATAGATACTGCCTGATTTGCTGAGTTCCTCCAGCATTTTGTGTGTGTTACTTAAGATAGTCAGTCAGAATCTCATTTTGCTTTTGGCAAGGGCATCAAAAACAAAAGTGTTTGATGTGAGAGGAAGAAATTCAAAAGGGTGTTTGAGAGAAAAGTATTTTACATAGATTTGTTGTTATTTGGAATTTGCTGTTATGCACAGTAACTACGGTAGGTTTGAGGCATTTAGACAGGCACTTAAAAATGCAAGGTGTGAAAGAATGGAGACCTAAAGCAGGAAAATACATTTGGTGGGCTCTGCTGTACAACACTATGACTTTATGTTGGAATGCATGCATATAAGACCCACTACAAAGGCACTGTCCCCTTTATGTGTTGGATTGTGAAAGAAGTGGATTTGCAGCAATGTATGTCTTTGCTTTTAAAGGGTTATAGTTGGCCAAGTACATCTCAGTGATGGATTATAATACATACATTGTTTGATCATGTTAAATATTTACTGTCCTACTGAAGTCAAAGCTCTATGAGGGGTGATTGATATGTTTGTGGCCTAAGGTAGAAGGAGTCAATTTTAGAAAACCTAACACATTTATTTTTCAACACAGTCCCCTCCTACATTTACACACTTAGTTCAATGGTCCTGGATCATACGGATCTTGGACTTCCAGGAAGTGTCCACAGCAGGGGTGATTGCTAAGTTTGTGGCCTAAGGTAGAAGGAGATGAGTTATTAACTTCAAACTTTCTGCACAATCACTCAAAGAGTTGACCAGCATTTGCACGTAACGAGAGCTGTATAACTCATCGCCGTCTACCTTAGGCCACAAACTTATAAATCACCCTTCTGCTGACACTTTCTGGAGGTCCAAGATCCGTATGTTCCACAACCGCTAGACTAAGTGTGTAATTGTAGGAGGGGACTATGTTAAAAAATAAATGCGCTAGGTTTTCTAAAATTGACTCCTTCTACCTTAGGCCATGAACATATCAATCACCCCTTGTACACACTGACACTACTTGGGTAATCCTGATTCTGATACAGAATCACAACTTGAAATATCGACCATCCCTCTGTTTCCACAAATGCTGCTCGATCTGCTGAGTTCCTCCAGCGATTTTAATTTTATTTGTTCCAGATTCTAACATCTTGAATCTCTTGTCTTTCTTGAAATTGAACTACCTTAGCCCATACACACTGTTCATATTCTATACCTTCACAGTATGGTCTGGGTCAATTTTGACCCGGCCCAAGAATCCCTCATAATAAGTGTCTATACCAAATTTTGAACCACAGATCTATTTAGAATGTATAAATAGCCAATCTGACATTAATAAATGGGTGATTAATCCTTAATTAATGTTTCAGAGATCTAAAATCCATTTCAATAGATACAGGTCAAATTGGACCCAGAACAGCCTCAATGTACAAAAAATTGTAGCACCTGTACAAAAGTATAAAAATTTTAAATATTTTCATTTTTGCACATTTTGGGTCACTTTAAGAAAAGTCACCAATTTCAGCTAAAAATGGCATTTAGGGTGTTTTTACTCCTGTCAAATGTCAAAATGGGTCAAATTTCACCAAGACAGTAATGTAACGGTTAGTCTGGGTGCACTCCCATCTACTGAAGGCACGTACATCAATGAGTGGAATTTGCAGGAACCCTAGTCCCATGGGTGTTGACGGTGGAAAGACTACATGCTGTGTAGGGTGATAAGGCGGGAGGGTAGGTATTAAATGTCATGGGAGAGATGGACTTGGAAAGCCCTACTGTTCTAGACTCTGCAGTATCCTTTGAAAGTCTTTAACACAATCCACGGAACATCCAATCTTTGCATCATCTGCAGACTTACTAACCTACCTATCTACATTTTCATCCAGTTCAATACTAAACAGCAGAGGTCCCTGCAAACCACCACTAGGCACAGAACCCCAGCCAGAAAAAGTCCCATCGAATGTTACCGTCCGCTTTCTATGGGCAAGCTAAATCTGAATCTTCATGGCCAATTCACTATGGATCCCAGGCATCTTTATTTTCTGGATGAGCCTCCCATGAGTCACCAACTCCTTATGGAAACAATATCCACAGCTCTACCTTCACCAATCACCTTCATCACCTTCTCAAAACTCAAACTAGTAAAACAAGTCTTGCCCCGCACAAAGCCATGTTGACAGTTGCTGATTAGACCATGATTTTCCAAATGCTCAGAAATCATATTCCTTTGAATCCTTTCCTGTAACTTCTGTACCAGTGGCATGAGACATACTGGTCTATCTCTATTTTCCTTCTTTTTTTCTGGACCAACATTAGATACTCCCCAGACCTCCAGGATCTCACCTGCAGTTATAGAAGATACAACGATGTTGGTCAAGGCCCCAGAAATCTCATTTGTTGCCTTTCTCTATAGCCTGGGGTTCATCCTTTTTAGCTTAGGAGACGATCCATCTTAATATTCTTTAAAAGATCCAGTGCTATCCAAATTCTCCTTTATCTCCAACTACCCTAGCATGTTTTAATGCTATACACTGGTCTTTTCATCCTCTAAGCCATTCTCCTTGGTCAATACTGATGGAAGTACTCATTTAGGGCATTTTCTGCACCTGACTACATGTTCCCTCCTTTATCCTTGATTGGTCCCACCTGATCCCTAGTTATCCTCTCACTCTGTATGTGTAGAATGCTTTGGGATTCTCTTCAATCCCACTTGACAAGGATTTTTCATGATCCCCACCTGGTTGCCCTAATTATAATCCTCAAGGTCTCTGCTTAATTTTAGCTTCCTAAACCTTACAAATAATTCCTTTCTCTCCTTGACTTACCTCTCTCATTATCCAAGGTTCCCTTACCTTGCCATCCTTGTCCTGAACTTTGTGCAGCTGGTCTTTAAACACCTTGCACATGTCAGATGCCCCATAGCAGCAGTTCCCAATTATCTTTCCCTAGTTACTGCCTAATAATCTAATCTTTTGCCCTGCTCAATTAAATACCCTCATACAAGATCTGCACTTAACCTTATCTAAAGCTAACTTAAAACATAAGGAGTTGTGGTCAGTATTCCCTACTGCCCTCCTGCTGGAAGGTCAATCACCTGGGCAGGCTCATTACCCAAAAGCAGGTCAAGTACATATCCTGCTCATGTTGCACTATCTACATATTGATTTAAGAAACCTTCCCGGATGCCCTAATAAGACCATAAGATCATAAGATATAGAAGCAGAAGAAGGCCATTCGGCCTATCGAATCTGCTCCACCATTCAATCATGGGGTGATCCAATTCTTCCAGTCATCCCCACTCCCCTGCCTTCTCCCCATACCCTTTGATGCCCTGGCTAATCAAGAACCTGTCTATCTTTGCCTTAAATACAGCCAATGACATGGCCTCCACAGCTGCTTGTGGCAACAAATTCCACAGATTTACTACCCTCTGACTAAAGTAATTTCTCCGCATCTCTGTTTTAAATAAATGTCCTTCAATCCTGAAGTCTTGCCCTCTTGTCCTAGACTCCCCTGCCATGGGAAATAACTTTGCCATATCTAATCTGTTCAGGTGCTTAACATTCAGAATGTTTCTCAGAGATCCCCTCTCATTCTCCTAAACTCTAGGGAATACAGCCCAAGAGCTGGCAGACATTCCTCTTATGGTAAGCCTTTTGCATTAAGGAGTTCTCAGTCTATATTAGGGGAGTTGACGTCACACTTCGAGAGCCTGCTGTTTTCACACTTTTCTCTAATCTGCCTGAATATCTGTTCCTTGTTGTCCCAGAGGCTGTGGGGAGGGGGGAGCTGTAATATAATCAATGTTTGTATGGGTCTTCTTTACAGTTTTTTTAAAACTGGGAAGCCATGTGGTCTATATAAGTGTGAGTATAACATTAAAAGCTCTGTAATACATAATATGCCCCTAATATATCAGGAATTTTGCTCTAAGATGATATTTAAATTCTTAAGAATTCTTACTTGCTAGGAAGTCATGGCATTAGCAGAATAGTCTGTATCTGCCTTTAAAGAACAGGTTTAAATAAGTTTCCCCAGTCGTGATTGAGCTCTTACCAATGAATCCTGCGTAATACAAATAGTATTCCCTCATCTCTATCATGTTATAACATGTATTAGGTAATTATAACAGAGCTTTCTGTTCTTGACACTCCTGCTGAGTGTGGTCTGGCGGTTTTCAGTAAAGATGTTCTGTCGCTAACTCTGCCAAGTCTGAGTACAACAACATCCAGGAAACTTGTAAAACTTGATGCACAAAGAAAGAGGAAACGATAGGTACATCTGGCTGGGGGAGAAAGAGAGAGAGATAAGAATAACAGTAAAAGGGGGAGAAGACAGACACTTGGAAGAGCAGCAGGGGTTAGCAACCGAGCGATAAAGACATGCAGAACGGACAGGACAATGGGAACAGAAAGAAGCGTGTGAATACTTGTCGAGCATGAGGCACATGTGTAAATCTGTCAGGACAGTGAGGGGGCAACGGAGATTTCAAGAAATGTAAAGCAAATTCAGCAGTGGAATGAACTGTAAAATGTCTTAAAATCAGTCCTCTGAAATAATTGTTTGTTTTGGGACACTGGTAGGCACTGAGCCCATGGCATTTGCTGGTGTTACCTGAAGATGGATAGCTCCAAGTGATTACATGGGTCCTTTAAACAAAGCACGTCCTCTTGCAGGCAACGTGATCCACCAGTCTCACAGCATCCCCACCCCACCCCCCACTAAATCGGGAGCATCCCCACCTGGCCTCTGCAATAGTGGTATTGCCACCTGCAAATAGCCAAATCTCCCCAGTAACTGGAAGAGGGTTGTGGGTGTGGTATATTAATGCCTTTACTGATGGGTTGAGGAGGTCACAGCTGCATTGCTAAGTGTCACTAACTGCAGTAATTTGAAAAGAGCTTCGCAGTAATTTCAGTTGCTTTTAAATCAGCCTGGAGGTTGCACAGGTGACTGGAGAAGGAGGATTTTAAATCATACAGTAAGCCACTGTCACCTTTAAAGAACGATTCAAAACACCACAAGGGCGGAACTTAAGACAGTCTTAAAGCCATAAAATAGGCGGTGAGTGAACTTTAAGCTGTCTTTAAGCATCTGAAAATGTAAAGGTCACCCCATCCACTTTCTGTGATTGTATTTATTTCCTAAAATGATAAATTACCAGTAATCCAGTCATCATGGGGAGCAGTGGATAAATCCCTTCCTCATTTTTAACTGCTTGTTTTCCTTCCGACAAGACCACAAGAAAGGGGTGTTGCACTGTGGGAGATTTTTCTAATACGTTACTATTGGATACTGGATGACTGTAAAATTCCCACTTGTTCAGTAACGACTGCAAGAAATTTACAACCATTCCTTCCGACCCCAGCTGCAGAATATTGAAACCTTGCTTTTGAAGACTTTACAGCAGAACAAAGACAGATCATGTAGTGATCTGCAACTCCTGCTGAATTTTGATTACACAATTCCTAATTAGTTAGCAGTGTCATTCCTTGAAGGCAGAAGCCTCCCTATAGCCCGAGGATTTCTCAAAGCACAAACTTTGAAGAACTGCTTTGAATCATGATGACTGCCAGTAACTTGCATCTGTGTTATATTTCAAGCAGTTTGTTTTTCATTGGAAGTCTATCAGTAAGTGGAAGTAAAGTCCACAGACAATGAGGCTAAAATATAAATGTAATGAAGGTCATTAAACATAATGAAATCAAAGGGAAAAATCCAAGGTTGAAGTGAATCTTCAACCATCCACACTTAAGGCATGTTAATATTTCTGATCGAGATTCTGTAGGAAGAAGCAGAGCCCAGGTATAGGGGCCAGGCATGGGAGTTTATAGAAAGCAAAGATAAATGCCTCTGCCCCTGTCCAAAAGACATTCCGTAAAAAAAAAGCACCATCAGTGTATAGATAGATTGCACTTTCTTGTGTAAGTGTTTCAAGTGATCTTTCCCAATATGCCTGTTCAACCTGCAAATGTAAAAAAAGCCTTGTAACCTTGTGCAGTTTCTCAATGTATGTAACCAGGTGACTGTTGAATATAATTTTTTTAGTGTTAAAGTGCATTTGTGTATTCACCCTCGTAATGCTGAAACAGCGGCCTGTGCCTTTAAGAGAAAACAATGATGTCATTGTGCATGTGTGGAGTAGAAAGAAGTGTTACAATGTTCTAGAATGACGTGTACTAGTCGTATGGTGAGGAAAGATTTTCACGTGTAAGGTATCAGTGCTGGGTAGCGTGGTTGTGCTAAATTCCTTATCGGCCTAGTAGCTTGATTGAAGGGAACTCATTTCAGGGTCTATCCTATATGTGCTTGGAAGTTAGTCATGTGTGTGCCAAAAATTGCCACTACCGTATTGGTTTCATATATTTTGTTTCATTTAATTTCATACTGCATACGTAACAAGGGTGTGGGCGGAAATTAAACTGAGATTGTAACAGCAGAGACTGTTTTTTTAAAATTCAATTTGTTGTTTTTATTTTGATATCCACTTTCTGCATTAAAGCATCTAAAACAGATAAAGAAGTTAAAGACCCAAAATAGTATGCGTTGTCCTGAGTGTGTATTTTCTCAGGTGACATATAGATCCAAAAAAAGAGGAAGTTATTTACACATATCTGGTGTTCTTTTTAATATTCTAGAAGTGTTTTCAGGAAATGGGGGGAAAAACTGGTTTCTGTACGGTGAACATTTTCAGATAGCAATGCAATAACGACCTGATCATTTGTGATAACAATATTAGCTGAGATTAGATATTGGGCAAGGTGTCCTTCTCTGCTCTTGTTTGAAATTAGAATATTCTGCAGTTGTCTTGGTGGACAAGTAGGGCTTCAGGATAATGAATCACTCAAAGGGTAGCATATCCAATGAAATAGCATACTCTTGGTGCAGTTCTTGCTCAAAATGTTATTTGAATTTGAATTCATTTTGCATGATTTTTGTCTGAAACCTAAGTCAATGGAAAACAAACGGTGCCACCTGCTTACTATTCGCAGTGAGATTCTGTGTCCAAGTTGGTTTGTCTTTGAGATACAGGCAGAAGATGAAGCTCATCTCTATGGGGATTGTTAAAGAAATTGTTAGCAAAAATGATTTGCTAGTGTTAGTTTTAGACGACTGAGATACAGCATTTGTTACATTTTTTAAAGAGCATTAATATTGTTGGTGTAAGTGCTGCTGGCAAAGCCAGGTTTTATTGCATGTCCTTGTTCTATTTGCCCTGGTATAGGAAGTATGTCTTTAAGCTGGAAAAGGTGCAAAAGATATTTAAGTGTGCTACCTGAACTAGAGGTAATAAGTTATAAGGAGAGGCTGTATCGGACTATTTTTCCCCTAAAGCAACAGAGCCTGAGGAGTGACTACATAATGCTATATAAAATCATGAGGAGCCTAGATAAGGAGAATGGACACAGACTTTTCCCCTGGATGGGGGAATTCAAAATGAGAAGGCATAAATTTAAATTGAAACAGGAAAGGTTTAAATGGGACACAAGGGACAACCTTTCCATACAGAAGCTGGCACAGTGCATGGGACAGTTTATCGGGGAAGTGATAAATTACAATATTGAAAACACATTTGGACAGAGACATAGATAGGAAAGACTTAGAGGGATATGGTCCATGGTGTACAAGTCTATGACTGTAACTTTGCTGAATCTTCTTTCCATCATTGGAGGTATTTTATGGACCAACATCTTCTACAAACCACTGCAATTCCAGTGACAAGCACGATTCAATCTTCTGATTCCTCTATCTCTGACCCAACAGTACTGATGTTGCCACCTTCCATACCAATGTTTCAATCACTGTGGTGAACTACATATACCTGTCTGGACTGCTCCTGTGGCTCCTCCCACAGACCCCTGCTGACTGCTCCTGTGGCTCCTCCCACAGACCCCTGCTGACTCCTCCCACAGACCCCTGCTGACTGCTCTTGTAGCTCCTCCCACTGACCCCCTGCTGACTGCTCCTGTGGCTCCTCCCACTGACCCCCTGCTGACTGCTCCTGTGGCTCCTCCCACAGACCCCCGCTGACTGCTCCTGTGGCTCATCCCACAGACCCCCGCTGACTGCTCCTGTGGCTCCTCCCACAGACCCCTGCTGACTGCTCCTGTGGCTCCTCCCACAGACCCCTGTATAAAGGCGATTGAGGCTTGATGCCCGGCCTCATTCCCCAGGATGTAGTGTTGTTCATTCTTCCAGTCAATAAAAGCCGATACCTCGCTTCTTACGTCTCAGAGTGAGTTATTGATGGTGCATCAATTTTATTGACTGGAAGTTAAAGCATGGAAACCGTTTTACGTCCGGAACGGTTGGATTTGGACCCCCAAGACCCTGAAGCAGCTCTTGCCTTTGAACTCTGGCTTGCATGCTTCCAATCATACTTGGAGGAGGTTCGTGCAACTGACCCCGCCGTTAGGCACAGAATTCTCCTCTCGAGAGTCGCCCCAAAAGTTTATTCATTCATCAGGGACCTCTCGACCTACGAAGGGGCACTTGACGCCCTCAAAAGACAGTACCTGCGGCCGGTGAACGCCGTCTACGCTAGACATCGCTTGGCCACGCGCAAACAGCGCCCTGCGGAGTCGACCGCTGAATTTCTCCGAGCTCTACAGGCACTTGTGCGGACTTGTGACTGCAAAACGCTCACAGCGGAACAGCATGCGGAACTCTTGGTCCGAGACGCCTTTGTGACCGGAATCAGGTCAGTGTATGTGCGCCAGCGGCTGCTGGAAAAAGCTGATCTGACCTTACGCTCAGCGATCGAGACGGCTGATACGCTGGAGGCTGCTCTGCCCAACGCAGATGCTGTCCAGCTGCGCGATTCCCCGCCGGTTCCGTGGACACCTCCGGCCCCGCCGCCACCGGTTCCCGCGAGCGAATTCGCCAACGCCGCTGCCATTCGCGGTTCTACGGACTCCCCGAACTCATCAAACAGAAAACTGTGTTACTTTTGTGGGCTCCAGAAACATTCTCGAAACAGTTGCCCAGCTCGAGAAGCGACCTGCTCCAGCTGCGGGAAAAAGGGCCATTTTGCCAGAGCCTGTAAGTCTAAACCGCGCGCGGGGTTGAGCAGCGCTGCGTTTGAGACGTGGGGGCCGCCATCTTGCATGCCCGGATGTGAGCGGCCATCTTTGCCGGTGTCACCATGCCCCGCCCCCGACTCGCCGGAGTTTACCGGGCACCAAGACGGCATTTCAACTCTGGCCACCGTAACCCTCGACCAAAGCGCTCCGCACCAGCTCGCAAGGTCAATGATGGACATCCTGGTGGAGGGACACAGGACTAGCTGCCTGTTTGACACAGGCAGCACTGAGAGTTTTATTGACCCGGACACAGTGCAACGCTGTGGACTCGTGACACGGCCGGTAAGTCACAGGATCATCTTGGCTTCTGGGTCGCATTCCACAGACATCCGGGGGGGTTGTGTAGCCACATTGGTGGTGCAGGGCACAGAATATCGGAACTTTGCGCTCCTGATCATGCCTCGACTGTGCGCACCTGTGCTATTGGGCCTGGACTTCCAGAGCCATCTCGAAAGTGTGACTATGGCATATGACGGGCCCCTCCCACCACACATTGTCAGGAATCCTCAGTTTGGTGGGACTTCACCATATACTCCGTTACCACATGCACATACACACCGAACCACACATCCTGTCCAGCACCATGCCGATAGCTGTGCTACTGACACTACTTGCAGCCTCTCCACCCTCAAGATCCCTCCCCCATCGCTGTTCGCCAACCTGACCCCCGACTGTAAACCGGTGGCGACTAAAAGCAGGAGGTACAGCGCAGGGGACAGGGCCTTCATTCAGTCAGAGGTGCAGCGGCTGCTCGGGGAGAGGATCATTGAGCCAAGCACAAGCCCTTGGCGGTCCCAGGTGGTTGTTGTTCTGACTGGGCAGAAAAATAGGATGGTTGTAGACTATAGTCAGACCATCAATAGGTTCACGCAGCTTGACGCGTACCCCCTACCCCGCATCGCGGATATGGTCAACCAGATAGCTCAGTACAAGGTGTACTCAACCATAGACCTGAAATCCTCTTACCATCAACTCCCCATCCGCCCAGAGGACTTCGAGGTGGGTGGCACGCTCTATCACTTCCTGCGTGTCACATTTGGTGTCACCAATGGTGTCTCAGTCTTCCAGAGGGAGATGGACCGGATGGTGGACCAGTACAACCTGAAGGCCACATTTCCCTATCTAGATAACTTCACCATCTGTGGTCGCGACTGGTCGGATCACGACGCCAACCTCCAACGATTTTTCCAAGTGGCCGAAGCTTTGAACCTTACTTATAACAGGGACAAGTGTGTGTTCAGAACCACCCGACTCGCTATCCTTGGGTATCTCGTGGAAAATGGGGTCATTGGCCCTGACCCCGACCGTATGCGCCCCCTGTTAGAGCTCCCTCTTCCCACCACTCTCAAAGCCCTCTGGCAGTGCCTGAGTTTTTTTTCCTATTACGCCCAATGGGTCCCCCATTACGCAGACAAGGCCCGCCCCCTGGTCAAGTCTACCACTTTTCCCCTCTCTGCTGAGGCCTGCGCGGCCTTCAGCCGCATTAAAGGGGACATTATTAAAGCAACGATGCATGCGGTGGACGAGACCATTCCCTTCCAAGTAGAGAGTGACGCCTCCGATTTCGCGCTTGCCGCTACCCTCAATTAGGAAGGCAGACCAGTGGCATTCTTTTCTCGTACCCTTCAAGGTTCTGAACTTCGGCACTCCGCGGTGGAGAAAGAAGCCCAGGCCATAGTGGAAGCTATTAGGCACTGGAGGCACTATCTCGCCGGCAAAAGGTTCACCTTGCTGACCGACCAGCACTCGGTTGCGTTCATGTTCAGCAACCAATAGTGGGGCAAAATCAAAAATGATAAAATTTTGCGGTGGAGAATAGAACTCTCCACCTACAATTATGATATCCTGTACCGGCCTGGCAGACTCAATGAGCCCTCTGATGCCCTATCCCGGGGAACGTGTGCTAGCGCACAGCTCGACCAGCTGTATGCCCTTCATGCACATCTTTGCCATCCGGGGGTCACCCGATTTTACCATTTCGTGAAAGCCCGGAACCTGCCGTACTCCCTGGAGGACATCAGGACGATGACCAGGGACTGCCAAATCTGCGCTGAGTGCAAACCGCACTTCTACCGTCCTGACACTGCGCAGCTTGTCAAGGCCACCTGCCCTTTTGAGCGACTGAGTGTTGACTTTAAGGGCCCCCTTCCCTCCACCGACCGCAATGTCTATTTTCTCAATATTATTGATGAGTACTCGCGATTCCCCTTTGCCATTCCCTGCCCCGACACTACTACCACGTCCGTCATAAAAGCCCTGCGCCAGCTCTTCACTCTGTTTGGATATCCCTGCTATATCCACAGTGATAGAGGGTCCTCCTTTATGAGTGACGAGTTGCGCCGGTTCCTGCTAGCTAGGGGCATTGCTACTAGTCGAACCACGAGTTATAATCCCCGGGGGAATGGCCAGGTGGAGAGGGAGAATGCCACAGTGTGGAAGGCCACACTTTTAGCCCTTAGGTCAAAAGGGTTGCCGGTCTCCCGATGGCAGGAGGTCCTCCCTGAGGCACTCCACTCTATCCACTCCCTGTTATGTACGTCCACCAATGCCACCCCTCACGAACGCCTATTCTCTTTTCCCAGGAAGTCTGTCACTGGGACCACCCTACCAGCTTGGCTGACGTCCCCGGGGCCAGTGCTGCTACGAAAACATGTGAGGAGTAATAAATACTCCCCGCTGGTCGAGAGGGTTCACCTTCTACATGCTAACCCCCAGTATGCCTACGTGGTCTTGCCTGATGGGCGGGAGGACACGGTCTCTGTCCGCGACCTGGCGCCCGCCGGAGCAGCAGACCACTACCCCGTACACTCCACGGTAACTATGAACCCCGTACCCGAGGTGACACCGCGCACACCGTGCCCCACCCAGACTCCTCACGACGCTCATGTACCGGGCATCTTGTACGCGTCTATTCCGGGGGACTCGCACACGTGAGGGATCCCTGACACCTCCAGTTAGGCCGGAACCAGCACCACCTCTGTCTCCGGTGCAAGCACCACCTCCGGCACCTGTGCAATCACCACCGGCACCTGTGCAATCACCACCACCGGCAACTGTGCAATCACCACCTCCGGCACCTGTGCAATCACCATCTCCGGCACCTGTGCAATCACCACCACCGGCAACTGTGCAATCACCACCTCCGGCACCTGTGCAATCACCATCTCCGGCACCTGTGCAATCACCACCTCCGGCACCTGTGCAATCACCACCACCGGCACCTGTGCAATCACCACCACCGGCAACTGTGCAATCACCACCTCCGGCACCTGTGCAATCACCATCTCCGGCACCTGTGCAATCACCACCTCCGGCACCTGTGCAATCACCACCACCGGCACCTGTGCAATCACCACCACCGGCACCTGTGCAATCACCACCTCCGGCACCTGTGCAATCACCACCACCGGCACCTGTGCAATCACCACCACCGGCACCTGTGCAATCGCCATCTCCGGCATCTGTGCAATCACCACCTCCGGCATCTGTGCAATCGCAGCCGGTGCTACGTAGATCGCAGCGAAAGATTCGACCACCTGATAGACTTAACCTGTAAATATACTTGTAAGAAACTTCGCCACCTGGGGACTCTTTTAAAACAAAGTGGGGGGGGGGTGAATGTGGTGAACTAGATATACCTGTCTGGACTGCTCCTGTGGCTCCTCCCACAGACCCCTGCTGACTGCTCCTGTGGCTCCTCCCACAGACCCCTGCTGACTGCTCCTGTGGCTCCTCCCACAGACCCCCTGCTGACTGCTCCTGTGGCTCCTCCCACAGACCCCCTGCTGACTCCTCCCACAGACCCTGCTGACTGCTCCTGTGGCTCCTCCCACAGACCCCTGCTGACAGCTCCTGTGGCTCCTCCCACAGACCCTGCTGACTGCTCCTGTGGCTCCTCCCACAGACCCCTGCTGACTGCTCCTGTGGCTCCTCCCACAGACCCCTGCTGACTGCTCCTGTGGCTCCTCCCACAGACCCCTGCTGACTGCTCCTGTGGCTCCTCCCACAGACCCCTGCTGACTGCTCCTGTGGCTCCTCCCACAGACCCTGCTGACTGCTCCTGTGACTCCTCCCACAGACCCCTGCTGACTGCTCCTGTGGCTCCTCCCACAGACCCTGCTGACTGCTCCTGTGGCTCCTCCCACAGACCCCTGCTGACTGCTCCTGTGGCTCATCCCACAGACCCCTGCTGACTCCTCCCACAGACCCCTGCTGACTGCTCCTGTGGCTCCTCCCACAGACCCCCGCTGACTCCTCCTGTGGCTCCTCCCACAGACCCCTGTATAAAGGCGATTGAGGCCTGATGCCCGGCCTCATTCCCCAGGATGTAGTGTTGTTCATTCTTCCAGTCAATAAAAGCCGATACCTCGCTTCTTACGTCTCAGAGTGAGTTATTGATGGTGCATCAATCACCATGTTTCTCATTCAAGAATTTCACTCCAAGTTGTGCATGTCACATTTCTCCTAAGCTCCACCCAGCACCATAAGTGAGCTTCTTTTGCCCGTCCTTCAGCCTGTCCAGTTCCATATTCAACAGAGGATTCTCTGCCTTTTCTGAGAGCCCAACTCTGATCGAATGCAAACACATATACATACCTCCACTCTCTTGTCAACATTCCAAAAGTATTATTCCTTTGAAAAAACCTTGGTTTATGCTCAATCACAAATGATTACTCCCCAAATTGCTATGATGTCTACCTGCCCCTTAACTTTGTTCTAAGCAGACCACAATAAGTCAAACATTGATTAATTTGTACTTACGTCAGCTTGGTAGACTCTTGAGGTAATCAGTTAAGACAGAGAATACTCAGCTAGTGATTCTCCATTGACAACTGGTTGGGTCTTGCAACAGAAGAAGGAAATGTTTTAAGATACAGAGAAAGATGGGAAGGCACAGAGAACTAATGAGGAGGCACATGTGGAAGGGCATCCAAGTCATCACCAATTACAGGACAACATCACCTGACTGTGCAGGTAATGCCTCCCTCCCAGATGTGCAGAATAACTTCACCCCTCCTACAAATGACCAGGTGCTGTGTCTCACTGTGGCCGATGTGAGAATAACCCTGTGTAGGGTCAACCCACGGAAGTCTGCTGGACCAGACAACATTCCTGGTAGAGTGCTCAGAGGATGTGCAGACCAGCTAGCAGATGTTCTCACTGACATCTCCAACATCTCCCTGAGCAGTGCCACTGTTCTAACATGCTTCAAGGCCGCCACCATCGTCCCTGTGCCAAAGTCTTCAGTTCCCTGCCTAAATGACTACCGTCCCGTTGCACTCTCATCCATCATCATGAAGTGTTTCGAGAGGCTCGTCATGAGGCATATCAAGACCCTGCTGCCCCCCCTCACTGGTCCCCCTGCAGTTTGCATCCCAAGCGCTCAACAGACGACGCCATTGCCATCACCCTTCGCCTGGCCCTAACCCACCTGGACAAAAAAGACACGTACGTTGGAATGCTGTTCATAGACTTCATTTCAGCATTCAACACAATCATCCCTCAGAAACTGATTGGAAAGCTGAGCCTACTGGGCTTGAACACCTCCCTCTGCAACTGGATCCTAGACTTCCTGACTGGGAGACCTCAGTCAGTCCGGATTGCGAGCAGTGTTTCCAACACCATCACACTGAGCACGGGGGCTCCCCAGGGTTGCGTGCTCAGTCCACTGCTGTTCACTCTGCTGACCCACAACTGTGCTGCAACACACAGCTCGAATCACATCATCAAGTTCGCCGATGACACGACCGTGGTGGGTCTCATCAGCAAGAACGACAAGTCAGCTTACAGAGAGGAGGTGCAGCAGCTAACAGACTGGTGCAGAACCAACAACCTGTCTCTGAATGTGAACAAAGCAAAAGAGATGGTTGTTGACTTCAGGAGGGCAAGGAGCGAACCACTCCCCAATGAGCATCGACAGCTCCTCAGTAGAGATCGTTAACAGCACCAAATTTCTTGGTGTTCACCTGGCAGGGAATCTCACCTGGTCCCTCAACACCAGCTCCATAGCAAAGAAAGCCCAGCAGTAACTCTACTTTCTGCGAAGGCTGAGGTAAGTCCATCTCTCACCCACCCATCCTCATCACATTCTACGGGGGTTGTATTGAGAGAATCCTGAGCACCTGCATCACTGCCTGGTTTGGAAATTGCACCATCTCGGATCACAAGACCCTGCAGCGGATAGTGAGGTCAGCTGAGAAGATCATCGGGGTCTCTCTTCCTGCTGTTACAGACACTTACACTACACGCTGCATCCGCAAAGTGAACAGCATTGTGAAGGACCGCACGCACCCCTCATACAAACTCTTCTCCCTCCTGCCGTCTGGGAAAAGACACCGAAGCATTCGGTCTCTCACGACCAGACTATGTAACAGTTTCTTCCCCCAAGCTATCAGACTCATCAATACCCAGAACCTGGACTGACACTGTTGTCCTGTTCATTATTTATTGTATTGCCTGCACTATTCTGTGCACTTCATACAGTCCTGGGTAGGTCTTTAGTCTAGTGTAGTTGTTTTTTTTTCTCTCTCTGTTGTTTTTTTTACGTAGTTCAGTCTAGTCGTGTAACACCATAGTCCTGAAAAACGTTGTCTCATTTTTACTATGTACTGTACCAGCAGTTATGGTCAAAATGACAATAAAAGTGACTTGAATTGACTTGACTTGACTTAAGTAACCCAACACTCTACCCTCCTTTACCTCAAAATGCCCAAGCATAACAACACGCTCGGCTCTGTTCTCTCTATCCCCATGTCCTTCACCTTGGTAAATACTGAAGTAAAGTACTCATTAAAGGCCTCACCTACTTTCTCAGCCTCCAATGAAATGTACCCTCTTTTATCCTTGAGTGGTCCAACCCTACGAAGATGTATGTATAGAATGCCTTGAGATTGTCTTTAATTGTACTTTGCAAGGATGTCTCATGGCCCCTCCTGGCTTTCCTAATGGCCTTCCTGAGTTCTTTTTTGGCTTCCATATAATCCTCCAGGGCTCTGTTTGATTCTAACTTGACTAATAGCATGGAGATGAGAATATCTAGCAAGAGGCCAATGAGCAACAAAAATATTTAGGAGTGAAATTAAATAAATCTGAAATTACCAGAAGAGGAGAAAATCTGTTACATTAGGTTTCTGTCTTCTCCTCCTATCTTTTCCTGACATACGATTTCTTATTCACCAACCTTTACCATCATCATTCAAATAATGCCACCTTCTTCAGTCTCTCCCGGTCACAAGGAATCTCTTCTTGTATTATTAGTATAGCAGAAGAGTTACCTTATAACATCAAGTTGATGTAAATGTTTAGTTCCAGAAATAAACAGGATGATTCTGTTTGTTCCATTCACACGTATAATACTGAAAAGGCATTTTAATTTACCACTCTGTCATTGCTCTCAAAATCTGTTAATAACTCACAGAAATTCGAGTTGCAGTAGTTAATCCTTTGACACATTAAGCTCAACAATTTTGAGGACTGGGTCAGATTGCCCACTATAACTGGGTTACTTTTGAGCAGCATAAGATTGTGATGGAAGTCTATCTCCCACTCAGCAGAGTGCCAACTTCAGGGCATCTGTGCTGAGCCTCCAGATTACAACAACACCAACTTCTTACCTCTCAGGCTTGAGACATTTGCCCCAAGGTAGAGGCAGGAGAAATTAGCAGTTGAGGGAAGGTTGTTAGCTTTTCAAATTTGATTTAATTAAATCTGTTTTAATATGTGTACCATTTTAGTCATTTATTTTTTTTCTCTAATAATTTTAAGCATTTTTAAAGTTCTGAATTATTTCTTAACCAAGTTCCAAATGATGTCAATGGAATTGACATTCAATAACTGAGAGCTCTTACACATCACTCATGGGAGTAAGTCTCACCATCTCTGAAAGTCGCCCCATGAATGTTGGCAACCATTTAAGGTTGTGGGCTGAACCTGGAACTATACTGAGAATAACAAGATGGTTCAGGCTCACACAAACAATAATCCCAATTCTGCCTTAATGATTCCATTATTACCCCAATTATAACAAATTAAATCTATAATCTCTTTACACAGACAAGAGAAAGTCTGCAGATGCTGGATATCTGAGCAACACACACAAAATGCTGGTGGAATCCAGCAGGCCAGGCAGCATCTATGGAAAAAGGTACAGTTGATGTTTTGGGCTGAAACCCTTTGGCAGGACATTTCTTTACATATTTTCAATATTAATTGGATTACTGCCTTTGTTCAGCTTGGTTAATAAGGGCACCAGTGATAGGTATAGAGAATTAGTCACCTACAGCCATTGTGTCTGTGATTACCCTCTATGTTGAACATTGAGCCCACCCACAAAGGTCAATTATAATATTGAACGTCAATGAAAACATTGCACATTGCACTCTGGTATTTAGTTAACCTCATCCATTTTGTACGAGACAGGAGCATCTGGACAGGCTTCATATGCACATTTTTATTTTTTTACATCAGTACCACAAAATAGCAGTGATAATTACCTCACTCCCTCCAAAGGAAGTCCCAAAAAAGGAAACCAATCTGTTCAACTACCAATGAGAGCATCTTTAACCTGGAATTCTTATCAAGATTTAAAACAGAACAAGCAGCATTTGAAATAAATAATTCTCCAGAAAAAATATGGTAACAGCCACAGGTAACTTTAAATTCAGGTCATTCAGGAATTTGTGTGAATGTTCTGCATTCAGATAGAATGATATTTCAATTCAACTTCCCTATTTTCCAGACAAGATGATTTACATTTTCATTGGCGTTCTATTGTTTCTGGCTGCTTTTACACATTATCATGTTGTATTGCAGATTTGTTTGTTGGTTTCTTTGTTAAATGCATCTATTGTGATTTTTATTGTGATTTTGCACCACATTTGATATTGACAGAGACCAGCTTGGTTATGCATTGCTGATTGAGTGTGGAGCTTGGGTTATTGGAAATTGGATTTTCATTGCGAAGTTCACATACTTGACAGTGAGTGTCATTACTAGACTCCTTGTTTTATATGAAATGCGTTCACTAGGCAATAGAAATGATTCCATAGCTGAAAATTAGAACTCGTTGCAGAGTTTCTACTTTATTCCTAAAAATAAAGGTTGGCAAGTTATTCATTTCATTCATCGATCCTTTATTTTACCCTCTCCATTTTACCCTCTCCTATTGTCTCCATACCTATGGCTACTCTTGCTTCTTTCAACTTACTCTGAACTTAATTCACCAACAAAACCAGTTCCATGGATGAACTAAGTATTATTTCAAGAGCAATTGTATCTTGTTCCTCCAAGATCAAAAATAATAACAGCTCATGACTGACTGTGGATCATTCTGTTTATTTCCAGAACTAAACATTTACATTAACTTGAAATTGTAAGGTAACTTGTAGTGGCAAAAATAATCCAAAATCAAAATAAAACAAAATCATTTCCGCTAGCCTGTAACTGCCACGGGGTTGTTCTAGTTGCATAATACACCCTCACCTTCAATGAAATAATTGTTCCAAAGAGTCGAAACTTTTATTAGCAAAGATACAATCTTGAATCGATATTAAGTGGTCAGTGAAGATATGACCTCCGCCGGTTCCAAGCCAGAAGCTACCACGAAATAAGCAAGAATACATAACTTACCCACTTTGGTTTTACCTTGCCCCCACTCATCAACAGTTACCATAACAAATATAATAAGCCCTGCAGCACAGAATACAAAGCAGATAGAAAACAGATACGTGGCTCCTACATAACTCTTAACCTCGACTCATAATGCAGTGAGATTCCTAACTTCATTCCATTTAGCTATTTAGATTACTATGCCTACCATTCAATTGAGTGAGAATTGGAAGTAAACCACTGCCCTCAACATTAGCTAAATCTCTGCCTACACAGTGCTGTAGAACTTGTGGTAAAAATATCAACTTGCTAATTCCTCCTACTGTCCGGAAAACATTTTAAAGGGACCAAAATCTCCCAGCAACCAATGCCCAAGTCATTTTTTATTCTTTTATATTAAGTTACACAAAACTGCTAAAATTTAAAGTTGGGGAAAGATAGATTCCCTACATAGACAACACAGGAGAGGAGTAAAGGAAAATGAACTACTTTTACTCAGCTATTGTGAATCCAGTCTTGAGAAAGGAGGACGGCCCAGCTGTAATCACCAACTTCAAAATAAGCTCTACAAATGGTAGTCAGTTCAACCTTTAGATTTACTTTTGTATTAAGGAAACAGCCATATTATCAAACAGACTAACACAAGCATTTTGAAATCATTTCATTCAGGGGGTCATGGATCAAAGGTTAATTGAATGGTGTGTTTTATTCTTGCACATCAAGGGATCAAATGCTAATTCACAACAACCAACCTCCAGTGCCAGGATTTGTGCTGCAAGTCCCCAATGAGATATGGGCACTCTCTTGTCATCAACATATCATGATGTAATAGAAATCCCATGACCACAGATATTGGGCAAATCCACTCAATTTTCACCTAAGTTTTATAATACAGACAACAGCACTGAAGTACAACAGGAGACAATTCAGAAGAAAAAAGGTGCCCAATGAAGATCTTCATTTAAATAGAAGTTTGAATACGCTGTCATCAAAACTGTTAATTACTAGTATTGTAATGAAAATTACAATAAGTGCTGATGTGATTGAAGAGGCTGGGAATATTGTGTTCTGCAGAAAATACAACTAGATATTTTGCAAAATAACAAATAGGTCCTCTAATAGTGCAGCTTGCCATGTTCAAAATGAAACAATGCCACTGATTAACTGTTGTTCCGGTTTGGACTTTTTGGCAGCAATTATTGCAGGCCTATTGGTGTTAAATTTAGGCACCTCTGCACTTGCCACTCCACTTCAGCTGATGAAGAATTCTATCATAGTTTGCAATAGTCTCAAGTAACTCTGCTTTGGTAGCTCATTTAGAGTAATCAGAAAAAAAAACATTTGCCCCAAAAGTAGTTAGTTCAAGTTCAAGTTCAATTACCATTCAACCATACATGATTACCCATGAATACAGCCAAACAAAACAGTGTTCCTCTGGGGCCAAGGTGCAAAACAGTGTCAAAAATCATACACACTACAATGGATATACAGCTCATACAAGGTAGCAATAAATGTACAGTCACACAAAAAAAACTGTATGTACACAAGTCCCTGAGTGACATGTCCTGTAAACTGATGGTGCATGCGTGTTGTTGGCAAGAACAAGCAACTGTCAGCAGTCCACAGATGAATGCACGCACACAATACAGCGTGTTTTCCACTGTGTGAACACTGGAGGGCAGCACTGATATATGGAGCCAGCTCCCAATCTGGAATGGAAGATGTGCCACACTGCTATGGTGTCTCCCCTCCTGGACTGCTGCAACAGGCAGGCCCACAGCCTGAGGCCTAACCCTCACTACAACTGAGGGCAGGCAGCTGTCCCACTATCTGTCTTGCCAATAAGCCAGTGAATCGGGCTTGCAGTATTTTACATTACTGATGTTCATTGGGGTCTTGAATTGCAAGGAAAGTGTCCAAAACAATCATTTGCTCTTCGACTGCACATCATCTTCCTGCACCGATGCTTTTCTGTAGCAGGCCATTTCCTTGGCCAACCAGCAACTTGCTAATAGGGTCGACCTGCAGCACGTAAAGTTCTTAATGGTCAGCATAGACTGGCGATTGCAAAAAAATGTTTGAAAAAAGACAAAAAAAATTGCACATTAAGCAGGTATCATCATTCAACAACCAGAAAACTATTTTAAGAAACCTGAAAGAAATTGGTGGTTCAGATTTAGAATGCAGCTCATTCATTTGACTCAGTGAACTTCCTGTAACATATAATTGTTGCCAAGTCTTCAGCTGTCTCACGTTACAGGTAGTGCTTTCTTTGTAAACGTTGATGCCGAGCAGGCAGTTCCTTCAGCTTCTATTTTAATTTACTCCCTTGCTTCATTTGCAATTCAGTCAGCTGCCTAACAGTGAAATATAGTACTGGCAAACAAGAGTGGATCATGGAAAAAAAAGTTATTTTGCAATCTATTGAGGTTTTATTTATAAACCTTCACCACTTTCTCACTGCTGTTTTTTTTGTGATAAAACTTATTCTGTCAGTTCTCTGCTCCTCTGAAGATGCTCATTCACTGTTGGAAATCATTGGAATAGTTCCCATTCAACGTGACACAATTAATACATAATTATTAATATGGGGCACCAGTGAGATACTTAAAAATATTGAATATTACAACTGACCATTGGGGCTGCCTATTTTTCACAACTCAAGCTGGCATAATTGGACACTAAGAGGGAAATTTTGGCCAACTCTGCAGAACTGCTGGCTGCAGCAGTTTAGCTCAACAAACTCATCCCAGGCCAGCAATCATACCAAAAACCTTCCTTTGTTATAGTAGCCACTTGTCCAATGATCATAGAAAGCTATTAGCTAAACTTTTTCATAGTATTATGATATTACCAATAGTCTCATCAATAGCACTGAATGAATGAGGTGTAAAAGTCACCTGATATTACAGCAGATTCACAAATACGGTTTTATTCAATGATATTGAAGATAATATTCTTTCATTAAAGGAAATACATCTTCTGCACTTGACTGCTTTCTTTGGAGTCTGCTGCCATATACACTATCCAGTTATGATTCCCATTACTGCCAGGTCTGTGTTTAATGGAGAATGTACAAGAGACTGCCGAACTTGAAATCTACAGCAATAAACGATCTGCTGGCAGAAGTTACGAGGACTGATCAACCCATCACTTGATATCACCCTACAGGTCCTTTGAGTGAGCAGTAAAATACTCATGTTCCCATTCACAATTCCTGCATGAGAAAGATCATGCATAAAAAAATGGATGAGGATGGCAACATATTCAGATGTGGTGAACTCCACAAGTCCTGAGGAAATAATCTGCAGAAGTTCACACAGAGCCAAATGAGAAGCTCCCGGGCAAAGGAAGGCGTGACTTTCCTCTGAGGAATCTCCTTATCTGTTGATGCCAAATGGGAATGCTCTTCACTGGCCACAGTGCACCTTCACCAACCTCCAGGTGGCAGTGAAGCATGGACACATCTCCTTGCCTTTGAGCTTATAGAAACACAATGTGTACAAATGCTTCAGGCAGGCATCTCATTCATCAGTGGAGCCCTGCAGCCTGCTATGAAAAATTGTGCAAATGATCAAACATTGAATGAGAAAGTATTTTGTTTATTTTAACTGCCCACAAACCTGTCTCATAGTAGGAGGATAGGTCTAACTTCAGCCTCTTGATGACAACAGACTTGCTTTTTTCCACAACAAATGAACAGAGACTGCCCCAGTCATGATCAGAATTGCTTACAGCATAACTTGTCGTCACCACATAACAGAAAAACGATTACAAAGGAAGACTCTCCACATCACCAGCTCATCCTGTTCCATTTAAGCGTGGATATGTGGGGCTATCCTTGCACACCATCTTCTTTGCATCATCTTTTTTTGTTTAAAAAAAACCCCTAAATGCTGGAACCACATCCTTCAGCCTGACCTTGTTGTTCTCAGCCACAAAAAAAAAAAGTGGCAGCAAGACATCAGAGTCTGGGTACTCTGTAGTGAGTAACTAATTTCTTCACTCCCCAAATCCATTTCACCACCTACAAAGCAGAAATCCATTGGTCCAGATGAGTGGGACTTAAATGACACTCAGGAAGCTCATCCTAAATGAAGAAAAACCTACCGTTTGATCAGCAACCAATTTTCTACTGTAAAATTTGTTCTCTGCTCCACAACATGGCTTCAGCACTCACCATTCACACAGAGCACAGCTGAACAATACGGTATCTTTGACAACACCTTCTGAACCTAATACCTCCACTGCCTTAAAGTAAGAGGAAATAATTCTGTTGAATTCAGAGAAACTTGAAGCAGCTGAAGGTCCATATAGCCTTCAGAAAGGATGTGCTCTGTTGAAAGGGCAACATGAAACTTTATGGGCTCCTCACAAGTAACACTGGCAAATGTTTGCCTTAGAGGTCTTTGTTAAGAGCAGCTCTGCCCACCATACTGACTTGAGCAGCAGGAGGCACATGGTCATCAAAGATCCCTGATCTCCAGACCATCTCACCCACTTGCGGCTACCATTTGGTAAAAGCTGCAGAAGCCTAAGGCCTCACACCACCAAATTCAAGAACAGTTCCTTCACTTCACCTTTTGTTTCTTTGCCCTTATTCACTCAATCTAGCAACACAATCAATCACAATGATCACAGTGCACTACAATGGACTCCCTTTTTGTTCTAATCATGGTCTTTCTTGTAAAAATTGTTTGGTTTATGCTTAATTTATTACATTCCTGTCAATTGTTCTTACGTGATACCATGAGCCTGTGATGTTGTTTCTTTGCACTTGAGCGTATGAAAACAACTTGACTTCGATATCTATTGCCCATCCTTCACTTTTAGTGGGGTGACAATCCCAATACTACAGGAGTATTTTTACTATGAAAGCTGCTGACATTCAAAATGGTATCTTCTCAAGGGTATATTGCATGTTGAAGCACCCATATTCATGTTGCTTCTGTAACCAGAAATGAAGTGATCTGGTGGGGACCAGAATAAAGAACATTTTGCCTTCTCTTCAAAGAGACATACTCAACTGGGCTTCATAAAGGCTCCAATTGCAAGATGGTTTAGAGAAATTGAGTTGGAGTTGAAGGAGAAGTAGTTAATTGTGAAATTAAGGTAGGATGTGATGCCAAGAGTCCATCTTAACATATTAGGGAATGATACAATAGTCTTATAACAGCAGGATAGAGCCTATCCTTAAGCCTGGTGGTATGTGCTTTCAGGCTTTTGTGTCTTCTGTCTGATGGGAGGTGAGGATAAGAGAGAATATGCAGGATGGATAGGGCCTTTGATTTTGCTGACTGCTTTACAGAGGCAGAGAGAAGTGTAGATAGAATCCACAGAGAGGAGGCTAGTTTCTGTGTTGTGTTGAGCTGTGTCCACAACTCTCTGCAGATTCTTGTGATCACATGCAGAACATATGCCATATCAAGTCATTATGCATCCAGATATGATCTTTTCTGTGGTGCATCAATAAAAATTGGTAAGATTCGACAGGGACCTGACAATTTTCTTTAGGCTGTTGAGGAACCGGAGGGATTGGTGAGCATTTTTGCTTGTAACGTACTGGAGTGCATTGAAAAACTTTTGGTTACAATAGTGAAGACTGAAACAGTGAAGCAGTGAAGGTAAATAGGATTGTGACAGAACAAGTAATTTTAAAGACAAAAACAAGCTTAAAAAAAGATTCTAACAATTAGTACCTATGTGGATGTTGGGAGATGTGCATGACTGGGACAGGTTAGAAGCTATAAGGAAGGAAGTTGAGCAGAGATAAAGTCAATGACTATCTGACAAGTGTTAATTTGGTGCTCAGTGATGTGGTTGACAGAGAGATATGAACCCTCTCCAGGTTCAGCACATCCTTTCTGAGATAAGGGTCCCAAAATTGCTCACACCACTCCAAGTGAGGCCTTGCCAGTGCTTTATAAATTCTTAACATTACATCTTTGCTTTTATATTCAAGTCTTCATGAAATGAATGCTAACATCGTATTGGCATCCTTACCACAGACTCAGCCTAGAAATTAACCTTTAAGGAATCTTGCACAAGGACCCCCAAGTCCCTTTGCGCCTCAGTTTTTTTTTGTATTTTGTGTCTATTTAGAAAATAGTCCACCTTTACATTTCTTCTCCCAAAGTGCACGACCATAGACCTCCTGACACTATATTCCATCTGCCACTTTTTTGCCAATTCTCATAATCTAAGTCCTTCCCTAGCCTCTTTACTTCCTCAGAACTACCTGCCCCTGCAACTATCTTCATGTCATTTGCATTCTTTGCAACAAAGCCATCAATTCCATCATCCCAATCATTGACTTATAATGTAAAAGGAATCGGTTCCAACACAGACCCCTGTGGAACAACACTAGTCACTGGCAGCCAACATAAGAAAGGCTCCCTTTATTCCCACTCTTTGCCTCCTGCCAATCAACCACTGATTTATCCATGTGAGAATCTTTCCTGTAATACAATGGGATCATAACTTGTTAAGAATTCTAATGTGTGGCACCTTGTCAAAGACCTTATTAAAATCCAAGTACAAAAATCAACCAATTCTCCTTTGTCTACCCTGCTATTATTTCTTCAAGTAATTCCAACAGATTGGTCAGGCAAGATTTCACTTGAGGAAACTATGCTGACTACAGCCTAGTTTATCAAGTGCCTCCAAGTACCCTGAGATAATCAACTCTAACATCTTTCCAACTACTAAGGTCATTCTAACTGGCCTATAGTTTCCTTTTTCTGTCTCTTTCTCTTTTTGAAGAGTGGCATGACATTTGCAATTTTACAGTCTTTCGGAACCATTCCAGAATCTGGTGATTCCAGAAAGATCATTACTAATGCCTATACAATCTCTTCAGCCACCCCTTTCAAAACCCTGGGATGTACTCTATCTGGTCTAGATGACTTATCTACACTCAGACCTTCCAGTTTCCCAAGAAGCTTCTCCCTAGTAATCATAACTTCACATACTTCATGACCCTGACTCCAGGAATTTCTGCCATACTGGTAATGTCTTCCATAGTGAAGACTGATGCAGAATACTTATTCAGTTCATCTGCCATTTCCTAGCTTCCATTACTACCTCTCCAGCATCATTTTTCAGTGTTCTGATACCCACTCTCACCTCTCTTTTACACTTTATGTGTATGAAGAAACTTCTTGTATCTTCTTTAATATTATTGGCTAGCTCACTTTCATATTCCATCTTTACCTTCTTAATGAATTTCTTAGTTGCCTTGTTGTTTTTCAAGAACTACCTAATCTTATAACTTCCCATTAATTTTTGCTCTATTACATGCCCTAAAAAAGCATGGTGGCTTTGGGTTCTCTTGATAGCCATGGCTGTGTCACCTTACCTTTAGAATAGTTCTTCCTCTTTGGGATGTACATATCCTGTGCCTTCTGGACTTACTTCCAGAAATTCCAGCTATTGCTGCTCTGCCATCATCCCTGCCAGGATTCTTTTCCAATCAATTCTGGCCAACTCTTCTCTCATACCTCTGTAATCTCTTTACTCCACTATAATACTGATACATATGACTAGCTTCTTCTTCTCAAATTTCAGGGTGAATTTGATCATATTGTGATCACTTGCTCTTAAGGGTTCTTTTACCTGAAGCTCTCTAACCAATTCTGGTTCATTACACAACACCCAATCCAGAATAACTGATCCCCTAGTGGGCTCAACTGTGAGCTGCTCTAAAAAGCCATCTCATAGGCACTCCAGAAATTCCCCCTCCTGTGATCCAGCACCATCCTCATTTTACCAATCCACTTGCCTATTAAAGTCCCGCATGACTATTGTAAATTTGCCTTTTTGGCATGCACTTTAGGCCCTCCTGATTAGGCAGGTTTTGAATCTAGAGAAATGAGTTCTGCTAGTTCTATGAATTGTAGCTTGAAGTAAGTAAGTGCAGCATGCACACTGAAATAGTCAGTGATGTGTCAGCAGTTCACAATGAAAAGATGAGGAGAAGTAAGAAGTCAGACAAAGGAGTCCATGTGATAAAGAATTCTGCTTCATTGTGAGAAGTGTCCTGACCAAAAATCAAGGTCTAGGAAGAAGAGCTTGATGTAATGTTTAGATCAACATCAGTGGGAAGGGTAGCATCAAGAATTAAGAAGTTAGCTCAGCATTTAATAACATCATTCCCACAATCCTGATTGAGAAGTTGCAGAACCTGGGCCTCTGTACCTCCCTCTGCAATTGGATCCTCAACTTCTTAACCGGAAGACCACAGTCTGTGCGGATTGGTGATAACTTATCCTCCTCGCTGATGATTAACACTGGCACATTTCAGGGGTGTATGCTTAGCTCTACTCTCTCGATACACATGCCTGTGTGGCTAGGCATAGCTCAAATACCATCTATAAATTTGCTGATGATACAACCATTGTTGGTAGAATCTCAGGTGGTGATGAGAGGGCGTACAGGAGTGAGATATGCCAACTAGTGGAGTGGTGCTGAAGCAACAACCTGGGCATTCAGTAAGACAAAAGAGCTGATTGTGAACTTCAGGAAGGGTAAGACGAAGGAACACATACCAATCCTCATAGAGGGATCAGAAGTGGAGAGAGTAAGCAGCTTCAAGTTCCTGGGTGTCAAGATCTTTGAGGATCTAACCTGGTCCCAACATATCGATATAGTTATAAAGAAGGCAAGACAGCAGTTATACTTTATTAGAGTTTGAAGAGATTTGGTATGTCAACAAATACACTCAAAACCTTATATAGTTGTATCGTGGAGAGCTTTCTGACAGGCTGCATCACTGTGTGGTATGGAGGGGCTACTGCACAGGACCAAAAGAAGCTGCAGAAGTTTGTAAATCTAGTCAGCTCCATCTTGGGCACTAGCCTACGAAGTACCCAGGAAATCTTCAGGGAGTGGTGTCTCAGAAAGGCAGCGTCGCTTATTAAGGACTTCCAGCACCCAGGGCATGCACTTTTCTCACTGTTACCATCAGGTAGGAGGTACAGAAGTCTGAAGGCATATACTCAATGATTCAGGAACAGCTTCTTCCCCTCTGCCAATCAGTTCCTAAATGGACATTGAATCTTTGGACACTACTTCACTTTTTTTTAATATGCAATATTTCAGTTTTTGCATGTTTTTTAAAATCTATTCAATATACGTAATTGATTTACTTGTATATTATTACTATTATTTTTTTCTCTGCTAGATTATGCATTGCGTTGAACTGCTGTTGCTAAGTTAACAATTTCATGTCACATGCCGGTGATAACAAACCTGATTCTGATTCTGCTGAGGAATTGAAAAATGTGAAGAACATAGCGCATATCCATCAAAGCTAGTTTGGAGAGTCAGAAATGAAGACAGAAAAGTTAAGAAAAAAATCCCAAGACATCATTGTATATATGAGTTGTTGAGGTTCTCAATTCTTCATCCCTGAAAGGAAGAGTAAAATTTTCTTGAAGAAGCACAGGATGAAATTCTGCCCAGGGTAGTGAGTACAAATGTGATGCTAAGACCCAGAGCAGGCACACACTGAAATAACTGTAATGACCAGTGGGTTCAAAACATGAGAGCATTATTTCTATTGGAGTCTTTTGTAGCTAAAGAGTACATTTCCAGTGAGCCATGGTTTGATGTATGGATCTCTTGCCCTCCTGCTTCTGGAGAATGGAGTTTAACAGTCCAGATTCAGTCACTGAGGGAAAGAGGCCTTTCCTTCTGAAAAGGAAGTTTGCCTGTAATCAGGTCAAATACAAGAAGGAAAGCAGAAAACAGTGAAGATGAACAAGATGAATGAAATCTTGTTGAAAGGTAAAGCAAAAGAGGGAAAAGAAGAGACAATGAATTAAACAAAAACAAAATCACGGTGGATGCTTAAAATCTGAAATAAAAGCAGTAAATGTTAAATACTTAAGTATATGCACAAGCTTTTCTGTTATGTAAGCCACAAACATCAATAGAAATCCATGAAAAAGTCTGACAGTACCTGTATTTGACAATGAACTAGAAAATAAATTCCTCAGAAAAGGACAGAGCTTGATAGTTGCAGTACGTCCATCAACTGGGTGTAATGTTCGTTACTGATAAAAGCCCTCTCTCTCTTGGCACACTTGGTCTCATTTCTTCAGACTTAAACTACTGGGGATTAAAAAAAAGAATTTCTTTACATAAAGTACATTAAAAAACTTAGGCAACGTGGAATATCTTTGTTAATCATCAAAACTATGATTGATCTTTTATCTCTACTCCATTTCCCTGCACATTTGGCCGGTTGAAACTATGTTGGTTCCTGGAGCAATACATCGATCTCTTTCTCTTGGTAATTTCCCTGTAACCCATGGCCTCTCATGCACTAGTTACTGCTCCCCAGTTCTTCTACTATTCAACTGTGGCCAATTCCCCTAATAAACTGCATGTCATTGAGAAATGGGGGAAACAGGAGAATCCAGGGCTAATTAAGGTGGTCAGAGGGAGAATGTGCAGACCCCACACAGACTGCAGCTGAGGATAGAATTCCACCTGAGATACAGGAGATGTGAGGCAGCAGCACTCCTTGCTGTGTAATGGAGCTGGGCTTTCCCCATATCCCCCAATTCTTTTAATATACAGAAATCTATTTTCAGGTCATTTATCTGTTTTGATTAAACCTTGTGACTGAGCCTGCACAATTTTCTGGGTTAGAAAATTTCAAACTTTCACCATGCCCTACATGAGATAAAAGTTTATTGATTAACTTCCTCCTAAGCCTCGATACCTCCTTGGGAAATTGAATTGATGTTTTCCTCATTCACAGACCCCAGTCAGTTTGGATTGGCAAAATCTCCTTCACATTCACCATCAGCATAGGTGCACCGCAAGACATTTTATACTTATAATTGTGAGGTTAAGTACAGCTCCAATGGCATATTAAGTTTGCTGATGGGACTGCTGTAATTGGCTGAATCAAAGGTGGTGACAAATCGGTATGTAGGAGGGAGACTGAAAATCTGGTTGAATGATGCTACACCAACAGCATCCCACTCAACATCAGCAAAACTAAAGAGATGATTATTGACTCCAGGAGAAGGAAACTAGAGGTCCATGAGCCAGTCCTCATTAGAGGATTGGAGGTGAAGAGGATCTGTGTCTTCAGATTCCTTGGTGATATCATTTCAGAGAATCTGACCTGGGGCCAGCATGTAAGTACCATTACAAAGAAGGCATCGCAATGCTTGTACTTTCTCACACATTTGTGCAGATTGGCATGTCACCTAAGACTTTGACAAACTTCTATAGATGCACAGTGCAGAGTATCCTGACTGGTTGCCTCACAGCCTGGTATAGAAACACCAATGCACAAGAATGGAAAAGCCTACAGAAAACTGAATGCAGCCCAGTCTATCACAGAAAAGCTCTCCCCATTATTGAACACATCCACAAGGAGCACTGCCTCAAGGAAGGAGCATCCATCATTAAGGCCCAGGCCATGTTCTCTTCTCACTGCTGCCATTGGGAAGGAGGTTCAGGCGGCTTGGGTCCAACACCAACAGCTTCAAGAAGTTCTTTACTCTTCAGTTATCAGGCTCCTGAACCAGCGTGAATAATGTCACTCACTTCAAAGCCGACCTGATTCCATAACCCATGGATTCAATTTCAAGGACTCTACAGCTCATGTTCTAAGTATTATTTATTTACTATTTATTTATTTGCTTATTTTGTATTTGCACAGTATGTCTTCTTTTGCACATTAGTTGTCTGCTATCTTTGTGTATAGGTTTTTTTATTGTTTCTGTTTTATTTCTTCAACTGTGAATGCCTACAAAAAAATTAATCTTGGGCCAGTGATTGGTGACATGTAATGACTTTGATAATAAATTTACTGCGCACTTTGTACCTTCATCTTCATCCTGTATGGTCTAACTGTTATTTTGTGACTGATCCCTCATTTTTTTCTTTCTTTATCTCTCTATTACATCCATCACTTCCCTTCTCCGTTTCACTTTTGGAGAATAATCTGGCATTTAATTAGATTAGATTAGTTTATTGCCATGCTCACCAAGGTGCAATGAAATGCCTTGTTCACATAAAGCTTGCAGAGAAAACAATAAATACAACGATAAATGTAACAGATCTAAAAGCAAAACAACAGTGGACTGTTTACTGCAATCTGACGTAATGGAAACGAAGATTAAATTGACAATAACAGATTGACCAAAAGATGCTTTAAGAGTCTGAGAACATGGCAGCTTCACTGGGAGGGGGTTATTTTTAATGTGTAGATGTCTGGGCTTTCAAACTCCTGTATCTTCTCCCAGAAAGTAGAAGAGAGGAAGGGAAAAGGCCAAGGTGGCAGGCATCCTTGAAACTAAACATTCTAAACTAACACCTCCTGGTTGACTCCAGTATATTTAAAATTCTTCTGTCTACTTAAAAGGACTCAGAATTACTCAGACACTTCCTATTTTATCGCATTCCTCTGATCCATCTGTAAAAAGCAAAATTTCCCAGTGGCCCAACATTTTAAGTCCTATTCCCATTCCCTTTCCGACATGTCAGTCCATGGGCTCCTCTTGTGTCACAATGAGGCCACTGTCAGAGTGGAGGAGCAACAATTTATATTCTGTCTGACTGGCTTCCAACCTGATGGCATGAATATTGATTTCTCCTTCTGGTTCAAAAAAGTTTCCTTCTCCTTCCCCTTTTCTTCTATTCCCGACTATGTCCTCTTACGTCTTCTCACCTGTCCATCAGCTCCCCCAGTGCCCCTCCTCCTTCCCTTTCTTCAAACCTCCTTTCTTTCTTCTCCTGCCCTTTAGCTTTCTCACCCACTTGGCTTCAACTTTTAGCTATCCTCCTTCCCCCCCCCCATCCCCCGACTAGTTATTCTGGGATCTCCCCCCTTATTTGCCAGTCCTGAAGAAGGCTCTCAGCCTGAAACATCCCTTATTAGTCTCCATAGATGCTGCCTGACCTACTGAGTTCCTCCAGCTTATTGTGTGTACTGCTTTAGATTTCCAGCATCTACAGACTTCCTCATGTTTGTGACTGCCTTCAATTTCCCATTCCCCTGTGGGGGGTACTCTTTTACATTTCTAAACACTGTAATTTCCAGCCCATAAGGGCAAGCATAAGTATAATTAATGACTTGTGCTATTTGTTTGCAGCAATACTCAGGCTATTGACTCTTGGCACAATCTTCCATAAAATTTGTTGGCTAATATGGGTCAATTTTTGAATGAAAGTGTTGGACGAAAACTAGTACATATTCACAGTTCATTAGTTATCTGTCCATATAAAATGAATGCCTAGAGAGTGTATACGGTTAAGGAACAATGAATAAATAAGAATTGCTAATAATACCTAGGTTTTTCACTTCGCTTTTCATTAGTGCTTTAGGCTAAAGTATGCCTACAGGCAGATTCTGCCAACAACTTCCCACTTCTTTCCCACACTTTCCCTAATATGTTTTTTCCCATATTATTTAATATTACAAAACTAACCCATTTCCAATTAATGCTTAAAAACAGCTCCATTTCCATCTTTAGTATCTTTATTTTTCCCTTTCAAGGTTCTTTGGAAGACCCTGACCTGGAGTTACACGCCAGGTTCTTTGTGCAAAGGAGATCTGCTCTCGGGGTTTCATAAACAGCCGTTGTTATTCGGCATGCCAAGCGCTCAGCCTAAGAGTTTGGCTCAGATTTGGAAGCCGGAGGTCTCAGGCCTCTGGAGACGGGTAGATTGAGGGTTGGAGTCACGGCAGGAGACCTGTGTGTCATGGGGGGAGGCGGGATATCTGCTGTGTGCCCAAAAACCCGAGATCTTTGAGATCTTCTGGCACAGAACTTGAAAAAAGTGATGTAACAGACTTATAACATCATAAACCAATGAGTTTTTTGTTATGTCTCCCTGCTCACTGGGAAAACAAAGACACCTCCTCATCCCTTGTTGGGGAAATAAAGAGCCTGTGGTATGTCATATACCGGGTGAAAGGCAGTCTTTGGGTTAACTGTGAGTCTGTGTCTTTGCTATAGCCTTGCTCATGCTTGAGTGCTTGGTGAATGGGCACCGCTGCTTTTTTTTGCCAGTGGGGGGAGGGGGGTTCTTGCTTGCTGCCACTAATGCATAGGTGGGAGGGGAGATGTGGGGAAATTGGGGTTCTAACATTTAACTTCTCTGTTTTTGTGTATTGTTGCGAAGAAAAAGGTTGACATTAAATTGGATTTGAACCTTTGGAAAAAAAAGACCTAAGGAACTTCACACCTTTTAAAATTGTTAATATATATGAAGAAAACAGGTAGTGTCCTCTAAAAATAACAGACTGATTTTTATATCTCATCATGATTATTGCTACATTAAATATAGTATTGCAAAATCAGATGCACCTTTTTCAAAGTTCAAAGTATATCTGTTATCAAAGTGCATATATGTTACCATATGCAACCTTGAGATGCATTTTCTTGCAAGCATTTGTCAAAGTAAAATTTATTATCTGAGTACATACATGTCACCACATACAGCCCTGAAATTCTTTTACTGTGGGCATATTTAGCAAAACTATAGAACCGCATCTAAACAGGATCAATGGACAACGAACTGTGCAAATAAATAAATAGCAATAAATAACGAGCATGAAATAACAAGATAAAAGAGTCCTTAAATGAGTGTAGTTATCCCCTTTTGTTCAAGAGAACGATCTTTGAGGAGTAGTAACTGTTCTTGAACTTGGTGGTCAAAATCCTGAGGCATTTGTACCTACTACCTGATGGCAGCAGCTAGAAAAGAGAATGGCCTGGGTGGTGAGCATCTTTGATAATGTGTGCTGCTTTCCTATGTCAATATATCATGTAGATGTGCTCAATGGTTGGGATGATTTTACCTGTGATGGACTGAGCCAAATCCACTACCTTTTGAAGGATTTGAGACTCAAAGGCATTGATGATCCCATACCTGGCCATAATGCAGGCAGTCAGTACACTTTCCACCACACATGTATAGAAGTTTGCCAAGGTTCTTGACGACATGACGAATCTCTGCAGGCTCCTGAGGAAATAAAGGCACTTTACTTTGTGCCTTCTTCACAATTATATTTCTTTGATGGGTCCAGGACAGTTTTTCTGAGATAGTGATAACTAGGAACTTAAAGTTGCTGATCCTCTCCACCTTTGATCCTCCGATGATGACTGGCTCATGGACCTCTGGTTTCCCTCTCCTGAAGACTACAATCAGTCCCTTGGTCAGGAAATGATAAAGAAATACAATAGAATTTTTGTAAAACTGTTTGTGAACAGAGACTGTCAGTGTGCAGAAGAAGCCAAACTGTGCAAAAATAATAAAAAAATAATACCAAGAACAAAAGTTGTAAAGAGTCTTTGAAAGTGAATCTGTAGGTTGTAAAATCTTTTTAAGGTATTGGTGATTGAAGGTATCCATTCTAGTCCAGGATCATTGTAGGAGAATAAGTATTCCTGTACCCAGTGCTGTGAAACTTTAGGCTTCAGTACCACCTGCCAGATGGTGGTATTGAAAAGAGAGCATGGCCTGGATGATAAGAAACACGCACAAAATGCTGGAGGACCAGGCAGCATCTATAGAAAAGAGTACAGTCGACTTTTCAGGCAGAGACCCTTCGGCAGGACCGGAGAAAAAAATCTGAAGGGTGGATTTAAAAGGTGGGGGGAGGGGAGAGAGAAACACTAGGTGACAGGTGAAACCTGAAGGGGGAGGGATGAAGTAAAGAGCCGGGAAGTTTTTTGGTGAAAGAGATACAGGACTGGAGAAAGGGGAGTCTGATAGAAGAGGGCAAAAGTCCATGGAGGAGGAGCCCAGAGGGAGGTGATGGGCAGGCAAGAAGATAAATTGAGAGAGGGAAAAGGGGACAAGGAATGGTGGGAGGGGGGGGGGGGTGTAGGCATTGCCAGAAATTCATGATTTTGATGTTCATGCCATCAGGTTGGAGGCTACCCAGATGGAATATACGGTGCTGTTCCTCTAACCTAAGTGTGGCCTCATTACAGCAGTGGAGAAGGCCATGGATAGACATATTGCATTGGGAATGGGAAGACAAATTAAAATACATGGCCATTGGGAGCGCCCACTTTTTCTGGTGGATGAAGCATCAAAAATTTCATTTAACCGGTCTTCCTTGTTTGTGTTAGGTCTGGCCGGTTCTGATCTATCTCCTGTATTCTTTAGTGTTTCAGCTGGTGTGTTCTGATTCGTACTGTGTCAGTAAGTTTCTTTTCCCCCCTGCAATATTTCCATTCATCTCCTGATATTTATACTCCTCCATCCAGGCATTCTTCACTCCCTTGTAGATGGTATTGATGTACCTGAATAAGCTTAGTTCCTTCCCTGTCTTACATGTTCCTTTTGTTCCCTTCACCCTCTTCCTCGATGTAACATAAAATCTGCTCGTTTTATCACATTTCCAGTTCTGGTGAAAAGACAGCAATCGGAAATATTAACGCTGTTTCTCTCCGATACGTATATGCTACCTGACTTCCACTGTTTTCTGTTTTTATTGTTATCATTTGACTCTACAAAGGGATACAAATGGAGGAAAATTTAATAAAAAACTGCAGTCACTGGAAATCTGAAATGAACACAGAAGTTGCTAGAAACACTCAGCAGGTCAGGTAAAGTCTCTAAAAAGAAAGAGTTAATATTTCATATTAATTTATGTTTCATAGAACATAGAGCAGTACAGCACAAGAACAAGCCATTTGACCTACAATGTTGTACCGAACTAGCTAAAAAGCAAATTGCAAACATTCAAACACTAATCCTTACAACCTACATGATGTCTAAACCCCTCCATATTCCTTACCCCCATGTGCCTATCCAAACATATCTTAATGCCTCTACCACCACATCAGGCAGTGCATTCCAGGCATGCACAACTCTATGAATAAAAACCATACCTCTTACATCCCCCTTGAACCTACCAGACCCACCCCACCTTCAATGCACACCTTCTGGTATTAGATACTTCAACCCTGGGAAACAGACACTCACTGTTTACTCTGTCTATGCCTCTCATAACAGTGTAAACCTCGATCAGATCTCCCCTCAGCCTCTCCTGCTCCAGAGAAAATAACCCAAGTTTATCCAACCTTTCATGATAGCACGTGACCTCCAAAGCAAGCAGCATCCTGGAAAATCTCTTCTGCACCCTCTCCAAAGCATCAACATCCTTCCTATAGTGGGGTGACCAAAACTGTACGCAATTCTCCAGATGTGACCTAACTAGACTTTTATAAATTTTCAACATAACCTCTTGAGTTTTGAATTCAGTGCCCCGACAAATAAAAGCAAGCATTCTGTGAGCTTTTTTAACCACCTTATCGACCTGCATAGCCACTTTCAATGAGCTATGGACTTGGATCCTAAGATCTCTCTGCTCAGCAACACTGTTAAGGATCTTGCCCTTAACAGTGTCCTCTCTCCTTCCATTTTCTCTACCAAGGTACAACACTTCATATTTATTAGGGTTAAGCTGTATCTGGTATTTCTCTGCCATTATCTGCACTGATCTATATCATGTTGTATTCTTTGCCAGTCTTCTACATCATTCACATCTCCATCAATCTTGGTATCATTTGCAAACTTACTAACCCATCCATCTGCATTTTCACACTGGTCATTTATATAGACCACAAACAGCAGAGTTCCCTGCAGAACACCACTAGCTACAGAGCTCCAGCTTGAATAAATCCCTTCAACCATTACCCACTGTATTTTCTGTGCAAACCAGTTCTGAATCCAAACTGTATTACTAAAATCCATGTGTACACACCACTGCCCAACTCTCATCAATCTCTCTCGACACTATGTCAAAAAATGCAATCAAATTGGTAGGCACAAAGCCATGCTGGCTCTCCCTAATTAGGCCATGGTTTTCCAAATGCTCATACTGTATACCCTGTCCAATTTTCCTACAACTGATATGAGACTCATTGTTTATACTTCCCAGGAGTTTCCTGTGAGCCCGTCTTAAATAGAGATGCAACATTATCCACTCACCAGTCCCCCAGTACCTCGCCTCTGGCTAAAGAGGGCACTAAGATACTGGCCAATGACTCAGCAATCTCGTAGCCTGCGTCCTTCAATAACCTGGTTAAATCCTAACAGGCCCTAGGGACTTATCCACCTGAATACTCATGAGAAGGTCCAACACAGCCTCCTCTTTGACCTCTAAACACCCTAACATATTTATACACTCAATATCGATCTCCTTGTCCTTCATATCCTTGATAAATATTGAAGCAAAGAGCTCGTTAAGTACCTCACTCACATTCTTTGCATCCAAGCTAATGTTCCTCCTTTCTCCTTGAGTGCTCCCACTCTCTCCCTAGTTATCCTCTTGCTCTTGATTTTTGTATAGAATGCCTTGAGATTCATCTTAATCCTACTTGTCATGGTCTTTTCATGGCCCCTCCTGACTTTCCTAATTTCCTTCTGGCTTCTTTATACTCCTCATGTTCTTCATTTCATCCCAACTTCCAAAGCTTTATATACTTTTCCTTCTTGATTAAATTCATCATCTCTGGACAACCTAGGTTCTCTTATATTTTCATCCCCCATCCTTGCTTCTAACAGGAACATACCATTCCTGTACTCTGTGCAGTTGATCTTTAAGCACCCTCTATATGTCTGATGTGGACTTACAGAAAAAAGGTGTTCCCCTGATTAACCCTATTCAGTTGCTGCCTAATGCCCTCATAATTTGCTCTATTCCAATTTAAAACTCTTCCACAAAGACCATACCTACCCTATCCTGACAGTTAAGGAGTTGCGGTCCCTGCTTCCTAATTGCTTACCCACAGGAATGTCGGTCACCAAAGCCAGGGTCATTACCCAACACCAGGTCCAGTGTAGCCCCTCCTCTTGTTGAGCTGTTCACATATTGATTTAAGAAACTTTCCTGGATACACTTAACAAATTCTTCCCCATCTAAACCCCTTTGCACTAAGATGGTGGTCCCAGTTTGTAATAGAGAATTTGAAATACCCCATGACAATAAGCCTATTATTTTTACACAATTCCTCCGTCTGACTTATATATCTGTTTCTCAGTGTCCTGGTGACTATTAGGGGGTCTGTAGGATAATCCCATCTGTGTGATTGCACATTTCCTATTCCTGAGTTCTACCCAAATGGACTCAATGTCTGACCCCTCCATTTTGTCTCCTCTGAGTGCAGCTGTACTATTGTTTCTGATTAGTAGTGCAACTCCACTCCCTCCCGTTTACCTCCTCCTCTATCTTTACTAAAACTTCAAAAACCTGGTACATTAATCACCCATTCCTGTCCCTTTCTCAATCAAGTTTCAGTAATGGCTACAACATCGTAGTTCCATGTACTGATCCATGCTAAAGTTCATCATCTTTGCTTATTATACTCCTCACATTAAAATATATACGCTTCAAACTATCCAACCTATCATACCAATTATTATGATTTTAGTTTTCAATATTTTCCGGTCCAATCCTTCTCTTAATGACCTGGTGCTCCGGTTCCCAGCCCCCTGCAGAACTGGTTTAAACTCTCCGGAGTAACTTTTACAAATCTGGTCAGGATATTGACTCTCCTCCACTTCAGGGACAACTTCTACAGGTCCCCCCTTCCCCAGAAAAGTTTCCAATGATCCAAAAGCTTGCAATCCTGACCCTGGCACAATCTCCTCAGCCCGTCATTCATCCCATTCCTGCCTGCATTAGCCATGGCATTTTGAGAAATCCAAAAATTACTACCTTGGAGGTTTTTCTCTTCAGCCTCTTTCCTAACTCTACATATTCACTGTGTAGGACCTTGTTCCCTTTTCTGCCTATGTCATTGGAGCCAATGTGCACCATGACCTCTGGCTGTTCGCTCTCAACCTTGAGAATATCCTGCAGCCACTCCAATACATCAAGGACTTTAGCACCCAGGAGGCAACAGAGCATCCTGGTGTCTCTTTTGCAGCCGCAGAATGTCCTTTCAGTCCCGGTAAGTATCGAGTCCCCTATAATTACCATACTGCCTGACTTTAGCCTTCCCTGTCTAGCCTCAGAGTTGGCCACAGTGCCACCAGCCTGGCTGCTGCTGTTGTTCCCCCATGGGTCATCCTGTCCAGCAGTATTCAAAGATGTACCTATTGCTCAGGGGAATGGACACAGGGAAACCCTGTACTGACCTCCTAATCCTGGTGGTCACTTATTTACTTTTCAAAGCCTGTACTCTGGGTGTGACCATCTGTTCAAAACTTTCATTTATAATATCTTCAGCCTCCCGAATGATCCTGAGTACATCCAGCTCCAGCTCCAACTCATTGACCTGGTCAGTCATGCACTGTGCACTCTTGAAAGTGTACTCATCAGAAAAACTGTCAGCTATCCTAAATTCCCCATCTGACAGGAAGAACATTGCATCCTGACTACTCAGTATAAAAAAAAAGGCTTACTTCTTACTTCTTCTTAAGTGTGCCGCCGCCTGTTCATGCCGAGGCATGTTAAGCCAAGGCCTCCCCACTCTATCAGTGACATAAACAATGGCTGCTCCAACGATGGCTACTCTGCTTGAGGTTACCTTCTTTTTACTTGCAGCTGAGTTTAGGGCTCCAATGCCAGCACTTACCATGTCTGTGCAACCCACAAAGTCTCTCCTTGCCCAAATCTGCACCTTTTATACTCTGTCTCCCAAATTCCATGGAGCTCTGACACTGACGCTCACACTCCCCGTGTCTGAGCACTGAAAAATAAAACTGATTTATCCGAATCTGCTCTTTTTATATTTACAGTCCAAACCTCGGTAAGCCTCTGACGCCAACACTTATTGCACCTGCGCAGCCATAAAAGCAATGTGCACACGTGCAATGAAGACTGGCCAACCTTGGGAGACTGCAACAAACATACTTACACCTGCATGACGACATGGGTTTCTTTCATCCTGATAAAAGTACTTAAAAATATTCAGTGTTACACCATTCTGTTATTCTAACTACCATGTATTCTTATTTCTTATTCAGTTCCTTCAGATGATTGGGGGTGTGATGAGAAGGAAGTGAGCAGATAGCAAATCTTGAAGGGCTTTTGAGGCCTGAACTGTTGGTCATTCCTTTTCCTTCAATTACCTGATTCATTCTGCCATTCTAGAAGACCAAGTATCTTTAATTATAAAGATAATCATAATTATTTACTTCACACATGTTGGTGATATAACATATTTGAAGTTTAGTGAAGTTTAGTTACCTTTAATTACTTTTCCTTACATAGCTGTGGATGACAACATAAACTAATAAAAACATTTGTTTTATACGGAGACAGATCCTTAAATGTAAATAAGCTCTACGCATTCAATATTCTTGACTGTGTTCTATTTGCTGACCTCTCCTCAGGGAATTAATTAAAGAAATCACGTAGCCTCAGGATCTCCAACTTTGAGCATGGTCAGGCATTTCATGTATTCCCACCCTATACAATCTGTATGCAGATGTTGTGTGAATGCATGACAAAGATACCTTTTTCACTCATGCAATGTAACCAACTACCAAAGCTCAGGCAAGTATAATGAGCACACTGAGTAACTAGCAGTATGCCAGAGGTTCGTGAGTGGCAGAGAGTGAGCGCCATTGCTATTACAAAGGAAAAAGTGCTGGGCAGATTCAAAGATGGATAAGTCAGCTAGACCAGATGGCCTACATCCCAGAGTCCTGAAAGAGGTGGCTGAAGAGATAACAGATGCATTGGTCATGATCTTTCAAGAATCACTTGATTCTGGCATGGTCCCGGAGGACCGGAAAATTGCAAGTGTCATGCCACTCTTTAAGAAGGGAAGAAAGCGAAGCAAAGGATACTATAGGCCTGTTAGTCTGACGTCAGTGGTTGGGAAAGTGTTGGAGTGTATTATTGAGGACGAGGTTTCAGGGTACTTGGACACTTATGATAAAATAAGTCAAAGTCAGCATGGTTTCTGAAAAGGGAAATCTTGCCTGACAAATCTGTTAGAGCTCTTTGAAGAAGTAACAAACAAGGTGGGCAAGGGAGAGGTAGTGGATGTCACTTACTTAGATTTTCAGAAGGCATTTGATAAGGTACCACACATGAGGCTGCTTAACAAGATAAAATCCTATGGTATTACAGGACAGATACCGGCACTGATAGAGGAATGATTGACAGGCAGGAGGTAGTGAAGGGGAATAAAGGGGGCCTTTTCCAGTTGGCTGCCAGTGAATAATGGTATTCCTCAGGTGTCAGTATTAGGACTGCTAATTTTCATGTTGTTTGTCAGTGATTTTGATAATGAAGTTGATGACTTTGTGGCAAAGTTTACAGATGATATAGAGATAGGTGGAAGGGTAGGTAGTGCTGAGGAAGCAACATGATTGCAACAGAACTTAGACAAATTGGAAGAATGGGCAAAAATGTTGCAGATGGAATACAGAGTTGGAAAACGTATGATAATGCAATTTGGTAAAAGGAACAATAGTACGGACTATTACCTAAATGGGGAGAAAATTCAAATATCGGAGGTGCAAAGGGACTTAGGAGTCCTTGTGCAAGACTCCCAGAAGGTTAATTTACAGGTTGAATCTCTGGTAAAGAAGGCAAATGCAATGTTGCCATTTATTTCAAGGGGAGTAGAATACAAAAGCACAAAGATAATGCTGAGGCTTTTGTTATAGTACGGCAACAATAAGTATAGAATCGAGACAGGTTTTTATAAGCAAAGAAACATTTATTTAAACTCAGCTCAACAACAAATGAAAAGTAAATAAATGACTAACTTAACCAGAAGTTAACTGCTATACAGCAACTTGAACAGTTCTTAAAGAGATAAATGCGAACACAGTTCTTAAAAGAGGTAAATGCAAAAGTCCAAATGATGTACACAGTCAATTAGGAGAGACTTTCCTGAAGTAACAAATTCCTTGACGACGTGATGTCACTGCTGATCCCAGCTGAAATATGCCTTGCACAAAGGATTTACGATGAAAGAAATAAAAACGGCTTAAAGGAACTGACAAACACAAGGAAATCTGCAGATGCTGGAAATTCAAACAACACACACAAAATGCTGGTGGAACGCAGCAGGCCACACAGCATCTATAGGGAGAAGCACTGTCGACGTTTTTGGCCGAGACGTCGACAGTGCTTCTCCCTATAGATGCTGCCTGGCCTGCTGCATTCCAACAGCATTTAAAGGTACTGACCTTTTCCTTGGCGAATAAACACTGCAAACCCTTTCTGCTCTTAGAGGCAGGGGTTATCTCAGATGCAGGTCACTACCTCTTGAATGAGAATTCACCAAGGTCAAGCTGATGACACCAACTTTACTCGATCCTCCAGGTCTTCGGTACTTCGGTAAATTCTTCACCCTCCAACTGGACTAAAATTGGCAGTGTTGTGGCTAAACTGCCGGCAATAACCTTTGAGACTTAAGATAAAAATTAAAGCTGCACTTTAAAACAAAACTGTGTCATGGACGAATACATAGCATAACAGAGTAACTGACAAATTAAACCACAAACTAACCTACGTCACAGCAAGGCTTTCCGGTTTCATACCTGTTGAAACAGGCCATCACATGACCTCTCACTGGTGGGAAATTTACATCATGTGACCTCACACTGGCGGGAAATTACATCACCCCACCATTACATCATGCTCCCCAGATACTCAATTACATCATGGTCATAAGACAGTCACAAGATACCCACGGGGTATATAACACTTTATAAGACACTAGTCAGCCCGCACTTGGAGTATTATCAATAGGTTTGGGCTCCATATCTAAGAAAGGGTGCATTGCCATTGGAGAGATTCCAGAGGAGGTTCCCAACGATGATTCTGGGAATGAAGTGGATAACATATAAGGAATGCTTGGCAGCTTTGGGCCTGTACTTACTGAAATTTGGAAGAATCCAGGGATCTAATTGAAACCCACCAAATGTTGAAAGAACTAGATGAGGTGGATGTGGAGAGGATGTTTCCTATGGTGGGGGTATCCAGAACTAGAGGGCACAGCCTCAAAATTGATGGGTGACCTTTTAAAACAGAGGTAAGGAGGATTGCTTTTTGCCAGAGTGTAGTGAAATCTGTGGAATGCTCTGCCACACACTGTGTTGGAGGTTGAGTCCATGGTTATCCTTAAAATGGAAAATGATAGGTTCTTGATCAATCAGGGCATCAAAGGACATGGTGAGAAGACAGGTGAATAGGGTTGACTGGGATCCAGGATCAGCCATGATGGAATGGTGGCGCAGACTCAATGGGCTGAATGGTCTAATTCTGCTCCTATGTCTTGTGGTCCTATGGTCTAACTACTGAAATACTGTCAGAAGACTGAAAACCATTAGGCTGGTGATGCTCAGAATGTCCAGGTGCAGCCACTTCAAAGGATTGCCTCTTGGTTTGGTAGCAGATATAACAATGAAATTTCTGATACAAAACTGATTGGAAAGCTGAGCTTACTGGGCCTGAACACCTCCCTCTGCAACCGGATCCTAGACTTCCTGACTGGGAGACCTCAGTCAGTCCGGATCGGAAACAGCATCTCCAAAACCATCACACTGAGCATGGGGGCTCCCCAGGGCTGTGTGCTCAGTCCACTGCTGTTCACTCTGCTGACCCATGACTGTGCTGCAACACACAGCTTGAACCATATCATCAAGTTTGCCGATGACACGACTGTGGAGGGTCTCATCAGCAAGAACGATGAGTCAGCTTACAGAGAGGAGGTGCAGCGGCTAATGGACTGGTGCAGAGCCAACAACCTGTCTCTTAATGTGAACAAAACAAAAGAGATGGTTGTTGACTTCAGGAGGGCACGGAGCAACAACTCCCCGCTGAACATCGACGGCTCCTCGGTAGAGATCCTAAAGAGCACCAAATTTCTTGGTGTTCACTTGACGAAGAATCTCACCTGGTCCCTCAACACCAGCTCCATAGCAAAGAAAGCCCAGCAGCAACTCTTCTTTTTGCGAAGACTGAGGAAAGTCCATCTCCCACCCCCATCCTCATCACATTCTACAGGGGTTGTATTGAGAGCATCCTGAGCAGCTGCATCACTGCCTGGTACAGAAAAGGCACCATCTCGGATCGCAAGACCCTGCAGCGGATAGTGAGGTCAGCTGAGAAGATCATCGGGGTCTCTCTTTCTGCCATCACGGACATTTACACTACACGCTGCATCCGCAAAGGAAACAGCATTATGAAGGACCCCATGCACCCCTCATACAATCTCTTCTGCCTCCTGCCGTCTAGGAGAAGGCACCGAAGCATTTGGACTCTCACGCCCAGACTATGTAACAGTTTCTTCTCTCAAGCTATCAGACTCTTCAATACCCGAAGCCTGGACTGACACCTTGCCCTACTGTCCTGTTTATTATTTATTGTAATGCCTGCACTGGATCCTAGTTTGTGCACGTTATGCAGTCCAGTGTAGGTCTGTAGTCTAGTATAGCTTTCTCTGTGTTGTTTTTATTACGTAGTTCAGTCTAGTTTTTGTACTGTGTCATGTAACACCATGGTCCTGAAAAACATTGTCTCATTTTTACTATGCACTGTACCAGCAGTTATGGTCGAAATGACAATAAAAGTTGACTTGACTTGACTTGACTTGATACATATAAAATCTGCCACTGGTTGTTGCATTTAAATCCAAATTCACATCTAATTAATTATTCAGAAGAAATCCCCGAGTGGAGTAGAAATGAACTCCATTTTACAGTGCTTGAATATTTTTCCAAATTATAGTTTGATTGAATAAGCCACTTCTATTGTTAATCTTGCAACTGCAATGAGCTAGGTCCTAAGGCCATACCTCCAAAGCAATCTTGTAATTATTTGATTTGTTGCACAGAGCAGAATTGGAAATGGATGCTCTTGCATTGGGCATGTAGGATGAAGATTAAGGTTTGTCCAGGAATGCTGTGCAGGCCTCACTGTTTCATTCTTAATACTAATGCTCCCTTTGAAAGACTTTTCAGTATGTTCAAAAAAAAACATAGAATACATAGTACATTGGTATGTTCCTCATTTGACTATTTTTGTATAAAGTAGATGTTTTGCAGCCTTCAAATGCCAATTTATCTGTGATACAATGTTTGGTTGATCTTCTCACCCCTTCCTCTACACACTGTCAGTTCCCATTGGGTTATGCAGGACTTAAACAGTTTCTTAAACCTGTTTCAGTTGGTTGACAGATAAATGAAAGACCTTGCAAAGAATTTGGAATCAATAACAGGTAAAAACTGAAGTTTGGCAATAGAGAGTTATAACAATAGTTGTGACATGAATTTTCTTGGACAACCCTCCTTAAATTAGTGGATCAATTGTCTTTACAATTGAAGAATGCGTTGTGTATCCTAAAACTTCAGGCAATTCAGCATGTTCTCTGGGTCTTTTATTAGGTATGACATATGGTCAAGCTTGTGTAAATGCCAGAGGGAGAAACAAAAAGGCCAATTTTATTTTTAGGAACATCAGATCAATTTTGCTTAAGAGAACATCGAACTTAGAGATTTAAGGCACATTATAGGCCCTTCAGCTTTTGATGTTGTGCAGCCTTTTAACCTACTCTTAAGAACAATCTAACACTTCACTCTCTGATAGCCTTCCATTCTTCTATCATGCACGTGCTTTTCTGAGTGTCTGTTAAATAACTCTAATATATCTACCTTTGCGACCAACACCCCCTGCCTGGGCAACCTATTCCATATACTCTCTGTGTTTAAAAAAAACTACATCTGACATTTCCCTGAACTTTCCCCTTCTTACAAGATGGATGCAGCTGTTTACCTCGAAACAGAAGCCAATCCATTCTAGACAATTATTTAAAAGGGTAAATTAAATGAGAAATCAAGCCAATAGAGTCAAATGATATTGTAAGCAATTTTGTTTGAAATGTACACTAATTAAATTTGTTGAAATGTACATAATCAGGAATATTACTGCAAATCAGAAACCTCATTGTGCACTCAATTAAATAGTTTAATTGTACATTAAAATGAACAAATTAATTTCAGATATTTATAATTCAAATGTTTGCACTTCTGTCACGCTCTTCACATAAAGTAAGTCTTATTAGCCCTAGAAAAGCTAAGCAAGACCAAGGAATTGATTGTGGATTTTAGGAAAAGGAAGTTGAGAGAATGTCCACCAGTCCTCATTGAAATCTTAGTGGTGGAAAGGGTGAGAAGCTTTAAGTTCCTGGTGTCAACAACTCTGTAGCTCTGTATTAGGCCAAACGCATTGCAATCGCGAAGAGGGAACACCAGTGGCTCTACTTCATTAGGAGTTTGAAGAGATTTGGTATGTCACCAAGGTCTTCTGCAAATTTCTAGAGATGTACAGTGGAGAGCATTCTGACTCTTTATATCACAGCATGTTACCTCTTTCTAAAGATTTGATTTAATTTTTTTTTACCAGCAAAGCCACTCCTCCTCCTCTTTGTATCTGCCTGTCCTTTCGATAGATTGTGTATTCTCTTCTATTAATCTTCCAACTACAATCATCTTTTTACCCACAGTTTCATACTTACCAATATCTAACTGCACTACAAGATTGTCTAACTTATTTCGTATAGTGTGTGTGTGTTTGCAAATATAACACCCTTGAGTCTTGTATTTGTCAGCCTTTTCAATTTTGTCCCCCTTTTATACTGCAACCTATGCCTTTGGCTGCAATTTTGCCCTATCATCTGCCTGTCCTTCTTGATAATCTCACTATACACTACCTCTTGCTTGTAAACCAACATCCCTGTCCTCAACTCTATCATCTTGGTTGCCATCCCCCTGTCAAATTAGTTTAAACCCTGCAAGAATATTGGGCCCCCTTGGATTCAGGTGTAGCCCATCCCTTTTGTACAAATCATATCTTCCTCAGAAGACATCCCAATGATCCAGGCATCTGAAATTCTGCCTGCTGCACCAGTTCCTCCGCCATTAATTCATCTGCCAAGTCATCCTATTCTTGCTTTTGCTGATTTGTAGCAGTAGCAGTAATCCAGAAATTGTTACCCTGGATGTGCGGCATTTTAGATTTCTACCTAGCTATCTAAATTCTCTCTTTAAGACCTCCTCTCTTTTCTTGTCTATGCCATTTATTCCAATATGTACGATGATGTGTGATTGCTCAACCTCTGTCTGTAGAATGTCGTGGACACAATCTGATGCTGGCACCTGGGAGGCAACATACCATCTAGGTCTCTCTATAACATTCACAGGCCCTCCTATCTATCGAAACTCCTCTCAGTATTGCATTCCTCCTCTGCCCAATTTCCTTCTGAGCCACAGTGCCAGAAACACAGTTACTGAGGCTCTCCTCGCCCCCCGCCCCCCCAGGTAGTTCGCTCCCCCCAGCAGTATCCATACTGGTATACATGTTGAGAGGAGCAATCACAGGGTTACTCTGTACCAATGCCTATTTCCCTTCCCATTTTTGACAGATGCCTATTCACCTATCTCCTGCAACCTAGGAGTGACTACCTCCCTGAAGCTTGAATCTATCATCTTGCCAGCTTCCCTTCTTGGCTAATTATTATGGATTGTCCTATCTGTAATAATGGATCTATCGTAATATTCCTTATAGTCAAGTGTCTCACTTGATCCTAACTGCTTATATCTGATATACAGTAAGCCTCCTCCCTCTTAACTAGGGCCTCAATGTCCCTCCTTGTAAACCAAGGTTCCATAAACCTGTTAGCCTTGTCTTTTATTCTAACAAGATCATATAAATTCTGTATTCTCAATATTTCACTTTTGAAAGCCTCCCACTTACCAATCATCCCTTTGTTGGAAAACAACTTGCCTCAACCTGAGGACCATTCCTATCCTTTTCCCTAATTATCTTTAAATTACTGAATTTATGATCACAAGATCCAAAGTGTTCCCTTATACACATTTCTGTCATCTGTCTTGTCTCCTTTCCTAAAACAGGTCCAGTATTGCACACCCTCTAACTGCAAACTCTACACATCGATTAAGGAAACTTTCTTGAACAGACTTTATTTGACAAACTCGATACCATTAAGTCCTTTTATGGTATGGGGGTCCCAGTCAATATGCGGAAACTTAAATTCACCCATCACAACCTTACTTTACTGTCTGCTATCTCTGTACAAATTTTCACTTTTAAGTCCTACTAACTTTTAGGACATCCATAATATAAACCCCATAATGTAGGCCTCCCTTTCTTATTCCATGTGCCTCAGTAGATGAGCCCTCCAATATGTTCTCACTGAGCATGACTGGACATTTTCCCTAACTAATAACGTCAACCCTCCCACTTTAATATCTTCCCTCCTTCTATCATGTCTCAAACAGCAAAACCCCAGGATAATGAGCTGCCAGTCCTGCCCCTCCTGCAGCTAAGTCTCACTAATGACTACAACATTGTGTCTCTCCATGCTATAAATTCATCGGCCTTACCTACATACTCCTTGCATTGAAATGTAAGCAACTCAGTGCCAGAGACATGAATGCTGTGGCTTTCCACTGCTGGGATATTCCCCACCACCTCCCCCCCTCCCCCCACCCCCGCTACCAACAACAGTATCCAAAATCTTATACTTGTTATTGAGGGAAACGCCACAGGGGTACGCGGCTCTGCTGATTGCCTTTTCCCTTTCCCTCTCTGGATAGTCACTTGTTTACCTGCAGCCTGCAATTTAGGAGAAACTGCCTCCCTATAATTCCTGTCAATCAAACCCTCTGTCTCTTGAATGGTCCATAAGTCTTTCAGCTCCAGCTCTATCTCTCTAACACAAGTGATTTTCATCATCTGGGACATACCGTCTTCTCACTACTCCCATCAGGAAGAAGTGCAAAGAAGCCTGAAGAACCATGATCAGTCAGTTAGGAACAGCTTCTTGCCTCTCTCATCAGATTTCTGAATGGCCCATGCATACTACCTTATTGATCCCTTTTAGCATAATTATTTATTTGGTAATTTACAATAATTTTATGCCTTTGCACTGTACTGCTGCTACAAAACAACAAATTTCATGTCATATAAGACAGTGATTATTCTCCTGCCAAAGAATTTCAGTCTGAAATGTCGACTGTACTCTTTTCCTAGATGTTGCCTGGCCTGCTGAGTTCCTTTAGCATTTTGTGTGTGTTACTCAGATTTCCAGCATCTGCAGATTTTCTCTTGTTTGTGATTGAAAAATGATTCTTGTCTTTTCAGAGCATGAAAGATTAAATGATAAGAGTAGTATCAGAATGGTAAAAAATAACAAACTTGAGGAAAGTTCTGCTGAAAGGAAAACAAAAACTACTGAAAACTCTAAGCACATTAGGCTGGATCTGAAGAAGGAGAAACAGTTAATGTTTCAGACCCAAGACCATTGTAAAACTGAAAAAGTTAAGTTTACAGAATGTATTGGAAGTCATACAGTGACACTATAATTAGACAAAGGTCTGAAACACAAAGGATTTACCACTGGTAAAACACAAAATGTGAGATGCACTAGCACTGTCAAGGATTTTGGAATATATGAAAGTCAAAGCTTGAAACAGGTGAGGGTGAAGAATATAAAAGCAGGGGACATAATGAGTTTAAATTATGGGAGAGGGTTGAGCATGATCTGGTTGAAATTGTGATGTCAGTATATGACCTCATGGTGCATAATAACAAAATGAATTACAACTTGCATGGAGAGGAATCAGGAAGGTAGTTTGGGGATTTGATCTTGTGTTTTGTGCTATAGATTGTGGATAAATTTCAATGGTCATAGAGGCAAAGTAGAAAGATGACCAACATACAGGTGTGGTATAGGAGAAGTAAAAATACATTAAGCTCCATGGTTCAATGAATAGATAAACAACAGGAGTAAAACTACAGCTGTAAATGCTGAAAAAAATGAAGAGTATAGAGTACAATGAAGAAGAGAAAGATCAATGAATATAAGCAGAACCTGTAGATAAACCTAGACAAAATAGTGAGTATTTTGTAAGCTTACTTAACATTAAAAATTAAGAGGAGATATTGCCATTAGGAATGGAGGTAAAAGAAGTAGAGCTCTTAAAGATAGTGGAGTCAAGGGATATGGGGAGAAGGTAGGAACGGGGTACTGATTGTGGATGATCAGCCATGATCACATTGAATGGCGGTGCTGGCTCGAAGGGCCAAATGGCCTACTCCTGCACCAATTGTCCATTGTCTATATCTGATGTAGAAGATGTTGATATTAGAATAGAAAAACTTCATCTGTAATAGCTTTTTTATGTTCTAATTCTGAAATGTGATTGAATTGTGGTCTAAGTAACCAAACTCCAAGGTTGACCCACTAAAGGTTAGCTAGTATTGCCACTGTGTCTACTCTATACTGTAGGAAAAGGATATGCCAGTGGCACCACGCAATGCATCTGTGTGGTATCACAGCCAAGGTTAAATACCCAGCAGTAGGTTCAAGTTTTGAGAAATGAGTGTGAGATCTATGTAAGGTGAAGCTGAAGGTTGCATTTGATTGCTGATTTATAGACTTTGATAGCTGAGTAATGGGCATCCCTAACATCAAGCCTCAGACCGCACAACCATTTCGGATCACCAGGCCACATTATCTGTCTGCCTGCTGTCAGATTCTGAAAATAAGTGCTTTATTCACAGCTCCAAGGAGGTCAGAGAAAATGCTTCAAGAGCATTCAGAAAGTATTCTTTAAAGAAAATAATCATTGATTCAAGTCTGCTTAAGCCATCAGAGAAAGAGTTAGAAAGGCATCGAGCACTTGGAGGCTCTCCGATGAGGATGCTGTGCAAATTTGGCATTTCCCCTATAACCTTCATTAATCTTTACAGCTGCATCATAGATTCTGTCCAGATGCATCACAGCTTGTTATAGCAACCGCACTACCCAAGACTTCAAGAAATTGCAGAGCATTGTGAACACAGCAAAGTTGATCACAAATCCCAGTTTCTCCTCCATTAACTCTGTCTAGACTTCTCACTGCCTCGGAAAAACATCAACATAGTCAAAAATCACTCTGGCCCTCATCATTTTTATCATTCTCTCTCCTACAACAGCCACCCCACCCCACCCTACCATTAGGCAAAAGATACAAAAGCTTGAGAGAAAGTGTCACCAGGCTCAAGTACAGAGTCTATTCTGCTGTTAAAAGATTTTTGAATGAACTTATTATAGAGTAAACTCTTGGTCTCTCAGTATACCTCATCATGAACCTTGCACTTTATTTGTCTCCCTGCACTGCAGTTTGAAACGGTAGCGTTATATTCTGCATTATTTTGAAGTTCTTCATTTGTACTATCTTGATGTACATTTGTATGAAATAATCTGTCTAGATGTCATATAGACAAGTTGTTCACAGTATCTCGGTACATATGCCAATAACAAATAAATTACCAGCTATTTATCTATCCCCCTCCCACTATGCAGCTCCACTCATGGCAGAGTCTTGGACTCTGCTTATCTGCGAACTCTGGAACCGAAGTAAGCCATCCTCACTCTTGAGGGACGGTCTAAAATGAACCAATGGTGCTCAGAGCAGTTTCTGAACCATGTGGTGGTGCCCAGATCAGCACCTGGGCTGGAAGTGTAGTTGGTGGAAAACAAGGTCAAAGTCAAAGTAAATTTTATTATCTAAGTATGTATATACAGTGTGTGCCCATATGCACCCATGAGATTCATTTTCCTGTCTCTTCCCACTTTTCCATTCTCTGGGGTCTGCCAGCTCAGAAAAAAAAATCCCTTGCAAAATGCAGGAATGTTCAGTTGCTGTGAGCTAGCTATAACTAATGTCAATCTCTCAGGATGTTGTCTCCTTGCCAAGGGATGTAGTTACTCAATTCAGTGTTTGCCATTGGAAGTGCATATCATTTACCAATCAGCACAAAAGTGGCATTATGGTCTGTATCTGGTTCAATAGGCAAGGGTTAATCATTCATCATAATCATCCCTGTGTGTCACATTATGGGAAGAATGTGGAGGCTTTGTAGTGGGTGCAAAAGATGTGTATCAGGGTGCTGCCAGGTGTAGAGGGTATAAGCTGCTCAAACATGGGCTACTTTCTCTGGAGGATCAGAAGCTGAGGGGAGACATGAAATAAGTTGAAAAGTGTATGAGAGCCATAGACAGGTAGACCAACAGAATATTTTTATCCCCAAGGGTAGAAATCTCAAATACAATAGCATACACATTTAAAATGAGGAAGGAAATTTAAAAGAGATGTACAGTTCAGGGTTTGATTTTAGCAGTGTGGTCTATGGCTGGAACAGGCTGCCATGGGTGCCAGTGGAAGCAGATACAATAATGTTATTTCAGAGGCTTTTAGGAAGGCAGAAAATAGAGAGGTGTGGCTCATACATAAGAGAGACAAAAGTACGTTCTATTTAGCATGATGGTCAGCATGGACCTAGTGGGACGAAGGGCCTGTTCTTGTTTCACTGCTTTAATGTTCTAATCCATGCACACTCTTTTGGGGACAGATCCTCAGTAACGGAACCTTTTGATATTTTTGGATTCTTTTTATTTAACTGAAATGAGATGGTAGGCTATTTCTATTTTCTATGGGATTATTCTTGAGGGATTAACATAAACTTGTTTAATACGCTAATCTTTAAATTAGTTACTTACATCACCTGCAGTTCAAGACCATTCCAGTGATTCACCCCATGGGCATGTATGCTTTTTATTTTTAATCACCTTGGATTAGTGCCCTTTCAGATAGTTGAACTGCTACATACTGAGCAGAAATGTTTTTTTTTTCTGTTAATTGCAAAGGAATTTTTTAATCCGTGGGCCATGGGCAGTCAGGGGAAGAGGCAACAAGGAGATATGTTCCCTCATTCAAAAAATATTATATTTCTTAGAATTTTTCCAGCTCAGGAGTCACGTTGGTGGGATTAGGTGTACAATGCATGACTGGAATAATTTTTCAGAAGAAATTATGTTTGCAATAATTCATGTAACAGTATGTAAACATTTGCAGTCATACGAGGGAAAAGTGAAGTCCTACATGGAATTGAGCAAGTTTATTCAACAGTGCAAAACTGCATGGTGAACATATTTATTTGAATAGTAGAGAATCAGAATAATGCATTTCCATATAAATGGAAGCCATCCTAGCTCAGAGCCACCTACCATGAGACTTGATAGAGCTACCTGAGAAGCTGATGTTTATTTTGCAATTATTATTCTGTTATCTAAAAGCTCTAAATCTCTTTAATCATACTGTGGAACTGTAAAGCATTGCAGACTGATTCAAGTAATATCACAATACTTTTCATTACTAAGCAAGTGTTTGCATGAACGTGCTTTCTCTCCTTAGATTTCCAGTAATTTAATGGGAAGATCAACTACAAACCAACCAATAAAATACTTCATTTATTTTGCAGTTTGACTTTGCCCATCAGTGTAATTTTCTTCTCCTGTTCAGTTTCTCAATATATTCTGATCATGATCATAAATCCCCATATCTTCTGCTAAATTAACTTAACTCCACTGGCTGTAATTTTCTGTTGCTACAAGAGGGAAATTTCAACCACTTCATTTGGATAAATCCAGATAAAGAAGTTTAAATATGACAATTTAATTATTTCAAACTGGAGTCCTGTGGTATCAAGCCAGAACTCAGTCTATGGATAAAGGTTAAGGCACTCAGGATTGAAAAGAAAAATATCATCAATCTGACGCTGGTGAACCTTAAAAATTCTCTTTCCCAGAGGCAGTGAAGATCAAATTGCTCAATATATTTAAGGGGATAGGTCAAACTTCAGACACAAAAGGAATCAAAGTGTATGGTATTGGGCAAGAATGTGGTATTGAGATGGAAGGCAAAATTGAAGGAACTTTTCCCCATTCCTATTTTTCCATATTTCTGAGTACAGTTTTCAAATTCTGGGATAAAATGGGACTAAAACCAATATTTAGATTGTTCTTAATTCATGGTGGCTTTGGTCCCACTATTCTTGATGTCCTATTATGTGTAAATAATTTCATGCTATCCCTATTTCAGGATTTCTAAAAATTTGTGAGAGAAGACCTTCACTTTGCTAGCTTCAGCTGGTTCATTCTATGATACAGTATCTCAGGTAGTGCATCTTAGAAGAACAGCTAGAATCTGCTGCATAGATAATAGTGGAATATTTAAAAAAAACCTCCTCTGCTTCCATTGCTGTTGATTGCTTTCAATTCTGATTTATTTTGATTCATCCGGACTTCAGGTAAAGTTGGCTGCTGAAAAGACTGTGGACCTAATTTTGATCACCATGTGCAAGCAAAGTTAATCCTGGAAACATGACGTATACATTTAGAACAGAACAGTACAGTCCAGGAAAAGGTGTTTCGACCCATTATGACAATGTTGGACACTATGCCAAAATAAACTAAATCTCTTCTATCTGGTTATGATGCATATTCCTCAATTCCCTGTATATCTATGAGTCCATCTAAAAGCTTCCTAAGTTCTTCGATCTTCTTCTACCATTAGCCCTGCCAACCCATTCCAGCCACCTAGCATTCTCTGTGTTTTAAAAACTTCATCTGTGATTTTTTTTTAAATTTTCGCTCACTTAACTTAATTGTATGTCTTCTAGACACTTCCAGCAGGGAAAGAAAAGATTCTGTCTACCCTATATTTGCCTGTCATAACTTTATCAACTACAAGATGGTCTCCCCTCAGATTCTTTCGTTCCAGGAAAAGCAATCCAAGTTTCTCTAATTTCTACTGTACTTATAGCTCATACTTTGTAATCCAGACAACATCTTGATAAGTCCCTTCTGTAGTCTTTCCAAAGTCTCCACGCTCGTCCTATAATAGCAACATTGTACAGAATGCTCCATTGCAGCCAAAGCAAAGAGTTTGCTGCAACATCACGTCCTAACTCTCATAAACATAGCCCACACCAATGAAGGCAAGCATGCCATACCGAACCTTTAAAACTCTATCTACATGTGTGGCTATTTCTCAGTTCCCATGGACTTGGAATCCAAGATCCTCCTGTACAGCAGTTCTGTTAAGGAGACGTCCTTTAACTGTATACCTTTCCATAATATTACACTTGCCAAAGTGCAACACCTCACACTCATGCAGATTAAACTCCATCTGTCATTTCTCTGCCCATATTTAGAACTGATCTATATTGCTGTATTCTTTGACAATCTTTTTTACTGTCCACAATTATACAAATTTCTGTGTTGTCTTCTGCAGAACACCATTCCAACCAGAATAACACCAGAATCACTATTCTCTGTACTCTATGGACAAACCAGTTCAGGATCAGAATCAAGTTTAATATCACTGGCATATGTTGTGATATTTGTTGTTTTGTGGTAGCACTACAGTGCAATACAAAATGATAAAGAAACTATAAATTACAATAAGTATATATAAAAAATGAAAATTAAATTAAATAAATAGTGCAAAAACAGAGGGAAAAATACTGAAGTTGTATACATGGGTTCATTGTCCATTCAGAAATCTGATGGCAGAGGAGAAGAATCCGTTCCTGAAGTATTGAGTGTGTTTTCAGACCCCTGTAACTCCTTCTTGATGGTGGCAATGAGGAGAGGGCATGTCTTGGATGATGAGGGTCCTTAATGATGGATACCACCTTTTTGAGACATTTCCTTTTGAAGGAGAACTCGATGCCAGGGACGCTTGCGCCAATGACGGAACAACTATCTGCAGCTTTTCCTGATCCTGTGCAGTGGCCCCTCCTTGCCAGGTTGTGACACGACCAGTTAGCATGCTCTTCACGGTACATGTGTAGAAATCTGTGAGTGTCTCAGGTGACACATACTCCAAATGAAATATAGCTGCTGTCATGCATTTTTTGTAATTGCATCAATCTGTTAGGTCCAGCATAGGTCTTCAGAGATGTTAACACCCAGGAACTTGAAACTACCCTGTCATGGTCCAGTCCGGAGCACGCATTCCAGGTCTTGATCCGGTCTGCAGACTCCGGACTCCGGGTCTTGTAGCCATCCCTGCTTTCACCCTTAAGCCCAAATAGGATCGTCTTGGCTTAAGGAGGCGCACCTGATGCCTATCAGCTGGCAGGTGTATATAAGGGGCTCTGGGACAGAGTCTAGTTGGGGGTTGTCTTATATATGATGGTCATGCTGTTCTTCCTTGTTCATGCTGTTTGCCTGTCTATACTGTTTTGACCTGGTTGTCCTATTTATCCTGTTCTGACCTGTTCATCATGTTTGCCTTGCTTGTGCAGTTTGCCTGGTTTTGTTCTGTTTGCCCTGGCTTCAACTAGTTCTGTGAGTCAGTCTTGGAGTCACGCTGGACTGAGCTCCCTTCCTATCCCTTGCCTCTGGTGGGTAAGCAGGCTGGACTGCTGTTGCCTGCTGGGGGACTCTGACCCTTTCCTACCCCCCTCTTCTGATGGGTTGTGCCCTGTGACCTGCCCAGGCCCCTGTGTTCCTGCCTGGGAGGTTGGGCCCTGTCCAAGAGTTATGTAGCCTGCCCAGAGGGCTATCCTCCCAGCATTCCTTGTCCCATAGACCCATCCTCTAGTCTAGCCAGGGTTGTGCCTTCCATGAACTATCTCTGAACCCCAGGATCACCTTTGAATGCCATGTCCCTCATCCATGCCATGGTCTCCCCATCTTGTTCTATCCTTTAGTTGTTCCTGTCCTACCCCTAGTACTTCAGTGCCTATGTCCTGCATTTGGGTCCAGTCTCCATGTCCCCTTATGACATACCCATCCTTTCCATTTCCTGAAGTCCATAAACAATTCATTGATCTTGCTGATGTTGAGTGTAAGGTTGCTGCAGTGATGCCACACTTGACCAGCTGATTCATCTCACTCATGTAGGCCTTCTCATCACCATCTGAAATTCTGTCAATGTATCAATGGCAAATTTATAAATAGTGTTTGAGCTGTGCCTAGCCACAGAATTGTAGGTGTAGAGAGAGAATAGAGCAGTGAATTAAATGTGCATCATCAAAGTGCTCCACTGTTGATTGTCAGTGATGAGGAACTGTTATTTACAATTTGTACAGGTTGTGGTCTCCCAGTGAGGAACTCAAGGATTGAGTTTCAGAGGGAGGTACAGAGACCCAGGTTTTGCACTTGTTGATTAGAACTGAGGGTATAATTGTGTTGAACACTGAGCTGTAATCAATGAACAGCAGCCTGGTATGTTGTCCAGGTGATCCAAGGACCAGTGGAGAGCCAGTGAGGTTGCACCTACTCTAGACCTATTGTGCAAAAAGGCAAATTGCAGCAAGTTTAGCTTCTTACTTGGGCAGAAGTTTATTCTCTCCATGACAAACTTCTCAAAACACTATCAAATATAGTCTCTCTCAATTGGAATTGTTTTTTTTTGTCCTTAAAATAGCCTTCTGTAGGTCATACCTGGATTTGTAGCATAGCTCTGGATCAGCAGTCTTGAGTGTCACAGATCTAGCTCTCAAAGACCATGAAACTCCTGGTTCATCTATGGCTTCTGGCTTGGGCAAGTCTGGTACATTCTCAAAGATGTGCACTTATCCACATTGGTCTTGATGAAGTCAGTGGCAACAGTAGCATATTCATTCAGACTTGAAGATAAATCCTTGAATATTGTCCAGTGCACTGACTCAAAGCTTTCCTGTAAGCATTCCTCCACCTCCCTTGAACATACCTTCTTGGTTCTCGCCACTGGTGCTGCAGTCTTTGTCTCTACCTATACGCTGGGAGTAAAAGTACAGACATGTACTTTCCAAGTGTGTGAGTGATAGCCAGTAAGCATTCTTGATGGTGATGTAACAATTGTCAATTGTGTTGGTTCCTCTAGATCTACAGGTGATGTGTTGGTGGTAGTTAGTCAGATTTCTTCAATATGGCCTGGTTGAAATCTCCTGCAGTGATAGGTAAGGTATCATGGTATGCCGTTTCATGCCAGCTGATTACATTGTTCAGCTCCAGTGCCTTCACGATGTTGGCCTGATGTGGAATGTATGCTGCTAACAGGATGATAGCAGAAAACTCCCTTGGCAGACAAAATGGATAAATTACTAAGTAACAATGGATCCCATACATCTTAGCCTTTTCATCACCCTACCATGAGGGATGATGAGCTATACTAAGGTACATTTAGAAAATGTCCACTACCCATAATTTTATCAGACATATTCTTCACTTCGTCAAAAACTCGATCAAGTTTGGAAGGCATAACCTTGCTGTCTGTCCTGAATCAGGTTATGCTTTTCCAAAATGCACAAATCCTTTTTGTTTTTGAATGAAATAAAATCATTAGAAATAGGTGGCATAGTATTAGAAAGTGTAGAATTGTTGTACAAACGTGTAGATAGAACTACAAAACTGCAAGGGTAAGTTTTATACAGACCTCTGAACAGCGGCAAAGATGCTATAAATTAAAACATATAGAAAATGCATGTCAAAAAGGGAATGCTATGATAGTCTTGGGGGTTTTCAAAACGCAGGCAGATTGGAAAATCAGGTTGATGCTCGATCCCAAAAGCAGGGTTTTGTAGAATGACTATGAGATGTTTTTTGGAGAGCACATAGTTGAGACCACTAGAGGGTCAGCAATTCTAGATGGGGTGTTGTGCAATGAACCAGAATTGATTAGCAAGCTTAGGGAAAAGGAATCCTAAGGAGACGGGGGCATAAAATGATAGAATTTACCCTGCAATTTGAGGGGGAGAATTTAAAGTCAGATGTAGCTGTATTACAGTGGAGTAAAGAGTGATTAAGAAGACATGAGAAAGGAGTGAGCCAAAATTAATTGGAAGGGAACACCAGTAAGGATGATGGCAAAGTAGCAATGGCTGGAGTTTCCGGGAGCATTCGGAAGGTGTGGGATGACTCTATGCTAAGGAAGAGGTATTCTAAAGCCAGGATGATGCAACCGTGGCTGACAAGAGAAGTCAAAGCCAAAACAAAAAACAAAGAGAGGGCATACAATAAAGCAAAAATATAGTGGGGGATTAGTGCATTAGGAAGCTTTTAAAAACCAACAGAAGACAACTAAAAAAGTCATAAAGAAGGTAAAGATAGAATACGAAGGTAAGCTAGCCCATAATATTAAAGAGGATACCAGAAATATCTTCAGATATACAAAGTGTAAAAGGAAGGTGTAAGTAGATATTGGACAACTGGAAAATGATGCTAGAGAGGTAATAATAGTTGATCAGGAAATGACAGATGAATTGAATAAGTATTTTGCATTCGTCTTCACTGTGGAAGACACTAGCAGTATGCCAGAAGTTCTAGAGTGTCAGGGGGCAGAAGTGAGTGAAGTTGCCATTACTAGGGAGAAGGTGCTTGGAAAACTTAAAAGTCTGAAGTTAGATAAGTCACCTGGATTAGGTGATCTACACCCCAGGGTTCTGAAAGAGTTGGTTGCAGAGACTGTGGAGGCGATCCTAATGATTTTTCAAAATTTTGGTATCGTTCTGGAGGACTGGAAAATTGTAAATGTCACTCCACTCTTAAAAAAAGGGAAAGGGGCAGAAGAAAGGAAATGATAAGCAAATTAGCCTGACCTCAGTGGTTAAGAAGATGTTGGAGTCAATTATTAAGGATGTGGTTTTGGGGTACTTGGAGGTAGATGATAAAATAGGCTGAAGTCAGCATGGTTTCCTCAAGGGAAAATCTTGCCTGACAAATCTGTTGAAATTGTTTGAAGAAATAACAAGCAGGATAGGCAAAGGGGAATCTGTGAATGTTGTGTTCTTGGATTTTCAGAAGGCCTTTCATAAGGTGCCACACATGTAGTTGCTTTGCAAGATAAGAGCCCATGGTATTACAGGAAAGATTCCAGCATGGATAGACCAATGGCTCATGGGCAGGAGACAAAGAGTAGGGAGCCTTTTCTAGCTGGCTGCTGGTGTCTAGTGGTGTTCCATAGGGGTCTATGTTGGGATCACTTCTTTTTATGTTACATGTCAATGATTTGGATGATGGAATTGATAACTTTGTAGAGAAGTTTACGGGCAATACAGAGGAGATAAGTGGAGGGTTGAGTAGTGCTGAGGAAGTAGACAGGCTACAGAGGGACTTAGATAGATTAGGAGAATGGGCAAAGAAGTAGCAGATGGAATGCAGTGCCAGTAAGTGTACCTGCATGCACTTTGGTAAAAGAAATAAAAGTGTAGACTACTTTCTAATTGGAGAGAAAATTTAAGAATCAGATGTGCAGAGGGACTTGGGAGTCCTCATGCAGGACTCCCTAAAAGGTAATTTGCAGCTCGAGTCAGTGGTGGGGAAGGCACTCATTTTGAGAGGGCTAGAATATTAAAGCAAGGATGCACTGTTCAGACTTTATAAGGCACTGGCGAGGCCTACTTCTGCTCCTCTATCTTATTGTTTTAAGAGTTCTATCCAATAACTACACCAACACTAATGTGAGTTTCATCAACCCATAATTCTTTAGATATCTTTATTTGCCTTCTTGAACAATTGTGCAGAATTGGCCAGTCCTCAGTCCTCTGGGACCTTGTCTATTGCTAGTGAAAATAGAAAGATCTTTGTCAATGTCCCAGCAATCTCCACATTTGCCTTTCAATTAACTGGGACATATCCAGTGCTTTGTAAAATTATTCAACCCCAACTCTTTGTTCACATAATTGAGTATTACAACTAGGGAATTTCATCAATTTAACAGATTTTTTTTCATTTGTGAATCACATGCTCCCTTTTTCACAGTGGAGCCCAAAAAGCAGAGAAAATTGTAAAGCATGAAAAACTAAAAAATTAAAAACTGAAATGCCAGTACTTCAAAGATATTCATCTCCCTTTGCTCAGTATTTTGTTGAACCACTTCTTGCAGATATTACAGCCAGTGGTCTTTTTGGATAAGTCTCTTCTAACTTTGAACAATGTGATGGAGCAAGATTTGCCCATTCCTCCTTGTAAAATTGCTCAAACTGTGCCAGGTTAGTTGGGGAACAGTGGAAGACAGCAACCATAAGGTCTTGCCAAGGTGTTCAATTGGGTTAAGGTCAAGATTCTTACTGGGCTACTGAAGGACATTGATTTTCTTCATTTGAAGCCATTTCATGTATGTCTGGCTGTGTGCTTTGGTTTGTTGTCCTGCTGAAAGATGATGTTCTCCACTGTTCATGTTTTCTGGCAGAGGTTAGCAGGTTTTTATCCAGGATCTCTTTGTATTTAGCAGCATTCACCTCCCCATCAATCCTGATCCGGTTTCCAGACCCCACCACTGAAAAGCATCCCCATAGCATGTTGCTTTCTCCATGACACTTTATGGTAGTGATCGTTTTTCCTGGATGATCAGCAGTATTAGATTTGCATTAACGTGCCCTTAGTGTTGAGGCCAAAATGTTCCACTTTAGTCTCATCTGACCGCAAGACCTTCTTCCACATCTTTATAGTATCTTCTAAGTGACACTTGACAAAGTCTTTATGTTAAGGATATGTTGTTTTTTTTGCCAGGGCTTATTAAATAAATACCCTTCCTGTACAAGGCCTTACAGATTGTGGAACCATGAACTTCCTCTCCTGTTACAGCCACTGACTTCCACAGCTGACTTAGAATGGTTCTTGGAATCACAGTAGCCTCTCTTACAAGTGTCATTCTTGTTCAGCGACTAAGTTTAGAGGGGCAACCTGACCTAGGAAGTGTGACTGTGGTTTAATTAATATTTTTCCCATTTTTTCACGATGGACTGCACTGAGCTCTGAGGTATGTTCAATGCCTTTGATATGGACTTGTACCCTTCCCCAGACTTGTGCATTATAATTTCCCTGACTTGCCTAGAATGCTCTTTTGTCTTCATTTTGGTTTACTGTTGAAAATCTACCATACTGTTGGACCTTATAGAGAGAGGGAATATTTATTCAGGTGATCCTCCAGTTTTCTATAAAACAAATAGTGTGAGGTGGTAAGGTAGTATATAGTATTGCACTTGAGGAAAGTTAGAATAGTAATTGCAAAGAGGATAAATACATTTTCAACCTCAATTTTGGTTTTTAATTTTTAGTCAATTGACGACAGGTTTTGGAATTTTTCATTTGATTTGTCATGGTGCACAATGTTTTGTAGATTAGCTTAAAAATCCTTCTTCAATATATTTTAAGTTTAGAAAGTGAGACAGTAAAATCTGGAAGTAGTTGTGGGGCTGAATACTTTTCAAGGCACTGTACCATCGAGCCCTGGGGACTGAATCATTTCAATGTCGTTCAAGACAACCTGTACCACCACCACCTTGATCTCAAATTGCCCTCGCTCATTAACATGCCCCAAACTAAACTTGCAGTCCTTCATGTCTTTCTCCTTGGCAAAATACAATACCTATGCACAGTACTCTAATAGTATTTCAGTACCTCTCAAAGCATACTAATTCCACCATAACTTTTCTGCTTTATCTCTGATTGGTCCTGTGTTCTCCTGAGTTATCTTCTTGTTTTCTATGTAAATATAAAATTCCTTGCGATTCTCTTTAATCCAACTTGTCAGAGACAGTTCATTGCACCTTTTAGCTATCCTAATCTATTGATTGAATTCTTTCCTGTTTTCGTTATATTTACCAAAGCTTGTGTCTGTTTCTTCTAAAGCTTTCTTAACCATCCATATGTTTCCTTTCTCTTTTTGAGTAAATCTGTAACCTCTCTCCATGATAGCAAGTTCTTACCTTGCTATCATTTTCCTTCCTCCTTACTGAAGCATATCAATCCTGAACTTTGATTAGCTGGTCTTTAAAACTTCCCACGTCAGGTGTCAACTTGTCCATTTACACTGGCTCCTAATTAACTCCCCATCTCTTGTCTAATCATGTCATAATTTGCCCTGCCTCAATTTAGTAGTCTTCCCCAATGTCCAGTGTGGTCCTTCCTCAACTCAGAATATCCATGTACTGTTTCAAGAAACCCTACGGAATGCACCTAAGAAGTTCAACCCAATCTAAGCCTCTTCCACTGAAGTCTCAGTCAAGTTTGAGGAAATTAAATTCACCCATTATGAAAACTGTGACTTTTACATCTTTCCATAATCTGTTTATATATCCATTTCCTTTGAGATACCCAAAGTATAATCCCATCAGAGTAAGAGTGGAAATTTGAGGATTTGACTCGAGAGATTCTGGCAGATTAGGCAGTTGGACTGTGCAATCAAGTCAATCAAGATTTGAATAGCTCAGCAGAAAGCAGCTGATTGGGCAATCAAGGTCAGGTGACCAAGCAGTTTGAAAAGCTCAAACAAATAAATAGAGGGTTACCTCAAGCGAAGCAGCTAGTGAGTGAGTGGGCCAGTGAAGGAGTGGAGATTTGAGGCTTTGACTCGAGAGGCTTCGACGAGAAGAGGCTGAGGACAAGCTTCACTCCAAGTGAGGTAAGGCCAGGTAAGTTCCTTTCAAAGGAGAAAGTTTCAAAAGTTGAGGCAAGTATTGGGTAGGTCATGGCAGCTGAGATCAGCCCCGTGGTTTGTTCATCCTGAAACATGTGGGAAATCAAGGATATTTCCAGTGACCCTGATGACTATGTGTGCAGGAAGTGTGTCCAACTACAGCTTCTGGCAGACCGCATTGAGCATCTGGAGCTGCGATTGGATTCATACTGGAGCATCTGCGATGCTGAGAAAGTCGTGAATAGCACGTTCAGTGAGTTGGCCACACCGCAGGTAAAGGCTACACAGGCAGAAAGGGAAGGGGTGGCCACTAGACAGCGTAGCAGTAGGCAGGTAGTGCAGGAGGCCCCTGAGGTTATCTCCCTCCTAAACAGATATACTGTTTTGGATACTGTTGAGGGAGATCTCTCATCAGGGGAAGGTAGCAGCAGCCGAGTTCATTGCACCATTTGTGGCTCTGTGGCACAGGAGGGAAGGAAAAGGAGTGGGAGAGCTATAGTGATAAGGGATTCGATTGTAAGGGGAATAGATAGGCATTTCTGCCGCCGCAAACGAGACTCCAGGATGGTATGTTGCCTTCCTGGTGCAAGGGTCAAGGATATCTCTGAGCGGCTGCAGGACATTCTGGAATGGGAGGGTGAACAGCCAGTGGTCGTGGTGCACATAGGTACCAACAATATAGGTAAAAAACGGGATGAGGTCCTACAAGGTGAATTTAGGGAGTTAGGAGATAAACTAAAAAGTAAGACCACAAAGGTAATAATCTCTGGGATTACTACCAGTGCCATGTGCTAGTCAGAGTAGAAATAGGAGGATATTTCAGATGAATACATGGCTTGAAAAATGGTGCAAGGGGGAGGGATTCAAATTTCTGGGGCATTGCAACCAGTTCTGGGGGAGGTGGTACTGGTATAAACAGGACGGTCTGCACCTGGGCTGGACAGGAACCAATGTCCTAGGGGGAGCGTTTGCTACTGCAGTTCAGGAGGATTTAAACTAATGTGGCAGGGGGATGGGAACAAGTGCAGAGAGACAAAGGGATTTAAAATGAGGGTAGAAGCAAAAAGTAGTAAGGTGAAAAGTATAACTGGCAGGCAGGCAAATCCAGGGCAAAAAGCAAAAAGGGCCATTTTTCAACATAATTGTATAAGGGCTAAGAGTGTTGTAAAAACAAGCCTGAAGGCTTTGTGTGTCAATGCGAGGAGCATTCGTAACAAGGTGGATGAATTGAATGTGCAGATAGTTATTAATGAATATGATATAGTTAGGATCACAGAGACATGGCCCCAGGGTGACCAAGGATGGGAGCTCAACATCCAGGGATATTCAATATTCAGGAGGGATAGACTGGAAAGAAAAGGAAGTGGGGTAGCATTGCTGGTTAGAGAGGAGATTAACGTAATAGAAAGGAAAGACGTTAGTCTGCAGGATGTGGAATCGATATGGGTAGAGCTGCATAACACTAGGGGGCAGAAAACGTTGGTGGGAGTTGTGTACAGGCCACCGAACAGTAGTAGTGAGGTTGGGGATGGCATTAAACAGGAAATTAGAAATGCGTGCAATAAAGGAACAGTAGTTATAATGGGTGACTTCAATCTACATATAGATTGGGTGAACCAAATTGGTAAGGGTGCTGAGGAAGAGGGTTTCTTGGAATGTATGTGGGACGGTTTTCTGAACCAACATGTCGAGGAACCAACCAGAGAGCAGACCATTCTAGATTGGGTATTGAGCAATGAGGAAGGGTTAGTTAGCAATCTTGTCGTGCGAGGCCCCTTGGGTAAGAGTGAGCATAATATGGTGGAATTCTTCATTAAGATGGAGAGTGACATAGTTAATTCAGAAACAAAGTTCTGAACTTACAGAAGGGTAACTTTGAAGGTATGAGACGTGAATTAGCTAAGATAGACTGGCAAATGATACTTAAAGGGTTGACGGTGGATATGCAATGGCAAGCATTTAAAGATCACATGGATGAACTACAACAATTGTTCATCCCAGTTTGGCAAAAGAATAAACCAGGGAAGGTAGTGTACCCCTGGCTGACAAGGGAAATTACGGATAGCATCAAGTCCAAAGAAGAAACATATAAATTAGCAAAAAAAGTGGCACACCTGAGGACTGGGAGAAATTCAGAGACCAGCAGAGGAGGACAAAGGGCTTAATTAGGAAAGGGAAAAAAGATTATGAGAGAAAGCTGGCAGGGAACATGAAAACTGACTGTAAAAGCTTTTATAGATACGCGAAAAGAAAAAGATTGGTCAAGACAAATGTAGGTCCTTTACAGTCAGAAACAGGTGAATTGATCATAGGGAACAAAGACATGGCAGACCAATTGAATAATTACTTTGGTTCTGTCTTCACTAAGGAGGACATAGATAATCTTCTGGAAATAGTAAGGGACCGATGGTCTAGTGAGATGGAGGAACTGAGGGAAATACATGTTAGTAGGGAAGTGGTGTTAGGTAAATTGAAGGGATTAAAGGCAGATAAATCCCCAGGGCCAGATGGTCTACATCCCAGAGTGCTTAAGGAAGTAGCCCAAGAAATAGTGGATGCATTAGTGATAATTTTTCAAAACTCCTTAGATTCTGGATTAGTTCGTGAGGATTGGAGGGTGGCTAATGTAGCCATTTTAAATCCTTTTAAAAAAGGAGTGACAGAGAAACTGGGGAATTATAGACCGGTTAGTCTGACATTGGTGGTGGGGAAAATGCTAGAGTCGGTTATCAAAGATGTGATAACAGCACATTTGGAAAGAGGTGAAATCATCGGACAAAGTCAATATGGATTTGTGAAAGGAAAATCATGTCTGATGAATCTTATAGAATTTTTTGAAGATGTAACTAGTAGAGTGGATAGGGGAGAGCCAGTAGATGTGGTATATTTAGATTTTCAAAAGGCTTTTGTCAAGGTCCCACACAGGAGATTAGTGTGCAAGCTTAAAGCACACAGTATTGGGGGTATGGTCTTGATGTGGATAGAGAATTTGTTGGCAGACAGGAAGCAAAGAGTGGGAGTAAACGGGACCTTTTCAGAATGGCAGGCAGTGACTAGTGGGGTACCGCAAGGCTCAGTGCTGGGACCCCAGTTGTTTACAATATATATTAATGATATAGACGAGGGAATTAAATGCAGCATCTACAAGTTTGCGGATGACACGAAGCTGGGCGGCAGTGTTAGCTGTGAGGAGGATGCTAAGAGGATGCAGGGTGACTTGGATAGGTTAGGTGAGTGGGCAAATTCATGGCAGATGCAATTTAATGTGGATAAATGTGAGGTTATCCACTTTGGTTGCAAGGACAGGAAAACAGATTATTATCTGAACGGTGGCCGATTAGGAAAAGGGGAGATGCAACGAGACCTGGGTATCATTGGACACCAATCATTGAAGGTGGGCATTCAGGTACAGCAGGCGGTGAAAAAGGAAAATGGTATGTTGGCATTCATAGCAAAAGGATTTGAGTACAGGAGCAGGGAGGTTCTACTGCAGTTGTACAAGGCCTTGGTGAGACCGCACCTACTCTACTCTCTACACTGCTTTACTCTCTCTGCACCAATGACTGTGTGGCTAGGCATAGCTCAAATGTCATTGTTACAAATGCAGCAACAATGAATATTAAATTAGTCAGGGTTTATAAACAAACAATGATATTTAGTAACCTCTACTCAAAACTTAGAAAAGTAAACAAACAAATAACTTAACCGGAAGTTAACTGCTATGTGGCAATTTAACAAACCACTGAACTTAGGAACAGTCCTTAAAGTGGTAAATTTGAACAGTCTTAAAATGGTCAATTTGAAAGTCCAAGTGAGTTACGATGTAAGCAAGAAGAGAGGAAGACTTCCTGAAGTGACCGTTTAAGCGATTTCTTTGAAGAAATGACGTATCTGTCAATGCAGAGCACAGCCAAGAAATACCTTCTCTGAGGCTATCATGAAGAAATAAAGCTTCTTAAAATAACTGACCTTTCGATGGAGTGATCATCGCACAAACCTCCCAACCTTTCATGAGTTAATTCAAACATGCGTGCCACTGTTTACGAACGAATCCAACATATCAGCTATTGTGAAGATGAACCATACGTCATTGATTTTGCCCAAATCCTTCGGTTTCTGTAACGCTGTTGATGTCTTCATTCCCCCTCTCTCTCGACAGTAAAACTGCGTAATCAAAAACCAGTGGCAACTCTCTAACCACCTGGCAGCAAATTCTACGCCGCGGAATAAAAATATAACTGCCCCACACCATGACGGGCTTTGTAGTTTTTTAATACCGCTTGGAACATGCCATTACATGACATAACATCACCCCACAACCATAAGACCATTACATCATCCCACTGTCCCAGGATCAAACTGTGGGCCTGTAACAACATCTATAAATTTACTGATGGCACAACTGTTGCAAGCAAAAGAGACTGTGGACTTCAGAAGGGGTAAGATGAGGGAACACACATCAGTGCTCATAGAGGGATCATAAATGGAAAGAATGAGCAATTTCAAATTTCTGGGTGTCAACATCTCTGAGGATCTACCCTGGGCCCAACATATTGATACAGATACAAGGAAGGCATGACAGTGGCTATGTTTCAACAGCAGTTTTAAGACAATTAGTATGTCATTGAAGACACTTGCAAATTTCAGCAGATGTACCATTGAGAGCATTTTAACTGGCTGCATCATGGTCTGATATTGGGGGCGGGGGAGGGGTGGTGTTACTGCACAGGATCGAAATAAGCTGCAGAAAGTTGTGAACTCAGTCCATCATGGGAAAAGGCCTCCATAGTATCCAAGATATCTATAAGGAGTAATGCCTCAAAAAAAATATATACAGTAATTCAGTTTTCAGTATTATATCTTGCAATGCACTGCTGCCATGAAAACAACAAATTTATTCTAATTCTAAATTTCTGTGATGGCTGCAACATTATAGTTCCATGTACTGATCCATATTCCAAGTTAATCTGCTTTACTGATAATATTCCTTTCATTTAAATAAACACTTCAGCTAAATATTGCCACGATCTCCATTTGACTTGTCCCAGCTTGTACTTCCTCTCAGGCTTACAGGCAATAACATTGACCTTCTCCTCAATCATTCCATTTCTTGACCTGCTATTTTGTTTCCTTCTCCTGCCATTCCAGTTTAAACGTCCACAAGTAGCACAAGAAAACTACTAGTGAGGATTTTAGTTCTCTTCTTGTCCAGGTCACAGTGCTCTGAAAGAGAGCCAAATATCCATATACCAAAAGCCCCTCATCCTGCACCAGCTCCTTAGTCATCTATTGAACACCTCCATCTTCCTACTTTCTCGTCATGGTAGCATGTGGCATAGGTAGTAATCCCGAGAATACAACACTGGAAATCCTCTTTCTGATTTACTACCTCACTCCCTAAAATCATTTTACAGGACCTCATCTTCCTTCCTGTTTATATCATTGAATATTCATCAGAATGACTTGGCAACACCGCAAGGAGAGTTTTGCATACAAGACTGCTGGAGGAACTCAGTGGGTCAGGCAGCATCTGTGGAAAGGAATAAATAGTTGACATTTCAGGCTGAGACCTTTCTTCAGGACTGGAAAGGGCAGAGGAAGCATTCAGATTGAGGAGGTGGGAGGAGAAGGAGTACAAGTGAGAAGGTGATAGGTGAAGTAAGGTCGGGGGGGAATGAGTATGAAGTGAAAAGCTGGGAGGTGATAGGTGGAAAAGGTAAAAGGCTGAAGAAGAAGGAATCAGATAGGAGAGGAGTTGGACCGTGGGAGAAAGGGAAGGTGAAGGGGCACCTGAGGTTGGTGATAGACAGGTGAGGAGAAGAGATCTTTCAATGTATGCTGCCTGATCTATTAAATTCCTCCTGTATTTTGTATGCATCACTCTGGATTTTCAGCTCCTGCACAGTCTCTTTGTGTTGAGGAGAGTTTTGGTTCTCTAGACTATGGTGTCTCCATTTGCATATTCCACCAGTTTCTTTTTAAACTCCATGACCACAATTAATAATGTTTAACAATGAGGAAAGCCTCTTAAGTACTGCTCATGAATATAGAAATGAATGTTATTATCCACACTTTAAATTACCTGTTAAAGACAGGCATGTTTTTGCAAACCCCGAAAATGGTCACAAATACTCACTTTCAATTGTGTCATTCTGCTGTGGCAGCCTGCTTGTTAAAGATGAATTGCTCCTATGCTGCTAGATATCCAGAACAAAGGATTCACCACATAATCTGCTTATAGGTGCAGCAGAAATAATGAATGCAATTAAAATAATGTCAAACAGCAACCTGCCACCACCTCTGCTCCTTGTGGTGCCTCATGGGAGACAATTGATGAACTGAAGGCAGACGAAATCTCGCTGCTATTTCTGCAGAAACAAGGAGCCTGTCAGTGAGCATTTGCCTGTATTCTTTGAGGATTCACACCATCTCCACAGAGGAGTACGATTTATTTTGCTGCTGCCTCCGTTGAAACCTCTTTAAATCGTGACTGTAAATTTAGACCTCCTATATCACTTAAAACAGTAAAGGGAAGAGAAGAGGTTGAAACTGACAGTAGCTATTGGCAAAGGTACTGCGGTATTTTTACTGTAGCTCCTTGGAATTGCTGTCAATCGCATCTCTGTGGCCCAATTGTCTCTGAACATCTTGCATTAGTCAAAGGAATCCATACACTAATGGAACATTCATCCCTACTATTTTTATATGCGTGAAACAATGCTTCCCAAGTAATCCCACTGAATCCTTGGATAATAGCCAACAATCCACTCATGCCTGATGATGTATGGCTAGCCTGTTTGCGTCGTCAGTTCCGCCACTCAGTGGGTTTCAAATAGGGCAAACAAGCCTGTGGCAACTAAGATTACTTCCCTACCCCCACTACGTAATTTGATCATATCTAACAGATCTTGCATTTTTATAATGATGAATTGTGCCTATCAAATTTTAGCTTGTATCATTTATTTTAGAAAAGTTAATGGGAGGAAGTTTGAAGCATGTGGTAGAAAGTAAAATAAATGACATGTATTTTGCTAATTCTGAGCCAATTATTGATTTCCATTAAATGTATGTATATGTTTGTCAAATAAGCTGCTTATTCTGAAATTGATTTCCCGAAATTTAAGTTTCCAGGATTAGAAACTAACAATAAAGAATTGAACTGTCATTATGCCTGGCTTCCACTGCACAAAATGGAGATTAGTCATTGCATTAGTTCCCACAAGAACAATCCAAGTGCTAATGTCAAGTTACTTTTAATGTTCAAGCTAATACCATTTATGCTTTTCAGAAAAATGACTCCTTAAAATAATTGCTTTTGCTCACATCAACATACATTCCAAGCATAAACTGAGTTTAGCTCCATAAATTTGTGTTAAAAGCTGAACTGCAGACAAAGGAAAGGCTAAATTTGCACTTATCTTGAAAGATCTGTGATTAAAGAATGAATCTTGCACCTGTTTCATTCATTTTCTGCAAATTATGTGTCCCCTCAAGGTTTCCAAGTATGTGAAAATGTTCTACCATCAGGACAGCTAAATGAATTCTCTGTGCCCGATTTTATTTTAAGTTAATTTTTTGGTGAATTGCTGACAGAGCAGTCCTTCCCTTGTTGCTCTTGAGGAGGAGGTGATGAGATGCTTTCTTGAACTACTATGCTGCACGTCTTTTTAGCGAAGGTACGTCTACAATGCAGCTAAGAAGGGCTGAACAATATGAAGCTAGCTAAAGAGAGATGTTATGTTTCCAAATTAGAAGAGTGCTTATCTAGGAAGGAAACTTGAAGGTGGCAGCACTCTCAGGAACTGCAGCCCTAGATGGTAGAGATTATGTGCTTTAGCAAATTCTGTCAAAGAAGTCTTAGATATTAAGTGGATCACATTGCAGCTATGATATAATTAAAGTAGAGAATATCCATCTTCATGATGAAGGATTAGTGCCAATTATCTTGTGCTGTGTTAAATTTTTTGAGTGCTTTTGGAATTGAATTCCATCAGACAAGAGGAAAGCTCTCCATAACACCGCTGATGTTTTTGCAAGAGCAAGATGGACTGCCAATTTAGAACATATATTCTTACTGTATTTTTCAAAGTGACACTCAACAAGTAACTAGTCTTTTCTCAGATGAGGTGGTAGGTGTAAATCAACATAGCTCAGAGTGCATGGCAAGATGAAATGTTGTACTGGGAAAAGAGATCTCATAGATTCACTTAATTGAAAATTGGAGTTTATGAATTTTGGATGATGTTTCCTGAAACAACTCTCCCTGCAGCCATTTTGTTTCAGAATTTATTATGATGTGTAAAATATACAAGAAACAAGCATATTATATATATTTGCAAGGTATTTCAAATGTAATAGCAAAGTTACCTTATAGAAGGCAGGATAATAATGAACTGACATTCACAGAATGAAGTATGAAGCAAAAGGGAGGAAAATTAGGCTCATAGGTGACTATCCAAGTTAGTCCCAAACCAACTAATTTATTTTCTCTTTCAAGTATTTATTGAGTTCCATTTTGAACATTATTATATTGAATCTGCAGATGGGAACAACTGACTTTTTCAAAACAAAAATCCCATACCATATTCTTTTATCAACTACAGGTATATTAAAACTGGAGGAGAAAACACTTTTCAGAAGTCTAGTCATTAGCATCAATTTAGAAATAGGAGGGTTTTCTCACTGGCAATTATTCAGTGCACAGAGGCAGATGCCAGATAACTCTATTAAACCCACTTAATTCAGCCCTTATATTTGTAATTACAGCACATTTATAAAGTATTCACCACCCCTTGGAAGTGTTCATGTTTTATGATTTTACAACATTGAATCACAATGAAGTTAATTTGGATTTTTTGATACTGATCAACAGAAAAAGACTCTTGTCAAAGTAAAAGTAGATCTCTACAAAGTGATCCATGTTAATTACAAATATATAAAACATAAAATGACATTGCATAAGTGCTCACCCCCTTCAGTGCACCCTTGTCAACAATTACAGCCTTGTGTCTGTGTGGATAGGTCTCTATCAGCTTTGCACAGAGACAGCAGTTTCTCCTCATTTTTCTTTACAAACGGCTCAAGCTTGTCAGATTGCAAGGAGATCGTCAATGAACAGAAATTTCAAGTCCAGCCACAAATTCTCGATTGAATTGAAGTCTGGACTCTGACTTGGCCACTCCAGGACATTAACATTGATGTTTTGAAGCCATTCCTGTGTGGCTCTGGCTTTATGCTTGGGGTCATTGTCTTGCTGGAAAACATATCTTCTCCAAAAGTCACAGTTGTCTTGCATATTGCATTAAGTTTTCTTCCAGGATTTTCCTGTATTTTGGTGCATTTATTTGACCTTCTACCTTCACAAGCCTTCCAGGGCATGCTGCAGTGAAGCATTCCCAAAGCTTGATGTAGCCACCACCATACTTCATGGTAGGAATGGTGTGTTTTGATGATGGCTTATGCCAAACGTATTATTTAGTCTGATGGCCAAAAAGCTCAATTTTGATTTCATCAGATCATAGAACCTTCTTCCAGCTGACTTTGGAGTCTCCCACATGCCATCTGGCAAACTCTGGCTGAGATTTCATGTTCGTTTTTTTCAACAGTAGCTTTCTCTTTGCCATTCTCCCATAAAACTGTGACTAGTGAAGCACCCGGGAAACAGTTATTGTATATGTCGTCTCAACCAGCTCAGCCACTGAAGCTTGTCACTCCACCAGAGTTGTCATAGGTCTCTTGGTGGTCCTGCTCTCTAGTCCACTTCTTGCACAGTCACTCAATTTTTGAGGACAGCCTGCTCTAGGCAGATTTACAGCTGTGCCAAATTCTTTCCATTTCTTGATGATTAACTTAACTGAACTCCAAGGGATTTTCAGTGACTTGGAAATTTTCTTGCATCCATCTCCTGGCTTGTGCTTTTCAATAACCTTTTTGAGGAGTTGCTTGCAGTGTTCTTTTGTCTTCATGCTAGTATACCGACTCAGCAGCAGTTGGACCTTCCAGACACAGATGGAATCAATTGAAACACTTTGACTGCATACAAGTCTCCAAAAGCAGATCTCCATTTAACTAATTATGTGACTTCTAAAACCAATTGGCTGCACCAGTGATGATTTGTTATGTTAAATCACTTGCACAGGGAACAAGAAAGGCACGTTCCTGTTAAAAAAGAGGGGGATGGAAAGATAAGAGAACCTTGGATATCCAGAGAAGTGAAGTCAAGAAGAAAAAGAAAAAGCATGTAAAGCTTTGGAAGTTAGGATCAAATGAAGCACACGAGGAGTATAAAGAAACCAGGAAAGAAATAAAGAAAGGAATTGGGAAAGACAGAAGGGACTGAGATGTCCTTGGCAAGTAAAATTATGGTTAATCCTAAAGCATTCTATACATATATCAAGAGCAAAAGGATAACTAGGGGGAGTGTGGGACCACTCAAGAATAAATGGGGGAATATTTGCTTGGATGCAGAGAATATGAGTGAGGTAGCTACTGAATATTTTGCTTTATTTTCTGAGAGTAAGGATATGGAGGACAGGGAGCTCAGTGCTGATTGTATAAATAGGTTAGGTAATTTAGGGGTAATGGAGAAGAAAGTGCTATCGTCCTAATGTGTATTAAAGTGCATAAGTCCCCAGGGCCTGATGGGATTTATCGCAGGTTATTGAAAGAGGCAAGAGATGCGATTGCTGGGCCCTTGACCAGTATCTTTGAGACCTCTCCAGCCACAGGCGAGGTCACAGAGTTCTGGTGAGCGCCCAATGTTATACCTCTATTTAAGAAGGAAACAAGCGAAAATCCTGGGAACTACAGACTGTTGAGTCTCACTTCAATTGTAGGGAAATTGCTGGAGAATATTCTTAGGGATATGATATATGAGCGCTTGGAAAACCTATGGCCTAATTAAGGAGAGCCAGCATGGCTTTGTGCGTGGTAGGTTGTGCTTTACTAATTTGATTGATAAGGGTTGGGCAGCGGATGTTGTCTACATGGATTTTTGCAAGGCATTAGACAAAATCCCTCAAAGGAGACTAATCCAGAAGATTAAGATGCATGAGGTCCATGACGAATTGACTGTTTGGATTTAAAATTGGATTGTGCATAAAAGACAGAAGGTAGTGGTTGAAGGATTTTATTCAAGCTAAAGGTTTGTAATTAGCAATGGTTGAAGGATCTTGTTTGAGCTGGAGTTCTGCAGGGATCTGGGATGGGACCTCTGCTGTTTGTGATGTATATAAATGACCTGGATGAAAATGTTGATGGGTGAGTTGGTAAGTTTGTGGATGATCTCAAGATTGGTGGAGCTGTGCATAGTGTAGAAGACTGGCAAAGAATACAACACAATATTGATCAGTTGCAGATATGGACAGAGAAATGGCAGATGGAGTTTAACCAGGGTAAATGTGAGATGTTGCATAGGGCAAATACAAGGAGTCAGTGCATTGTTAAGGGCAAGATCCTCAACAGTGTTGTTAAGCAGAGAGATCTTCAGATCCAAGTTCATAGCTCCTCAAAAGTGGCTACACAGTTTGATAAGGTGGTTAAGAAGGCTTACAGAATACTTGACTTTATTAGTCAATTTCAAAGTCAAGAGGCTATCTTGCAACTTTATAAAACTCTAGTTAGGCCACATCTGGAGTATTGCATACAATTCTGGTTGCCCCACTATAAGAAGGATGTGGGGGATTTGGAGAGTGCAGAAGAGGTTTAACAGGATGCTGCCTGGTTTACAAGGTGTGTGCTGTCATAAGAGGCTGGATAAATTTGGGTTGGCTCTGGAATGCCAGAGGCTAAGGGGAGACATGATAGATATTTATAAGATTATGATAGGTAAAGATAGAGTGGACAGAAAATATGTTTCCCAGGGTTGAAATGTCTAATACCAGAGAGCATGCATTGAAGGTGAGCAGGGGTAGGTTCAAGCGGGATGTGAGGGGTAAGTTATTTTTCATCCCAGAGAGTGGTGGATGCCTGGAATGCAATGCCTGGAATGGTGGTAGAGGACAATACATTAGAGGTATTTAAGGTACATTTGGATAAGCACATGGATGTAAGGAAGATGGAGGGATGTGGACATGATGTAGGTAGGAGGGATTTGTATTTGAGTTTTCTGGTTTGCTTTTTAGCTGGTTTAGCACATTAGTGTTGGCTGAATGGCCTGTTTCTGTGCTGAGCTCTTCTAAGAAGCTGAGTAGTGAATATTGTTTGGAAGTTTCACTTACACACAAAAACATCTCTTTGATCCATGGTAATGTCAGCAACTGTGTTAGAAAGCTGAGGCTGGCAAAAAGGACCCTCAGTCCTGGACAGTACATATTCATTATAATCTATTTTGCACTTTCCTTGAGTTGTAGACTAGAATTGTAACATGAATATACATAGTGGCTACTTTATTAGGTTCAGTTCTGTACCTTATTGTCTTTTTTGTAATCGCAAGACCCTCTTGGACATGAAGAAATTCAAGTACTGCAGGTCTACCCTATCAGTGAGTTGCTCATTGACCAAGGAGCTGGACTTGATGTGGACTGTGTTACTATCTGCCACAGAAAAGCTTTGGAGTTGGTGCATGAAGGTGGTGTGCAGTCTAACAGCGATTGATTACCTTACTTGTGATTGCAAGACACAGTTAGATATTGATAATTTGGAGTGCTGCAAATCCAGTTCACAGGTTTCTTGGCGGGAATGATGGCAGGGAGCTGCATGACCTCTGTCGTAGCTCAGACCAGGCCTCATGCACCAGCGTCCCCTGTTGCAGCTGCCCTGAGAGGTGACACTGGAGGTGGTGTGTGACGGCATCCTTTCTGGTGTCGGTGCTGCCCTCCATTGTTGGCTCAGTGGAGTAAAAGCTGGATTGCATTTGATGCAGACCGCTGCAGGCTTGTTCTTGCCAATAACATTCATGGACTGAGGGACTTGGGCCATATTATACATTTTGTGTGTAACTATATATTTACTGCTATCTTATATGTGTTATATGTGCATTGTGCTGTATATGACTTTTGTAACTGTGTTTTGCACTGACACTGTTTCATTTGGATGTATTTGTGGATATTTATGTATGGTTGAATGTCCAACTTGAAATTGATCTTGAAATTGAACCATTCTGGTCATTCTCCTCTGACCTCTCTCATCAACAAGAGATTTTCACCCACAGAACTGCTGCTCACTGGATATTTTTGTTTACTGCACCATTCTCTGTAAACTCTTGAGACGCTGTACGTGAAAAGCCCAGGAGTTCAGCGTTTGTTGAGATGCTCAACCCACTCCATCTTGCACCACCAATTTTTCCATGGTCAATGTCAAGCAGATCAGATTTCTTCCTCGGTTTGTCCTGAACAACAACTGGACCTCTTGACCATGTCTGCATGATTTTACGCATTGAGGTCAATTATAAATTTGGAATAAACAAGCAGGTGTATTGTTGTACCTAATAAAGTAGCCACTGAGTGTATAAAAAACCACAGTTCTAGAAGCAGAATCATTGAATATTCAGTGTGGAAACAGACTCTTCAATTCAACCAAGACCACAAGGACCATCAACCTCTTATCAACACAAATCTGCTTTTCAGTCTCCCCACATTCTCATCAACTCTCCATAAGATCCTGCCACTCACCTACCCACCTGAGGAATTTTAAGGTGACAAATTAGCTTATAAACCTGTACATCTTTGGCACTTCGGAGGGGGAGGGAGAGGGAACCAAGTGAATGTGTAGACTCTTTGTTGACAGAGCTGAGTTTATGTTCAAACCTGGGTTTCTGGCACTGTGAGGCAGCAACTCTACTGGCAAACTTACTGTAGCTCAGACAGGTGGAGTATGGAAATCACAGTTTGGACAACCATGCCATCATTAAAATCATTTTCCACAAAAACACAGCTCACTGTCTTCAGTGCAATGGCATTCTGAAATCCTTCTTACATGTTGTGCAAGAATTTTCCTTCACCACAATCAAAGGCAACAGGTTCCATATTTCAACCTCTTTCTAGCTGAAAAAGAATTGTCCTCCATTCTCTGCTAAATATCCTCTCCCTTACTTTAAGCCTACTCCCTTTGGTTAGAAACACCTCTGATAAGGAAGAAGTTTCTATCTAACCTCAATATATTCCTCATGATACCACAGTCAGGTCCCTACTTGCCATCCTTTGCTCCAATGAAAAGAAATCTTGCCCTTTAAAAATCTCCTCAAAGCTCCAATCCTGGGAACAACCTGGTGAATCTCCTCTGTAACTCATCTAGTGCACTCACTGTCTACTGTCCCTGCAGGCTTCAGTGCAACCTCTATCAATCCAGTGCCCAAGAGAGTAATAGTCATGGCCGAAACAATTACCGCTTAGTGACACTGATTTCAACAACCATGAAATGCTTTAAGTGTCTGGTTATGGATCATACAAAATGCTGTCTTCCAGCTACACTGCACCCTTTCCTATTTGTCTACTGCTCAAGCCACTGCACTGATGATGCCATAGACTTTGCCCTCCACTCAGTCCTGTCCCATCTAGAAAACGATTCCTCATATGCCAGGATGTTGATCTTAGGAGATTGAAGCATACAAAATTCCTGGGCCCCATTCTAGCAACTTTCTGTAGGAGCACCTTTAAGAGTATCCTATCTGGCTGCATCACTGTATGGTACAGAGACTGCAAGACCCACAGCAAATACAACGAAATGTGATAGAATCAATGAAAAACTGCACACAGATGGACAAACAACCAATATGCAAATGATAAATGACTGTTTAAGACAAGGTCTCCAAACACGGGCAAGGACACTCTTATCTGCCATATTTGTTAACATTTTCAAGAAATTTAAAGCTCATATTCCATATTGAGATATTTCCTTATTAATAACTGGCCAGACATTTTCAGTTAATGCTTCCTGAAAGAAAACACATCATTTTTTTCTCTTTCTTCATACCTGTACTATGGTCCTGAATGTCACCAATGGAAAAAGTGCTCTCTCAATCCATTCAATCAAAAAATGTGAGATCCTTACTGACCTCTAGGTTTTAACCTAGCACTCGTCAATTATGGCCTTCGATCTAAGTACCTGCCAGCCCTGACTTCAACCTCCAGACTTGCTAGCCTCTGGGTTTCAACCCCAGGACTTTCCAATCTCGAGCCTGTAACCTCAAGGAACTGCCAACCAATCTTGGACTTCCAAATCTGGTGGTCACTTACCTTGGACCTCTGACCCCAAAACAAGCTGACCTTGGGAATTTCTGACCTTAATCTAAACTAATGTAATTTAATCTAATTGGGTTAGTAACTAAGCCTTCCCAGGTCAGGTTACACAAAGATTGCAATGTTGAATAATTTTGCTTTTCAAGAAAAAAATGAATTAATTATTGATTGGAGATGTTACTAAAGGTGAGTAAATTAAGCTTAAATATAGATAAACCAAGTATTCAGTGGAGTGATATGATTTTAATCCTGTTGGAACCATTGGAGTGACATCTGTGAAATGAAACTTGTCAAGGTTGAATAATATAGATTGTTCTATTCAATTGATCTCCTGGGGTTTCCACTCAATTACTTCAAAGTCGAGAGAGAAAATTTACAGAGCTTTATTATCTTGAAGGTTCTGTCTAGCCATTTGTCTCTATCAATAGTGCTTTAATAAAAGTTGGGTAGAAACAGTGGAAGTGCAAACAGCACATGAAAAACTTCAACCGAACAGAAAACTAAAATCATGAAATATTTTTACAGAGGAAGATGTTGCCATTCATGAGGTAGATCTAATTATAAATTGTCAACAACAAATTTTAATATGAAATTTAGGAGGGTTTTGTGTATCCAGAGAAGATTAAATATTATTAAAAGTCCGGAAGTCTGATCACCATCCAAACTGAATCCAATATTGAAGAGATGTGACTGAGCAACTCCAGAAATTACAGACTAATGAAGATTGATAGTCATGAAAAAGGTGAACGCTGTACCAAAGGAAATACAGAGTCTTAAAATATAATTAGATAAAGTTGGAATTGACATTTAAAGTCTTGGTTGATCAAACTTATTTAAATGTTTGAAGGAAGAGCAAAGGATATTCTAAGGTGAAGCTGTAGATTCAAGATTTAAGATTGTTTAACTTCATTTCCTGTACAAAAGTGTAAAGGAGAACAAAATATTTGGTACTTCAGATCTACTGCACCACAAAAACATAAAATATAAAGAACAAAATAAAAATAATGAAAACCCCAATAAATATATATTAATACATAAAATAGTTTATGTGCATACATTGATTATATGTCCATAAAGTGACACTAGGATGACTGACAGGAAATAATAAAGTCATAGTGGAGTTAGTGGGTGGAGGTATTGATCAGTATTATTGCTTGGGGAAAGTCAATGTTTTGAGTTTGGTGGTCCTGGTGTAGTTGCTACATAGCCTCCTCTCTGATGGAAGTGGGACAATCAGACTGTGAGCAGGGTGCATGGGAACCTTCATGATGTTACTGGCTCTTTTCTGGCACCTTTCTGTATATATGTCCTTGAGAGTAGGTAGGCAGGTGATGTGATGGGCAATTTTGACTACTTGTTGTAGAGTCCTTTTTGTTCCAAGTAGTGATGCAGCTTGTCAGGATGTTCTCTACTGCTCATGTGTAGCATGATGTGAGTATGGACATGGAAAACCCAGCTCTCTTCAGCATACTCAGAAAGTACAGGTGTTGGTGAGCTTTCCTGACTGTGTAGGATGTGGTCTGGGACCAACAGAGGTTGTGTGATGTGCACTCCCAGGAGTCTGAAGCTGCTTGCAGTTTCTACCAATGTGCCGCCGATATAAAGGTGGTGGGGGGGGGGGGTGGTGGTGTGAGAGTTACAGGTTCTCTTGAGGTCTGTAACTATCTTCTTTGCCTTGAAGACATTAAGGAAGAAGTAATTTGCCTGGCACTGGACCTTGCGCTCTTGCATCTCCTCTGTGTGGGCCACCTCATTGCTGCTGATGATGAACCCCATTGCAATCATATCATCAGTAAACATGACAACGTGTTTGCTCTGGTGTTTGGCCGTGCAGTCACATGGAGCAAAGTGTACAGTAATGGGCTCGGCACACAGCCTAAGGGGTCACGCATACTGAGGATGATGGGGAGGGGGGAGAGTTGTGCATTCTGTTGGTTAGGAAGTCCAACGCCCAGATGTGCAGCTGTTTATTCAGACTCAGGATTAGGAGTTTGTTCACCAAGGACTGTGGGACAATAATATTGAATGCTGAACTGAAATCCAGACACAGCATTCTGACATAAATCAGATTCAGATTCAGTTTATTGTCATTTAGAAACCACAAATGTAATGCAGTTAAAAAATGAGACAACATTCCTCCAGAATAATATCACAAAAGCATATGACAAAACAGACTACACCAGAAAGTCCACATAACGTTTGGCAATCCCCAATCCAGAGTCCGGAGAGGCTGTTGCGTATTAATATCATGCTACCGTCTTAGTGCGTTCCCCGGAAAGAAGCTCCAAATCCACCAGACAAACAAGACCAAAAACTAAAACTACGAGACCTGCACAAAACCACATAGTTACAACAGTGCAAACAATAGCATAATTGATTAAAAAAAAAAACAGACTATGGGCACAGTAAATTAGTCCAAAGATCTTAAAGGACTATAAGTTCAAAAGAAATCACCACACAGTTTCCACAAGTCCCCAGGGTCCCGACAGACTTGCCATCCCACGCTGGCGGCAGAAGGGAATACCCCTGCTATGGACTTCCACGGCACCGCCCGACTCAGCGTCACAGATGCAGCACACAATGAAAGCTAAGTCGAAACCAGTCTCGCAGACGCAGCACACACCGAAAGCGACCTGACAGTGGCGGACTCCGAGTATGTCGAACCTCCGAGTCGACGACCATCCCCTCTGGCACAGCTTCTCCGAGCACCATCCTCTGCCGAGCGTATTAAGACGGCCCTGCCAACAGCCATCGGCAACGTGACCCTGAGGACTGGGGGCCTGTTCTTCCCAGCAGAGTCCCGGACCTCACAGCAGCAGAGCAGCGAAGAAGGTCTTCCTAGAGATTTCCCGATGTTCCTCCCTGCTCCCACATCCGTTTTCAATTGATTATGATTGCGCATGGCACCCCACTTCACAAATAACAGATAATCAGCTCTGGAGTGGTCGCTGCAAGCTGCGTTGCGCCGCCATCTTGTTTTCTAGATATGTCAGTGCCAGGTGCCATGTCATCTGTCATAGAGCCGTTCTGAAGGTAAGCGTATTGATGAGAGTGGAAGGAGTAGAGTTTTTGACATGTTCCATTAACGGCTGCTCAAAGCACTTCATGATGATTGGCTTCAGTGCCACCTGGCAGTAGTCATTTCGTTCTGAAGGTGTAGAGCTCTTCATGAGGGGAGAGCAATTTGGATGATTGAGGTGTTGAAGATGTTCATGAAGATGTAAGTGAGCTGGTGTGCATATTCCCTGAGTAGTTTGCTTGGAAGTTGTCTGGGACAGCCGCCTTACGAGAGTTGACTCTCTGCAGACTCCTTCTCACGTCTGCTACTGTGGCTGCTGTTAATGCATTAAAATTTTCCACAGATATTACTAAGGAGGATATGTGATAAAGTTTGGGGGAAGAAAAGCATACAAAGGGCAAGTCAAAGAATGGCAATATTATAGAAAAGAGGAAGGGATATAGTTAATTACTTGGATACATCTGGTAAGATAAGTTTCTCGGGGATCATAGTGGAAAGCAAAATTATTAATTTTTAGAAGTGATTTGACTCAGGCATCAGAAAACAGTTTTCAAAATGTATTGACATCAAATTAAAGAGAATAAAAATGATAGCAATAAAATCTACAGAATTGCTTACAGAATGTATTTGTACTATTAGACATAGTTCAATGTGTAGGACTGAGAGAGGGTTTATTTTTATAAGTAGAGTAAGACAGTGGCACTCTTGGAAATAAGTCTGATAATGGTGCAGAAAGAGGGACATTTACAAAATAGAAATAGTTGGAAACAGCATACATCACAGTAACTATGGAGAGAGGGAAACAGGGTTAGTGTTTCAGGTTAGACCATTCAAGTTTGTGATTAAAAAGTCATTTGCAGAAAAGTCTACTTTATCCCTCTTTTGAAATGTTGCCTGACGTGTTGAGTACTTTCAACATATTCTGGATTTCCATTACCTGCAGTATTTTGATTTTGTATAAGTAGTGGTTGCACAGGTTCAAAGGTCACAGTCACATTCAACTTCAATGTTACTTTTATTGTCACCTGACTGTACATGTATACAACCAAATGTAACAATGTTTCTCCGGATCATGGTGCACCCACGAAACATGTAACACACGCAGCACATTAACCAAAATATTACCACAAATAAGTTAACAAAATATAATTCAAATTGCATGCAGCGCAGGTAAACAGTAAAGTATATGGTAAACAGCACACTGACCTAGTATCGAGACCTCTGTGTGGGCAGGGTATTCACTCACCTCACAGCCAAAGGGAGGAGGCTGTAACCCAATATGCCAGTCCTATTCTGATGCTTCTGCAGCCCCTTTCTATTGGAAGTGAGTCAAAGAGATTGTGGAATGGGTGGTGGGGATTCTCAAAATGCTTTGTGCCCTTCACCTGCAACACTCCCAATAATGTCACAAATAGGGGGGAGGGAAGACACTTGTCAGTTTTAATTATCCTCTGTAGGGTCTTGCAGTCTCTGTACCCACAATGATGCAGCCAGACAGGATAGTCCTAATGGTGCTCCTGTAGACAGTTGTTAGAATGGGAGCCCGGTGTCATCTCCTCAGAACATGTAGACACTGCTGTGCCTTCTTGACAAGTGAGGAAGTGCTGTGGGTACAGGTTAGATCATCTGTCATGTGGACACAAAGGAACTTTGTGCTCTTCGCTCTCTCTCCAAGTGAGAGCCATCGATGTGCAATGCAGAGTGGTTGACCTGTGCCATCCTGAAGTCCACAATCATCTTTTTTGTCTCGTCCACCTTAAGACTCTGATTGTTGTTCTCACACCATTAGACAAGCCTCTCAGCCTCCTCTTTCAATGCCAACTCTTCTTTGTTGCTGATGCGGCCAACCACTGTTGTATCATCAGCAAACTTAATGATGCGGTTTGAACTGAATCCGGCAGTGTAGTGGTGAGTCAACAGCGTGAGCAACAGTGGGCTGATCACACAACCCTATGGGGGCACCAGTTCTCAGCGTGATGGAGCTTGAGTTGTTGCTGCCAATTTGAATTGACTGTGGTCTTACAGTTAAGAAGTCCTGGATCCAGTTACAAAGAGCAATTTTGAGTCCCAAAAAGAACAGTTTATCTATCAATCTCGGAGGGATGATTATATTAAATGTCAAGCTGAAGTCAAGGAACAGCATCCCGACATAACAGGCATCATTTTCGAGATGTGTCAGGACTAAGTGGGGGGCGAAGGCTGTGGCATCATCAATGCACTGGTTTGAGCGGTAGGCAAATAGGAAAGGGTCCAGTGTAGCTGGAAGATGGCATTTTATATGATCCATTAGTAGCCACTTAAAGCACTTCGTGATTGTTGAAGTCAGTGCCCACTGAGTACTAATTGCTTAGGCCAGTTACCATAACTTTCTTGGGCACTGGAAAAATAGTGGCTGCCTTGCAGCCTACAGGGACAGTGGACAGTAAGTGCACTCGATGAATTCCAGAGATTCACCAGGATGTTCCAGGACTGGGGTATTTCAGCTTTGAGGAGATTTTTAAAGGGCTAGATTTGTTTTCATTGGAGTAAAGAATGGCAAGTAGGGACCTGATTGTGATATTTAATATCAGGAGGGATATACAGAGGTTAGATAGATACTTTTTCCTTATCAGAGATGTTTCTGACCAAAGGGAGTAGGCTTAAAGCAAGGGAGAGGGTAGTTAGCAGGGATTAGAGGAAGATTCTTTCTCAGCAAGAAAGAGGTTGAAATATGGAACCAGTTGCCTTTGATTGTGGTGAAGGAAAACTCTTACACAACATATAAGAAATATTTAGAAATTCCATTGCAGTGTCTTTGTGGAAAATGATTTCAATGGGGGTATGTTTGTCCAAAGTGCCAATTTCCATACTCTGTCTGTCTGAGCTACAGTAGGTTTGCCAGTAGAGTTGTTGCCTCACAGTGCCAGAAACCAAGGTTTCAACATAAACTCAGCTCTGTCAACAGGGAGTCTACACATCCTCTTGGTGAGTACGTGAGTTCCCTTCCCCTCCACCACTCAGGGGCTCTAGTTTCCTCCAAAATGCCAAAGGTGTATAGGCTAATTAGTCACGTTAAAATGCCTCAAGTGGGTAGGTGAGTGGCAGGATCTTATGGAGAGTTGATGAGAATGTGGGGAGACTGAAAAGCAGATTTCTGTTGATGAGAGGTTGATGGTCCTTGTGGTCTTGGTTGAATTGAAGAGTCTGTTTCCACATTGAATATTCTATGACTCTGCATCTACAACTGTGGCTCTTTATACATTCAGTGGCTACTTTATTAGGTACAACAATACACCTGCTTGTTAATTTCAAATTTCTAATTGACCTCAATGCATAAAATCATGCAGACATGGTCAAGAGGTCCAGTTGTTGTTCAGGACAAACCGAGGAAGAAATCTGATCTGCATGACGTTGACTGTGGAAAAATTGTTGGTGCAAGATGGAGTGGTTTGAGCATCTCAACAAACGCTGATCTCCTGGGATTTTCATGTACAGCAGACTCGAGAGTTTACAGAGAATGGTGCGGTAAACAAAAATATCCAGTGAGCAGCAGTTCTGTGGGTGAAAATCTCTTGTTGGTGAGAGAGGTCAGAGGAGAATGACCAGAACGGTTCAATTTCAAGATCAATTTCAAGTTGGACATTCAACCATACATGAATATCCACAAATACATCCAAATGAAACAGTGTCAGTGCAAAACACAGTTACAAAAGTCATATACAGCACAATGCACATATAACACATATAAGATAGCAGTAAATATATAGTTACACACAAAATGTATAATATGGCCCAAGTCCCTCAGTCCATGAATGTTATTGGCAAGAACAAGCCTGCAGTGGTCTGCATCAAATGCAATCCAGTGAGCGAACAATGGAGGGCAGCACCGACACCAGAAAGGATGCCGTCACACACCACCTCCAGTGTCACCTCTCAGGGCAGCTGCAACAGGGGACGCTGGTGCATGAGGCCTGGTCTGTGCTACGACAGAGGTCATGCAGCTCCCTGCCATCATTCCCGCCAAGAAACCAGTGAACTGGATTTACAGAACTCCACATTATCAATGTTTAACTGGGTCTGGATAAATAACTAAGACAATCAATCACTGATAGACTGCACACCAACGCCAAAGCCTTTCTCTAGCAGACAGCAACACAGTCCACATCAAGTCCAACTCCTGCAGTACTTGAATTTCTTAATGTCTTGCAGGGTCTTGTGATCATAAATGAGAGAATAACTCCTTTGGTTGGTCCCATAGAGGCCGCTAAGTGAAGTGTGCCACCACTTACCAGAAATTGACAGGAAGTCAGCAGTAACACAAATTATACTGTCTTTCTGCAATGGTGTGCAGAAGAGCATCTCTGAATAAACAACACATCAAATCTTGAAGTGGATGGGCGACAGCGGCAAAAGACATACACTTAGTGGCCACTTTATTATGTACAGAACTGCATGTATCATCTCCCTTAAATACAGTTCCGGTCTACAAGTTAAAAATAAGATATGGGAGCATTGAGGAATGTGTAAAAAAAGATTGTGATGAATATCTATTGTCCAATGAGAATTAATATTGTGATTAAGAATAGAAGGAGATATTTGAAGGATTTGTTAAAGTTGCGGTCTGAGTGCATATATCATAAGGCGAATTCTAGGGTAGATCAAGTTACGTAGAGGGCTACGTAGTTAAAGATAATAGGATAAGTATCAAATTTAAAACTTACGTTAATATCAAAGGTTCCCAAGTTAATTCATTTTCAGTTGGTTGTGATGGATTCTAAACCTTGGTCTAGAAAAATAAATCGAGGAATTCAGCTAATAAAGAAGGAGGTTTTTACAGCTGTTTTGATGTGAGTTGAAGGCTAGGGGGCCTTTTTGCCAAGCTCAGCTTTCTAACACAGTAGCTGATACTTCCTAGGATCAAAGAGTTTGCTTTTTTTGTGTGTGTAAGATAACCTTCCAAACAATATTCATTACTCAGCTTCTCAGAACAATACAGCAGAAAAAACAGGCCATTCAGCCCACAATGTTGTGCTACACCAGCTAATAAGCAAACCAAAAACACCCAAACACTAATCCCTACACCATCTCCCTATCTCTCCATCTTCCTTACATCCATGTGCTTATCCAAATGTACCTTAAACACCTCTAATGTATTTGGCTCTACCACCATACCAGGCAATGCAGTTCAGACACCCACCACTCTCTGAGTACTTACCCCTCACATCCCCCTTGAACCTAACCCCCTCTCTCCTTCAATGCATGCCCTCTTGTATTAGACATTTCAACCCTGGGAAACAGATATTTTCTGTCCACTCTATCTATGCCTCTCATAATGTTATAAAGCTTCTATCAGATCTCCCCTCAACCTCCACTGCTCCAGAGACAACGCAGGTTTATCAGCCTCTTGTGACAGCACATGCCTTGTAAACCAGGCAGCATCCTGGTAAACCTCTTCTGCACTCTAAAAAGCCTCACCATCCTCCCTATAGTGGGGCGATGAGAACTGTATGCAGTACTCCAGATGTGGCCGAACCTGTGTTTTATAAACAGCACACATAAAATCTACAGATTTCCTAGTGTCTGTGTTTTATAAAGTTGCAAGATAACCTCTTGACTTTGAACTTAATTAATAAAGTCAAGCATTCTATAGGCCTTCTTAACCACCTTATCGAACTGTGTAGCCACTTTCAAGGAGCTATGAACTTGGACCCCAAGATCTCTCTGCTTAACAACACTGTTGAGGATCTTGCCCTTAACAGTGTACTCTCTCCTTGCATTTTCCCTACCAAAATGCAACACCTCACACTTATCTGGGTTAAACTCCACCTGCCATTTCTCTGCCCATATCTGCAACTGATCAATATTGTGTTGTATTCTTTGCCAATCTTCTACACTATGCATATCTCCACCAATCTTGATATCAACCACAAACTTACTACTCATCAACATTTACATCCAGGTCATTTATATACGTTACAAACAGCAGAAGTCCCACACAGACCCCTGCAGAACTCCACTAATTACAGACCTCCAGCTCGAATAAGACCCTTCAACCTCTACTCTCTGTCTTTTATGCATAAACCAGTTCTAAATCCAAACAGCTAATTCACTATGGACTCCATGCATCTTAATCTTCTGGATTAAGCGCCCATGAGGGATTTTGTCAAACGCCTTACTAAAATCCATGTGGACAACATCCACTCTCCTACCCTCATCAACATTTTATGCCACCTTGTCAAAAAACTCAATCAAGTTGGGAAGGCACTACTTGTCATGTATGAAGCAAAGCCATGTTGGAGCTCCCTGATTAAGCCATGGGTTTTCCAAATGCCCATATAGCCTATCCCTAAGAATTTTCTCCAGCAATTTCTCTACAACTGACGTGAGGCTCACCAGTCTATGGTTCCCAGGATTTTCCCTCATTCTCTTCTTAAATAGAGGTGCAACATTAGCTGCTTGCCAGTCCTCTGGTGGCTAGAGAGGACACTAGGATACTGGTCAGGGGCCGAGCAATCACGTCTCTTGCCTCCTTCAAAAACCTGAGGTAATTCCCATAAGGTCCTGGGGATTTATCCACCTTAATACACATTAGAAGGATAGCATTTCCTTCTCCTTTACCTCTAAATGCCCTGATCTATTTATACACTCAGCACTGATCTCCAGGTCCTCCATGTCCTTTCCCTTGGTAAATACTGAACCAAAATATTCATTAAGTGCCTCACTCATATTATTTGCATCCAAGCAAATATTAACCCCTTTATCCTTGAGTGGTCCTACACTCTCCCTAGTTATCCTTTTGCTCTTGATATATGTATAGAATGCCTTTGGATTCACGTTAGTCCTATTTGCCAAGAACTTTTCGTGGCCTCTCCTGGCCTTTCTAATTCCTTTGTTTAGTTGTTTTCTGTCTGCTTTACACTCCTCATGTGCTTCATTCAATCCTAACTTCTGAACCTTTACACACTTTCTTCTTGACTAAATTCATCACCTCTCTGGACATCCAAGGGTTCTCTTACCTTTCCATCCCCATCCTTCCTTTTAACAGGAATATGCCTTTCTTGTATCTTGTGCAATTGATCTTTAAACACCATCCACATGTCTGATGTGGACTTGCCAGAAAAATAGGTGGTCCCAATTTACACTTGTTGTCATAAACATGAACCAGTCTTCCGTCCTTAATGCAAATTGCAGATAATAATCAGCCTGAAGTTAAAAGGACGGCTTTGCAAACTAACGGCACAGTCTATAGAGCATAGGCCACTGGCCCATTGTACAGGGTTGGCTGTTCAAGGCATGCCATGTAAAGCAATGGATTTAGGTTAATTGAGTCTGTATCAAACCAGACTCCACTGGCTATGTTATTTATTTCAGGGAAGCTTGTAGACCAGACTGAATGCTGTTACATCAAATAGCTGATCTATCAATAGTTGGGAGATTTGTGTACTCAGAACCAGCCTCACAGCATGTGTTTGGAATCCCTATTTGGAATCTTTTAAGCCATCTGTGTGAAGTCATCAAGAAGCAAAATTTTTAAAAAAACAGTATAAATGTTAGCAAGCAGTCATGCATTTTAGAAATGGTCAAGGAAAGACAAAAAATATGACCAAAGCAAGCTTGATTAAAATCCATTTGCTTGTCTTCAATTTCTTTGATGGACAACCCTTTCATCTTCAAATCCTTGGTATGTCTTTTCAGATTGTAGGAATTGTACTCATGTTTTGGAAATCTAACATGCTTTAAAAATTGCCCGTGACTTTTAAATGTGTTTTAAGAATATTATCTAAATTTAAACATGCATTACTAAAAACAATTGAACTGCGTTTAAACTACTTTGCTCATTGGAAGTATCTCCTCCTTGGTAGGGAGGTGTGACCTGCTGCTCAAATAGTGGGTATTGGCAGCTAAACTTGCCATGGAGGGTAAACATATTCAAGATTCATGATTATTTGATGTCACTCAGATCCAATACAGCACAAAAAAATAAAGAACACAATAATAATAATTAAGTAAACACATAATAACTATAAATGCATAAGATAGTTTAATAACATAGATTAGATGCATGTCCATAAAATGATGCTAGGCTGTACGTAAGGTGACTGATGGGAAATGATAAAGTAGTGGTGGAGTTAGTGAGTGGAGGTGTTGATCAGCCTTACTGCTTGGGAACTGCATTTTGAGTCTGCTGGTTCTGATATGGATGCTATGTAACCTCCTTCCTTGAGCAGGGTGTGTGAGATCCTGCATGATATTACTGACCCTTTTTTGGCATCCTTTTGTATATATGTATCCTGGCTGGTGTGTAGGCTGGTGCCAATGATGCGTTGGGCAGTTTTGACTACCTGTTCTAGAGCCTTCTGGTCCACTGCAGTGCAATTTCCACACCAAGCTATGATGGAGCTTGTTAGGATGCTCTCTACTGCATATCTGTAGAATGTCATGAATACGGATGTGCAAAGCCCATCTCTCTTCAGCCTCCTCAGCAAGCAAAGGTGTTAGTAAATGACCTAGCCTTTGAAGAGTAGGTGTCTTTATTATAACCTCCCTTTGCTGAGGATACCCGTAGCTATCTTTTTGGATAGGGCTTATGATCTTTGTTTTGAGTTCTGAAATGCACAGACAGCAAACCCAATACCATCACAAGGTCTGCTAACCTGAAGTTAGAATAGAGAGATGATACCTCTTAGGAAAGTTTGAACAGGTTGAAGAACTTCTCTTTAGGAAAAACAAATGGCTTGATAGGTTATGATAACAGTTCATAACCTGTTTGAATAGAAGATGATACCATTAGATTTAAGGACTGTAAGTATAAGATGCACACTAATACATCCAAAGGAAATTCAGAAGAACAAACTACTTTTGCCAGAGTGCTAGGAACATTGAACTTGCTTCCACACAAGATCAACACACTTAAGGAAAGTTGGGTATGAGGGTGAAGTAAACAGGAAAAAAAAGTGTTGAGTTTAAATAAAGAAAGGAGAGCTGTGAGTGGAGCATAAATGTATGAATGGACTCACTGATTACTGAAATATTGATACTATCAGTTACTAAATAGTAAGTCCTCATTGAAATGAGAGAATATGTTTGCTGTGGCCTACTTTAACTTGTGGTGAGGAAGAAGTTTAAATTTGGTTCTACGGATTAAACATAACAATTTAAAGCTGAATGTTTGCTGAATTTCACTCCTGAGATTTAGTTCTGTTATTTTAGAAACAATTTATTGTGTTGTTAGTTCATAAAACAGAGGATGAATTTCTATCTCAGTAAGGTTATTTGAAGAATTTGTTCAGTATAACAAATACATGTTTTGATTTTAAGGTTTAATTTAAAAATATACAATACAAATTTTACTGCCTGTGTTCTTTTGTCCCTCCAAGATCAAAAGTTAGACAACTTGCAATGTCTGTTGCATTGAAAGAAGAAAGTTACAATTGAAAAAACAGGTATTGGTTCTCACTTGACTCCAATCGTAAGTGCTGTGGTTTGAAAGAGAGGGTAAGGTTGCTTTCGTGGGTTCAGTTCATTGTCTGATGTCAATGAATGCTCGTTTTCTTTTTCCCCATGACAGCCTTTCAAGTACAATTTCATTCCAAGCATCTTGAATTTGAGTTTTTGGATGTAAGACTGTATTTTCTTTGAACAATTTTAGATGGTTACTGTGTCCTTGAGTAATGGAAGCCCTGCTCAGGAGCTGGCTTTAAAACCAGTCACAATCAGTACAATCTGGAGATCTCATTTGCTAATAAAGACTACTTTAGAGGCAGTACAATAGACAATACCAAATGCCTCTAATGAACACCATCCAATTGGAAGAGCCAGCACAGTGCTGCAATTGAATCTAATGCTGAAGTCTATGATGGAACATAAGAACTAGGATGGTAAAAGCTTGAGTAGCTCCCTGCATCTGTTATAGTGTACTCCAAATATACAATATAAGAAATAGAAGTAGGACCTGCTACCTACTCTTCCATTTAATAAAATCATGAATGATATTCTACCTAAACACTACTTGTCCATAGTAACCTCATCTCCTCTGATTCCTTTGAAATCTATTTACTTTCATAAGCTCAGTGATGTCTCCCTTGAAAGTACTTCATGACCAAGTCTCCTCAGTGCTCTTGGGCAGAGAATTCTTGTAGACCTCATTAGTCTCTAGGTGAAAAAAAAAATGGTTGGTCCCTTAATTTCAAAATGTGATCCCTGCTTCTGGATGCCCTACCTAGGAGAAAAATCATCCCCACATTCAGCCTGCCAAGTCAAATAAAAATTTAGTCCACTTCAATAAAATCACTTCTGTTACCCCTGAACTCCAGGTACAAGGGGTCAGCCTGCTGCATCTGTCTTCAAAAGCAAACCCATCATCTGTAAAATTGAATCTTGTGACATGCCACTAAACCCCCTCTATCACAAGTACATCCTAACTTGGATGTGGAGACCAAGTTTGTGTATAGTACACCAGATGCTGTACCAGACTCCTATTTAATTAAAACGAGATATCTTTACTCTGTACTCAATCCATCAAGGCCAAAATTTATTGCCGTTTTAATTGTTCACTGTATCAGTACATGAACTTTTCAGTGTTTCATGTACTGTACAATGACACCCTCTTTGGTTTAAATATTTTCTCTGAACTTTCTTCACGGTTCATATTTTCCTGATTCTTGTAATGCTGTGAGTTCTGCCAGAGACTGTTTCAATTTCAGAGAGGTAGGCATCATTTTACTTCTAATATCAGCATACATCCTGCACAAAAATGCTTGTGAACGTTTTGTCTTGTCTTTTCCTTTAGAGATTTCACATTGATGTACCTGAAACATTTTATATTGGAACGTCTGCATTCCATGTAATCACACTGAATATCTCTGCTTCAGAGTGACTTAAGTGCTTTTCCATTTTGTAAGAGGACAGATGAAATGACTGCCCCTCACATATTCAGTATTAAAAGCAGTACTCTTTGTGGAAAACAGAGCAGGGTACACATTAGTTATACTTCGGTTTTAGTCACATCACCAAGCTGGAGACTCCAAGGTTCATCTGAAACCGGTCCTCCTGTGTCATTATGTACAATTTTCAGCCAGCGGTGAGCATCCCATGCTCAGGTTACAGACTGAATTATCTCACTGGCAAGATCAATCAAATGCATCAAAGGAGATCTGTAAAAGTTCAGGATAAATTTGCATCTTTCACGCCATAAGGTGGATTTGCTTCAGGGTATTGTGTCATTCAGTGAAACTGGTTTACTTTTCTAAAGAATGTTTCCCTCTTCTTTTTTACTTCACTACAGAGTGAGCCTGACTATGTTCCCAGAAACTGTGTCAAGGCTTTTGAATAGAGATGCAACGTGCAACTCCTTTGTTACCCTGTCAGTAAAAGCCATAGTACAGAGAATACAAATACTTAAACAAAATCTATGTGGCAGAAACAATAAACAGCTGAATAAAAGGAATAGATATACAGCAATCCATTCATTCATTTATTTTAATATAAAATGCCTCTTCTCTTCACAGTTGGAAAACCTGCTTTTTAAAATGCCTTTCACTATATCAGGATGTTCCGAAGTATAAGTGCACCAAGGTTGAAATACACCCTCAGCTTTTAGTGCCAAAGGGGTAATTTAACAGCAGTGAAGTCTTGGTACTTCATTTCTGAAATTGCACTCCATGGAACTGAATTTTGGAAGCACAGTTCAAAGGCCACTGTTTCCTGTTTTTAAGCCTACTCATTGCTGCAATTTATTGAAACCCAGCAACCACAAATGGCATTAAAGTAATTGAGTAGATGATCTATTTTAATGACAAACAAGCTAAAATCTGCAGATGCTGTAAATCCAAGCAACATGCATAAAATGCTGGAATGTCGGCTGTACTTTTTTCCATAGACGCTGCCTGGCCTGCTGAGTTCCTCCAGCATTTTGTGTGTGTTGGATCTATTTTAATAATATTGGCTGAGGGATAAATGTTGACACTGGATGCTACAGAGATCTCCTCTGTGCATTCATGGGTTCCTTTACATCTTCCAAAGAAGGCTTATGAGGTTAAGGTTTATTAGCATAGTGAATAATGATAGAAATTGCACAGCATGAATGAATATTCTTAACAAAGTGGCTGCTGGGCATTCTTCTCCTCACCTCCCAAAATGTAGTTTCAGGTGTTCATAGTAATCTGAAAACCTCTAACTATGATGGGCAACAATTAACCCTGAGCATGTTCTGTCATTGAAACTTCCCAAAGGTATGCGGGATTAGAAACAGGTGCCTTGAGGTCATTTTATTTCCGTCCTCCTACTCATCCCTTCGCCTGAACTCTGTACAGTTGGGAAACAGGGAAATCCTAAAGCTTCCACTGCCATAGTAGCTGAGAGATGATGCTGCCAGTGGTTGAGCCTGGAGCATTTTACGTTAAGCTCTGTTCCAACATTTTCCAAACAAAATCATACTAAAAATACACTACAAAAGTATTTTTTCCAGCTTCGCTTTATCAGAAGAAATAGCCGATGTGACTATCAGGCCGGTGAACATTTCATTCTGGTTTACTCGGTGTGATGACGGCATCCCAAAGAAACCCATTCTACAAGAGACATTGCTGAGGAAGGTGCTATGCAAATGCAGCATGTTGAACCATCAGAGCATTATTTGGTCCTCTGCTAAGACTCTCAACAATGACTATCCCTGGTTACCTGAGCCGTATATACAAATCTAAACAAGCTGATTGCATTTTATGGAATTTGTCAACAAGACCTCAATGGCATCTGTGCTCAGGCACCACTGACACCCTCTCACTGGAGGTAAAACTCTCTCTGATGAAAATTACAAAAACCCTTTGTTAATAATTATTAAAATTATTCAAATGGGTGTAAATGTAAACATTATTAAAAATGATGTAGTTAAAATATACTAATGTTAATATTGTTAAACAAAATGGTGAAAAATAAACATTAAAAATCAAAATAAGTAAATAAAAACCTGCATTTTCCTTCTAACTTCATTTCTGGAATTCACATCAATCAGACCTCCACACTATATCTGGCAAGTGATGGCTTGCGATGGGAAATCTCGGTATTAACAGTCTGCATTACTGAACTCAGCAGCAATGACTGACAAAGTAGCATCTACAAACAAGACAATTTGGTCCTTTATTGCTTTCATGTCTTTTTTCCCAAGATTGAACAAATCTATTGAATTTACTAATTTAAATGGATGTAAATTTTCCCGTTTTTAATGTGCCTTACTATTTAAATATTAAAGTCCAGTAGTAGAAGACATACGTGTTCAAAATATTAGAACTCCATTGTGCATGAGTTACAGAATTAATCTCTGATATCTTATTGTTCTGTATCAGAGTTACTATCAGTGTAGCCATGGTAATTGCAGTCAGCAGCTGCAAATCTGATGAACCCAATACAAGTCATCAAAGTTGTGGGTTGAGGGTTTACATTTTCATTTATATTTTGCTGTTCTGTGCTGCATTTATTAACATAATTTTGTCATTATTAACATAAGTATGTGAATGAATCTGACTTTCCTAGCACCTTTTGTTTATATTCAATCAACACAACTTAACTCTCCCTGACAATGATATGTTGCTCCTCTGAATTTGGGAAAGGTACATGAGGAATTATAAATCTTTGTGATATTCCTGTCACACACAATATTCAAGAACCTTCTTTTTTACATGGCGAAATTATCTCAATGGGTGATCTAAATTGTTCATCTTACTATGAGAGATGCTGTATTATATTACACAAATTGTATTCATAGTTTATAAAAATTCTAACAACACGTCCACTTTTTAGCAAATACTACTCAACAGGAATAATGTGTATTTCTGTAACATCCTGACTCAGGAAAAAGATCTGAAAAGTGGGAGCCATGATGTATGTGGATTTACATCGTCAAATCCTACTTCAGAATGCTTAAATTTTATCTATAATCTTGAGCATTGTAGTAAAGCCATAGGACTTGAGCATTACAAATATTATTGAAGCTGAGGGAGATAATTGCTCATGCTGCATGGTAAAAAGTACTCAAAATATTGTCAAGGATAAATTAAATTCTGATTTGCAGTAATGTAGGTATATAAGGAAAAGCCGGCACAGATACATGAAAAGAAGATTGTTTGATGAAGTGGGTTCAATTCTCTGATGAAGTGCCTGTGAGTGTAGGTAGTACTGTGAATGTTTCATATGTAAGCGTACAAGATGGATTTGACAAAACACTGCTGATTACTTGAGTATATGATTGATCAAGAAACAGACATTGAGTATTGATGAATTGATATATTCCCAACTGCAGAATAGGTATACAATGGGTTCCTGCAAAATCAGTATCAGCTGAATTACATATTACATATAAGCTTCCTCGATGTGGTTGCAGAGAGTGGTATTTAGAAGTAGCAGGATGATAGAAGAGTGTGTAGGAAGGTAGCTGCCCTCAGCAGGGCCTTATATAGGCTAGTGAAGTGGACAGCCAGATGGCAAATGTAATATAATGCGCCTAACTGTGAGATGAAGCACTTTACAGGGGCTGTGTAATACTACTTTTACAGGGGAAGTGTGCAAGAATATACGGTTCTAGTTGTCCAGAATCACATTTTGAAACCTGACAGGATAGGTTTTCAAAGCTGTTTAAAATTAGTGTAGGGAACATCTGGGTTTGTAAATTAACATAAATCAAGAGAGTCAAGCTAAAGCATTTTACAAAAAAAAAACTCTGAAATGGAGATTTGAAACAATAATGTTCCATTTCTTGGAAATGTCAAAGGGATGTTTTGTTGAGCTAAGAGCAGTGATCAGATTTACATGCAGATTAAAAAAGCACGTTGTTTTATAATGATATTTTGAGTGAACCCTGCACCATACTTGGATCACTGGTAAGATGAGCCAACGTAATAAGTGAAGAACATAGGAAATGACCTAACACTAAAACATGTGGAACTTGTATTGAATGTAGACATAATCATGCTATTGGATTTAATGCCAACTTAATTTATTGACAAACGTATATACACAATATATGTATCACTATTTTCCTCAGGTCAAAGAATGTTATGTGGAACCTTGTTAAAATTTTCAAACTATGAAGTATTTGGAAGGGCAATTAGTGGGAAACAATTTCCTATGGCAACTGGTTGGTTACACAGAGATCATAAACATAAATAATTGATCGATGAGCTACTGTGAAAATGTGATGGAAACTCTTCTCACAAAGGGTTGTTAAATGTTGAGTGCACCCTTCGGAATTGTCCAAGTGGATGTGTAGTTATACACAAGAGCTAGTATGCCTTTGACTTTGGACTGGTGCAGGGCAGTAAAATCCAGCTATGTAATTAAAACCAAGCATTGTGAAGGCCACATGTGGACATTCATACATTGTGATTTTGGTCTAGAGCTCTGAACGTCAAAGTGAAGAAATTCAGTGAAGTGCAGATAAATGGCAGGAGTTTAACTATGAACCTAGTATTCAGTGATGTTGGACTTAGTTAAACAAAATATCATTGAGTGTGTCATAGAAAAAAAATGCCCCTATTTGTGCTATTAGATTCTGTGATTTAGTTTAAGAACATACGGAAGACAAGTGGGAGAAGGTTGTTTGGCTCCTTGAGTTTGCTCCACCATTCAAGAAAATTATAGCTGTTCTTTCAGCTCAGTACTATTTTAGGGTTAATCCCCACATCGCTTTATCTTCTAATGGCCAGAAATATGTCAGTCTACGCTTTCTGTGCAGTCAATGGATGAGCTCACACTGTCCTCAAGTATGGAAGGTCACCACTCTCTGAAGAAATCACTGTTCATTTTAGTCCTGAATGGCCTGCTCCTTTTTCTTGGCACTGTGAGTCCTTCCTTGAGACTCTTCACTTAGGAGAAACCATCAACCCACATTTCTAATCATGTTAAGCCCTCTAAGAACTTTGCTTATCCTTAGGCATTTTAGAAAACACAGACAGAGAAAATACTTTTCCCCTTCATGTGACAGAACCACCATCCCAGGAATTACTGTTTGTTGCACTCCCTCTGTAGTAAGCTTATCTTCCCCTGTTTCTAATTAGTATGTACATTATTCTTAATCAGCAAGGGAATGAGAGGTTACCAAACTTGTGTAAGGTCCTACATAATTGTTGTATGTAGCTTATATACAGTCAGGCCCTAGAGTCGCTGAGTCCACCTTGGCCATCAGTTAACCCTTTATAAAAATCTAACACAAATCCCTTTATTTTCCTGACATTCTTATCAACTGAGGGTACATGTCCAAGGATCCCTGAAAGTTGCCTCACAGGTAGATAGGATAATTAAGAAAGCTTATGTGGGTATTAGCTTTCATAAGTCAAGGGATAAAGTTTAAGAGTCGCGAGGTAATGATGCAGCTCTATAAAACTCTGGTTTGGCCACACTTGGAGTACTGTGTCCAGTTCTGGTCACCTCACTATAGGAAGGATGTGAAAGCATTGGAAAGGGTACAGAGGAGATTTACCAGGATGCTGCCTAGTTTAGAGAGTATGCATTATGATCAGAGATTAAGGGAGCTAGCGCTTTACTCTTTGGAGTGAAGGAGGATGAGAGGAGACAAGATAGAGGTATACAAGATATTAAGAGGAGTAGATAGAGTGGACAGCCAGTGCCTCTTCCCCAGGGCACCACTGCTCAATACAAGAAGACATGGCTTTAAGGTAAGAGGTGGGAAGTTGAAGGGGGATATTAGAGGAAGGTTTTTTACTCAGAGAGTGGCTGGTCTGTGGAATGCACTGCCTGAGTCAGTGGTGGAGACAGATATACTAGTGGAATTTAAGAGACTAGTAGACAGGTATATGGAGGAATTTACGGTGGGGGTTATATGGGAGGCAGGGTTTAAGGGTCAGCACAACATTGTGGGCCAAAGGGCCTGTACTGTGCTGTACTGTTCTATGTTTTATGCTCTATGTTCTAAACTGCCACCTGATTCTGCACACCAGGAGGAATTCCTCCACACCAGAAAGAGTTTACAGTGGTCAGTTTACCTAACAGTGCTTAGGTAAACCTAAGTCCCCTTTGAGAATGTGGGTAGAAATCTACATGGTCTCTGAGAGGATGTGTAACTTCTCACAGATTGTTGTGGAGGTCAGAACTGTACCCAGAGTTATGAGTCAGCAGCTTTAAAGTCTGCAGCACTCTGCCATGTAATAAGGTGACCAGTGTTGGCCTGTCATTTTGAAGGGTGTCTGGTGCTGCTCTCAGACTGTTCTCCCGCACTCCAAAGCGTCATCTGCCCCACTTGATAATGATCCAAGAGTAAGCATGTGCAGGTCATCAAGTTATAGAGATGGGTGAAATTCAGCACTCCTGTTGATGGCCCACAGCGTTTCATGGATATTCAGGTTTGAGCTGCTATACCTTTTCTGAATCTCTGTTGTTTAGCACTGTGACACTGTTGTGAAATGCAATGTCCTCTATATGACTCCACAATTTACTACTTAGACAACTATTAACATAAATTGATATAGCAAAGAGCTCCTTCAACTTGATGTCTATTTTCACAGGAGTTGTACAGCTTCACCCAGTTTTATGCCCTTCTATCAGAGCACAGCCACTGTTTTCTCTTTAATGATATACTTCCAATTTTATTCAGAAAGTACTTCCAACAGCTTTGCAGACAAGGCACTTGAGATCAGAATAACTCATTACCTTAAGTGTTTTTTCTTCATTTCACATCTGCTTTTTTTGTCAATTGCTGCCCCTTTGTCATTTTCCTCAATCAAATCTTTGCTTAAACTTCACTGAGAACAACAACCCAGTTTTTCTAGACATAGAACAGAATTGAAATATTTCATCTGCGGTTCCATTGTTTCATTCTACTGTTTTTTTTTGTCTGTACCTTCCCTAAGGCTTTGATATCATTCCTTCGATGTGACCACAGTTCAGTACAGTGCCGCAACTATTCCATTCTATATGAATGTTTAATATAATTTTCTTGGCTTTTGTACTGACTGCCTCTGTTTGAAAATCCAAAAATCTTTTAAGTCTTGTTGACAGCCATCTTTAGATCTACCTACTTTCAAAGATCTGTTGACATTTACTTACTTTAAAAATTCAGATTCAATGAAACCAGATTTCAGAGACAGATTGCAATACTCTTCTTAAGCACATTTAACACTTCCAAATAAAGTTTAGTTTTAAGGAAACAGTATTCCACCTCATCCAATCTCAGGCACTCAATTTTCCAAACACTTTCATCACTTTAAATGTCATTGGCTTGACCCCAGTTTAATACAGACACTGAACCATATCAGATCGATTGTGAGAATATGGAAAGTGTGCTGGTGAATCGACTGGGCCTCCTATGGCAGGCACTCTCCTTTCATGAGGGCATTTGAGTGTGCATGTTTTTTGTGTTGGTGGTCTTGGCTCATTGTCCCTATACTGTAAGTTGCCCAGCATGCTCAGTGGCTAAAATAACTCTGCAAAAGTGTGTAATCCTACACCTCTGTTGTCATTCTTGCTCTGTGCAGACAGCACCAACGATCAAGCTTGGAGCAAGATTATGGCCTCAGCTACTGTCTGTGTGTAGTTTGTGTGGGATTTCCCCCCATCTCCCAAAGGCGTGCAGGTTGATGGACTAATTGACCCCTGCAAATTGCCCTTTGAGCAAGATTTGTTGAACCTGGAAGAGCTGATGGGAAGTGGGGGGAATAAAATAGGGTTAGTGTCGAATCTGTGTAAGTAAATCCTTGATGGGGTTGGCATGGACTCTGTGGGCCAAATGGTCTTTTCTCCCTGCAGCATTAATTAATAACTTCACACTTCTCTATGTTAAATTTCAATTGCAATAATTATGTGCAATTCAATAGGCTGTCTAAATTCTATTCTCCTCTCTCTTTTCAGTATCTTTTAGGAGTCCTGTATCACCAGAAACCTTTAAAGATTATCAGCAGAAACAAGTCACTTGGTCCCTCGGTGATAGTATTGGGTTTACTGACTCTGAAGTTCTAAACTCAAACGAAGACTTTAAGCCCTATCGGATACAAATAGTCATGAGTACTCTCACTAAAGGAAGATTATACTGTAACTACCCAATCTTCAAAGACTAGTTAGTTTTCCTATTTATCCTCCACAGCGAGTTTAGCTGCCAATACTCACTATTCGAGTGGTGAGTCATCTCTCCCTACCAAAGCGACGATACTTCCAGCTAACAAAGTAGTTTAAAACACAGTTCACTTATTTTCAGTGATACGTTTATAATCCAAGCAACACTCTTTAAACAAATTTAAAACTCACAGAGGGTTTCTACCTGAAACATGTCCAAAACACAAGCCATTTCCAAAACAAAGACTATTTCTAAAACACAAACCATTTCCGAAACACAAAAAGATTTCCAAACTACAGGTGTAATTCCTATAAGCTAAAAAGACGTTCCATTCCTAATAAGGCTGAAATGCTGTCTACAATTATACCCTTTTTTCTGCCACTAGGGTAACTTCATACACATACGATTTTTTCTCTAATATCCTTTTAACACTAACAGTCTAAAGGCATCTTTTGGAGCCATAGATCTCAGCTTAATGTCCATAGTTCACAATTAATGCTGTATAGCTAACTTCCCTGAGTATGTTAAATTCCTGACTATAAACACATCAGTTATTGATATAGTCAATTATAATATCCATTGGATTTGCAAACTCCCTTCAACTAAGCAACTAAGAGAGTCAGCTTGTCTGTTTTGAAACAAAGTAAATTAAGCAACCCATTGTCTTATACTGCATCTCTGAGCAGCATTTTACTTCTCACAGAGTGTCTGTGCGATAAACAGAGCTTGTTTGCAAATTGTTTTTAATTTCAAGCTGATTATTGCTTGCCATTTACATTTTAATAACTGAAGATTGACTTCCATTAATGATCAGATGTTAAACAGAGCAACATAACTGGAAGTTTATTGCAACTCCTTGTGCTCTTACAAGTGGCAACTGCTGTGTTTAGAAAGCCAAGATTAGCAAACAACAAAGAGGCCCACTAAACAGGATTGACTATCCATCACACCTCAGGCCAGCTCTACTATTGAATGTCATAACTGATATGATTATACATTGTTGTTAACCTCTGCTTACTTCTCATTCCCTTGTGTATCAAGAAAAGTAGGAATAGAAAAAAGCATTTCACATGCAAGGTTTAGCTGAACAAGAAGTGACCCATGTACCAACCCTGAAAAACAACACTACACACTCTTGACAATCTAGAAAAGCAACCTTTTAGCACAAATCTCAGCTTTCTCTCACATTGTTAATTTTCTGGCACAGTATTCCATGCAGCCAGATAGGTTTGGAAGATCCATGCATCAGAGCTTATTAGTTATTAATATCGCTTTAATGTTTTTAAATAGTGGTACATTTATGGACATTTTGAAAGTGCACATGCACATCAACTGCACTAGCCTCATCAACACTTTATTACTTCATAAAAAAGTCAGTCAAACTTAATTTGATATTATATCTGCTGATTTTTATATCATATTTATCCAGGTGCCAATTTGTCCCAGATTTCAAGCTTTAAAAGTCTCCTCAACACTGTCCTGGAACAATGGGTTTACCCCCATTTCTCTTTCCCACTGCTCTTGCAAAATTGGTTCATTCCAAATACAAGGAGAATGGTCTGGAGAAATAAGAGGATGTAGATGCAGGCACCTATAGCAAAGGCTAAAAGTCTTGTGGAATAACTCAGCAGGTAAAGCAGAATCAGTGGAGGCAAAAGAGATAAATTAGCATTTAGTTGTGACTTCAAATGTCAACACAAGAAAATATGAGTAGGTCTAGGCCATCCATCAATTTCCTTTAAACCACTCCTATCAATTAACATGATCATGGCTAGTCAATTCTGGCCTCAGCTCCTCTTCTGTACCATTATTTTATACTCTGCTCCTCATTGTTTTAACAATTTATCCATCTCCACTTCAAATACCTCTAATTATCCAGCATCAGAGAATTCCAGAGATTCATCACTTTCTACAGCAAGAAAATGTCTATGTTCCTTATCTTGTAGTTATGTCCCTTTGTTTAAGATTCTCACTCTAATGAAAATATTACAAAATCTACACTGTCAGACCTCCTTAGGATCTTTTATGTTTCTGAATATGATTTTATTTTTACACATGGTTATCTGCAATTTTTACTGTCCCTCAAACTTGGTTCTTGTAAACTCCATGGAAAGCAGGCCCAAACTATTTTGTCCCACTTGGTAGTTCTAGTTTCTCATTAGCCTGGTGAATCTCTTTTGTACTCCTTCCAATCTTATGATAACCTTTTTAGATCACTGTACCCAAAACTGTGCACAGGATTAAATGTGAAACCTTACCAATGTCCTGTTCAATTGCAACAAACCTCCCTGTTCTTAAACTGCAGACCCTGAAGGCCAAAATGCTGTTCTCATTGTTAACTACTTGATTTGGGTCTTCTCAAGAGAGTTTTTGTGGTCATGCACTAGAAAACTTATATCCCTCTATACTACAGTAAACTCCATTTGCCAATCTTTTCCTCTCTCACTCAATCTATCTTCATCCCATTGCAGAATCACAGTAGTATTCTCATGACATGCCCTTCCAACTGCACTAAGTAGCCACTTTATTAGGTACACCTCTATATCTGCTGAGGACTCCCTGACTCTTCAACACTACTTGTCCCTCAACCTATCTTTGAATTATCTGCAAACTTGACTACAAAACCATCAATATAAACATCCATATCATTAACAGGAAATGTGAAAAGTGGTGAATCCAACATCAACCCCTGGGGAATACCACTAGTCACCAGCAGCCAACCAGAACATTTCCCTTTATTCCCAGTCCTTATCTTCCACCAGTCAGCCAGTTATCCATGCTAGTACCTTTCCTGTAATACCATGGGTTCCTATCTTTTTTAGCATCCTCATGTATAGTGTCTTGTCAACATCCACCAGCTCTTATTTGTCTATCCTGCCTGTTACTTTGCAGCCAATGATGTCTTTTGCTGACCCTCTTTTACTCTTTATATACCTGAAAAAAAGTTGTTATCCTCTTTTATATTATTGGCTGGCTTACCTTCATATTTAATCTTTTCTCCCCTTTATTGCTTTATTGATTGCCTTTTACTTTGGTGTTTAAAGGCTTCCTAATCCTTTCTTGATGTTTTTGCAATATTGTGTGTTCACTCTTTTGTTTTTATGCTGTCTTGACTTCCTTAGGTAGCCATAGTTGCCTTAGGAATGCTGCTTCTTCTTTAGGATGAAATGAACCTGACTTCTTCGGAATTACTTCCAGAAACTCTTGACATTGCTGCTCTACCACCATTCCTTAGTGTCCTCTTCCAACAAACTTTGGCCACTTCCTGTCTAAAGCCCATTAGCTACCTTCACACATCTATGATACAGTTACATTTCATCTTCTCCTCCTTATGAATGCTATTATATTATGATCAAATGCTTGCTATTTCACAACACTAATTCCATAATTTCCCTCATGGGCTCAAACCCAAGCTGCTCTAAAAAGCCATCTCATAGCACTCTACAAATTCCTTCTCTTGGGATTGACTGCCAACTTGTTTTCCTCAGTCTACCAGCATATTGAAGTCCCCCTTTAACATCATAACAGCGTCTTTCTTACATGCCTTTTTTTAAATCTTCCATTGCTACTTGTTCTGCAAATCATGGCGACTATTTGGATGCCTCTATATAACTCCCATCAGGGTCTTTTTAACCGTGCAGCTTTTTCACTCTACTTACAGAACTCTACATCCTCTGATGGTATGTAATTTCTTGCTAATACTTAAGTACAATTATGAAGAAAACATGGCAGCACCTCTTCTTCCTTAGGAGCTTGCAAAGATTTGGTATGACATCTAAACCTTTGACCAACTTCTGTAGATGCGTGGTGGAGAGTATATTGACTGGCTGAATCATGGCCTGGTATGGAAATGCTAACACCCTTGAATAGAAGATCCTACAAAAAGTAGTAGCTACAACACAGTCCCTCACGAGTAAAGCCCTTCCCACCACTGAGCACATATACATATACATGGAGCGTTAAAGCAGGAAAGTACCCCCACCACCCAGATCATTTTTCTCATTGTTGCCATCAGAGAGAAGGTACAGGAGCCTCAGGTCACACACCACCAGGTACAGGAGCAGTTATTACACCTCAACCGTCAAATTCTGAACTAGAGGGGATAACATCACACAATGTCAATTGCCCCATCACTGAACTTGTTCCCACAACCTCTGGACTCACTTTCAAGGACTCTTCATCTTATGTTCTTGATACATATTGCTTATTAATTTATTATCGTTGTCACATTATTTCATATTTTTCTTTTTGTACAGTATTTTCACAGTTTGTCGTCTTCTGTGTTGTCACATGTTGTCTGCCCTGCGGAATTTCATTAATTCTTTTATGGCTATTGGATTTATTGAGTGTGCCCACAAGAAAATGAATTTCAGTGTTATATATAGTGACATATATGTATGTACATTGGTAATAATTTTACTTTGAACTTTTGAACTTGAACATTGAACTTCGCTAAGGACTTTATTTGATGGTTTTAATCCAACAGAGCTATGCCACCACCTCTGCCCGCCTGTCTTTTTGATAGGATGTGTATTATCGGTTATTTAGTTCTGAGCTCTGATCTTCTTTCAGCCATGAATTTGTGATGTGCACAACCTCGTGCCTGCCAATTTCTAACTGCACTAAGAACTCATCCAGCTTGTCTTATATACTCTATGCATTCAAATATATCACCTCAGTCCTGTACTCAGTAATCCTCTTAAATCTGTCTCCATGCTGCCCGAAGATAAATTGTTTTCCATTTCTAAACTTGTTATTTATTCAGGAGACCTCACTGACATCTCTTGCACACTCCTTCTCCTTTACTTTATCCATTTTTTTTCCAGTTTGTTGAGTACACCACCTACTATTTAGTCTGAAGCCTTAGCTACAGCCCTGGTTAAACGATCCTCCAGGGCCCTGGTCCCAACATGTTTCTATAGGCCATGAGACATAGGAGCAGAATTAGGCCATTTGGCCCTTTGAGCCTGCTCCACCATTCCAATCCAGCTGATTTATTATCCCTCTCAATCCCATTCTCTTGCCTTCAGTCTGTAACTTTGACAATTTAACTAATCAAGGAACTATCAACCTCCGCTTTAATATGCTCAATGATTTGGCCTCCACAGCAGTCTGTGGCAATAATTTCTACAGACTCACTACTTTTTGGCTAAAGAAATTCCTCCTCATCTTTGTTCTAAATGGATGTAACTCCATTCTGAAACTGTGCCCTCTTGTCTTAGTCTCAGTTATGATAGGAAACATCCTCCCCACATCCACTCTGTCCATTTCCTTTCAATATTCAATAGGTTTCAAAGAGATCTCCTCTCATTTTCCTAAACAGCAGTGAGTACAGGCCAAGAGTCATCAAACGCTTACTCACATGTTAACCCTTTAATTCTTGTAATCATTCTCGTGAACCTCCTCTGGTTCTTCTCCAATACCTTCAGGTTTAGGATGGTACTAACGAAGACGTGTGACAGCTTACTCGTAGTTCAAAAGCAAAGGACCTTGATTTAAACCATTATTAATAACTCTTTTTTGTGGTAAACTATCTCTGCAGACAATGGAGGAGTGAGTGAAGGCAATGTGAATCTGCGGGATGTGCCCTGCTGGCCTGCTGCAAAATCAACAGACTTGGAGTTGGAGACATGCTGGCTGAAGTGAACGACTCGGAGGGGAGAAGACAGGACTGAGGAGTTCCAATGCCCATCCAACTATCCCGGGTATGAGGGTGGATCACTCTAAGCACCAAGCCAAGTTGGATAAGTCGAGAACAGCTTCTTTGGCAGCAAAATCCAGGCCCGAAGCTAAGTGCTGGCTGGTGTGTTCAAGGCCCAGATTGACTCGCCAAGGCCTGGGTCCTAATGCGAGGTCCTACCCGCCGTTTGGACAATCTAAGCCCTGGCCCATATAGACCAGAAAGTCAGGGTGTCAAGAACTGGTGAGGTTAGATTGCTCCATGTGCCAAGCCAATCTGGAGAGGTCAAGAATCGCTCATTCAGCAGTGAAATCTAGGCCCGGAACAATTCCCTGGTGACAGGGCGGAATCTTAGTGTGAGGTTTGGACAATTTAAATTGCAGCCCAAATAGTCTGGAGGCTTCTCTCTTCATGGGGCTAACATTGTGAGAATGCCTCCGGCTGCTGTGCTTCACAGCTGCAAACTTTGCAGCAATTTGCCCCACTAATATGATGAATTGATTACTGAGGCTTTGTGCCTACCCTGGGCTGCTACGGGGAGTTAGATCTAAGGACTCAATTTGGATCGGAATGCTGTTGTTGTTGCTCTCTTCTATTGTTTATATGATTTGTTTTGTGTTTATTTTTTCTTTCTCTGTGGGCACTGGGAGATGTTAAGTCTTACTTTTTTAATTGGGTTATTTCGGGTTCCATGTTTTGCTATTGCTTGTAAACAAACAAATCTCAAGGTTGTATAATTTATACATTCTTTGACAATAAATGCACTTTGAAACTTTGAAACAATGCCAGCACACCTTTTCTTAGATAAGGTGCCCAAAACTGCTCACGATACTCCAAGTGCGGTCTGTCCAATGCCTTATGAAGCCTCAGTATTGTATCCATGCTCTTATATTCTTGTCCTCTCAAAAGGAGTGCTAACATTGCAATTTCCTTTCTTGCCACTGACACAACCTGCAAGTTAATTGTTGGGGAATGCTGCATGAGAACTCTAAAATCCTGCTGCATCTTGGATTTTTGAATTTTCCCCTTGTTTAGTAAATAATCTACACCTTTATTCTTCCTGCCAAATTACATGACCATACACTTCCTTGCATCATATTCCGTCTGCCACTTCTTTGTACATCCCCTAATGTGTATACGTCCTTCTTCTGACTCCTTACTTCCTGAACACCACCTGCCTTCATAATATCCACAAACCTGGCCACAAAGTCATCAACCCCTTCATCCAAATCAGTGATATAAAACATGATAAAAAGTGGTCCCAACACTGACAGCAATGGAATGCCACTAGTTACCACCAGCCAACCTGAAAAGGCCTCCTTTATTCCCACTCTTTCTCTCCTGCCAGTCAGCTAATCTTCTATCTATGGTAATATTTTCCTGTAATACCATGGGCTCTTATCTTGTTAAGTAGCCTCATGTACATTCAGTTGTCAAAGGCCTTCTGAAGATGCAAGATAACAACATCCATTGACTGTTCCTTTGTCTATCTTACCTGTTATTTCCTAAAAGAATTCCAAGAGATTTGTCAGGAAATATTTCCCCTTAAGGAAACCATGCTGACTTTGGTCTATTCTGTCACATACCTCCAATTACCCCAAAAGCTCATCCTTAATAATGGACTCCAACATCTTCCCAGCCACTGAAGTCAGGCTAAATGGCCAATAATTTCCTTTCTTCTTCCTCCTTCCCTCCTTGAAGAATGGATTGGCATTTGTGATTTTTCAGTGCTCCAGAACCATTCCAGAATCTAGTGATCACTACTAATGCCTTCACAATCCTTTCAGCTACCTCTTTCAGAACCCTGTGGTGTAGACTACTCAGTCCCGGTGACTATCTATCTTCAGACGTTCCAGTTGCTTTCTCTTTAATAATAATGACTGTACTCACTTCTGACAAGTTTCTGGTGCACAGGAAACACTGAGACAAAATATTTATTCAGTTTGTCTGCCATTTCTTTGTTCCGCATATCTACATCTTCAGTGTCATTTTCTAATCGTCTGATTAAGAGACTTTGTCTCTTTTTGACTCTTTATATATCCGGAAAATATTGTTATGCTCTTTTATATTATTGGTTAGCTTATCTTCATATTTCATTTTTCCTCCCCTTTATTGCTTTATCAGTTGTGTTTTATTTTGCTTTTTAAAAGCTTCACAAACCTCTCACTTCTTGCTACAATATTGTATGCCTTCTCTTTTGCTTTATGCTGTCCCTTGTCAGCCATGGTTCCCTCACCCTCCCTTTAGAATGCTTATCCATCCCTGAGATGTACCTATCCTGCGCTTTCTGAATTGCCCCAGAAACTCCAGCTATTGCCGTTCTGCAGTCGTTCCTGCTGGTGTCTGATTCTAATCAACTTTGGCTAACACTTCTCTCATGCCTCTGTAATTCCCCTTACTCCAGTGTAATGCTGATACATCTGACTCTATCTTCTCCCTCTCAAACTGCAGAGTGAATTCTATCATGTTATGATATTATCATATCATGACCACAGCTTCCTCAGGGTTCCCTTACCTTAAGCTCCCTAATTAAATCTGGTTTATTACACAACACTCAATCCAGAATGGCCCTTCTGCTAGTGGACTCAACCTCAAGCTGCTTTAGAAAGTCATCTCACAGATATTCTACAAATTTCCTCTTTTGGGATCCAGCACTAACCTAATTGTACCAATCTACATACTTTTGAAATCCACATGACTATCGTAACATTTCCTTTTTTTTTACGTGTTATGATTTGTAACTTCAAAACACTAAATTAATTCACAGAAGATGCATGGGAGCTTGAAATCCGGGCCTGGCTTTGGATTTACTTAAGTTAGGTGTGCACGTATCACTTGGTAGTGTGATGAAAGTATGCAATTAATGTATTTGCATGTAACCTGTAATTAATTAATTAAATGAACAAGAATGCCTAATCAACCAATACATATACAAAATTGCTCAGATATTACTGACATATTAAATACACAGCACTCCTTTCTGCTTTACTGCAAACTCCAACTCAATAAAGAATACATTTCAATTATATACACAATATATTATATAATACAACCACTATGTACATACAAACATTCACAGCATAGTCAACTTTAAATTGTCCCATTTAGGCTTAAAGATTTAATTACTGTGGAGGATTTCTTACTCCTCTGGGTTAATGTCATTCCTGACAAAGGAGATCTCTCTGCTTGTCAAGTGAGACTTGTGGCTGTGAAAATAAAATCAGGTTCTGGTGCCTCTGTTGTGGTGGTTGTAGGAGTTGACTCTGAGACTGAAGGAAGCAGTTCTGATAGTGGTAACCACCTTTCTTCTTCATTGTTTTTCTAGTTTGTGAACCTCAATCATGGGAAGGGGTATTTAGTTCATCAGAGTACTTTCTTATTAATCGTTCTATTGTTTTTTTTACACCTGATCTCTTGGTTTCCGCATCCACAACATCATCTGACAAATTCTCTGTTTTTGTATCCCCATTGATTCCTTTCCTTTTGGCTTTCCATTCACCCAGCTGGGATTTGCTCTTTGTATCTACATTTACAAGCAAATTTTTTTCTCCCACTTGAAGTTCATCCAATAACTTTAGTGCACACAGAGTAGATTCTGGATCTTGATACAAAAGCTGAATGCTTGCAACTTTCCTGAAGCTCTTTGAACTCTCTTCCAGCTTAAAATCAATCTGCATTTCACAAGTAACTGCCTGATTAACATATCAGAAGCTTTCTCAAACATGATATAGTCAGACCACTGCTTTTGTCACATTCATGCTTCCTCTGAGCAGCATGGTCCTTCCTTGGTCCAATATGCTTTCCAACCAGAGGCACCAAAGTTGGCACCAACACCTGTTTTCCCTCTGTTAGGCAACAGTTCATGTTCCTTAGCCTGGAGACAGTTGTGGCATCACCCAGTACCTTTCCTAATTCGCTTATTGTTGGAGATGTGGCATGCAAATTATGAATCGATCTCCAAGCAAGTTGCAGTTGTCTCAGCCAATCATGTCCCCCACAATGCTGGTCCTTGTTTTTACCACATACAAGCTCAATTTGCTTGTTGGTTGTTGTATTTCACGGTTATGAATGTTATTCCCATAGGAGTTATATTTTCCCCAGTGTAAGTTCTCAGTTGGATATTTGTAGGCTTCAGTTCAGTATCTTTGAAATGCCATTGAAACTCATTTTGTGGATTGACTAAAACAGCTGAACCAGTGTCTAATTCCATTTGAAATAATTTACTATTCATTCCTGCATAAGCCATATTGCTTGTCTATTCTGTTTTGACACTGTTAATCTCAAGGCTACATGATCCTGTGTCACTCTCATTGTTATCAGATTTGTCATCAACAGCATGAAGATCAGTGCTCTTTTTGAAATTGAAAGTTGACAATTTAGCTTTTTCTCTTCCCTAAGCAGTCCATTTTTTGTCTGACTGATATATTCTTAGTGCGTGTCCTACTTTGTTGCATGTTCTGCTAGTTTCACCTTTAAACCTGCATTGGTTTGGTGTGTGTGAACTCCTGGCACAATGGTTACACAATTTGTTCAGGCAGGCAGGTTTCTGTTTAGACACTGCAATCTTGTTCATCATCACTTTCATTCCTGACTGCAACTCAATTGCATCCCTGTCTGCAGTTTCTGTTGAAACAGTGATTTCCATTGCTCCTTGAAATGTAAGCTAGGAGCCATTTTAAAATACTTTCTTTTAAGATTCCACAAACTAAATGATCTCCATGTATCATTTAGCCCATTACTGAACTGACAATGCTCAGGCAATCTCTTCAACTCAGCCACACACACTGAAATGGACTCACCTTTTTGATTCCACTTAAGAAACCTAAAGCATTCTGAAATCAATAGTGCCTTTGGTTCTAAGTGTTCCTGCATCACTTTTACAATAGCAGCAAAGCAAATTCTGATGGTTTGGTTGGAGCAGTCCAACATCGAAGCAAGCTCTCTGTCTTTAAACTTAATGAACTCAGCAAAATTGGCACTTACTTCTCACCAGCTACTTCATTTGCTTCAAAATACTGTTCCAATAGCTCAGTATGCTTGAGCCAATTACCTGATGTGTAATCAAACTCATCAATCTTTCTAATGTAGCCAGCCACTTCTGGTTTTTAATATGATTATTATCGTCCAGTACTTGCTCTTTATGAGACCTGAATTCTTCTGTTTTCTGAGTTTTCTTTAAACTCTATTGTGCCTTCCCTTCCGAAGACCATCTCTGCACGTACTGGGCTTTTTCGACACTGCACTCTCAGCATTTTATTATGTCTTAAACATCTTGCTTTAACAGGTCGGTAGCGCTGTCAGGTTTGTTTTAAGATATCTCGTCGCCAGTGTTATGTTTTGTAATTTCAAAACATTGAAGTAATTCACAGAAAACGCACAGGAGTTCCAAATGCGAGCCTGGTTTTGGGTTTACTTTAAGTGAGACGTGCCCGCATCACGTGGTAGCATGATGACGTATGCAATTAACATATTTTACATTCCAAAACCCCCATTATCTCTAGTCATAACCCAAACATTGCCGCTACAGGGAAACCATTACATTAGCACTGAAACATTACAGAGAAACCATTACATTAGCAGTGAAACCTTACAGCCTATTACACTCTCCCCCCCCCTCCAAATTTAGTCATGTCCTCATGACTTTGAATTAATTTTCCAACCCTTCCTGTAAAATATGAAGTCCAATTTAGGTGTAAAAGGTAGAGACATGGCTCCCCAAAACGGTAGGGGTCACTCTCTGTTCCCCCTGTGCTACATAGGCCGGCCTATCTGGTGGTCTCCTAATCCTCTGAGACCTCCGTAACCCCTCACCTAACTCTTCAGGTTCAGACACTACAGGGGATACTTCTAGTCTACCTGGTAATGCCTCCCCCGGCCTCTCACTTGTGCCCACCTGCAACCTGGAGCCCTCTGTTCCGTGGCCAAGCACCACTTCAGTCCTCGCAGGGTCCTGCTGCAATCCAGGCTGCCAAAAAAAGCCCTCCATCAATTTCACCTGATTCAACGGAAGAAGGGCTGAGAGTCTCTTCATCAGTCAATAGAGAGTCAGCAAAAGGTAGCATATACCACACATCCAGATCCTCATTCTCCGAATCAGTATCCCTCTCAGGGTTGGGGGCCGGCTTAACCTCTTCTGCTGTTGGCCTTGTAGTCACCCTGCATTTCTGCAGAGTCCTCTTACTAGATGTAGCCTCCAGGTTGGGCTCTGGTCTACCTGCACCTCTTGTCCCAGGGGCAGCAAGTGGTTCTGATGGAGAATCTTGACAGACCCATTCCCATCCTTTGGTTTCACCCAGAAAACTGGAGCTTTCCAGGTAGCCCCAAATTCTTTATGAGGACTCGGTCTCCCGGCATGAGTTGGGAGAACTTCACCTTTTGATCATACCTCCTCTTATTCCCTTGATTCTGCTTGGCAGTGCAACTCCAGCTAACTCATAAGCCCTTTTTCTGCTCTCTTCTCATGTCAGACACATACTTCAGATAAGTCTTCGGTAGTAAGTCACCCTCGTCAGTCCCAAAACAAAGATCAATGGGCAACCTCACCTCGTACCCAAATGTCAGTCGTCATCGGTAGGTCGCACCTGGAATTTCCAATTGGCGGACGATTTCACTCCACTCTGCTCTGACATATTGGTAAATCATGTACGTGGCAAGTTGCAGCAGTGGTTTGCCTTTCCCTTCTGCCGGGTGAGTTTTTTTAAAAAAAGAGATCATCATCTCTTAACTCAGCACGGATGGAGAGCGTGCAAGGGAGCCGTCTGGATTCGAACTTGGGACCTCTTGCCCCGAGGTTCAGCGTTAATGCCACTACACCACCAGTCGAGCATCAGATAGTATGGCAAGTACCCATTAGCTTCATTTCAGTCACAGTTGTAACTGTGGACCAGATGTCCAATATGTTGACTCCACCTGCTCTTCTTGCTGATCTCCAAGGTCCCAAGCATGTCTAGCAAGGTCCAATTAAACCTCTGGCTGGGGATCACCCTGTGGGTGACAGGGCGTGGTCCTTGACTTCTGAAATCCAAGCATGCCCCGTAACTCATGGATGAATCTGCTCTCGAAATCCCGTCCCTGATCACTATGTATCCACTTGGGGAGGTCATAATAAATGAAATACTTCTTCCATAACACCTTGGCTACCGTAGATGCCCTCTGGTCCTTGGTAGGAAAAGCCAGGGCATATCTAGTGTAGTGGTCCGCGATGACTAAGACATTCGCTGTGTTACTGGCATCGGGTTCTATGGACAGAAACTCCATACACACCAGGTCCAGGGGCCCTGCACACTGCAAGTGGAACAAGGGAGCTGCCCACGTAGGTCTTCCGCTGTATGCATCGAATGCACGACCTGCAGTATTCTTCAAACACCAACTTCAGTCAGAGCCAGTAAAACCGGTCTCTGAGCAATCCATTGGTCTTCTCAACCCTCAAATGTCCAGAATCATCATGAAGTGACTTCAACGCAATCCCCCGATATTTCTCCGGCAGAACCAGCTGGCAATGCTGAGGACAGTCAGGGGGGTGGGGGTGACGTGACCCAGTATAGGATCTGCTTCCACAACTCCAACCAAGGCGATTCTCTCCGAAATGGAGGCATTTCGTATGTTTTGCCTTTTCTTTCTGAGCCATGTCTCCTTTTTCGACCGCTGACCCAATGTTACCGATGCCCGGATCATCTCGCAGAACTCAATTCCAGCAGCTGATTTATCTTCAGAGCAGTCAGGTTACAGTAAACCCTTCCCTTTGCCTTCATGGTGATGGCAAATTGACACATGACCTTCATCCCTGGGGTAGGAACACTCTCCCACTCCTCGTCCCTGTCCATTCCGTCATGCGCCCATCGGGACAAAGCATCAACATCAGTGTTTTGCTTCCGGTTGGTACCTCGGGCTGAAATCATAGGCAGACCACGCTGCCAACCATCGATGGCCTGTGGCATCCAGTTTCACCGAGGTCTGCATATAAGTTAGAGGGTTGTTGTTCGTCCTCACCTCAAACTTGGCCCCTTAGAGGTAGTCCCCTCAGCTTATCCACCACCACGCATTTCATCGCCAGAAGTTCCAATTTGTGTGTGGGATAGTTTTTCTCGGAGGGTGACAGACTCTGGTTGACAAATACAATGGGCCTCAACCCAGTGCCCTGATTCTGATACAGGATGCCCCCTAAGTCCTCTTGGCTGGCATCCATGTGCAGTACATACGGCAATTGGGGGCCTGCAGAAGCCAGCACTGGCGCCTGGGTCAGCAGCTCCTTCAGCAACTGAAAGGCCTCCTCACATTTTGCATCCCACCTCGGTCCAAAGGGCTCTGACTGTCTATGATACTCTCCACTCTCCTGTCCTTTCCCCCCTCCCTTCCTTCCCCAAGGAAGGGTAACCGCAGAGAAGCTGATTCAATGGGTGACTCACTTTTGCGTAGCCCTTCACTGACCTCCGATCGTAACCATAAAACATGAGGAACGAGCACAGAACACTCACAGTCTGGGGTCTTGGCCAGGTGATCACCTCCTCTGTCTTAGCCGGATAAGTGGCTAATCCATTCCCATGAGACTATGTGCCCAACATAGCTAACAGATGTTTGGCAGAACTGGTACTGTCCAGGGAAAGTTTTAACCCTTCAGGTTTCAGGTGGCCTAGCACCTTCAGCAGCCTCACTTTATGTTTTTCAAACACTATGAGGTCATCCAGATTCACGAATACCTCAGGCAAGTTCATATCCCCCACCGTCTTCTCCATAACCTGCTGTAAGGTTGCAGGGGCTCCCGATATGCCCTGGGGCATCCTTTCGAACTGGAAGCATCCCAGGGGACATATGAATGCCATCTTCTCTTTGTCGTCCTCACTCAAGAGGATCTGGTAATATCTACTCCTCAAGTCCAGCACTGAACCACTTCGCACCACTCAAACAGGCCAGTGTGGCTTCAATCCTTGGGACCGTATACTGGTCGGGGACAGTATGCCTGTTCAGAGACCTATAGTCCACGCAGATCCATACCTTCCCATTCTTCTTTCAAGCTACTGCTATTGGGGATGCATAGGGGCTTCGGGACTCAGAGATGATCCCAGCTTCCTTCAACTTATACAAATGCTGCTGAACATTTTCCACCTCCGCAGGGGCCTGCCTCTGCGACCACTCTCTGAACGGGGTGTCCTCAGTCACCCGTATAGTGTGAAGAGTGCTCTTGGAACAGCGCATATCAAACTCATCAACGCAAAAGACCACCTTCCAGCTTCAACATCTTCTCTACCAACCTCCTCTTCTAACCTACAGGAACCGGGGAGTCCCCGAAGTTGAATGACTCAGTGGTCAACTTTCCCCCTTTTTCCAATAGCTTCTCCCCAGCTTGTCTCACAGGGACACTAGACGTTACCATCACCAGGAGCAGATTCACCACGGGCATACCCCACTTGAAGGTGACCTCCCTCTTCATAATGTTCCTGACAATCACTGCCATCTTGCTCGCCTGTACAACCGAGGGCTTCTGCAATTCGGGCCTCACCAGCAGGAAATCCCAACTCGCCCTGATGGTCTTCCATTGAGTACACTAAGAGAGAATCACCCTCAGGCACCCTGGGAAATATGGAGGTCCCCATCACTCTTGCTACTTCCCCGGGCTGGACCAGCATTGGCTTCGAATGGATGAACCACACAATCTAAATTCGGTATCCGGTCCAATGCAGCCTCGCTCTTCCTCAAAAGCAGCTCGAAACACCAGGTGCACGGACAATGTTCCCAGAAAGCTCTCACCAGCCTTCTCCTTGCAGGCCCCCATGAGCCTCCTCACAAGAAAGGTGTTGGTCGCCACCAGAATTGAAACGCCCCCCTTCTCAACGGGATCCTGACAAACCAGCACCAATGTACCAAGGACCTCAGGCACTCCCACATTGGCCTTCGAGAACTCCAACTTCACTGACAAATAACCATTGTACAGATCTCCAGTGCCCTGAATGGTGTCAATAGTAAATGCTTCAGATACCAGTTGTAAAACAAATGGTACAACAACGTGACCTGCGACCCGGTGTTGAGTATGGCTTTAGCATAAATACTCTCTATCTGTGGTGACACACTGGAACATGGACCCACTAAGCCTTCAGGAATTGGGTCTTTCACTTCCGAGGGTTCCTTGGTATATTGCTGGAAACATGTTCCCCCAGATATACCACACCGTTTCCTCACTGGTCTCCTCTAACTTTTCCCAACGACTCTCCCTGCTGAGGTACCTGGGGGCTCACTCTCCTCGTGTGACATCTTCTGCCAGCAGCCCTCCACATTGTCTGTCCTCTTAGGGGATCCGTCCCCCCCCATCAGCTCCATCATTGATTGTACCTGCTGATAACAGCCGAGACATCTCAGTTCTCAGCTCTGCCGCAGTCTCCTCTACTGCTCCCCGGGTGATGCACCATCAATAACTCTCAGAGACAGGAGGCAAACGATAGGCTTTTATTAGCAGGGAAACGGAGCACGGCATCTCAGAGACTGAGGGGGAAGCAGTGCCTCCAATCGCCTTTATACAGGGGTCTGTGGGAGGAGCCACAGAAGCAGTCAGCAGAGGGGCGTGTCCAGACAGGTATATGTAGTTTACCACATTCACCCCCCCCCCTTTGTTTTAAAAGAGAGTCCCCACGGGGCGAAGTTTCTTACAAGTATATTTACAGGTTAAGTCTATCAGGTGGTCGAGTCTGTCGCTGCGATCTACGTAGCACCGGTGGTGATTGCACCGGTGACGGTGGTTGCGCTGGCTCCGGCCTGACTTGAGGTGCCAGCCCGTTAGGCGTCAGTAATCCCTCATGCGTGTGCGCGCGCTCGGTATGAGAGTGTCGTGAGGAGTCTGTGTAGGGCTTGGTGTGCGATGTGTCAGGTGGGTATACACCTCGGTGGGTACGGGGTTCATAGTCACCGTGGAGTGTTCGGGGTAGGGGTCTGGTGCTCCTGCGGGCGCCAGGTCGCGGACGGAGACCATGTCCTCCCTCCCATCAGGTAAGACCACGTAAGCATACTGGGGGTTCGCATGAAGTAGGTGAACCCTCTCGGCCATTGGGATGTATTTATTGCTCCTCGCATATTTCCGGAGCAGCACTGGCCCTGGGGACATCAGCCAAGCTGGTAGGGTGGTCCCAGTGGCAGACTTCTGGGGAAAAGTAAAGAGTCGCTCATGAGGGGTGGCATTGGTGGACGTGCATAACAGGGAGCAGATGGAGTGGAGTGCCTCGGGGAGGACCTCCTGCCAGCGAGAGACTGGCAATCCCTTTTGACCTAAGAGCTAAGAGTGTGGCCTTCCACACTGTGGCATTCTCCCTCTCCACCTGTCCATTCCCCCGGGGATTATAACTCGTGGTCCTACTAGTAGCAATGCCCCTAGCCAGCAGGTACTGGCGCAGCTCGTCACTCATAAACGAGGATCCTCTATCACTGTAGATACAGCAGGGATATCCGAACAGAGTGAAGAGCTGGCGCAGGGCTTTTATGATGGACGTGGCAGTGGTATCGGGGCAGGGGATGGCAAAGGGGAACCGCGAGTACTTGTTGATTATGTTGAGAAAGTAGACATTGTGGTTGGTGGAGGGAAGGGGGCCCTTAAGGTCGACACTCAGTCGCTCAAAGGGGCGGGTGGCCTTGATAAGTTGTGCCTTTTCAGGACAGTAGAAGTGCGGTTTGCACTCAGCACAGGCTTGACAGTCCCTGGTCATCGTCCTGATGTCCTCAAGGGAGTAAGGCAGGTTCCGGACTTTCACGAAATGGTAAAGTCGGGTGACCCCCGGATGGCAAAGATCTGCATGGAGGGCGTATAGCCGGTCGAGCTGCACGTTGGCACACGCTCCCTGGGATAGGGCATCAGGGGGCTCATTGAGCCTTCCAGGCCGGTACAGGATGTCATAGTTGTAGGTGGAGAGTTCTATTCTCCACCGCAAAATTTTATCATTTTTGATTTTGCCCCGCTGTTGGTTGCTGAACATGAATGCAACTGAGCGCTGGTCGGTCAGCAAGGTGAACCTTTTGCCGGCGAGATAGTGCCTCCAGTGCCTAATAGCTTCCACTATGGCCTGGGCTTCTTTCTCCACCGCGGAGTGCCGAATTTCAGGGCATTGAAGGGTACGAGAGAAGAATGCTACCGGCCTTCCTGCCTGATTGAGGGTAGCAGCCAGTGTGAAGTTGGAGGCGTCACTCTCTACTTCGAAGGGAATGGTCTCGTCCACCGCATGCATCGTTGCTTTGGCAATGTCCCCTTTAATGCGGCTGAAGGCTGTGCGGGCCTCGGCTGAGAGGGGAAATGTGGTGGACTTGACCAGGGGGCGGGCCTTGTCTGCGTAGTGAGGGACCCATTGGGCGCAATAGGAAAAGAAGCCCAGGCACCGTTTGAGGGCTCTGAGGGTGGTGGGAAGAGGGAGTTCCAACAGAGGGCGCATACGTTCGGTGTCAGGACCAATGACCCCGTTCTCCAAGACATACCCAAGGACAGCAATTCGGGTGGTTCCGAACACACACTTGTCCCTGTTATAGGTAAGGTTAAGAACTTTGGCCGCTTGGAAAAATCATTGGAGGTTGGTGTCATGATCCTGCCAGATGGTGATGTTATCCAGATATGGGAACGTGGCCTTCAGTTGGCACTGGTCCACCATCCGGTCCATTTCCCTCTGGAAGACAGAGACACTATTCATGACACAGAAGAGGAAAGTGATAGAGCCTGCCGCCCGCTTCGAAGGCGGTGTAGGGGCGGTCCTCCGGGCGGATGGGGAGCTGATGGTAAGCGGATTTCAGGTCTATGGTCGAGTACACCTTGAACTGAGCTATCTGGTTGACCATATCCGCGATGCGGGGTTGGGGGTACGTGTCAAGCTACGTGAACCTATTGATGGTCTGGCTATAGTCCACGACCATCCTATTTTTCTGCCCGGTCCGAACAACAACCACCTGGGCCCTCCAAGGACTTGTGCTTGGCTCAATGATCCCCTCCCTGAGCAGCCGCCGCACCTCCGACTTAATGAAGGCCCTGTCCCCCACGCTGTACCTCCTGCTTTTAGTTGCCACAGGTTTACAGTCGAGGGTCAGATTGGCGAACAGCGGTGGGGGAGGGATCTTTAGGGTGGGAGAGGCTGCAAGTGGTGTCAGTAGCGCGGCTGTTGGCATGGTGTTGGGTGGCATGTGCGGGTCGGTGTGTGTGTGTGGTCAGTAGTGGGGTATATGACAAAGTCCCACAAATCTGAGGATTTCTGACAGTGATTGGTGGGAGGGGCCCGTCATACTCCATTGTCATACTTTTCAGGTGGCTCTGGAAGTCAAGTCCAATAGCACAGGGGCACACAGTTGAGGCATGACCAAGTAACACAAAGTCCCGATATTCTGTGCCCTGCACCACCAGTGTTGCTACACAACCCCCCCCCCCCCCCCCCGGGATATCTGTGGAATGTGATCCAGAAGCCATGGTGACCTTCTGGCTTACCAGCTGTGTCTTGAGTCCGCAGCGTTGCACTGTGTCCGGGTGAATAAAACTCTCAGTGTTGCCAGTGTCAAACAGGCAGCTAGTCCTGTGCCCCTCCACCAGGATGTCCATCATTGACCTTGCGAGCTGGTGTGGAGCGCTTTGGTCAAGGGTCATGGAGGCCAGAGTTGCATGGCCGTCTTGGTGCCCGGTAAGCACCCGTGGGTCGGAGGCAGGGTGAGGTGGCGCCAACAAAGATGGCCGCCCCCATGCCTCGCACGCCGTGGGCAGGCAAGTTGGCGGTGACCAAGATGGCAACCCCCATGCCTCACATGTGGCACTGCTCGACACCGCTCGTGATTTGGACTCACAGGCCTTGGCGAAGTGGCCCTTCTTTCCACAGCTGGAGCAGCTAGCTTCTCAGGCCAGGCAGCATTTTCAGGGGTGCTTTTTGAGTCCGCAGAAGTAACACTGCGCGGACTTGTGACTGGCAGGAGCCGTGGTCGATTCGCCGGTGGGTTGCGGGGACTTCACGGCCTTGCGACTGGCAGCAGCCGAGGTTGATTCGCCGGCAGGTTGCGGGTTCTGCAGCGTCCACGGGGCCGGCGGGAGATCGCGCGCCTGGACACCGTCAGCGTTGTGCAGAGCGGCCTCCAGCGTGTCGGCCAGCTCGATCGCCGACTGTAAGGTAAGATCAGCATGTTCCAGCAGCCGCTGGTGCACGTACACTGACCTGATCCCCGTTAACGAAGGCGTCTCGTACCAGGAGCTCCGCATGCTGTTCCGCCGTCAGTCCTCTGCAGTCGCATGCCTGCATGGGTGTCTGTAGGGCTCAGACAAACTCAGCGCTCGACTCTCCGGCCCGCTGCCGCCGTGTCGCTAAGCGATGTCTTACGTAGATGGTGTTCACCGGCCGCAGGTATTGCCTTTTGAGGGCATCCATCGCACCCCGGTAGTCCGTTTGGTCCCTGATCATGGAGTAGACCCTTGCACTGACTCTGGAGAGGAGAACCCTGTGCTTTGTGGCAGAGTCGGTCACATGAATCTCCTCCAGGTACGATTCAAAGCATGCTAGCCAGAGTTCGAAAGCGTCGCGAGCTTCCTGGGATTGTGGGTCGAGATCTAATCTGTCTGGTTGTAAAATGCTCTCCATGTTTTAAAATTGCTGCTAATAAAATTGATGCACCATCAATAACTCTCGGAGACGGGAGGCGAACGATAGGCTTTTATTAGCAGCAAAACGGAGCACGGCATCTCGGAGACTGAGGGGGAGCAGTGCCTCCAATTGCCTTTATACAGGGTTCGGTGGGAGGAGCCACAGGAGCAGTCAGCAGAAGGGTGTGTCCAGACAGGTATACATAGTTTACCACATTGGGGCAGGCTATCCATGGTCATTTCACTGCAGTGGACCACTACTGAGGACTGTACCCTGCAGACGGAGTCCTCCCACACCTCCAATGCATCCTCTTCCTTCTCCTGTACCTCTGATCAGCTCAACAAAAGAGGGAAGGGAGCTTATTTTATGAGACTGTGTGAGACATCAGGCAGTCAGGTCCTGGGACTGGGCACCCTTGGCTACCTGGTTCAGTCTGATCCACCTCAGCTTCCTGAACGACCCCTCTGTGCCACAAGCAATTCAGCTGCCTCTCTAGCCAAAAAATGTAAACAGAAAACTTCTCCACCTTCTCCTGACGCACGTTCTGAAACCACGCTATGAGCTCCATTGGGCTTCCTGTCGGGCCGAAAGAGCTTTCCAGTGCTCACATGTAATTGCTCATGGTTGCTAGGGGATACTGCAACCTGACGACTTTCACAATGTCAGCAGCCTTTCCACTCAAACTTTCAACCAATCTCTTTCGCTTTCTGTCATCAGAGCACTGCCACTCAACTAACAACTGAGAGGTCTGCTCTACCCAAGGCTCATACTCCTCTTCCCCTTTATGGGTGGGCGTTATTTCCGAGAATAGGCCGAGCCGACCATAGCTGGGACTTTGGACCTGAGCATTTTTCCATTTATTCGCATACTACTTCAGAATTCTCACTCTCCCTGGGGGGATGGGGACTAATTAGGCATTCTAAATCCTTCCCCTCACTCCTAAGAAATTCTAGAACCCTGTCTTTGAAACCTGCGCCCCCAGCTACCACAATATCAGCACTGGTCTGCATTAAAATGAGAGCTGCGCCCAACTTTTTATCAAACCTCCGCCCACAATTGAAACTTTAACAGTATTTAACAGGCAAATTAACAATTCATCTGCAGTAGGAATATCTACCCACTGGTTCATTGCTCAGGGTAATCACACAGCATCCAACAAAATCAATCCTGAATGACCACCCCGCCCCAACAATTGTAACCCTAGATTTGGCTAGCAGCTTAATCTAAGGGGAGACAGCCTTCAGCCCAGTCAACCTTGAGAAATCTTCTTTAGGTAGATGCTGTGTGATGTGCTCCCCTGTTACAAATCACTACCACGAAATAACAAACAATACACAATATGTGATAAAATGATTAAGCTTTATAATTCTTAATTTGACTATATGGTTGGTAAACAAACAAAAAAAGAAAAGGGCCCATTCTCATGAAACAGTCTAATCTGCAACAATGGAGCTCACGGATCCATCCATTTTCCCCCCCGTTCACCTCCTCTGAGCATCACTGACCCTTGGACCCTTGCTCCAAGTTCACTCCTTCCGGCGATCTACCAACTCCCTCCATTCACGTCTTCTCTCTTCATATCTCACTGACAAAAGACTCCCAAAATCCCTGCTTTCAGACCCACAAGAAAGAACAACATGCCTCTCGTTGGATGGTGCACATTCCAAAAGCCCCATTATCTCCAGTCATAACCCAAACATTGCTGCTACAGGGAAACCATTACATTAGCAGTGAAACCTTACAGCGCGTTACAACTGAAATACTAAATGCACAATAACATGACCTTTCTATCTCCCAATGTAATTTGTATTCCACATTCCAGCTACTATTTGAAAGCATGTATATAACTCCTATCAGGGTCTTTCACCTTTTGCAACTTCTACCCACAAAGAGTACACATCACCTGATACTATGTCACCACTTTCTAATAATTTGATTTCAATTTTTATCAACAGAGCCATACCAGCCCCTTTGCCTACTTGCCTTTCCTTTTGATGCAATGTGTATCCTTGGATGTTAAGCTCCCAACAACAATCTTCTTTCAGACATGACTCACTGATGTCCACATCACACCTACCAGTCTCTACTTGTTACACAAGTTCATACCTTATTCCATATCCAGTGTGCATTCAAATTTAACACCTTCAGTTATGTATTCATTGTCCTTTGTGGTTTTGACCCCATGTTACACTTCAACTCATCCCACTGATTGCAATTTTGCCCTATCATCTGCCTGTCCTTCCTCACAGTCTTACTATATACTGCATCTACTTGTGGATCAACTGCCCCATCCTCAGCCTTGTCACTCTGGTTTCCATCCCCATACCAAATTAGTTTGAACCCTCCCCAACAGCTCTAGCAAGCCTGCCTACAAGGATATTGGTCCCCCTCAAGTTCAAGTGTAATCCATCTTTTTTGTTATATACCACAACTTCTGACTGCTCACCCTCCCCCTTTAGAATGTTGTGGAATTGATCTCAGACATCCCTGACCCTGGCACATGGGCATCAAAATACCATAGAAGTTTCTTTTTCACATCCACTGAATCCCAGGTCTGATCTTCCAATTATGGAACCACCTAGCATAACTGCACTCCTCTTCCCCCTCCCCTTCTCTTCTGAGTCATAGTGCTAGACTCAGTGCCAAAGACCTGTTTGCTAGCTTTTCCCTTTTAGATTGTTCCCCTCCAACAGTATCCACAGTGATATACTTATTATTGAGGGAACTCTGCACTGGCTGCCATTTCCTTTTCCTCTCCTGATAGGCATCCTGGAGCCTGCCTTCTGCAACACAGGAGTGACTAGCTTCCTGTAGCTCCGATCTATCACCTCTTCATTCTCCCGGATGAGTCAATGGTTACTGACTGCAGTTCCACTTCCTTTACATGGTCTCTAGTTATCTGCAGCTCAATGCAATTCATGAAGATGTCATTATCAGGGAGAATGAAGATCTCCCAGAATTCCCACATCCATTTTCAGTGCAGTAGCTATGTACTAATAGAATAAGAAAGTGGAAAAAAAACTTACAAGAAATATTCTTAGAACCTTAGCTTGTGCTTGCCCAAGCCTGTTTAGCCAGAACCGAACTACTTTAACACTGGCCCACTCCAACCACTTTCACCTCCTTTCCTTTCATTGGGTCAATTAAAATTCACTCACAATAAGCCTTGCATTTTTCAAATGTGTCTGGTGGAGCCTGTCCCATCTGATCATTTCCTTTCTTCCCCAATGCTGCTAGCAATGCGCCACAAATTCAAACCCATTTCTACAAACCAATCTTTGAGCCATGAATTTAACTCTTTAATCTTATTGATCCTGTGCAAATTTGCATGTGGCTTAGGTAGAATCTAAAGATCATTACATGTTTTTATTCTCCTTTTCAATTTAGTCTACAGCTGCACAAATTCCCTCTGAACAATTTCTGTCCTTGTTCTATTTATGTTCACACCTTGATGGACCACACCAACTAGATCCTACCCCACACAGTCCAAATTCCTTTGCAAGTTCAATGAGATGAACCCAACCAGAGTAGCAGGCAGGCAACACAGCCTAGAGGACTCCTTGCCACAGAATATTATGTCTATTCTCCTCACTATATGATCCACAATTACAACTATATTTCTCTTTTTTCCATCATTATGAAAGGCTCCCTGGACCATATTTTCATGGTTAGGTTTATCATCCTTCCTGCAGCCCCCACACTCACCCGCAGGGGGAGCAAAAATCTCAGACATGTTTGACAAGCTCAAGGGCTGCGGCTCCTCCAGTACTACCTTCAGGATCACCCTACCTGCCTCCTATCCTGTCACACCCTCTTTTCCTTAACCACACACTGCATTTGAAGTGTTGATCTAATGGATGTGACTGCCTCCTGAAAGACAGCACCTAGGTAACTCTCCTCTTGCTGATATGTTGCAGTGTTTTCGGCTCAGATTCAAGGTCACTAATGTTGAACCTGAGTATCTTGAGCAGCCAACACTTTCTGCAGTTGTAGTTACCAGGAACCTCTAAGTGCTCCACCAACTCCCACATCAGGCAGCAACAACACATCACTTCATTGCTACTTTATTTAGTTAGCTGTATGTTATTGCCTTGGAGATACAGTGAGAAGCTTCTGTTTTGCATGCCATCCACACAGATCACGCCATACATAATCACATCAGGTAGTAAAAGGACAAACAGATCATAGAACATAGTGTTGCAGTTACAAGGAAAGTGCAGTGTGTCAAAGTGAAAAGACAAATTGTGAGGGCCACAATGAGGTTGATTGGAAAATCAAGTTTATCCTTTGGCACATAAGGGTTCCATTCAAGAGCCAACGTGATCATTTGTTTGTGTTAATCACCCATCTGTTTCTGGGAAGAGGTCTCCAACGCTGAGCCAGGGATTTGTCACTTCCTTGTTGCCATCTAGTCTGCTCAGATTATGAGGATGTCTTCCATGGAGATCATGCTCTTCCCTCGGTTAACTTTTTCTTCAATAGTGATAATTTCTTCATTCTTTCTGGGTTGTGTTCGCATTTAAGGTTCGAGGTGTGTACTTCCTCTCTGAATTGCATATGCTTGTATGGAGTGTTGAATCCAGTTTTCGGTGATGAAAAAGTATCCTTAGAAGTTTTGTCTGACTGTTGCGTACATTTTTATGTATTATTCCTGTACCTCTTTCTGTCCAAGGTATTGCTAATCTAAGCACGTTCAAGTACACATAATGTTTTCTGAAATTTGTTATTTCAGTTCTTATTTTTCTTTGTACATTTTCCAGCTTGGTTTTGGAGCAAGATATTATACCAAAAGAATGCATTAATATGGGCGCAGCCTTTGTTATATTTTTGCTGTTGAGCTCTGTTTGGCAGATTTTCTAAAGTCTTGAAGTAAATTCTGTCAAACGATTTTCCCTTATTGCACTAAGATCTATTTTCTTAGCTTGTTGATTCCTTGCTTTATATAATTCATTATAGGTTACAGTAAGAGTGCATGAATGGCTATGTCATTACACACTCACATCATATTTGCGTGCCTTGCTAAAAGTAAAGTGAAGTACAAATATTTATCCCTGGGTTCCCCATGTTATTATTTTGAATAGTTTTGGAGTTACAAAACATAACAGTTATGATGAGTAAGCTTATAAATGAACCTGAAACAGCCAGCTATCTGTTGAAGCACAGCACATTTATTCTTCACAAGAGAAGAGAGGCAGTCGAGTAAAAAATAAACACATGTCTCTTTGGAAAAGGCAGGTGAGTTTGAAAAAGAGGCAGAAGAGGACAAAATCCATGGGTTCATAAACAGTGAGCACCAGGTGATACTAATAACAAAACTTTAAAAATGCAAAATGGCTGGCTACATTCGAAAGAAAGACGTGTTTGATTGCACACTGATACTTGGCTGATGTATGCTGAAAATTAAGCAGTATTTTGAAACAAGTGAAATAGCCAATGAGAAACAAATGCCTGTTTTGCTGATTGTAATAGGTGGAAGAGCATTAAGTTTGTTTGGAAGTTTTACTGGTCCAACCAAACCAGCCAAAATGAGCTTTGCTGATATCATGAAAGTAATACAGGAACATTTAGGACTGAAACCATTGGTGATTACTGAACACTTTAGATTTCATAAGTGGAATCAAAAGGAAGGGGAGCCCATTTCAGTGTATGTATGTAGCTAAATTGAAGAAGTTGACTGAGAATTGTCAGTTCAGTGATGGGCTTAAACATGCACAGCAGTATCATTAAGTTTGTGGAAACTTACAAGGAAGCATTCAAAAATGACTCCTAACTGAAACACAACGCACATCTAGTACTCAACGCACATCAGCAATTGAAATTGCAGTATCTATTGGAAACAACAGCCAGAGATGCAAATGAGTTGCAGTCAGGAATTAAAGTGAGTGTGAACAAAATTGCAATATCTAACCAGAAACCTGCTTGGCTGAACAAATAGTGTTACTACTGTGGCAGGAGCTCACATACATCAAACCAATGCAGGTTTAAAGGTGAATCTTTCAGAAAACGCAACAACACACACAAAATGCTGGGGGAACTCATAGGACAGGCAACATCTATGGAAAAGAATAAACAGTTGATGCTTTGGGCCAAGACCCTTCATCTGTCCCGATGAACAGTCTCAGCCTAAAACATCGACCGTTTACTCATTTCCGCAGATGCTGCCAAGCCTGTTGAGTTCCTCTAGCATATTTTGTGTGTTGCTTGGATTTCTGCCATCTCATGTTCTCATGTTTGAGAAAGAGTGACAAAGTAGGACATATACAAAGAGCATGTTGAGAGACAAAAAAAATAAATACACTGAACAGTGAAGAGATAAAGATATAGAGTCAAGATGCAGTTTCTAAAATAGCACTAATTTGTATGCTGTGGATGAAAAATTTGATAATGATAAGAGTGAAACAGGATTGGGTAGCCTTAAGATTTACACTGTAAAAACCACCATGAGACAAGCAATATGGCTTACATCAGAAGTGAACAAAAATTTAATTAAAACAGCAGGAACATCAGGAGGTGGCATTGCTGTTTACTGTTTGGAGGGTATTGTGATACAGCATAACCCTAGGAGAGATCCGAAAGACTTTCAACTCATACGGTTCACTGTGGCTCTTCAATCACAGAAACTACTAATTGGTTCCATCTACCTACCTCCTGGTACCAACAACGATGTCCTCGAATACCTGGACAGTTACACCTTCCTCAAGTTGACAGAGTTCTGTGCACAGTCTGTGATGCTTATAGGGGACTTTAACGTCCATCACCAAGACTAGCTGGGCAGCAGAACAACTGACAATGCTGGCCAGCGCACACTACATCTAGCTGATAGTCTTGGTCTGCAGCAGATTGTGTCAGACCCAACAAGGGGGGAGTATATCCTTGATCTTGTATTAACGGACCTATCCGCTAAGGCAACAACTATGGCTCAAGTAGGTTCTTTAGACCATAACCCTGTGCTAGTGCAGTTGGGTGTTCCAGTTTACCGTGACCAGCCATACAACAGGTAAGCTTGGTGTTACGACAAATCCAACTTTTGGGAGATGCGTTGTCATCTTTCTTCAACTAGCTGGTCTAGCATTCTCAAAGACGAAGACCCAGAGAAGGCTTGCGTCAAGCTTACAGAAGTTATATGTGAGGCCATGGATATTCATATTCCCCGCAAAATTGTAACTAAGAACACTGGCAATAAAGTATGGTTTGATGACAAGTGCAGACAAGCAGCAAAGAAGAAACATCATCTCTACCACCATCTAAAGAAGTGCAACACCCCTGCTAATAAGGAGAAGTTTGCACAGGTTAGGCAGTCATACAATCAAGCAGAGCAACTGGCCAGAAGAAACCATAACATCAAACTCAAAAATGACTTAACCAGTGGCAACCTTAGCAGCAAGAAGTGGTGGAATGTTGTGAACTCCCTCTCTGGAAGAACAGGCCACTCTGACATCCCTGTCACTGAGCACAATGGGCCTGTACATACAACAGCAAAGGATAAGGCCAATGTTTTCTGTTGGGCTTTTGCAGATAAATGTCGACTCACAAATGCTAATGACCAGCCACTAGTTATCAAGCAGCTTACTACCACCTCGCTGAACAAAATCATCTTCAAACCTAAAAACATCAGGAAAATTTAGGCAACAGCTTCCGCCTGATAAAACATCAGGCCCTGACTGTATTCCATCTAGGGTCTTAAAGGAATACAGTGAGAACTTGCACATCCTCTCTGCCACCTTTTAGAGCTATGCTTCTCGAGTGGTGCATTCCCAGAACAATGGAAAATAGTATCAGTAACACCAGTACACAAGCAGGATTCCAGAGATGACCCTACAAATTACCGCCCCATATCCTTCCTCAGTGTCATCAGCAAGGCAATGGAAGCAGCAGTCCACAAACAAGTTCAGAACAACCTACTCCGTAACAACTTCATTTCAAGTAAACAGTATGGATTTAGACCTGATCACAGTACAGCCGATCCCCTCACCACCTTATCTCAAATGTGGAACACCTTCTGAGACAAAGGTGGAGAAGTGTGTGTCGTAGCCCTGGATATCAAAGGAGCATTTGACAAGGTGTTAAGCTGAGATCCAAAGGAATATCTGGAAAGCTGCTTAAATGGCTGTATAGGTACCTTCATGAATGGACCATCAAAGTTGTTATCTCTGGTCAGGCTTCTGATTCTTCAACCATCAATGCATCTGTACCAAAGGGTTCAATACTTGGGCCACTTCTGTTTTCCATCTTTATTGACAACTTGGTTGATGCATGCAGTAATGAGCTACACCTGTATGCTGATGACTCCACACTATTTGCACCAAATAGAGCAGGAGAGAGTAATACAGTGACAACAGGCCTGAATAGGGATCTGGACAGGATGAAAGCCTGGACAGAAGACTGGAATGTCACCTTTGAGCCTACTGAGAGGGAGACAATGGTGATGTCTAGGAAGAATTTAATTTAAGAATGTTAAAATCGTACAAGGCATTAGTGAGGCCGAATTTGGAGTATTGTGTACAGTTCTGGTCACTAAATTATAGGAAAGATGTCAACAAAATAGAGAGAGTACAGAGAAGATTTACTAGAATGTTACCTGGGTTTCAGCACCTAAGTTACAGGGAAAGGTTGAACAAGTTAGGTCTTTATTCTTTGGAGCGTAGAAGGTTTAGAAGGTTGAGGGGGGACTTGATAGAGGTATTTAAAATTATGGGGGGGTTAGATAGAGTTGACGTGGATAGGCTTTTTCCATTGAGAGTAAGGGAGATTCAAACAAGAGGACATGAGTTGAGACTTAGGGGGCAAAAGTTTAAGGGTAACACAAGGGAGAATTTCTTTACTCAGAAAGAGTTAGCTGTGTGGAATGAGCTTCCAGTAGAAGTGGTAGAGGCAGGTTCGGTATTGTCATTTAAAGTAAAATTGGATAGGTATATGGACAGGAAAGGAATGAAGGATTATGGGCTGAGTGCGGGTCAGTGGGACTAGGTGAGAGTAAGCATTCGGCATGGACTAGAAGGGCCGAGATGGCCTGTTTCCGTGCTGTAATTGTTATACGGTTATATGAAGAGGAATCCATCTAGCCCCGACCGGTATTTTGGGAACTGCAAGCTGGATTTAAAGAAGGAGCTAGTAATCCTTGGTGTTAATATTGACAGCAAGTTAGTATGGGATAAACACCTTTCCATGATTTTAAACAAGGTTGGACAAAGGCTTGGAGCCCTGCAGAAAGTAGCATCCAAACTAGAGAAAGAGGGCAAAGACACAGTTTACAAAGCCCAGGTACAAAGCATCATGGAGTATGCCTGCTTATCATGGATGAATGCCTCACAGAGTGTCCTCAGCCTGCTTGATTCCATTCAAAGAAAGGCTCTCAGGATTATAGGTGTAGATGAAACCACAGCTTGTGAGAAGCTAGCCATCAGTAGCTTACACCACAAACGACAGTTTGCTGCAGCTACTGTGCTATACAAAATGCACACCAGCCACAGCCCTGCAGACCTTCACACCATGCTGCCTTCATCTTATGAGAGACTGCGCACCACACGATCAAGTTTGCCTATGCCTGCTCATGCTGTTTCTATGCCTGACTGCTATCAGAATTTGGAACAACCTTGCAGATGCTGCTGTTGGAAACATCTGCGACGATGAGGGTCCAGAGCCTTCAAGAGTCGAGTGCACAAGCACCTGTCATCTCTGGGAGGGAAGTCACATGCTTCTTCATATGCCATCATGAAGGGGACCAGGATGGCAATGCTTGGTTGTTGGCAGGTAGGGTTAATACCTGACTTTCAAGAGTTATGCTCCAGCTGGACTTTGTCCTTAGACTGCTGGAGAACATCGCGGAAAGAACAGGTGCTGTTTTCTTCCGGTAGTGATTAGCTTTTAGTTCCAAGTGCTCCTGCCATGTTTTGTCACCCATGCAACCTTATCCTTCAATCTCTTTGAACTATGGAGGACAGTGTGTGTATAAGTGTCTCTCTCCAGCAGACTTCATCATGGTCATCATGACACCAGTATTTCTACTATTTTTTAATGTTTCTTGATTGTACATATGATTTTTTTGTGTTCTATCGTTGAGCAGCAGTGAAACATCTGACTGGCCTATCAGAGTTCTCTTTGGGAACTATTTGACTTGATCAACAGTTCTGATCTGGCTATTGTTCACAATTGCACTTAATAAAAAAAGAATTAGACAACTGGCTTGTTTCAGTCATATATGTTTGAATAGCATTTCAAAGATCCTGAACTGAAGCCTGCAGACATCCAGTTGAGAACCTTTACTGGACAAAAGATAACTCCCATGGGAATGACATTCATAAAAGAGAAATGCAACAACCAACAAGTCACATTGTGCTTGCAAGTGGAAAAGACAGGAGGGTCAGCATTGAGCAGAACATGATTGGTTAAGCAAATACAATGCATGCCACATCCCCGCAATATAGTCAATTGAAAGTGAATTAAGAATGGTAATGGATGATGACACAGCAGTGTTCAGGATTGCCATTGGAAAACTCAAACATATCAAGGAAAAATTATGTTAAATGAAAATGCCACACCCAAGTTTCACAAAACCAATCCAGTTTCTTATACCATCCCTAATAAAGTAGCTAGTGAGCTAGATTGCCTGAAAGCTGAAGGAGTTCTTTTAAAGGTTGAGTGGAGCCCATGGGCAAAGCCAGTGGTCCCTGCAGCCATGTAGAATAGGTCAGCCAGGATCTGTGGTGATTTTAAGGACACCATCGATCCAGTACTAAAAGTAGATCAATCCCCTCTGCCCAGGATAGAGGACTTCAGGATTGAACTTCTTGTGATAAGAAGAACAGTTGATTACTCTTGGCCTGTGTTCACTGAAATTCAAAAGAATGGGGTGTGATCTGATTGAAACCTGTTAAATGGTGCAAGGCCTTGATAGCGGGCATGAGGAGGGGATGGTTCCTATAGTGGTTGAGGCTAGGACCAGAGGAAACAGCCTCAGAATAGAGGAGTGTCCTTTTAGAACAGGGATGAGGAAGTATTTCTTTACCCAAAGAGTGGTGAATCTGTGAAATTCATTGCCACAGGCAGCTGTGGAGGCCAAATCCTGACCAATCAAGAATCTTTCAATCTCCACATCAAATATTGAAAGATTCTTGATTGGTCAGGGCATAAAGGGATACGGGAAGAAGGCAGGAGTCGGGAACTGACAGGAAAAATGGATCAGCCATGATGAAATTTTAGAGCAGGTTTGATGGGCCAAGTGGCTTCATTCTGCACCTATATTTTCTGTTATTATGGTCTTATATCTTTGCAAACATCAAGGTTACAGTGGGGCATTGATAGGATGCAAAACTGGGCTGAGAAGTGGCAGATGGAATTTAGATAAGTGCGAGGTGGGTCATTTTGGTAGGTCAAATATGATGGCAGAATTTAGTATTAATGGTAAGATTCTTGGCAGTGTGGAGGATCAGAGGGACCTTGGGATCCAAGTCCATAGAACACTCAAAGCTGCTCTGCAGGTTGACTGTGTGGTTAGGAAAGTATATGGTGCATTGGCCTTCATCAACCATGGGATTGAGTTCAAGAGCTGAGAGGTAATGTTACAGTGATATAGGACCCTGGTCAGACCCCACTTGAAGTACTGTGCTCAGTTCTGGTCATCTCACTACAGGATGAATGTAAAAACTATAGAAAGGGTACAGAGGAGATTTACAAGGATGTTGCCTAGAGCATGCCTTATGAGAACAGGTTGAGTGAACTTGGTCTTTTCTCCTTGGAGTGATGGAGGATGAGAGGTGACTTGATAGAGATGTTAAAGAAGATGATCCATAGATTCTGAGATGGTTCCGGAGGTCAGGAAGATTGCAAATGCCTCTCCTCTGTTCAAGAAGGGAGGATGGTAGAAGAAAGGAAATTAGGCCAGTTATCCTAACCTTAATGTTTGGGAAGATATTGGAATTGATTGCTAAGGATATGGCTTCAGTTTACTTGGAAGCACATGATAAAATAGGCCAAAGTCAGCATAAGTTTCTTCAAGGGAACGTGTTGCCTGACAAATCTGTCGGAATTCTTTGAAGAAATAACAAGCAGGATGGACAAATGAAAATTAGTGGATGTAGTGTCCTTGGATTTTCAGAAGTCCTTTAACAAGGTTCCCCACATGAGGCTGCCAAACAGGAAAAGAACCCATGGTATTACAGGAAGGGTACGATTGTGGATAGAAGATTGACTGACTGCAGGAGGCAACAAGTGGAAATAAAGGGAGCCTTAACTGATTGGCTGTTGGTGATTCACATGGGCCTGTGTTGTGTCTGCTTCTTTTTACATCGTGTGTCAATGATTTGGATGTTGAAATTGATGGCTCTGTTGCTGTTTGCGAATGATACAAAGATAGGTGGAGGGGCAGGCAGTGTTGAAGAAACAGACAAGCTACAGAAGGACTTAGACAGTTTAGGAGAATGGGGAAAAAGTAGCGGATGGAATACAGTGGCAGGAAATATATGCTCATGCACCTTTTAGACGGAATAAAAGCATAGACTATTTTCTAAATAGGAAAAAAATTCAAAAATCTGATGTCCAAAGGGATTTGAGAGTCTTTGTGCAGGATTCCCTAAAGGTTAATTTGCAGCTTGAATCGGTGGTGAGGAAGGCAAATGTAATGTTAGCTTTCAGTTCAAGAGGACTAGAACATAAAAGCAAGGAGGTAATGCTGAGGCTGTATCATGCTCTGGTGAGGCCTCACTTGGAGCTTTGTTAGCAGTTTTTTATGACCCTTATTTAAAGGATGTGCTGTCAATGGAGAGGTTTTAGAGGAAGTTCATCAGAATGATTCCAGGAATGAAAGTGTTATCATATGAGAGACGATTGAAGACTCTGGGCATGCACTCACTGGAATTTGAAAGAATGTGGAGGAATTTCATTGAAACCCTTCGAATTCTGAAAGGTCTAGATCTAGTGGATGTGAAGGGGATGTTTCCTTTGGTGGGTGAGTCTATGACCAGAGAGCGCAGTTTAATAATAAAGGGACGTCCATTTAGAGCAGAGATGTTTAGGATTTCATTTAACCAGATGGAGGTAAATCTATGGAATTCATTGCCACAGGCAGCTGTGGGGGCCAGGTCACTTGGTGCGTTATAGTAGAGGTTGATAGGTTCTTAATTAGGCAAGGCGTGAGTGGTTATGGGGAGAGGGCGAGAGATTGGGGTTGAGAGGGAAAATGATTAGCCATGATCAAATAATAGACTCAGTAGGCCAAATCACTTAATTCTGCTTGTACAGTATGTCTTATGTTCTGAAAACTTACTAAGCTGTGAATGTCTATATAGTTGTTGTGTTATATAGTATACAGCGTATATAGTTGAGATGTATTCTATATTGAGTTAGAGTTTATAGCTAAACAGGGACAAGTGCTGTGTATTTAATATTTCAATAATATTTGAGTCATATTGTAAATATATTGTTTGAGAAAGCATTCTTTCTTTAAATAACTATTTAAGGGTTATATGTAAAAGTACATGAATGGTGTATGTCTTTATGCCACCATTCATATTTGCGTGCCTCACTAAAACTAAGTCAAAGTATATACAATTCATTTATCTCTGGGCTTCACGTGTTTTTCTTTCAATTAGTTTTGAGTTACAAAACAAAACAAGATCCAATCAAATTAATGCATGTTCAAGTTACAGTGGGTGAAGAGAAATGGTCTTCTGTGATAAAACAAGAGGATGCAGATTTGCAGTAATTTGGAAAGAATTCGATGTTGACAAAAAGTAGATTTTTAGCAGTGTGTGGTTAACAATGGGAATGCAAAGTGTTGTGCAGATTCAGTCATCATTTATCGGGGGAAAGGTATTATCTAAAGAGAGTTAGTATGCACTCTATCATTGCTGTGTAAGTCAAGCAAGATGCTGAAAGAAACTGCTGGTTAGCAGGCAGAAAATTGTCTTTAGATCATAGGCTCCAGATGGAGGTGAGGACATGGTGGGTACTGCTCCAGTGTGGACAGGAGACTGGGAATGCTCAGCAGTCACAGTGAATGAAGTTAGAAATTTAATAGTTTTTGAGTACAGAAAGGGGGGGCCAATCATAGAGAGGAAGCAATAACTACAAGGAAATATTAGTGAAAAGGCAAAAAAGCAGTTACAAAATTACATCAGAAAACAAGGAGATATCATGGCTGAGGAAGGAAATGAAAACTGTGTCCAAAACAAACTACGAATGACACTAACTTTTTTTTTACCAGTGCTGCTAACCCAGAAATTGCAGCAATTAATTCTGCTCACTGTACAGACTGAAAAACAGCAGACTGTTGATCAAAAATTGGAGTCTTCCATGTGTTCTTCTCATAGACTATTGGCGATTAAAATGAAAGGAAAAAATAGTTTTGAGTTGGTTCTATTGTGTTTCCTACTATTCTCTCAATATTTTTCATCCCAACATCCTATCTTGCTTATTTTTTTTATTTCTGCTGTGTATTTTTTCTAATTTATTGATCTTGTTATAGCCTTATCTCTCCCTCACAGCCAGCTGTTGTTCTACATCTAAGGAGTGTCCATGCTGTTTCTATGAGCCAAAGGTTGGCTCATGAATTTAGCAGCAAGCACTAAAGTCTGACAGTTAGTTGGCAAGTCCTTTGTAGAATATCTGTGTATACAACAGGCAAAGAATGGTAAATGTCCTTTGAATCATGATAATTAATTGTGGCATTCTGCAATCTACACTTGAGAATTAGACAGCAGACAATGCAATGATAATTTGGCATCAGACGGAAGAGACCTGGAATGATTTTGATATGTGAAATTTTGGTGAGTCTGACAGACTTGCAGATCAAATACTATTAAGATCTGTGAATGAAATAAGATCTTTGAGCAATGTAAGCCTGCGGATTCTTCAAACCTTTTTACTTCATGTTTACTTTACTGTTACATATTCTGCACCTTCAACTTCAGAGCAAAATGCTTCATTACACAGAGCACTTCATTTCATTTACTTCAATTATTTAATATGCAAATTTTAGCCGGTTAAAGAAGTGCATTTGTTGGTCTATTTTATGTTCCCTTTCAATAGTGTTCCCACTCCTATTTCTTTTATTCATTCTCGGATATTTCTCCTGATTAATCGGTTATCTATTTTTGAACCTATGCTAATAAATCGGAAGGAATGGTATGTTTACATTAAAACCCAATAGCACAATCGTACAGAATGTCTTGCTTGGCACAATGGTAAGTCTCTTTACTCTTTTTTTGCTGAGTTTAATATTTGCTTTTTTCTTGTGGGTGATACCTAATGAGAGATAAACTTTCAATTTCAGTTGCGGAAGCTTAAAGATATACAAATTACATCTCTCTGTGTAATCCATGAGGTACTCACCTGTGTCCACAACTCTGTAGTTCCTTGCAGTCACGGGCAAAATACTTACCACACCAAGCCAGGATACCTCTGGATGGGTTTCTTTTTACAATGCATTGATTACAAAATGGGTGAGATTCAAAAGGGACAAGCCAAGTTTTATTTGCCTCCTGGTGTTGTCAGACAAGAGCATAAGTATTTTCAACCCTAATTCTGTCATAACTTAAGCCAATTTTATATAATTACTGAATAACAGATATGATTTCTGTAATCTTGTCACTTGGCAGTTACAATTTCCTACCTGGTAGCTGCACCATAAGCACTTCCATTAGTAAGAGTGTGATTCAGTACTGTAAGCTTGCACTGTTGGCCTCCATGAAAAGTTGTTGGAACTGCAGCAAGTGCACAGTAAGTTTACCTACATTTAAGGGATCAGCTGGCTGTACTGTGAAGAGTTCTGTGCCCCATGCTGAGAAATTATCTACACTGAAGATTCTGGTTGCTGAGTGGCCACAGCTTTACAACAAACTTCTAAAAACCAAGCTGTGAAGGAGAAGCAAGAGAGGCTAATATGTATTTAATGAAGACTAGCTACAGTATATTCTTCTTTGATCCCCATAGTCATGCTGTTTACAAGATTCAGAAAATTCAAAAATCTGTATTTGTCCTCAAAATTCCTTGGAGATGTTAACACTCAGATTGTTGTTGAAATAAACATATCCATAAGTTCTTCAAAAGGCTGATTGAACTTGAACTACCCCGGAAAGAACCTGTGCAAATCTTCAGTTTGATCCTTTCTGGCAAATATACCAATGTGTGATTTGATATCAATGAACTTGATTGTTTCATCGATAAATTAATCAAATCAAAATTTACCAGTGGCAAGAGATTTATATGATGTGGCTTCTTGCCATCTCCTATAGAGGGCGGCACCAACTGTTTCAGGAAAGTTTGAGCTTTGTTCACTCATTGACCACTGTTGACCTCAAAAAGGTTTGTTGTAACATACACACTGAATACTCTTTTGGGCTGTGCGCTGGAACTTTCAAAACGAAGACAGGCATATCAATTTAAACTAGGAAAGCAAATAAAAGTGTTCATTGATCCCCATACAGCTCTTACTGCAGCATCACAGGCACTGAAGTGAAAGTAAAATATACTGCTGTCACCAGAAATTGGAACAAAATGCAAAAGTGAAATAAGTTCCTGGCATACTTGGTCACAGCTGCTGGAAGACCAATTAATCTGACACTAACGCAGTTTCTCTCTGAACAGATGCTGAATTACATGCTGAAACATTTGCAGCATCATCTGCTTTTAGAGAGACAATGATATATACTAGATTTGTCCTAACTAAAGAACAGGAACGCCATCCTTGTTTTGTTTATGGACTAATATTATGCATTATTGATATGCAAATTATCATCTTATAATTGTTCTGATTTATGTACAGTAGATGAGTGCACCATTAATCCCACTGGCATCACACTCCAAAAGAGCCAACTATTAGATACACTCTGGTGCTTTTAAAGCTAATTTGCTTGACTGCTTAGGTCTTCAAGACCTGAAGTTCTAGACCTCATTGCAAGTGTCTGGGAAAATTATAGAGAATTAAAACTGTACCCGCCTCTGCCTGCTCTCATCACAGTAAATCTTGATGTTGCAGGAGCAGTTAGCATTATCTGACCTTTCCGCATGTTTTTGATACATATTATTAGTAAACATTAGTAAAGAGCTGGGCGTAAAGTATTTGATTGTGAATGAAACCACCCCAGTTTCCTTGGCTGCGTAAATTTAGGGAAGACAACCTCCAGCCCCGCCAAACTCGTGAGATTGAGGCACATTTGATCCCACCCCAAACCTCGGTTTGTGTGGCTGCTGTGTCATCTGCTACCCTGTTACAAATTAGTGCCATGAAATAACAGATTAAAGATGATTAAAGGAATTATATTTATGAATCTTAACCGAAGGGTTAGTAATGAAAAACAAAAAGAAAAGGGCCCATTCTAATTAAACAGTCAAATGTGCACAAGTTGGAGCTCAGCTTGAACTTTTTTGTCACTCGTGCTGAGCCCTTGGTCAATGTGAAAGCAGACACCACCTTCCGAACGTCGCTCACAATCCATCTCTAACAAATGGGTCTCCCACCGGATTGTATGCTACAACCGGTTCTCCCCAGTATCTTCTCTCTTCATTCCTTCTCGAGCAAAATCCCAAGACCAACTTTATTGTCCTTCACCATGAAAAACTCCCCCTAATTGGATGAAACACACACAAGATGCTGGTGGAACGCAGCAGGCCAGGCAGCATCTATAGGAAGAAGCACTGTCGACGTTTGGGGCCGCGACCCTTCATCAGGACTGGAAGGAGAGAGGTTGGAATTGGAATAAGGTGTGGTGAAGTCAAGACGGTTGATGGCCCGTCAGCAGTTAGCAATAAAGAGATCCAGAGCAGGCAGAAGACCAGAGCGGCATGTCCATGAAGAGGAGACTTGAAGATGGGAGAAGGGGTCATTGGTGGGGGTGGGAGAGTCCTTGACGAAGAAGGAAGGAGTGAGGTTGGGTCTCGGCCGGAAACATCAACTGTACTTCTTCGTATAGATGCTGCCTGGCCTGCTGCGTTCCACCAGCATTTTGTGTGTGTCGCTTGAATTTCCAGCATCTGCAGATTTCCTCGTGTTTGCCCTAATTGGATGGTACACATTCCACATCGTCGCTTATCTTCAATAATAATCCAAACAGGCTGAAAGAGCTGCTAAATGAAATACCTACAGCATAACAGCAAAGATGTGAACCAGGGCATTACATGAGGAAACAGCAAGGACGAGGTGCACAGGTGCTTAGATTCAGGTCATGGAAACAACACCATAATGAACTTGAATAGTGCCTGTAGTGAGATGAATCATGCTTGCCTCTGGGCTATGAATGAGTAGAGTAAACAATCAGAATCAGGTTTAATATCACTGGCATATGTTGTGAAATTTGTTAACTTTACGGTAGTAGTACAAAGAAATACATGACAAATAAATATAGAGAACAAAAACAGAGCTACATTAAGTATATGTCTATTATATATTTAAGTTAAAATAAGTAGTGCAAAAAAATGTAAAAAAGTAGTGAGTTCACGGGTTTAATGTCCATTTAGTACTCAGATGGCAGAGTGGGAGAAGCTGTTCTGGAACCGCTGAGTGTGTACCTTCAGGCTTCTGTACCTCCTTCCCAATGGTAACAGTGAGAAGAGGGCATGTTCTAGGTGGAGGGAATTTTTAATGATAGATGCAGCTCCTTGAAAATGTCATAGATACTACGGAGGTTAGCATCCGTGATGGAGTTAAACCAAATCTCCCCAAACTCCTAATAGAATATAGTCGCTGTCTTGCTTTCTTTATAGCTGCATCAATATTTTGCATCCAGGTTAGGTCTTCAGAGATATTGACACCCAGGAACTTGAAGTTGCTCACTTTCCACTTCTGATCCCTCTATGGAGATTAGTTTGTGTTCCCTTGTTTATCCTTTCTGAAGTCCACAATACTTTATGGTCTTGCTGAAGCTGATTGCAAGGTTGTAACTGAGACATCACTCAACTCATTGGTATATCTCGCTCCTGTATGCCCTTTCATAACCATCTGTAATTCTGCCAACAAGGGTTGTATCATCAGCAAATTTATGAATGGCAGTTGAACTGTACCTAGCCACACCGTCATGGGTTGTGAATGAACGAGCTGTGTTGGCTACACAGTTGATCAACACTGGTTAACTGTCTCTCACTTCTGCCCCTGTGCATTGAAGTGGAAAAGTTGGTTGATTTGGAAAACAACACATTTTTTCTCCATCACATTTGACCTGCAACTGCCCTGTTGTGCTGAGTCTCACGACGGAGCACTGACATACTGAGTTTTGGTACAGCTGTATTTTACATCCGCTTTGTGTAAGCTATTTGAATGAAATGCCAAACAAACCAAAAATAGTAGGTATTTTTTTACCTTTATAAGTTTAATTTTTATATTTAGCTTTATTTATAACACTTTATTAAGGACAGCACAATGGCACGGCAAGTCAGACAGCTGCCCCAATGTCTCCAGTGAACTGGGTTCAATCTTGACCTTCATGTACAGAGTTTACAACTCCTATGACCAAATCATTCAGCATTCTGTGGTTTCCTCCCATGTCCCAAAGACAGGCAGGTTGGTAGGTTAATTACTTACAGTAAATTGTTCCCAGTGTGTAGATATGAGGTACACAATAGGATTGGTGTAGGCAAGTGCTTGCTGCTCTGTGTAGACTCAGTGTGACAAAGGCCTGATTTTCTGCTGTGTGATACGGTGACTCTCTAATGTTTTCAGCTAATTTCTAAGCTTCATATTTTAGACTGTAAATGAGAAAAAGAGAAAAAATATTTTTAATGCATTTTAATAACCTAATGGTGTTTGAACAGTTTTAAATGTATTTGAATTTAAGAAGCATTTCAATTTAATCAAAGGCATATTGTGTCAGTGGTCTGTGAACCATCAGGATATCATAATAATGGAAATACAAGAGATTGCACATGCGGGAATTGAGGCACAGGGTTTCAACAATTCTTCCCGACACCCCACCCCATCCCCATCTGACACACAAAGATGCTGCATGACTTGTTCAGTTTCTCCAGCAGGTTGTTTATTAGTGTAGGACAGGGATCTCAGGATATGCCTCTTGAGGCTGACCACATCAATTAGCAGAATAGCACTCAGGTTAAACAAGGCCAGTTCACTTGGGCCTTTGTGTCCAGATTAGGTTGGTGCAGAGAGAATTAGAAATGATGAATGATGCAGTATATGACCAGGCTTCAATCCGTGATGTCCGTGCTGACGATGATGCCATTTTAAATACACACCTGCCTGCACATGATCTATATCCTTGAATTCCCTACTCGTTCATGAGCCTATCTAAATATTTTGTAAACATTACTGTCGTATTTACTTCCACCACCTCCCCAACAACACACTCCATGAACCTACAACACTGTGTAAAAGAAAATCTTAGGCATAAGTCTCCTTTAAGCTTTTCCTCTCTTAGCTTAAAGTTATGCCTTCTCGTATTTCACATTTCCTCCGCATCCTCAGTGACATAAGCTCGAGCTCGTGGCATGCGGGGTGATGCTGGTACACCTTGGGAGGGGTTAAAATTGCTTCTGTCCTCTCCGCCTTGGCCAACGCCTCATCCAGCGATGATGGTGATCTCAGCCAGTCAGAATGCTTTCCATGGTACATTTGCAGAATTTTTCAAGTGTTTTAATTGATAAATCAAATCTCAAACTCTTAATGAAATATAGCTACAGTCTTGCCTTCTTTATAGTTGCATCAATGTGTTGTGTCCAGATTAGGTCCTCAGAGAGATTGACACCCAGCATCCTGAAATTGCTCACTTTCTCCACTTCTGATCTCTCAATGAGGATTGGTTTGTGTTCCCTCATCTTACCCTTCCTGAAGCCCACAATCAGCTCTTTGGTCTTGCTACACTGAGAGCAAGGTTGTTACTGCGACTCCACTCAACTAACTGGTATATCTCACTCCTGTATGCCCTTTCAACCCTGCCAACAATATCCAAAGCAAAATTCTTGTAAGAGAAGATCCAGGCATGGGGCATCTTGTACTATCTCCCTGCAACTCTTGACAGTCACCCATCTATCTGACTGAACTTTTGGCATGATCAGCTCTGTGAAGCTGCTGCCCATACTATTCTCTGTACACTCCATGCAGTCTGAAAGGAACTACCGTTGGACAGACTTCCTCCAAATAAATCACCAGGGGCACTTGATCTTTGACAACTCACAGGTGGAATGTACCACACCACTGACTGCAATCAATACCCCTTTTTAACAACACAAGGGCAATAAAAAATGCTACTTGGTTTATCTTACTACAACTTGCCCTCCTGAATGAAGCTCAATGTTCACCAAAGCCTGCACTTTGACCCCTTGTCAAAATGGCCATCCTGTTAGGTGTTGCTTCCATTTTATTCATTTCTAGGCCTTGATGCAACCCAGGTGACTCCTTACCTGATACACACTTTTCTAAATGTACTCTGCTGTTCCTCCTCCTTTCAAGGCATCATGTCAGGAAAACAAAGTGCTGGGCAGCCAGTGTGATGGATAAGTTTGAGCTACAGGCCAGATCCAGTAAAATTTAGTCTATTTATCCTAAAATCCATCAAGGCATTTCACTGGTACATAATCAGTCAACATTTGACATCCAATCGCAAACAAGAGAAAATCTGCAGATGCTGGAAAGCCAAGCAAGACACACAAAATTCTAGAGGAACTCAGCAGGCCAGGCAGCATCTATGGAAAAAAAGTTGAGAGCTCAGCCCAAAATGCCGACTGCACTTTGTGTGTGACATCCACTTACATGCAGTATGAGCTGAGAAACAGCAGGTAGATCTAAATCTGGACAAGTGTGGGATGCATGTGGGAAGTCAAAATGCAAGAAGGAGGTATGCGGTTAGTGACAGGACCCTTGGGAGCACAAAGGGTCTTGAAGTGTAAGTCCATAGCTTCCTGAAACGGCAACACAAGTAGCTGGAATGGTAAAGAAGGTTTATGACATATCTTCACTGGTCTGAACACCTTGTGATGCTCTGGTTGCTGTAGGTTTGACAATCAATATAGATCAAATTTGAGAATAGAACATAGAACATAGAAATCTACAGCACATTATAGGCCCTTCAGCCCACAATGTTGTGCCGACCATGTAGCCTACTCTAGAAACTGCCTAGAATTACTCTACCACATAGCCCTCTATTTTTCTATGCTCCATATACCTATCTAAGAATATCTTAAAAGATCGTATTGTATCAGCTTCTACCACCACCGCTGGCAGTGCATTCCAGGCACCCACCACTCTCTGTGAAAAATTTACTCCTGACGTCCCCTCTATACCTACTTCATAGCATCTTAAAACTATGCCACCTCATGTTAACCATTTCAGCCCTGGGAAAAAGCTTCTGGCTATCCACATGATCAATGCCGCTCATCATCTTATACACCTCTATCAGGTCACCTCTCACCCTCCGTCACTCCAAGGAGAATAGGCCAAGTTCACTCAACCTATTCTCATAAGGCATGCTCTCCAATCCAGGCAACATCCTTGTAAATCTCCTCTCCACTCTTTGTATGGTTTCCACATCCTTCCTTTACTGCGGTGACCAGAACTGAACACAGTATTCCAAGTGGGATCTGACCAAGGCCTTATATAGCTCGAACATTACCTCACAGCTCTTGAACTCAATCCCATGGTTGATCAATGCAAACATACCGTACACTTTCTTAACAACACTGTCAACTTGCGCAGCAGCTTTGAGTATCCTATGGACTCAGACCCCAAGATCTGTCTGATTCTCCTCTCTGCCAATAGTCTTACCATTAATATTATATTCTGTCTTCAAATTTGACCTATCAAAATGAACCATTTGTCTGAGTTGACTCCATCTGCTACTAATCAGCCCAGTTCTGCATCCTATTGATGTCCCGCTGTAACCTCTGACAACCCACCAAACTACTCACAACACTCCCAACCTTTGTGTCATCAGCAAATTTACTAATCCACCCTTCTACTTCTTCATCCAGGTCATATATAAAAATCACAAAGAGGAGAGGTCCCAGAATGGATCCCTATGGAACACCATTGGTCACCGACCTCCATGCAGAATACGAATCATCTACAATCACCCTTTGCTTTCTGTGGACAAGCTAATACTGGATTCACAAAGCAAGGTCTCCTTAGATCCCATGCTTCCTTACTTTCTGAATGAGCCTTACATGGGGAACCTTATCAAATGCCTTACTGAACTGGATGTACACTACATCCACTGCTCTACCTTCATCAATATGTTTTGTTGCATCCTCAAAGAATTCAATCAGGCTCGTAAGGTACAACCTGCCCTTGACAAAGCCACGCTGACTATCCCTAATCAGATTATATCTCTTCAAATGCTCATAAATCCTGCCTCTCAGGATCTTCTCCAACACCTAGCTCACTACTGAGGTAAGACTCACTGGTCTATAATTTCCTGGGTTAGCTCTACTCCCTTTTTTGAACAAGGAAACAACATTTGCAACCCTCCAATTCTCTGTTATTTCTCCCATCCCTATTGATGATGCAAAGATCATTGCCAGAGGCTCAGCAAGGGAGCCTCCTCCCTTGCTTCCCACAGTAGCCAGGGGTATATCTCATCCAGTCCCAGCGACTTATCTAATTTAATGCTTTTCATAAGCTCCAGCACATTCTCTTTCTTAATGTCTATATGCTCAAGCATTTCATCCCTACAATTGCAAAGGTCCTTTTCCCTGGTGAATATTGAAGCAAAGTATTCATTAAATACCTCCGCTACATCCCCCAACTCCATGCCCATGTTTCCACAATCGCTCCTGATTGGTCTTATTCTCACACAGCTCACCTCTTGCTCTTCACATACTTGAGAATGTCTTGGGGTTTTCCTTAATGTTGCTTGCCAAGACCTTCTCATGGCCCCTTCTAACTCTCCTAATTTTATTCTTAAGCTCCATCCTGGCAACCTTGCAATTTTCTAAAACTCTATCAGTACCTAGTTTCTTGAACCTTTCGTAACCTTTTCTTTACTTCTTAACTAGATTTTCCACATCCTTTGCACACCATGGTTCTTTTACCTTACAATCCTTTCTCTGCCTCAGTGGAACATACCTATGCAGAACGCCATGCAAATGTTCCCTAATCATTTGCCATATTGCTGCCCTGCATTTCCCTGAGAACTTCTGCTCCCAATTTATGTTCCCAAGTTCCTACCTAATAATATCAAGGATATCTAAATTTTCTTAGATTTCTTTCCTTATTTATAAACAAAACCTGATGAAAAATACAGCGGAATACTGTATTTCTTCTTTTGAACCTGTTTCCGATATTGCACACAAGCATACACGCACAGCCTCTGAGCTCCACAACAAGTTTAGCTAAATTTCTAAATTTTGTAAAATTTTGAAAGCATGTTCCAGAGACCCTTTTACAATACTTTGGTTGATGGTTCCTGAATTAAATCAATGTTATGATGCTATCTGAGTGAAGAACAGCATGAATTCAAAATCAAACTAGTTAATCTAATGAGACCGGGTCTGCACTTGCTATCACAGTCGAGGGTTTTCTGCAAAGCTGTGATAGGCTATTTAGAATGGGTCAGTTTGATGAATTATTGTGTTCTGAATTCAGACACTGTGCTTGTTTGAGTACAACAATGAAACCCGGCTCCCTGCCTCACCCAGCTCTATGCGTCAGCGAGGAAATGAAGGATCATCACATGTGCTCCCCACATTATTTCTGTTGGGAATAACTGGCTGCTCAGCAACAATCCAACTCTTTGACACAATGCATGAAGAACCATTTCTAATCAGCCAAGGAAAAAATAAGATAAAATTGATTATCATTACAGGCTGTTTTTGCACTTCATTCTACTCTGCTGTAAATTAAAAAATAATTATTGATGCTGAAACATAAACGCAATCACCATCAACCTTCCCCACTCCCCCCACCACTACAAGCCGGCACTCCCCATGTGTAATTTAAGACCACCTGCTATTGCTTGTCTATTTGTTTTTCTAACTCAATCAAGAGAAGCAATGACTGCAATTCAGTGGCTGTTGATTCTATCTGTAGAAAGAATCAGCAGGAGAGCCTTTCATATATTAGTAACTTAATGTGTTTTGCATGCCTGAGGAGAAGCAGTGTGCCCTGAAAGACATGTCTCAGTAATAAATTTGACAACTGCAGCCATCAGAGATGTTTAACCATCCTCCTTTTTGTTTTACAACCTCTGTCAATCTCAAACCCAGAAGTAGCTGACCCAGGAATCACCCCCTATAAATACAAAGGAAATAAATATGTTGTTTTATCTTGTCATAATTCATGTTTTTCTGTGGGTTACAGCTAATGTGGGATAGTGAATCAGAGAGATTTTGGGACAGTGCAAAGCTATGTATTATGTGCTGGCAGCTCAAGTTTATTGTCACTAACATGCTGCAGAATTTGTTGTTTTGTGACTGCAGTGCAGTGTATGGTATAAAAATTGCAATAAATACTGCAAAACAGGAATAGCAAGATAGTGCTTATAGACTGTTCAGAAATCTGATGGTGGAGAGGAAGAAGTTGGTCCTAAATCTTTGAGTGTGGGTCTTTGGGCTCCTGTACCTCCTCCCTGATGTAGGTAATGATAAGAGGGCATGTCCCGGTAGTCAGCTCCTTAATGATGGATGCTGCCTTCTTGAGACACTGCTGCTCTTTAATATATCCTTAATGTGGAGAATGGTGATTGAGTCCATAACTCTCTGCAGCTTCTTTCCATCCTGTGAATTAGAGCTCCTGTGCTAGGCTGTGATGCCACCAGTCAGAATGGTCTCCATTCTGATTCATCTGGGGAAATTGGAGAGTCTTTGGTGATATACTAAATATCCTCAAGATCTTAATGAAATATAATCACTCATCTGCCTTCTTCATGATTGTATCAATTTATAACCATATAACAGTTATGGCACGGAAACAGTCCATCTCGGCCCTTCTAGTCCGTGCCGAACGCTTACTCTCACCTAGTCCCACTGACCCGCACTCAGCCCATAACCCTCCATTCCTTTCCTGTCCATATACCTATCCAATTTTACTTTAAATGACAATAACAAACCTGCCTCTACCACTTCTACTGAAAGCTCATTCCACACAGCTGCCACTCTCTGAGTAAAGAAATTCTCCCTCATGTTACCCTTAAACTTTTGCCCCCTAAGTCTCAACTCATGTCCTCTTGTTTGAATCTCCCCTACTCTCAATGGAAAAAGCCTATCCACGTCAACTCTATCTATCCCCTTCATAATTTTAAATACCTCTATTAAGTCCCCCCTCAACCTTCTATGCTCCAAAGAATAAAGACCTAACTTGTTCAATCTTTCCCTGTAACTTAGGTGCTGAAACCCAGGTAACATTCTAGTAAACCTTCTCTGTACTGTCTATTTTGTTGACATCTTTCCTATAATTCGGTGACCAGAACTGTACACAATACTCCAATTATAGCGAATCGTTGGGCCTGCCATCAGCAGTTAATATGAGAGAGGTGGTCAAAATAGAAGAATTGTAAATGAGCTCTAGGCAGACTATGTTTTTTGCAATGAAAGGCACTTTTTCTCTTAAACTTGGTGCCCATAAACAATGGTTGATTTGTTCATTAGATTCGCATTCCCTACGACTGTTATGTCATCCTACATTAGGTAAAACTCAAACAAAATAGAGAATTTCTGCTTTTTGTATTTCAAGGTGCACTTGCATTTATGTTTCCTGACAGATTAAAAATGCTGGTTCTTCAAAGAGCTGATGGTTCCTGCAAATTGAATTGTTTGACTTAATTTCCCAACAGTCAGAAAGACCAAGGCGCTGGTCTACATGGCCACGGCCAGCTTACTGTCAGACTAGCCTCCAGCACAAGCCCTGCACCTCAGGAACTGCTCCTCATTATCTGGTTGTATTTTAAGTCTTGGTTAGGACTTGATCCTGGTTAGGTATCTGGTGCAAAATTTCAATTGTGAAACTTCTCATCAATCCACTCCTTGGTCTGAATAAGTAACTCTTCATGATCCAGGCAGTAGGCCTGTGGGGGATTTCTTGCTTGGATCAGTGGCCTGCCCTCTGCTCAAGTGCCTCTGAAGAGGGAGCCAACAAAATCTTTTGGCTTGCTGGTTGGCTTCTGGGACTGCTGGCAAGAAGCGATGGAGTGCATTATAGAAAGAGTGGATAATGTTTTAATTAAGTTTTGTGTTAATATTGTAAATTCATTTTAGAACATAAACAGAAAGGAACCAAAAATATACACAAACACACAAAATAGAAGAGGCCAAACATAAACCAAAATAAAAACAAATAAAAAAAGATTTGGATGACTGGGTTTTCAGTTACAGCAAAAATGGATGAGACTTACGTCTCTTTCATTCTTATCCAGCATGAAAATAATCTCCTGTTTGTGCTTATGACAATCCTGTATTCAGTGTGGGATAAAGATATGTGAGAGAAAAGGAACTGACTTACTGAGGTATTGCTGTTATTCAGTGCTCTGGTTAGCTTTAATACTGAATAACAGGTACCTCAGAACAACAAGAGAGCAGAATGAAATAAGCCATGACATAAGATTTTCCATTTTTTAAAGAATGAGAAATTCCTTTTCTTCTCTGTTCATTCCATTTCAATGGTTTGGACTAATAACAGTAGAAGTAAACCTATCTCAGTTGCCACTTCCTGTTTAAATAAATTGTAACTTTGCTTTAGCAATTCACTCCATTTCCCTCTCCAGGGGAGTACATGATTTCCTCTGTTCACTGGATGCAGGCAGCAGTCTGCTTCACTACAATGTAGACATCAATTGCAATGATCCCCCATGACATACTTCTGTGGAATCATTGCCATTGAAGGAAGAACCTTTATCTGATTATGGATCATTTCCACTTCTGTAGTTGTTAGAGTTGACAGCAGTAAATGTGATCCCAATGCTATTGGGCAGTCTTCAAAAAAAAAGTCATAAGTAGTTCTGACAATCCAGGAGTTCTGGGCTAGGCCATTGGCCACAGGTGGTCATATGCTGTGACTGGGATTGCATAAGGGGAGGCTGACCCATCCTTGGGGGAGAATCATTAAGAAATTATGAACTGGCCATAATCAGTGGGCAGACTCACTTGGGGAATGCAAGTAGATAGAGACTGAGCGGAGTCTTGTCTCTGGGAAAAAGAATTGGAGGAATCAAGGGGGAGGGAGTAAAGGAGGCAAGTGAAAAGGGAAGAAACAGATGAGGAAGTTAGCAGAAGTAAGGTGACCGAGGAATTGGGGACGGAGGAGAGGAACGAGAATTGGGCAAATGGGTTGTAAGAGTAAGTGGGTCCAAATGTATCAATGTCTGTGGTCAGTTGTTGATGGTACATGCTTAGAGTTGGGAATTTAAATGTAAATAAATGCATCTGTATGTGTATAGAATGGGTGAAGGTATGATTGTCTGTGTGTTCACATATGTACATGTATTCAAACCTATGCAGCAGAGCTAGTTTCTAATCACCAAGGATCTCCTTGTCATTGGTCCAAGACTATGTGGTAGCTAGTGTTCAACAGCCATCCCACACTGAAAGAAACATTACACAGGCATCTCCCACTTCTCAAAACAGGAAGGGAAGCAAGACATCTTTGATCCCAAGAAAGTCTAAAACAGAGGAGAAGGTGACATATGCAATATGTCTGTTAATAGTTTGTGTTACAGAGCCTGGTCCCCAGTTGCTTTGTATCACTTTGCTAGATGATCAAAACTCTGCATTTTTAAGGCTGTGTGGTAGCTGATATGTAATAGCCAGTCAACGTTAAAAGAGTTCACTCGTAGGGATCTACTAAGCTGCAGAACTGGAGTGGACCTAAGGAATTGCTTTAAAAAGGAAAAGAAGAAATGGATGTATGAAGAAGAAGCTGATGTATCAGGAAGCTTTACTAAATAGGATACATCGGTCAACTCCAGACAGAAAATAATCTGGGAAGACATCAGTCAGGATACAGTTATGTGATTGTTTCTATCAATTAACATGTTTGTTGGTTATAAATTATTGATTAAGATCTCTTCAACATAAAATGCAATGTTTTTTCTCATCTATGGGGATACAGGAATTCCTGGATTTTAAGGCATTCGAGTGGCCTGCATATTTATTCCAGCTGAATAAATATTTATTGAAATTTTCATTGTGATTCAGGGAATATCGATTGTCCCTGATCTTAGCATGCTCAATATAGAGCAGATTTTAAAATTGGATTGAGTGTGCCTAGAAACTCAATCCTTACATACAAAATGGTGATGTATGTGCCTTGAAGTGCTGATATTTGGGAATCTGCAAAGACAATTGTAACCTTGATAAATCTGCAGATACCTGTCATGAGAAATTTCATTCTATTCTGCCTCTCCAGGGTGGGGAAAGGTCAGTTCCTTTCATTCTAGAGAATAAAAACAAAGTTTCAAGAGTTAAAGTTAAGAGTGATTATACTGTTTAGAAAAGATAGAATGCTATAACATAACAGCAGCAGTAAATTGAATTGCAAAAGGCTTCAGCAATTAATGAGATAATGGCATGCCTGGTAGGTATTTTGCACTAAAACACAGTGTCCTTCTAATACGGATCCATTTTTTAATATCAGATAGATTTTTTTGAAATTATTGATAGGATTGTCATAACTTGTGATATTTCAGTGCTGTGTTGAAATCTATTTGCTCAGAAACCTTGAACAATCAGAATTTCATCTGGATGATTTAAGCCAAAGCTATTTTGTCGATGGAATACTGCATTTTTCCATTTCAGATGGAATCTTTTTGTACATTGTGTGCTTGGAATGCTAATTTGCTGGAAGATGATTGAGAGAAACAAACAGCTGGATGAGCACCTGAGCACTTCATGATTGCTGGTGTATGTGGTATCATTAAGTATGTTGGTGGCATACACAATGCAAGCCTTCATTGTCAATTGTCCATGTAAATTTTACAAATCCTTGGTGTGCTTGGTTAGCATTTGACTGAAGTCAAATGGATGTATGTTTACCTGAGCCCAGATGGGGGTGTGTTCACATATCCTCTGAGATTCAAATTAAGATCTGTTCTGCTAAAAATGAAAACTTCCCACTTAAGTGAACAGTGAGAACTTGTCTGCATTTAAATTAATTTTCTATTATTAACACATTTCCAAGTTGATGACCAAAACTGAATTTAATAAATTGGCTGTTTTCAATTTCAAAACTCTACTTTTACAGTCAACACAAGGAGAATATTGAGCAAACTAACCTATCTCTTAATTATTATATTCTGAATTATAAGCACCATTACTAATAAAAGGAAATAAAGATGTCACATTGAGAAGGACTACAGCATTGTCAAGTGTTTTGAGACATTAAAGTTTACAGTTCAAAGTACATTTATTATAGAAGTATGTAAAAATTATATGACCTTGAGATTTGTTTCCTTGCAGGCAGCTACAAAACAAGAAACCCAAAATAACCCATTAAAAAAGACAAACAAGCACCCAATTCGCAGAGAGAGAGAGAAAAAAAACACAAATCATGCAAACTGTAAAAGCAAGCAACAACATTCAGAATGAAAGTGAGTCCATAGTCTTGAAGCCTGGAGCAGGCCCACAGCCTCAGCCTCAGTATATCACACGGCGGAGCAAATCGAAAAGGAGGTCGCAGACACGAAGCCCAGAGCATGCCACAGTCTCTGCAGCAGTGCCATGGAGAGTGGAGTAAATATTACGAAGCAGCAAGTAGAACTGGCCCGACATCCTGCCTTTTCAATCCATCTGGCTCGGTATTTAAATCATCCAAATATCAGGTCATTCCCTGTGTTACGTTTGTTCTTAATAAAGTCAAACAGCATGGGTAAAATTGCTAGCACATCTTTATTTACAAAAACTTCAGTTATGGCTTCTGCTTGACCTGAGCATGGGTGACCTGTTTACTGAAGTCACTTCCAGTTCCAGGTGAACTGCCCACATTGCACACTGGGAACTGCAGTACTTTACTATGTACATACACATAAACAGATCTTCCCTTTTAAAGAAAAACCTAACCTAACCTAAGAAAAACCTATGAAATCATAAACCTGCAAGAAACAATAATGCTTTCCAACAATGATACCTACATTAACACCAATTGTAATGAGCAAATACAGTCCCTTATTCAATCATCAATTTTCAATCAGTCTCTGAAATTGTTTAATGATCCTTTTGGTCTACTATTTGTCTCTGCAGATGCCTTGCTTTCATTTGCTGTGTTAATATTAGAGTCTTTCTGAGAACTCTGAACAAGAAGTTTATTTTTCACAACTGCTGGCCTCCTTGATGTACTGACAGGTGATGTGTCATAGCTATGGGTTCGAGCTTGGGGTCGTAGATCCACACAGTTCCTTCCCAGAGGCGTTCCTTGCTCCACCTGGATCTGGTAGGAATGTGGGGCCACTTCCTCTTGTGCATATCCTTGCATGGATCATGTGCCAGAATTGTGATCTTGGATTTGCACTTGATCTCTCGACTTCAGGACTGATAAGCTTTTTGCATTCTTTAGCCAGTTTGACCTTGTGTGCTCTTTTAGGTGTCAATAGGCTTTCATGCACAGGAAGGTTAGTGTGTACGCATCAACCCAACAGTACTTGGGCTGGTGAAAGGCCATTCTGCAATGGTGCACTTCTGTAAATCATTAGACTTTTGTGGAAATTCTCTCATCCATCTTGCACTTTCTTCATGAGGCTCTTCACTACTTTGACCAAACTCTCTGCTAGGCCAGTAGATTTTGGGTGATGTGGGCTTGTTGTTATATTTTGAAACCCCCAGTCTTTGGCAAAGGACTCAAATTCACAGTTCGTAAATTGTGGACTATTGTTTGATACCACTTCACATGGAACTGCATACCTCACAAACACAGCTTTCAGGAAGGTTATGACTGCTTTGCTGGATGTTGATTGCATTGTTGCAACTTCTGGGTAATTGGAAAAGTAGTCTGTTACCACAAAATGACCCTTCCCATTACATTCTAACAAATCCACTCCAACTTTGAAATATAGCCTGTCTGGTACAAGGTGTGGTTTAAGCAGGTCTTTGGTTTGTAGGTAAGGCATATTTTACATCAAGCAGTGATCTGGCTGCTGTCTTGATTCATTCTTCACAAGCTTTTTATTTACACTTATTTTCACCAAGATGTCCTTCTGCCCTTCTTGTATCTTCTGGAGTATTTACTTGTGTAGCAACACTGGAATCACAAACCCTTTGAAGACCATACCTTCCGCTACTGACAGTTCAGCTCTGCATGCCCAGTAATCCTGAATACACATTGGACAGTTGTTCTTAGTTGCTAGCCATGCTTTCTATATTGTCACTTTGAGTACTTTCATTGTTTCATCTGTACCTGCTGCTGTCCTAATCTTATCTGTTCTATTGGGAGAAACTGGAATTGAGGTGACAATCATGTCAACATAGGCCTGTATATCAGCATTAATCTCTTGGTCAGTCATTTCTTTCTTGTTGACTGATCGAAATAACGCATCAGCAGCAAACATATATTTTCCTGGTGTGTACGTCTTCTTCACATCATATTTCAGAATCAGAACCAGGTTTATTATCACTGGCATGTGACAAGAAATTTGTTAACGTAGCAACAAGAGTTCAATGCAATACATAATCTAGCAGAGGAAAAATAATGAAGTAATAATAATAATAATAAATAAACAAGTAAATCAATTATGTATATTGAATAGATTAAAAAACCATGCAAAACAGTGTATTAAAAAAAAGTGAGGTAGTGTACAAAGATTCAATGTTCATTTAGGAATCGGATGGCAGAGGGGAAGAAACTGTTCCTGAATCACTGAGTGTGTGCCTTTAGGATTCTGTACCTCCTACCTGATAGTAACAGTGAGAAGAGGACATGTCCTGGGTGCTGGAGCTCCTTAGTAATGGACGCTGCCTTTCTGAGACACTGTTCCCTAAAGATGTCCCGGGTACTTTGTAGGGTGGTATCCAACATCGAGCTGACTAGATTTACAACCTTCTGCAGCTTCTTTTGGTCCTGTTCAGTAGCCCCTCTGAACCAGAGAGTGATGCAGCCTGTCAGAATGCTCGCCATGGTACAACTGTAGTTTTTGAGTGTATTTGTTGACATGCCAAATCTCTTCAAAGTCCTGATAAAGTATACCCGCTGTCTTGTCTTCTGCAGCCTTATCAGTGTATGCTATATCCTCATGGATAGTCATTCAGTGGTTTGAACATAATTGTGACCAGTGGTTTATGGTCTGTCGCCAGTTCAAAAATTTGTCCTTAGATGTAATGAGAGAACCTTCTGCATGCAGATATGCTGGGAAAAAGCTCTTTTTTTTATCTGTGCACATTTGGCTTCTGCATTTGTTTAAGCCCTTGATGCATTGGCCACAGGTTGCCATGTGCCATCATATTGCTGCAGTAGTACTGCTCATGGTTCTGCTGGGACGCACCAGCCAAGATCCTAGTACACCTCTCCAAGTTATAAAACCGCAGCAGATTCTTCAGTTAGGATTCTTTTCAGCCTTGGAAAACACGCCTCCTGCTCGTGAGACCAAAATCCACTCATTTAGCTGCTCAAAGAGTGACCTAAGTGGTGCCGACACAATAGAGAGTCAAGGGATGAACTTAGGCAGGTAAATTACCATCTGCAGGTAATGTCTCACCTCCTGTTTGTTTTGGGGCCTCAACATGTTCTCAATTGCTGACATCTTTCTTGGGTCGAGCTTTATTCCCTCTCCCAATATGACATCTCTTATGAAAGTCAATGTTTGTAAATTGTATCGTCCATGATTTGGGAATACTCATTTATACTGTAACCATTGCTTATGTATTCTTTCATGTTCAGTTGAAATGTGTATGTTTGTAATCCCATTATCTATGTATCAATTTTATTTTGTTGATATTAATAATAATAATAAAAAGATTGAAAAAGAAAGAAAGTCAATGTCTTAACACTAAACTCACATTTCTCTTTATTTAATTTCATATTGACATTCCATGACATGTCTAGCACCTGTCTCAGGCATGCATCATGTTCTTCCTTGGTGGTCTCCCAGTAAATAACATCATCCATCATGGTCTCAACATCCCTCAAAGATCATGCGAATAGCTTTATGGTAGTCTTCTGGTGTGGACAGAATTCCATATGGTTACAAAAGAAAAGAGTATCTTCACTCAGATACATTAAAAGTACAGAGTCCTGATCTTGCCTCATTAAGCTTCATCTGCCAAAACCCAGATGACAAGCGAAATTTGCTAAACCACTTGGTACCCGCAAACAGGGACATGATCTTCTCCTATGTTGGCAATTTAAAATGATCTCTTGTGATAGCTTTATTGAGATCTCTTGAGTCTGGATATAACCGCAAAGCTCCATTTTTCTTTTGCACAATCACCAGTGAGCTTACCCAGTCTGTTGGTTCTTTAGCTTTCTGTATGACATTCATCTGATCCATACATGCTAGCTCATGTTTAAGTTAGTCTCCAACAGCAAACAGAACTTCCCTGCATGCATGGACAACAGGAGCTACTGTTTCATCTACATGGACTTTGTGTATACCAGGCAAGCATCCGAGCCCCTCCAAAACATCTGCGTACTCTTCCATGAGTGAAGTATGTTCATCTTTGGACTGCGAACACTGTGAAAACTCTTTCCACCAGGTTTCGCTTTTCACATGTGCTCAGACTTAATATTGGCCGTACTCGCTTATCTACAATAAGTAGCTGTGCCTTTAGGTGTTGCCCCTTCTGCTTGAACTTCACAATACAGCCTCCTTTTACTGGAACGTTCTCTGTGATACAGCCTTTCTCTTTAAACTTAACTGGGTAAATTTTGCCTTTTACTTTGAGAGTCTTGTAACCATCTAGCATCAGGCTTGAATGGAATTACTGTCTCATTCACAGTCACTGGAACAATCCATTCTGTTTTACCAGCACCAGTGGTCTGTAGAGAATCTACAAAGACTTCCTCCATTTCCTCAGCACCTTTCTCTTGGTAGCCCCAGCTTTGCAGCACTTTGCAAAATTATTATTCTTCCCACATTTATTGCAAGACTTTTTTGGGATGTGCCTACCTCCTCAACAGCACTTGCTGTTTGAGCTTACCTCTTTGCTATGCTGTTGCTTTCGGAAACGCCTTGTGCTCTGTCTCTCTGTTTTCACAGCATACACTGTTGTGTCTGTCCTGTGCAGCTCCTTAGCTTGAGATTGTGTGCTCTCTGCTGCCCAGCACATACTCACAGCCTTTTCCAGCATTAAGTCTTTTTCATGAAGCAATCTTTTCCTGAGCCTGTATTTGAAGTTCCGCAAACTATTTTGTCTCTAACAAGTGAGTCTCTTAAACATCCAGACTCAAAAGACTTACTCAGTGTTTGAAGCTCAGCTAAATATTGGTCAAAGCTAACACCTTAATTCTGGTCACAGGAAAAGAATCTTTCAAATGTGATGTTTTCACTTGGGACAAAATACTTCTCAATTTTTGTCATCAGAGTGTCCAATATACAAGCTGTCTCATCAATTTGAAAGCTGTTGTAGATGTCCAAAGCACCTTCGCCAATTACATGCAGAAGGATAGGTGCTTTCAATTTTTCATCTGCCCCTTCTGGTTCTTCCTGCTGCTAAATATATATTGAATCACTGTGTGAAGCATTTCCAGGTATCAGTCAGATTGCTGGTAAACTGCACATGGTGCAGGAGGACTTAGCACATTCAATACGAGCATTTTTGGATTCTCTCACCCGAATCTCTCTTGGTGAAATCAGTGTACAATGGCAGCTTCGGGACACAATGTGCTCTCTGGCCGGCAGCTTCTCTCCGACAGAACCTTGCATCTCTTTCTTAATCACTCAAGGCATATTTACATACTATGTTTAATTCTCATGCCGACTTCTGACGCCATGTTATGTTTGTTGTTAATAGACAAACAGCATGGGTGAAAATGCAGGCACAAATTTACATACAGGACATTCCAGCCATGGCTTTTGTTCGATCTGAGCATATGAGATGCTCTCACCAATGTCGCTTCCAGTTCCAGGAGAACCGCCTGCATTGCACACTGAGAACTGCAGTTCTTCATTATGTATGCACATTATAACACCCCTCACACTAGAACTCAGGCACTGTCGCATCAATATACACTGGGCCTCGTGCTCGACCTTTCCAAATCAGCTTGGCACCTTGATTGATCAAACACCGCTCTCAATTCACACAGACGGGTTTCTAACCTCCTCTGCTCTGACTTTTCTCCACTTCATATGCCCCAACTCCATCTCGACTGTGTCTCAACCTTAGTCCAATATTGCATTGCACCCACATGCTTTAAACCTCGAGTCAGACTTGACTTCGCTTGCCTCTTCATTGCTTGCAGTGATAGTTAATCGCAATTTTCCACAGAAAAAGTGTTAGTAGTAAAATAGTTAGTTGTATTTCTTACTTTATGAACCACCAGTAAGTTGTTGCCTGGCTTTAGTAGCACAGTCTTAAACCAGAAGTGTCTTGAGATCATTAAAAAAAGCACGCATATACAGTAGTGTGCAAAAGTCTTAGGCACATATACAGTATATATAGCTAGGGTGACTAAAACTTTTGCACAGCACCTTAGTAATTTTATCTATTGCACTCTACTGCTGCAAAAAAATAATTTCATAACATACATACAGTATGTGAGTGATGATAAACCTCAGGATCAGATTCAGAATCTGGTTTAATGTCATCAGCATATGTCATGAAATTTGTTCTTATGCAGCAGCAGCACATTACAATACAAAACATATATAATATATGTTAAATTAAATTAGTCATGAGGTGGTTTTCATGGATTCAGTATCAATTCAGAAGTCTGATGAAAGAGGGGAAGAAGCTGTTTTTGAATTATTCAGTGTGTGCCTTCAGGATCCTGTACCTCCTCCCTGATGGTAGAGGGCATGTCCTGGGTTATAGGAGTCCTTAGCGATGGATGCCACCTTTTTGAGGCATCACTCCTTAAAGTTGTCCTGGATGTTGGGGAGGCTAGTGCCAATGCTGAATTTGACTGAGTTTACAGCTTTCTGCAGCTTATTTTGATCCTGTGTAGTGCCCCCACCTCCATATCAGACGATGATGCATCCAGTTAGAATGCTCTGCACGGTACATCTGATTCTGATATGGGTCTCTATTGTAGAATGAGAGTGAGAAGGGGGCAGTGAGAGGGGAATCATTGTTGGAAAAAGCGAAGGGAGAGGGGTTGGAATGGGAAGCATCAGAGAGACATTCTGTAAGAACAGTAAACCAATTGTTTGGAATCATATGACCTTACCTGTTGTCTCAGTGCTGGGTGTATCTGCACCCACACCACCCTCTGCTCCTGGCACTCCTTCTCTGCCACCTGCCCATTGTCTCTCCACCCTCACCATTTCCAACATCCCAAACAAGAGAAAGTCTGCAGATGCTGGAAATCCAAGCAACGCATGCAAAATGCTGGAGGAACTCAGCAGTACAGGCAACATCCACGGAAGAAAGAATAGTGGGCGTTTCGGGCCGAAACCCTTCAGCAGGACTGAAATTGGCCCAAAACGTCGACTGTACTTATTTTCCATTCCCAAAATCCTTTGCTCCTACCAGATTTACAAAGTCACTCTCTGTCAAACATAGTACTGCGCAAAAGTCTTAGGCATCCAGCCTTATATAAGAACCTCAGACAACTGCACAGTACTGCATCAGTCATAATATCTCCCAAATATCGGTAGAATAGTGGCTTCGGGAACATTGGAATACTGCTATCTTCATGTTCCTATCTAGATCACACATCATCCTTACTTGAAAATATATCATTGCCCCTTTATTGATAGCATACCTAAATATAGTTACCAGATGAACTGCAGAAAATGGCTTAACACCATGTCCTCAAGGGAAATATGGGATAGGTAATAAATGAGGTTGTGCTGGTGGCTCACTCTCAAAAAATGAATGTTTAAAAATGTATTCTGAAAGTATTGCAATAAATTATTCCCAAATGTTGCACTTATTTTGCTTCTGATTTGACATAATGATAGGATATGGATTTGGATTTAACTCAAAGAAAGTAAGATAAACGTAGGCTGATACAGTTGCAGTGCCAAGAGAATGCTGTATCATCAGAGATGCTTTATTCAGCTGACCAAGACTCATCTGTATGTCTCAAAGATAATAGATCACAGTAATGCAAAGTTAAAAGAAATGAGCCCATTTATATTTTCCAGCCAACTTCCTTTTCCAAAGATCACTGATTTAAAATTAATGTATCAAGTAGTCATTCATCTTATTTTTTATTTGAGGGAACCTTGCCTTGTTTGGGGAAAATGCCTGCTACTACTTCCAATGTAATAACTATCACTTAACTTCAAAAGTAATCAATTGGATGTGATGTACTTTACAACAACCTGAAGATATGATAAAATAACATATAAAAGTGGTCCTTAAATTTAATTTGAAAACAATTTATTTGTGCCCTCTCTTCACAATTTACATTAGAATATTCCATTTCTATAGTCCATACCAAGCTGCCCAGGTAATGTGAGGAAACCAATGGCAATAAAATTAAAGGTTAACCCTGTGGCAATCTATGACATTTTGGATATTGCACACAGGAACAGTTCATTTCGCCATTGAGTCTCTTGCTGATAAGGTATGGCATATCACATGACTGCTGAACTTAAGTGTTTGCCAATCAAACATGCATCCATGTGGATAAAATTTTACATCTTTGTTAACTCCTTGACACCATAATTTCAGTAATGTTGTAGTAATTTCTTTTGTATTTGAACAGACCATTCGACTGCAAATCATTCTCTCCACATGAATCTTTTCTCATCGTATTCCATCTAACCATATTAACATTTCCATCAATGTCCTTCGCTCTCATGTATGTATCTAACATTGTGCCAGTACTACCTGCCTCCTGCATTCCATATGGCCTCAAGTCCATTTTTGCCATCATTATTTTCATTTTGATGTAATCCAGTACATAAAGCCTACTTTGCTACATTTAATGTCTAGCAAAGATTTCTCTTCTACGCCAATGTTAATTTCTTGATCTTGGTAAACATCATAGCAGTTATTATTATATAATGTATGCAAATGGATTTTCAGAAATGGTGTGGATTTGAATACATAATATGCCTTCAAGAATCAGGTGCTGATGAACATGAGAAGGACTAGGTTACAGGTGAGTAAATGGTGGGATGGGATTGATAAAATTGCTCTGTGCTTGAGCATAGACTGATGGTCCTAATGGCTTCATTCTTTATTGTAGGGAAATCTTTGTGAGAAGCTAGTTTGCTTTAACAGTACATTAAGGAACAAACCAAGGAACAATAAACAAAGTTCTAGTGTTGCACAAAGCTTTCAATAAAGTAGCAGAAGTGGAGAATACAATGGAGACTTAGAAAATGGCTACTATATTGCTAGAAATAACGGGAAATCAAAGATCTAGTCTCAATGGGCAAACTGCTTTAAATAAATTTGTAACACTGAGGGCACTAAAACTGAGAAAACCCGCTGTACCTGATGACAGCGAGGTCCAGGCCTAGAGCATAACGAAGTGAAGCAATGAATGACCTCATTTAAATGCCGAACCAAATTGAAAAGACAGGGTGTTAGGACCAGAGGTGAGGTACGGGCCAAGTCTGCTCTCTGCTCCGAGGCATTTACTCGACTCTGTGCTGAACTGAAGCAATGGCCTGCTCGAGCTGCAGTGATGCCTGACTTCTTGTCTGTGGTCTCACTTTCATTCTAAATACTATTTACTTTCTTTTATTATTTGCATGATTTGTTTTCTTTTTTCTCTACACATTGGGTGCTTGACAGACTTTTTATGGGTTTTGTGGCTGCCAGTAAAAAGACAAATCTCAAGGTTGTATAACGTATGCATACTTTGATAATAAATGTCCTTTGAGCTTTGAACTTCGCCCTGGGAAATGATTGTTGCACGAGTTTTGCTAGCATTTATTCTCCAAGCCTAATAATCCCAAGAAGATTTTCTGAAGGCCACTTGGATGTAGTTATCTTTATTGAATCAAATGTCTTGAGCACAGGATCAAATGATTTCCTCATTTTTAGTTTCTGTTTTTTTAAAAAAAATCTTTTAAAATATGAAGAAATGAGATGGTTTAGAATTGAAGGTGAACCATTTGCTCAGTCATTAATAGTTCATGCTTGAAAGTACCTATAAATCAATTACTCTGTACTGGCTATCACTAACTAAATTGCTGCATGAATATAATATGAAATGTAGAGAATAAGTTAAATGGGGAGAAAAAATATAAAACTGGCAGTATATTTCATCTGTAACATCAATTCAATTGCCTATTAGTGCAGAAATCTGAACATTGCTGTCTGCTGGACATAACTTTAAGTGTAAAACTCTGCTTATTGGTCCGTAAAAATGACATCTGTGTCCTGTGAAGTCAGTTTCTGCTCTTAAAGTGAAACTGAACTGTATTTTGTTTGGAGGCGGGAAACACTACCTTTAATCACTTTCTTGGAAAAATATTCTTCAGCATTATTTTCGCCATGCTTATTTTGCTTTTTGCCCTGCCATTCTTTATGGGTACATCATTGGTGACACAGCTTCTGTAAAGCCTTAAATTCTACTTTTCTTCCATTGCAGTCAAAATATTTCAACAATCATGTTTTCCTTTCTTTCTCATATCTTTCTACATCTCTGCACCCTGCATGCAGCTACATTTTTTTTGATTGGATGGAAATTTATTAAAAATCAGGAAGTGAGATGATTATTTTCCTAGAAGCAGAGTAGGCATCGGAGGTTTCCGTAAAAATTTGCGCAATTAGGAATGAGTGCTATGGTGTTAAACGTTCCTCCGTCGCGGAGAGCAGGGTTCAGGAAGGAGGCTGAGAACACTTTGGAAAATCAATGTAAATCTCCGTCCATCGGGTTTCTGACTGATATGCAAAGCCTTTTTCTTAAAATTTCCTTTTCTTAAAATAAATCTGCTCAATGTGGCTTTCCAATCTTGGTGAACTAGTGGTAGTGTTTTGATTTCCTCTCAAAATCAAAATCAAAGTGATGTTCATCTAAATCATTAATATTATCATCTATATTAATGATTCAGATGAACACAAATTTTTGACTTAGATTCTGAGAGGAAATTTGCAAGGAATTTCTCCAGGACTGTAAAGTTATAGCCATGAAGAAAGATTGGATAGCCAAGTGCTGTTTTATTGGGGATAGGTATCTGAGGGAAAGCTTCATTGAAAATTATAAATGGTTGATGGGGGAGAAAAGACACTAGTTTAAATAGTACTTTGATGTCTAAGAACATTTAAAACTATTTAAAAACAGTCTTAACCTGAAAAACTCCACATGACAGTGTTCATCAGGGTAGTACCTGAGACCAACCAACTTCAGCTGCTTCATCAATGACCTTACTTCAAGGTCAGAATTAGGGATGTTCACTGATTGTGCGATGCTCCGCCCTGTTCGTGACTCAGCAGATAATGAAGCAGACAACTTCCAACTGGAGCAAGACCTGGGCTGATAGGTGGCAAGTAACATTTATGCCATACAAAAGTTGGGCAATAAGAATATGCAACAAATGTCAGAACGTTTGGATATGGCGTGTGTGTGTGTGTGTGTGTGTGTGTGTGTGTGTGTGTGTGTGTGTGTGTGTGTGTGTGTGTGTGTGTGTGTGTGTGTGTGTGTGTGTGTGTGTGTGTGTGTGTGAGAGAGAGAGAGAGAGAGAGAGAGAGAGACTGACACAAGTAGACAGTTCACTGACTATATTGAGAACTATAGCAGAATTTCAAGGGAAAGAAAACAATAAACAATAACACTAGGCCAACAGGGGCATTAGCTATGTCTCTCAAACTGAAAGTTAACACCAATACTGTGCTGGAAACTATCACTAATACAAAATGAATACCGCTCCTTGACAGTGTCAAGGGTAGTCTTCTTTCCCGGACAAGGGTAAGCAGGAAGTGTAACTTTGCCATGTTTTTGGTCAAGTCTCAATGAGACTAGAATGCAAAGAAGGGAGTTAAATACTCCCTAAATATGAGCACAATTGCCAAACCTGCTGCACCCCAACTGTGGGAGTGCACAGACCCCGTAGCAGAGTCTGTCACTGTGACAGCTAAAGTAAATCCAGCTGTTAACCGCTGAAATTCAATGGGATGGCCATCACTGAACCCCCACTATAACCTGCAGATTGCAATTGACCAGAAGTTGAAGTGGCTTTACCATATACACAGTGTGGCTACAAGAACAAATCAAGGGTGAAGAAGTCTGCAGTGAGTAACTTGCCTCCTAACTGCCCAAAACCTGTCCAACACCTAATAGGCTCCAATCCAAAATTTAATGGAATGCTATATCCACTTGCCTGGATGTGTGGTTAGGCATCTCACAGACAATTATTGCTGGCTCTATTGTTGTTTATCATCTATAACAATGATCTAGAAAATAATATGATAAACTGGATCAGCAAATTTGAGAATGACACCAAGATTGAGGTATAGTGAACAATGAAGAAGGCTCTCAAAGCTTGTAGTGTGAAATAGACCAGCTGTAAAAAGTGGCCAAACAATGACAGATGGAATGTAATGCAGACAAGTATGATGTGTTGCACTTTTGAAGGACAAACTAGGGTAAGACCTACATGGGGAATGGTAGGCCTCTGATACGTGTAGTAGAACAAGGAGGCCTGGGAAAACAAAACTATAATTCCCTGAATGTGGCATCTCAGGTAGACAGTTTTTGCTGCCTAAGCCTTCATATATCAGGACATTGATTACCGGAGTTAGAATGTTATGCTGAAATTGTACAAGATATTGGTGAGTCTGAATTTGGAGGATTGTGTACAGTTCTGGTCACCCACCTGCAGGAAAGATACCAACAAGCTTGAAGGAATGCAGAGAAAATTTACAAGGATGTTTCTGGGATCCAAGTTATAGGGAAAGACTGAATAGGTTAGAACTTTATTCCCTAGAACACAGAAGAATGAGGGAGGACACATGGAGGTATACAAAATTATGATGAGTATAGACTGGGTGAAAGTATACAGGCCTTTCTCCCTCAGGTTGTGTGAGACTAGAACTAGTGGTCGTAGGCTAAGTGTGAAAGGTGAAATATTTGAGGGGAACCTGAGGAGGACCGTCTTCAGTCAAAGGGTGGTGCGGGTGTGCAACGAGCTGCCAGCAGAAGTGGAGGATGTGGATTCAGTTACAACATTTAAGAGAAATTTGGCTGGGTACATAGATGAGAGAGGCATGGGAAGGCTATGGTTTGAGCAAGGTAGATGGAACTTTGCAGAAGACCAGTTCAGCATGGACTAAACAGGCTGAAGAACTTTCTACTGTTCTGTAAGTACTCTACGTATCCACTGCTGATGCTCAGCAGCATCTATTTGTACCATTTACACAATGTGCTGTATCAACTTGCATAGAATCCTTAGACCGCACCTTCCAAACACGTTGCCCCTACAAACTATAAGGATAAAGGCAACACAAGCATGGCAACACTGCCACCTGGAAGTTACCCTACAAGCCGCATTCCATATCGCTGTTCCTTCACTGTCACTGGATCAGAATTCTGTAACCTTGTCAAGAGCAGCATCGTGGATGTTCCCACTCATCAAGGAGTGTAGCAGTTTAAGAAGGCCGTTCACCATCACTTACTCAAGTACAGTTAGGGATGGGCAATTAGATGCTGGCTCATGCTTCAAAGCTGTCAACTTTGAATGAATGAGAAAGTAAAGTTACAGATTAAGATTCGGGAGGTAGACTTAAATTGTGTGGCCCTCTTTGATTGACACAAGCACAACAGGCCAATTGGCCTCCTGGAGGAAAAATTGCCCGTGATTGTATGTTTGAAAAGCTGTTGAACTTATCCAGACAATTAAAGCACAGTTGGAATATTCAAAAGCATTCTGATTTCAATTTCAGAAAGAAGCTTTTGAAACTTTGGAGCAAGTAAAAACTATTTGCGAGACTGGTATTAGAATCAGTATATTATCGATATATGAAATAAGATACTTAAGACCAGCACTTGAAAATTTCCCAAAATCACAGCATCCTTGAAGTATTTGAGCAACACGATGAGACCAATTAAGCAATTCAGTTATATATCTTTAGGAGACCTAGATTTCAGAATCAAAATAGGGAGAGAAAAGATGAAATATGAAGGCTAGCCAGCCAATAATATAAAAGAGAACACAAGATTATTTTTCAGATATATAAGGAGTAAAAGAGAGGAAAGTGTGGATAACAAACTGCTGAAAATTGACACGGCAGAGGTAGTAATGGAGTAAAAACTAATGCCAATTGAACTTAGTGAATTTTTTGCATTGGTCATCACTGTGGATGACAGCAGCAGTATGCCAGAAATGGAAGCGTGTCAGGGAGTACATGTGAATGTAGTTGCTATCACTAAGAAGAAGCTGCATGGGAAGCTGAAAGGTCTGAAGGTAGATAAGTTAAACCAGATGGTCTACACACAGGGTTCTAAAAGAGGTAGCTGAAGAGATTGTGAAAGCAATAGCAGTGATCTTTCAATAATAACTAAATTCTGGAATGTTTCTGGAAGACTGAAAATTTACAATTGTCCCTGAACTCTTTAAGACAGGAAATTATAGGCTAGTTAGCCTGACTTCAGTGATTGGGACGATGTTGGAGTCCATTATTAAGGAGAGGTCTTGGGGTACTTGAAGGCACATGATAATATTGATCAAAATAAGCATGGTTTCCTTAAGATAAAATCTTGCCTGACAAATCTGTTGGAATTCTTTGAAGAGATAACAGGCAGGATAGACAAAGGAGAGTCAGTGAATCCTTGGATTTTAGAAGACCTTTTACAAGGTTCAGCACATGAGGCTGCTAGACAAGGTATTACAGGAAAGATACTGGCATGGATAGATCATTCACTGGTTAGCAGGAGGTAATGAGTGGAAATACAGAATGCCTTTTTTGATTGGCTGCTGGTGACTCGTGTTCTGCAGGGGTCAGTGTTGGGACTGCTTCTTTTCATGTTGAATGTCAATGATTTGGATTACGGGATTGATGGTGTTGTAGCCAAATTTGTGGATGATACAATAATATGTGGAGAAGCAGGTAGTGTTGAGGAAGCAGAGAGTCTGTAGGAGGACTTAGGGAGATTTTGAGAATGAGCAAATAAACAGCTGATGGAATATTGTGTAGGGAAATGTATGGTCATGCTCTTTGGTAGAAGGAATAAAGTCTTAAACTGTTTTCTAAAGAGGGAGGAAATTCAGAAAATAGAGGTGCAAAGGAACTTGGGGAGTTAAATTAAATTAAATTAACCCTCAAATAGGGTTACCTAACTTGTAGGCTGAATTGATGGTTAAGGATGGCAGGTGCAAAGTTAGCATTCATTTTGAGGTGACAAGAATACAAAAGAAAGAATGTAATGATAAAGTGTTATAAGGCACTGGTCAAACCACACTTAGAAAATTGTGAGCAGTTTTGGATACTTTATCTAAGAAAGAATGTGCTGGCATTGGAATGGATTCAGAGGAGGTTCAGGAGAAAGCTCCCCAGACTAAAAAGGTTAACGTATGAGAGTTGTTTGATGGCTCTGATCCTGTACTCACTGGAGTTTACAAGAATGAGGAGGGATCTAATTGAAACTTATTGAATATTGAATGGCCTAGATAGAGTGGGCATGGAGAAAATGTTTTCTATAGTGGGTGTCTAGGTCCAGAGGGAACAACATTAAAATATAATTATGTTTCTTTAGAACAGAGATTAAGGATTTTTTTAGCCAGACAATGTGGTGAATCTGTGGAATTCATTGCCATGTATGGCTGTGGAGGCCAAGTTATTGGATATACTTAAAGTAGAGGCTGATAGGTTCTTAATTACTAAGGGTGTCAAATGTTACATGGAGAAAACAGGAGAATAGAATTGAGAAGAATAACAAATCAGCCATGATGGTATGGCGGAGCAGACTTGTTGGGCTGAATGGTTTAATCGCTGTATTTCTCATGGTCTTGTGGTTCTGTGGGAATAAATAGGGTTAATACATTCAGCACTTTTCTCAGAGTTGGACAATCAAAAGCTAGAGGGCATTAGCTTAAGCTGAGAAGGGAAAGATTTAATAAAAAATTGAGGCACAATACTTTTGCACAGAGTGTGGTTTATAAATGGAATTAGCTGCCAGAGGAAGCAGTTGTACAGGTAGTACAATAGCAACTTTGAAAAGATAGTTGGACAGTTACATGGATAGGAGAAGGATATGTTCCAAATCTGGAAAACTGGGACTAGCTTAGATGGACATTTGGTTGGTCTGTACCAGTTGGATGAAAGGGACTATTTCTAAGATTCCACAGCAGGAGAGTTTACTACTTGCTGAATGCCAGCACTTTGTGTCATATATTTCAACATTATCCTTGGTCAACTTATTCCAGTCCCTTGTGATTGCCTAACATAAAGCCAGCAACAGATTGTGGGGAGGAAATAAGATGTAGACAGTGGGATGCTTTTGTTGGCATAGAATAGGCAGACAGAGAAGTCGCAAATAACATTCAATTTAGAAAAGAGTGAGGAAAGTGGAGCAGAAAACAAAGGCACCAACAGAGAAAAGAAATAACAATTGTATGGAAGTATGAAGGAGACTTTGAGGTGCATGTCCTTGATCCCTAAAACCAGTAGTACAGTTAACTAAAGTAATTAAGAAGCCACATCAGTTATTTTGCTTTATTGACTGAGATGTGTAATAAAACAGCAGGGAAGATGAGGGATAAATTAAAGGTTTTTTCTGTTCACATTGTAGCAGAGGTCTGAACTTCACTGCCCGAAGGACTGATAGAAGCAAGAATCTCTGCATTTGAAAATATTTGAAATAAATTTTTGAAGTGAAGTGCCATAGCCCAAAGATATGGATCCAGAGCTGGCACATGGGATTTGAAATTATAACCATTAGCCTGCTTGGCATAGATTCAATGGGTTTCCATCTGTGTCAAAGTTATGTATTTTCTACAATCATTTACCCAAGCATTCCGCTTTGAAAAATACAGAAAGGTTTCCATTTTCCTCAGAATGTCTCCTGTTAATAAATGCATTCTTGCTGTGTTTATCTCCATGAAAATTTATCTAAATTGAGGGTATGATGTAATGCAAAGCTTATTCCGCAGATGAAAACCCTGAGTACTCTCAATGCATCTGCTAAAGCACAACAGAAACTCAAGCTAGTTTTAAATTGATGGTGTAGAATGGGTTCCATTTTCCACCCCATTAGCTAATGCTGTGAGAACACTGTTTTGGCTTTCTTCATTGTGCTTTATTATTTTGCAGCCTCATTTCTCACTGTATCGGACTACTCCACCAGTGAATGAAAATCAATAACCTGCAGATGATGGAAAGGTTCTTCGTCTAAAACGTTAACTATGTTTCTCCTTCCACAGAAGCTGCCTGACTTGCTGAGGTTTTCCAGCATATCTAGTTCTGTGCCATTTGTAGATTTGAATCAATATTTATTCTTTGCTTAAAGCTTTACAACTATATAAATTCAATTTATCCAAGACTAGTTAATCTTAGACTGAGGAACAGAGGTCAGATAGGGGAAAATCAACATCTGTTGGACACGGAAGCTTGAAGCAGTCCCTGAACGACTACCATCAGCAAGTCACCTGTGGAATCAGAGAAGGACACTTGATCACTGTTACACGATCAAGAACACTTACCGTGTCATCCCATGCCCACACTTTTGAATTTCCAAGAACCTGGCTGTACTTCGACTCCCAGTGTATAGGCAGAGACTAAAGGCTGCAGCACCAATGGGAAGAACAAGAAGAAATGGTTAAGGGAGGCAGAAGAGCTCTTGCTGGACTGCTTTGAGTCAGTGAACTGGACAATATGTAAAGATTCATCTTTGGATCTGAATGAATGAGCAGCAGTATACCAATTTCATCAAGACCTGTGTGGATGAGCGTTACACCTTTGAGAACATACTGAACACACACAAACAAAAAAACAGTGGATGAACCGGGAGATTTGTAGTCTACTGAGGGCTAGATCCATGGCATTCAATAGTGGTGATCCAGATCTATACAACGACGACTGTGCAGTACCCATTGTTGACCATGACTGACAGAAGCCACGGAGATCTATACAAGAAGTCCAGATACGACTTATAGCAGGATATTTCAAGAACAACAAAATAATTTCAATTGAGGTTAGAGATAGAATTGGCTGCCCTGGCAGGGTTTGCAGACCATTATTTCTTACAAAGTGAAACTTAACAGCATGAATTGCTGTGATGCTTCTCTCCCAGATGAACTCAAGGCCTTTTATGCACATTTTGAAAGGAAGAGTGAAACTACATCAGTGCGAACCCTGCAGCATCTGGTGACTCTGTGACCTCTGTCTCAGAGGCCGATGCCAGAACATCTTTCAAGAGGGAAAACCCTCGCAAGCCTGAATGGTGTATCTGGTAAGCCTCTGTAGATCTGTGCCAACCAACAGGCAGCATTTCAAAGACATCTTCAATCTCTCATTGCTGCAGTCAGAGATTTCCACCTGCTTCAAAAAGGCAACAAACATATGGGTACCCAGGAAGAGCAGAGTGAGCTGCCTCAATGACTATTGCCCAGTAGCACTCATGTCTACTTTGATGAAGTGCTTTGGGAGGTTGGTCATGGCTAGAATCAAATCCTGCCCAAACAAAGAACTGGACCCACTGCAATTTAGCTGTCACCACAATATGCCTAGAGCGGATGCAGTCTCACTGGCTCTCCAGTCGATAGCAATAACTATGTCAGGCTCCTGATGATTGACTACAGCTCAGCATTCTAAACAATCACACCCTCATCTCTAATTAACAGGCTTCAAAACCTGGGCCTTTGTATCTCCCTCATCAACTAGTTCCTTGACTTCCTCACCGGGGGAACGCAGGCTGTGTGAATCGGAAATAACATCTCCATGTCACTGACAATCAACACTGTTGCACCTCAAGGATGCATGATTAGCCCACTGCTCTACTCTGTCTCTACACCCATGAATGTCTGACAAGGCACAGATCAAAAGCCACCTATAAATTTGCCGACACAACTATTGTTTCGGATGGCGATGAGGAGGCGTATAGGAGCAAAATAGATCAGCTGGTTGAGTAGTCTCACAACAACCACTTCGTACTCAACTATGCACCATGAGTGGATTAATGAGTTAAACCAATCCATCAATAGGTTTGAGAACTGTCTTCCTGTTCACACCCACCTCAGCACACCAGCCCAGCTACTGAGGCAACCAATGCTCCCTCAGCACCAATGCCTCTGCTCTTCCCTCCTTCCCCATCCAGCTCAACACATGGATGAACAACACAAACTATCACTGTCTACACCCCTTCCTTTCCCCGCACCCACCGTCCACACTTCCACATGCCAACTATTATTGTCCCGATCTTCTCCTTCCCCAGTCCCTACCTACTACCAACTTCCCAGTCATTGCACACTCACCTTCACTGCTGAGCAGGTGAGAAGGGCTCTGGGGTAACAGAGACAGCAGAGCATTGGGACTGGCTGGTGTGAAGCCCCAGCTCCTGAAAGAGTGTGCTGAGCATCTGTGTAGAGTTTTCCAGTGCATTTTCAATCTAAGTCTCAGTCTGGAAAGGGTCCCGACTGTGTGGCCCTGACCTCACACATCATGAAGACCCTAGAGAGGCTGGTCCTGGCTCCCCTCTGACCCTTGGTCAGATCAGCCCTTGGACAGATCTACTCTTGATCCCCTACAATTTGCCTACCAGGAGCACATTGGAGTTAGTGATGATGTTATCTACCTGCAGAACAGGGCTTACTCGCATTTGGATAAGCAGGGCAGCACTGCGAGCATCATATTTTTTGATTTTTCTAGTTCCTTCAGTACCATACAGCCCTCATTGCTGAGGAAAAAGTTCCGTTCAATGCAGGTTGGCACTTCCATTGTATCCTGGATAATGGACTACCTGACTGGCAGAGCACAGTTTGTGGGGCTTCAGAGCTGTGTGTCAGACATAGATATAAGCAGCACTGGGGCCCCACAGGGGACCGTATTGGCTCCATTCCTGTTTACGCTCTATACCTTGGACATTAGGTACAACATTAAGTCGTGTCATCTGCAGAAATTCTCTGATGACTCAGGTGTATAAAGGGAGGACAGGAGAATGAATACAGGGCTTTGGTGGAGGGCTTTCCAAATGGTGCAAACTGAATCATCTGTAGCTCAACATCAGTAAGACAAAGGAGATGGTGATGGACTTTAGGAAGACCTAGCCTACTCTGCGTCCTGTTGCTATTGATGGTGAGGACGTGGATGTGGTGAGGGCCTACAAGTAACTGGGGGTGCACCTGGATGACAGACTTGAGTGGAGCACAACCAGAGTTGCCTCTACTTCCTGAGGAGACTGAGGTCCTTTGGAGAATGCAGGCCTCTCCATCACATGTTCTATCAGTCTGTTGTCATCATTACAGTCTTCTATGTGGTGGTGTTGTGTTGGCGCATGGCCTAGTGGATAAGGCATCGGTCTAGTGATCTGAAGGTCACTGGTTCGAGCCTCAGCTAAGGCAACGTGTTGTGTCCTTGAGCAAGACACTTAACAACACATTGCTCTGCGACGACACTGGTGCCAAGCTGCTTGGGTCCTAGTGCCCTTCCCTTGGAAAACGTCGGTGGTGTGGAAGAGGGGAAGGCTTGCAGCTTGGGCAACTGCCGGTCTCCCATACAACCCTGCCCAGGCCTGCTCTCTGGAAACCTTCCAAGGTGCAAATCCATGGTCTCTTGAGACTAATGGATGCCTATTTATAGCTGGGGCTATGGGTGATGCCAAAAGGCTCAATAAACAGATAACCAGATTGGAAATTCTAGCTCAAACTGATTAGAATGTCTGGCTCTGTTATAAAAGTGAAACTGGACACACTGGAGGTTCTGGTAGAACATAAGACCCTCTGGCAATTCTGGACAATGTTTTTCAACCCCTGCATGCACATTGGCTGAACAGAGGGAGACTTTCAGTAACGGACTAAGACAACTGTGCTGCTCCAAAGAGCACTATATGAGGTCATTTTTCCCTCGGCCATCAGGCTCTTTAATAAGTCAACCTATGGTTGGGGAAGTGATCGTGTGATTGTACATCTTATACATCTTATTTTTAAGGTAACTTATTTTTATTCTTTCTTACTTCCCTCAAATATTTCTGTATCTGTGCACTTGCAACGCTACTGTAACACTGCAATTTCCTTTGGGATCAATAAAGTATTTATCTTTCTATTTCAATTTTAGTAAGACCAACGAATTGATTATAGACTTCAGGACGGGAAGTTGAAAGAACACTCATCAGTCCTCATCGAGGGATCATAAGTGGAAAGGATGACTAGTTTCAAGTTATTGGATATCAATGTCTCTGAGGATCTATCTTGGGCCCAACATATTTATGCAATTACATAGACAGCACACAGCAGTTTTATTTAAGTAGATGAGGAGACATGATATGTCACCAATAACACTCGGAAATTTCTACAGATGCATCTTAGAGAGCATTCTAACTGCACCATTGTCTAGTGTGGAGGGCCACTGCATGGATGACAATGCAGAAAGTTGTAAATTCAGTGAGTTCCATCAAGGGCAACAGCGGCCTCAGTATTGATAACATCTTCAAAAGGCGATGCCTCAGAAAGGCAACATCCATCATTAATTACCCTCATTGCCTAGGATAAGTCCTCTCCCCATTGCTACTACCAAAAGGAAGAGGTGCAGGAGCCTGAAGATACAAACTAAACGTTTCAGGAACAGCTGTTTCCCTCCACCATTAGATTTCTGAATGGACAATGAATCCATGAACACTACCTTACTATTTTCCCTCTTTTGCACAACTTATTTACTTAATTTCTATATACTTATTGCAATTTGCATATTTTTCTATTACTATGTACTACTGCCACAAATCAAATTTCACAACATTTGCCAGTGATATTAAAACTGATTCTGATTCTCTGTGTAATGATTACATTAATGCAATCATTAGATTATCCATAAGGAGCAAGTGGACATGACATAGAAAACTTGTCTTCATCAAGTGTACCAAGAATGATAATATCTTCAAAGTGAATTCTCATTGCCCATTGTTCACTTGCAGGCTTGATATTACCTGATTGTATTCATTCATTCTCCCAAATGTGACTTAGACCAGTGACAATGTAAGAATGGTACTATACTTCCTGAATTAATGGTGTGTGATCTGAAGGGGGAACTGCAGATGGTGGTGTTTTATGTGCTTGCTGTCTTTGTCCTTCCTGGTGGTGGTTGTGCATTTAATGGAATGACTCACTGATGCTACACAGATAAGTTGACTCTACTGAATAGCCTTCTACATCCATAGCGCTTTCACTTTCCCAATCTATGGACAATAGAAAAAATGCTCAAGCCACACAGATTTGCCTTTACATGTGTATAATCAATTGTGTCTTTCTGTCTTAGCCTCATAATCTTTTCTCTCCCTTGTAAATCTGCAGGGTAGAAATTTATCCTTGGTTGTCATCTTTAAATGCACAATGCATATGCACATTGAAATATACCATTGACATTTATTACCAATGACTCCAATGGGAAAATAATGGAATATCATTGCATTGTTGTGTATTTGTTCCTTCAACCAAAACTACTTCTCTATCTCTGACCTTTCCTGGGAACGTTTCCATGTATATTTTTCCATTACTTATCCACTCTGTCCACAGAGTTCTTGGTTCTTATTTCTTCACTCCTTATCTACCCTTCCATCAGTCTGCTTTGTATGTCTATAGTGTGCTCGCTTTCTAAGCCCTTGTGCTTCTGACTCATTACAATAAGCTGCTGTGTATTTAATATTTCAATAATATTGTAAACATGTTGTTGGTTAAGCATTCTCTATTGAGTGGAGTTTATATAGCTATGCAGGGAGGAGCATTGTGTATTTAATATTTCAAAAATATTGTAAAAATGTTGATGATTAAACATTCCTTATTTGAGTTAATAATTTGTTACAAGCTATATCTTAAAATACATGAATTGCAAACATTATTACACTTCCACATGATATGTAACCTTGCTAAAAGTAAAAATAAACTCACACAAGTTATCTCATGACTCCCTTGTTTTCCCTTCAATTAGTTTTTATGTTTTGGAGTTATGAGACATAACAGTTTACAATATTACTGAAATATTAAATACACAACAAAAGTAAGGAGGTTATAGTTTCAATTACTTGTTCACATGAAACTGCAAAATACATTAAGTAGTTAAAAACACATGTATCTCTGATGTATAGTTCAACTAAAACAATGTTGAAATAAATTCTATGCTAAATGTTGAAAGATGCATTTTTTGTTCAATGAAATGTGCCTCTATTTGCGAACCATGAAATCTAGTAAAGTTGCAGCCAGATGTTTGTTTTATGATTTCCAGTCCCTCATGTTTCTGATCTTCTGTTGCTTTTCTTCATGGCTGCTCCTGAATTAATGTCCTGAATGTCATTGGCTGGTTCTGCTCACCTCAGGAAAAGAAAACAAGCCCTGGTGACTTCCTATGCTCCAGCCTTCTATTATTTTTACATGAGAAGTGGGTACCACTGTAAAGACTGGAATTTATTGACACTGTAAGTGCCCTGAGAGATGTTGGTTAAGTTCCTTGTTAAACTGCTGTAGTGTGTGTGTGATGAAGGTACATCCACAATGACACAGCACTGATGAAAGGACAATATAGATTTACATTAAGAAGAAGGATTGGTGAAATTCCTATATGTTAGCTGTCCTTATCCTCGGTAGAATGTAGGTTTCAGAAGTGATAGCAAAGTGCCGAGGGGCAGTACTATATCTTTCAGGTATCAAAGACTGCAGCCATGATGTGCTTGTGGCTCAGAGACATGGTAGTTAGACTGGTATCAAGAAAGCCATCTGGTTTGTCAGGGATGGGTCTGAGCTTCATAGGTATGTATGGAGGTGTTCTGGGCAAATGGAGGCATCACACTCCTGACCAGGAAAACAAGTAGCACTGCAGCCACTGGAATCTGAAATTATCACCATCTAATATGATGTGAAATTTGTTGTTTCGTGGTATCCGTATGGAGCAAAGACATAAAACTACTATAAATTATAAAATAAATAGTGCATAAAAAGGAATAATGAGGTGGTGTTCATGGGTTCATGGATTCATGGATCATTTAGAAATCTGATGACCGAGGGGAAGGAGCTGCTCCTAAATAATTATGTCTGGGTATTTAGGTTTCTGTATCTCTGCTCTGACCACAGTAACAGGAAGAGGGCAAGCCGCAGATGGTGAGGGCCCGTAATGATGAATGCTGCTTTCTTGAGGCAATCTATAGTGGGGAGAGTTATGCCCGTGATGGAGCTGGCTGAGTCTATGTCCCTCTGCAGCGTCTTGTGAAAAGCAGAAATGTTGGATGTAATCAATCAACTAGCATCTGTGGAAAGAGAGCTGCATTCAAATAAAGTATTTTTCTCTGTTTTCCCACTGGTGTCTCTTTTCATGGGTGTTGCTGGGCTGGCTGAACTCTTCCAGCATTTCTCTTTCTGCCTCACATTGCTGACCTGCACATTTCGGATAGTGAATCACCTCCGATTATATGTGTGTGGCTGATCTAATTAAGTTACTGACCAATTTGCTATTCGTGGTAGATCTGACGATAGTAAAGCTGTTGAATATCAAGGGGAAATTGGGGCGCGTTCTGTAATTCCTCAAATCCTACACTGTTTTGTTTTTAAAAGGCAAACATGAGGAAATCTGCAGATGCTGGAAATTCAAGCAACACACTGTGGTGAACTACATATACCTGTCTGGACACGCCCCCTGCTGACTCCTCCTGTGGCTCCTCCCACAGACCCCTGCTGACTCCTCCCACAGACCCCCTGCTGACTGCTCCTGTGGCTCCTCCCACAGACCCTGTATAAAGGCGATTGAGGTCTGAGCCCGGCCTCTCTGTCTCCAGGATGTAGTATGGTGGTCAACCACTGCTTGTTCCTTCTTCCAGTCAATAAAAGCCGATATCTCGCCTTTACGTCTCAGAGAGAGTTATTGATGGTGCATCACACACACAAAATGCTGGTGGAACGCAGCAGGTCAGGCAGCATCTAAAGGGAGAAGCGCTGTCGACGTTTCGGGCCGAGACCCTTCGTCAGGACTAACTGAAAGGAAAGAGAGTAAGAGATTTGAAAGTAGGAGGGGGAGGGAAAATGCGAAATGATAGTAGAAAACCGGAGGGGGTGGGGTGAAGCTGAGAGCCGGAAAGGTGATTGGCAAAAGGGATACAGAGCTAGAGAAGGGAAAGGATCATGGGATGGGAGACCTAGGGAGAAAGAAAGGGGGAGGGGAGCACCAGAGGGAGATGGATAACAGGCAGAGTGATGGGTAGAAAGAGAGAATAAAAAAGGAGGAGGAGGGAAAAAAGCAAAATATATCAGGGATGGGGTAAGAAGAGGAGGAGGCTCTGGGTCCAACGTATAATTCTCTGTAACTTCCGCCACCTCCAATGGGATCCCACAACCAAGCACATCTTTCCCTCCCGCCCTTTTTGCTTTCCGCAGGGATCGTTCCCTACGTGACTCCCTTGTCCATTCATTCCCCCCCATCCCTTCCCACCGATCTCCCTCTTGGCACTTATCCTTGTAAGCGGAACAAGTGCTACACCTGCCCTTACACTTCCTCCCTCACCACCATTCAGGACCCCAGACAGTCCTTCCAGGTGAGGCGACACTTCACCTGTGAGTCGGCTGGTGTGGTATACTGCGTCCAGTGCTCCCGATGCGGCCTTTTATATATTGGTGAGACCCAACGCAGACTGGGAGACCGTTTCGCTGAACACCTACGCTCTGTCCGCCAGAGAAAGCAGGATCTCCCAGTGGCCACACATTTTAATTCCACGTCCCATTCCCATTCTGATATGTCTATCCATGGCCTCCTCTACTGTCAAGATGAAGCCACACTCAGGTTGGAGGAACAACACCTTATATACCGGCTGGGTAGCCTCCAACCTGATGGCACGAATATTGACATCTCTAACTTCCTGTTAATGCTCCTCCTCCCTTACCCCATCCCTGATATATTTAGCTTTTCTCCCCCTCCTCCTTTATTTTTTCTCTCTTTCTGCCCATCACTCTGCCTGTTCTCCATCTCCCTCTGATTCTCCCCTCCCCTTTCTTTCTCCCTCGGCCTCCCATCCCACGATCCTTTCCCTTCTCTAGCTCTATATCCCTTTTGCCAATCACCTTTCCAGCTCTTAGCTTCATCCAACCCCCTCCGGTTTTCCCCTATCATTTCACATTTTCCCCTCCCCCTCCTACTTTCAAATCTCTTACTATCTTTCCTTTCAGTTAGTCTTGGCAAAGGGTCTCAGCCCGAAACGTCAACAGCGCTTCTCCCTATAGACGCTGCCTGGCCTGCTGCATTCCACCAGCATTTTGTGTGTGTTACTGTTTTGTTTTTGTTCCTTTTGTATACCTTCTCACTTTCTAACTGTTCATATTCATTCATTGAACAGATAACATTGTTTACAGCTTATCCCCTTCACCCTAGCTTTACCCTATCAGAGATATCTCTACTCCCACACTATCCCTGCTGACAAGTTTCTTTTATCTCTTTCCTTCTTCTAGTGAAGGCTCTTTGCCCGACAATATTAACTCTGTTTCTCATCCCACAGATGCTGTTTGATCTGCTTGACACTTCCAGCATTTCCTGTTTGTATTCAGTTTCTTTTTATTGTGAAGGGCTGATAGTTTGATTATTTATTTGTAATAGTTATTGCTTAACTACTGTGCAGTGTGAATGCTACTTGCTTCTTTATCAGCTCCAAGCTGAATGCTGGCCAGACAGAGGAGGTTATTGATATGGTCCTGATGAAATTGGGGTCATTGAATTTACCCTGAGGAATTTGAGCAGTCATGTTTGGAAACCAAGGTGACTGGCTTCCATCAATTACAAGCTTAAAAACACAAAATTCTGCAGATGCTGAAAATCTGGAGCAACACACACAAAACACTAGAAGAACTTAACAAGTCAAGCAGCAACCATGGAGGGAAATCAATGGTCACTCTTCTGCGCCGAGACCCTCCATCAGGACTGGAAAGAAAGATGGCAGAAGACAGACAAAGAAGGTGGGAAGTGAAGGAGTACAAGCTGGCGGGTGCTAGATGAGACCCGGTGAGAGGGAAGCCGGTTGTGTAGTGGAGAGGTTATCAAGTACGAAGTTGGGTGAGGATAGGTGAGAGAGGAAGAGAGCAGAAGAAGGAATGCAAGAGCACTGAGATCAGGCTAACTGGCTTATCATTTCCTTTCTTCTGTCTCCCTCCTTTCTTGAAGAGTGGAGTGATATTCGCTACTTTCTTGTCCACCAGAAGCATTACAGAATCTAGCGATTCTTAACAGATCATTACTGATGCTTCCACAATCTCTTCAGAACCCTGGAGCGTAGTCCATCCTGTCCAGGTGATATATCTACTTTTAGAGCTTTTAGTTTCTCAAGCACTTTCTTCCTAGTAATAGCAACTGTACTCACTTCCACCCCTGACACTCTCGAACTTCTGGCATACTGCTAGTGTCTTCCATAGTGAAGAATGATGCAAGATAATTTTTCAGTTCATCCACCATTATAACCAGGTTCGGATATGGCCCAAGTGCGGAGTGAGAGACACTGAGGCAGGTCGATAGTTCACCAACTTTAATGTGAACAGTGTTAAAGGGAAAATAAACAATAAACGCTAGGCCAAATAGGGCCATTAACTAAAACTCTGAAATGGGAAGTGAAGCCTACACTATGCTGAAAAGAAAATCTAAACATTAAATGAATTAAATGAGTCAGTTGACTCGAAAGTCCAATTTCTCAGAGAAGGCCAAAAGCAAATAGGCAGCGAAGCATTTTTGTGCTCTGTCCAAGTCTCGACAAGCACTATGACGACAAGTATGGAGTTAAATACTATCACGATGAAATAATAATTAGCTGACACATGCAAATTCACGAGCGCAATTGTTGTATCTACTGAGCTGCTGAATCCATGGTTGTGACAGCCATTTCCTTGTCCCCCATTACTACCTCTCTAGCGTCATTTTCTGGTGGTCTCATATCTACTCTCCTCTTTCTTCTACTATTTATGTACTGTATCTGAAAAAACTTTCAGTATCCTCTTTGATATTATTGGCTAGATTACCTTCATATTCCATCTTTCCCTCCTTATGGCTTTTTTAGTTCCCTTCTGTTGGTTTTTAAAAGCTTCCCAATATTCTAACTTCCCACTGATTTTAGTTCAATTAAATGTTCTTTCTTTTGCTTTTATGTTTGTCTTTGACTTCTCTTGTCAGATACTCTTGTCAAGTATCCTACCTTTAGAATACTTCTTCTGTGCCTTCAGAATTGCTCCCAGAAACTCCAGCCATAGCTGTTCTGCTATCATCCCTGTTAATGTTTTCTTCAAATCAACTAACCAATTTGTCTCTCATGCCTCTATAATTCTCTACTCCAATGTAATACTGATACAACTGACCTCAGCATCTCCCGCTCAAATTACAGGGAAAATACTAACATATTATGATCAATGAGGGTTTCCTTTATCTTAATCTCCCAAATCAAATCAGGTTCATTACTCAGCACCCAATCCGGAATTGACTTTCCCCTAGTATGCTCAAACTCAACTACTCTGGAAAGACAACTCGTAGACATTCTACAAATTGCTTGGGATCCAGCACCAACTTGTTTTCCCAATCTACCTGCATAATGAAACCCCCATGATTATTGTAAAATCAGCCTTTTGACAAGTCTTTTTTTATCTCCTGTTATAATTTGTGACCCACATCCTGGCTACTGTTCATAGGTCTATATATATCTCCCATCATGGTCTTTTTACACCAGCAATTTCTTAACTCTACTCACAAGGATTCTACATCTTCAGATCTTATGTTACCTCCTTCTAAGGATTTGATTTCATTATTTTACCAACAGAACCATGCCAACCCCCCTGCCTATCTGACAGTCTTTTCGAAACAATGTGTATCCTTGGATGTTAAGCACATAACTATAATCTTCTTTCTGGCACAACTCAGTGATGCCCCAACATCATACATGCCAATGTCTAACTGTGGTGCAAGATCCTCTGCAGTACCTTACTCTGTATGCTGTGTGCATTCAAATATAACACATTTAGTCCTGTGTTCCACACTCACTTCAACTTTTTCCTATGTTATACTGGAACTCATCCCACTGACTGTAATTTTGCTCTGTCATCTCATCCTTAAACTCTCACTAAGCACTGCATCTGTTTGTAAAGCAACATCCCTATCCTCAGCTATCACTCCTGTTCCCATCACCCTGCCAAATTAGTTTAAACCCTTCCTAACAACTCTAGCAAACCTGCTTGCAAGAATATTGGTCCTCCTCAGGTTCAGGTGTAACCTGCCCCTTTTGTATAGCTTGTACTGTACCTTCCGCAGAGAAGATCCCAATGATCCAAAAATCAGAAGCCCTGCCCTGTAGACCAGTTCATCTGCCAGATCACTACTGTGGTGGTCCTGCTTTTCAACTTTCTACCTAATCCCCTAAATTTTCTCTTCAGGTCCTCCTCCCTCTTCCTATCTATGTCATTGGTGCGAATATTTACCAAGTCTTCTGGCTACTCACCCTCATCCTTTAGGATGCCAGACCAGATCTGAGATGTCCCTGACTCTGGCACATGAGAGGCAATGTACCTTGTCACTATCACGTCCACAGAATCTGGCATCTACTCCTTTTACTCCCCTATCACTTCTGCAGTCCTCTTCTCCCCCCTTCACTTCTGAGCCACAGTGCCAGACTCATGCCTGTTAGAATGAACGACAGTCCACAAATCAGTGAATTTGAATGGATCGAGGATAGTGGAAGCAGAACAGACTAGTTGTCTCTGTTCTTGCTGCATGCTTGGGGATGGAGACAGCCATTGTGTGAAGACACTCTGTTCTCCATTTTGTGAGGTTGACATACTTGGCTTGATCAATGTTTGAAAGAAGACACAATGAAAAGTTTAATTGGAGTAAGGGGAAATATGAGGCTATCAGGCAGGAACCTGGAAGCATAAATTGGAAACAGAAGTTCTCAGGGAAATGTATGGAAGAAATGTGGCAAATGTTCAGGAGATATTTGCGTGGGGTTCTGCGTAGACATGTTCCAATGAGACAGGGAAAGGATGGTAGAGTACAGGAACCGTGGTGTACAAAGGCTGTTGTAAATCTAGTCAAGAAGAAAAGAGGAGCTTAAAAAACTAGGTAATGAAAGAGATCTAGAAGATTATAAGGATAATAAAATTAGGAGAGCCAGAAGGGGGCATGAGAAGGCCTTGACGGACAGGATTAAGGAAAACCCAAGGCATTCTACAAGTATGTGGAGAGCAAGAGGATAAGATGTGAAAGAATAGGACCAATCAAGTGTGACAATGGAAAAGTATATATGGAACCGTAGGAAATGGCAGAGGTACTTAATGAATACTTTGCTTCAGTATACACTATGGAAAAGGATCTTGGCGATTGTAGGAATCACTTACAGCGGATTGAAAAGCTTTAGCATGTAGATATTAAGGGAAAGGATGTGCTTGAGCTTTTGGAAAGCATCAAGTTGGATAAGTCACTGGGACCAGACAGGATGTACCCAGGCTAGTGTGGGAAGTGAGGGAGGAGATTGCTGAGCCGCTCCTCATTGCATCATCAATGAGGATGAGAGGTTCCAGAGGACTGGAGGGTTGCGGGTGTTGTTCCCTTATTCAAGAAAGGGAATAAGGATAGCTCAGGAAATTATAGACCAGTGAGTCTTACTTCAGCTGTTGGTAAGTTGATGGAGAAGATCCTGAGAGGCAGGATCTATGAACATTTGGAGAGACATAATATGATTAGGAATAGTCAGCATTGGCTTTGTCAAAGGCAGGTCATGCCTTACGAGCCTGATTGAATTTTTTGAAGAAGTGACTAAACACATTGATGAAGGTAGAGCCATAGAGGTAGTGTATATGGATTTTAGCAAGACATTTGATAAAGTACCCCATGCAAGGCTTATTGAGAAAGTAAGGAGACATGATATCCAAGGGGATTTTGCTTTGTGGATCCAGAACTGGCTTGCCCACAGAAGGCAAAGTCTGCATGGAGGCCAGTGACCAGTAGTGTGCCTCAGGGATCTGTTCTGGGACCCCTACTCTTTGTGATTTTTATAAATGACCTTGATGAGGAAGTGGAGCGATGGGTTAGTAAGTTTACTGATGACACAATGGTTGGAGGTATTGTGGATAGTGTGGAGGGCTGTCAGAGGTTACAGCGGGACATTGATAGGATGCAAAACTAGGCTGAGAAGTGGCAGATGGAGTTCAACCCAGATAAGTGTGAGGTGGTTCATTCAGAAGGTCAAATATGGTGGCAGAATATAGCATTAATGGCAAGACTCTTGATAGTGTGGAGGATCAGAGGGATCTTTGGGTCCAAGTCCATAGGACACTCAAAGCTGCTATGCAGGTTGACTCTGGTTAAGAAGACATATGGAGCATTGGCCTTCATCAACTGTGGGATTGAGTTTAAGAGCCAAGAGGTAATGTTGCAGCTACATAGGACCCTGGTCAGACCCATTTGGAGTACTGTGCTCAATTCTGGTCGCTTCACTACAGGAAGGATGTGGAAGCCATAGAAAGCGTACAGAGGAGAAGGATGTTGCCTGGATTGGGGAGCAAGCCATATAAGAATAGGTTGAGTGAACTTGGCCTTTTCTCCTTGGAGCGACAGAGGATGAGAGGTGACCTGATAGAGGTGTACAAGATAATGAGAGGCATTGATCATGTGGATAGTCAGAGGCTTTTTCCCAGGGCTAAAATGGCTAGCACAAGAGGCCATATTTGTAAGTGGTTGGAAGTAGTTACAAAGATGTCAGGGGTAAGTTTTTTATGCAGAGAGTGGTGAATCCATAGAATGGGCTGCCAGCAGTGGTGGTGGAGGCAGAAACGATAGGGTCTTTTAAGAGACTTCTGGATGGATACATGGAGCTTTGAAAGTCTCAGTAGTTCTAAGGTAAGGACATGTTTGGCACAGCTTTGTGGGCCAAAGGGCCTGTATTGTGCTGTAGGTTTTCTCTGTTTCTATGTTTCTATACTTCAGGTAATCTGCTGCACTGGTGACCATTTCCAAACAAGAAATGATTTGAGAGATGTTCTTTGGTTCGATATAACATGCAGGTTTGTGAATGCTGGGGTTTGTGCCTGCCTGGAGTGATTCAAACTGGTTGCTGATTGAGAACAAAGAGCCATAAATTATCGACTATCACTTGATAGGAAAAGAGCAATAAATGGATGCTGGCTTGGAACAGAACCAATATCAAGGTATTAAAGGTCAGACACATGACCCGTGGCCAATGACACTGGAATGCAATATTTGAATTGATAAGGAATGGATATAAAAGTGGATGCTTCATGTCTATTGGCAGCGGTAACTTCAAAGAATAACCATCGCAGATACAACCATAAGCAACCCTG